>NC_072891.1:24967500-26167500 GCF_028858705.1 Grus americana
AGCAGAGAAGTTTTATTAATGTTTTCACTCCCTCTTCTGCCTTTTGGCAGGTTATTAAAACTTTGCTGATCCACCTCTACTTTCTAGGGGAGACTTGCTTTTTTTTTCTTTTGTTTTTTACGCAATGTTCAGGTTAAAGAAGGCTATGATCACACAATGCTGAACAGATGCCCCCATTCTAGTTTTTCATATCATGGTATGTAGATGGCTGGTTGCTCTATGAATCTATCTGCAATAGTATTTCACTTCAAGTGCCACAGATCTTTACTTATAAATGTAATGGTTTCTGCTTAGTGGTGGTCTTAATTGTTTGTGGCTCTTTGGGGCAGATGTGATTTATTGGACTCCATACTTATTACAAACACTTGATTCTATTGGAAGTTCTGTGCTTTGAGCCCTAGTATTTTGCAGGGAATGAAGTATCAACATATGTATTTTTCTAGTTTGTTAGGAGAAACAAAGTTTGTTGTGAAATGCTTAAACTACAGGAAGATTCAGCACGATTTTGACAAAAAGTATTTTAAATGGTCATAAAATAACAGACTAATGAAGAATTCAGTAAGCCATGCTTCCTTAAGGGCCTTTCGCTCATCACCTATCGAGTTTTATGGCATATTTGTCTGCCACAGACTTCTTCCTTCCTGTCTCTCCACATCTTTTATATGTGCCTCACTGCAGCTTTTTTCATGCTGGTGCAAAAGCAGGAGAGAACCTTCTGCGCAGATCTGAGCAGGTAGTACATGGGGTGGAGATGCAGGTTTCTTTGAAGTATTTATTTCTTACCTGGAACTGCTGATGAGACTTGCCTCCTAAGGAGGGTAATGTTACACTGTCACATAGGCAGAGCTCTTCTCAAGCCTTTTTTGACAAATACTTTGCTGTCAGATTTCTGAAAGCTTTTGCTTAGAAGGGGCTGTGTGTTAGGAGTTGCTCCCTTTCCTTCCTCCCTCTTTTTTTTTTTTTTCGGTCTTGGTTCTGTGCTTTGACAGAGTTGAGTTTGGGAGCCCTATTGTTATGTTCTAGTAGTGGGAGCTTTTAGTTGTATTTAGGAAAGAACTTAATCCTGTGTAGAAGAGGTTTGTATGAAGAACTTCGATATAGCTGTTCACAGTCTGAGTGGAAATTATGTCTCATTTGAAAAATGGTTAGCCTATTATTAGTTCCTCTGCCAGGACCAGTCATTCTCGCTGGGGTTGATACCCAGCTGATGTGGACCTGACTCTGAGCAGTGATTATGTGCCAGTATAGACAAGAATGACAAGCGAACAGCTCAAAGATACGTACTAGTGTTTAGTGGAATTGCAAACATGGTACAAAAGACTGACCTTTTCCATCAATAATTTGTAATAATTTCCCTAGATTACTTAGTGTGTCACAGAAGTAAATCCTTTCTGTGGGAAACTGGAGATTTTTAAGTTATGGAATATTGATTAAAAATGGGCTGCAGGTGTTGCTTTCGATTGAGTTAAATAGCTGTGCATGGTTCACTCCTGTAACATAGGCAGTTGGACTATAAATTAAAAATACAGTTTCTGTATTTTACCATATAAGTGGATTAAAAATGTGTATGGGGAAGGCTGATTTTTCAGATGAATGGGCAGCGTATTGGATTTGCTGGGGGCTTTTAATTTAGAGGTAGCTAAGTGATAGTGTTGTTACTCTTCTACTTCTGGCAGGAACGTGTTGAGCCCTCCATGACAGATTCTGTGGTGGTCATGCAGACGATGTGAGTCTGCAGAGAGTATTAACGTGGACTTACAGACATTGAGAAAATAACACAGAATGTCTTCAACACTCAATAGAAAGGTGAAACTGAGACGTGGAGCAGTTATGCTTTAGGATGCTATCTCAGGTCAAGTGTTGGTCTGGTCAGTCTCTTCCTCTCTATAGTCAGTGGAGAGCAATAAATGCTCCTGGAAGGCAATTCGGAGCGTGTGTCTCAGTGCTTAGTTTGGCGCGAGTGTAGGGAGACTGTGGTAGAGATAGCTTATCTGACTCTCCTTGCTCTCCAGGCTGAAAGTCATCGTGCCTGATTTCAGGCATCTATTTCAGGGTAGGATGAATTGGCCCCTGAAAGTGCTTCTTTTCTACTGAAATGGTTTGGGAGTTAACTTAGAGTTGCTGCTTCATTCAGTGTCCAAAGTTTGGGAGTAATTCTCCTATCCTCTCCCAGCCCCCCTGCCACTCCACAAGTATTTACAAATACTATTACTACTTACTGTTTTCACTTGTCCATTTTTATTACTGTTGGCAGAATTTTGGGAAAATAGTTCAAATTGAAATAAAACCATTTATGTTAATATGCCATTCTCATAAGTTATGTGCTTAAAATTATGATAATGATCTGAAACTGAGCAATTACTTACCATTTTATAGGCAGAAAGATATTTTGTCTGAGTGGCATGGATTGAATGAAGTTCCTGATTTTAACTTTTTCTGGATAGCTGCATACATAAAAACAGTAGAAACCTGAACATAAGGTGCCTTTATGATATGTGATCATAAATGTGTAGATGAAAAGAAAAGACTTTGTCCAAATTAATTGGGTAAAACTTCTGCAGATTTGATTTGTCTTCACCGTGGATTAATATCAAACTCCTGTTCTTTTTTTTGTATTTTTTAAATAAAGTAATCTGCTTTAAGGGGCATGAAATCTTCCATTTTGTTTATCTGTTTTACGTAAATTAAAAACCAAACAAAACCAGAACAAAGATATCTCACAGTCCAGAGAGCTTTTTAAACCAGCATTTTTCATGACTGCTGAATGGTAACTTGCTCTTTGAAATATTGACATAATAAAAATACACTAGAAACAAGATCCTCGTGTGAAACATGTACATGTAATACACTTAGCTTTTAAATTCAGTCACGAGTGGCTGTGTAACTTCAGCTTTATGGCAAGTACTGAGCCTAGGTTGGCTATTTCTTCTGTTGCAGAAGATGAATATTCACAGCATGAAGTAAAGCAAACTCTGAAAGGCATGTTGTTTCTTCTTGGAAACTTGAAAGATGTCAGTGAAATGACTAAATTTTTACTTAGTCAAAGATGTTCCATTATTAAACCACTTGTAAATAATATCTAGTAACTTACCAAAGCTGGAAAAAGGGTAAAACTGGCCTTATGATGGCTTCGGCCCTTTCCTAGTAAGTGGTGAAGGGATGTTTTGTTTGGGTATGACTAGAAGAAGCATTTGCTACTTTTTAGCATACTGTTTACCTCTCTAGGTTTTTCAAGATTTACCTCTTGATTTTTTTTTATCCCCACCTTCCTCCACCACACCAACTGCCAAAATATTGTTGCTTCCCCAAAACAACAGAAGACTGAAATTGCAAGCATCTGTACTTTGGTATACTTGCTTTTTATTGTCACTTTATCAGTGTTAATTTGTAAGACTGGTCCTATGGAAGCTGGAGGGTGGTAATTATATAAAGTGCTGTTTATAAGATGGATTGCTGAAAGAAAACAAAATAAGAAAAGTTCAGTGCGTACGAAAAGCAGTTTTACTTCTTCAGAAAGGGCTTTGCCGCCTTTCTTTTAAATAGTATAATACTGAAAATGAGTAAGTGTGTCTTTGTTAAATATGCCATTAACTTCAGCTAAATTGACATAATGTTGACAGTTATTATGAGAACTGTTTCAAAACTAATTATGCTAATTAGAACGTAAGTACCAGTAATTGCATGTATTCAAACAGCACCCTTTTGTATGTTTTATTCCCCAGATGCAAGACATCCATTTGTTGCCTGAGAAGCTGCGGAATTATAGCTTAGATAATAAATGATTGCAAACAAATATACTATATTCTTTAGAAACACTAATTGGTTAGATAAGTGAATGGCAATATCAATTGTGCTTTGGCAAACCACATAATTTAAAAAAAAAGCGCCTTTATCTAAATGTTTCATTTTAGAATTGTAGGGAATTTTTCAAATCATTAATTGTGTTCAGTTTTATCTAATGAGTATCAGGCATAGCTGAGTTTATTTTTATATAAACTTGCTAGAAAGCAAGGGGAACCTGCATCTGAAACTTGGGTTGCTTTAACTTTTAGCTCTTTCTGTCCAGAAATTCAGGTCTTTAATGCCTAAGATTATTGGTTGTGTCTGTGAGCAGCGATTTAATACTCTGCAAGTTAATGAGCTTGCACAAGGATGGCACGTGTGAGAAACATGAAGAAGGCGTAATAAACTTGCGTAGGTAGCTAATCTTGGGTCTGTCTCTTAAAATCTCCCCCAAAGGGTTAGCTAGATTTCAGAAATACTGAGTCTGAACTGAGGAAGTTATTTGAATGCTAGGAGTTTTCATAGATTTGAATGCTATATTCTTGTTAAAACCACCTCAACATCTAAGACTAATCACTGAGAATCTTTTTAAAATGGAAAGTATTTATTCCTATGAAATGCTAAAATTGCCAAGTAATGGTAGCAGGTTTTCCATGCTTCAGTTGCTTCTGGCTTTTAAGACTAGAAAGTTGTTCTCTCTTGTGTATTTTATTTCAGTAACTCCTTATACATTAATATGTATTTGCATTCATATTTCTTTGTCTCTGTTTGCCTTCTAACAAATTCTTAGTTGCAGTTCTAATTCAGTAGTTCTAATTTAGTAGTAGAGAGAGGGAAATGAACAGCCATCTTCATAAGTACTCCTTTATACTCAGTATTTGTACTCAGCAAAAGGCTGGAGTAGACCTGGACTGGAGCCATGAAACAGTAATACTTTCTGACAAACTGATGCAATAAGTTGATGACTGGGTGCTCTGTTTCACAAATATATGTGTATGTATATATCTATTTGCCTATACAGTATTTTTAAAGTAGTCATTGCACATTTGGGTTTAAAACACATCTGTAGATTAATTGCTTGACAGAGTTCTAGACGTTTGACTCCTTAATTTGTCTGATTAAAATTAATGGCTTTATTAATTCTGATGCTTTTATTGCTTATTCTTGGTGGATGAAATACAGACGTGGTGATAGCCATGGTTAACTCTCATCCCGTAGAGACCTTTCAATGTCTCAGAATTGAGAAAACATCTCATGCTGCAGAGTATCATTGGTTAAAGAATAATGGGAAAAGTAGGTAAAATAATCTCTCATAGAACTCTGACATAGGTTAAAAAGATTTGCAAGCATATCCAACATATCTTCCAAACATACCTACTTTGTGGTGAAGCAGGCCTTCTTCTGTCAGCCTCTGTTAGTTTCTGGCTGACAGGATGTATTTGAACGTATTCTAGAACTGAAAGGAGATGGTACTTTAAGTACTTTGCACAGTTTGTTAGAGCTGAATGTAGGTATAATCCTCTTCTGTATCCTGTTAACGGTACAAACTCATCAGAGATCAAATGTTGTAGGAGCTAGCAATACATCCCTATTCTGCACATGAACATCATGCTTCTATTTTCCAGGCATCACATATAATGCTCTTCTTCCTTCATAAGATGCTTTCCCTGAACAGTAAAAAAGGCTCACTAGGACCAGTTTCTACTTCTAGATAATGAAGAATCTAAGGTTGTTAAAATGATCTTCCTTAGTCTGTGTTGTCAGCTGAGCATGCCTTAGTATTTTGCATTTTCATTTGGTCTGCAGGACCTGCAGAGTCGAGATCAGTAAGCTAGGTTAAATGTAGTGCTTTGCCCCTAGAACTGAAGCTCATGACTGTATGTTAGTAGAGACTTTGAATTAGGGCTTATTCTGCTTGTCTGCTGTGATATTTGAGTTCTCTGTGTGTGGTGTTAGTGATGGTTATCTTAAAATGTCATCTAGAATTGTGCTGCCAGTATCTCTTCAAAAAGGAAAAAGTGGAAAGTGTGACAAAAGTGAGGCCACAAACTTTAATGTAAAATTAGCCACATGACGAACAAGGGAGTTAACAGTGGTTTGGTAATGAACTCTATGACCGGAAGAAATTGATGTGTAATCATTTACGGTGTTTGAAGTTTAGATGCCTTTCTGGGAATACAAGCTTTCTCAGCTTGTTGTTGGACTTTGCTTAGAGGACAACTGAATAAAATGTTGTAATCTGTGGTTAACAAGGAATAAGATTCAGGAATATACTGATGGACTTTTCAGGCCTTAGATCAAAAGCGTCTGCAACCCCTTAAAGGATTTAATAGGGGTGAAAATGGGAGGGGCGATAAAGAGGGTTAAAAGGATATGGAGAGCAGGAAGAGATGAGACTGGAAAAATGACTGGCATGGGGATGGATTTAGGAAAATTTAAGCTATAATGCTGTCTCCTGGTCTCCATCACAAAAAGAAAACTGACTACTGTGATTCCATTGTGTAGTCAGTTAACATGTTCAAACACTGATTCATCTACACGTTTTTAACATTTCATGTGAAAATATTTAATAAGTTGTGAGGAGGTTTTCCTTTGCTTGAGGAGTGTGTGCTGATGTACAAATCTGCTGTCGATGGTCTGATTTCCACACTCCTAAGTATGTGAAAGAATTTTAAACTAATGTCACTCACAGCTCTGACTTTAAAATAAATGAGATAAAGTAGGCATGGGGGAATACCATTATAAGTGTAGGAAAACTGTTGTCTACGCTTCTGTCTGCGTTCAGGATCTGAAGGCATAGTAAGAGGTGTTGATAACCTCAAAGTGAGTGCTCCCTGCATTGCCTAGCTGGGTAGCAGTAGGTGAGGGTGTTACTTGGAGTTCTTATGGAGCAGTTACAACCTCTCTGACTGTTCTTTGCAGTCTCAGGAATCTGATACCTACACATAATTAGGATGAGATGATTAATTTAAATGCTGTAAAGGATAAGGTACTGCTCCACTGGTCTGAATTTTAATAGTGAAACTATATATTGTCAAGAAACTTAAGCATCACAGAATTTTTTTTTCCTGGTGCTGCTTTTGAGAGTAATTGTAACTGTAGAAAACTTGATTTCTGCTGTGGCTGTTTCAGTTAGCAGAAATGCAAGTACTCTTCGAACTTCCTAGTCAAGTTTGGCCTAAAATGGTGGGCTTTGCTTGGAAGATGATGAGGTATATTCCTTTCTGCTCAGTTTTTTTGCTGCGGGGCAGTATCCTTATATTAAGTGATAACTAGATTGGGCACGTTTTTAAATTGATGAAGTAACCTTTTGTTTTCCTCTCTGTATGTCAACATGTTCTCATGCCTACGGTACATGCAAAATGAGTGTAATGTAGCAGAGGATGGAAGCAGACAGCGTGGGAACAGTAACTTTCATCCCTCCAGCTGAAGTACTCCCATGGTTCTGATGCTGGCTATAACTCTGAAAACAGAGACTCAAACTGACTTGAATGACACTGCTCACTTACAGGCGCTGCAGCAGGGACGGGAAATGTAGTTTATCCAGATCTCTCTGGTGGGAATGGAAGTTCCTCCTCTTTGATTTTTTTTTTTTCTTCGTTCCAGTCAAGCAAAGGTGAATAGCAAAGATTTTTCTGTAGCCATTTTTCAATTTGAGAACATACTGCAGAGCCGACTTTCGTGTTCAGTGATGCGCTGCTACCTCTAATCTCTTATATTTCTAGGTTTAAAAGCAGATGCAGTTTTACTGACTTAAAGCTTTAAGTGGGTTGATCACCACAGTTTGGCCTTGGCACATGCTGCTCTAAAACCTCTAGGTTTTAGTCAGACTTTCTTGTACATTCATGTGGAATCAGATGTTGTATTGTAAATTGCACTTCTGTCCTGTGGAAGCAGGTAGGAATGTAGATTTTGATGACTTTTTTTTTTAACCTTGCATTACCTTTTAATATTTCTGCAAGCCCTCCCTTGGGCTGATAAAACAGCGATTTAAATTGTTGTGACTTCACTGGTGAGATGCAGTCACCATGTTTGTTCCATTCTTCTGTATGCTGTCACAGTGGACTGATGATTTTTAGCATCAACTCTTGTTTTTATTTCAGTAAAGCTAGAAAATGTTCTACCTGCTTTTTTATCACAGTATGCCCTATGTGGGTGCATATATCTATATCCAGTTCCATTGTATTTTTGGTAAAGCAATAATAGTACAGTAAGATCATGGCATCTATTAAGAATTTTTGTTCATCATGTTGTGAAGATTAAGAAGCCTAGATAAGTGCTCATGTTGACCTAGTGTCACTTGAGTAAAAGATGTAATAATCAGCAAGAGATTGGTTAACTGCAGCTCTCATGAATATGTTTAGCCTTGTGATCGGTGCCGAGTATCTACGATTATGTGGTGCAGTGGAAGATAGTATGTGGTCAGTTAAATTCAGAAATGATGATTGGCTTTGGAATGCACGGAATAACTTGATTGTAATATACACTTGGCTGATCACGGATTCCTAATTCTCTGTGTTAGGTTATCTATTTGAAAAAGGATGAAAATTGCTAGTAAGAAGCAAAGTTGAATTATGAGATTGCTGGCTATAAATAAGGGCGGAAAGAGCATGAGCTCAACTTAGCGACCTACAGCTAAAGTGGAGTGGGATCTCAATGTATTTCATTAACTATGTGGCCAGTAAAGCATATCCTGAACAAAATTCCCTAGCATGATGTTGCTTTTCCAGAAACCTGTAACTGTGAATAAATGTTTTTTGGTATGCTTATTGTACATGTTCTTCTTACCAAATATGGGACAAATTAAAACTGGTGATCAATAGGGAGAGCATTGCTTTTTATTCCAAACTTCATGGTTTGTCTGCTTTGTAATGGATCTTAGGTCCATGGGGAAGCAAGACTTCAGCAAGGTGAACTACCTTCTGAATTAATTTGAATGTTGAAATGCCTAACTACTGCTCTCTAATGAAGGAGGGTGCTCTTGTGAAGAAGAATCACCATGTGGTGGGAAGTGTTGAATCTTAGTGGAAGGAACAGCCAAAACATATTAAGTAAAATCATGTATCTTTATAGGGAAGTACATTAATATGTTATCTCATTGAGAAAAAACTGTATTATTGCAAGTGTTGAGATTAAATGCTTCTAAAAAGAAAAATGGGGCATCAAAATAAAGGAGACTAGATGCATCATTGTTCAGAGTGATTGAAAAATGAGAACTTAAACCCTTCCAAAGGTTAATACTTGTGCTTAGAATGCAGCTTGCCTACTACTGTTTTCACATAAGAACCAAACTTCTAAGTATCTAGGAGGGATTATTCAGAATGTAATATCTATTGTTATTGTTTTGCCATGGTGATTTTTTTAACAATTTCCTTCCTTTTCCATAAACAGAATCTAAAATATTCTGTTGAGCTGACTGTTAGAAAATGCCTCAACTTTTTCTTTGTCCTCTGAAAAGATAGCTAGATATGTGGAACTGCAAACTTTCAGATTTAAGATGGCATAACTCATGCATGTTTGTTGTTTGGCATTCCTCGGGGAAATACTGAGACAAGTAGTTCAGCAACTTTTTAAAAAGGACGAACATTTTCGAATGCATGTAATTTCTAAGTTCTTGTTGAAGAGAGATCCATGAGAGAAACAGGCTGTACTCATGATGTGCCTGTGCTTTCAGAAATAAACTCCTTTTATGCTACTGTATAATTATGGGAAGCTCGGAAAAATCGGAGACCTTGCTATCTTGGTTGGATTGGTGATTCTTCTATGGTTTTTTGCTGCAATAAGAAACACAATATTTGATGCAAAAGGCAAAATTACTGAAGTTGAAATGTCTGTTGTAACCAATGTTCTCCTGTGTGTTCTGTCACTGAAAAAGACATTGATTACTTATTTAAAACTTATTTAAAAATAAGTTTGTTTCTGAAACGATTATTTTTCTCCTGCTATTTTTATTTTTACTTTATATTTACTACCGTTCTAAGCCCTCTGAATGGCTAGACCAGACATGAGTTGGTGCAAGCAGGATTTTGTCCGGCAGGTGGCATGAAAACCCAGTGTGTACCTACACTCTCCATGGAATGTGCATCCTTTTCATGGCTAGTCTTACATGTATAATTGAGACTGCTGACAAGGTATATGTGCTTTGCTATGAAAAACCAGTTTATTTTCGAGAATCTTAAGATACAATCAGAAAATCAATAGTATTGTCTTTTTTAAGAAACAAACAGAGTCAACTGTACTCCTTTGTGTAAGAAATTGTTGCACCCCTACACCGACCTGTGGCTTGGCACTTCTGTAGATTTATCAGCTTTAGAAGAGGAGAATTCGAGTTTTGCTAGCTAAGGGATCTTGAATTTCTCCCTGCTTGTGATATGTATTCCGAGTAATATACGGTGGCTCAGAAGAATAGTAAAATGTCTCTTAACTCATTGCTGGACCTTGTAGCTGGAGTGCTGTCTTGGATACACAGCAAACCAGCGTGGCTTATCTGAACGTGTTTTTGTGTAATGTGGTGAAGGGGAACACAAACTGAATAGCACTCTATCAATCCATATAGTGTATTTGCCTAAAAGTCTTTACTTCTGAACTATAAGAGATGTAAAAGGAGCAACGTGCTTTGCTCTGTATGTGGGGGTAGGATGGTAATAGTGAAGGGAATAGGAAAATACTGCTAAGAGCTCACAATTTTGTTGTCAGGCCAGCAGTGCCTTCTCAGTGCTGTAGCTGGGGACTCAATAGAAAGCAGTGCCTTGAAAACATTAGGCTGGTGAAGCATGTCTGTTTTCTTTTCCTGAGGGGTACTGGTTATCATGTTGAGCCCTGGAAGGGCGCTGTTGGTTTCACATGGAGCATTTATTCCATACTTTTTCTAAGCCCTTAAAAGGGACATTAGGCAAATGACTATGTAGATGAAATACTGTAACTTTTACATTTTGAATTTTAAAATGTGTATTGTTTACAGTGGATAAACCATATACAGTTTTATTATGCCTTATTGATAGATGATGTTATAGATGTTACTTGATTCTGTTTAATGAATTAGTTTCTCAGAATTGTATGTTATAATTATTAACAAATTGTATTTATCAATCTCATTCATAATTTTAAACAAAGCACCTTTAGCTCCTAACACTCTTAAAATGGGAAAATTGCTTTCCCTGTTTCCTGAAGTAATGTGCAAGTTCATATGTTATCACTGCATAGCTTCTATGGGTAAGTGTGATCTTGTAAAATAAATCATGGAGACCAAGTGGTGGATTTTCATTAGTCCATTCAGATAATTTGTGATAAAGCAGGCCTATATTCCCTCACTGACTGAATATCTTAAATATGCTTTCCTGTTAATATTGAAATGAAGAAGCCTTCCTGCGGTTGTATAAGAAGAAATTCTTACTGTATATATTGTACAGCTACGGTTCTGTCTGCTAGTCTGTACATAAAGACTAAAAAGGTATCTGCTGCTTTGGGTGGATTACAGCTGCCCTTATCTCGATGACAGCATAAGTGTGGGTCTGTCAATTTTGGCTGCTAATTTTGATGAAATGTCTCACTTGCAATGCTGTAGCCGATTTCAGTGACACTTCACAGAGCAACAGAGCTTTCAGAACATGGAGGAACAAGAGGCAGATGGATGGTGTGTTTCTGTAGCCTTTTCTTCCTCAGAAAACATTGCATTACAGAAAACTCTTGGGGAATGTAACAATAGCTAATGATACTATGTTTCTGATTTATGTAAGATGGCTAGGTCAAAGATTATCTTTGTTTTGATTCACTTCCATAATGATTTTTCAAACTGGTATAAGAAATACATGCACATCTTCGAGCTCCCAATATCATACATGGCTTTGGCTTTCATGCTTCTGTAACTTGATGATGATCTAGTATCCATTATAATTTCTAATGAAATCCCTTTGTCCCACAGCATTGCAGAGTGACAGTATGGAAGTTTTGGTGTGGATGTATATGTACAGGAGGGTTGAAAAATTTTGGGTGATACAGTTGTTTTTACAAATATTTTTGTGTGGAATAGACAAAAGTAGTGCGTCTGTATAGGGTGTTTGAAATACGATTTAAAAAATTGTGGGTAAATTCCTTTAGGAACTAAAACTATTTTCAGAATGCCGCAGAACAGAAATGTGATCTCTGTGTTATGATTTCTTACTCACATGCAGAGTATGATTATTTTGGTGTGGCACATAAAGGTAGCTCAGTTTCTTATGACCATTTGGAAAGATAACCTTGGGCTCCTTTGTGAAATTGTAATATCATCTTCCCTTGACAGCTTATGTTCTAATCTATCCTTAAAAGTAACTTCAAAAGACTTCAATATACAGTTTTTGTGTTTGAAAACTTTGAGACCTATGGTGTGTCTTGAGAAGAATCAAAGTGTGATCCACTTCCGGGAGATGGTTGAAGATGTTGCCAGAATTTGATTGGTATTTCATTCACAGTGGATAGGAAGGTGCACTGCCCATAGGCTCTGAAAGGCATTAGAGTCAGCTCGGAAATATCTTTCCTAGAAGACCTGATATTCTTCTGCGTTTGTAAGTCTCTGTGGCCACAGGGATGAAATAAATCTCCTTTGTGATCAAGAACATACATGGGACAAACTTTTTTGTTCGAGATGAAGTTTCTGTATGTCTCTGTCTTTTGTTTTGTTTTAAACCTGTTTGCCTTTAGATTGCAAGGAGAAAGAGACACTCTGTCTTTGGACGGTGAGCAAGTTATAACAAATTCTACCCAATATACTTGGAGCTACAGTCTGAACCACTACTTGCAGCACCAAATACCCCTGTAGAATAAGAAAGCTTTTAGTTATTCTTATGTGCAGTGAGGAAGATGAACTATTGGGCTACTGAAGCTTGGATATCAGGAATCTGTGCTAGTAGCACTTTTATGTGAGCTTTTGCATTTGTGGTAAGACAGAAACACTGTATTTTGAATGGTCCATCATCACTATGCATTGTATAAACTGTTAAGAATCTGCTAGGATGTTTGTGCTTCACTCCGCGATCAGATTAAAAGTATTTCACTAAAAAGCCAAGCTCACTGAACTTGAAGGCTCTAGGTAGGTTTGAACTTGATGCAGCCTTGGGATTTCAGTTTTAAAATAAAAAGCCTTTTTGCCATATGCCAGGATGGTTCATACTCTGATGTTTCAGTTTTCTTTTTGTTAAATTCTGTGGCTAGCCTTGTGTAGTTTTCCTTTGTAACTTTTTAACATGCTCCTACTTTGCCTGACTAGGTTAAGTTTGTTACACTGAGAAACTTGAAAAAGGGAGGTATGGAAATGTAGGCAAAGTAAATGTTTAAGAAACATTTCAGAGGTAGAAAAATCATCTTATTTAAGCTTTTTTGTTCTGGAATCCGAAGTTTTCTTAGAAGGTATGAAAGCTTTGAAAATTGAAACAAGAATAAACTAGGACTGTGCAGTGTTGCTGAGGGAAACAGTAGTTTGTGAACTGCAATTGAGCCTTCTCAGACGGTACCCTTAACACCAGGTAAAGCATTTCAGCTGGTAGCTGCTGTCTGGCAAAAGTAAACCAACACAAAAGTAGGCGTTGGCAATTGTTTGGCTGTTTTGGTGGTGTAGTAAGATAGTTGCTGCTTGGGAGTTGGTGGGATACAAGTTATAAGGAATATAAATTTTTTTAAGTCTGATTTGGTCTCCTCTTCAATGCTGTCAGGTGTTGGTTTGTTTGTTGTGGGGTTTTTTTTGGAGGGGGGGGAGAGAGGGAAGAGGGAGAAGAGAGGACCACATCTTTCTCCCACCTTTCTTCAGTGCTGTACTTCAGTAATAACTTTTTAAAAAAGCTAACTCCTATATCTTTTCTCTATTAGTTGTGTATTAGCCTTATCCAGCATTATGTGCTGCCACAATTCTGCTGGCAGGAGACCTATAGAAATTGGAAACTGGTTCTTAAAGCTTGAACTTGATTAGAATGATAAAATAGTAATTTCGGATTGACTTGCAGTGATGTGAAGGCAACAATATATGGAAAAGACATAGATGAAGCTCTTTAGCTTGGCTGGAGAGGTTAGGTCTGGACTGATGCATGAAATTTCAGGTGTGTGCGTGCTGCATGCACATATGTGTGGTTGGCAAGTTAACTTGCACTGCTTCCATTCGCCATTTTCACATGTGCAAAAGCAGTGTTTGCATGAGTTTTTCAAAACCATTATAACTACAGCATCCAACAGGGCATGCTCTAGTATGCTGTAGATACTCTCTAATGTGCTTAGGAGAAGGACTGCATAGGAATTAAATGCTTCCATATTTTTTGATTCCGGTACTTGCAAAATCAGGTATCTATAGTTACAGTATATCCACTTACCTGGACTTTTGAAAATATGGCACTTAAAATATTTTAATTTTTCTACTAACAGTCACTGAATAGCTTATCAGTGGATAAAAATACAATGAAAAGCTCCCTTTTTACTAGTGCTGGGGAAAACCAGTTCCTATTCTTTTGGATTGCAAGCTATCACAATGTAAAGCAATTATTGCATTGTTTATTATCTATTCTAAGCATTACATTTTTCACATTTGGGAGGAAAATAATTATTTTAACTCAATCATGGTGATTTGATGCTGTATTTTAAGGTATAGGAAATAGCTCTGACAGGTAGATTTAGAGGGCAAAGTACAAGTGAGTTGTTCTATGGTGCATAATAAATATGATTTATCATATGCTGCCACCATGTGTAGTATGAAAGTGGCAGTCACACATGGGATATATGTATACATTAAAATTAAATTAAATCTGCATTGTAAAATTGTAGTACATATTCATATAAATTGTCACATGCTCAGGTTTTATCTTTTAATTGTGTGATTTCAGTAATCACAGGAACTTCTAAATTCTCTTAGAAAAGAATATTGACTGACAGAATTAAGTGAAGCAATATGATTAATGCAAAAATAACAGTTGAATGAGGAAATAAACTTTCTAAATTTGTGTAATTGTCCTGAAAACTATCTGCTAACATGTTTCTTTTCAGTTTTAAACAAACATGTACTTAGGGGTACGTATCTAAATTAATTCTGAAATATCCTTCACATTTCATCAGGTCAAATGCTGCATTTATAGGAGAGAAAGATTTTGGAAAAAAAGTTGAGGTTATTTATTTTCTGTCTTAAAATAATTTTGCCTTCCCTGATGTGGAAAAATAATGAAATTCCTTCTTCATATTCTGTATACATGTACTATTTTGTGGTGCGTGTACAACTGAAGTGTGCCTTTCTGCTACAAGTAATGCGAATGAATCTGTGAGACAGTTTCCTGTATTTCGTATGTATATAAGGATAGCATTGTTAAAATGTTCCAAAGAGCATGTTTATAATTCATTAGTTTCTTTTTAGAACACAGCTTTTTCAATACCATGATCTTGTCTGCCGTGGTTTTGATAGTTAATATTACTTAATAAGCTGAAAAGTAATGAAAGCCTCCAGACAAAACCAGCAGGCTTTACGCTAAACACATAGATACACCTTTGGTAGTATCTAAAAGATTGGGCGAAAATTCAGTTGATGCTTGCCTCGTTAGTTGCAAACCTTTGTCTTATAGTACCTTCTAATACGCCTTTATAAATAGCAGCATAAGTTTAGGAAAATTACACTTTTAGAATTAGTAGTGAATGCACTTTTCATTGAAAGGTTGTACTTTTCTACATGGGATTAATCTACCACTGGAAGGCAGCCTTCTCTTTGTTTCATTCTCCTGCCTTTCAGTATCATTTAGGTAGCTGTACCAACGATCTTTAGCTTCTTGCAAAACAAAGTAATGCTTGTTCCCTGTTTGTCTGTAGTTGGGAAAAGTTCTTCATGCAAGTGACATCTTCGCTTTGCCTGCTGTAAATTGTCCATGTACACAATTACAACTTCTGTGATACCTGAAGTGGTTTGTTAGGATGTGCACCTTTTGCATCTGTGCCTGTCAGTAATACATTACTTGGTGGTGTGACTTTTTTGTGCTGCTGTTCAAGTAATGAATTAATAGAATTTTTCATGCCTTATAGACGTCTCAGCTAGATGGGATAGAGTACTTTTAATTAATACGTATACATTTGTCAGTTATGTATAGTTAGATGTGCTAAAATGATTGTTGGAACAAACCCAACACTTCAGTATTCCTTACTTTCACAGAAACTGATAAATGGTGTGTTGGGAAGTTTTGTATTTCAGTGATTAAAATAAAACTTGTGTAAATATGTATTTAGATTGAGTATATAAATGCAAACAGCTTTGCAGCTGAAACCTGTGGTATATCATGGAGACAAACGGTAAGGTTTTGCACCTCACCCTTGAAATTTTACATTCTTTGGCTATTGCCTCAAATTCATTTTTTGCCATCCCCACTGGAAGCATAACAGCAGCATTTAAATTGTGATTCATTTGCTTGTGTCTTCTTTGGAAATGGGGAAATACAGAAGAGATAGGATGAGAGGGCACATGGATGTGAATGGTTGGGAGAAAGTTTTAAAGTGTTAACCAAGAAGGAAGAAAAGATGATATTTTGAAGTGGAAATGGGAAGAGAGGAGTATTGAGAGGAACCCAAAGGAGATACCTGTGTGTCCTTAATGTAACTCCATTTTCCCTTAGTTTCACAGAGGTGAGGGATCTAGTAACTTTTCAGTTTGACTCTGTAAAGTGAAAAAGTTTTCACCAAATTCAGTATGCTGTTTTAGTTATACTTCAAAAATAAATTAATTCAGGAGAGTTGAGTAGCCTTTCTTACAGAGGAGGTCAAGCTTGATGATTGCAACACTCCCTTCTGGCCTATGAATCTATAAATCTGTCAGTGTGTTTGATTTTTCTTGTCTCCCTCTTGTGGAACTGGAGTTTTGGTCAGTACGAGCTTCTCCTTCCTTTCTGAACTGAAATACAGCTCTGATCCTTTACCTAAAATTGGTAATGACCAAGTTTAAGCCATTGATTGACCTGATGTTATGGATATATTTGGAGCTGGAGATGCAGAGAGACAGGGAAGGGGAAACATCTCCCGTTAATTTCACTGTGTAACTCTGATTTAAAAAAAACAGACTTTTTTTTTAAATAATATAGTTGAGGTCTCAGACAAATGTAGCTTAGTGAGAGTGCTGATTTTTTTATTGTAAAAAGTGTAAAACAATGTTAATGCATTTCAGTTGTATGAAGAAAAGGTGTGTGTGGGGGAATTCAGCAGCCTTTTCTTTCTCTGTTCTTCAGATAAGCTGTTACTGCTCAGCGTTATCCTTTTGGCAATCCTTCATTTTTTTTGTTCTAAATGCTTTTGCCCCTAGCAGGTTTTACTCCTGTGGAATGTACATGGACCACTTCTCAAAATGATGCAATCTGACAGGAAATCAATATTTTTTTCATACTAGATTTGAACATGTGATTGTGATAATCCTCATCTTAGACTCTTAATTGGTGAATACTAACCTTGATTTTTATCTTTATATCCTTTAGTAAGAAACATACTGTTCTCTTCCTTCCTGCTTGGTGTTCTCTCTAGAAGCAGTTTAAGGTGCATTGTCTTCAGTGGAAAAAGAATACATATATATCAGAACTGGCTGCCTGCAGGTGTACCTGTATTTTATAAGCAAAACATGGATATTCCCACAGATGGATTCTGCTGTTACATGTTGGGGTGTCTTCCACAGAATGAGACTCTTGAAACAGAAAAATTCCTTAAAGCCATCTAATCAGGATGTTAGCTCTAAGTAAAGGAACTGCTCTGTTGTTGTAGTAGTAAGAAAAGCTGAAATGGAATTGGTGCTATTTCTCTAAATGTTTGTAGTAGGAACACTAGTCCTTTTTGTGTTCAACTTCTATTTACAGTTTCTGGCAGCCTGTTTTAGTTTTTACGTTTTTGGTTTTGTAAAGAGGGAAGCATGCTTTGCCTTCAAATTATATAGTCTGAAGACTTCCTAATTTTAAGTAAGATCAGATGAGGATTCCTAGCTGGAAAATATATAGGCATATTTATGAGGCTGTTTTTCTTGATATTTATTGTTTGACAAGACTTCCCCTTGTAAATCTACAGATGTATGCAGTGATTGCTTTCAGGCATAAAATGCAATCAATTTTACTCAGTTACTAGGTTCTTAAATCTCAAAAGATATTTTTAATGACATAGCCTAATCAGTTGATACTGTGGCTAATAGTGTGATGACAGCTTTTGGGAAAAAAAAATCAATTATTTGTTTAACCAGCAGCTTAGCTGATAAGAAAAGCCCAATATCTTTTTCCTCCTTAGAATCCGCATTTTCAGATGTAACCTTTTCGGATTCAGGACCTAGTTTTTGACGGAGAGGAGTTTTTCCTCGCTTCAGTCAGGTCGGCTGAGCTGATGCGAGGCGCTTGGGCGACGTGCCCAAGGTCACAGAGTGACCTGGTGGCTGCGGTTTTCTGCACCCCTGAGGCAGTCCGTCGTCCTTTCTCCGGTTCCTTAGCTGCTTCAAATGGGAAATCCTGTAGGGGCAATTTCTTATAAAGTGCAATTAGAGGACGTTGTTACTGTCTCGTTTTGCAAGTAAATGAAAACTTATTATTCATCTCTTGCCTGCCTTGAATTGAAAGAAGATGAGACGGAGCAAGGTAAACAAGCTGAAACAGACTGTGAAATTACACCATGGCAATGCTGTCTTCTGACTGCTTATCCTAATGCCAGGGGTTAACGCTCCACCTAATGACCGCTTTTAAGCAATTTTTACCTCAGCTTATTTTGATCCGGTACTAATAGCGCCGCGAGTGACACCGGTCCGCGGTGCTCCGGGGCGGGCTGGCAGCCTGGCGGTGCCGGTGAGCGGGCCGGGTCCGGCGGCGGCGGGCTCCGGCCTCTTCTCCTCAGGGCCGGGCCGGACCTGCCTGTGCCATGGGGCGACCGGCGGGCCCGGCACCCTCGGCCGAGGTGTGGGGCTGGGGCACCTCGGCCTCACAGGGTGCACGGTGCCGGGCAGGGGGGCCGGGGGCGGTGTCGCGGCGGACCGGGACCGGACCGGTTCCGTCGCTTCCCCCTGGCGCGGGGCTGCCCCGTCGGCGCGCGCCGAAGTTGCCGGGGTGTACAACTCGCCCGGTCACGTGCCCCGGCGGCGCCAATCGGCGCAGCCGTGATGTCAGCGTTCAGCAGCTGCGGGGATGCGGAGCGGCGCGCGGGGTCCGGGCAGTCCGGCATGGCCAGGCGCCGCGCGGCGTGAGGGCGGCGGAGCGGCGCCATGGACGAGCCGGGCATCCTGCGGAGACGGGGGCTGCAGGTAGGGGCGGGCGGGCCGTGCCCGCGGGGGCGGCCCCCGCCTCCCCTCAGTTTCGAAGTTGCCCTCACCTGCCGTGAGGCGCAGAGGCGTGCCGGCGGGCCCGGCGGCGGGGGAACCCCTGGGGGCGGCGGGGGCGCGGCGGCGCCTAGGCTTCGAAACGGGGCGACCCTTGGCCCCAGCGGGCGGGCGGCGGGCGCTGAGGAGTTCGCCGCCGCGCCGGCAGCGCAGCCCGCACCCGGGCGCTTCCCGGGGAGCTGGCGAGGCAGGAGCAGCGGTAGCGGTGCCGGCTTCTCCTCCCCGTTAGCAGTGATCTAAAGACGGGGAATAGACGGCCATTACCTGGGAGAGAAAGTTTCGCCTGCTTGCAGCTTTCTAGGCGTTTGCGGCATACTTTATAGAACGGCGAGACGGGAGCGTTGCCGTCTTCAGTCAGCTTTGGCTGACTTTTCCGCTGGCGTTCATAAAGTCAAGAAAATGACGTATCTCGAGAGGGGGTTATGGCAAAATGTTAGTAGCATATGTTCTTTGAACTCAAAACTCGAGCTTTATACTCTTTTTTGGATAATGTATTAAATGCTCAAATAATTTTTTTTTGGCAGAAAGTGTGTTCATAAAGAGCATGTGACAACAATAGAGTATAGGGTGTAGTTACTTTTTTACTATTTCATCAAAATGGAGCACTACCTCAAACTACATCATTCTGGCCCATTGTTTAGAAAGCCCCTTTGCTCAAGTCGCTCTCAGCGATGAATGTACTTCCTTTCTTTTGTTTTCCTTCACATCCGCAATGTTTCAATGAGAGGAGGGTGAAGAGGAAAGCCTCCTTACATTTGGGATCGTTATTCTTAGGTAATGTAAAATCACTTATAACGTTTAAAATGCAGTGAACTTGCGCAGTTCTGAACTTTTCAGAAAGATGCCCTTTCTCATCAGTGCTCTCAACTTGGTGCTGATCAAGTGTGAAAATTTCTGCTGGAGGGATGAAGACAAGGGGAATCTGTCCCATAGTCCTAAAACTCTCTGGAGCCTCCTAGTCTTTCAGGAATCTGTAAGCTTTTAACTTTTTGCGTGGTAGCATTTGCCCATGGAAAGTGAATCACCTTCATAAACAGATTCTGAGATTTTTAGTCCTTAAATCCTAAATCTTTTCTATTAATTGATTGTAAAGTAGGAAGGAGAATCTCTCCTGCAGGTTGAACTGCTGATAACAGCTTTTAAAGGAGCGGATTTAAAAGTTTCAAGAGGTAGATCTTCACAGCGAAACAGGATTTCCTCCTGCTAAACCTGCTGTAATCCATTGAGTAGTGTAAACCGGATTTCTGCCTTTTGACGAGAATTGAACAGCAGTCTGTTCTGATTAAGGGATAACTTAAACCTTAATGTGAAAGCCTATTGTTGAGTTCTGCAAATGTTATTTTTTGAGGTGGGTTTTTTTTTGTTTGTTAAAACTTACAGAAGATAAACCAATTTTGAATGAATTCCAAGAGTATTTCTCAGAATAATTGCTTACTCCTGCATATGCTTATGTGGTCACTTCGGAGTATTAAAAGCTAGATAGTGAATAATCCCCGTACCAGAAAGACCAATTTACACTTGCAGTGCATGCAGTCATAAATTATTTTCAAAGGTGTGTACCTCATGACTGTCATTAGAATCTGATCCTAGGGTGGAGAAAAATAGCCAGTGGTCAAAAGTGTTCAAGCTATCATCTAAAGATGGAGAGGAAGAAATCCTACATACACTCAAGTTGTATTCATTAGACCCTTAACTGAATCTGTCTTCATATTGTCCTCTCACTCCCCTGTGGTCCATGCAACTTGCCTAGAGACTAGTATGATGAATTTGTGAGCTGGAAAGCAGTTGATAGGACATGTGACAAGGAGTGTAGTGCTTGTTTAATTCTTGTTAGTAAATACTGATTAGATGAAGTCTCTGAGTTCTTTGCTTGGCTGACATTTGCTTTTTATAGTACATCCCAAAGTAATGAGTTGGTTATCTTATAGCAGTAGTATAAGTTCCTACTGTTAAAAAACCCTGAAATATTTCTCTTGCTGTTACGTTGTTCTGTGGGAATAATCCAAGAATATTTTGTCCCTTCTTTTTTTCATATGTTATCAATACTTTCCTTTCAAGGGTATTGAGAATAGTCCAAAAGGGATTTAAAAAAAACCCAACCAACAAAAATCCCCAAGTTTCTGAGTTCAGACTGTTCTGAAATACCTGAGATTCTTCTTAGGTGAAGGTGCATTTAAATTAAACTAGTCATATAATAGGAAACAGCACATGCTTAAATTAAAAGCCAAATTGGTGGAACTGAAGGTTTTTTGTGTTTGTACACAAGTTGCTTCAAAGCTTGATTTACAGGACACACAAACCATTTCCTTTTAGACGGGAACCTGCTGAAGTTGTGTTTAATGCCATGTACCATCATGCTGTGTTTAAAAAAAAAAAAAAAAGCCAGGAAGCAGCTTGAATTGAATCTCAAAATATAAGCCTTAAGTAAATATGTAGACTTGGATAAATCTTGTTTCGGGTTGATATCTGGAAAGTTTTTCTGGTGCTCAGACTTCTAAGAGAGAAACCGAGCCTTTAATTTGTTGCACCCTGAATGCATACACCTATTTCATCTTACTACAACCTCTTCCTTTATGTCCAGTTACTTATATTGGTATAATAAAAGTTTCTGAATCTGTAGTATGTGCTCCTTTTTGGTGAGCAGATTCTGAAACTCTTAATTACAAAGAACACGTTTTCTGAGAAGTATCAGGAGAAAATTGACCATTTCTTTAAACTTCTAAAAATGCTAAGTATAATTCAATGTGGATTGAAAAAGGTATCTCTTGAAAATAAGTTTAAAAAAAAAAGTAACTACTACTTACATATTCATCGCAGTTCTTGATTGCATTCTGCTAACAGCCTATGTTTCATTTTTCTTGCTAGAAATTCTAGCATTTCTGCTAGACTAGAATTTGTCTATTTGGTGTTTGTCTGAACAGCGTGTTGTATACGGCCTTAAGACCACATGATGGTGGGCATAGGTAACACATTTCCTTCAATCTGTAAGAAGGGTCTGGGAATGTGGGAGAAATCTTACTGCCAGATACAGCCAGCTTCAGTCATGCTTCCAGAGCTGATGAAGCTTTCTCTTTGTGGAACAGATGTGCTGGATGCTTTGGGCTTTCCCTTTTCCTTTTGCTAATTTCAGTTCTGCCTCTAAGTGGCTAGTAAGCAGTGTCTTGTAAATCTTGAGGTAATTACATGAGCTTTTTTAATTAGACTTGCAGAGGAATTGACCAACAGCAGAGAAATCAGCTATGCATGAAACCTCCCAAATGTCAAAGAAAATGCTGTGTCTATTTGTTGTCTGTATTTTTTTTTTCTAAATTCTGGAAAGTTTTCACAGGGATCTAAGGCTTCTTTAAATTCAGGATGACTGCATTGCATTAAGTTTGCAGAGATATGATTATAGCCAACATGGAAAATTGCAACTGAAAATCTTCTAATACTGTACTTCACCCATTGATTTGGGTAGGGATAAGCTAAAAAGAATTTAATTGCAAAATTCAGACTCATTGCTGTAGAAATGGAAACAGGCAGTGTAAATGAAAATGTGGTGTAAATGGAGTGTTGCTATTTTGGTGGAACTGAGGAGTCAGTTTATAGTAATTCCATGTATTTCTAGAAAATATGGGAAGGGGCACAGTCATTACATAGCCTTGACTACTCCTTTCCTCCACCTCCGGTACAGGAAAATCATTGGCTTTTGTAGGCAGATATTTTGAAAATTGGTATGTAAAATGTCCAGACCTTTGCAAAAAGTAAAACCTTACAGATTTTTCCAAGTCTTTGCTTATTGGCTTACCTAAAAATGTGTTCTGAGAAATCAGACAGAAAGGAAATAATTTCTGAGGAAAAATGGCCTTATTTGTAGCTCCTAAACAGGTGAAATTTCTTTGGGGTAGGAGGCTTCATGCAATTAATTGTCTCTGAAATACTGAAAATTGACACATGAAGTAGAAGGGTCAGCTGGGAAGCCACACTCTGTATGAGAGGAAAGGAAGCAGGGAGACTGTGACTGTCTCTGCTGTGGATGCAGTTCATACTGGCGAATGTGTTCTTGGGGTGGTCTGCTGAGGAAAAACCGGTGATAAAAGCTGGAGAATGTTAATTAGACTTTGACCTCTCTTGCAAACTGAAGAGAAAGGGTGGAAAAGTTAGTCTTACAGATGAGGTTCTGGAAGGGTTCTTAATTTTCACTTACGTGAATGCTGTGTACAACAGTGTCCTCCCTCTCACCAGGCAAGAGGGACCTGGTCCATTTTCTCTGCTGGTGTTGCTGTGCTGGTGGGAATGGATTTTCAGTATGAAAGAGGAGTTGTGTAGTTGTGAATCAAGTCTGGTATGTGTCTCTGCCTCTTGGTGAGTGTGTGGAAGAAAAAGTCTGTAGAGGGTGTGGAACCAGAGAAGGATTAAAAAAAAAATAATCTTTACAATTTGCAGTTTCCAGTAGATTCAGATTAATCAATTGAGAAGAAGACAGGCTATACGTCTTCCAGTGTTATGTGGGAATAGCTGTGTGACTGCATGCTGCATTCATGCTCTCTTTAGTAGTTGTGTCCAGTCCTGTCTAATATATTATTTTTCAGGGGCTGTGCCTGCAGAACTACTTAAATTGTGACACTTGCTCTTTCATTTTGAGGTGTTTGCATGAGCAGGATAGATGTAAAATGTAAAAAATAAAAAAAATTGAATTTGCATATTCTTGGTAAATTACTGATTTTTTTTCCTGGTAGACCCATCTTTATTTTTAAATCATTCTAGGCACTGTTAGAGGAGACAGGGCATTTTAAACCTGTTTTTCTTGTAGGGGGAAGGATGTGCAGGTTAGAATAGATGTTTTCTTTGCTTAAATAACGATAAGCAGATAGCTGCCTTTAGAAAGCAAAGGGCTAGCCTTCTGAGAGAAGAGACACTGCTGTGAAGAACACTTTTCCTCTCCTCATTAGCTGTCACTTCTGCAGACCTAATAGAATGTACGATCTCTTGATCAGTTAATTCACTTCCAGACATTCATGCGTTGCTACGTGTTTGTCAGGTCCTCTAAAAGGCTTCGTGCTAGGCATATATTCTGCTATTATTTGAGCTGTGAAAGCTTTTCTGAAAGGGTTAACCTTTTCTCCTGTCGTTGCTTCTCTTGGTGTTATGGCCACTTTATTTCAGGTCTAAAATAAAAATTTGGCATGAGGCCAAACTTGGTGTCTGTAGCCCATATCGCACTTCTCACTAATCCCTCCTGATAATTGCACTAACATTTCTTGGTAATGTCTACAGTATGTCACAAAGTTGACCATTTTGTATCAGATTCGGAAAGCAAAGCATAAACATAAGGTTCTGTCATGTCAAATCCTTCAGTGAGCTCAGCGGTGGAATCTGTGATGATTTGACCTGGTTGTGTTCTAAGAGTCATAAAAAAAAAAACAGCTTTGGAGTTCTCTCCGCAGCGCTTGTTAGCTTCTGTTTCTGAGTCACTTGGCTTCTCCCCAAAATCTGTTTGTGGGTTTTGCGGGTTTTTTTTGTTGTTTGTTTTGCCTGCTCAGTTAGTAATGATAGGAGTAATATTTGCATGGAGGAAGTAACTTCTGATTGAAACAGGTTTGGTTTTTTTTTTTTTTCCAATTCAGTGGCTAGTTCTTGATTTGACAGATGGTTTTGTTAGCATTGTTTTTTACTCACTTTGTCACAGCTTATGAAACTACCAGTTTTCCATGTTTCCTTGTTGAAATTTTTTGTAAGATGCTTCAGTTGAGTTCTTTGTAGTCTTGTCAGTGATGCTACTTCACGTGTCATTCTTAACATAATGATTTGAGATTTGTTTTCACCTACTGATACACTACATTTGCTTTAAAAGTCTTAAGTTTTCAGTTTCTTCAGTTAGGGGTTTCATTACAATTGCCCACAGGCTTTGAGATGCTATTAATTCATTTTCCTATTAGATGGAAGCAATAAACTTTTTGCTTATAGCAGTGCCAGTTATCCATCTGAACATTAAAAGTACATAAAAATCCATAAATGATTGTTATGATCACAATGCAGAACACTCAAACCTGCAATTTCATAATTTGTTTTAATTTTGTTTTCTTGACTTTAACTTTTTCCCCTTTACATATAGCACTAACTTCTTCCACAACCCTAACTCTATTCTGTATATGATCCTTGCTTCATCTGACGTAGACCAGAACAATTTTTCCTGTCAACAAGCCATGTCCTCATTAATCTTATTCAATTACTTGATCTTGACTTCTGCTCTCGTGTTCCTCTTGGATTCCCCCCACCTCTTCATTCAGGTCCCCCTTGATTATAGGTCTCAAGTTTAGCACTCCACAGTAGTATGCAGCAACTGGGATTAGTGGTAGAAAGGATAATTGCAGTCAGTGTCTGTGCCCTTGAGAAGAAGCAAGCTCTTCAGAGACTTCAGGTGCTAAACTGAGTTTTGACAGAGTGAGTTATATTTGGAGTACTTCATCCTTTTTGAAATTCCTTAGTTTTTAGTTGGCTTAGTATCATAGAGATATTCAATAATGCTTCTCTGACACCTGGGTATCCTCCCCAACCAAGACACTGTGTAAAAGCAAGGGAACAATTGCATTGACAGGTATTAAGAGGCTGGTTTTTTAAGCTTTACTGTCAGAAATAGGAGATTCAGTTTACCAAAAATGTCATTCTTGTGTAAGTGCTGTAAAAGAATTGATCAAATTTCAAGAAAATGTTTAAGTAATCAAAACCACAATCTTACAAAAACTAATAGGTGGCCCTTAGTTAAAAGATGAGGCTTGAGGTATTATTGGTAAGCAATAGTTCCTGTTATCAAACAATTTGTTTTCCCGAAATTAATTTTCAGCCCTCTGGAACTGGCTAGTTTTTTAGAATACCTAGCTTGTACAGTGCATTAAAATGTGTATGTTGTGTGGAGATAAATGTCATATTACAATTCTTCTGATAGTATTTTAGCCCTAGAAAGCTAGAACTTCTGTGTGCATACGTTTTATGTATTTGAATATTCTTTGTGTTCTCTACAGATAAATGATGATGGAGGAACACATCCAAAGATGTTTTTCAGCTAATACAGATTCCTTTCCTGTCCCACAATGTAACTTTCTCATCCTATGTGAAAAGCAAGAGAGATGTGCTAAAAAGTGTGTAATGTACTTGCATTCACTTCTGTTTTGAGTTCTTTGGATGTGAAAGGTTTTTAATGTATTTTATCTCTTTGCTTTAAATTATGCCACAAGAAGGATACCATTTCAGTTGCTCTAAAAAGCCTAGTTGTACACAAGTTCTGCAGGTACATTAGGGAATTTAGCAGTCAGAATTTGTGTGCAGAAGAACCTGAAAATAATCCCTATCCTCTTATGTTTTCTGAATACAACACTCACAGGCACAGCTGGAAAATTTAGGTTATGAGTGGAAAAATTGAATTTAGGACTCCAGTGCCCCTTGTGAACACATTTTCCTAGTTTAAAATTGCTTCCAATTTTTCAAGATTTTAGTAAATGTAGAGAAGTGCAAGAAAGGAAGGAGTAATATAAATGAAAAAATTAGGAAGAACAAATGTTTATGACCAGGGTAAAAGCTATATTTTATGGTACTCTGATGCTTTATTAGTTCATGTGCTGTTTCCTTTTTTGGTTCTTCAAGACACAGTGGTGTGTGTTTAAACATAGAAGACTATTGCAGTTTATTTGGTGTAAGCTGCATAGTGACTAAGTATGTTGTGTTATTCAAGTCTATCTGTGACTGTTTGATAAATAGCAGATTTTAACATACAAGCATGAAGCTGAATAGCATCTTCTTATTTTGTCACTTTTGCCCTGAATATTTGCACTTGTCTGTAACCTACAGTTCAAAATTGTTCTTAGGACAATTTTCTTGGATTGGTTGTCAACAGAGGAGAAGATCTAATGTAAAGCATATCATGTTTCTGACTAGGTAGCGGGTGTTACTGTGTTTGCATGCTTTGCTTTGCAATCATGATGAGAGATTTAACTTTAACAAAGCGATTTGTATGAGATGGCTGCAAAGACCTCTTTGTGTTTCTCCCTGATCTTCTGAAGATAGCTTCTACCTTAGTTGGAGAACGTGCTTGCTAAACTGGTGTAACATCTTGATTGACTGGGGTTTTTTTAACTTGGTTTGGTTTCGTTTCTCAACTAGTACTTCATTGAGTTTCTTGTCTGTGCTCTTAGGACCCCGCATAGATCTTCATCTTTCAGCACAGATTTCTTTCATGAGTCTTTGGATTTTGGTTTATCTTGCTTGCTATTTGCTCTGCCAGTAATGCCAACTTTGCTCTGCTGTTTGTCTTTTGTCTGTGTTACATTCTCTTTAAGACTACAGCAAAACCCTATTCTTACTGAGATTGCAGTTGAGGGCTGTTTTTTTGAGGTTTTAAAGTAGAATTATGACAAAACAACCACCTTTTTGGTGCATGCATTTGATTTTTCTCCCCTTCAGTTCCCATATATTTATTCATGTGTATTTAGGACTGATGTATTTTTAATAGTTTCTGTAGCATCTTATGCTCCTTGCTTTAATGGTAAGAATGTAACATTCCAGCTAGTTCTTTAGCACTGCTGCAAAACACAGTAGTGTACGCTTTTTGATTGTCTATTTCCCTTTCAGGACACCTTCAATTATTTCAATATCATTTCTACCTGATACGGAGTCTATCTGACAAATCAATACTAAGCTGTTCCGATGCCAAAGCCAGTAAAGCTGGTTAGGCTTGTAGGTATGTGAAGTGTGTCGTCTTGCCTTCAGGCTCTAAGGAGATGCAGGGAGAAGATTCAGGCACTTTTAAATTGATGTGTTTCCACAAAGGAGCTATTCTAGAAAAAAGATTATATTTAAAACACCTATTTTTCATGTGTATTCTCTCTAGCATCACTGAGGAAATGTGGTAATCAATGAGAATCCTGTCAGATATTAAATCTTGTCTTTTTCTCCTTCAAAATGCCCCTGTGTTCTTTGTTCAAATACTGTAATGATTATCTGTGTTCAACAGGATGCAGTTAGGGAGAAGAGGGCAGTGCCATAACTAGCAGTGCTGATGGGGGCATATCCCACACGGTAATGTGTTAAACTGCCAAGCAATTTGAGCAAACCTGTTAGTTACACATTTGTTAGGCAAAATTTAACATCTATGCATGTGTTGCAGGAGTGGGATACAGAAAATTACCTCAGATTAATTTTTCCTTTGCCAGTAGTTTCGGTTGCTGGACAGATTAATTGGTGTAAGATGTAGTCCTGACCTTTGATTTCCCTTCTCTTTGGAGATAACTTTCAAGGGTTTGGTTTTTTTACTGTTTAAATTTGAAGCTATGCATGTACATAGGTTTTTATTGACTTGATTTCTGGCTTTGGCTATAAGGATTGCCAGACATACCATAACGCAGTGTTCTTTGTCAAGTAACTGACAACAAGTTACTCTTATTAAAAATTCTATAACTAGATAGATATCTCTCTTATTATGCTTTGGGCGTGCTGTGAGATAGCTAACAGAAAGAGTTTTCCTGGTCAGCTTGTAGAGATTGGCACAAAGCCTGGTTAAGTATTACACTGAAGATCTAAGTTTAAGGCAGTGAAGGTCAGCCAGAAACAAACATCTTGCTACTTTAAAAAAAAACAAACCAACCAACCCCTCCCTTCCAGTAAACTCCAAAACATTTTACCCTTGCTCGAATCTAAAGCTGAGAGGGAAGAACTGTGTGTTAGAATTTGTAACTTGGTCCTGCCTCCACGCTTGGCACACTTAATTGCCTGCTGTCTGATGTTGGTCTGTTTTACAACAACAAGTGATTTGAATTCAGAGTACTTTGAAGTCACTGAGACTACAATGAGAGAAGATCCTACTACATTGTTACTTCTCATGGCAGTGTGAGGCTTCCATACACGTTTGTCTTATACCTTATTGTCAGAATGTAAGTTCCGAGCTTCTGAACCTCTGCTGAAGTTCTATGGCTCTGCCTAAATAATCTTCTTAGTTTTGTCATCAATTAGTTACATTCTTGCATGTCACCTTTGATTTTTCCATACTGTATATCCTTTAAGTGTTGGTGAGTTTTCAGTGTCATTTCATGTAAGCAGAATCTTTTTTTTTAAATTTAAACCAATTCTGTTGTGATGGTTTTCATTCTTCCTTCTAGTTCTGTGAAATTTTTTTGGAAACAGAGTGTGTGCAATCTCCTTCCCTCCCTGCACATCCTAGGTACCTCTCTCTGCCTATGCTGAAGCAAATTGTTTTAATGCCTTAAATTAAGCTCTATGGGGGAAAAGACTCCCAGTGCCTGTAAAGGCAATACTCCTTTTCCCTTTTTCATAGTGGTGAAAAGCTGATTCACCAGTCTGCAGATGTACACTGAAAACTTGAAACTAATTTACCTTTAGAGTCTCCCTAGATCTTTCTATTTTCTTCCTTCCCAGTGTCTTGTTATCGTTGAAATAGGGGTAGCATTTCGTTATCTCTTTGGTAAGTTGAGGCACAGAGAAATGTATTTGTTCAAGACTGCAAGGCTGCTGGTGACCTTGAATTTCCTGGTTGTCTCTTGTTAACCATGAACTTACAACCTTAGAACAGGCTGTTTTGTTTCTTATCAGCTGTAACATAAAACTTCGACATCTTGGTATTATCTTCTAATACAGTTCAAGAATTTACTGTGCTAAGTATGAAATGACTGTAATACCTGGACGGACTTTATCTAAGCACCAATCGTTTTCATCAAACATCTGTCTGAGAGGTTGTGTTGAGAGATCTGCTCAACAGGTGGCCAATGCCAGGAAGCTCTGCGTAGGAAGAAATGTTATTGCTTGTGTAATATGCTGACTTTCTGAATTGTGTCATATAATTAATAAAATTGTAACTGGATAATAATGGTGAATTAGTGTTGCAGCGATGGTAGAAGTTTAAATACTAATGTGAAATGCATGGGTTCTGTATCCATCCCATAATATTTACTGCTTCCTTTACTACTTCCTAAAACTTTCAAGCTATCAAAAGTTGAATGGTGCCCTTTGATTATAGTGTCTTGGCCCCTAGGAGGCAATAGGGGGAAAAATCAGACCAAACATGCCACATTCTAAACCAAGATTTTTGTTGCTAGATTTCTGATTTGCTTTTTTCTTTGTATTATTTTCTCTGAACTCTCACAGCTATGTTTATGCAGTTGTCCTAAAAAGGTGAATGATGACCGAGTGGAAATTTAACTTTGTGAAGCACTTTGTCTTGTGACTTTTTATTACATTGGAATAAAAAAGAAAAGTTTATGAATCCTTGAAGTGTTTAGAAATTATGCAGTGTTGTGGTTTGATTTTTTTTTCCTTTTTTACATTTTGTCTCACTAGAGCTTTGTCTTTTTAGATATTATTTGTGTGTTAGCACAGACTCATATTTCACTTAGAAAATGTGGAATGGCATTCTTCCTGATTCTTTTTTTTGGAACTGTTTCAAGATAAAATTCTGGTAAAATTGACTAATTTCACAACCCATTTTTATTTTGATAGACTGACATATTCTGTCAGTATGCTCTTTCAAAATGTGTCTGACTACCATGAAAAATGAAGAACAACAAATCTTTCACCAGAGAGGGAAAAGGGGAAAGTCTGTGTATTCACTAATTATCTTGGAAAAATGAGACCTACATTGTCATACAGTATTGAAAGGAAAGGTTTTCCCTTAAACTTGAGGGTTTTTTAAGGAAAATTTGGGCAATTCTGTGTCATTGCAAAGTGCTAGGCTGAATGTTCTTTGTGAAACACTGTTATGATTCCATGTCTGTCTTTGATTTCTTCATGAAGTGTGTTCCCTTTACAGGAGCGCTGTAGCTACCTAGAGTGTCAGCATGGGTAACCACTTCCCTGGGCAGCCTGTTCCAGTGCTTGACAACCCTGTCAGTGAAGATTTTTTTCCTAATATCCAATCTAAACCTCCCCTGGCACAACTTGGGGCCATTTGCTTTTGTCCTGTCACTTCTTACTTGGGAGAAGAGACCAACACCCACCTGGCTACAACCTCCTGTCAGGTAGCTGTAGAGAGCGGGAAGGTCTCTCCTCAGCCTCCTTTTCTCCAGTCTAAACAACCCCAGTTCCCTTAGCTGCTCCTCATAAGACTTGTGCTCTAGACCCTTCACCAGCTTTGTTGCTCTTCTCTGGACACGCTCCAGCATCTTAATGTCTGTCTTGTAGTGAGGGCCCCAAACCGAACGCAGTACTTGAGGTGCGGCCTCACCAGTGCTGAGTACAGGGGTGCAATCACTTCCCTGGTCCTGCTCGCTGTGCTCTTTCTGATACAAGCCAGGATGCTGTTGGCCTTCTGGGCCACCTGGGCACACTGCTGGCTCATGTGCAGCTGGATGTTGACCAACACCCCCAGGTCCTTTTCCACCAGGCAGCTTCCCAGCTACTCTTATCATAGAATCATAGAATGGTTTGGGTTGGAAGGGATCTCAAAGATCATCTAGTTCTAACCCCCCTGCCCCTTTCCCCAAGTCTGTAGCGTTGCCTGGGGTTGTTGTGACCTAAGGACCCAGCACTCAGCCTTGTTGAACCTCATCCAGTTGGCCTTGGCCCATTGATCCAGCCTGTCCAGATCCCTTTGTAGAGCCTTCCTAGCCTCCAGCAGATCAATACTCCCACCCAACATGGTGTCATCTGGAAACTTACTGAGGGTGCACTCAATCCCCTTGTCCAGACCATCGATAAAGATATTAAAGAGAACTGGCCCCAGTACTGAGCCCTGGGGAACACCACTTGTGACCGGCCGCCAACTGGATGTAGCTGCATTCACCAAAATCTCTTTGGGCCAAGCCAGCCAGTCAGTTTTTCGCCCAGTGAAGTGTACACCCGTCCAAGCCATGAGCTGCCAGTTTCTCCAGGAGAATGTTGTTGAAATGGTGTCAAATGCTTTACTAAAGTCCAGGTAGTCAACATCCACAGCCTTTCCCTCATCCACTGAGTGGGTCACCTTGTCATAGAAGGAGATCAGGTTGATCAAGCAGGACCTGCTTTTCATAAACCCATGCTGATTGTGTCTGATCACCTGGTTGTCCTGTACGTGCCACGTGATGGCACTCAGGATAATCTGCTCTATAACCTTCCCTGGCACCGAGGTCAGGCTGACAGGCCTGTAGTTCCCCAGATCCTCCTTCTGGCCCTACTTGTACATATCATGACTGCTACTAGGAAGTAGCTAAATATATTGATCAAGAGCTCCATTTCTACTCTGAAGAGTACGTGTGTGGTGGTTTGGGGTTTTTGGTTTTGGTGTTTGGTTTTTTTGGGGGTTTTTTTTTTTTTTTTTTTGAGAACCACGGGTCATGGAGAAGGACAATGAAAGGACTTAGGCTCAAAATTACATAATAGAATACTTTTTTCACATTTCTTTGCCTTACTGTCCAATTCGGTAGGATTATAAAGATTTTTAGATCTTTATATATTTATTTATTTTGTGCATATATATAAAAATAAAAATGCCAAGTCACCTTGATCTGTTCTGGTCGTTATCATCAACAGAGCCAGCAATTCTACTTTGTATTGGAAAGAAAAAAGGTGATCTACATTAGCTTGTGTTTCCCAGTCTCCTTTTACCTGTTTATCAGATGTGCCTCTAACAGACTTACATGACAGAAGGGATTTAATTCTTTATCTGTGCTTTGAAATTAAGACTTCAGGTGCAGATGTACAGCACTGCTGGATGCAGCATAGCACTGCGGCCTCTCACTGACTGTGACATTGCACTCCAAGCACAGTTGGTTAGGTAATTGAGTGGAACAGCTGCATCTAGTATGAGACTGTAGAGTAGGAGGTAGGTTGTGGTGTGTTTAAAAAAGAAACAAAACCAAACAGAAGTTTTATCAGTGACCAGCAGGCCTTGACTGCAGGCTTTGCTGCAGCTTTTGCTAGATGCAAATGCTGAGGTGCTCAGGCTGGAGTGTAGGGCACTGAAGAATGTAGCAGAGACTTAAATCTCAGTTGCAGATACATCTTGAGATAGCACAGGGCTAGTCTTGGAGGAGGACGCATGCTTAAATATCATGGTTTGGGGATATGTGAGGAGGTGTTCTTCAGTGTGACACTTAATAACGTGAAAACGTTGAAATGACCTGCTGGCCTTAGGATTTGTCCAGCTTGATGTGGATGGAGTTGTTGCTGTGAAATTTTTTTCTTCAGTGCTAAATACTTGCAAAGCAGTCAGGGCCCAGCTGTGGTGTTTGGTGAATTCATCTCCTCTGTATGGAATTACTACCACTATTGCTTCTGATCTTGGTGTGGCAGCTAATAGAGAGAGTAAATGAGGACAGTGGCCACTTCAATCTCAAGGTAGAGGTCTCTTCAGATAAGAGTGCATCTTGTGTCACTTGATATCTTTTCACTTGCTTGTCTCTTGATATTGCTGTTTTCACAAGAACAGCTATGCTGTTAATGGTAACTGCTCTTATATGAAAACTGCTTGTGGTATCAAGCCTGTATGTTGTTGAATTAGCTACCAGCCTATGTAGCCAAAACCATGTTTTCTCACAATTCCTTTCAGACTTCTGTGCCTTCAGAAATACACTATGTAACGTGGTCAATACCTGATGCCCCTTATCTCTGTTTTGTTGTTGGTTTTGTTTGGTTGTTTTTTTGTTTGGTTTTGGGGTTTTGTCTTTAGAGATGTCTGTTTTCCACGAGGTTGTTTCTTGGACTACTCATCTGTGAAAAGAAAGAGGTCTCTGACTCTTCCTGTGTCCAGGCCAGCTTTCTGCATGCCATCTACTTAAAATATCTTGTCATAAATGGAAATTATTTATGATCCTTCTGTATTTCCTTTAGCTGTCCTTGTTGATGTGAATCATGTTGGCCTTTGTGAGGAGCTAGTTTTCTGACAGTTCTGTTGTTATGTGAACTGATAATTGCAACTGACCTATCCTCTGGAAAGGACATTCACCCTGCAAGGGTATCATGGATCCACCACATGTGGTTTGCTGGTAATAACTGCAGTTGCTCTGAATGCATAGCCATTTCAGTGTGGAGATTTTTTTTCCCTTTTTTCTTTTAAAATGATAGCTCTGTCTCTCAGACACTGACCCTGATCCTAGCCTTTTCTTTTTCTGTGGTTTGTCTGTCCTTATTAGACAGTCTTGTCTGGAGGAACACATACAGCTGATGTTTGCAGAAGGTTTTTTTTTATCAGCTAAGGGGCATAAGGTTATTATAATGAAAAACTTGTATGCATACAGCCTAATGTCTCTGTGTACTTCAAATGATCTATATTGAATTCTTCCATAGTGAAGGAACGGGCCTCTTTTTATTCTCATCTTTATTCTTATCTCTAATTCAAGTTTTGTTTTTTGCATGAACTCTCCCAGCAACTTTTGTTAATCTCTTGCTGATCTCAGTTGCACCTTCAAGGTAGCTCTATTCATATGTTAACATGTCCGATGATAAACTTTCATCCCTATTTGGATTTACCCACTAGGCTTTGCTAGCAGTTCCATCATAAAGAACTTCAGCAGAGTGGCATATGGTTTCCAGTCCAGCTGTTCTCTTCAGTGATCTATTTCAGGGCAGCCCAGCTCTGAGTTCATCAGAAAGGCTGATACTAGAGTGGCTATGACCCTTCTGCTCCCACAGGAGCTGTGTTTAAACTGGATCATTTCAGTGCTGGGGTTTACAGAACAGAACCACACAGTTGCACAGATTGCAGTAGAGGGACTAGTGAATTCCAGCTTCAGGGCAGGAATGAACTGGTGGCATAGTTGGGGAGAGGAGCTCCTGAATCTGGTTACTGCTGAAGTCTTCATGGTGGGAAGCCATGGCATGACTCGCATCCAGACCTGTTCCTTGTCGAAGAAAGGAGGTGAATCCTCTGGTACCAAGTGACTGGCAGCACAAAAGTGAATAAAATCTATGATTAGAAGCAGAGCTGAAGTACCCTTTGTTGCATGCATAAGGGATAATGAATCTGGTAGCTGTCTTGAGTTTTACTACCTGTCATATCAAAGCTACTGTGTGTTCTCTGCAATCCAGCAGTGTGTCATGTATCTGCTGATGTTAACCCTGCCAAAGACAGTATTGCATCAGGACTACCCACCTGATTATTTTGTACTAATAGAATGAACTGTTAATATATTGTGATTCAGAATGTTGGACTTGTATACCAACATGGCTGGTGTCATTGGAGGCACAGCCCACATGAACATTTTAATAGTGTGAAGACTCTTTCCTTTGTCATAGGAATAATCACATCAATTTAGGTATACTTTTATGCTTCTGAAATGATATCTGTGCTATATTGGGACTTTTCCAGGTGTAAACTACCTATTGGAGCTCTTAACTGCTTCTGAAATGTATTCTGAAGGGGAGACAGGAAGGGAGGAAAAATTACCAATAACAGAGCAATTCTCAGCTTGTCAGTTTGGTACAAGATCTCATGTAACATGGGTTAATAACCTTAATAAGAGAGAATGTAAGGCCTCTGAAGATCAGCACTCTTGGTAGCTAATGTCAAGATTAAGTTGACCCTCCCATGGTTGCAAGCTGTGATAGAAAAGAGATCTTTTTCAAGTATCCATTTTTTAACTATATTAAAGTTTATGTTAAAGGATAATGGAAAGGGCATTCAGAAATTTAAAAAGAAAATTAAAGGTTTTTGAAGTATCCCCCCGAAGGAGAAGTGACACGGTCACCTAACACTAGTACTTACTGCTCATTTTAGTCAGTTATACCAGTAATTTAATGGAGCGTTATCAAAAGTCATTGCCTTCTACTGTGTTTATGCAGGTGTTAGATAACTACTTTTTCTGTAATGCTGATTCTTTTAATTAGAGTTAGTTTGCACTACTCCTGCTGTCTTTGATTTGATGATTATGATGCAATCTTCTCAAGGTGGCTACAATCTTTGATTATTTCTACCAGACCTTTTTGACTTACAGGGCTGGCTCTGCATGATTTCTTGCTGAGAGTGGAAGCCTTTTTCTTCAGGAGGGGTAAAAACTACTTTTTGAAAAACAGAGTCTTGAGATCTTGAGAAATATTTGCCAAGTTGAGTAGAATTGTATTTTCAGTTAAAGAGCCCTGTGGATATCTTTTCGGAAGTATGAGCAAGTCTATCTTGCATTTGTAAAATATTCTGATTTTTTTTCAGAGAAGACTCCTAGAAGGAATAGTATACTGGTTCTGAAAGTGAGAAAGGAAGGGAAACAGTCTCATGAATTTTCATACTTTGCCTTATGTGATTTGGAGCAGGCTCTTGAACCATATCTTCTCCCATCGGATACATACCTTAAATAGCAGACTGAAGAGTTCATATTCACTACAGCAATGAGGGGCTGTATAAATTGGAGTGTTTATGGAGAGATTGAGACGGAAGGTTTAAAGTATCTTGGGGGAAAGAAACTAAATGTAGGTCTTCTGTCTCCTTGGATGTTCAGCAGGTAGAGGATTTTGAACCAGTATCTCTCATATCCTGGAAAAGTCTTTAACTGTTGTGCTGTGTGGGATATGACAGCATTGGGTAAATACTTTTTGTCTTCCTTTCTTCCTGATTTCAATATTCCATATTAATTAAAACTTTGCTTTACTGTGTATGTATTTTAAAAGTGATGAAGAGAGCACAAAACCAAAAAAGAAACTCTTCACCTGAAGACAAGTGCTTTGACCAGAAACAGCACTGTATTTTAAAGCTAGCTTTAAAAAAATGCAGTTGCAGGCAAACCCAAGATTTACTCCAGTTTTGGCTGGTTGGCACAATTATTCAGAAAACTTAATGTTTTGATACTTCCTCTTGTACTACCTTGGGTTTTTTTTGTTAGAATTCAATGAGAGCATTTTCTACTTGCAGAAGCAGTGGTGTGTAGAAGTGTTCCTGTTTATCTGGTTATCACCTGCTAAAGTATAAGTATAAAGATTTTTATGGCATTGATGGAAGAATTGGAGGGGTTTTTGTCTGGTGTATTTTGTTCTTTGCTCTGACATTTTAATATTAATTATGTGTATTCTCCCTTCCTCCCAAGATTTCTAACAATCTGCTTAAACCATCCTTGTTTCCTGTCTTAATAGTACGTATGTACTACTGTGCAAAAGTAACACTGGCAAAAATAATGCATCTAAATGATCGATTCTGTAATTTTTAAGTCTTTTGTGATCTGAGAAAGAGACAATATGCTCAAGGTGTCTGTTATTCCACACTCTATGCAAGTAAACATGCATATTTGGTCACAGGCTATTTTAATTTTTATTCAACATGTATCATTATGTTTAGTAGAGTGAGTATGTTGGAAGAAGTGATCAAGTAGTTCAGTAGCAGAATATTTGACTTTTGGTACTGACCATAATTTTCATACATCTGTGTGAGTTACTGTAATTTCTTTTCAAATGTTTTTTCTGCAAAAGCTGATAATGAATTTAAATGCTAAAGACTCCATATTTCGATCTGTGCATCTGAAGTTAGCTTTTAAAAATGGGCTCTTGAGTTGAAGGAAGGAAAGTGTTCACTGTTTAAGGCTTTTCACTGCCTGTGAAAAGCCTGAGTTGGGAAGTACTTGGCTATGTATGTTGAAGTCAGCAGAGCTGTATGCATAGTTTTGTATGTGCTTAATTGTCTTGCATAACTGTGGCTTTTCTGTATGATGATTTCTGGATATATTTATTCTCTAGAAGAGTTAACAAATAACCAATTTTTTTGCATGGTTCCTTCTCCAGGGACTGTCTCAGGGCATTCCACAGGTTGAATACAGTTCTGTAAAGTCAATTTCAGAAAGCCATTTAAGTGTCAGTAAGCAGGCAAAGATGAGGTATTCACATGATTAATTCCCACAGATCTGTTGCTATAAGACAGCTGCATGAGGTAAAGTTATTCACAGCAAGCATGATGAAGCACTTTAAGGTTGTTCACAAAGACACTGTAATAGTTCTGGTTGGACACAGTGTGCAGATATGATTTGGTCAAACCTAGATAATGCTCTGTCAAGTATCTGTCTTACCCCTTTTTCTTGATTTTCATTTCCTTACACTTGCTCAGCAAAACCAGCAATGCTCTCATATCCACCTGCGCTTCTGTTAGTACATTGGTAGGAACTGCAGCTAATGGTTTACTGAGTGTATAGGAATGAGTTTCTAGAAACTGATGACAGAAAAAGCAAAGTATTTCTTGACTGGCAGCCCTCTTAGCCAGTGTTCTGACTGAGTCATTGCTTGGTTCTGGCTGTTGCTTCGCTTAGTGGCTTGCAATGTTCTTGTTCCTTTTTTTTTTTTCTGCTAGATACAGCTGCTTATTCACATGGAAAAATGTATCACCTGGAGGCAGTCTTCTGTTCATGGTTCATTGTGTCCTATGGATTTTTCCAGCAACCCGCCTGTCTTTACAAAGCCTCCTAAGTGATGGTGATAGGCTTTTTTCCTGTTGCAGGAAAGGAATGAGACCACCAGTCAAATTCCAGCAATGCTGCAGATCATAAAGCAGCAGAATATTGGAGGTGCTAGGCTTTTTGTTACTGTTTTTTTGCATATGAAGATATTAATGTTTTATAATGCCAAATGTTTGGTACGGTCAGATAATGATTTGTGTTAGGCTGAATTTTGAAACATAGTGGAGGGGTTCGTTATAAGGGGTGTTTATTTTTGATAAAAGTAATGTTTGTGAAGTTAATGAGTATGTTAATTCTTGTGATTGCCTCAGAGTTTCTAGAAATGATGGAGTAGATGCTTAATCTTCAATCCTGTTTGTGACAAATTATCTCTTGAAAATTCAGGTGCTGCATTTAGTAGAATTCATACAGAAAATCAACTTAGTTTTCTTAATTTTGAAGCAAATGGAGCAAGTGCTATTGTTTCCAGTGGTTTGAACATTGCAAGGCTGTCTAATTGAAAGTACATAATTAGGCTGTCAAGAAGTAGGGAATAAATTGAATCCATTTGCAGAAAAGCTGTTCATCCCAATATCTTAATTCAGAATATTTCTTAGATGTGTGAGAGTAGCATCTCTTCAATATGTCTTTATCATGTCTGAAGAATAGCAAGATAATTTCACTAAAGAGGAAGGTGTGAATATGAAAGATATACAAGACTTCTCCAATTACCTTATCTGCTGAAAGCCTGAGGGGCAGAAAAACCAGTAAAAGAAATAGAAATCTATAGTACTCTTTCCTTTCACTGTAGGAAAAGAGGATACAAATACTAAATTTTTCCATTGTAAAATTTCAGGCTATAGTTATTCAAAACTATATTAGTATAGTTATTCAAATATATTGAAATATATTCAAATATATTGAACTATATTAGTATAGTTATTCAAAATATTTTTTGCTCAAACTTTATATTTGCTTCAAGTTTCAATTTTTTTGGGTACTGAAGTAGTTTGAGGACTACTTTTTTTTTTTTTTTTTCTTGAAAGGTAAGCAGCTCCATATAGGAAAAGTTTAGGGACAGACTGGTCCCTTTTCTAGAGGCTATTCGGTACCAATTTTAAGTGAGAGCGAACCGCAAGAAATAGCAAGAATAGATAACCAAACAGTGCATTGTTCGAAGCTTAGGAAGCAGCCCTCCTTTTTCAGGTTCAGCAAATCCAGGTAGTTTTAAGAATGTCTGCAGTGAGGTATTATCCTAAATAATTTTGCACATGTGAAGACTATTGTGCTTCTATTTTTTCAGTTGAATGCTCTTTCAAATTTCTCTTTAAGAGAAAATGCTTATCGTTTACATGTGTGAGTTTACTATTTCTCAGCTTTTCTCAGGAAAAGGTATTAATCTCTGCTAGGTAAAAATCTCTAAAATATAAAGTGGTTGATAGTCTGTTGAAGCTCTGGATGGAGAACGTGAATCTAAAAAGTCATATTTTATTAAAGGAGTTGCTGGTCTTAGAGTGTGAGTCCAGTTGGGTGGGATGGCTAGTGGATTGGGTTCTTTGGTGTGTAACTTCTTAAATTGATAAAGAAAATGTAAGATAATGTATATAGTTGGGAGGAGGGCAATTTATGGTTTTTCAACTTTAATGTGTGTATCTAGAAATGAAGTTAGGCACGTGTACATGTGTGTATATGTGGGTATTTATAGTAGGCAGCGTCACCAAATGCATATGAATAATAGATATATAAAAGCCTCATGAGGCTGCTTCTAGCAAAAGCTTCATTTTCTTTCTGATATTTTTATGGTGCTATTATTGAAATTGATTTAAAGCTTTTACAAAGTTAGTGAAAGTACAGTTCAGTTAAATACTCTTCCTCTCCCTTCTCCAACATCCTCCATTCCATCCCCTCCACGATCCATTTCCCCCTTTTCTCTGTTCTTCTTCCCCCGCTTTCTCCGTTCACTGTCAGGAAGGGGCGCCTCAGAAGAGTCATTTCAGCTCAGCACGTCACCGTCAGAGACTAGTGGAACCAGCAGCTACAAAAGTGAGTGCCTTTATTGAAGGACCATTTTTAAAATGGAATGTCATGTTGGCGGAATATTTGTTAAAGAGCAGCTCTTCTGTGTGTTTGGTGGGAGATTTAGTTACTATTACTTGAATGCAAGTGGTATCATCACTGTCTCTAAAAGTGAACTTTATGACTGTAGGGATTCATATTCCAGTGCAGCTGTTGTACTTTCTTGAAAAAGTGGGGGTGAGATTTTTTTCTGTCTGCGAAGTGAAATAGAAACTGTATGAAGGGTTCTACTTCGGTTATATTACTTTGTGTGATGTCTGTTTTCTTAAATATGTGTGCAATTTGCCTCATTCTTAAACAGAAGGCTTTCATTGAATAAAAAAATGGCAAGGATGTGGAAAATTATCAAATAGTCTATTATCAAGCTGTGACTTTGGCATCAAAAGATATTAGCAGTACCAGTTAGTTTGTAAGACATTGTTCCACCTTCTGAGACATGCTTTTTGTTAACAGTGTATAAAACAGTTTGAGATATTCACTGAGTGTGATGTTATTATGGAACTTTTATTCTTTAGGCTAATAAAATGTACTATAATGCATATTTTAGAGTATCTATAACTGTTCAGCTGTTCTGTTTTTTCTACTTTTTGTTAGTCCAGCAAAAGTGAAACTGTATATCCATTACTACCACCTCCTAGAAATCCCATTCTCCGCTCTCCTTTAGATTTAGATTACTTGCAGAATTGATTACAGTATTTACGTACAACCTTTGATACAGGTTGAAGTAAACCAGTGGTACTAGTCATGGTCTTGGAAGAAAAGCCCTGGTTTTTAAGAAAGAAAAAAGTGGACACATATTATCTTGTCTTACATTTTAAATTATGACTCCAGTCGCTGTTGTCAGACCAATTCTGTTGCTAAGTGTGTTGACTCATTATTAGTTGTGTTGACTTTTACTGTTGCCAGCTTGTATTATTTATTCCTTTTGGCCTGTAATAACATTGTCAGTACTAGGCTATCCTTTTGCTGGTCTGGGGATGGGCATTTTGATGGTTACAGATGCAAAAGTGAGTAAAGTATATGTGTATGTGGTTTTGGTTTGTTTTTTTAAAAAGGATTATTTAAGAGCAGCAGTTAATTTTCAGTGATTCTGTACTGTCTCTTAAGGGGCCTATTCTTTTGACAAGCCACTTTCTGTGTGCATTAATGTACACTAGAATCACTCCAGGTAATTCCATCAATGTGGAAAGCCAAAGGAAAAATGTATACTGAAGTGCAGTTCTGTGGACATAAGCTGTGCTAGCTTTTGCTTTCTCCTCTTACCCAGTTTTCTACCATACCTCAGTGCCCTACGGTATGCCGGGATGCACCTTGTCAAAGGTAGGTATGCTGTCAAAACCTCAATTTGGTAGCTGTAAAGCAACCTTTGCGGTAGTTACATTTCTGTTTTGTTTGGGACAAAGGACGAGAAAGGATCTTGAGGAGTGTTTCCAGGGCCCTTAGCCACTGCCCTTTAGTGAGTGTCTTTGCTGCTGGGAGCATGTTGGTTGGCTGTGCTCAGTGCTATTGGATACCAGTCCATCATCTGGAGGGGCTGTTATCGCAGACCACATCACCCTGCACCTCTCCCTATACAACCATTGTCAGCAGCTTCAGAATGACCATCTGCCTAGAAAAGACTCTTCAGCACACAGTAGGAACATAGCTCTGGTTGAGTGTTTTGATTAAAATGTGTCTGTAGGGAAGAAAAGGGAGGCAAACAAGCAGCACTGCTTCATTGCCAATATTACGTGACAAAAGAGAAAAACTGCAAGTTCATAGTTCCCAGGGGCATGGACCAGTCTGCAGGTCACCCACCTGATCTCATTCCTCACTGTCCATGCAAGAGAATGATGAAAACCTGGAACAGTAGTCTTCTGAGACCTGCTCTTTGAGAACCTTCCACTAGGTGGGTGGTATTTCCACATGGCAATGCAATAAAACTAATTCTGACAGGTATCTGCACCCATCTGTGCTTACAGCCACCGTTTCCCTTCATCCTCTCCTGTACGTGCTTCTCAGTGAAGAACAGCTGCCATGCTTTATATCCTAGATACATACGCTTTTTTTCCTCATCCAACACCTTTACTCTGTTCTTGGAATCAAGTGCTACAGTTGAGAGAACTGTACTCTTCCAGTCTGAGGTAACTTGAGGTAATAATTTCTGTATCTTTTCATTCTTGTGTGCTTGGATCAAACTCAGGGCTTGGATTATGTGCTTTTGCTTCATACTTCTCTAGGTCTCAAGTGTGGGAGATGTCAGGTTCACCCATGATCAGAACACACTCGGACTGATGCAGGTGATGGAAGGTAGGATGTGGAATAGGCCTCGGCAGCTCAACAGCTGCCCTTCAGCAGGAAGCTTTGGATTAGGAATATTGGCTTGTGATTCTGGGACAAGGGGGACATAGTTTGCTGCTTTGCATGGGACAGGCCCTGGAAGTAGACATGAGAGCAGTGACAGGGCTGTGTTCAACACCTTTGCTCAGTACTGTTGGGGCTGTGCTGGACTACTATTCCATGGACTGAGACTAATCAAGAAGAGGGATGAAGACAAACCTGTTCTGCAGCAGGTGCTGCAGCTGGTGGGAGCAGCAGCCCAAGGTTGCCTGAGCAGATTTCGCTGGGGAGAAGTGTGGCACATGGTGCCGCGTAACAAGCGAGGATGATAGACTGCGTTCTTCAAAGGCCCATCTGTGTTCCAAGGGCATACTTCAGGCAGTGCAAGATTGTATTGTCATGCAGATCACTATGAAAGCAGAGCAGGGAAGGGCTCTTAACACAGAGCCTCTGAGACAAACTCTGTCTTTCCCTCGTACTCCTGCTCGCACTCCCTGAACCGTGGTTTTCTGGCAGACTCACCTGCAGACTGCTGCAAATCAGTAGGAGCGTTATCAGAGTCCTGTTACTCTTCTTCCCTCCTGTTGTGTGGCATTAGCAACCCTTACCAGTAGTTGCTGTGACAACCTGATTCCAGTCATCTCAGAAGGCAAACAGCAGTGCAGCCTGTCTCCAAGCCCTACCAGAGACTTAACTGGCTTACTCTGTGTGCCTCTACAGACACACCTGCTGCAATGCGCTCTTGGCAGCCCTCTCCAATGCTCGATCCTGCAGGGCATTGATCATCCCTTCTTGGGGCTTTGGGGACCAGGGAAGCTCTCCTGATGGAGACTAGGAGGACAGGGCTGAGAGTAAGCTGCACAGGTAATTCCAGAAGTAGGAAGCTGTAGAAAGGCAACAGGACTGGCAGAGCTTTCCCAGCTTGTTCTATCGCACTCCTTATTCTGATTTATTATCTCAGGAAGAGCTGCCAGTTGCTCCTGGTGGTAGGGGTAGGTGCACAGAAGCTGGCAGTCTCATGGTCATCTTGCCATCCTAAAGCAAGAGCTGCTTTGCCTGCTGCTTTTCGACTGAAGATGGCAAATTGCCATCAGCAAAGCTGACAGGCCTTTCTTTAAGCTTGTTGATGTGGCTCTTTCTAGTTTAAAAAACACAACAAAAAAACCCAAACAAACAACAAACCAAACAGACTTGTTACTTTCAAATGGTATGTTGTCTCTTGGCTCCGTAAAGACTGGTGGGATCCCTTTTATTCGTCTTACCTTCCTGTGTAGCAGCTGTTTGCCCAGGTGGCAGGATGTTATGGAGCCCAGGCTACACAGCTTGCAGAGACTGTTGCCTGTATCAGGGACACTGTGGGTGGGGGAAAACCATCAAAGACCAGTAAAGGAATACTGGTTTTGTGCCTAGGAGAGCATCCTGGTTGGCTGTAGGGGTGTTTTGTTCTGCGTGTCTGGTCCTTGTGTTTCCTGCATCTGGCTTCGTACCTCCTGGATATGGGAGAGGAACTCTGTTTGGGAGACTTGGAGCAAGCGTTAGCAGTGATTCAGAGGACACTGAGGTACAACTTACCTAGAACATCCTCCACCTATGGTCAGCTGCCTACAGGTAATTCACCTGCATTTAGGCGCACATTCTGCAGATCATCATGGATCCAGATGAAGTTCATTTGTGGGTTAGTGATTTGGGTGACCCAAAGCAGCAAGGGACATGCTGTGTTGACTTCTGATGTGGAGGCTAATGTTTCAGGAGAGGACCTTGGCCTATCCTGGCAAAAAAGATAGTAGAATTGTAAAGATAATGGTGCTGTGAACTTGGCCAACTATGACCTTGTGTCCAACCTTATGATTGGTTGATTTATTTGATGCAAGTCAGGGAATGCTGGGCTTCAAACAATGATGATGAGCTGATTCTCTATAGATTTCTCTTTGGATCTCAATTTTAGGGCCTACAGCTGGTGGTGGTGGTTTTAGGTTCCTAGGTTAGTCCTCTCCGTGAAACTTTGTATCTTCAGTCTTTTTTGGGTCAAGCTTGGAAGTGTTTGAGACTGATATCTCCATCTGATGGAGGAAGTAATAAGTTTTGAGAGGGAGGACAGTTTTCTCCAGGTATTGGAGGAAGTACTTCCTTCATCCATTCAGTACTGATTTGCCTTGTGTCATGTTTTGGGTGTGAAAGTGACCATTTGACAGCAGAATAAGCAGTGGCAAGAATTTTAGTATGCTTACCTAACTAGGGCTAAACAGCTGCTGAAGGTATGAATAGGACCTTTATATATTTGTTGGTCTAATCACAGGACATGGAGAAAGAAGGTAAAATCAAAGAGCATAGCCAGTAAGTTGACGGAGGTAATTACTCGCCTCTAACTGGCACTTAGGTGATGCATCTGAAATAACTGCATCTAGATTTGGGCCCTTGGTACAAAAAAAATGCTGGAGTTCATGATGTACCGGGAAGAGCTGAGGAGCTAGATTCATTTAGTGTTACAAAGGCTGAGATGGGATTTAATGGTTGTCTTTCACTATCTCTAATGAATATACAGAGAGATATAGAGTCATTCATGGAGGTGCACTGCGAAAAGATGAGAGGAAACACAGGTTGCCAGAAGGGAAAATCTGAATAGGCGGAATAAATTTTTCTCAATTAAGGGTGTTTTAGCATTAGAACAAGTTACCCAGAGGGCTCCATCCTTGAAGGTATTCAAAACTTGACTGACAGAGGCCTTGAGCAACCTAATCTCACTTTGAAGTTAGCCCTGCTTTGAGTGGAGAGTTAGACCAGATGGCCTCCAGATGTCCTTTCCAGCCTGAGTTGTTCTGTGATTGAACAGTGTGTTCCTTGCTGCATGCTAGCCTCTGCCTGCTCTGTAGCAATGCAAAGCTCACAAGTGGCTTTTTCAGCATAGCATCTTCTAGCTGATAAGCAGTAGAGATGGTACAAAAGATGCTTCAGCGTTGTGGATTCTAACTAGACTGCTTTGACCCACAGAGCTGTGTTTGTTCTCAGACGTACATAAAAACAGTATAGATGTATTCTCTACGTATCTTTTGCTGTATATATTACATTACTTGGTGGTGACTTGAAACAGAAACTTAATTTAAAGGGTTGCTGGGTGATTTGTTTACTAGAACTTTTGTGGGTAGCAAATAGGAACACAGGTAGACAGTGTTAGAGTACTGGAGGAGTAATGATCTGAAGAATGAAATAAAACACTAATTTACAAAGCTGGCAAAGGTGACAGTCAAAAATCAATTTGATAAGGGAACATGGGGGTTGAGGAGGAGTTATAAGGGAAAACATTCTGACTATTTTCGAACTCTTGTGTTTCAATACATAATAAAAATAAAGCTATATTCCAGATAAATTGCCAGTATAAATTTGGAACACTTGTAGGTAACAGTTATGAAGATTACTTTGAATTTTGTTAGCTTGGAAAAAAACACTGAGAGAATGAATCAAATGAAGAAGTCCACGCTGGTTGTGAAGAGAAAGGACATTTCTGCAGAGATAGAATTAGTTTGTTTTTAAGTCATTCTGGTGTGAGTACCTTATCAATTAGTTAATCAGAGCATGGTAATCTTTCCTCAACTCATACAAAAGAATTTCTGCAGCATCTGTAAATAAAGATTTTCATAAGTAAGAAGGTCTGTTTATTAAGTTACTTCTGGAGTTACAGTAGTCAGTTACACATATTCTACTTTCTAAGCTGATAAAAAATTTCTAGAACTGTTTTCTCCTCTGCCTACCTCTGTAACTCGCAAATAGTTTGCTGTTGAGAACCATGTCTCCACCTGCTAAGCCTAGACTGAAGGTCTTAAATAAGTGGGAAGCCTCAGTAAAATTATTTACTTATGACTGTCAATAATAGATGGCTAGATGGATCAGGTGTTTTAAACCCACAAGCATTCTTAGAATTTTACTGCTTTTTGCTGCAAACTCAACACAAATTGCAGAGTCTACTCTGGGAGTAGGGTATTACTGTAACTTGTTCATCACAGGATCTACTCATTTAAAAGAGAAATCATCCAGTAGGCAGGGATGTGCAGAGAAAGTACTACTATTCCCTGGCACTCCTCTCTGGCAACAGCTGATAGAAGTTTGATTTGATGGCTAATTGATTGCTAGAAAGTTGTGTTTACCAAAGGTTAAGGAGTCTGGCAGGCATATAAATAGAAGCAGAAGATAGTTTGCAGTCATATATTACAAGTGGATCCTCTTTTTGGCAAGTTAAGGTTGTCTTCCTTATAAAATTAATCCCCGAACAAGTCAGTCTGTCAGTAGTATAATATTAATTGTATTCATAGTATTCACATGTGAGATTTTATAACCTTCTGCCCCCAAATGGAAACAAATCCACAGTACTCCCTTTTTCCCTTACTAAAACTTTAGTTTTGTAGAAGGTAACACCAGGTTATAATTAGATGTTTGCAGCTGTTACTTAAAATGTGTGACCTCCGTCCACAATGGTGCTTGCATGCCTCCCAGTTGATTAAAATAGAAATAGCTGTGGTAGAAATAACATTAGAAATTGTTTGGCTAGCATAAATGCTATGTATGCAGAAGAATATTACAGAAATTTAAAGTTGGGCTTAAGATGTGGTGAAATCAGTGGACATACATCCTCATTTAGGTGTGGGATGTCTGTGTAGGGTGGACACAAAAAAGGGGTGGAGGTGGGGCCAAGTTGTGGGCTAGAATTTGAAATGTTTACCAAGAAATGGGGCGGGGGGAAAACAGTGTTGGGAGGTATTTCAACACACTGAGATAAGATTTGTGTCATCAAAAAGACAGGGTTTTTTTCTCCTCCAGGGAACTATTTTATTCTGTATGTACTTATCTTCACTAACGAAATTATCATGCAAAATACACTGGTGCTTTACTCAGATATCTTGGTGGCGTGACTGCAGGAAAGGTGAAAGCTGCTAGACTTAGCCTGCCAGATGACTCATATAAATCAGTAGAAGAACTAGGAGGAATTTTTTATGCTATTCCCTACTGCAGACTCTGTTAAGGATTGAGTTCCCTTCTGCTGGCTTAAAACAGCTAGAAAGTGTAGAGAAGAAGCTATGGTTGTCTACTCCTAAACTTTTGCTTCATGTTGAATAGACGCATAACTGAAAGTGTTGTGCTAATTCCTTTTTTATCTTTTTTTTTTGAGGATCTTTGAGACTAGTCGCACAAGAAATCTCTGTGCCTTTGGAAAGTTCTTCCCATTAATTAGTGGATCTTTCATGACAGAAACTTGCAGACAAACTTAACAGAGGTATAAATTCAAATAACCTTCACTTATCCTGTTAGACCTTATTAAGACAGTATAAATAGGATTATCAGTCAAAGGTAAAAGGGAATTTAAAAAATGTAATGCTTGCACAAACTTAATACACTTGCTGATGTGATTTATTGTAGTTTGACTTGGAACAATCCATCCGACATATTGGACAAGTAGGGGGATGAAATTGGCTGTAAAATAGGAATAAACCAAAAGATTATCTGGGTCCTAATCTCAATTTACCTGGAATGTTAGTAGTCCAAACAAAAACCATAAAGTATACCTGACTTTATTGCTAGCAGATACAGAGAGACAAAATAATGATATAAATCATGGAAAAGGATTTATCACTGTTAAATTTTTGCATTCTGTAGGTAAGAAGGATTGTCTGTCCACTGTGGCTTTCAGCTGAAAATCTTGCCTAGGCTGAAACAGTGATTTATTTTGTGTCAAGAGTTTACAAGTTCTTATACACAGTGGTCCAGAACTGGTCTAGTAGTTTGCATTGTTTGGTCAAGGATTTTTCCAGTGAAATTGTCAGTATTAAGAAGCTGGGGTTGTGCCTCAAGGTGGTCTTTGCTAGACGTCAGCTTCCTGCCCACATCAGAGTTTTTAGACCAATGTTTGATGTAGCAGATATATCTGCACACATTTTGAGACTTTTGGACGAAAATAAAAATAGCAGACTGCTAATATTTGTATTGTGATCCCTTTCTGATAAAGAAAGGTATACCTAAAAAGAGTATTCAAATCCCCAAAGAAAAATTACCTTTCTCCTTCTTGTCTTCCCTGCAGTGGATACTCAAGATTGAGATTGCAGCTAATTAGATAAATTAGTGTAGTATCAATAAGAATCACGGGATTTTTGCCATATTGTCTTTGGAGAGGTTGAAATCAATTTTTCTTGCTTTGGAGTGTTGATTAATAACTGAAGATTTCTGCAACAGCTGCTGGTGGGGGTGTCCTCTTGCCTACCATATAGGAAGAAGAGTAGTAACAGTCGCCTTTTGCCGTTCAGCGTTAAGGGTGGCAAACAAGCAGGAGACAAGGTAGGAAATGTGTTGAAGAAGGCCCATGACGAGAGATGTTTAGGTTTATAATAGTGGCAAAGACAAGAAATATGAGACACTGGCTCCCTAAGCTAGAATGGGCTCTCCTTTGGGAGTGACAGACACTAGTGTGGATCTTTCAAATTTTTCAGGGCATTTAAAGCCCTGTAGGAAATGAATTTCAACTTCCAGAGAAACATGCAACTACAGTTCTGAAGTGAAAAAAACAAAGCATTCATTTTGACTAAGCTGTTTTCACAAATGGGGTTAATATTTACCTTGCTGGTCTCCAGACAATCTCAATTTTTCCAGTGTGACCATTGCCCTAGAACTTGAACCTTTCTTCCACATCAGTGGAATGTATTACCAGTAATCTATGGGGTCAACTGAACTGATCAAATTTGAGTTTATGAATACCGAGTAAAATGTCAACATTAAGCAAAATCACTCATTTTGAGACCTTTAATTGCATAAGGGGCAGAAGATCTGGAGTCATTAACAGAACAAATATAAATTAGTGTTTTGCTGCAAAAGAGATATCTGTTTCTATTGTTTGCTGAAAGTGAAAAAGTAGTGGTTTGCCACTGCTGTTCCACGTGATTTTTTGGGGGGGAGGAGGAGGGAGGGGGGAAGTGAGTTATTTGTGCTCTTTGTTCCTGGCCTGCCCAAAATCTTCTCTTTATCCTTGTATGTGAAGAGCAGCTGCAGAGTTTAGCTCTGTGGGCCCTAGAGTGGGCACTATGGGCACAAGAGTCCGTTGGCAAGACTTGTGTGACTCAATTCCTCCCATTAACATGGCTTAAAACTTGGTTCCAGTGTACTTTTCCCTTTCGGTGTACATGGTTTCTTCTAGCTGATGACTGAATGTGTCAAGATAGAGCAAGGCCTGTGTTTTGCTAGTGGTTATCAGACCTAGAAAAAAGAATAAATGTGTTTTGGGCTTCTTTTTAGCCCTATCCTGTGCAAAATTACGAACAAAAGCTGTTGCAGTCAAAGCCTAAATGTAGGTGAATCTCTTTCATGCTGAAGGCAAGCTTAATCATTTTGTCTTCTAGTTACTGATTTCAACAGCAGTTTGGCAGCAGCTCCCAAATGTACTCATTGTCTAGTACAAAACATGATAAAATACAAAACGTGATCCACAGCTGGGAAAAGGAAGGCAACTAGATTCCTGTGGGCATAATGGTCTCCAGCAGGTGTATTGTCAAGAAGTGACGAAGCTAGCGAGCTGCTGCGTGCTTTTTTTTTTTTTTTTTTTTTTGCTTTTTAATAGTACACAAAGTCCTTTGTAGGTATGCCCATATAAAAACTACTGCTTTCTGTTTGATGAAAGAACCTAGAGAATCAAACAGAACATAGAGAAATCCTTGGCTTTAGTCAAAGTGGATTCAGGGGTTTCCAATTCTGGTAAACTGTATCATTGTTCGTATTTGTTCAGCTGAACAGTTATACCAGCAGCTGGCATCTGTGTCTTGTGTGATTTTTTTCTTTTTCTTCTCCTTTTCCTTTAATATATGATAGCACTCTTAAACTCTAAAGATGGGAATATTTGTGTGAACTTGGTAGCTGATCTGTTTAGTGTTGGTGTTTCAAACACTTTGCAGTCCATGTGTTTTCTCTATTAGTCATAGGGTGATGTGGTACTTTGCCAAGGGGTGAAATAGGTTGTATGATGGCAGGTCAGAGTGGAGCCTGGATTTTCTAACACTGTGCTAGATGAAATGATTTTGTGTACTTGGAGGTGGAAAGATCATTCAGACTGTTCACGCCTTTTCATTAAAGAAGCATGGTTATTTATTGATCTTTTAAAAGTTGAGTTAAGAATGCAACATGGTAGGCAACAGACAAAACCTAAAGTAGTGTTTTCCTACTATATCTTACTAGAAAGTATTTGAAAGAAGTAAAGTTCAGACCACTAGAAGATGAATACAAAGATTTCCTGAGTTGATGTTGGCAACAGTCAGACTGGTCTTTCAACAGGGTTTGTGCTTCTCATTAAAGGGAGTTTTCACCTTTTTCTAATTACAGTAGCTACTCTCCAAAAAAGCTATGCTGTGTTGTTATTGTAAGGAAGTGGAGTTGTGTGTTCTGCTACTGCTGCTTTTGGCTGAAAACTTGAGATACAGCAGAGATAATGTTATTAAGCATAATCTGAATAATTCTCAGCTGCGTTACTGTTTCTCATTTGACCGGTAGGTTACTGATACAGTGCTTGGGTGGGGTTTTTTGTTGTTGATTTGGTATGTCCCTGAAGCATTGAGTATTTATGGATTCAGCTGGTGTAAATTAGACATGCCAATAAGCAGATTTTTGGTTGTTCGGTTTTTTAATTGGCATTTCTCCCCCTCATTTTCTGTGTTGATTAATTTTATTCCCATAAAGGGAATGACTTTTTCTTTCTTTTTTCTAGACAAGTCAATTTGATTGGGGTAAATAAAGAGACTATACTCAAAACTTCTTCCAGTGACTGACTCCTGTAGTATCCTCTCTCTTCAGAGAATATCTTTGAATACTAGGCATTAATTTAGATTCTTGCTACTGTCTCTGAAGAACTGTTGTGGTCCTTTGTCTACGTTTTAAAAAACCTCCAAACTAACAAAAAAAAACAACCAAAAAAAACCCCAAACAAAACCAAAACACAACACCTCCACCCCCCCAACCCAAATGCAAGTTAAAGCCTGTGCATTCTGGTGTAGAATTTGTTCTTTGATTTCTGTTAATGTATTTCCAAACTTAGTTGAAGGTGTTATTTGTATTGTATTTCTTAATGTAATTCTTTCTGAGCAAGTTCTTTTGGTTGCTACATGTTATTACCAATCCCATAATTGGAAAGACTTCAGACTGTAGTGTAGTTCATAGGAAAATCCTTACTGTTAACACATAGAATAATTCTGAAATGTTTCACCTTCTTCCATAGAGATCAGTGTTTTTTAATGCTGTAAAAGAGTTTGTAGAAGAATACCAGGTAAAGTAAAAGATGTTTAACTGCTATTTACTTAGTTCAGTCTAGTCTATTCTATTCTAAATCTTAATGTATCTGGTTTATCTATAGGAAAATACAAATAGATTATTTAAATTGCTTCTGTATTGTACATGATAAAACAGTTGATTTCTTTTTATTGTATGTTTTTTATATGTAGCCTGTTTGGCACTCTTTTTGATCCAGTTAATTTACATTTTAATTGGTAATGCCTATTTGTAAGTAGGAACCTGGGTATTCCTTTAACATCACATTCCAGAATCCATTGAGCTGAAGTACAGTTTCTGCTTTAAAAGATAGTCAGCAGTACCCTTAACAAAAGCTGGGAAGTTAACTGAGGAGTTATGAATTGCATAGAACATAGAATGTTGCACTAGACAAAATGTGACCTTTTCTGGGTAAACCTGAGCTTAAGTGCCTCTTTACTTTTACCCCTGTTAAAATGCACAGTAGTTGTTGCTAGTTTGACTTCAAGTTCATTATTTATAAGGTTTTTTTAGTGTTTGGGGATGTGAGGAGTGCAAGTTACCATGCAGAATAACATCTTTGTGCATTGAAATGCACAGTTAAAAATATTTGAAAGAAGCCTTGTGTTCTGTGCTTAGGAGTGTTCTGCAAGTGACATAGGAGAACTGTGAATGGAGTCTTCCCTGAGTAGCAGTAACTACCTTCCAGAGCTTCCCAATGCAGAAGTGGCAGTTTTAATTCATGCAAATGCTTGTGAAGAGATGACTTTTAATCTAATTGGTGAGGATACACACTAAGCAAAACCCTGGTAAAGTGGTGGCTTCATCTGAAAGACTAGAAAGAATAGGAAAGCCTCCAGCTGAAGGGCAGAACATCAGACTTTACTGTAAGGCATTAGTAATGCCTAACTCCTTGGCAGCCAGTGTGGAAAGGGAAAGGCAGTGATCTTGACTGGGACTTGTGTTACCAGTGAAGGAGGTGTCAGTACAGTTTCCTGAGAAAAGTGAATATAGAATTGCATCTTGGACAAGCCATTTCAGACTAGGATTGCTGTGGAAGAAGTGGTCCAAACACAACCTCACTTGGATCACCTGGAAGGGAGAACCATTTTATAGTTATACCTGTTTTTGTAAGAAATCAGATCGAAATGAAAAAACCTTGACCGACAAAGAGCTGAACACTTTTCTGCACCTGAAAATTGGTTAATCCTGTCTTGAACTGGAAATTGTAAAGTCAATAGCCACTCCTAAAATTCAGCCTTAGTGTTAATAGAAAAACATTTCTAAGGCAGAGGCTTGCTGCTCTTGGAACCAGGAAACACTATAAGTTGTCATAAGAACAAAGGACAACTCTGACAGAGAAATAGAATTACAGCAGGTGAGACACATTTGGTGTGAGACACTCACACCGGGACATTTGAGGTTGGTTTATCTGTCTCCACACTGAGCCGCTTGGCAGTGTGCTCCGTGAATCTGAAGGACTGGGTGTTGGCAAAGTTGGAAGCAATCAAATAAGCATAACCTGCCACTGCCTCACTTAGAAGGTATTTAGAATAGATTAATACAATGATGTGATACATCATTCTTATGAAGAGGTCAAGATTAGCCTGTAAAACGCTCTTGCACAGTGTAACCCCTTTCCCTAATAGATCAGAACAATCCAATACTATCTCACTTGCTCTGCTTTTTGCCTTCATTCCCACAACCAAATGCAAGATCTGCTGTCATTCCCCAACTTTTCTTCAGCAAAAACATAGTAATTGCTTAAAAAGAAAATCCTTCAAATTCATCCCTCAGAGTAGTAACTCTTGCTGTCAGTGATTGTACTAAGGTGAATTGTGTGCCATTGTTTGATTTTTTTTTCTTCCTACTGTTATTAATGCAGTGTTAATGTTACAATGTTAACCTATTTTTAATGCAGTGTATGAAGATCTAACACCCCTTACCAGAAAGCCCTTAGATGCTTACAGCATATGAGGGATGGGTAGAGCAACAGTGTAAAAAAAAAAAGAAAAACCCTCATATTAATCTTATCACACTTAACACCTCCCTGGCTGAAGAATGCATTACTGAAATTTGTCTTGAAAAGGTTCACTTTTTCATACTAGTTCATGGACAACTGAAAACTCTGAAGAGATGAGACTTTTTGAGTATTTGAACATCGCAGTTGTTGGAAGATGAAGCAAATGTACTGTGGTTCTAAAATCAACCTGTATTGACAACATTAGCTGCATCTTTAGCAGCTTATTAATGTGTCAGCTTTTTATTGATTCTTTAAAATTGAACCCAGCAACAAGCAATAAGTTAATGGCATGTTTTCTTCCTCTGATACAGGGGAGGAAATTCAATATTTTGTTTTTCCTGTAGTTTGCTGGTAATGTTTACAAAAAATGAGATGAAGTTAGTGTTTTCTAAATCACCTCTGTTGTTCAAACCTTTTTATATAGTGCTGTTATTTAAACAATGTTTCTAGTTAGTGAGGTGAAGACTTTGACCTAGAATAAAGTTCAATGTGCTTTATTCAGTTAGTGTGGTTTGTTTTTTTTTTTTTTAAATAAGGCTGGCTATCTGCACTCTGGTGCATTGACTGAACTTGTCCATACGGAAGTGTCTCAGATATGTAGTACTAGAGGAAGAATCATAATTATTGATGTAATAAAAAAGCATCTGTGCTTGTGAAACCATGTTATTGATAGCAAAATGCAGAGAGTATGGAGTTTGAGCTGATTAATGATAGCTGCAATTAAATTCAGTATACATGGGTCTTAATGCAACATCACAGCAATTTGGCACAGACTTGCACAGATCTCTTAAACGTGAGGCAAGATTTATTATGTTTTCAGACCATGTTTTCTGAGAGACAAAGGGCCTCAAGGGCAAGAGTCTCTGGTCCATTAAGTCTGCTTTGTGTTATTGTGGTGGAATGAAATAGCCCTAAAACCAGCCCAACTTGAACTGGCCAGAGGAGGATTCCACCTTGTAGGGCAAGGGCAAAAGAGCATTGTGTTGTCCTCTGGGGCAGAACTAGTGCTTGCGAACCACGCAGAGTGGTCGTGAAGGCATCTTTTTATCCTTTTAGTACTCCGGTGGCTTGCCCGCTAAGCATGTGATCTAAAGGTCTTGACACCACTAAGGTTTTGCCTTCAGCAGTCTGTATGTGTTGGATGCTGTGTAGCAGAACTAGGACAGCTGGTCTCTTGAGTCTGTTTTATTGAGACTTTCAGAAAGGAAACAGTGTAATGCCAGAAAACTGAAGTTGTTACAGGTCATTTGTAGTATAACTGGCACATGAGCATTGCGAGCCTGAGGAACTGATTGATTTTTGGTATGTTATCATTCAGTGCTTCCCTGTTTTCAGTAGCTGTGAGTAAAACAGCTGGGAGAAAAGGAGTTAAAATGACATCTTTAGCTTTTGAATGGTATGGATAGTTTTTGTGTACCTAGGAATTAGATGATTTCTCTAATCTAAGCTATAGACTATCCCCATGTAGAGCATATTTACGCTTTTCGCACCTGCTTTGTGTAGACCCAGCTGTGGCGCTCTGCTGTAGTATTACAAAGCTACCATAATGTTGGTGAGCCTTGTCTGGAGTAAGAAAGTCTGTACTGACACAGCTGATAATTTTTTCAGGCTGTGCAAAAATCTTTGGAACAGGTGAGTCCTAAGTGACACTAAAAAATCTTGTAGGAGCTGTAAAAATTCAGCCTGATCTGAGAGAAACAAGCTTCAGTTTATTATGTTTGGTTTTTTGTTGGGTTGTGTGTGTGGGGTGTGTGTGGATTTTTTTGTCTTGGAGATACTCAAGCTGGACAAGCATGAGAGAAGTGACCTTGCATTTTAACATCAACGTTCTGATATATAGGAAAAACAAGGTTGTAGATATTATCCAGAAAGGATAATTGTTTTATTTCATTACTTGTTTTGTTTGTTTATATATATACTGTTTTAAAATCTGGCTTTACAAATGCTGTGTTTGAAATGTTTTGTAAATCCTCCTGTATGAATTACATACGTGTGGTTTTGTGGTTTGGTTTTTTTTTGTTTGTTTTTTTTTTTTTTTTTTTTTTTTTAGTTTGTATGGGGAGATCTTGGCAGTTCCTAACATCTTTACCAGCAAATCATTACAGTGAATCATGTCTTATGGAACCTTATTCTATAGTCAAAAATAGTGCTTCAGGATGGCATGCATGAGAATGGGCCAAGAGATTAATGTGGCTTCAGGTGTCTACAGAAGACAGTGTCTGTCGTTTGCTGTGCTGTTACAATAAATTATAACCTAAACAGTCTGGGTTTTGGGTTTGTTTTTTTTTTTTCTTAAAAAAAAAAGAGACCAAAACCCGAAAACCTGATTAAGAAACAAATTTAAAGTACACGTTGCAACTCTGTTAAATGGGATGCAAACCCAAGTATGATTCTTGCTCATACCTTTTGGCAGTTTTTCCACAATCATTGCCTTTTACAGTATGACAGTGCCTAGAATTACAAGTAAAGTAGTTTTACGTTAGAAATAGAACACAATGGCATTGTAAATATTAAAGAAAAAACATACAAAGGGAAGTACGTGGGCTCTAAATTGTAGTTACATTTTGTTCATTATGAATGTGACATTTTAAATTTAGGGCAATTACTCAGCGTCATAATGCAATATTGTATGCAGGTGTAACTGTTCTTTTGTATGTAAGCACATGTTATGCTAAAAGATGTTGTTTTAAATTGCAAATTCTGAACAGTTGCTGGAACTTCCTAGGAAGTGCCAGAATTTGTTACCAAGGCCCCTAATTCTGCTCTCCTATGCCTTTGCGTTATGATCTCTAATTACATTGTTTCACACTATTTTTTCCTGCCTCATTCAGTGAACAGGATGGGCGGCGCTCAGGAATTGAGCGGCTACTTGATGTTTTAATCCTTATCATTCATTTAGCAGCCTGGGTTTTATTTACTGCACACCATTTAAAAAAATCTCTAAAGAATACATAATTATTCATTCCCTTACGGCCTTTTCTAAGGTGCCTGGCTGAACTATTTTTATCCATTCAATTGTATTTTCATGTGCATTTTCTGGTCAATATCTGTGACTTTCCTTTATGTGCTATGTGAAGTAAACACGTGTACACATACATGCATATATATATATATATTTTCACTTTTGAAAGAATTTTGTTGATTATTCCCTACGATAAATTGTAGATGAAAACTAAATGTCTGTTACATACTTTAAAACAGCCTTTTATGAGGATATTGAAAGTAAACATTAAATAATGCTATTGAGTGACTAAAGACATCTGTCCACATAATTTGAATCATTCTCATATGCAGCCTTGTCTTTTGTGATGCTCTTCAAATTTAAATGTATCTGTGTATCCTCTACGTCAGACAGGTTGTCCCTTTGTTCAAATGCTGGACATGATTACAAAGAAACTTAACTAATGTAGCGTTCAGAATATAAGTTCATATGAGAAATGGAGAAAACTGAGCGTAGTTGAACACTAGAACAGATTGTCTAGAGAAGTTGTGGAGTCTCAATCTCTGCAGATGTTCAGAACCCAGCTGGATGCAGTCTTGAGTAACCTGCTGTAGCTGGCCCTGCTTTGGGCAGGCTGGACCAGAGGATTTCCAGAGGTCCCTTCCAGCCTCAGTTATTCTGTGATTTATACAATACAAGATCATCTGCTTGTGGGTATATATATTATACTTATTTCTGATGGGCAAAATTTCCTGGATCTTGTGGCTTTCTTCCATGCCAAAATGCTGGTAAAATGTTTGTCTGCTATTTCCATTTGGCTAGCAGGCTATCTTGTCAGTTCCATAAACAGTAGTTTAAGTATTCTCAGCAAAAGTTACAGACATGGTTGTATGACAGTGATTCTGTTACGCTAGTACTTTGCAGAAGATTGCAGTAAATTACAATGATTCATAATTGACCAAACTGTTATGTACTTAATCTTCTTTATGGTTAAAGAACACCATGTAGAAACACTGGTGGGGGATAGTCACCTATTTAGATTCTGGTCCTCTGGTTAACAACTTTTGCAAATGATGGATGCTGGAAAGAACTTAGTATATCTTTGTCACTGACTCTAGCAAACTTCAGTACTGTTGCCAGTGCATCATAGCTCTGATTGTAAGGCTTTTCTATAACACCTGTTTATTGGTTGAAATATTTTAATATAGCTGCTACAGAAAGGCCTAGACTTTTCCCATTGTTAATATTCATATTTCAAATAAGAATGGAAAGTGAGAAGTAAAAGATGGTGCATTTAAAATCTGTATCATCTTTTACTGTAGTCCAAATATACCACTTCTATCTGTCTGCTACTGGTGGGATGGGAAGTGGTCTTAAAAAGGCCACTTCAAATTAAAATAAGTTTTATTCCTAATACAGTGTAACTTTTTCTCTTGCAGAAGGAGTTGAGCCTTCCAAGAAGAGGAAGTTTGTAAGTATATTAAGTTTTTTCTGTTGTGCTCACAGTATAGTTTTGACAGTTTTTGAGTAAGCTAGTCTTCTTTTCAGGGCAGTTAATATGAAGGTTAAATGTGGCAGTTGATGTGTCTTAAAATACATACAAAGAAATTAAGATTGTAAATGAAAACCTGCGGGTTGTGCAGTGAACATTTGTATGCCTGTCCCCCTCTTCTAGAGGAGATTTCCAAAGTGACAAAAAGTTCTTATGTTGAAGCTTTTGTTTTGTATTAAAGATTTCTCTTGTTAAAAATCAAGGAAGAAATGTGATTTATTCATGAATGATATAAATTAAACTTGACATGTAAGTAAAGCTGTTTTCTTATAAAATTGTGATCAGACCTGTGGATGAAAAGGTAGGAACGAAGAATAGATGATTTCTACAAAATGTATAGGATTAAGTTACTCTTTTGATCAGTGGAAGACTGTATATTCTACTATAAATTGTTACTGAGTCAGAATAATATGAACTCAGATACTGTTGTTTAGTTGTGTTTTGCTTAGATTTCTGTACCTTGGCTTTGTTTTTCTAATGGCTTTGAGCTGTTTGATTTTAAAGCTTGTATTTTTATTTTTATGTGTTTTGTTTCTTGTTCTTTATTAGCAGCTTATTGGGAAAATATTGGGGTAAGAACATAGCAAAATGTCTTAAGAAACAAGAAAAAATGCCTTAGGACTATAAGGTTATCACCATACTTGAATAAGCTTGTGTTAATGTGACAAAACTCTAAGCCCTTGCACAAGAGGCCAGTTATTTGGTTTTATTTTTTTTTTATACTTGTTTTCAACTTGATAGTGCTGTGTATCTTTTGGTGCTAGTTAGGACAGGTATCTGAATAACTGAAACTATTTGGTCAGAAAGTGCAGTTACATGCTCTGTTGTTTTGACTTAAATGACATACCAGAAGTCTGTAGGAGATCTGCTGACTTGGGAAAGACTTTCTTGTTTTAGGTTCTGAAACATGAAAAGTCTTATACTAAATAGTAAGCAAACCTATTTTTTAAGGAAAGTCAAGAAAATATAAAACTAATTCCACACCAAGTATTTGATTATTGCAATGTCAGAAAAACACTGAAGGAAAATTATTTTTGGTGCCTTCTTTTGGTGCCCTTGGTGCTCTATGTTAACCTGAAACTGTTGTGTGGGCAAAAGACTCCCTCTGTTGAAGTTAATGGCTAAAATGTTGACTTCAGCCACAGCAGAAAATGGCTCTTAAGGCTCTTTTTTCTTTTTTTCCCCCCCTTTCATCTGTAGTCATGACCTTGCTTACTCTTGCTATGATGTTTGACATTAAATGTTTTTAGATACTTTTCTCCAAGTTGGCGCAAAGCAATCACCTCAGTTGTGTTCATATACTTATTTTTATAGCTGGTAACTGAGATGTAGGTGCATGTTCCGTAATGTTTCTGAGACTTTAACATAGTAAAGGAGTAGCCCCTTGTCGTCATAATCGTATCTAGTTATTAATGTGCTTAGGATTCTGCAGATATTATTTTAAAATGTCTTTAATGCTTTTAGTTAACAGGGCTCATAGTGCTGAGGTTTGCAAGGGCTGTAGCATCAGAGTTGTGTGTGTGGGCCATGTTGGCTGCTCTATTTGTATGTTATATACATGTTGACATGAAGACTGGATTTCAAAATCTGAGAAGTCCTATGTTTTTATTGCCACAAACATCTAGAGGTCCTGAATGGCTCCAGGTAGGTATATCGCTTTGTCTTCTGGAGCTTCAGAGCCAAGGGCATGCCAGAGATGCAGCTTTAAGCAGGACAGGGGGAGCTGGTTTCAGGGGTGATCAAGTTGAGCAGCTTGGAGAACAACGTTTGGGTTGATGAATGCCTGGTACTGGTGTCTGCCCTCCCCCATGCCTCTTCTTTGAAATAATCTCTTATTCTTTTACATGATACAAACAGAGGAGGAAAGGAAGGAGGGATGCGTGAGGAAAGGTGCCTTGCTTATGGTTCACCATGCGTATGTTTCAAACAGCTAGTGTTCAAAATATTTAAACTTTCTATCTGTTGCATTATTTTTTATACCTATTTTAGACTGACTACTGGCTGGACCATACAGAGATATTTTCCATATATATGCAGATAATTTTTAATTATGTTTTCTATGACACCATAAAGGAGGCTGCCAGTTCTAAGTCTCAGTGGGATGGGATATGGTAGATGCGGTTATATGGAAAGGTGGGTATTTGCCAGGAAGCATACTGAGTAACATATAATTTGAAAAGAAGTATTTGACTGATACAGACTACCAGCCTTTCCCTATCTATTCTGCTGAACCAACCAGGTTCTTGGACTTACGTGCTCAACTTGACACCAGAAGTGGTACTCGGGTTTCTTTTGTTAAGTTGGTAAGATATGCAGTGAAAGAGGGCTATGCTGACTTACTGCCGGCAAAACCATAAGCAGAGGAGTCTACCTGTGTAGTAGCTGTTATTTCGAGTTCATTAGCTGTGGCATCCATTCCATCACATTGTGTTATCTGCTGCAAGTCAGCAATGGTTGTTTGCTTGTTGAACCTCATCTGCCGGGGGTACCCTGATTGTGCTGTTGGGCACGTATGTTCTTGCCATGTGTGGAGTTACTCCACTTAATAGCTGACCTTTTGGTCTAGCTCCATGTCTGTCAACCTACAAGCCCAGCTGGCTTCAGTTAAAAACCATACCCTCTCATTTCACTGACATATTTGTGTTACCATTGCTCAGTCCTAATACAGACACTTCTCTGGATATTAGCAGCTTCCCTGCTTTTTGTTACACAAGATTCAGCTGATGTAAGGGCAGGATAGCATGAAACTCTGTTTCCTGGTTTTGAAATAGAACATAAAGGTCAAGGGCATGGTGGTGGTAGAAATCAAGAAATAATCTAGAGGGGTTGGAATAGGAGGCATGGGAAATGTAATGTGTTTTAGGGGGAACTGTGGGAGGGGGTTGAGGACGTAAAGTGAAGGAAACTTGGGGAGAGAGAGAGGGGGCTTAACTTTTCCACTCTTCCCCAGATGGTCATGGCTGTGGGGCCTCATTTTGGATCTCATGAAATAACTTAGGCTTTCTGTGGGCCTCCTACAATTAAACCCAATTCTGATTTTTACATAATTGTTGTATAGCAACACCTAAAGAAAGAATTGAAGACAAAAACATGTTAAAAGGTTAAAGTTAACCTTAGCACAGTTGGCATAAACTGAGATAAGGGGTGCTGGTTGAGAAAGAAGTGAGCTTTTCCACCCTCAGAGCATCCCCTGGCTGTGCTGGCACAAGTGCTTGCGTGGATACGGGCAGAACTGATTCAGGCTGCAACTAGCTTCATGCAGGTTCTTCGGCGTGTTTGGCTGTCCAGCTGCATAAATGCCTTGTTGGCAGCAGGGTGTGGTGAAATGGAGGCAGAAAGAATATCTGGGAGCTTTCTCTAGGACTGTCTGTAGCAGCCAAACTGGCTTTATGTAAGCTTAACATGATTGTAAACCTGCATGGCTGTTACTATCCTACTTTGCAACTCTATCAGAAAATTATATCGAAGTGCATTTCTGCACGCTGCCACTACAGGGATAGATTATTTATGTTATGATATTTTTATTGATTTTTTTTATTTTTGCCGAACAGTTCCAAATATCAAGGGAGACATTTATGCTTAATATTAAGCCAGACCCAGAAATACAGATTTAATTTGATCAGAGTTAAGTGTTGCTAACATCTGTGTATGAAGCATGCAGATCCATTGATGAACCAGCAAATGCTTGTTGACAACTAAAAGTCCCTATCCTTTACACGTTCAGAGTGTATCTAGCTGGAGTAGGTAGCCAGAGAGGATCTCTGTGTATGTTGGGGGTTAACCAGGTGAGTTTCCATCACTGAAGTTGAGGCATCAATGTCTTTATCCTCTTTTGTTTCCTTCCCATTCCCACAGAGAATACCCAAATGAGAACTACAGAGAAACAGGGCATGAACTCAAAGGTTGTGGCACAAAAATTACCCTCAGATTTAAGTAGGTACATTTGGGTTTAAAATGCCCTTCTCCTAAAATTGAATTAACAACAGGCTTCTTTGAGGTGAAGAGGACCCTTTCACAAAGAGTAATACTTAAAAAGAAGTAAACAGGTAGGTAGAGGAGGTTCCTCCTTTCTTTAGAGCTTCAGTGGTTAAACACCTGCCCTAGAAGTAAAATACCTGACTTTTCCAGACTAAATGAGTTCGTTCTTTTGTTTAATCTGTCAATTTCAGTTTAATTCAGAGCTAGATAACTTCAATATTTTTTTGCTGTATCTGTCCTTCTCTTGACATTTCTGAAACTAATTTCAGTAATTATAAAATATAGACTCTAGTTCAGTAGCAGTGATTATATAATCTACTTGCACCTGTGGAAATGTCAAAGTTGGTCACAGAATTTTCATAAAATTAATTTATGCATTACAGTGAAGCAGCTGATACCCTTGGATAACAGCAACATAAGAGTGTGACTGGCCAAGAATTCAAGAGAAACACTAGTTAAAACCATTGCTTGCTTAGGGGCTTAATTAAATAAGTTTCAAGAAAGTTAATAACAGTTTTGTAAGATAGTTTTTTTTATCAATGACAAATATGGACTATCAGTTAACCTCAGGGAAAAAATGAGAACAGGAAATTGAACGGAATGGAATTATGAAATCACGCTAACCATACATGGAAAAAAAAAAAGCAAGCTCTGAGGCCATTGACATGTAGGTGGACAAAACTGGAATTGGATTGACAGTTTCTTTGTGCCCGTATGTATGTATGTTTACAGATAGATATATCTGTAAAAAAAAAAAATATATATATATATATATAAATTGGCTATGTACATAGGTGACCTGTGATAAGGAAGTGTTTAGATTGGATGCCAGAGCACCCAAAGGAAACCTCAGAAGTGAAATACATTGATTGTACAAGCCTAACTCTCTCCCAACAGCTGCTTTTGATTTTTATCTCCCTAATTGCATAGACTACTTTGTGGCTTGAAGGACACAACTATCAAAGACAGTCAAGGAAATAAATTCTGATTAACTGTGAGGAACTGAAAAATAATGCAAATGAAAGCCTCCTAGCACCCCAAAACATGTGAGAAAGATTGCTATTTCCTTTGTCTTATGTATGTATGTTTCAGGACCTCTGTGTATGCTTATGCAGGCAGCTTTGCAGCTTTTTTCATTGCATGTATTTTTGCAAAAGGGCGCTATATTGTGCTGAAAGTGCTTATGTTGTAGTACGTCATTTGCAAAGCACAGAAATTAAAATTTGATTCATTATAGCTGAAGACAAACTTCATTTAAGTTCTGGAAAATAGCGATTAGTTTCGGAAAATATTATCTAAACAATTTTAGACAGATCACTATAAATAATACTGGATTTTTGAGAATAAAATATTTTCCGTGTTAATTATAAAAGCTATTCAAAATGCACTGTTCAGATGTTCAAGTTACTGAAAATTTGTGTTCCCAATTAAAATAAAAACTCTATTTCTCTGTTAATGAAAGTTTTAGGACTTGTGTGGATTGTTTTCTGTGAAAGTGCACAGCCTCTGCAATCTGTTGTTCACCGAGAGAATTGTGTTTTAAGTTACAATAATGTGCAATATTCCATTAAAATTATTACAGGTGAAAAACTAATACTTTGAGAGAACTTTCTGCAGAGCACAGAATCTGAGCAATGTGTTCTTCATGGCTGTGAAACAGTGTTGAACTGGAAATTTTTATTGCTGCTCTGTGTACTTTGCTGCTACTGCTGTTTAGATTTGTGTAGACACGACATAAACATGTTGACCCGAGGTGAGTATTTTGCTAAGTACCATTGTTACACTGGAAGTATAGAGATTTAGATCAGTTTGTTCTTTAGAGTGTCTGCCTCGATAGCTGTGGCTCATGTATCTTCTGTTGGCAGGAATTTTTACTGCAATTTAGTGTGTGCTGATGGAAGACCCCATCTGGCAGCTTGAGGAATTTGATATACCTGGACAAGGGATGTGGGGCAAGGTTGCTCCCTGGAAAGTTCTTGTTGTGTGTCTATGTAGTATGGTAACCTTCGTTAGGAAGGAAGTGGCGGGGGCAAGATAGGTAAGCAAGAAGGCTTGCGAGCCAGGACTGGCAGGAGCTAGCCCTTTTTGTCTCCAGACTTGGATAGCTTGAGTGGTACAGTTAGTACTGTGGGTACAGCTTATGCTTAGCTAAAATATAGTTCCACTGCCATTACATATGCATCAGATGCTTTTATCACTCTTTGCTTGTTAGAGCAATAGACTTAGTTTGCTGATGTAAATTATATCTAAAAAAGAGTAACTTTCTTCTGTTGGGTTAGTTGCATCCATGTTTTGGGTTTTTCAGGTATAGTAGCAAAAAAAATAAAGGGGTTTTTTGGTGTCACAGTCAAAAATAACTGTTGTGATATCAGCAAGTAACACAGTACTATTAAACTATGTCAAAGACAGAAGACTTTTCTGGAAGGAGTGGAAGATGTGGGTAGAGTTGAGATGGTGTGTTCTGGTTTAACTCCTGTCGGCAGCTAAGCACCATGCAGCTGCTCACTTGTTTCCCCCCTGATGGGATAGGGGAGAGAATTGGAAGAGTAAAAGTGAGAAATCTCGCGGGCTGAGATAAAGGCAGTTTAACAGGTAAAGCAAAAGCCACGCACACAAGCAGAGCAAAACAAGGAATTCATTCCTCACTTCCCATGGGCAGGCAGGTGTTCAGCCATCCCCAGGAAAGCAGGGCTCCATCACATGTAACAGTGACTTGGGGAAGACAAATGCCATCACTCCGAACATTATCCCGCTGCTTCCTTCTTCCCCCAGCTTTATAGGCTGAACGTGACATCATATGGTACGGAATATCCCTTTGGTCAGTTGAGGTCAGCTGTCCTGGCTGTGTCACCCTCACAGCTTCTTGTGCACCCCCAGCCCACTTGCTGGTGGGGTGGTGTGAGGAGCAGAAAAGGCCTTGGCTCTGTGTAAGCACCCCTCAGCAGTAACGAAAACATCCCTGTGTTATCAGTGCTGTTTCCAGCACAAATCCACACCATAGCCTCATACTAGCTGCTATGAAGGAAATTAACTCTACCCCAGCCAAAACCAGCACAAAGTCTTACACTTTAGAGCCTTGAAAATAGAACCAGCTATTTTTTCTTCCATTTAATTTTCATTTCCGTTTTATCCCCTTCCTTTAGCTTCATCTGAGTTTAAAGTAAGCTGAAGCTCTGCTTTGGACTTTCAAATGATTGTGTCCAATATATTCATCTTGTACCTTTGTAATAAACAACAAACCATTAATCATGAAAAGAAAACTAGTCACTTTTTTGTCTTAATTTATTTGGGAGATTACTGTTACCTTAAATTTGGAAAGTAGAGTAGATTAATTATTGTTGCCAGGTAATAGATCTCTCAATTCTAATATGGATGGATTGTGGTCAGATGCATACTCTCTGTAGCCCATGTTTGATTCTTAAGATGCATGTGCTTTAGCATTGTTAGTAGCACTTATTTCTGTATGTGCTTATATTAAATGAGAGCATGCTCATTTAGCTGTTTTTCTCCTTGGTGGCAGTATGCTACAGTTGGTATACTGTGTGGTGCTCAATAACCTCCTTTCTGTCTTTCTGACAAACTGAGTAGATTCAAGTCTTTAATTTCAATGTTTTTCTACTGCTGTCATTGAGGGAAATTTTTTTCCTTCAAGTCTAGTTTTGTGATGTTTTGCTCATGCTACAGGTAGATATAAATATCCTATATCCCCTTTATAGCTCTGTGTTACCATTTCTGTCAGCACCTTTTGTCACAGCAACACACTGGGAAAACAATGTTTTCTAAGCACTGCTATTATTTTTCTTAGCGGTGGCTTCCTAAGTGCAGCAGACACTCTTAAATTTCTAGATGCTTAACATCGCATTTGTCATTAAAATGCATTTTGGTTAAAGGAGCTGAGAGATACAGATAGCTTTGTACGTGACAACCTTGTTGTCTTCAATATTTATAATTTCTTCAGTGTTTCACCTTTGAACTTAGAGCAGTGACTTTAAATCTGATTTCCTTATTACTGATGAAAATGCTGAATAGCATCAGGCAAGATCATAAAATCTTATGAACTCATAAAAAAATAAAACCCACCTCTTTTATACAAAGGAGATTTCTCCACTGACAACTTTTCTTGAGACCTATGAACTCTAAACCTATTTAATGTATGCTTTATTGAGGTTTTGATGCAAATTCTGAACAAGGAATTCAAATACTTCAGAAAGTCTGTGTGTCTAGACAGGTCACTTGTGTATGGCATGGGGGACAAGGGGTACCAGCTGTTGAATCCTCATCACATCTCTTGAGTTCCTTGTGATTGACAATGAAAAACTTGGTTTTTTGACCGTGTTTTTTGTATGCTTTAGGAGCCAGCAGTTACCATAGCATGATCCATTTCCTTCACAATGTTGCTTACTTCAGCCTCCATAAATTGAATGCAAGTCTGCTGCCCGTTGTCTGTGTTTCCTTGTTTTAAAGTTGCGTTGGGCTAACGGGAAGAGTAATGGCATGTGCAGCGTGCTGTGTAGCCTTGTTGCCATCTTCCTGTTGTCAGCACAGGGTCTTCTGCCCACGAATCCTTTGTGCTTCAGGGAGCACAGGCCTGATTTTGATGTAAACAACACATCCCTTGGTATTTTAGTGCTGTTAGTTGTGTCTTTGGCTATCAGTATAGGCCATTCTGTTTAATCTTGTTCTGTTGTTTCTTTTGTTGCTTTCACACACACATTTGCATCCCTGCTTCATTTGTACCAATTGTAATAGTTTTACTTATCTCTGCATGTTGTTTCTTGACTCATGTTTTACTAGTGTATGTGTGGGTTTTACACAATAATGTCCTCTCTTTCTGGTGTATCATGTCACATGTTAGAGAAAGGAGCAATCCGTTTTAATGTAATTCATCATGTCTCTTGTCAGTGAAAGATGTATACGCTGCTTGAGGGTATTTTAAAGCTGTGAAAACCTTGTTACTGGTAAATTCATGCTCATGTGTTTGTGTACATGCACACAATTTTTATTTATACATGCAAAAAAGGTAGTGATGACTTTTTTGTGTATTTTAAAACTATTATTTGTTGTATTAATGGTACATATGTTCATGCAGCATTGCCCGTTATATTCTTTAATCACATAGATATGTTTACGAGGCCCAGGACATCACAAAATTTATTGAAATAACATGGCTACCTGGAGGATAGATGTCCAGAAAATGAAGCGTTCAGGTTTTAAAAGCTTAATTGTGTTAATGTGATGTTTATCCACTGTTAATCTGAGTACTGTGGTGTAAGTGTAAATTATCACCTGACCCGTGCTTGATGAGGCACCATGCTTCTCCACAGTGCTCTGGGTGTATGATGCCCTGTTGTTTCAGCTACGTAGGCAAGGACAGAATAGGGTCAAGAATGAAAAATAAGTAATTCTTTATCAAAATTGTGATCAGATTTAAGCACAGGGAAAAACCAAAATGAAATCAGCCTCTAGGGTCAAGTTGTGGTCCTGTAGGAATGTTGCAGAATTTTTTTTGGGGGGGGCGGAATCACATGATTCTTGGAGAGAGCAAAGAAAATCAAGTATCTGGGTGCCTCCGTGCTTTGTCTAAATCAAAAAATATTTTTGCAGTAGAAGAATTTATATTACTTTTTTAATACTTAAAGTATTTGTATACAAGCAAGTAATTCTTTTATAGCACATGAGGTTCAGCCTAGATGTTTGAGGGCCAGATCTCATGGCTAATGGATTGCTGGTGATGTGAAGGCAGGTGCTGAGGTGCTAAAATAATTGAATCTCTACCAGAAAATAGCAGTAGAAAAGACCTCATCAGTTTGCTACTAAAACTTGGATACTGAAACTGACAAGATGAGGCAAAAAAGAGTAATGGGATGGAGGTCTGACAAATTGGCTAACCTACTGTTCTTGCTCTTCCCATGGGACAGTCCATTCCCCTGAGGCCTTTTTCAAGGAACTGCTCTGTTTCTGTTGGTTCTGCTCTTGTATCCTGCATTACCAGTTGAACCGGCTGTTTGTGGTGGTTGCAGTGTTTCTGCAGGTGTAGAAGCAGCAAAGCATATAGCAAGAGCAGAGGGGAAAATGCTAGGGGAATTTAATGGCTAGAAATGTGAGCAGCTGAGGCAAGGGAGTAGTAATCTTTGAGCAGCAGGTTGCAATCTAGGAGTACTTAGTTTGTGAGCACAATAATTATGTGCTTAAATTCTGACTTTCAGTAACAAATATGATAGATGCATTTGGAAAGATACTTGCTGTAATTATTTTTAAATTAGCATTGGCTGTGTCCTTTTGTTTGTTCTGTGAACAGAAGTTGCATTGTAAGTAAAATTATTTCTCTTTGATATTTGTTCTAGTAAAACTTCAAAATTGTATGACATACACAAAAAGAACAAATGGCCATATAACCACCTGTTTTGTTCTGTTGCCTGAGAAAGTACTTACTGGCAGAACATCATCATATGGGTAATCACTGCTAGTTAGCACAGCTTGAATTTCAAATAGTAAACCTTGAAAATGTGACATAGTGAAACATTATTGTTCATTGTTTGTTGTTTTTTTTTTTCCTCAGTGACATTAATTTTGGGAAGTTCAATTTTCCTCAGTTAAGGAAAATTTGAAGTTTGTCAGAAAGAATTCTTTGCCGCAAAGGAGTTATAATGTCCCCATGAACTGCATGATTCAGGCTGCTCTATGCCATATTGATGAATTGATTTTTTTTTTTGGCACTGATGCTAGTAAGATTTGAATAATCTCTTAATCTACAGAGAGAGCTTTCTGAGGCTGTGCAATTTCTAGCTTGCACATATTTAGCCTGTGTAGGATCGGGGTCATGGTGGGGCTCTGGGGAGATCACATGATTGTTTGATGAACCTGTGCTCTACTTAATTCTAAGGTTAGAGGGTTGGGTGGGATTTTTTTGTGGATTTTTTGTTTGGTTTTTTTGTTGTTGTTGTTTTGGTGGAGATTAAAGGTGAGGTATAACCTACAAATAAATGTTTGGGTTTATTTTAAAGAAAGAAGCACTCGGGTTTCTGCACAATTTATTCATTCCTCTGGTAGAAATAACATCACCTCTATTCTAAATATCTGCTGATAGAAGAGGCAGTTGCTGAATATCAGGGATCTGCCTGCCTTGCATCTTTTGGCATTACAGATTTTTCGCCTTGAAATTTTCAGTATTATTGCTATTCCATTATGTAAAGTATAGGCTGACTTTCTAGAGATGTCAGGATCATGAAATCCCAATGAGCCACTTCTGTTTTCTTTTAGAGGAAGAGGGAAGTCTCACTCCCCCCGCCCCGGCCCTGTGAAATGCCATTTTGAACATTTTGTATTACTGTCAGTATTCTAAACAAGTACTGTTGTTTATCATAAAGGATATTCATGTATTTGTTATCTGCAGTTTCTTTGTCATTCAGCTGGACTACTACAGTATTATATGCCTTGGCATAAAGCATTTGGGAAACTCCTGTATATGCAGAATGCTTCTGTGTCTTCTGAGGAGCAAATGAAACGTGCTGCCATGTGCTGGCTCCCCCCGGAACGCCAAGTCAAGGGCTTGATCCTAGTTGTTGCATAGCTTGGGATAAAAATATTGGAAAGACCACCTGAAAAAGTAGCTGTGTAGATACTTTCTAATATTAGCCTCTTAGTTTGCAGTAGTGTACAACTACATTTTCTGATACTCTACTGTTCTGTTAAATGCACCCTAGAGACTTGTTTTGGATGAAGCCAAATGGAAGATCCTCTGCAGGCTGTTAATCTGACATACTCCTACCCCAATGGGGAAGTAAGGCACCAAACAATGAGTGTGTACAGAGCACAAGTGTGTCAGGAAAATACTCTTGGACCACTGAGTTCGTGTGACGTACTCATGTCCTTCCTTTGCTGTGCCAAGAGCTGGATGGCATCTGTGCCTTCGTATTGGCTGTCGTCCATGACCCACAATCCTTCTTGGCTCTCACCTTCCTCTTTCACTAAGCTTTTGTATCCGCTACTCTTTTTATACCCAACCTACCTGCTGTGTCAGTCTCCCCATGATAAGCCCCTTTCTCAACCTTTTAGTTTTTCATGATTGTCTCCCTTTCTTTCTCCTTTTCTTCTTACAACTATCCTTCCAGCAATCCTTTGCCCTGATAAAAATGCCAGCTTGGTTCCCTGAGGAATAGGTTCTGCTGGTTAACCTATGCCATGAGAAGAGTAAAAGCTACTGCAGTGTCAGTATCGGGAGGTTGTTGCTGGGTGTGAGAGGGACTAACAGTGAGATAAAACTTCAGAAGATGAACGCTTCCTTCTGGAGGACCAGGGACACAGCTGGATCTTGGAGGAGCAGCAAAGCAGGCATGTCCTCACTGGCAGAGACCTTGAATGAACTAGGAGATGCTAACAATCCTGACACATCTTCCTCTGAAGGCTTTGTGCTATAGTCCTTGGCAGCAGTGGGTGAGACAGCTGCAGGAAGAGTTGGAGGAGGAGGAAGGCTGGTTTCATCTTGGGAAGGAATGTGTGTCCATGGTCCATGGACAGGCTTTTAAGTTTTAAAGCAGCCAGAGTGCAGTGTGGCAGCAAGAGACAACCTCTGCTGACTATCAGGGCCTCTGTTGTCCATGGCTGGGAGTGGTGCCTGCTCCATAGTTAGGTCACATTGGCTGTTTCTTGTTCGTTAGTCCCTTGTGAACATACTGCATAATGTTTATTGCTGTGGCCATTTTTGCCTCTACCACCACTTCTGTCTCTGCCTAAAACTTCTGGACCCTGTTAACTTCCCTACATCATAGTATGTGCTTCCCTCTCCCCATGGGAGTTATGGGTCATGTTTACCCTCTCACAAAGTTTTGTTGACTGAATGCAGTTCATGACACACTTCTGTTTTGCTGGAGGTTTTCCGTCCATTTGTGTTTTCAGCCTTTGCCTAAAGCCGAGCACTCTCCTGGCAGGTGTGTTCTCTGGGATAGAGTGGTGGAGAGCTGGGCAGGAATCCTGAGCCAGGTTTAGGCTTGCAGGACTTGCTCTGTGAATGTAATTTTCATATAGGGATAAGCATACCAAGAACCTGGTTGCCAAGTGCTTTGTGTATGGGAGAATGGGTGATGACTCCTGAGACTAAAATGAGGGGCAGAAAGCATAAGCAGTGCTTGGGGCGGTGTTGGTGGCTCACTGAGACTGGAGGTTGCAGAAATGGAATAGGTTACTTCAGGCAAAAGTGTGGGTGGCTTCTGTGGTGGACTGAAAAGGGAAGGGGGGATGGACAGCAGCAGGACAGAGAGCTCTTCTCTTGTAGGTTTAGAGAAGGAAAATGCTGCTTTGGCAGGATAACCTTTCTGTTCTGTGAGGGCTGATCAGCCAGTTCTGCCTCTCTAGTCCTGTACAAGTCTTTGCTCCCTTAGTCGTGGCAGCAGCTAACCTGGCATTAGCATACTTTCCTGCCATCCATGTGCTCTTCTTTGCCATCTCTGTCCTCTTGTCCTTTTTCCCAAATGCTGTAGTGTTTCTGCTTCTCTGTCATGTTTTTTTCCCAGCAAGCCAGTCAAGCTTAGACCTGTGAGATTTACTGAGGTGTGTTGTGACAGCTCTCACAGGCTTGTGAAAAGGTCAGAAGGAGTACTGGGGATAAGCGATCCATAACATAGCCATGCTTGCCAGAAAGTGATGGCAGATAACTGCCACAGGGGGAGTGAGTGACAAGTCTAAAAGGTGACACAGGTTTTGAGAATCTCTTTATATTCATTGTGTGTTGGTTGCCACAGTGCAAAAGGCAGTGTAATTGAATATAATCACATTTTCTCATAGCCCGGTGGCTTCACTCATGCATGTTTAGTGTGGTCATGCCCCTAGACAGTGAAGGCAAGCATAGCATTTGAGACAAACATCCTCTCCCAGGTGTCCCTAACATGGGGCTGAGCATGCCACTGGAAACAAGTTATCTCTGTTCTAGCCTGAATGGAAGAGCTCACCTGTGCCTTTAAAGGTTGTGCAGGGAACATAGACATTGGGAATGCTTTTTCCCCCTCTGCTACATGGTTCTCTTTTGCAGTTAGGCGACTAGACACACATCCCACTTAAACGCAGCATGTGATGGAAATGGGATTAAACCAGGCACGTTCTACGTCTGTGTGTGGATATGGCCTTGAGACCTAGCCTCAACTACTCTGTGATTCTTCTTAGTATTGTTGGGATGCTGCTGAAAAGTAGGGGGTTTTTTATAGATTGTTGTCATGCTTTGTGGATGCTTCTCTCCTAAATTCTGCTAGGAGTCAATTCAAATGTTTTCATTTACATTTAAAAATGTGGCTGTTTCTGTGGTTGAAATTGGTCTGTCAGAAGTACCAAGAATATATATCTAAATCCAGAAAGCTTTTAGATTACTGCTCTATAAATTTGAGCTTTGTTTTGGTTTTTTTAGCCAAGTTTTGCCAGTAAGCCATACCAACAAATCTGTCTTGGAGGAGGGAGAGTGCGAGGTGGGTATATTGTCACTTTTGACAACCTTTTGCTGTATTGCATGTAGGGTAGATACAATAAGCAGGAAACTACACTGGGCTGCAGGGGTAAGAAACCTGGATGACTGACTTCAGTCATTATTTTTCATTAGTGACCTAGATGATGGAATAGACGGTATTTACTAAGTTTGCACCAGACAACAAGCTGGGAAGAACGCAAGTATATTGAAGAACAGTATGGGGTTTCAAAATCATTCTGACAACCTGTCGAAAAAAACCCAAGTAAAATAGGACAAGCTGGAGATTTCTTCAGCGGAAAATATTCAGCTTTTTGGATGCAGGATACTTGGATCGGTGTCAGTTTGCAGAATAGGATCTGAGATGTATAATGGTTCCACAGCGTGATGCTGTTGGAGGGGAAGAAAGATGGGGGGGAGAGGGTGCATCATCCTGGGAAGCTGATGTTTTGAGCTGCCAGGCATGCAGCATTACTCTACCTCACACTGAAATTACGGGGCCTTATGCTGGAGTGCTGCATTTAGGTTTGACTGCTGTGTGTTGAGATGGATCAGCTGGAGAACAAATGACAGCTGTCAGCTGCTTTGAAAACTTGACATGATCTATGGGAAAATATTTACCAAGCGGGGGTTATTTACTCTAGAGAAGGGAAGGCTGAGGGGTGATCGTGAAAGTCTTCAAGTGTGTGGAACATCTGCCATGAGTAGGAAAGAAGTGTTTTCTGTGTTATTGGGGTGTAAAGCAAGACATAATGTGTTTAAATTGGAACAAGGGGGATTCGGGTTAACACCATTGAAACATTTACTGTCTCTGAATAGTGAAGCAGAGGAGTGGAGCATCTGAGTGTTGTGGAATCGCTATCAGATGAGACAAACAGCTGGTTGGAGTAATTGGGGTAATATAGGTATAATGGACCTCTCATGTGGAAGGAGAAGATGATCTCTTGACTTCCTTCTAGCTCTCTTTATAATGTATTATTACTTTCATGGGATTAATTGCCAAAGCTTTCTGCTGAAACTTGATGCCTTATTTTAAGTATCTGTTTTTGTGGAAGAAAATACTGTGTCATAACAGACAACATTATTCATTTGTGCTTCTCTGTAATGACAAAATTCCCTGTGCAAATGTGTATAAGGCTTTACATAAGCATAAGACAGATTAAAAAAAAGACAACAGACTTGAAACTTGCTGAGATTTTTTTTTTGTGAAAGACTGTTCTATTTCTGCTGCTTACCTCTGTTCAGAGCACTTGCCTACCCCCATTTGTCTAATGACTATCTAGAGAGAACCAGGAGGTGTATTTAAAAAAAAATAATTCAGGCATACATGTGGTAGCCTTATGGAGCTGTTGAGGAGAAGCTTTTGCAGGCATATATGTGTCTGTGTCTATGATGGGGCCTTAGTAAGGAATCAGTTATCAATCAGTTACCCAAAACAGAGGTTAGTAACTGTCTAGTATTAGTTGTTGATACAAGTGTAGAGTTTTGGGAGAAGGGCTGTAGGTGGATCATAGAATCATGAAATTTCTTATTTGTGCTTTAATTTTTTGAAGATGATACTCAGATACCATCACAATCTTACAAAACTATTTGACAGAAGATTTTTTTATGTTTTCAGTATATTTCTTTTGATGGAAAAATAAATACAGGAAAGTTAAATGGCATCAATTAGCCCTGAAATACAGCTTAAATAAAGACCAGATAAACATGCTCATTAAGAGCCTAGGTTTGGGTTATTCCTGCTTAACAAGGCTCTTGAAATTAAAAAAACCCAACTGTTTAAATCCTATGTCATATAGAACTCTTCAAGAAGTAGATCTATTTTTGCCTATGATTTTTAATGCTGTTTCTTTTGTATTGAAAGGCAGTGCAGATTGAGACCATAATTATTGTTAAAGCCTTATTTCTCAAGCTTTTTATGGCTTTGATATTAGCTTGATGTCTGTCAACAAGAGACTGTATTAGTTGAGCTATTTTTATTGCTTTCTAATTACAGGTTAGGATTTTTCTTAATTCTTACAGTATATGAAATACAGTAGGAGGTTGTCTAAATCTGAAGTAGCTACTCTGGGAGTTTTCCAGAAGAAAAAAAATTGACAAAAAGTGTGCCATTGTATTGGTTGAGCTTTCAATTTTGTATGGAATGTTATTTTGGAGCTTTCACAGGCAGGTGCAAAAATGATGCTGCCTAAGAAAGGGAGATGAGAGACTGGTGGAATATGAGGAAGGCTAAATAAATACGTGGCATTAGATGGCACATCTTGCTGGTTTTTTGCTGTCATCTCTAATAACAATCCAAATGATACTTAAACAAAGAATAGAGAGCTTCTGTTTTTCACGTCTTGGCCAGAAACCTTCATTTTTATCTGTCTTCTGAGCTCTCAATGTTGCACAACCAGCCAGCATTAGCCTCACTTTAACTTATAATCATCTGCCTCTGCATGCGAGGAGGCTATTCTGGCTGCAGGGAAAATCTCAGAACTGTCACAACTCCCTGTGGAGGAGTGGGAGTGAGTGAGGTTGTGGAGAGATTTTGCCAGGTCTGGGCTGGTACACATTATTAATTCCTTCTGTCCACAATGTTTTAGAATCAGTGTTTTTAGTTAAGATGTTTCATGTGACAGCCAGTTGCTGGGTTAACTTACCAGAGGCCTACACACCAGTTCTGTTATTTTTAATGGTTAATTGACATTGCTAATAAACATGTTCTTCTGATCTATTCCTTTTTTTAGTAGTATAATTGATACTGTAGTGTTACCAGCAGAATATGCAATTCATTTATTAAAAGTTATTAAAAATAATTTGAATTTAATAGAGTGCTTTTTAAAACTATAATGTAAAAACAAATTCCTTGCAGATTAGTAAGAATTACAGCTCTAAATAGGCTCTGGCAAAGTGTCTTCTAAGACCACTTGGGGTTTTACTGTGTACTCCAGTGACACAGTAATAAAATGCATTATTGTAAATTGCTTACCTGTGTCAGATGTATGGCTATGGCTGTAAATGTCAGTAGATCCATGAAGCTGATACTTGCAGAACTTAAGGCTGGAAGGGGTCATCTAGTATGGCTTTCTGTTGTGGGCTACCAAACAGTCATCCCCCTATCCTGTGAGTTTATAGTGCTGTGGGCTGACATAATATTGAACACAGGTAACCAAGGAACGTGCAGGTTATACCAAAGTCTAACCACTGTCCTGCAGTGACAAGGAATTTATTTCACCTTGCCATGCTGAGCCTGTTGTGCAAACTGAGCTTCCATCATCTTCACCCACTTCTCCTCCCTTTCCCACAGAAACAAATGGGACACAGCCCCTCTCCTCTTCCTCGTATAACCTGACCAAAATGAAAAATTCCTTGCCATTGCAAATTGGGCAATTTATTTTGAGTCTGATCTTATGAGCAAGACGTACAAGACAGGGATCTAAGAAAAAGGATTCCTTTCACCATCTGGTAGGCCACAGCTAAGGAAGCAATATCTCAGATACTTCTGGAGAAAGCATGTGGTAAATAACAAAACAACCCAGAATAAACTCCCAGTTATACTATCAATAAGAAGAATACTTCTTGATCCTTTCCAGCAGATAGCTGAAGCATGAGATTTGTTTTATACTCATTATGTTGGTCAGTCTGTTGACTTCAGCCAGAAGTAACAAACTGGTAGATTGATGTGTCAGACTTCTTTTGTGGATGCTTAATAATGTGCCTAGACATGCTGTGTTGGAAAGAATACAAAAAAAGAGGTTGGGCTTATTTTTTTAGCCCATTTTTTTAGTGCTGTGTTTTGCTTCTCACTGATGCCAAGAAGCAGCGTTGCACGCTGCTGCTGCTGCATTGTTCCTGTTAGAACTTCTTTTGAAACTGCAGTGTTACCAGTATAGCAGCTGGTAGGATCTTGAATGTTCTCAGATTTATAGCTTTGCTTTCCACCTGCTAGAGAATTCTGCAGTGTCTCAAGTTTGAACATTTAGTCTGGTAAAATTACTTACCTGCTCACCTGAGACAATTTCACAAAGCTAAGTTTTTAATGTAGCAGGAAAAGGCAGACAGTTGAATAAGCAGGGATACTAGAAGCTGATCTGTTGAGAGCTGCTCTGGCCTCATGGTGACCTACTGTTTATTTAACAGTAGATCCTGGGATCTTAAATTTCCTGATTGGCATGAGAGGATGCAAAGTTATCACATGCTGGAGACAGTGCTCCTAAAAAAAACCCCGAGCATATATGTAGATGCACATATATGCGTGCATATGTATATACATATGTATATATACACGTTGCTAATGTTTGCACATCCTTACAGGTTGTGCAGTACTAAACTGAGGAAAAAATTGTTCCTGAGTAACACTTTTCAGTTAGAAATCTGTAACTCTCATGTGGTGACTTGAATACCTAGTCACTTAGTGTGTGCAGCTGACTTTCACAGATGAGTGTTGCTAGTAATTGTGACACAGGTGCCTTTTGCTTAGAGATTACTTTATTGGGACTATGATTGCAGTTCAGAACTACTAATCACAAGTGCTTGTCTGATAGACCTTCTAGGAGGACACGGACTGGATAGATGGTCACAGGGATAGAATTCAATGCAATCATTTGTTTCTGTCATTATGACTTTTTGAAGCTATTCTTAGGCCTCTCAATCACTTGTAGAATTACAGACTGTATTACTAAGCTGCAGTGAGCAAAATTAATTCTATCTCTAAGGTGTACTCATTTTCCTCCTCATGAGGAAGAAGGGACCAGGCACTAAGTAGCAATGGTGAATGCCAAGATGATTGCAGAAATGTCTGAATGGGTTTGCTAAGCAGATTAGATGATAGAAATTGAGATTAAATTATCTTTGGTTTAAGGACTGTCACAGAAAGGAGGAGTCTGTTGTCCTTTGTTCTTTGAGAGTTAATTACTAACTCTTGAGTACCTTTCGAAAAAATATTAGCCAAGAGTGCATGCAGAACCAAAAGATGCACTGACTTGTTTATTATCTCTGTGTAATTGCTGTTAAATGATAAAGACTAACGAAAGCCAGAGGCACCTGCACTGTTAATGGCATTATTGTGTGTTACCGTCATTTAAGGGAAAAAGGAAGCATAGTCAACATCTGTGGAAGAAGGGGGCCTTGAAAGCAGAGAATATTAAATTGCTTAACTGTGGTATGGAAGAAAAGTTTCAGGTTTGTTTTTCAAGGAAATAAAACATTTCACTGTGCTTTGCTGGGTTTGCTTGGTTTTTACCAGATGTCTGAGATTACTCAGAGAGACCTCAGTAAGGATTTAAATGCCTAACTTGAGCCATGTATTCTTATATTTCACTTTTTAAATATGCCTTTCAACTCTAGAACTAAGAGGAGACCTGGGTTTACATTTGCAAAGGAATAAAATTCTTAAAGTTCTTCAGTGTTGTTCATGACTTTTTGAGATCTCTCCGGATGAGAAATTTTCTCTATAGAAGTTGTCTAGATAGGCAAAATTTATCAGTATTTTCAGGTTAATCTAGATAAAAAGAACACTTTAAATTGCAGATTAGTGTGTGTGATATTAAAAGGGGCATGAACCAGAGCAGAGGATGCTTGGTGCTGCTCTGGGGATTGGCATGATGGGGGAAAAACCAGAATATGTTCAAGGAAGTTTTACACAAGGTGAAGTCCTGCTTGATCTAACTAGTTTCTCTCGTGGAATAACGTTTTCCTTGTTTTCTTGTCTCCCTCAGCTGTGTATAGCATTACTTACCCTTTGCTTTGTCTGATACTTCTAGACCATCATAGTGTTAGAAGAATGTGATGTACAAACCTGAAATAGCTGCTGGTTGTTTGTTTGTTTGGGGGTTTTTTTTTTTTTAGTTTTAGGTACCAAAATCATCTGTTATATATAGTACTAAGAGTGAATGTTTCTGGTCTTTGTCATATTGCTAGTAGAAGTATCCTTCTGCTGAAACAAAGCTGCTTTTTAACAAGAGTGAATGATTTCTTCCAGTAGCCATAATACAATAGAGCCCCAAGGTGAACATCCAAGCATTTTAGCTTGCGAGTGCTGTAGTTTTCAACTTAAAATCTCTTAAGTGATAAATTAAACACTTTATTTACCACACATACTGCAGTTTTTATGGTAATTTAATATTTTATGATAATAAAGCTGTGTTAAACTAATGGCATTGGTTTTATCAATAAAGCAGCACTCATGACACTTATTTTGTGGAGGATGCCAAAGATGAAGAAAACTGTTAAATCACTACCTTTGAGACAGTGACCTTGCTGTAGCCTTTGCAAGTATAATGAGTGTTATTTATCCTAGGAATAAACTACAGTTACTTTAAATTAATGATATTTCTCTTTTGTGGTACAATGAGGCTCCTTTTTAAGTTCCACTTGCTTCCTCAACTGTATGTTGGTGGGATGATTCCTAAGTGATCTGAAATTAAGAGAAAACAATTGTTTTGTTCAAACTCAAGTCAGCTTTCATTTGGAAGGCTGCATCTAATTAAACTGTTGTTATTTTTTGCCCCCGGATATGTGAAACAGTTCATATTTACTCCTGCAAAACCTGTAAGACTCTAACAGTGGGGAGAATTTGATCTCCTGCTATGTATTCGTCTCTCTTTTTGAGTAAATCATGATTTTCTAAACTTCTGTTTGAATAAGGCAGAATGCATAGAAGAAGAATTTTCAAAGTCAACCTACAGCTCAGAATAATTTACCATTAATGTGATGTGAAGTGCCTGCATGAATTAGCTCAGGAAAGACATTGATTTATCACAGACTCAAAATAACCCTTACATGCAGTTGCTTATGTTTAAGCTGCTGTGTCCAATTGCCAGTCCAACTCATTCTCCTTTAGACAAGACAAGCTGGGAGTCTTGTCCTCCTGCAGGTAAAATGTGCCTGCTGCCTAATTGTAATGTTTCACACTAAAGCGGCATTTGGTGTCAGACTGTTCTGCATGTTTTTCATTGTTGCACTGCATCAACAGTAGGGGAAAAAAAAGCAGCTTGACTGTGGACTTTTCTCTTTCTTTCACCCCAGTCTTAAAATTTGCCTTATTAGAGTAATGTGTAAAACTTGTATTGTGCTTTTGAAGGAAGCACACCTTCTTCTGAGCTAGTCCTTTTGTTGGTTTGAGTATGAAATAATTGTGGTCCTGTCTTGATTCAGTGGAGCTGGCTGTCCTCCTGGGGGTTTTATGCTTTCCTACTCTCTGTGCCTTCAGTGAAACTTTAACAGCTTTATACAACAAAAATTAAGTACTTTGGTGTTACATGTGTGTGCATATATGTACATAGGTAACAGGATGAAGTACCTAACTAAAGATTAGTAGGCACAAAGTTAAGCTCTTTGAACGTTATCTAAGGCTTACAGAAATGTGTACATGTGTGGTGTGCACACAGTCACAATTTACCTGTTGAAATTTTCTGTCTCCATCACAAACAGGACTTTTCAGCAGCTGAAGGAGCCTTAGGTACAACAGAGATTTTATCAGAGGAATTTTGTGGGAACAGAGCTTGGTTTGAGAGGTGCTGAGCAACGAGAATAGGGAGCTGCCTGTTCTTGGCAGCTGAGGAGAGCCAGGGACCTGTGAGTGTAGTCGTGCCCCACACTCTTGCTTCTCTCTTGTTATATTTCTACTTCTAAATGGTTGCCTCCAAACTCAATCGTGAAAAAACCTGTGAGCATGGACAGCTTCACCTGATAGTTTCAGTGTTGGAGCTGTTTGACTATGAGTCAGTTGATTCTTGTACTCTTTTTTCACGTTTGAGAATATCTTCAAAAAATTTATGTTTTGCTGTGGTCTGAGTAAAATTTGAAGAATATATTTTTAAAGTACCCATCAGAGTTGGGCATCTAACTGATCTGTGTGCCCTTGCAAATCTGAATTCACCCATTGCAGTTTGTGATCTTGAATTTAACCCCTTAGTTCCTAGTCCTTTCTCTTTCTTTTGGGAGGTAGGAGAATTTAGAACTCCCTTAGAAAGCTTACTTACAGGATGCTTGGCTTAGTAATGCTTGCTGAGCCTCAGCTTAGTAATCAGACTCCAGATGTCTGTTAGGTTTTAGAAATTCAAATGCATAGTTCTGTGTATCCTTCAATTTTGTTTTCAGTATCTGTAAATGAAGGCTCTAGGTAATGCATAACTTAAATTGAAAATTCTTTCCAATTGAAATATGTAGGAGAAAGAAAAGATAATTTAGTAATTATTTTCTTCTGTGTGGTTGAAAGAGCAATCTAGTTCACCAAATCCAGTTCAGAAGTTTCCATAGCAGGAGATTTCCCTGTGTCTCTGAAACCCATGGTTCTGTACCTGTGAACTCACTAATTTCTTCCAAAAAGGAGCCAGGGACCCAAAAAGCACCAGTTTCATTTGATCCTGTGCTTTAACTAGTCTGTAGAAGTTATCCATGTCCAGAGCAGGGCCAGAGCTCTGGCAAAAAATAAAATCATGTGCCTGACATTATCATATTGTACAAGAGGTACAAATTAAGAATTCCCCAGGAAAACTATGTGGATGAGATAAAATACCCTAGCTCTTAAATTACTAAAAATAAGTACTTGCACAGTGCCTTTGCTTTTTGTGGTGTTTTATAGAGCATTAAAAAAATGCTAGTTCTCATGGAACAATTCACAATATTTATTTATTAAAAGGATAACCTCAGACTAAGAGTACGTTAAAAAAGGAATATAATTAAATTAAAACTAGCATCCTACACAGCAGCACGGATCTGAAACAGTCTTTATAAACTGCTGTATACTGGTTTACTTGTAAGTGAAGTTACTTTTAAACCTGAAATTGATACACTTTTCTGCAATTTCTAGGTCTGGCTCTCACCCTTGATAAAAAAATCTAGGATTATTTCCCTTTAAAATACAAATGCAATCATGGCAGGACCGAGTGATAACTTTTCCTTTTGTATTAACCTCAGTGTTACAAGAATATATTGGTTCTTCAAATGCCTTGGCCATTAATTTTCGCTGTTAAAGGAGAAGAGCCTGTTTTTCATTCAGTGCTTTGCTGTTCTATTACTGCAGAAACTGCCTGTCTGTTTACCAAGGAAAGGGATAATGTGACTTAGACAAGATGGCTAAATCCTATTCGGCAGGATCAGAGGGGGTGGTGAATGTTTGACATTTGCTGACAGAAACTGTCTTAAGCACAGAGGCTTTTTTTTGCGCTGTGGGCTGGCGTAGTGAGGGGGACCTCTCCATCCTCCAAGGCGCAACGTGTGTGTGCGTGTGTCGGCGCGGCGGCTGCCGCTGCAGAATACCAGGGATGAATTACTTGACGTGCACAACTGAAGGCGCCGTTCGCTTCACAAAAGCGGCGCGGCGTGCGCTGCCGCTAACCTGAGAGAGGCAGCCGGCAGCTCTTCGTGACAGCTAGAGGTGGAAGGACCCAAACTTGCGGTCCTCCCCCCGCCCCTAAGAGATCGTTAGGCCATTCCTTTACAGTGGCTCATTTTGGCTGTCATCGCCAGAATGCTGCCAGTGAACGTGTGTCATGATTACAATAGAGTGTGGTAACACATAACAGCAATGAAAGCCCAGCGGGAAAGGCTACAAATTCCAGGGCTGACCTTGGAGTAAGTATTGTCTGTCTTTAATATTTTAATGGTTTCTGCATGATGCCGGCTTTCGTGCAACCAGGAGCTGTTTAACATACGTTTGTGCTGACAGTCTGGGAGCACTGCGGCTCCAGGTTGAAGGAACACATTTTAAATGCGTTGCAGTTGGCTTCAGCAAATGTGCGAGCCCGGAGCCGGGATATTGCAGTACACTTGGAAAGAAAGCATTTCTGCGTATTTCAAGTTACTGAATCTCAGTGCATGGAGCATCCTGTCAGCTCATAGGGGAAGAATCTGTCAGTAGGCCATGGTGTCTGTCTTTCTCTCCAGCAGCCGGTTACTGTTTGTTTATCCCGGTGCTGCCTTTTAGAAAGGCCTCTATCTCTGCTGAATAATAGAGAGCGCTGCGAGAGATTAAAGCATTATAGAAATGCTGTTCGTGAAAATCCATCAGGAAAGAGATGTGTTTACATACGTAACTACACTAATGAACTGTATTGACATTCTGGAGGATTCCTGATAGTCTCTGCAGTAAGTATGTTTACCTAATTTAGCGGTATGTTTACTTGGTACTTGCTTAAAACTGATTAACTCATTTCTGTGCTTTCAGCTATTTAGAGAGTAACTACATGAAAATATGTCATTTTAATGTCTAGTGATAGTTAGTATAGTCTTTTATGCATAAATGCCAGTGTATGTTTACCCAAAATTTGTTAGTCAAAGCCAAATATTTATTTCTATACATACATACCTACAGTCTATGTTGACATGTCAGGCATGTACATATGCATGTAATAGTCGCCATGAGAACTTGCTAATTTTATCTAGGTAGATAACGGTTACGTCAGATCCTTTAGTGTTCCCTGGGACTTCCCCGTTCTTCATGGAGGAAAATAACCAAACCCTGAACGCTGCAGATGCCTGCAGTAAAGTTATTTAGCTATGATAGGTATTATTATCTCTGACATCTGCCATGTTTTAAAGAGAGGGCTATAGGTAAGTGTGCAGCATAGCAAATAATTTATTCTAATAATCACATGAAGGTGACAGAGCACTTTATTCCAAGGAACAAGTGTAGATGTTATATTGGGTTCCCCAGAACTACGTTTGTGGAATGTCTGAGAGAAATTCCGCATCTGTCTGGCATCTGCTGAGAGCAGTGTGTATTAGCTGTGAGCAGACTAAGCTCTAGATTTTTTTCTGGGGGGGGGAAAAAAAAGCATTGTTAATTTTTCAGGAGTTTTGGAGGAGGGGGTCTTATCAGGGAGCTCATTAAAATGGTTTCCATGAATAATTGATAATTATACTCCTTTTGAGATGTAGCAATTTAAATATTTTTAAATCAGTCTTCACTGAATTATATAATCATCATATGAGAATAACATCACTAACTGCAAAGGACAAAAAATGATTCATCTTACTGTTTTTTCAAAGTCTGTGTGTGTTTTTGTAACATGAGGTAATCATTTACTGCTTCTTCCTTTTTCCTGGTAACCTGACATAATTACACTTGCTTTGCCATATTTTGACAATATTTAATACTGATAAAATTAATAATTATATTTTAAATTCAGCATTGATCGTTGTTTTTGCTAGAATGTTGTCTGGATATATTTAATTTTTCCATATATTAGACTTTCTTTTGCCATCACACTTCCTACTTTCTAACTTAATTTACTTGTAGAGTAAAGAAAGTATCATATTTTGGTTGCTGGCATTTAATGATTTCCATGGAGTTGATCTCTCATGATTTCAGAAGTTGAGTCAATGCAGACGTCAGTCATGTCTCCCAAATTCTTATTTTCAATCATTTATAAAAGCACATATCTGGGGGGGGAAAAAAATCCAACTTACTCCTTAAAACATTCTTTGCACACTGATTCTCATGAATTTTCTTTCAGTACAGTTCAAATGTTGGGACTAGAATTATGTTGTCTCTCTGAGAAATTAGTACAGTCTGTCTACTTTATATTCATTACTTGCAGAAAGCTCTTTCAAAGAATATTAAGGATACAAAATGATGCATTCCAAATTTAGTAAATGTAAGAATTAAGGCTGCTTGTCAGCCTCGTGCATATGCACTGTGATAATTTCTTTTAACAGGTTTTTTGTAGGTCTTAAAAAAGCAAAGCTGAAAGGCAAGTTCTATAGAAGAACTGGATTGACACTCCAGTGTCATAACTCAGTGGGAATTTATAGATCCATAGTACAAACACATCTGATATTGAATGCCCCGAGAGTCTGCTCCATCACTGAGACTCCGACGTGTTACAGAAATGAGAATGAGGAGGAAGATGAGTATCTACTAGCAGGTGTAGGACTTCCAACTGCTGTGCATGTGCTATCCACTAGAGGGAGGGATGGAAATCTGCTTTGCCACTCCGGGTCACTGGGGTTTGTTCACGGCAAAGTGACTCAGGAATATAATTCTGGGGGCTGAAGTTAATGTATTCTTCTCATTCAGTGCCAGACCTGCTTTTCACCTCTCCTTTTCAGTACTCTGGCTTCAGTAGGTTCCTTGCCCCCAGTTGTTACTCCATAGCAGTCCCTGTGCTCTCTCCTTGCTGCAGCGGGTGCCAGTTCTCCTTCTCCCTCCACCTGGATTCTCTTTTCATCAGTGTGAGCTCCCCTTGGTCAGTTGCTGTCTGCATTACCTGTATTCATCTCTTCCTTTGTGCGCCCCCAGGAGCAGCAGTTCTTGTGAGCCCTGACAGTACAGCACAGGAGAGTTCCCCAGGCTGCGCCACACCAACAGACAAACAAAAAGGGGATGCGCAAGCAAACAGGGATGAACTGCCGGCTCTGCTGCAGCAGACCTGCAGTGGAAAATAACAGTGCAGATAGAGCTTAGAAGTACAAAAAAAACTTTTTACAAGCCTGTAGTGATTATACGTAAAGACCTTTCCAGTGCATGTTGTGGCAGGTCAGTGCAGTCCAACAGAGAGTGCCCCAGTGAAACGGAAGAAATCTGTTAATCCACATCTTTCTCTGGAGGCCTGCACGGGCTGAATGATGTGAGCCTGGGTTCAGTTTAGCCATTTTCAGAGTGATATATTGAACTGTTGGCTCTTCATGGAGCTTATTAGCTCAGACATACTGTTGTGCTAGCACAGCTATTCTGCAGCTGAAATTGAGCTAGCTCATATCCAGCTGCTGAGCTGCGTTGGCAGCATGCTTTTCTGTGCACCTAGTTCAGGGATTATGCAGGCACAGCCAGCAGCCAGAGGAACTTGCCCTAACACAGTAGCCTTGTGGGAAAGTAAAAGCAGGCTCACCCTTGACTCAGTGCATGTGTCCCTGCCAAACTTTGTGTCCTCTCCAAAGCATCTCAAGAAGGAAAGCTTGCAAGAACGTACAATGTCAAAAAAAGTCATCCCTAATCTTTTTTAGAAGCAGTAAAGCTATTGTAGCTGAAATGTTCAGAAAAACCTGAATCAGGTATCTACCTTGAAAGGTTTTGATGGGAATGTTTTAAAATCTGTCACAGGGTTTCATGCAATTGAAAACAAGGGCTTAGAGTTGGAGCTAGCTCTGCTTAGCATATTGGCCGTCTGCATCTCCAGTGGGGACAGGACAGGAGTGCTAGTGTTGGCTGGCTGCAAGGGTCTGGTAAAAAGTTCCCCATAAGCTTCTGCCTTCGTTCAGTCTGCACAGAAGACAGAACTGCGTGGTTTTTTGGACAGATAACTTCAGCTAATTGCAACAAGAGGCACTCTTTTAAACATACTTTTTTAAAAAAAAAAAAGCTTTCTTGCAGGTTTTATGGGGACAAGTGCATGTGACTGCACAAGTATATTTTAAAAGACCACCTGTAAAATCTCAGTAGCCTACTGTTTTATTGAAACACCTTTTGGAGATGCACTTAAGGCAACTTCTTGAAGGCGCCTTTGAAGCCAAATGCTCAAGTATGTTTTTTTGGATGAGTTGTTTATATCCATATTCGATTACCTAGCTAAAGGACTTGGTATTTGTGAGGGAATACTTTAGAGTGAAATTGATGGAAATTGATGCTACTTAGCTAGGGCAGTCTTAATTTTTATAAGAGTGCAAATTTTAGACTGAAATTGGAAATCTTTATTACAAATTTCTTATTGTGGATGAAAGCTCATAATTTTAATTTTGTTTTTAATAAATCTGATTTGCATATCATAAACTTTTAAAAAACCTTCAGATTTTTTTAAAAGAAAAAAAAATCCCAGTTACATATCCTGTTTTGTACAGAATGCTTAGAAGTCTGAAACAAGTTACCATTTTTTTCCCCTCTCTGTGGACTTTGTATACAAGTATTGCTCCTGGAGGGAGTCTAACATAATCACATATATGCACCAGCACCAGATTTCATATTTGTTTTTATTTAAATCGATTTCATCTTAAGTCAAAAACTGTGTGGCTACTGTCAATCACTTCATTCAGGAGGACGGTAATGTTTTGGTTCTAACCAAAACTCCTACACTAAAGCATGCAACTCTTGCTAAACCTTCTGTTTACTAGAGATGACATTATTTTAACTTGCAGTCTCACCCCAAGGAGCCTGAGCCCAACCCCAACAAGCCCCTGCAGTCCTTGCAGTCCTCTGTTCGCTTTTCATTTTTGGAGGTAAGCGAGTAAACTTCCATTGTTGATGTTTTCTTCTGCATCCAAAACCTGACGATCAAAACATACTGCAAAGGGAAAATTGAAGAAAATTAAATATGTATCTGCAATCCAAAATGTTTACTTGACCAGCTGTTGTTCTGAAGTATTTTATTGAAGAAATATAAGGTAATCGAGATTTTGGGACCTAGTACAGAGATGCATAATTCTGTGTTGCTCTGTTTGCTTAGGAACTTATCTGCTGTTGAAACTTCATAGTTTTCTGCCTGTGATGATAGCTCGAACTGTATGTATTCTGTTATGTCAAAAGTTTAAGGTGAGTTCAGAAATGAGGGTGATTCATGAAACACATGGTTATTTTTTGCTTACCTGAGAGGTAGTAGTATGCTTAGTGATGTCAGATGCGAGGAGAGTTGAGTATCCAAGGTACACATCCATTTACAAGAACATAAAATCGTGGGTAGGACTGTTTCTTCTTCAGGACTAGGACAATTTTAAGCCTTATTTCTAATAGCATGATGTTTTAGATGAGCTCTAAGCAGCTGCATACGACATCCTTCTCAGTCTCTTCTTTCTCCTACTCCCAAGTTCATTCGGAAGAATCATTTTTTTGGTACTTGTCAGAAAGGTAGTTATATTTATGAGATCAGAAAATAATTGATTAAAAAATACTATGTAACAATTTTGGTAAAATTATCATAATAAATAATTGAAGGATGTTTCTGATAGAGAAACATTTTTTGCCGCCTTTATTTTTTTTTTAATGCAGAAAATTAAATTGCAAGCCAGGGATCTCATAGGTGTGTGTGTGTTACTGAGGTTCAGTTCCATAGGGAAAGTAGTTTTTGAAATGAATTACTATCGGTTATCGATGTCTCATGGAATAGAAAAAACTGTTAATTTTGATCAAAGATATCACTTGATACTCTGTGCATGAAGAACTGTTAGAGAACTACCACCTTGTTAAGTGACATAATAAGGTGCATTTGTGCCTATTTGGTACCACCTCTTGAACGTAGCATGGCAGAGGAGAGAGTCGCCTGGATGTGTTAATCTGCTTCAGCATACTTTAAAGTTAAAAACAAACTGATACTTAAGAGTCCTTCTATCAAGACTTCACGTGACACTGAAAAATAGAGCAATAACTGTGACTTGCTATGTGGTTCTGAAGAAACATTGTAGTTTTTCCACATATATATACACTCTGTTTTGTTAGGTAAGAGATGGGATGAGAATCCCTCATTTGCATTTTTCAGTATGACTTAGACATACTTTTTTCCTCAGTGAAAATACTTTGTGATGTTTGTTTAATGAATTATCAGCAAAATCAGTATATTCTATGGAGTTAATCTTCTTGATCAGGAATGCTTGGTAAAAACTAGCATTTTCTAATTGGGTCTTTATTTTATACAGCCAGATCAAATTGCTTTCCTTTGTGGGGGAGGAAGTGCTCTTTTTCAGAATGTCAATTTTGTGGAATCAAAAAGCTGTGTACAAAGCTTTGAATTTGCGTAACCAGCTGAACTGCATCTCCAGATGCATGGATGCCCTGCCATGCAAACCGTGCTATGGACACAGCCCTCAGTGGTTTTGTGGTCTTTGGAACCGGGACCCTCAAGGCGCTTGTTTCCCCTTGCTGGGGGGCAGAGGCTCGCAACAATGCTGAGTTTGAGCTTTCCGTCCTATGCTGGAGGACGCTGAGTGCAGACTTTTCAGATGCTTTTTGAAGAAATGGAGTAGAAATCATTGATACTGCTTAAGGTAAAACCGCCTCCCTAGATTTTGCTGAAAAATGTCAAAATTCCTAGGGATTTTTCCTCTGGTTTTTTGTTCTGAAATGTATTTAAAGCTCTGCCAGAATGGTTGAATTTTCCCTGGAATAGAAATTAAAAAAATGTGATTCATTCTGAATCTGTGCTGTCTGTAGCTGTAGCTGTAGAGGACTGTTGGTATATTGAACAGCAAATGTTTTAGTTATTAGTTACCGTTCAAGCTTGACCTGGGTTAACAGGGAAGAATGTATGTGTTGATTTTTAGGCTATATAAGTAATTAGCATTTCCTGTTCCTTTAGCTCAGAGTGCTCCCATATGTGGGAGGAGAGGAATTATTTTTGTGCGAAAACTTTTGCTCATATTCAGAAGCGTTAGCAACATGGGAGCCTTACGAGAGCGAATGGATAGGATTTTCCTGTGGTATCATCTCTCTAACATGCTGGCTCATCTCCCTTGTGGCCTTTGACTTGCACAGCTGCTCCTTAGGCTGTTGTTTTTGTTGAAGTTCTCTTTACAGCAGTAGTTGCATACAGTAATAGTCTAAAGGGAACCTTTTGCCAGCTAGATGATGAAGATCTTTTCAAAATAAACAGTACCATCCTGTGAATAGAAGTAGAGAAGAGCCTGCTGGTACAGCGTGAAGCCATCCGTATTATACTGATACTTCTTGGAGAGGATGGGGGATGGAGACGTTTTTCAAATTTCAGGCAACTAGGCACACATTTTCCATCAACTTTGTATCTGCTGTTTGGGTCATCGAAAACTTTCAGCTTTGGGGAGGGGGGGAAGTATGTACTATTTTAGTACTAATTAATAATAGCAGCAGATTTGCAAGGAAAGAGAGCAGGTGAAGACAATGTAAGTAGCTGAGCAGAGCCACTGGGAGATTTAAGATGCTAATTTCTAACAATTTTGGAGTGTTTTGTCTTTGTTCTGGATAATTTGGTGTCCTTTGTGAAAATAATGGGAAATAGAGCGGTGAAGGTATTGGAAGAAGACTAGAAGGAAACAGTAAGCGTGAGAAGTTGTAGTAGCTTCTAATAAAAAGGATAAAGGAAGTGAAAAAAGAAAATTTAAAAAATGTAGAACAGCATGCATTTGAGCTTGATTAGTAGAGATGGTGACTGTCAACAAAAGAAATTCTTTGCTCAATGTTTTGCTTTACTGATGCCACTGATACCAGACTGGGGGAAAAAAAAAGTAAGACTCAGACATGTGATAATGATAGTGGTTTCTGCCTATGTGGAATGGGGAACCATGGGGACAATTCGCATTTGCTGCCTTTGAGTGCTCTAGTTCTTCTTCAAGACCACTATAGGACTTGTGCTGGCTGATGTTTTCTCTCTGCTCGAGTTGTGCATGGTATGTTGGTTTAGTTTGTGATTCTTTCCTGCCTTTGAACATTTACAAAAGTGTAAAGGAATTTAATACTTGAAGGCAGGATCAGAAAAAAGTCCTTCATACAGAGTTGATTTGAACTTAGCATCCTTGTTCTTAGGCAGAAGGTTTCAGCTAATATAAAGATCTTAATTTCTTAAAAAAAAAAAAAAAAAAAAAAATTAAAAAAATTGTGGTGAAGGTTCCAGAAAGCCTTGGCTGAGGAGCGTGAGGATTGTGTGAGTGTCAGATGCTGCGCAGACAGATGAGGGGAATTGAAAGGATTCATTCTGAAGCCTTAGAAAGAAGGTGGCAAGTGAAAAGAGCCCAAGCTCCTAAGTTGATAATAAAATTTTTTTAATGGTTTAACATTTTTTTTTTAATACACAGTCCTATTGCTTTAGGAAAATACAGTTCAGCTCACTATATCTAAAACTGAGTTGGCAGGAAGGTAAATTAAGATTATTACATACACCTTTTGGTAATGTAGTCCGTTGTCTTGGAAAGCTTGTGAGGATGCCATGTTAAACAGTGCAATTTACACAGTGTGGTGTCATCAGCTGATTACATGTGTGTTACCAAGAGCAGCAATTAGAAGTATAACTAGTGTGGATTAAACCTCATCGTATGGCACTGAATTGAAAGAAAAAAAAAATCCAGTGTCATAGATAGCTTTGAGCTCTTAGCCACGTGCTGGTATTCAGTATTAGGTTTTTATATCTGGAAATTGCCAAAAAATGTTGACACATTTTCATTAACTGTAACCTGAACATATAATATGAATGGGTAACCATTACAACCCAAGGAAGAATTTATATCAGATTCTTTCATAATTTTTTTAAAATAAATAATTTTACCTGAAAGTATATTTGAACTGTTTAAATTCATATACCAAATTGTGGAATACAGAAATCAAAATCTAGTTGGTGTCCTCCTGTTCTTCCGCTTTCTCTGCCTGCATCTTCTCCCTCCCCCAACATTCCTGCATCCCTGAATCAGGTAAAGACGGAAAGCTTAAAATAGCGAATTTCTAACAACTGTATTGGTCTGTTTAATGAAATCCTGAATGAAATGGATGGATCATATAGAAAAATCAGCAGGAATGTTTCTAGGAATTTGTTGTTGTTGTTGTTCTGAAAGTGAGCATGCTTAAAGAGCTTTTAAATACCTTCTGTCTTCGTGCATGTGAGTGATCACATGCACCCATGTGAAAAATATAATGGACAGTGGGAATTTGGCTTGCTGTTTGGCTTTTACATTACAGAAGGCAGTAATACTGTTTTTAGACTTAGCAATATTCCTGTGTTTGAGTGGGGAGGAAGTTGGTGGGGTCAGCCTTCATTTGTTTGGCTGCGTGGTGCAAGATAGCTGGGCTGTGGCAGCTGCGGGGCTGGCAGGGGGCAGCTGTGGGGTGGCAGTTGCTTATGGCGAAACTGTCCCTGGGGACTCGCACAGCCTAACCGATGATCAAAACCCTTGCCAGTCTGTCCTTGCCTTGTCACCACGGCTGTGCTCCTACCCCTTTCTCTGTTAGCTCTTGCGATAGCATGGCTGCACCCTGAGGTCCATCTCTGTTGCGAGGGAGGACGAGCGTGGCTTAGCAGAGCAGTGGGCAGGGAGCAAGGGGACAGTTTTCAGCGCCGCGAGGGACAGCGGCAGTGTGCTCTTGGGCTGGCACTCCACACACTGAGGGTACCTCCTGTGACAGCGCTGCACCGGAGCTCCGAAAGCTACTTGCTCACACCTGAGTAACAGCTCTTGTACATACTGGTTGATGATGAAATTTACTGTGTCTGGTCTATGTAGACGATACAGTGAAAGCTGTAGAAAAGGAGGTATTCCCTCTGTGATGGGGAGCGACTTGTGCAGAGGCAAGACAAGGTAGAACAAAATTCTTGTAGAAGAGTTGGCAATTAGATTTGGACCTTTCTCATCTCAGAGTAGTTTATTTCTGTTTAATCTACTGTAGAACTGCTACTTCTTGGATTCATAAGGTTCTATATGAGACACAGGAGTAGTGCATGTCAGAGGATGCTTCCTCTCCCTGTGTCTCAGTGCCACAGCTGCCATACCCAGGGATGCTTAAGCAAACATTTTTCTTTAATATTTATTCCCTTTGTTTTCTGAGATCACTACAAAGCACATTAACCTTAAGGTTAAGCTGAAAGATGAAGTTGTTGATTTGTTACTCTGAAACAGGAAGGTCATGAGAAGGGCTGATGCGGATGAGGTAAGGAATCACTTGGCTCCATTTCTTTCCCAAACTACTCATTTTTATTTGAAAAGAGGAAAAACTGCTGTTTCATCTCTCAGAATAGTCTCATTAGCATTCATGAACACCTGCCATAATGCACGAGTTCCTCAAGGTGAAATAAATTAATCTTTGGCTTTCTCCTCCAAAAATAGTTTGTCTACTCCAAAGTTGTTATGCCCTTGTTGTTCTTTTAACTCTTTTTGGAAACATTTAACCATACAAAACACATTTTCCTCAGCTATTTCCCATAGTCTCCCATATTAAGACTTGTGACAGGTCAAAGGGAGAGCTGTTTCCAATGGGACTTCAGAAATGGAAAATGAGAAACAACTTCATTGCGTGTGTAAGACTTTTGTGGTGTAGAACTGGGTTTTGAGGAATGATTAATTTAAAGCAGTCCCTTACTCAGCAGGTCTGATCTCTTGTGTGCTTAAACATGCCATACCAACTTCAGCTTTTGAAATACTTAATATTTTAAGTTTTCTGAGCCTCGTAGAGTCACAGCAGAGAAGACTTTCTATTTTTGCTTGTGAATCATTAGTATTTTATTGAGTGACAGTCAGTTATATCTGTATAAGCCTATTAGTGTCTTAATGGGGTTGTATAGGTGTAAATGAGGGTCCGGTTGAGAACTGCAGGAGCTGCACAGCTGTCATCTGTGAGTGTGGGTCCCCTGGAGAATCTTTACTAGTGGTTTGCCACCCAAGAGGGATATGGGGATGTGAATTTCTTGAACCCATGTGGATTTTCTGGGCTGGTGCTAAAGGAAGTGCAGTTTTACTTGCTGCACACTGATGTGGAATCAGAGAAGCTAACCCTGTGTTGTTAAAGTGATGTTTTGTACGGCTTCTGGAGTAGAATAAGAATAAAACTTAATTTGCTGATATCAGAAAGATTTGGTTTTAAGTACATTTTTAAAAGCTCTCAGGAGAAAACTATTCTTGTATATCTTTGAAAAAGTTATGTGGAATAAGGCAATTTGATTTGTGGCTTGTGCTGCCTGTGGTTGTTCAGAAGAAAGATTTGTTTATACATATATATTTTTAGATCAAGTAAAGCAAGAACAGCAGCCCCTTCTCCCTATAGCATATTCCAGCTTTGAGGGATAGATAACAGAATTTTAGAGAGCTTACCAGAAACATAGTTCTTTGCTGGAGTGCTGTGTTTTTCTTTTTTTTTTCCCTTTATGTGTAAGATGCATCTTAGGAAATCAAGGAAAATCCTTGTGACAGTTATTTCCGGTGGTAGTCTGAAAGCTACTTTTTTCATTTGTGGGAGAGAGATTATCTGAATCATTCTAAGTGCCAATTTGTTGATCGCCTTTCCCTGAACTCTCATAAAAATCCCCCCAAAGCAGTTGTGTGCTACTTCTATTAAATCTTTTGGCCTTTTGGGTTGTATTTTATATGTACTGTTGAATGTTAAATTTTGAAGCTAGTAGGTTAGGTTTCTAAGCATTTTGAGGAGGTAATATGAATTTGAGTTTGCAAATTACAGTTGTTAAGGACTGGTGCTGTGACATCATTCAAAATACTGTTTGAAAAAATGGCTAACATCTTTGAACACTTATGCAGTCATAGGAATGACCTGAATGGAGATTTCTTTAACTTCTTTACTAATTTCTAAAGCAGAGAATAAAAGTTTTCCAGAAGTATTTTCCACTGAGTGATACCCTCGTAATGTTCATTTTTACTGTAATTTGAGGCGTTGCTCAGATTACTTCGTTTTAAAGCCTAAAATGTTTAAGTGTTCCACGGCTAATCTGTAAATGTGTTTTTCCATACAGCTCTTAAAGACAAATGACCTGGTGTAGTCCCCTTCTAAAACCAAAACCTGGCATTGCTTTTTGGGCAGATTTTTGTTTACCTTTGAGTCACATTTTTGTTTCTCTTAACTGTTTTAGGTGACACCATAATAAAGAGCTGTCCCAAGCTTTTAATCACATTCCCTATGTCTTGTTTGAAAGACGAAAGAGTGAAAAGAAAGCAAGATGTGGAGAGAGGAGCTCTGTGGAAATTTTTTTCCCCCACATTTTTAATTAAAAAAGAAAAAAAAAAGTGAAAGCTTGTAGTATTTACAAAAAATATGCAATATCTAAATCAGAAATTGGAGAGAGGACAGCATGGAGCTCTGCTTGGGACCATGTAGAGACTAGGTAAGTTGAGTACTCCATGCATGGTGTTAAGAAATCACTCCAAGCCAAGGAGGTGGTTAAAATTTGAGTAACTGATCCATGTTATATATGTGAAAATAACTCTAGACAGATCTTGAAATAGACTTGAAAATGCACAGCCTGGTCTCTTCCTATGCTGTCATAACAGAGTTTCACATACATGCAAATTACCTGCTAACAGCAATCATTAGTCACTGTGGTGACTGTACCTGTTGACCTAGAAGCTTTGCTTGTCAGATGGTGACATATCTATTAGTAATGGCTGTAAATGTCTTGAGGCTCAGTTGTCTCAACCTGCATGCAAAATTCAGACCTCTGTAGTATGGCTTCATAATTGACTTCATCTGATTTAATAGGAAAGCATTTAAAACATCTTGAATTCAAGGTCCATTTATTTCCAAACTATGACTACTGTCTGTAGTTTGTTGCCAATCGATTCTTGCAGATATGGAGGAATTGCTAGGTTAGCCTGCCAGTTGTCCTTTTCTTTGAAGGTTTGGTCTGATAGGGATGTCAGCAATTCACTTCTTCCAGGAGAGGTATTTCTTGAGGCAATTCCACTCCTATTAGCCCAAATTCAGGAATTCTTCAGTCTGTGCAGCCCAGTGACCAATTTCAGCTGGTCCTTGTATGAGTTGCCAGAGAAACAATCTTGCAGCTAAATTCTTGAGATGGAAATTCTCAACCTTGCTCTGTGCCAACGCTGCAGCATTATTTGCATCTGCATCACTTTATGACACCTTGATAAAAATAGATGCAGAACAGAAACTAGCACTGCACACATCAGCCTTCCTTACGACACACAATTCCAGCAGAAGAAATGCTTTGAGACTCTCAAAGCTTTAAGTGAGGAATGTAGAAGAAGGAGGTATGTATCAGAAAGGCACTGCTATCCTTGCAGTGGCTTTTTTTTGAGGGTGTCATTATTTCTGCTGTACATAACACAACTTGTTTTCAGTGCTGTGCTGGCTGAATTACTTTGCAATGAATGTTGGTGACCCCTTAGTCAAGGGAAGTATCTTGCTTTGGTATTAGCTTATTCTTTAATACTATTAAAGTGATAACTTCACTGCTGCAAGTTCTAAAAAAACCTTTAAAAATGAACATTTTTGGAAACAAAGTGGTAAATAGGAATGAAGAAGCATGGGACCCAGACCACCACTGACAGACACCTTGGTAACCATTCCCTGTGGGTGCATGACAACGTCCGTATTCATGTGATACTGTGTCGTCTTGGTGTATGTTGTAATGTTGTCGCTGTGATGAGCAGTGTGACTTTCTGAGCTCGTACTAGAGCAGTCAGGTGCTCAAATGCACGGGGCGCTCTGTGGCAGACTGACTGTTAGCTTCACAGACTGTGGGTGGGAATGACCCAGGCCTGCAAAATTCTTTCCTAGGAGTCAAAAAAGCTGCTGTCGTAGAACAAAAGCATGGCTCATCCTCTCTTTACGCCAGGATTGATGGAGGCTGCTTTTTTCTGCTCTTCAGGACCTGCTGCTAGGAGAGATCTGCAAGGCCCTCTCTGGTCAGAAGAGAGGGGGGTGGTTTGCAGTTAATTGCTCTGCCGAAGTGTTATTGTGCTTGAGCCAAGCAGGTGGAAGTTCGGAGCCTCAGGGCTACCTAGCATAAAGTTAGTGTGTCTTACAGCCAAAATGTGTACCTTGGAGGAGTTGAGAGGGGGATTGTGCCAAGTAGGGGTTCTTGAATGGGAGATGACTTGATGCTGCTTGGCCAGGAAAGCAGATTTGCAATTTGATAGAGACGTAAACGGTGCCCAGAAATGGGCCTAAAACTTTCACACTACAAAAAGACTGTAAGACATATCTGGGGGACCCTGAAGTACAGCCACAACAGTCCAGAAGGAGTTCTTCTAATATTTTAAAAGTCGTAGTCTGATTGCTGTAGTTCTGTTGGCAAGTACACTGCAAAACATGCTGTTGAGTTTGGGAAGGCAGTTAATGCTCTGTGACCTTCCGGGCTGATAAAACCTGGAAATATCTCTAAGAGTTGCTGTAGTACCTGAGAAGAGGGGATCATGACAAGTGCTGGTGGAGATATGTATTGACTGAAGCCAGACTCTTTCATTATGAGCAGTCTGGTATATTCTTCCTTCACCTCCATATCGAGGTTTCTATGGGAGAACATTTAGACTCTCCATGCACTGTCTGCTACTGGACTGATGAAATCTCCTCTTGTACATATGTAGACGTGTGCAAGTGTGGGTGTTGAGGAAGAGCAGGAAAGAGAATAGGCTATACCTTCGGTGGGGTATGTTTGGATAATTCTTGGCCGATATTAAGCATGGTTTCTTGTAAATTTTGCAGAATTGAAGTGTTGTGTAATTTTTGAAAGAACCAATCCCTCTACAAAAAACCCTCAAAATACCAAGTTAAATGAGTATGCTGATTTGAGAGAAACAGATAATTTTGAACACATAGTTCAGGCTTATTTAAAATTCATGGTAAACCATGTCTAGACATGACTGGAAATGGTCAAAGGAGAGGCTGATTGAATGGTGAAGGGGTTTTGAGATAAGGGGATTTTTTTATTTTATTGCTAGCATAAGAAAAATGTATATTTGCAGTGATAAATGTTTTTAAGTCCCTTTTTTATCAGGATATTGATATTTCCATAAACTAACATCCTCTGCAATTATAGGAATGGAATAATCAGGTTGTCTGATATCAGTGAAATTAGAACTTTCAGACAGCAATTTGAACTTCTCTTTGAAAGCTGAGCAGTTAATTGCCCGATTTCCACTATGACTGACAGAGTTTTCCAAAATGCTGGAGGTATAACCAGCTAGCATGGGTTGTGCTGATCCTGCACACCTTGTTTTGCATGGTTTTGACAGTGTCGGTGATGATTGAGGTGCCAGCTGTAGTTTGTATGTCACAGGATGCTGACATGTGCTCTCAGTCCTATAAAGCTGAAACGAAATGTGTCTGGCTGTCTTTGGGAGTGCAAGCCGGAAGTCTGTGACTTGTCACGTCATCCTCCCTGATTCTTGTCATTCTCCCTGATACGTGAGAGATTTAAGATTTTTTCTTAACTCATGTGTCCCTCTCAACTACGGTCTTTGCCTGTAGGGAGGACAGGATTGTAGAAATCATTCAGTACCTCTGAATATGTAGAGTGGTCAGCCTGAAGAAGATCTCCCTGCTGTTGTCTACTCCTTTTCTTTCCTCTTTTTTTAGTATCTGAGCATTTAATGTAGATGTTTCTCAAATTATCTTCACTGCACTCCCAAGTAGTAAGGCATTATTATCTTTGCTTTACAGGTGGAGAGCTGAAGCACAGAGATTAAATGATGAGATAACACTAGGTCTTAGACCCTGAGGCACCTTAGCCATGAGATAATTTTTTAATATTTTTGTCCTTCATTTTGAGGGTTTTCTCTCATGTTTTGACAAGCATAACTAAAATAATCTTTACCACTCTCATACTTCTAGACGCTTGGTTTCTATTTTGTTTCTACAAAATTACCTTCTTTCTATGTAGTTAATTCTGCTGCTTCCAGTGATGCTCTGTGCAGCAGCCATATCATCTGCATGTACAGTTCGGGTTATTCAGCTGCAGCATCATCTGAGGGACAGGGTAGTTAACTGTACAGAAAACCCCACAGACATAAGAGTATGAGCTAAGTGTAATTAGAATTATTCAGAAATTCAGATTTAAACTGTGGGGTGTGCACTGAAACAGAACTATTATTATTTATTATTTAGCCTTTTGGGTAGGAAAGCATTAAGGCTGACATGTAAAGAGATTTAAGGATGTTATCAACTTGCAGTGCTGTGTGCTCAGCTCATTGTGTGAAATATCAAGGGTAATGTTAATGGGCAGTCCATGTAATATTCTTTTAAGCATAATGTTTCCCCTTTTAACTTCCTATCTCCCTGAGTTCCAATTTGCCGGCTTGCACTGCATGGGGTGCTTGCTGCATCTCGCACCGTTCTGCTGACAACAGATCCATCACACAGCCAAAGCATGAAGCCAGATGAGTGCATGGAAAAGCTTGGGAAATGCAACTACTTGGGTATATTTATACTCCAAAGCTCTGAATTCTTAGCACCTGATCTTTATTCACTGTGATTTAAATCAGGATTTGAAAATAAATTGTATCTTTAAAATAACTGAAAAAAACAGTACTTGCCAGTGTTGGGAAGGAGTGTTTAATTTCCTTGCTCTGACAGAGACCTGTAATGGTTCTGTAGCCATCAGCCTTGTGCTGATTGGGTGATTAATTTAGGACATTCAGTGTGTAAGTATTACAGCTGATGAAGTTTTCTGTCTCACTGAAGACAGCATTTATGCTGAATAACTGCTTCTAAATTCAGTATCGCTGGAATGGAAAACTTCATTATGGCTCTTTACCTATCTGTTGGACAGCACATCTACCTTCACATTTATACCAGTGGTACTGCAGCCACAAAAATGGTTAATTATTGATTTGAATAAATGATGTGATCCTCTTAGGGTGCTGCTAAGTGCTGGCAAAAAGGCACTTGAAGAAAACAAAGCAGAATAGGTTAATACTAGCTATGTAATACAGTATTCCACCACATCCCTCCGGCATTGTGATAATGAAGTCAAGGTCCAAGCACCACGGTATCTGGAAAATGATGACATTTTTATCAGACATTTTCCGTTTTCTCTCCCTTTCTGGACTTGCTTACCACATAAATAGCATCTGAACTGTCCTAATGCTTTCTCTACTTGGCAAGATAAATGTAAATTCAGTGACAAAAATGGGATATCGTTCTTTTATACTTTCTCATTAGTCTGTCTGTTTGCTAGATTAGCTCAGGAGGAGAAGCTAATATGTGGGACCAGAGCAAACAGGTAGCATAGGTGTTAGCATGGTTGTCTCATTCCACTACAGACAGCAAAATGTTGGATTAAAAATAGTGTTGTCTGCAAATTTCAATGCCTGATGCAGATGGCTATACTATATATTTGACTTCCAATTAATATGGTGCATCTATTTAGAACCTTTCAGAAATGGGAAGAGATGCTGGGATCACTGCTTTTCCTAAACGTGTTTATAGTAAATGAGCTATAATAAACCAGAACAGTGGGAGGTTAATTTGAATTTTGCACATTACTTCAGAACTCGTTAGAGCAATAATGTTTACGTATATTTATAAACAGTTCTAAGTGAACTTAGAAATTCGGCAGATATACTTTGTACACTCACAAAATAAACTTCTTTCCTTTCTGTGATTTCTTCAACTTATTTTTACACTGAAAATTGTGGGAAGTCAGTAGAGGAAGGTAATAAACATCAACATCAACCGCTAGAGGGAGCAAGATTTCAATTATTGTTATTAAGAGTACTATAAAAAGTTATTAATTAGTACATTTTGAGGACTGAGTAGACCAATAAGATCTTCTAGTTTGACTTCTTATATAAAATAGGCTGTACAACCTTATCTACTCTTTTTTTATACATCTTCTAACTCTTGTTGAAGTGATTGGGTTTTTTATGTGGAAAGTCATACAACATATAAGACTTACAGTGATGGGAAATCCACTGTGTTACAATGAGTAAGGGGAAAGAATTTAAAACTGCTTTTTTTGGTCTGACTCTTGCAGTTTGAACCCCTGACTCTGTGCGTGAGGGAGAGATAGGGTGGAGTTTGCTATTCTTAAAGCCTGTTTCTTCCCAAAGACCTTTTCCTGCTAGGGATACACATGCTGAATGACCAAGGTACTCCTTTAGCCTTGGCTAAATGGAATAAAGTAAGCTTTTTAAGCTGCCCACTGTAGTTCAGATGTCATTTTTTTTTTCTTGAACTCCTCCTGACTTTTCTACAACTAGCTGTACTTTAGTCCCTCTGTGCTCAGTTGTATCATCTCCTTACTCCCATGAGATTTTCCTGCTTGTAGATCAGAGGGATGTTTATTCTTTTAGCTATATTATCAAGTTAAGAGCTCCTATTTAGCTGTTTATCTATGACAGTACCCAATTCGTTGCATTGCTCCTGCCTTCCAGAATCTTGCTGTACATTATGTCTGTGGGGGTTTTTTGTGCTTTGATATGACTTGATGTCTAGCAAGACTAGAATGCATGTTGCTCAAACAAGGCTGCTTTATCCAATGACAAACTGTCTTGTTCCTGTTATTTACCTCTTTTGTGTTTTTTGCTAGCAAGGTTATTTTATTTTTTTCCAGATCATTGATAGCAATATTGAATTGTATTAATCAAGAACATAACCCTGTATGATCCACTAGAAACATTTAATGTGCAGTTACTTTTTCAGATCTGTTGGTGAGTGTTTAATGTTTCATGTATTGTGCATAATTTCTTGTGGTGTGCTAGTTAATTTATTAAAACATTGTGGGGAGGTAGGTTGTACGTTTTACAAATGTCTCAATGTATTGTCAACTGAGATGTTTGTTGACCAGACTTGAAATCTCATTTGAAACAAGATCTGTTTGGGCAAACTGTTTTATGTGTAAAACTGTGTTTAGTGACACTAAGTATGTTACCATACCTGAATTCATCTCTGAAGGCAGCTAATGCCCTGTTTGTCCTTTTAAGAGTGCTATGGCATGACAGTGTACTTTTCACTGTTGTAGAACTTCCAGATATTCCAAAACACTTTTAAAAGAGCAATTATTCATAGAATCATGGAATGGTTTGGTTTGGAAGGGATGTTAAAGATCATCTAGTTCCAACCCCCCTGTTGTGGGCAGGAACACCCTCCACTAGACCACGTTGCCGAAAGCCCCATCCAACCTGGCCTTTGAACACTTCCAGGGAGGGGGCTTTCACAGCTTCTCTGGGCAACCTCTTCCAGTACCTCACCACCCTCACAGTAAAAAATTTCTTCCTAATATCTAATCTAAATTTGCTATCCTTCAGTTTAAAGCCATTACTCCTTTTTCTATCACTCCCTGCCCTTGTAAACAGTCCCTCACCATCTTTCCTGTAGGCGCCTTCAGGTACTGGAAGCAGCTACAAGATTTCCCCGGAGCCTTCTCTTCTCCAGGCTGAACAATCCCAACTCTCTCAGCCTGTCTCCATAGGAGAGTTGCTCCAGCCCTGATCATCTTCATGGCCCTCCTATTTAATGAGCAGCTTAGCAGTTCCTTTATTGCTCTTTGCATATTAATTATCTGGCTAAAAAGGCTCAGCTAAACCAAAACTTTCAACGGCCTGCAAACTCAGTTCTAATCTAACGTCCAAGATACTGATGGAGTGAGAAGCATTTCTTTGTTGCTAAAAGATGGGATTACATAATCTTCCTTTCCCACCAGAAAAGGAAAGATGCATTAAGGCAACCTGTTTTCTTTCATGGTTCACAAATTTACCCTCCTTATTCAGTATGAGGCCTACAGTATTAGGATTTTAGTAGTCACAGCATCTTTCAGAAGCTCTCTGCTATCTATATTCTTGCTGGTGAACTGCATTCGGCGTACATCTTGCTATACAATTGATAAGCAGTCTCTAATGCTTTCAGTCAACAACTGCGGAACACTCTCATATATGTTTGAAAAATTCCAGTGTGTATTAATGTAATTATTAGCATGAAGAAGGTAAGTTAGATAACTTGTGTATTGGAATGCTGTGTGCGAAATACTGATTTAATATTGGTATTGCATTTTGGTTTTAAAGATACAGTTCAACTTCCTAAGTATTTCATGGTGGTACTTAAAATCAGTAATCAGTGTTATATAATCAAAATGTTTCTGGGGAAGATTTTTTTTATTGGTGTTAATTACTGGACTTAAATGTTGACAATTTGAAATCCTTTTTGCTTATGCATTGAATGAGACGCTTCTAAGGATGCCTTTTATAAGTTTGCTTTTGGAAATGTAATTTTCTTCAAAGCAAGGGTAGATTAGTCACCTTTTCTGACTCGAGGGATGTTTTTATCTTCAAGTGAATATAAAAGGGAAAACTTCATGAAACTTATCACTTGCTTTGTTACGTGTTACCTTATGTAATGCTTTGGGATAAATAAAATTCATCATCCAAGTTATATAGTGAAGCATCTCCTAACTGATGAAGTCTCCTGAGCTGCTTGTTGTTTTTGGAGTGGCTGTATAGCTCAAAACTGAATTAACAAATGCTGTTAAGGACATGTTTGCAGGTTCTTAACTGTTGTATTTTTTTAATTTACTTTTTACTACTACAGAATTTAATGTTTTTAATTGGATACTGAGGGAGAGTTATTTACAGTTGCTGAACATATCAGTAACATTTTGTTGAAGGGAAATGTATCTGCCAAGTATGCATTTATTAGATGCCATAGATCTGTTGCTAATACTTTTGGGTTTACATATTTTGGAACATTGTATTGTCTGCATCGTTCAGTTTTTTTGTCCAGCTCTGCATGGCAGAGGTGAGAAGATTGTGCTGGCTTACAAACAAAGACAAAAATCTGGCTGTTGAGCCTGTGTTTGTGGAGGATAAGAAGCACTACCAGTACTGATAGTGAGAGAGGCTCCAATTTAAGGAACAGCCGCTGCCAAAGAAGGGGTCCTGCTGCCCCTGCCTCTCTGCCTGACTATTTGCTCCATCTGCTTTCCTTTTACTGGGTCTGGTCCTGGTCTGTCCCTCACTGAGCTGATTCAGCTGACTGGATTGGAAAAGAAGGTGGCCCCTTAGCGGCTATATAGTACCTGCTTAATTAGCTTACAAAACCTCACTCCCTTGGGATGTTTGCTTTGAAATCAGGCATTTCTGTGGCATGGAATGTCACAAACTGCAGGCACCACTTTGGAAGCTATGTTGTTTATTGACAAGCATTACAACGTCTTCACTGTCACTTACATGTTGTGCTTTTAAGGATAAGGTCTGTGTTTCCCTTTATGAAGCATATTAATTCATATAAGGTTGTTGTGGGACTATGCTGGACTTCTCACAACTCCTCCTTTTATTTCTATGCCTTTGTGAAAGTCTCTGTAGTGCCTTAATATGTGTGAGTCCAGCAGGCACTTCAGAAAAATAATTACTTGAGTCTCCTTGCTTTCGAGCCCATGTTAGAAACATCCTGACTAGTTAGCAGGACTGTGGGTGCATCGAATTGTGTGCAGAAAGACAAGATGAAACTATGTTTGAATCAAGTAACTCGGGGAGCTAATGGTTGTGAGTAGTCTGTGCAGGGTTGATAGAATAGCAGGGGGTTTGACCATAAGAAGTGAGTTTGACCATTTGAAGTGAATGGTATTCAGCATTGAATGTAGAACGATGCTCTGATGTGATTATGATACCCTCTGTTGCTATGTAAATGGACAGAAACTTTTACCTAGATTTTCTTCATTCCTTTCTGTTTTTGCAAAAATCCGACTTGTCAGATCGTGAAATGTATATTGCAGTAGCCAGGTCTGTGTAATAGATTTAGGTATAGTCATCTCTCTGGTGGTACATAGAAGGATTAAACTTACTGTCCATCAGAATTTGTCTACTTGCAAGCCACAATAATCTTTTTCAGGTAGGTCTTTGCCCACAGTATGATAGGCTAGTCTTGCTTCATTTTTGAAAGTTTTTAGAGTATGTTTCAGAATTGGAGGCTTCACGTCATTGTTGATAAAGTGGTAGAGATTTGCACAAAGAAATCGTGAGTTGAATTACAGCTTGGCCTTGCAGGAGGCTAATTTTTGGCCTTGATATGAAATGAGTTTTGACCTCCATGTTCCATAATCACCCCACATGTGATGTGCTGGCTGACTTATGGAAACTGAACTGCTTAACTGCTTTTGTTCCTCAGAGAGAGAAGGTACTCCTTTAACAGCCTCTTAAGAAGGATGAGGAGAGGGGAGAGCTTGCAGGGTGATGGGGACACTGAAACTTTTCCTGCGTGATAGGGAGAAGACTTTGTTGTTATTCTTTAGCCAGTGCTGTTCGCAACATCGTATAGGTAAAATTCCCTGGTTTCATGATTATGTGCAGTTCTTTCTCCAAATGTGCCAATTACAGGCAAAGACTTGTGTGCATAGCAGAGAAGATGAGGTAGTGGAGTGTGTGGAGGAGATGTTCTCAGTGCTTATGTAGAGATTTGGGAATTTCCTTCTTAAGTTTGAAGAAAGGAGGGTTGCCAGCCATGCTTGCCTTCACATGAACCTTTAAAACTTCACACTCAGTATGGGTATGCATGCCTCAGAGCAGAAAGAAACGATGAGAGGTTTTCTGTTACTGGCTACAGTAGATGTGAGTACTATTTCTCAGCCCTAATGGAGGGGTATAAAAAGAGCAGGCATGCAGGCTGGCTGGGAAGTGCCCTCCTGCTGAGCCTGCTTGGGGAGCACAGGTGGAGATTGGCCCGAGTACCAGCTTCCACAGCCATTTCAGCCTTACTTGTACAAGAAAATCTGACCCAAGGCCTAAATGGGGCTGGTTTTCCTTCCTCTCATATGGAAGTGGTCTCTTATAAAATTGACATCTTTAGAGAAGTGTTAGATGCTTCTTTTGTGTTTGATCACTGTTAAACTGACTTTTTTACAGTGGCCTGTCAGCAAATGGTGCCTGTTGAGGATTTGTACTAAGGCCTTTGGTGGTAACTACTGCGTGAACACCTTATTAAATGCCTGTCTAAAACCGTTTCCTGAATAAGATAAACTTTGTACCTGTGACTTGTAAAATTATTCCAAGAAAGCGTTCCCCAGCACCCCAAAAATAAACACGTTTTAGTTTGCTAGAGGACACTAGTGCTGCCTTTGCCATGCGTATTTCTGGAGGCTTTTCAAAACCAAGGCTAACATTGCAATGCCACGTTACGTGCCCAGCTGGTGTCCTGAGAGCTGCCTCATCCCCAGTGCCAGCGAGCCCTTCCTCCACTGCTCAGCAACGTTCTGCGCCCTGAGTTTTCTTTCATCCAAGCGATAGACAGATTACACAATTACATTGTGTTCTTCTTTGTTTCCCATGGTTTTCCTCCAACTATGGCAGGCAACCTTGGGTGATTTAGCCACAGTGCTACATAATTTCTCTCAGAGAATGCAGTGCTGCCAGCTGTCACAGTAGTTAGTGTTTTTCTAAGATACTCCTGGAACGTTGAGATTATGCAGGAATCTTGCTTTCAGTAAAATAAGTAAACAGTCTTGGCACGAAATTCGCAGCATTCTTTCCATAACCATAAATGTGACCAAGTTGCTTAAATGTGACTCTTAGAGAAATGTAAAGGCAAATGGAAATTTTAAGTATGTTAAAACAAAACTCTTTTTTTGAAGCCACATTAACTGTTTTTCTATACCTAATCACCATTGCTTCTGACAGCTCGAGTTTGGCATTACTCAATGACAATGCAGGATATTAGTAATTTTAGAAGCACTTTTATTTGTGTACTGCACAGATGTGAGGAAGAACGCTAGTTTAGACAAGAGCTGTGGAGGGAGAGAGGAGAGGGCATGTTGAGGGTGGTGCTGGAATTAGGAGTGAAAAGACTGAGGACAGCAGCCGGTACACATGAGGCTAAAGGGAGAAGTAAAGTGAAGGTAGAATGATGGGAAAAATAAATAGAGACCTGGCAGAGCTGGGAGACAGCTGAGGAATGGCAAAGAGAGAAGCAAAGGAAGAAAGTTGGGAGGAGGAAGAGGAGGAAGTGACTCAGACTACCTGAGGGATTAGGTCACTGCTTTGAGTGGAAAAGGTACTCAAAGCCTTTCCCGTACCCATCTCTTGCCAGCCTGTTTCAGGGTAGCTTTCTCAAGAGAGCTGGTAATGGATGCAGGCGTCCCAGCTTTCTGTGGCAAACACCTCGTGTCTGGAGTGGCAGGTACCCAATGTGAAAAATAGTAATTAAGTACCTGTACTGTCAGTTCTCCTGGGATAGGCATGAAGTCATAGTAATGACATATGTACACTCTACGTTTAAACAGAACGACAGTGGTCTTGACTTGCCGTTTCCAGCAGACTTAAGCGTAACTGGTGGGTTCCGCTGTGGGCAGTTAGCGATCTGCTGCCTGCACCGCCGGGGTTTTGCCCTTCTGCGTTGCTCCGGGCCAGGCACTGCCCGTGTTTGCCGTGACTCCGAAGCGGGCCAGGCGCAGCGGCTGCGCGGGCTGGGCCTGCGGCGCTCGCACCTGGCGCCGCCGGTGGAGGGAGGCGGCAGCTGCCGGCCCGGCGGCGGCTCCCGGGGCGCCCGCTTCGCGCCCCGCCGGGCGGGAGGGGCCGGCCCGCCTGCCCGCTGCTCTACCAGCAGCCGCCGGGCGGGGGGCGGGCGGGCAGGAAGCGCGGGAGCCGCTGGCGGCGGCGAGCGGAGAGGAGAGGCGGGCTCCTCCGGCGCGACCCCTGCGCGGGCGCGAATGGTCGCTGCCGGGGCGGGGCGGCGCCGGGCGGGGCGGTGTCGCCGCACGGTAAAGTTGCTGTCGGTCCAAGTTGCTCTTACCTTCTCTCTTCCTCTTTCCCCCGGAGGCTGGCTCGCTCCGTCTCCGCGCTCTCGGTCTCCTGAGAGCGGTCGGGGGCGCTGTCTTTTCCTCCTCCTTGTAGTATGGCACTGAATTCTTAGGGATTCGAACGCAGGGACATGGATATGTCGGACCCAAATCTTTGGATGGCCCTTTCCAACTTCACGCTGCCCTACCTGAGGAGCGGCACCCGCCTCCGCCGGACACAGAGGTAAGGCGGGCTGCGAGGGGCGGCGGGCCGGCGCCCTGGGGGCGCAGAGCTCCCAGGTGAGCGGCGCGGGCTCGGGCCGCCGGACTTCCTGGTCCCCGGGCGGCGGCAGAAAGCCCCTGGAAGGGCGGCGGGACCCAGGGCCTCTTGGCTTCTCCTGATGTTCATCTGCGAGACTCTCCTTGCGAGTCCGTTGGGGTTCTTCTAGGTTTTTTGTTGGGTTTGTGGGTTTTTGTGGGTTTTGGTTTTGTTGTGGTGTTTTTTGTGTTTGGGTTTTTTTTTTTAAACCAAACCCTGTGTATTGCTTTGCCTCTTTATAAAATGTTGTTTTGTTTTCTCCTGCCCGTCCACCCTCCCCGTTTTTTTTTCTGAAACATACTTTCAGCTTGGTCTCAAATATTTGACCTTTTATCCGGAGCAGATATACTTTATATGGACAACTCAGGATAGCCTACTTTGTTCGGTGTTCTTAAAGAGACAGGTTTGTGTAACTATTTCTTTAGACAGGCTAGCTGATGTTTGTTAATACAGGAATGGGCTTTTTATTTTTGTAGCGTTTTCATTATTGTCAGAAGGGAAAAAAGGTTTGGAAATAGTAAAGGGTTGTGTCATCAACAGGCAGAAGACTGACAAGCTTTGATATCTTGGTCATTTTTTTTGTGTGTGCCATGGTATCCATTGCAGTTAAGTATATGTTTCTATCCCAAGGAGCAGCAAAAGTTTATACAAGTTTGTAACTTTGTTCATTAGTACCCTGTATGCCATTTTGAGACATACCAGTTGCATTAAATTATGGTATGCTCCTGTCTGTGCAACTACCTTGAGTATTAGCTTATGTATTATCTTTGGAGAATGTGTGTGAAACGTTTTTTCTCCTGCTGGCTGAAAAGCTGACACAAAGCAAGCAGGATGGGGGCTTAGCAGAGTTGGCTGTTCCTAAGCCTTAAGTATTTTATGTACTGATGTTTTTCAAAAGGAAAAAATGTCTGTCTTATGAATGACAGAAAGTTAAAATAGGAAAATCAAATGGCCTATTTCACATCAATGCAAAATTGTTCCTGCAGTGTTTATCTATTCTTTATGTGGGGTAGCTGTTAAAGTGCTGAGTTATAATTAATTATTATCCCTCTATTGTAAATATTGTTTTTATTGTTACACATAGTATCAACTGAGTGTCCAAATGGGCCTTATGCATTTTTCTGCTGCAAATATATCTATGTTAGGAACGTGCTGGGGCTTTTTCAAATCGTTTTCACTTTTCTTGCTCGGGTAGGTTTACACCTATGTGAAGACGTAAGAATACCTTTTATAATGTGCATGACTGCATGCAAGAAGAGAGGCTTCGTAGACTTTACAAGAAGCATAAAAAACATATACTGCTTTTTTTAATTTGCTTTTTTTATTTGCTTTTTTTCTTCTATTTGGATGCCTTCCTGCTTTTCAAACACATTTAATACCATACTGGGTTTGCTGAAATATTAAAAGAATTTTTAAAGCAGCATTGAATACTGTCTCAGCATGTCACATATGCAGCATATCAGTGAATAGTACATGCCGCATATGCAGTTATGTTTTATGTATTACAGGGATATTTAATGCCCTCTCTGTAGCAAAATCAGCATGTGACAGCATTGTGAAACTAAAAAGCCCAGCAGTGGAGTTTCAAGGCTGCTTACTCTTAATGGGCCCAGATACCCTCCTTTCTCAGGCTGTTTCTCTCATCTGGCTGGCGAGCTCAGCATCTGCTGTGTTGCCATCCCCAGGGGAAGGCTGAGTGGCCCACTTCAGCAGCTCTCTTCTTAAAGGAGGACCTATATTCACAATTGTGGTGGGATGACCCAGGCTGGAGGCCAGGTGCCCCCCAAAGCCACTCCGTCACTGCCCTCCTCAGCTGGACAGGGGAGAGAAAACAGAACGAAAAGCTCCTGGGTCGAGATAAGGGCAGGGAGAGATCACTCACCAGTTACTGTCATGGGCAAAACAGATTGATTTTTTTTTTTTTTTAAGTTCAATCTACTTTATTACCAAGCAAAATAGAATCGAGTAATGAGAAATAAAACCAAATCCTAAAACACCTTACCCCCATCCCTCCCTTCTTCCCCGGCTCAACTTCACTCCCCATTTCTCTCCCTCCTCCCCCCGCAGCGGCACAGGGGGACGGGGAATGGGGGTTGTGGTCAGTTCATCACACGGTGTCTCTGCCGCTCCTTCCTCCTCAGGGGGAGGACTCCTCACACTGCCCCTGCTCCAGCATGGGGTCCCTCTCACGGGAGACAGTCCTCCACCAACTTCTCCAACGTGAGTCCTTCCCACGGGCTGCAGTTCCTCACCAACTGCTCCAGCGTGGGTCCCTTCCACGGGGTGCAGCCCTTCAGGAGCAGACTGCTCCAGCGTGGGTCCCCCATGGGGTCACCAGTCCTGCCAGCAAACCTGCTCCAGCGTGGGCTTCTCTCTCCATGGGGCCACAGGTCCTGCCAGAAGCCTGCTCCAGCATGGGCTTCCCATGGGGTCACAGCCTCCTTCAAGTACCTCCACCTGCTCCAGCGTGAGGTCCTCCATGGGCTGCAGGTGGAATCTCTGCTCCATCGCCTGGTGCCCCTCCTCCCCTTCCTTCTGCACTGACCTGGGTGTCTGCAGAGTTGTTCCTCACATCTTCTCATTCCTTCCTCTGGCTGCAAAAACTGCTGCTCCTTTTCTTTCCCTTCTTAGATACATTACCCCAGAGGCACTATCACCGTGGCTGATGGGCTCGGCCTTGGCCAGCAGCAGGTCCGTCTTGGAGCTGGCTGGCATTGGCTCTGTCGCACATGGGGAAAGCTTCTGGCAACTTCTTGCAGAAGCCACCCCTGTAGCTCCCCCACTACCAAAACCTTGCCACGCAAACTCAAAACAATAATTCAACTACTAATCTAAATGATAGATCCCAGAGTGATAAAACTGTCAGAAGAAATAAAAATGGTATGGACAGTGCAGATTCTCCTAGTTCTGCTGCAGAAATGGGCTCGGGTTAATTAAGGTGCCAGCTGGATCTACATGTTCTGAGCTGTGTCTCATCTGGACTATCTTCACAGGCTTGCAGTCAGGCATAGACCCAACTGTTACCTGAAAAGAGTGGAATGATAGCTGCTTACTTGCCACAGGATGCCTTCCCTTTCTAAAAGAGTGCTGCTGGGTAGGGTTTTGTATAGCTTTCCAGGCATTTTAGAGGATCGAAGAGTAGGCTATGAGTAGGCTTGAAGGCAGTCTCGTTCCTGTGATCTGAATCGCTTGGTTTGTGCTTAAGTGAAATTTTTGGGTCCACTGATTAAAGAGAGTTTTATTTCTTAGTAGTAATGCTGCCTGTGAAGCTGTTGTCCAGCTAGTGATGAGCCTTGGTGCTTCACAAAAACTTTACAGGGGATCTTGTTCTTTCTGGTTGTATCCACAGTTGGCTTTGGGACTCCTTGCCAATGTGAGAGCATTAATTTTATCTTTTGATTGGGCATTTTTGATTCTTAGGTATGTTTCTTTTGCCTGTTCAATTACTTTTACCTGTACTACCAGGATTCTTGTGGCCTGCTAGGCCCTGTCCTTTCTGTGAGCACTATCCTACTTTCTTGACACTTGGGATAATGAGAATTGTTTGCTAGTACTAAGAATTTTGTTTCTTTGTAGAGATTTACTTGATGTAGGCATTTATTTCTCTTTGCTGAGGTTCTGAGAAGTAAAGAAAGAAAAGATAGACTATTCTTCTTCAGGTTGCAGTGTTGAGCCTGGCAACTAAGTTATAAAATGGACATAAAACTTTGTTTATGGTCTTATTTGCTGGCTGAAGTCTTTCATTAAGATTTTTTTTACCTTCTGTTTTCCAACAGTAGTAGCTGAATTTCAGTTGCAGCAGCTCTTTCTGGAAGTGATACCTGAACAAGAAATATCCCAGCCTGACTTTCAAGTCATGGAGTGGGTTTTCAGGACTGGCGGGTAGAAAAAATTCTCTTCAATTACAAATTGGAGGCATTTGGTATTCAAGTTACTGAGCCTATGAAAGACATGGATTAGACTATGTGCTTTTACAGAGAAGAAACATGTATAACCAAAAGTGTTAACTTTTCTGTTGCTATAGGTGTGTGGTCCCTTCATAGTACTAACTTCAGGTTCCTGCCTGAAATGGCATCTTCTGGAGTAGAGAACTAGAGAGAGGGTCTGGTGTCTCTGTATGTGTATACGTTTACTTACATAGATCCATGTGTAGATTTGTGTATGGATAGATGTGCGCACACATGCTTTTTTATACGGAAAAAATAATACTTTCTGCTTCATTCTATGCTATGTATTTAGTTCTGTCAGTTTCTCTCTTCTGTCTCTGATCTTCTCTGTGTATCTTTGACAAAACTGACAAGCTAGTGATTTATTTTTTTTGTCTATGTGCTTTTCTCTTGCTTCTTTGTGGTAGTTGCACTGAAACAATGTTATTACAGTCGGTCTTCCTTTGAGTCAGAGTTGTTTTTTTTTCCAAAGACATGGAATTATGAATGCTTGCCCAACTGCTTCTCAGCCAAAGTCGACTCCTGGATGATTTGTGTTGAAACTTCATGTTATTTGTGTACAGTCACTGAAGTGGTATTGAGACTTCCCTGAGAGGGGATTAAAATATTCATCAGGCAAGTAATAAGTCATACATTCTAACAGTTCATAACCATTTCTGAAACATTAAAAACAAAGGAAAATTATAACTTATTGGAAACTCAGAGAATAAGAGTTGTCAGACTTTGTAGTTTTATTAGTTTTGGGACAACACGCTTCCTGGAAAATACTGAGCTGGCTTTTTGAACTTCTCTGAGTTTGTAGTTTTAGTAGATGCAGTGATTTCAAAGTTACGATGTAAACTCTCGCTATTGATTCTTGTGTAGATCTTGGTTTTTTCCTTTGTCAACATAGTATTATGTGTAAGTGTGCTATAAATAGATTGTTTTATTTAATAATAGGCATTAAAAGTGGTCTTGTTGGCGACATAAGAAAACAGTGTACACTTACTAACATAAAAGCAGCCACAGAAAGGAAGTATAATTGTGTTGATGCCAGCTGAATCTGTTGGTTCTCCAACTTGACTTATTTTACTTTTTGTTACATAGGGGTATCAGTTAAAGGATTGCTTTTTGCTATATTTGTGTTATTTTTAATGTATGTTTTGGAGTGTGGTGATTTGAAGAGCTTTACCTCTTTCTTTCAACCCTCTTCATTCACCTTAATTCCTACATACAGGAGAGAGGGAGCTATTATCCTAATAGATGTTGAATAAGTTTAAGGAGAAGATTGTTATCCCAGAATTGGGAGGAATAAGAAATATGTCCCTGCAGACTATCTGTGCTTTCAAAACATATGGTCATTGAATATGTTTTTTAGAAGTTAATCTGCTGGACTAATGATCCCCCTGCTTTCTGTACTACATAGTGAAGTGTTAACGTACCTTGGTAATTGTATTTCCTTTCATCACAGTAAGGACTGTGCGTTAGGGGGGTAATCTTACAGTCTCACCATCAAAGTGAATGTGTTGGTTTTATTCTGGTTGGTTTACTTTTTGTTCAAGCAATTAATGTATTTCAAGTTCTGCTTACAATCTGAATGTTGGCAACAATCAGTTTTCTCCAATGAGCCATCATTGTTTCTTAGCTTCAGCCAGACTGGTGAAGATTCATCTGGTCGTATTCCTGGTTTTTGCTTAGATTTACTCTGAAAATATCCTATTTTGTTAGAATTAAGTTGAGGTCTTCATGATTTGACCAAAGGATCTTACTGTAGAAAACTTGACGAAAGCTGAAATAAGAGCAAAATAAAAAAGAAGCTTAGGAAAGTGCTGGAACATGCAGAAAGAAGCTGTAATTTATTTTTTTTTTTCCACCGTTGTGGGCAATGTCTGCTGTTACACAGTAGGAGACAGTCTTTGTCTTTCTTGCCCAGGGAATCAAAAGGGCAGCAGTCCAGACTTCCTTTCATGAGCTGTGGGTTGTTGGGACACATAACATGATGTGGGCACATTACACAGAGATTCAGTCCTCCTACTCCATTTGAATTTGGCTTACGTCTGTTATTGATGTTCTACAGAGCCATTACAGTTCTTGTTGCATTAGAAGTTGACTGATCCTTCTCAAATGTAATTTTTAAGCACACAGTAGCTCACTCATGCAGTGGTTAATAATTGCCTCTTCTGATGTACCTTCTGTCAGGGACCTTCAAACTTCTGGTAGCAGTAAACTATGTACCTACTTGTGTGGCTGCACATACTGTTTGATGGGTTTGCCTCTGGTAGTTCCTTGTCAAAGCTGGAAATGGTGGTCAGGTAAGTGGATTTCAGGGTAGATTCCCTGTGAATTTGTTACACCTATCAGCGTGCATGACTTACAAAGTAGGAAATATGAGTGTTAATGATTTGATTAGTCATGAGACATGAAATCATTCAATATTTTGAGCAGCTGTATTTAGAGTATGAAGATACTGCTAACATTTAGGTTGAACATTTTTAATGAAGCTTATTAAGTCTGTCACACTAATTTAATAATGGTGTAAAACTCTTCAATGTTGCATGGAGTTCTTCTCTGTGTATTGCCACATAATCTGTATGCTGTAGGCCTGGATCAGGATGTCATGTTACGTGTCATTAGAAAAAGGTTTAGTAGGAGATAGATTCATTGGAAGGAACGCTGTGATGGCACCAGGACAGATGCGTATGTGCTGTACTGTATTTCCCAAACTGAGGAAAACCAGAAAGTTCACTTATCTTTGACTCAGCCTTATTCAACAGGTGTGTCGCATTCAGTGATGGCTCCTGGATTTTCACGTGTGAACCTTTCAGAGAATTTTTGCTTCTGAAGGTTCACGAATTCACTAACTGTAGTAACTGTCAAATTTTAAAGCTCCCCACAAGACTATATAGTATTAATATATAAAATTGTGTCTCAGCATAATATGCGAGTGTCATGTATGGGACTCTGAATTTCATCTCATGGGGGGGGGGGTCTACTGTGCATAGTTACTTGATTTTCCATGTGACCTGAATGTACACTGGTAGAGACATTTAAGGAGATCACTTGCACTTAATATACTTGGCATTTCTCTATCCATTTCTGAGACCACATACTTCTCTACCCACTAATGTTTTGGTCTCTTTTTTTTTTTTTTCAGCAGTGCATATTCTGTATACTACTGATACATATTAGTTAAATCTACTTCAGTAGTCTCTTCCACCTGGTTTATTTAAAATGCTCAAACTAAATCAAACACTAGTGAACTAGAAAACTGCTATTTGTCATGGTTCGCAGTAAATATAAATGTATCTCAGAAGTACTATAAACTGGAAAATTCCGATTTTGATCTACCCAATAGAGAGACTTCAGAACTACAAGCTGCGTGTTACTGGTATTCCTGCCACTGACAGATGAGTGCAAAAATACTGGGGTCATGCCAGGATAAATATATCCACTTTTTTGCCCTTTCAGTCAGCAATGGTCTTCCCTAAATAATTGTTGAGTAATAAGGAAAACCGTCATGCTCTATTGTGCTTGAAAGATTATACTTATTATTGTAAGTAGAATCTGTTATTCCCATGAAATACTGGCATGTTCAGTTTGGTGATTAGAAAGTAAAAACTGCTGCAATTTCCTTATCCCACCCGTTCTTTTTTCTACATATGCAGTAATTATGTGGATGTTCTAGCATGCAATAGCTTGGTTTTGATCTCTATCAGTTGGCTTTAACCTAAGTTTAAAATCATATGTTAAAGAAAAATTGTTAAAAGTTTACCCACTAGTGGATCTCTTCCCCCCCTCATAAAAACATTGAGAATAATGTCAAATGAGGCACTACTTACTAGTAGGAAAATGACTGTTTATACATGATCAAAGTGTCCGTCTTTTCTAACAAGACTGGTTTAAAAGATAGTTATTAACATCCAAATAAATTATGGGGAAATCAAGGGTACATATATTCAATTTAAACAAAAAAGTTTATGTAATATTTACTTACAAGCAATTTTAAAAATCTTTGTTAATGATGGGTAGACTAAGGTATTCCTGGGTAAAGTTAAGGGTGTTGATTATTGAAGATGTACCATTCCTAATGCTGCTTAATTTGCTGAAACAATAATGCAAAGTATTATGCATTTAATTTAATAAAAATTTATATACCTTTAGTCCTCTCAGTGCTTGATTGTAGTATTGTATTGCAGAGTTTAAAAAAAATTATTTATCTCAAGGCAATCAGGTGGTGGTAAAACAAACTCTGTTTCTTTTGTGTGTGTCAATAAGGGAATACATCAGTCTGTTTTTTATGTGTCTGACAAAATTACTATTGTTTGTTTTCAGGGGACTTGCATGAATGTAAACTTAACAGTTGCAAGATTGGAAGGGAAATGTTACCAATATCTTTTGTTTATTTTCATACATATCAATATATATGTGTACACCTGTACAGACTGTAAATAAATATACACACATAAGGGTGCACAGAAATTTGTAAATGTAAATACTTGAGTAGTAGCTGTAACATTACACTGGTTGAGAAGCTGAATGAGATTGATACTATGAGGTCAGTTCAACAATCCAAAAAACTTTTTTTTTCTTGTGCTTTATTGAAGGGCACATCTAGGCATAAATAGGATAGACGCTTTTCCATCTACAAGGATATTTATGTTCTTTATAGTGTGCACTCATACTATAGCTTTTGAAAATTCCCAAAGTGCAGCCATTTATAATGTTGTTTCTGGGAAATATGTCTTGTCTTCCCAAATTGAACAGGATTCTCTGCTCTGTTCCACCGCTTGGAAGAAGCTGGTTTATTTCTTGGAATGTTTTGAACTTGACTTACTCAAACTAGTATAACATTTACATTGTGAAATACCATTATATCTATTTATTTTTCACTTAAGAAATATGGGAAGGATTCACTTATAGTAATCTTCTTATTTTTGAGGTAATTCTGTGGATATGAGTTTTGTCTGGAGTTCAACTTGAGAGGGCTAATAAATTAAAAGTTACTTTGTTCGAATGCTGGTACTTGTTATCTGTGATTGTTTCAAGTAGCACTCCAGCTGTTCATAACTGAAACAGTAGTGGAGGATAGGCTTTCCTTTATTTTCTCCAGCTGTTTTCCTGTATGCATTTGGGAACTCTGTGTAGTCAGGCTTCCCCCTCTGGGCTGCTGGGCCCCCATCCTGTATGAGATTTGGCACAGGCTTCTGAACAGAATCCCGCTTGTCACGAGAGATAGATTTGCACATGTGGAACAACTTGCAGTGCTTTTTTGACACTTTGCTTTTTTTATGCGTACCTGGGAGAGAGGAGTTTATATAATAGTTATTTGTTTTTATTAAAACTATTAATCAGTGATGGATTTCTATAAGAAGCCTTTACTTTGTTTTTGAAATACATTTAAATATGATGCTTTTACGCATCAGTTTTAAATCCTGAAGTTGTTATAGGGAAGATGGGTACAATAGTTTGAACTAGCTGAGCTTCCTTTGATAAGTATGATGAGTATAATGAATCAGCTTCTAATTTAAGTTGTTCTTATTCTTAAAATTCTCTTTGGGCAACTGGTATTATCACTTCTTGGATGAGCTGCTGGAATTTTCTGGAAAGATATTCCTACATAAAAATATACAAAAACCCCAAAAAGTGGAAAACAAAAGAAAGCTAGTCCTAAGAACAGCATTTCTTAAAAGTATGTACTTTAACCCCCAAACCTCCCCTCCTCAAACCCAAACTAAACTCTAATGGAACATGAGAACTTGTTAGTCTGCCTGATGGACGCATAGAAGTCTCTGCATCTGGGAGGCAGGACCTTCTTCCAGCCAAGAGGTGGTGGCACTCTGGCTAGATGTCCCAGAGGTCGCATTGCAGTGGCTGCAAGAAGCATCTCTTGCACTCTGGGTAGCTAAACAAAAGTGAGGGAAGGTGATCCCAAAGGGAGTTTGGAGAGTGAATGGAACATGAGACATGAGAATTTTCCAGGAGGATTGTAGATGTGGTGCTGTGATACAATGGGAGGATGTGAAACCATAGAAAATGGAGCTTCCCTGCTTGTTACAGTTATTTGTAACAAATACGTGTCATTTAATTTAACAACATATAGCTCAATATCAATGACCCTAGCAATCTAGAGTGAAGTTCTGCCTTCAGTCATGGACTTTGCCGTTGATTACAGTACATGCTGACTGAGGAAAGGCAAAAATCTTTATCTGACTTTTTAGTTGATAAATATATCTTTATGGATTTAATGTAGTTCAAACGTAATAATGCAGTCCTTGGTGAAACAGAAGTTAGATACTGACGATAAGAATAAATCAGACTTATGTTTCTACCAACAGATGCCTTGGTGTTTATCAGAATTTGTTGTCAGGACAGTTTTCATAATGTAAATCAACATTTCATAATGTAAATAATCTTTTATATTCCCTTTTATGGAAACTGGAAGGAGGATGCTTGAATGTTAACTCATTCATCTGACAATGCTGTTCAGTGAGAAGTCATAATTAACTAATATCGTTTGTGATAATACTGTTAACCCTCTTGGAGTTAACTAATGAAAAGTAGATTGTGTACATTTGTTTTACAAATTTGCTTTTTCAGTGAGTCTAGGCCTGTCTAGCTTGTTCTTAAGCATGGGTATGTCAAGGGAATTTCCATAAGTGCTGTAATAGTAGAAGCAAAGGCAGTCAGACAAGTCTAATATGCTCTATTCACCTTGTCTACAAACAGCCCACGCAAAAGGACGATTGTGTCAGTTCACTGTACCGTCAAGTCTTACCAGAACATCTTCCTTTGCTTCCCCCACATAATGTACAAAAGTATGTAACACATTTTGTAAGTAGGCTTGTATTTCATTTTTTTTTTTCCCCCTTACCTGAGGCTTGGTGATTTGGCTTCTTTCCTGGCCCTTCTGCCATGTTTTGATGATTGAACTGTTGTGTTTGGAGGCATCTGCTCCCCATCTGTGACCTATGACTAATGAGAGAACGAGAGTTCTGTTGGGAAACACACTTCTATCTAGTTTTTTCCTTTCTTCTTGATTTTGTCTTGCATGTGCTATTCTGTCTTACCAAATGTCAAAATATTATCATCTTTTGCAAGGCTTTGATTTCTATTGTTGGAAAAATTTTCAAAACAAAAAAAATGAAACTTTCCTGTTTTTCTTCATCTGAAAATTATGTTTCTTCATGTTTTTTCTTACCTGTCTTCCTCAAATCATAGAACAGCAAACTGCTTTTTTTTTCCTTCTCTTTAAAGGAAATGTTTCAAAGGAAATACAAAACATACTAGAGTATATGAATATACTACTTTATTAAATATGCAAATTGTGTAGGTCAGACCTAAGCATTCAGCATTATCTATAAATTAATACCTTTTAACCATCATGTGTTTCCTTCTTCTGATTCATAAATTATAAGGCAATAAGAAACCCGTAGGATCACCTACTCTGACTGTCTACAGGAAACAAGACACATAGTGTTAAAGATTTAGTAATTTGGCCCTCCCAAAGTAATGTGTTTGTTTAATCATTGACAAGTTTGAGAAAATCTGAAAGGTTTGCTACTGTTCTGGCCAGCTTTCTTTTGATTTTTGTTCTTTAAGTGAGCTGTATTTTACCACTATTAATTTATTGCGGAAGCTCTCGTCTCTCCCACTAACCTTAGTAATGGCCTCGGAGACATTGGGCAAGTCTTTTTGTAAACATAAAGTTCTGCACATTCTTTGGGATTGTGACTGCCTAAATCCAGTCCAAGGGTCAACAGATGGATATTAATAGAAGGAAACAATCCCAACAGGGGTCCAAAGGACTGTCTGCATTTTCTGCCTCAGTCACTATGGAAAAATTAATTTTCCCTCCAAGTCATACCAAAGGAACAATAGTACTGTGTTTTCTAAAATGCACCTGCCCCAGGTAGCTGGCCTGCGGACCAACAGCACGATGTGGCTTCTCTCCGTGCTGGGAGCGCTGGGCCCAGGTCCCTGTGGGGGTTTTGCCATGTGTAAGGACATGGGTGGGGGGAGTTGTGTGCTGCATTTCTCTCTTGAGTGGGGCAGACTGAAAAGGTGGAAGCGTGTGGGAATTGTATGAAGGAACGTGTCCTGCTGAGGAGCAGTTGGAAGACTGTAGCGCAGTGGGAGGCAAAAGCATCCCCCACACATCTAAGAAATGATCCGTAGAGCTGCTCCAGGTTTCATCTTGTCGGTAACTAGATGGATCATTCCAAAACACGGTACAGGAATGAAGTAAAGCGCATGCAGTGTGGACGATCAGAAGACCAGGAGCTAGAACATCATATGTGGCAGGAACACCCAGTGCATACTAGAAATCCAGCACCCTAATGAAATGAGATGTTGCTGAACACAGTTTTAGTACGGGGGGTAGTGTATGTGTGTAGAATATTAAAATATCTGCCAAGTTTTAGATTATTTGAAGTTATATTTTAAGCGTTATTCCTACCCAAAAGTGTTGCTATTCTAATAAAAATAGGCATATTAAGTGTGCATGTAACAGAATAGGTGAAATTATGAAAGTTAGTGTAATTACCCTATTTTATGGAAAAGCTCATATGAAAAACATTTCTTAGTTATGGACATTGCTAATGTCAGAGGAGGGATTAGAGTTTGAGAACTGGCTCAGTGTTGCGTGTTATGCAGTGCTCTCTTTTTGGAGGCACGGTAGCAATGCACATAATGTCGCACAATCAAAAGCAAGGATGGAGGTGTAGTTTTCATTCTAGTTTTCACACACATTTCCAAATACTTCACCTGAACAGCTTGTGTGATCAAAGATAATTTTTCTTCTCTGCAAGCTTTGTATTTTTACAAAACTGCTTTTTGATAAATACCAAGATTCCGTAAACATAAAACTCATAAACCATGAGTGACTGCACTTATCGCTAGAAGGTAGCCATCCTGAGGCCAAAGGCAGCAAATATTATCAACACAACTGTTCAAGGTAAGCGAAGGCAAGTAAGTGTAGGACTTCCACTTCAAATATAGTAGAAGTCTGAGTAGTTAAAATACAATTTGTCATAATATGATTTGGAAGGTATGTGGTGCTTTATGTTCTTAGGATAAGAAGAGTGCAGCATCAGAATTTTTGCTTTAAAGGCATTTGTTTTTTTAATTGTTATTATTTTATGAGAACAACTATTAATCTGCTGACTTCTGGATTTATTAGGCAATGGATTCTTGTAAGTCGTGTCAGAAGTGAGGGCTGCTGTTGCCTCATTACAATCTTAGAGAACAAGGGAAACTGATATTGAAGGTAAATTTGCTCCTGGCTTTGTGACTTTGCTACACCTATGAGGGGACCGAAGTAGATTTTGGACCAGTCTCACATTTTTTTCTTTTTCTTGAATCCTCTGACAGTGGTGTTCACAAGGCATAACATATTTTCCAAACAAAAGCAAAGACTCAGAAATGGCAGTTTTATCCTTTCTACACATCACTTCTTCAGGCATACTTCTGCTGTGATGCAAATAGAAACCTTAAATTAGCTAATGGGCCAGATGAGTAGTGAGGTGATTACTCTTCCTGATGGCCAAAAATTGTAGCACACCCTTTTCTGCAACCTTACTTCATCCACACCCTATTCTAACCTGTCAGAGATGTTTGTCTCGTCTATGTGTTACGCCTGGGGTTTTGGACTCTGTAAGCTCGTTCCAGCAGAGGCTGTCATTTGTTGTGATGTCTAGAACAACGAGGACTCGTAGCACTATTGCATATATAAGGAGTAATAATGCTTCTCACCACCGTGCTCTTTTGCATGTTGAACTAAGTGGTTTTGTTCTTGAGAGCAGAAAATGAGGGGGAGGGTGTCTCATTTATGACAGGTCTTCCCTCAAAATAGCTTTTCTTTACCAGTGTTGGAACAAAGCTGACCTCCTCCAGTTTTCCAGAGTTCCTGCAAATTGGCTCCATTGCAGCCTAAAGGAGGAAGGGTACAGTCTGCAATCGTAGTTTTGAACAACAACAAAAAATCCAGTCATTACTTAATTTTAGATAAAATCTGGAGTAAGAACATCTAAAATAAGTTATCATTTATTCCAAAGACTTATTCAACCAAACAGCACCATTGTAGCTACCTGTAGTGACATAATTGGGGTTTTTTGGTTGGAAAGAATACCACATGCCTGTAGGAACATACATAGGAGTATTTTTCTATTTTCATATTTCCTTCTAGAAGAAAAAAAGATATGTGGAAAACAAAAGCTGTAGATTATTTTTCACATACTTGCTGCATTTTAATACTGGAATAGAAAATGTGCAACAACATTAATGTACTTGGTGAGTTTAGTGGTTACGGAGATTTTCAAGCAAGTGCCTAATGTATAATGTATGATTAATTTCAATTGATTTGATTTGTCTGAAGTAAGCTGGAAGGCACCTTACTGTAATACTCAAAGACAATAGTTTTGCTTAAAGCTTGTTGGATTTTTTTTCCTTCCCTTTTCCCAGCACACTGAATTTATAAAATGACAATATTGAACTAGACTGAGTACTTTTTCTATTTAAAATATTTGTGTGTATCTCGAGGGTATGATTTAGTTGCTTGAGTGTGAAAATCTGACGACTTCTCTGTACTGTGGCCACACACCACCTGTTTGCCTCAAAAAATAATCAGTGAACTTCCATGCCTCCTCTTTGCATACTCAGTGGTGATAACCTTCTGAACAGGTTATCAGTATACTTTACCTTCTTTTTACACTTGGCCTGTGATTTGTTAGGTATTTGATTTGTTAAAGTGGATAATTATGTATTTGTAAATTTAATCTCAAAACATCCTCATTGCACTTTGTCAGTGAAGGTAAGTTCTTTTGAATGACAGAATTTTGTATGCATAGTATGTAACAGGCCTAATTTTGTTAGTTTGGGTAGTTTTCAGTAGCTTGATTCCACTGTAAAACATGGTTTTAAATCAAGCATTGGTAGAGAAAAGCTTAAGGTGACCAGGGGTTTGCTTAACACAAATGTGCTGTCAGAATGATTAAACTTTTTCTCTAATTAGCTTGTTGAGATCTTGAACCCAGAACTGAGGAAAACATTCAGTTGATCTGGGTTTCTGAATGTTTGGTAGTTGTTGCTTTTTTTCCACAAGTGCGTGCTTGACTACCCTTATGCTTACCAAAAGCAGTGATCTCTAATGATCTCACGTGGTTGGCAGCCCAGATTCATCTGCAAAACAGCATTGTGCCCTGCAGCACCATACTGGGGTGTGAGCTCAGCTCTGACTCAGAGATCATCACCATTTCCTGCAGCAGCTAGCTAGCCTAATGTGGAGTAGCCTGAGATGTGGAAAAAAAACGCAGCATGAGGTGATACGGCTACAGACATTTTGACTATTAAAGCTAGGCTTGTAAAGGATATGACGTGTAGCTTTATATCACATTGCAGTATGATTCCTGTCTCCACCGCAGATGAATGACATGTTTCTGCTTTTCTGCAGTGGTAAAGTGAGCTGGGAGACAGCAGTGAATAGGAAGACCAGAATTTGTCCTTTGGAGAGAGTGACTACATTATCTGTTTTAAAGATATGGCTAATATAACATACTGAATAGTCAGAATTTAAAAGCAGAATATTATTTTCTGGAATTACTACCGTAACTTGTTTTTAGAGCTCTGAGTGGGTGATGTTTCAGTGGCTGTCTGCTGAGCTATGATACCAAACCTATAAGTATCAGTAATATAATGTTCAGTCCATCTTCAGTCTTACAGAAACTCTTGGGAATTTAGCAGATTTTTTATAAATGATACTGTACCTCTCATGTTAAATAGGTGTGAAGCTGCTATGCTTGTGTTTGAGTTCAGTTACTAGAAAAAAAAATGAAGAAAAATTAACAGAGCAGGGTATGATATTTCTCTGAAGAATATGAAGAAATAAAGAATCTGTGTCAGTCAGTAAACAGTCTCCACAATCGTTTGAAATCTAATGCAACACTTCAGAAGGAAGAGATGATCAGATTACATTGCTATTTCATCAAATTGTGGGAGGAAATATGAACTCTTGAATGCAGGTTTACCAATTAGAATGGGGGGGAGGGGGGAACACGCAGGTTATTGGTCACTTTTTAAAATTGCGTTGTCATTACTTTCCTGTATCAGCTAAATTTATGCTAATCACAGCAAGGCAAGAGCTTATACATCCCCATAAAAACAAGTCAGAGCTCTGTAATCAATTTAAGCTAGGTTGAGAAAACAGTCACTTTTTAATTGGTCACACCCATATGTACATCAAACTAGTTGTCCAGCCCTTCTAAACTGTGTGCTACGATTACCTGCACAGACTTTCTTGAGGTTTTGAAAGACTGAAAAATCATTTTGATTTTAATGTTTAATTATGCATTTGCAGAAGGGAGATTATTAAAAAGCATGTGATTATGTTAACATTGATTTATATCATTGCTTTATCAATTTATGTCTTCAAATGTAAAATCTGTTTACATGGGTAGTGGTTGTTTTTGCAGTTAATCCCCACAAATGTCTCTACTCTTCTGTATTCAAGACATTTGGAGAAGTGGCTTTTGCTGACATTATTTTTGTCTTTCAGATGTATGCCTACATTTGGCTTTCAAGCCAAGCATAGTCTTTTTGAGGTCATTTGTAGCGATTATTTGAAAAGCTAAGCTAGAGCTTATGTTGATAGAAAATCCAATGTTTGGTTAAACCCTTGAACCAAATTAGAGGTTCAGGGCCTCTATTTTCCAGAATCCAGGAAATGAAGGATTAATGTTCAAACTCTTAGCATGTTCTTCCTTACTACTGAGAAGGTTAGAAGATCACAGAATGCTACGTAGTTCCACTTGAATCTGTCTCCACTACATCAAGTGGACAGTATGTGGAAGTTGTGCCAAAGCAAGTTTTCAGCAGAACACAGTAGTCATGTGTTAAAACTGCTGAATAAATCTTAAACTGTAGATTCAACTTCCAGTTCTTTTCATCCATGCTGCTTAAGATGACTGGTAATCTGCAAGACCAATTTCTGTTGTGGAATCACTGGTGTGAATCTGAGAATGATGATGATGATGTAACCTTGTGGCAGTACAGCTTCCAAAAATGTGTGGACAGTCTTGGTTTTAGCTTGTCCACATAAGAGTTAATTGCTAGCATAGTAGTATGTCTTAGAGAATTTGAGGAATGTAATGTGATGTGGTGGTACTTCAAGACATGATTGAGGAAAGGAGGAAATTTGCTCATTATGGATGCCATTGCACTGTTTAATGACAGTTTGAGTGTTTCTTAAGTCTAAATCCAACATCAGTCATAGGCACAAATTCTAATTCAAAAGTTGTGATCCATGGAAGCAAAAAATGTGAGATTTTTTCCAATTTCTCTTGTAAGCACATTGCTCATGCCTGAGATAACAGTTTTTGTGTAATTAACAGTTTATAAGCAGAGACGACTTACGTAAAATCACTTTTTCGTAGGAGAGTTCCAACTCTCCTTATTGACAACTTTGACACAAATTCCCTTTCAGATTTACTCTTTCCACCATCATGTCTCTGCTGTCCTGGACATTGCTGCTCCAAGGTGGAATTTTAAAGTTAAAAAGCCAGACAGTTTCATTCTTGCAGGATTATGAAATGTTGAGATTGTTTAACTGTGTAATACTAGAATTCTTGCAGGGATCGATGTGTGAAGACGACACACTGTGCACTGAATTGCGCTGTTCAACTTTGCGTGTGTCCAAGCCAGTGTTCCATTTTATTTGGACTTCATTACTGCTGTGTAGATTTTAGTACTTTCTTTTCTAATGAGGAAGTGTTCGTTGGTAGAAGTTAATTTGCATCTGGTTTTAGATGTTTAGGGTTTGTGTGAAATCTCTCCATTGCCAAAATAGGGCCTGAAACATGAACTTCCAAGGAAATCACCAAACAAACCCCAAAGCAAAAAAACCAAAACCACCAACAGTAAAAACCCTACCCTCACACATGGAAAACTTGGAGTTCTCAAGTCATTATATGAATCCAGAAGCTAGAACTTGAAGGATAACTGCATGTACTACATCATACAGTTACAACAGTTGACAGCACTTTGGTTTCCTCTCTTTTAGTTTGCCTGCAATCCTGCTTGTATTGGAGCAGATGTTATTTAAACAGTTTTAATACAGACATATGCCATCCTGTATTACATAGTTTGACAGGCAATACTTCTGTCGCGTCTCAGATTGTTCTTGTTACTGCCAGCAGCACTGCTAGATCCAGCACCTAAAGCTATTGCTGCTGTTGCATCAGGTAGGTTGTAGGCTTTCATAGCTGCGGACAGTAAGTTAACTGCTGTGTTCAGAATTAAAATGTTAACTAATTATCACTGTTTGCTTTTTTGTCTCTACAGTGGATGTTGCTTTACTAGTCATTTAATGTGATACTTCATTCTTGACAAACAAGGGTGAATTAAGCATCTTTGTTGTGAAATTGTTCCTCTTCACAATATTAGCTCATAGCTATTTGCACACTATAAATCATATCCTTGCACTCATTTTCTTCCTTTTCTTCTTTCTTCTATGCTGAGTCACTGGCATTTGCTTTCATGAATCCTCTGTGACCTACTTCTATTTGTGAGCAATTAGCACATTACTTTGGTAGTAAAATACTCCATTCCTGGTATGGATATTTTTACAGGGAAAAATATATGCAAAATTTGTTTTCATAAATTGTTTGTATACTCTGTGCTGTGTTAAAGATGGACTTAGTCTTTTCTCTGTGTTCTTGTGGGATACTCTATCATTGTATAGATTTAAGTCTAGTATAGAAAAGTATACTAGGGATAAAAGTTAATTTTAAGTTGTTGTTTCGCCTTGTTTATGTGTTAATGGATTTCCATGAGAAAATACAGTGTTATTGGCCACTGAAAGGATCACGACAACTGCAGATAAGAAATAAAGCTTACTTGGTCCTAAAAAGTCCAAGTTTCTGTAAAACATTACTCACACAAAAATCTTGGTAAAGACCAAGTATGGTTGGATTTTGTGGACCAGATTCATTCCTAGAGATACATTTCATTTCATTAGACCTCTGCTTGGAGACCTGTAGTGTTGAATGCATTCTCAGCTTTTTGCTAGGAAAATGCTACTCATTTTCCAGTTCACTCAGCAGATTTTCATTAGACATAACCATGTGGATAAATTTAAGGTCAGACTGTGTTATAGTTGTGCTGGGTCACCAGTTGTGGGAAAGAGCTTGAAGTGTACCACTCCAGAGAAGAAAAATTACCCTCTCCCTGGATAATGCATCATCTCTTGTCAGAGCCTGTATGAGAGATTGCAACCCAGCACTATTGTGTTTTGATCTCCAGAAACCTATAGGCTTCGGGGATTCTAGAGGTGTATAATATTTCTGATTCGGAGATTTGGATACATGGATCATCGAAGTGACATGGCAAGTCGGGGGAAGGGAACATTCGGTGGCATAACATGAATGCTTTATCAGTACTTATTTGGGATGGCCTAGATAATTTGTTTATGACCTCACTGTTTAAGTAATCGAGTCACTTGAAATGTACGCCACTGAAACTTTTTTTAACACTGCACCATACTATTTTTAATAGTATAAATGTGCATGTATATATAAGAGCCAGGTCTGTGGCAGCAAACTGGAACACATAAATCATCTGATCTTTCCTGGCTTGTGCAGTGCTTGATGATTAAGCGTTACAAACAAAACAAAAAAAAAAAAGGTAAGTGGATGTCAGAAGCCTTGTGTTGTCATCCCTGCTGATGACTATGCCTGGAGATGTTTGAATTGCTTCACTGGAGATTACTCAGACATTTCCAATTACCTCACAGTGACTTTGCAGCAAAGCAGTGTGAACTGCATGTGTAATATAGATTGCCTTCCTCAGTAAGTGTACTGCTGTGTGGAGCTGAAGTTTGCTCCCAGACCTAGTCTACACACTGCATTTTATACAGGGGTAATTATTTGAGCTATAGCCGGTCAGTTAATTTTGCTGATGTGGCCGTGTTAGTACACAATTACAGTTGAAAAAGATAGTTTGTGTTCTCATGGTTAATTTTTATTTCCGTCTGGGAAAATCTGAACCAGTAAGACTTTTACCCTGTGGTGTAACTGTGTCTGTAGAAGGGAGAGTATGCTCGTATAACTATACCAGTATAGATACACAGCGAACTCCTTAAGTGTAGATACTGTATTTCTAATAAAATTCCTGGTGGGAAGAAGTGATTTTGTAGTTTTGTAAATTGTGTCAGCTATGTGCCAGCACGTATTTAATTTTGTTCTGTTAAATTTCTCATGAAGCTTTGTTAAATAAAAAATAATAATAAAGTTGTGTCAGTTACATAAGCTCAGTTTCCATCTGGAAAAAAGAAAGACCAGACATCTAGACTTTTTGGTATTGGTTATTTGTTGTTTTGTTATTAGATATAGCTGTGTTTGGAAACTCCAAAAGACTCTTATATATTATAGCTTCATATGACTGATGGGGAATGCCACCTTCCTGGCTGCATGCATGTGTCCAGTGATGTCTTAGTGCTGTGACCATGGAGTGTTTGGCTGCTTACATTCCAGCATGACTTTTCAGTGGGAACCTGCCATCTGCACAAGCAGCCTCTTCATGAAAGCCGCCATAGCTGGCATTAATTGATGCTCTCTTCAGCAGGCTCAACAGACACCGATGGCTGAATGGGCACAATGAAAGGATTTATTCCCCGCTGCACACACACACACCCCCCCGAAAATAATGCTCCTAGATGCTTAACTAATGTGTAATTAAAAAACTTTTGGTCAGCCGACAGTGGGAGGGGAAGGAGAACGTGGGTCTCAGTAAAGAGAGGGGGTCTTTTGTTTGCAAACTGAGTTTCTGAGCTGCAGTCAATGTGTGCACACTAAAATGTGTGGCACTGATGGTGCTGCCAGAGGTCTCATGGGAACTGACGTAGTTTTCAGGTTGAACGCCTCCTGCTTAATTGTTCTTATTCATGCTCCTAACCAGTAAAGGGCATAGTTTTGTAACACCCATATTTTCTCCTACACAGCGATTTTTATTTTAAGTGTTTTCTTTATTTCCTTAATTCCAGTGTATTGGCTGCTTAAGCACTACTGAATACTTATGTCACAGCAAAAGACAGTACAGCATATTACTTGCAAAATGTTTATTACTTGTATGGAATGTGAAGGTATATACTTGAGTTACATAATATTGCCTCTTGCCTTTTTTAAAAAGTTCAGAAATAAAAAGGAACAGGACCATTTTCCTGTTATTTGCATTATTTTTTTTAAACGACGGGTGCAAACTTACATTGCTTAGTTTAAAATTAGGTATTTATTGCAAGTTTTTGGCAACTCATATATATATATGTAAGAGGAAAGGAGAGAGAGAGAGATATAAGCCACTGCAGTTAATGCCAAATTGCTGTAGAAGGGATGAGGGTTGTTTTCCTCACCTGTCAAATGCTCAGTAGGCAACTGTGCTTCATTGTTGAAGGGCTTTCCAGTCTGTGCATGGGTGTCCTCACTTCTGGTTCTCAAGAGGTTAAATAATGGCAGCACTGAGGACTGCCCACTTTTACTGGGAGAGTTTGTCTGCTGGAAACTAACATCCCTGAATGCAAACCCTCTTTTTTTTTTTCCTTACCCCCCCCCTTTCCCCCTGGGCTGCAACAAAAGGAAGTCTGTTTGTGTTGTTGTTTCAGAACCTACTTTAAGAAACTTTCTGCTGAATTAAGTTGCCTAAGGTGGTAGCTTGTGCAGCTGTACTATTTCACCGTCATTCCAGCTGTTACTAAATATTGCGTGGTACCGGCAGTTGGGCAGGAATGGGAGGAGGAGGCTTGAAGATGCCCCTTCACTAGGAAGCACTCGCTGTACCTACTTCTGTTTCAAAACTGTGTGAAGCATTTGCTTCTTAAGAGGTAATAGACCTTATGTATTTAGGTGGGATTAGCAGTGATTTTGGTGAATACAGGTGAACTCTGCTTATGCTTGTGTGTGTGTGTGTAGGGTGTTGCATCTTTGATAACTATGTGTTTCTCTTGAAGATGTGAAGTTTGTAGAAAAGGAAGTTTTGATGCAAGAGGCATCAAGGTTTGCTGGGTTGGTATTCATGAACTTTCTTATTCCACAAGTGATTTTTCAGGTGATGGAGGCTGAGCCCTTCTAGCTCAGGGGCAGCCCAGGCCTGGCTGTAAAGTAGAGCTGGGCAGCTCCCCCACACTGAAGAGCAGCGGTGGCAATTCACTGGCAGACAGCTGTCCTGCTGCCTTGTGAGGAGTCCGGCAAGGTCTGGGGCAACTTGGCTGGAACTGTGGACAAGTGTATCCCCCAAGACACCTCTTAGAGGAGAGATGAAGGGCTCTTTCTAATACACTGGCTGCCATCTCTGCCGGTCAAGGTGGAGGGTCGCCAGCTAGGTGTCTCCAAACAGAGCAGTGGAATTTGAGAGCTGGACTAGGGTCATGCCTTCCCAAAAGGTTTCTGTTAGAAATCGCAGACACATCTTTCGGGTCTAAGGCAAAGATCCTTCCCTCAGTAACACAATTTGAAACAAACCATAATTGAGTCATTTGCTGAAGCTTATTCTTAAGACAAAAAGGTGGGGTCAGGATGTTTAAGAGAAGACAATGGAAAGCTTTTGTGGTGTTTTGGTTTTTTGTGGGGTTTGTTTTGTTTCGGTTTGGGTTTTTGGGGGGGGGGGTGTTTTGTTTTTTTTTTAATTTTCCTGTGTGAGTTTACAGACTCTTATTTTAGTATCATGTCATTTCTTTCAGGTTTTTGTCTTACAAATCTCTATTTTGCTTTTCTTCTGTTTAGTCCTGGTTGTGTAGTGCTGTGAAAAAGTTGCATTGAAGTACTGAATGAGACCTATTCAACATTTTTCAAAAATTTAGTTTGGTGTTCTTTTAATTTTTCTGTTCTAGCATGTTGTAGACCACCTTCTGCCAGAAGGTTAACGTTACATAGATACAGGCGCACGCACATACCATACACAGAGCTTGCTTTTTGGATGTGATTATTTTCAGATGAGCTATAATCTTTATCTTTTTTGGTGTGAATTAACTAAAAAGTTAAGTCTACCAGTTTCAGAAGAATCATTAGTCTAGAAAAGACAGAAGTCTCCAAGGAATATGCATCAACAATGAGGCAGGAATAATCAAAATATTTTAAGATCCAGTACAAGCTATAATTTGCTCAATTTTATTTTTAAAATAGGAAAATGAAGACACAGATGGCTTGTAGAAGTTTTTAGCAACTTTCTTAATGTCTTTGATACTTTCTAGCAAGGGACAGTAAGTTATTTAGTGGTTAGTCTGTAAGTATTTTACTTTTCAGTCAGAAAATAAACATTGATATGAAAAAGTATCTTTTAGCTTTAGGATCCTGCCCAAGTAGCAATTAAAAAATGCAGACTTTTGTTCCTGGGGGGTTTGATCTGGTAACGTAATTTTTCTTCAGTCAGGCACATTGCTCTGGCATTGTCTTACCCTTGAGTCTTGGTAGTATTTGCTGACAGTTTGAAGACGACACATTGAATCATCATGTGCTCCCTCATAGTTTTGAGAGGTTGAGAGCTACCAAATTTAGCAAGGGAGGAAAGAAGCAGTCCTGTCTGGACTCGCTACTCTTTTGAGTAAAAATGATTTGTTACCATTTAATTATAGGAGAAAGGAGTCAGGTATAAATATAAATTACTGTAGGTGTTAAACCAGAAGAGAACTACTGAAACCATGTAAAATCTACTTCAGGGAGCTCCCAGTTTCCTATCCTTGAATTTTAGGATATGATTGATTTAGTTGTACTTCTTCGTGATTATTATTATATTTCTAGGAGCTTGTCTCTTAGTGGCTTTTCTCATTGAGAGAGTCTCCATATTGCAGTGCAGAGCAGACAATAGATGTGATAAAGGGTACTGTGTAGACTTTTGTTTTAATAAGCTTCTGATTCTTTTTATGTGAAAGCAGCCTTGGCAACATAAATTATTTTGATGGGTGCAAACAAGTTGAGGAGTCTGAAAGGAAGATGAAGCACAACTTATGTAGCAAGAAGCAGAGCAGACTAAATCATTTCTTTTTTCCTTCCCCAACTGGAAATGGATCAGTTGTTTCTGAGGTACCTCCTAGACATCTACTAAGGCACCAGACTTTCTAGGCTGTCCGCATATATAACCATGTGATAATTTCAGACCATGGCAGACTTTAACCCTTTGAGACTTTATCAGGTATTGACACCATGCACTCTTTTGGCCAAGGGAATCACTCCCTAAAGCTTCTCTGCGTGCTATTTGGGGAATGCTTTCAATGCTATGAGGAGGTCTGTCTGGCTTATCATCCAGGCCCATGAATTCCATTATATATGGTGAGTTACAAAGAGTGGTGTTCAGAGCTGTGGTTGTTGAGAACAACCACCTGCAAGTAAAAAGCAAAGAAACACGAGGTGTTTTCTTAGGTCTAAGAAAACAGAATGAGAAAGGTTGGGGAGAAGGTGGACAGGGTTTCACTGTGGTAGGTATCTGGATAAACAGGTCTTCCTTCTCTGTGGAGACACTCCTGTGTTTTATCTTAATGCTGAACTACGCTGGCCTCAGTTTCAACCAGAGTTACAGAAAGCTCAGGGTATATGCTCGGTTCCGTTGCAGTACTGAAATGGCCTGGGGAATTGGCTGTGCTTAGTACGTGAGTCCGGATGGATGTTATTCAAAGGAAATACGGCTGGAACAGGACCCGTTTGTTTATTGGTTTTGTTTGGGTTTTTTGAAGGGCCAGACTGGGTAAGAATTGACAGTAGATGGGCTGCTCTGTTCCATGTAAGTGTGGAAAAGGCTCTCGCTCTATACCTTATCTCATCTGGGGGTGGAAGGGTGAGGAGGAGATCCCCCAGCTACCTCCTTGTCTGAGTCTGACTTCTTAGTGTTGTGAGCAGCAGCAGCAGCTGTGAGGCACCAGTCTAGATCCTGAAGTGGGGACAGAGCCAGTGGCAAGCACTGCCTGTGACAGTGTGTGTGCTACAGCCTGGCAGACAGCACTCCTGCCTGAGGTGGAGTGGGGGCTCTGGAGAGAGCAGCAGCAGTGAACGGCATACAAGAGCCCCGACTCACCTTCCTCTGCCCACCCCCCCCCCCACTCCCCCAATTTCTCCCAAGCTGTTAACAACGGGCAAAGGGACAGAGTGAGAAACATCCTGCCCCGAGCCTGACCACCACAACATGATAAGAAATGTCTGTCTGTATCCTTTTATCCCAAGAGATGCACTGGGAGCTTGTAGTCTTGAGTCAAAATCTGGAGTGATCTGAGTTAATGTGAAACTGCTGGGGATGGCAAAGAGCAGAGCGAGACCTCTGTTTTAAACCTCCTGTCTGTGCTGCAGCCTTGGTAGACAGGCACTCCAGTACATACGGTACTTCCTGTGTAATGCAAATGGTGCCTGCAGGGGTATCTACTATGCGAGTCAAGACACTACTTCATGTGGTTAACATCTCCAAACTATTGATGCTTTGATCCTCACAGGTGTGATGCATGACACTTCTTTTAAGATAGCACTTGTTAAATATTGTAAACCCATCTTTGTGGCTCCTGATTTTTTTTTTTCCTCCAGTGAGGTGTTTCTGTCTTTTTTTGCATCTCCTGAATTAGTAGAATAATCATATTTAGTGAGGATTTAGGCCAGCCTTGTGTATTTTTCTTCTACTTCTGATATTAGCTTCCTACTTAACATTTTATTTTGAAAGAGTAATATCTGTGCCTTGAAAAATTTAGTTAAATATCTCAGTATGATAGCAAATGGGCTGTTCACCTAATAAATTGCTTATTTGTGTTCTGGGAAGGGACATAAAGATTTAAAAAATTCGAGAAGCAGTGGGATTTAAATGATCCCATCAGCGTGTTCTCAATAGGTTGTATGATATGGAGATGCAAAACCTGCATTTTGTGGATAATGAAGCAGAATTACACAGTGGGTTGGTTTATGATCCTGAGCACTCTTTTTGTCTGCTCTCCCCTGCCTGCTCATTTTGTGTCCATTACAGACTTTATCTTGTATGCAGCTATTGTATGAATATTGTACAACTATAGAATTAGTAGTTAGCTTAATACTCTTTTTTATGTTACATAATTAAATATTTATCTCTATAACAAGTTAAAACTGAATCAGTTGTTTTAGGAAGGAACAGAACAGGTAGAAATGCACCACTTTAGTCCTGTAGAAGAAATTCAGATTTCTTGAAACCCTACGGATTTTCACCTGTGTAAGAAGAAAAATTGTTTAGACTGAAAGTGAGAGCAGTCACTGGAGTTAAATACACTGAACATGTATCTCAAGTACAGTTGAGGAGGCTTAATGAAGGACCTGTTTATTTGTTTTTTAATACACTAGAGGGATGGAGATTGAGAGACCTACTACAGCATAAGAAGTCTCTTTGCAATAGCCTTCCTCAGGTTGGAACAGCAGAAATCTGGCAGATACTTCTGCAGTGGTGCTGTTTTGCATGCATTTGAACCTTATGGGCAGTCCATGCAGAGGGTGATCATGTGTCTAGTTGGTTGCATTTTATTTTCCCTGTAGATATTTTTAGGAAGATGAAGAAAAAGATTGAGGTCTCCTCTTTTGTCTGGTTGAGGAAAGGTGAAGTTCTGGTGGCATGCTGGTGGGTGGAAGTAATGGCAGGGAAAAAGGTGTTGGGCACAGTAGCGTGACTACCTAGAGAGGACCCTTAGCTTGCTGTCCACGCGTACCTGGCCAGTAGCTAAAACTGAAACACTCGCTGTAGAGTTGCAAAGGTTCCGGACAAACTCTGCCAAACTAGGACTACTAGCTGCTGCGTGCTTCATCTTGGTGTGTCATGTTCGTTATATTTTGACAGCACTCTCCTTTCTTGCGGCTAAAACTGGCCTCATTTAAGTTGACTAAACCTTACAAAAGAGTAAGAACTGAGCCACTACAACAGTTAAAATTTAAATCCCAAGACCCTTTTTCTTCCCAGCTCACTAAATAATTCCTCACAGAGAGTGAGATATATAATAAATAGAATGTTTTGCTGTATGTGTAATGTTTTAAATACAGGATTATATATATGTCTTTATATAAATATATATTTTATACATGTAAATATGAATGTGTATATATGCACTTATATCTCTGTATGCATGCACCATATTTTGGAAGGTGTATATGCAGACATAGTCTAGTAAAAATATATCAGAAAACAATGTTAGGTGATACTAAATCAATATGAGTGTGGAACACTGAAAGCCATTGAAAGAACAAAAAGAAAATTCTGGGTGTTGCTGATAGTGTATTTTACTGGCATTCAGATGGTTTGCACATTTCTCTTAGTGGCACCTTTTTTCTACTTCAGTCTAGCAAACTCCTCAAAATTGTAAAGTTTTGCTTCCTTTCTCTTGAATCTCTCTACAGCTATAGGGTAGAACAGAGCAGCACTGAATGGAGCCTGTGGATTTTGCTCACATAACCCTAACTCCACCGTATTCGGAGAGGAATATTCTTGGTTGATTAATTTTCTTTTCAAAAGTGATCTGGGCGTGAAACTACCATTAACTGCACGCCATGTGTTACTTTGACTTTATAGATCAGGAGAAGCTTCATCAAATAAAAATGTAAAGGCTCCTTTTGACAGGGAAGCTGCTGCAGTATCAACGTGCGTCATCTCTTCATGGCAGCTGGTTTTTGCATTTGAGTTAATGTCCCACAGAACTTCCCTGGATTCTGGAGAGTTTGGAAATACCCACCAAATTACTTTTTAATGCAACAGGCTTCTTTTTCTTTAAAAAATGAAAATAAAACCCAAAACTCCAAAACGAGCTGAATTCCTTGCTTTAATTGTTTTAATTTTTTTAAGTCAGTGCTGTGTGCACTGTTGACTCTTCAGTGTTGCTGTTCGTGAAGATAATAAATAACTATGAAGTCATAGGTTAGCTAGCTTCATAACAAGCTACATATAACTGAAATATAACTTAAATTTAACTTTCCTGTATAAACAATGGGGCCACATCTCAGGTCTTGCTAGGGACAGCATACTTCTCCTGAGGTAGCTTTCAGCTATGTAATTTTAACACTAAAGAGATTATAACCACCTTTTGTATCCCTAGAGCCTTTGTGTGAGTGCTGGTCTTGCATTATCAGTGTCCCTTGTGTGTACATGGTCAGGCTTTGCATTCTGGGTATGGCAGTAGCTTAATTTTTCTGCATTTGTATTAGCAAATAAAATGTTCTGTTTGCAGCCTCTTTTAAAACAGGAGTAGCTGCCTTTTAAACTTCACCTTCAGCTAAACCACTGTATCACACTGATACCAAAATTAAGAAGCTGTGTTGTGGAGTAGTGCTGTGCTCAGCATAGCCTGTGAAAGGTGGTGAACTGTCATAATAGCTTACAGTCCAAATCCATCTTCATTACAAGTGTAAATATTAATAACAGAGGATTTTGAAATGAAATCATTATACGTGATTAAAGCAGATGCCAAATTTCCCATGAAAAGCATGGCAAGTGGTAATCTCTGTCAATATAACCTTCTTTCCCTACTTTTTTTGGCAGAAAAAAAAAAGCAATTAACTTTTACTGCTGGTAATTTGCTCACATACTAGCTCTTGTTCTGAGGAAGAAACTTCCATTTCAGTGCATACCTCTCGCAATTTTTGCCACTTCTTGATTGCTCTGTCAGGAAACCTTCATTTAATAATTTGGCTGTGGATGAAGTACTGCCTGCCCTAGAAGAACTGGATTTCTGCTTCAACTTTTTCTTCTGTTTAGTGTTTCCAAGAGCTAGTGGAGTGTAGCTCTGTTTTAATGGCCATATTAGTACTTTGTCTTGTGCTTTGCTGGTTTCAATCTAGCAGTTTCCATTGTCTTTGCCCAAACAGCTTTTGCCTGATATGGGAAGAACTGTGGCTGTTTAAGGAGCAAGGTAGTCAAGTTTCATGCAACTGTATTGCATCTTTAAGCAAAGTTGAACACGAAGCACTTTTCATGTAGTATCCTCTATTTGTTTTATTGTGAGTACTTCTCATGGGAAGCACTGATCATCTGTAGCAGCTGGAGAAGTGACTCAGGTTGGTGCATTGGGCCTGATACTGGAGCTGGGATGAAGGAGGAATTACCCAGCAGTGAGATGTGGTGAGAAGTCAGGACAGGGAGGAGAGGTGTGAGTGGGCAGGAGCGTCACTGGTGGAGAGCAGGAGGTATGGCAGAACCTGTCTGTGGGGGATTTGGAAACCAAATAGGAAATTATGAATTGGATTCTAAGATAAGGAACAGTGCCAGTAGTCCAGGGCACTGCTGATACGGTGTTATGCCAACTACTTCCAGATAGGTAGTCATTCAGGACTGCTACTTTAAGTTGTGCCTTTGTTTTTCTTTATTTTCAGTATTGCTTTGGATTACTTTTGAATCTGTTTTACTTAACTGTTCATGCCATTAAACTCCATCTTTTCTTTTGCATTTTATACAATCTGGGATCTTCCTGGGGCAGAGAAGATGACAAAGGGCAAAAAATGTGAACTTTCTATTATGTTCAAGTTTTGTGTGCCCCTCAAAGTTTAATTATTGTTGAATGTGACTGATTTCCCCCCCCCCCCCTTTCTTCTCCCCTACTCTCTTCTTCTCCTTGGATGTTTTTCTTTCTCCCTTTTTTTTTTTTTTTAGTGCTCTAAACCCTGTATCATATCTGCTGCCTGGCTTGCTAGTCTCTTCTCTGTGCCATGCAACCTGATCATGGCATGAAATCCAAGGCTTAGAGAAGTGCATTTTGAGGGTGTAGTGCTCTGTGGTTTACCAAGGTTTATGTTTCCCTAAGTTACAATCCCTGTAGACTGTCTCTGCACTACTATAACTTTCCTGCAGACAAAGAGGCTTTCTTTCAGGGCTGCTGCCTCTTATCACTTGGCTTGTCTTGTCAGATTTGAATGGGAGAAGAATAGTTTTATGAAGACAATAGAAGGGGAAAGTTACTTGATGTGTTCTGAGATCTAGGAAAAACGATTTTGTCTGCAGAATGGCTTTAACTTCTGAGATTCTTTTGTGTATAGAAGATTGCTGTTTCAAGGCTAAATACAGTACAGTAAGTAATGGTTTGATACTTCCTTAGTGTGACCCTGCTTCCCATTCTTCCCATTTGTGGTGTTCTTGCAATGTAGATCATCTTTCAAGGTTCCCTGAAGATTTTTTTTTTCATGCACAAAGAGCCTCTTCTATAATACTGTTATTCTGGGGGAGGAGTTGTGTTTCACAGATTATACAGGATGAGTAACATCGTTTCAAAATCTTTGTGAAACAGAACTGAAAAAACAAAGCTATAAGGAGAACTCTAGGATGGATTTGTCCTTTCATGCAGTGATTTACATCTTGCCTTATTGGAAAGACAAATAGAGGAGACTTTTTTTTATTTTCTGTTGAGAAATAGAACACTTCACTTGAGTGTGATAAAAGATAAATTCTCCATACACCTGCAGCCATGTCTGAGTAAATAGCAAGGATTTTTTGGAAATGGCAGTGGGGGGAAAGTTTTCCCGTTATGTAAGATCTTGATATTGAAGGTAATGCTATCATACTCCCCAGAAGTTATTCTTAAAAATGTCGTCCCCCGTGTCGTGTCCCCCCCCCCCAAAAATCAAGATAACTTGAATTAGATATCTTTGATAATGATTTGTGAAAGGTGTTGCACTAACTTCACCTGAAGAATGTGAAGTTTCAGTTTTAATGTAGAATTGAATAAAAGTAATTTATTTACATAGGTAATTCTGGCAAAAGTGGTAGAACTCTCAATTTTTACAAATAAGGGCAAATGATACTGATAAACCTGTACCTGGAATCACTTTGTTGCAAAATCAGTGAAGAGTGCCTAGAATTTGTTGAAAGTAACGTTTGTTTTGCTGAGAACATATCCAGGGAGTAGATGCTTAAAATGTATTCCCCCCTTGTCACAGGAGATGTGGCAATCCTTTAGATCCCAAACTTCAGCCATGCAAAGCTGCTTTAAAGTCATGTAAAGGGGTCTCTTAACCCCCATTCTCACCACAGATGCTGTAGTGACATCATCACATCATCATGGATAGATGCAATCTGTGTATCCTTTAACAAATGTCTAATCAATAGAAAAAGTTTCTACTGGGTTCAGTTTTAGATTGAAGAATTGCAAAGGAATGGTTACTCAAGCTTTTAAAAACAAGTGTAGCAGATAAAGTGAGACTTGTCACAGTATTGTACAGGAAAAGTTACCCAAAATACAGTGACATTGCATGAAGCCAAAAGGAGAAATTTGGACCATTTGTAGGTAAGAGAAGAATTGAATACGACTCTTCAGCTGGACAAAATTTAGAGATGGGGGAAACAATACAGCTTTGAAATTGTTGTCTAATGAAATATGGAATATTTGCTCAAGTTCCGTATTTAAAAAGTATATTAAATGCTGAGTATGTTAAAAATATTTGTAGAAGAGCTTAATCTAGGCAGTTAAAAACACATGTATATAATTTCACATTTAAAATTGTTCAGCTTAGAAATTGTTGTGTATGTCTTTAAGTTTTGACTTTTCCAGCACTCTAAATGCGAATCTTGCATCATTTTGTGCTCTTTTCTTACATAGATCTGCAGTAATGATAAGTATATACTCATGAGTTAACTCATCGTTTAATTGATTATAATAATAAAGTGATATGGCAATTCATTGTGCAATTCATGTGAATGAACTTTACGTTAACCCATTAAACAGTTGGGAATGGCATTCTTGCTGCTTCACGAAACATTTTTAAAGGGGAGGCTGGTCTTAGTGTTTGACTTTTTTGCACATTGCAGGTATTGTCTATACTGCTTTCATACTCAACATTTCCTCTGCCTTTATTTTCTTTTTGTTTTCAGTATTGCTTTGGATTACTTTTGAATCTGTTTTACTTAGCTGTTTATGCTATTAAACTCCATCCTTTCTTTTGCATTTTATTCAACTTACATTGTATCAACACTAATTGGTCTTGCTTTCTAGCTGTTGTATAGAGATCATAATGTTACAAAATTAATCTTTGGAGACAACTGTAAATATGATCTGAAACTACTTCCGTTGGAACATACTGTGTTAATGAAATGGTTTTATATATGAATTTTTCCCCTTTTAGTGGTTTTGAGTTTTTTCTAAACCTTTACAGAAAAAAATTCTGATTGCAGTGCCATAAACATTAGTGTATGCACTTAAGTTTATACACAGTTACAGTCTCTTTGACTTCAAGATACTATTTTTGCAGTGTTGAGGATTTACATTTATGAAAATATTTATTATAGTAGAAAGGGCAAAAAAGAAAAACACTTTTGCCAACAAATATTTTAAAACTCTATGATGTATTTAAGAAAAATATCTCCTTTCCCAAATTTAATAGATTTGTTAATTTACTATTTACCTCACCTAATGATCTTGTGATATGGGAAATTAGTGGCTTTGCAGATGAAAAATGTGTGAGTGAAAAAATGCATTCATCTTCTTAGGCATCATCTGTTCCATTGACAAAAGGCACAGATGTGAAATTTATCTCAATAATTAGATTTATAATTATTGTATCATTCACAGATTGATAAATCCTTGCTCTTTGTGGCATGTGATTTGTAGCTACAGTTCATGTAAGAGAAATAGGTTTAATCATTGAATGGTGGTTGTGTGAGACTTTTTCACATTATGCTTGTATATTTTTTATTATAAAAAGCGTATGGCAGAGAAGCAAGCTGCAGTCAGGGAAGAACATTTTGTAAATGACTCTACAGGGGAGCGCTGGTCTTTGCACAGAACAGCAAATGTGCAAGCCTGAGAAGTATCCATGGTGCATTTTCTTTGGAAACTGCTGTCTTTGCCATTATCCAGTATGATCGTAGACTTCCTGGACATGTCTACAAAAACAACAATAGCTTGGATTTTTAATAGGAGACTGGGAAGTGAAGGAACAAAGTAGCAGAATCTCAAAATATCCATATGCGGCACATGCTGTATTTCTGATGCTAATGTCATCTTTCCTCTCTTTTTGCCCGCAGTTGTAGAACAAGCAACAGGAAGAGTTTGATAGGCAATGGCCAGTCTCCAGCTCTGCCTCGGCCTCATTCACCGCTCTCAGCTCATGCAGGTGATTTTTATATCTTATGCTACTACTGCTATTAGTAAATTCTTAAAATGTCTCTATGAAGAAGGGAAAGCAGACAAGTTATCTATTCCACTACTCTTCTTTCTACAGTTTGTAATAGCAAAAAGTTGCATATCATTCCATCCAAATTTCTGTTATGTTTAGATCCATAAATCCTATGTTATGGTTAGAAGCAGTCCATAAATACCTAAATTGGATCAGGTAGCTGTTTTGTATTTCCCCACCTTGCATTCTTACATTCAGATGCACCTGAAGCACTTAGATTGAATGAAAAATCTATAAATAAATATTTTATTGGTATTGATTGTCTTCATTTTAAAAAGGAACGTTTTTAGCAAAAAACATTTCCTCAAAGGTTTATTGTCTTTTTATGATTTTTGGGCATTGGCTGTAACTACAAACCAAAATGAAAGCCCCACACCTTTCCTTGTGTAAGCAATGACACTGAATACTTTGGAGAACTGCTCTCAGATGGATGCTAAAAGAGAAGGTGCAGAGTTTCAGTTGAATTTTTGAAGACGACAGTGATTTTAGTAAGGTATCTCCAGTTTTCTTGTGGAAGCAATATTAGAGAAAATATGATGGTAAGTGTTTTTCGCTCTGAGCAGCAGGCTATCACAAGCATATGAAGATTTGTGAAGATTTTAAGGCAACAGAGCATTTGAAATAAAAAAAACCCCAAACCCAAAGAAAACCATGGTGCAGACTATGCATGAAATGTTGGAATGTTTGGGATCCCTCTCTGGGTCCCTCAAATGCAGAAATCGCCATTTGGAACAGGGGGATCTGTGGTCACCATAGAAAGAGGCTTTAGTTGTGCTGTGCTGCCTTGATGAAAGCAATAGCAATGCCTGCTGTGGGAGAACCAGCATGTCTGCTGCTATGAATGACTATACCACCCGTTTGGAAACTGATGGCTTAGGCCAGTGATGCCTAACAGGCTGCAGATGTATGGAGTGACCAGTGTGCGTTACCTGGGACCTGAGTATAGGTTGTCTACTTGATAAATGCTGAAGTTCCTGCCTGGCAGTGGACTCATGCTTTCAGCAAGTTGCTTCAAACCATAAAAGGGGAATAATACTACTGATGTCACAGCTGTTGACAAGTGGCTCTGAAGGTGGAAAACTGATACTATAAGGATTAAGACAGGTTAAGTGTAAGCTATTCTTTTTCTTAAACTCAGCAATATGTACTGTGTATTCTAAAACCTATTGTGGAAATTCAGCAACTTCTCCAGTTACTCAGGATACAGTAGGTTCTCCTAATGCTGGTATATTCTCCCAAGGTACATGTGCCAAACAATTCAGCAGCACTAGGAAATCTCATCTATAAGTTGAAAATTTGCCTGTGTATGGCCAGCTCTGTTGTTAGCTTGCCTCTATGGTTAATTACGGTAAATATTCACACAACCATTGGCTCCTAGCTCACCTGGGTAGTGTGCCTAGACTCATCCCCTGAAGGGGCAATCTGAAGTCAAAGCATGCTCAGAGTAACCCTTGACAGGTTTTCTGCTTTATCTAGTTATCAGTTAGTGCCTGGAATTCACTTGGTAGGCAAAATTATTTATGTTTTGTTTTGTTGTTCTTTCTAATTTGTACTTTGAATCACTGTGAATGTCATCCTAATTCATGCAAATAAAAAACCCCCGCAAATTCCATGGTTAAAAGCACAGCAAAGCCACATAAGTGAATTTTCATCTATGTATACAGAAGGAGTTCGGTGTGTCAAGTGTTTACTTCATATCAGTCCTTGGTAACCTCGGACTTAAGAGATACTGTGGATTTTTAGCGATGCTGTGTTCTTGTGTTGTCAAAGTCACCAGGTTGTATCTGCACACTCAAGTCACCTCCGTGCTCCCTGTGGCAGCCTGTGCTGGAGACCTGGTTTCCTGCGAAGGGCAGAAGAGGGATGTGACAAGAGACAGCGTGCGCTGTACGGCCTGCTGGCTTTATTCCTGTTGGCAGTCCTTGGCTGGGAGGGATTACTCCAAATCAGAGATGCCTCCTTGACTCCATTGGGAGAACCTGGTGTATCTCCTGTCCAGCTGGGTGATTTTAGGGTCTTTTTTCACTTTGTCTGGAAAGCAGCTGGGAATAGTGAGATTATACTAGAAAGTGAATCGGAAGTGTTTATTTTGCAGCCTGCACCAGACCTTCTGCCAGCTGTACTACGAGCTTGAAGTCTCAGAGGGACTGGAGATGACCCTTTATAACACCTTTACATCTTTCTTATTAGTGTTTGCTGTTGGAGGAGGAAACAGTAGAAACAGAAGAGGGAGAGGGAAACAAAATAGTTTCCAATCCTAGAGGAGGATGGAGCAAGCTAAATGTGCAGCAAAGTATCAGTGCTCACATTCACTGAAAACAGGTTTATTCATTAGACTTGGCTGAAGCATGATAACAATGTGCGTTCATGCCAACTATGTCCTAGTAAGATTATGCAGAATATGGAGGACATTGGAGAGGTCCTGCTCTAGAAAAGTTTTTCTTGCAGGTTGTCAGAGTTCAGTTTTGAGCAAGGAATCTGCCTAGGTGAGTGTGGTGCCACAGCTTACGCTGCCTGGATGCTTAACAGCTAATCTAACTGCATGCAACACTGCATGATTGTTTGCCACTGGACTGTCAAAGGAAAAGACTGATTCTTGGATCTGCCTTTCAAGGGGCTGAGTCTAACTGATGGTAGTTGAGAACTTGAGTCAGTGAGGACTCTTTCAATCCCACCTGTCCTTAGAAACATTAAGCTGCTTCACATCGCACCTTTTGGTCATTCTTTTCTCATGCAGTTCTGTGCAGCAGTCCTCCTGACTGTAGGAGAAAGAGAGAGGTTGCAGCAAACCCAGGCTGTCAGCTTTCCTAGTTTCTTTAGTCCTTTTTCATCTTCTCAGCATCTTTATACATGCATTGAGAGCTATTCTCTTTCCACTTTTCTCTCCTTTGTTTCTATTCTGTCTGTCTTCATTACCATGCTTACCCCTTTAGAAGAAGCCTAAGGTGCTTCTGTGAGTCTTCAAAAACACCAAAAGCACTGGTGAAGACATGTGAACTCTGAGAGTTCCACTTTACTGTGCTCTAGTCCCCTCTCATCTTCCCTGTTCCTTGGGCACCTCAGAGACCCTGTTCAAAACACAGAATTTTTTTTTTCTGATTCTAGAGCGAGGAGAGGTAGTGCTTTTACAGGTCCTTGTAGTACTTCAGTAGGGAAGATGAGCTATTTTGAGCACAGAGAGTCAGGATCTGTCAGCCATCTGGGTCCTGGCTCAAGTAGAAGTCTGTCTTGCAGTTCTCTTTCAAATGTGATTGAAATGCAAATTTGGGTCTTATTTTAATAAGACTCTCCTCATCTCTGGGGAGAGCCTGCTGCTGCCCTTACTGAAAATAGTTCCATTAGATACTTTTATTTAAATGGACTACATTATTGACTTCATGTTTGTACCATCTCAGTTGTTATTGCAGGTCCTTATCCCTTTATTATAGGCTATTCAAGCTAAAGGGAATCAAGATTGTCAGACTCTGCAAAATCCACCCAGGAACAATTTCTATTAATTGTCATCTTGGTAATATTCAGTGTTATCTTCAGCCCTTCTTCTATACGCCTAATAAGATTGTCGGTGTTGCTTTGGGAATTCAGTGCCTCAGAGGTATCTGAAGTCAGTATTTTCATTCCTTGTGAGGACATCCTTGGATCTACAAACAACCTATTCTCTTCTATGTTAATTCATTGCTTGTTGGGAGAACAGGCAAAACACATACTTAGGTACCTTTGCTTGCATCTCATATCTGAGATGAGTTTTATTTGGACCACTTGTTCAAGGCACCTGTTTCCTGTGCCCACCCCCCCCAACACCTCACATCTCTGAGGGCAAAAAAGTGCCTTGCATCCTCTGTGTCCACTGAAGCAAGGTGTGTGAAGGCATGTTATGAATCTCAAGGTGAAGCTCTCTTGGAGTGCACTGCATTAGCACTCAACGCCAGCATCTGTGGCTTTGCTCAAGAATGTTTTCATCTTTGGTATCTGCAGAGCAATCGTTTAGAGGTCTGGCTGCGCCTTCAGAAACGATGTGTCATTGCTTCAGACCTCCTGAAGAGCTCAGACTGTGACTAGGTTATCGGAACAACATGGAATAATGTTAGCCAAAACAGACTGGATGCGAGCAGTATTGCTTTATTTAGAAGAAAAGCTTTTTGAACATAATCATAATTTTTCGAGGTGCATTTTATACCCACATTCATCCTCGTAATCCTGTATTTCTTCCAGATGCAGACTGAACTGAAGGCACTGGCTTTTACGTACTTTAGATAGACATTCTTTGAGGAGGACCAGTGGCCCAAGTTTAGGATGGTGATAATTACCCCATAAGAGAAAGTCATATAGAGGTCTGAGGCAAATTTCTCCCCTCCTCCTCAATTTTGTTTGCTCTGGAGATAATAGATTATTCCTACACAGGAGCATGTTGTTAATCTTTAGAGATACAAGCTGAATTGGACAAACACTGAATACGTAAAAGTTTATTAATTGTTAGCCTTACCATCTCAGTCATTCTCAAATTCATGTGGTGGTATGGGAGGGGGAGACAAGTGAGACAGCACCACGCTGATGGAGTAAGTATATTGTGCAGGGCACAAATAGTACACAAGTAGCACCTGTCAAAGAAGGGGCAGATTCATTTGTAAGCAACAGCAACTGTGAAGGCTTGTGGGCTGTAGTAAGTAGTTATTAGAGCAGTAAGTAGGAGCAGTAGGCTTGATAATGCAGAGAGGTATAAGATCTGAAACCAAGGGTTAAAAAGGGGATAGGAAAAAGACAACACGTACAGCAGATACAGAATATCTGTTAGATACATTAATTACTAATACAGTACATGTAAAGCGCTTTTCCTCTGTGCAGGACCTGGAGCTACCTGTGGAGATAATTAGCATTGGTGGAAAGTCAGATTTTAGTTTGCAGCTGAAGTCTTCCACTGTGCCTTATACGTACATGTAAAGATCATAAAAGATTTCAAGAATAATGTAAGCATTCACTATGTAAAGTCTTATGGAAATGGAAAAATACCAGGTCATTTCTTTGGGTTCAAACCTTTGTCATTATTCATAACTGTCTTAGATTAGTTGTTCGGACATCCTTTGCCTTTAGTATCTGGGCTGGGAGCCATTAAACCTGCTGAAAGATCCTTTTAATTTTTGCATGAACTGTGGGTACATTCAGAATTCTGGGAATCAAAGGGTTGCACCATCAGCTTGGACAACATCTGGTGCCCTGGTCATTAATGGGCTTTTCCAGCTGCCTGCCTGCTGCTGTGTAGGCAGGTCATCTGCACCACCGTGCCTGCAAAGTGAGTGATTATAATCTCAGCAAGTCAGGCCATTCAGGTGTCCCCACCTCAATAGTCACAGGAGCTTCCTCTGGGTGATACTAACCTCTAATGATTAATAGTCACATGTGGTGCTATTTAATTGTATCTGCTGTAGGAACAAGATTTAGCTGTTAGGAGCAATGCTGTAAATCTTACTTGTCTGTATTTTAGTAAAACGTTTCATGTGGTGCCACTAAGACGACAGGTACTAGGATGAGAATTACAAGATAAATAGGAAATTATTTAAAGGGAAGAAGATGAGGGTTGTGCTAAAATGAGAAATATTATAAAGTGAGAGCAGAGGTTATCAGTAGAATACTTAGTTTTTGGTTTTGTGGTCAAACCTTTTTGATCTTTTCATAAATGACATTGGCATAAAATTACTGTACCTGATGTAAATTTGGAAGACATCCAGTATGAAACAGCATTGGGAAACTGTTGAAGTGACTGAATGAAGTGACTGGAATAAAAAAACATGAAATTACATAGCAACATGTAGCATTTTTGCTGGAGGACCAGTAATAGAAATGTCTATGGTAAGCTGTGGACTCACCTATTATAAGGAATTTAGGGAAGGACCTGACTGCATTTTCTGGATCAGACGATGTTTGCAAGGACGAGCCTAGTGTAGCTTTGAAAATCAAATCTCCAAAGACGTATAAAGAATTAATTTTCAATTGAATTTGGGAAGATTTCATGCTAGTGTACAACGTCCTAGTTAGATTTAATCTGGAATACTGCGTGCTTTTATGGTCATACATGTTCAGATGGGATCACAGGGGGAGAAAGGCTGGTAGGATAGAATGTGAGAGTTTTTTGTATAAGACTGAAAAACTATTACTTGCTTACCTTAGCAACAGGAAGACTGGAAAGCCTGTATTGTCATCTAAATCGGTCAGTGGTGGTTTCTTCATGGAATGGGAAGACAAATACATGCTGGCCATAAATACCAAAACATGAGGATTCCTGAAGAATTTTCCACTAAGTATGGCAGGGACAAACACGAGCTTTCCTGTTGGTTTCACTGAATTGGTGAATTGTGTTACGCAATGCAGTTGCCTAAAGCAGAATTTAAGGCCAAGGAGGTCCACTTGTAATCCTTTTTCTAGGATTTTTTAGGTCTGCCCTAGACCTTTCTAGGTAGACACTGTTAGAGTGCTGACTGCTGATAATTCTCCTCTCACTACATTAGGACTTACTGTTTGCACCAGATAATTTCATTTGATAGACATACTTTAGCTAGCTACATTGAAGTATAGTAATGAACAAAGCTGTTTTGTACCACATATTTTAGTTGTGTTAGGCTTTGAATCACATTGGGGGCATTTGTGTGTGTGCATCAAATTTAGTTTCCGTGGATTTTTAACTTTAATCCTGTGGGTTTTGTCCAAGGTAGGTGGTAATGACTGCTGGCTTACTACAGTGTGTTTGAGGCAAAGATGAATCTCCCTCATATACAGCTTCTGTGCTGTTCTGCTTTAGCTACAGTCTGCATTGACTAGATTTTGGGGAAAGAAGGACTAGATTTGTAAATGAATGAAACCTTAGTGCGTTTTCATGGTGAAATAGGGGAATGCTGGAAACTAAAGATTAAAGCAGGGTTCTGAATATTGTTTTTTAAAAGAAAATACTATTCACAGAAAGGAAATATTTCAGTTATCCTGACTGTTGGCACGTGTAGAATAATAGAAATGGTTTTGCTAAAATAAAATTTTTTATTTAATCTTGCTTTTAAGTAAAACTGTTACAGCAATTTCAGAGCATCTTCTACTAGTTTAGAGACAGGAGAGGACAGTGCAAGTGGTAAGTTTCATGCAGATACAACTGACTTTTATAAATCCCATTAAAACGTGGCACTGCCAGTATTTTAAGTAGTGTCCAGAACATGCAAAGCATCCTGGTAAACAGATTTAAGGAGCATGCAAACCTTCTTTGCTGTTACTGGGGAAAGTTGTTTGGTGTGAAGCATAATTAATCCAGGTTTTGAAATAGTTTGAGCTCTTCTGCTCTGAGTGGATCTCAGTGGAAAGCACCTGCAGAAGTATTAGAAATTATTCTGCTGCCCAGCTGTGTGTTCTGCTGCCTGGCACCATTTGTTAGGTATGAAAGTCAGACCTGTAACTGTTGGTGGATGGTTTCTTGTGTATTGTTCACTTCGCAGCCTGGCTTCACCACCCAGCAAACTGACACAGAGAAAAGTGTGACCTGTTGTATTACTGTGGTCCTTGATGTACTGTGATTCGTTTTAAAAGACTATCAAATAATGACATCAAGACTTCAAGCTGGGTTTGTCTTTGATTCTTCAGGAATTTGAGATAACAATTATCATTAATCTGTTGTTTCCTCGCAGAAAGTCATTGCATCTGAAATTCTTTATTTTGTAAGTAGACAGCTATTAAAAATACATTAATAATATAAAATGACTGTAACATATGCCTTTAAAAGATTGAAAACATGTTCCTTCTGTGGCAAAGACACAGGACTTCTTGAAGCTACTTACAAGACAATCACAATTTAATTAGTCTCGATATAGTTTTCTTAACAATAGCTGCTTGCAAAATGAGCCACCCTGTGTGTTGTCATGGGGTATTGTTTTGGTATGTTGATTGCCCATTCATTGTGTCTCCCAGAGGATGCTAGAGTTAATTATGTACCTGATGCCTGACCACCAGTCAGGTTTACTTTACCAGGTCAGAAACATGGACAGTAATCTCAGCAGCATAGAGATACCCTAGGACTAAAACATACAACAGCCAGCAGATCCCAAAGAACAGCAGGATTTGACTAATAAGCAAGCACTGCACATATGGACAGAGAATTAACTGGCATTGGTTTTTATTTGAAAGTCTCCCAGGTATTGACTTGCAGATGGGTGGACAAATGCCGTGATGGATGAAGGTCATATATCGGACTCTGCTTCTAACCTGTCTTGCTTTTCTGGAACACCACACCTCAAACCCATAATCGCAATAGCTGTTTCTCCGGTCATTTGGTGTTTGGTTTTTCATTCTCTGTTTCCAGGCTTGTCTGAGTTCTTAGACTAGATAAACCCACAGGATTTAGTATGCAGGTATTACGTATACAGCTTTACTAGTATTGTTATTTTAAAAGCTTGTTTGATAATGGAAATAGTCCTTACAAGTTGATTTTCCTAATAACAGGATCTGATGCTCTTCCTGAGTAAGACTTTTTGACTTCTTCAGGTTTTGTCTATAAGGAAGTGATCTTTTTTGATTCTAGTGAGGTAGTTTGCAGCATTGTGTCTCCTCAAATCCACTGCAATAGCTATAAAATTACTGCATTCTTGCACCATGTTTTTTGCTTCTATGTGAAGTTTACGCACATGTTCTAACTGATAGAGAGTTAGGCGTGTCCTCTGTGTGTTTAAATACATCTGTATGTCTATATATAACTTTAAAATAGCTATCAGAGGAAAGGAATTTGTTTACAACCCCCCGTATGCTGGTTTGTCAAATTATTGTCTGTCAAATCTGTTTGTATCTCACTGCGTTAAGCCTAATTCACTGCTTTTCTGTCAGAGATTGAGGCTTTCTCTTTTTTTACCTCTTAATCTAAGTCCATGACACAGTCCAAATTACAGCTAATTTTTCTAGTGCAGTAGCTAAAGTTTGTGACCATGTTTTCTCTGCACAGTGTTAGATTTATTTTTTTTTTTTAGCTTACCTTTATTAAATAAGCTCTGGTAGCAGCAAAAGAAATCCAGTTAGCTGTTAAATTAAACAGACTGTTGCTCTCAGTAATTTGGTGTTTGCAGTTCATGCAGGACAGTAATAAATTGTATTGGTCCCCAAATAAAGATTGAAATCTGTGCCACATGTGTGGCTTCAGATTCCCTCTGCTTCCCTCTTCCCCTTCAGGGAATGAAAATCCTTGCCACCTTGAAATTATCGAGGCCCTCAGAAGTGTCTGAAGGGTAATGAAGAAGCTGGGGTCTTGAGGGGGAGGAGGGAATGTCAGAAGGACATAATTCAGCTGTGATAGATAAATGGGTAAAGAAAAAGTTGGAGGTATTGGCCAGCCAGAGTGGAATCCTTGTCTCTTGGGGCTGTGCTAAGAGCAGCTGTGAAGATGTGATTTGAGCACAGCTTAAAAAGCATCTTGCATCTGCTTCTAGCCAAAAAAAACGTGGAGGGCGTGCGTGTGTGGTTTCTCTGCATTTGCTACCGAACAGCTCCATGATTATGCTTTCTCATGTAGCATTAATATGATCTGTTAAGGACATCACTGATTAATGCAATGTTAGTTCAAAAATTTGAGTAGGAATCAAGGCCACTTGAAGTCTTTTTAAGGACTTGCTTTTTGTACTGGCCTTTTCACACACAGGTGGTAATTTTCTCCTCAAAAATTAAATGTTGATTCTAACTGGGTACATGGAAGCTTTTTTATCTGACGCTTATGTCCAAAATTAAAATGCAACAACAAACACATTAATGTGGTGTTGTTGCAGTCTGTTCCTGATTTAAGGAAATACTGACTTTAAGGGGTATGCCAGTGCTACTTTAAAGCCAATCCTTTTAGCTTTTCGGTGGTTTTGTTGTTTTTTTTCTTCTTCAGATACTGTGTCCCTTCTAGTGGTAGGGGCAGAGGTGGCAGGAGCAGCTCTCAGCAGCTGCCTTCTTTCTGCACTCGTGCTGGTCAGCAGGAGGTCAGGTGCTTTAAAATGGAGAAGTAACAGACCTTAAAGTTACAACCTGTTCAATGTGTAGTTGCTGCTTCTCATCCCAGAGGGTGGTCGCCTTTCCATGCCTCTGTCTAACAGAAACAGGCTGGGGGGGAATAGTCTGGTGTGTTTTGTCTGCTTGCTTCTTTTTTTTGGGGGGGGGATAAAAAAATCACAGTAAAGCTGCTGTGGAAATGCTGTAGAGACTGTGTAAGGGCTAAATCATGCTGATCATGATTTTTCTTTCAAGTGTTTTGTGTGACTTAAAAAAAACACTTTTGATTTAAAAAAAAAAACACTTTGTTTCTCACATTAAAAATGTTTCTTTGAAGCTAGTATTACTGTTTGGGTTTTTTTTAAACTTTAATTCTCAAATTAATTTGAGAATTCTCAAATTACAGGGCTAAATAGAGGGTTTTCTATGAGTTATAAAATCCAATAAGTGAAAATGAAATATAAATGAAATATGAGTTGAACTAAATTTCTATTTCAGAGTTTATTTTTTCAGAGGCTGTGAGAGAATAAATTCTGAAATTAGTTTCTAACCTGCCTGGAAATGCTTGGATTAGTATGTCTGAATGTTTTTTTTAGTGGTTTGTTTGGGTTTTTTTTTAACCTAATAATGTTTGTGTATCCCCCCAACAGGAAACAGTCCTCAAGATAGCCCTAGGAATTTCTCTCCCAGTGCCTCAGCCCACTTTTCTTTTGCACGAAGGTAAGAGGTTGTTTGTAGCATGCAGCATGCATTTTGCATAGAGGAAATGTTGTTGAACCCAGATGTTAGAAGATGATTGCGAATACATCCGTCAAGTCTATCACTTAGAATGACAAGTGTTATGTCATTTATGTAAACTCTCCTAAACCTCAGTTGCAACAATGTCGTACTGGATGATTGATACAATGCAATCATACCTTTTTGAATTAAAAAAAAAAAATAATGACTTAATTGTAATGGATCTAATTCAGACACTATCTCCTCATCCATTGAGATATAGGGAAATTTTAAGCTACATCTAGGTTTTTTCTTACTTCTTTTCTTAACAATGTAAGAAGTGCATCGCTTATAAGAGCACTGTTACAGGGGCCCTGAGTTCAGGGCCTGATTTTAATGGCAGCAGCAATACCATCACCATAACTTTAATACCTGACCTTGACCTGTTTTACTATCTGTACCACTGAGATAGTCAGCTCTGCCATAGGAGTATTGTGATGATTAATTAATGCTGGTAGAATTTTGAAGATCTAAAGTGAATTTGAAGTGATATATGAAGTAAATTATTCTTAAATGAACTGTAACCAAAGCTGATAGCATTTCATGGGAGACTGCCTGTTCGTGCCAGTGTGGTTCCCTATCACTTAACACCTTGTCAGCCTACCTCAAATAATATGTTCATTAACTCTAAGCCTGGGAGGATAGTCAGAGTTTACATGTTGACCCAAGAGTATATCCACAAAAAAAGGAAATCGGAATGCTGTGACTTTCTTTGTCATTAAGCAGTGCCAGGCATGTAACTTGCATTTGCAATGAGACAGCATTTGCTGCTATAGTTTTACTTCCTTTAGTTTGGGAGTTCAGTAAAGTAGCATGCACAAGCTCTCAAAATTAAGTGCAAGGAAATGGCTTAACTCTTTAAAAGCTTCAGAGGAGAGACAACCCATGTATTCCTTTTATCTGAATAATTCATCTGTGACAGATCTTATCAATCTTTTTAATAGCATATGATGTCACTTTTTTTAATCAACCCATTAAAGTTGAGTATTTCTTTTGAATCTACTTCCTCTTGATTGTATCTTTAAAAAAAGGAAAGCTATCTCTTCATAGATTACATTTGTTTGTGAGCATATTTTTAGAAAGATTCATTAAAACCACAAATAGCTTATAATGGAAAAAGCAGATGTGAAAGTCCAAGCATTACGTAGAAATGCAGTGGGCAGGAATTAGTTTTCCTTTCCCACCCGTAATCAACAGAGTTTAAATCATTATGTTTTTGCAAACCTTAAAATTCAGGAGGAAAAAACTAATTTGTTTACCAGTGTTTCATTTTGATTTTGACCAGCCCTGTATTGGGCTTTAAATAAGTTCTTTAATTAAAAGAATGCTAACACAAGAAGTTTCTGTGATTTCAAAATATTTTGCCACTTCAGTGGGATTCAGGAAACTTCTTTAGAGCAGTTTTCTATGGAAACTGATTTTCGATCTATGTTTATAATGAAAATGCTTAACGACACTTAAGTTTAAGACAACATTAATGTAAAATTTTCTTATGCATGTGGTATGTGTGTTGTGGTTGTCTTCATATAACCTGTGATAGGATCCATGTTGGTATTAAAATGACCTGTGATTAATGAAAGCAGTTCTCAGACTTCTAGCTTTATGCCTTTTCTGTTATGTTTTGTGAATTTAGTGACAATACAGAGGAAGGGAAGGACAGTGTGTGTGTGATAGAGCAGATTGAAGAAGCAGAGGCGAGGTGATGGAGGTGTATGGGCATTCCTTTTCCATCCACTGCTCCCAGTCAGTGGGGATGCCAAAAAAAGCTGGGGAAGTGTGAGGAGGGGAGGGAAAGGCAAAGGAAATGGTTTGCAAGGCTCCTGTGGGAAAGGAAGGTGGCCCTCTGCCATGCTGCCAGCCTTCCTCAGGCCCCTCTTCCCATCTTCATCTGCCCACATCTGGAGAGATAATCAATGTCTGTGCCTCTGGTAGCCACCACTTGGGCTTCTTCTGCTGGTACGTACAAGTCCAGCATCTACCAGCCCATGGGTAGGTGACAGGCCCTGCTTTCCCAAGCTGCTGGGAGGCAGATAGGAACGCACTGTAGGGCAGGGACAAGTGGTGTACAACAGTCCGAGGAAAATGCTGTAGGAGCTTGCTACCCTTTTCTCCCTTCTTCCCTTATGGATGTCTCCTATTCTTCCACGTTTGCTTCCCAGCTAACTTTCCGTGGTATTCCATCCCCACACTTGGTGGTCCTTCTGTGTGAGAATTGCTGTGTGATGCAGGAACCCTATTCAATATGAGTTATTCAGTAAGGAATTACTTTCTGTCTCACAGCTACAATATATATGGGTCTCACCCATGTTTAAATACCTTCCAAGTTCTTGTTCTTCCAACTGTGAACATATCTAGCTTGCGCAGCTAAAGCAAAAAGGAGAGAAAACTCCTTTGGGAATTGTTCATTCATCTGGAGGTAGCTCAAGCATACCTGGGGAAAGGGGTGAAGGAAGGAGTATTAATGAATTAAAAAAAAAAATTATGGAGGAAGAGGAAGGTTTTTGCAGAGTTCAGTGTCTTATACTGTCAGCAGTCCCTCTAACACATGTCCTCTTCATATTTTAACACTAATTATGTACTGTAGTTTCTTTTCTCACACTGTATATATTCAAGGTCCCAGAGACTTGAGTTGTAGCTTGTGGATGGATAAATGGGAGTAGGAAATAAGGTGTTAGAATGGAGAGAAGCAAGTGTTTTTTAGACAGTTATCTTGAAGGGTAGGAAAGCTGCATCAAGAGGTTTAAGGTTCCTGATTTCACTCAGAACTTCAGGTCTCCTTTATGGAATTACACTTCCTGTGTAAATCAGACATGAGAGATGATCTTTGTACTGGCTGTAAAACAAAGTTTCAATTCTCCTTTCCCCTACTATCATACTGTTTGTTAATAAAATCTTGTCCTGTTCTGTTATTTATGTATTATTTTGCTTTTTTTAACATATTTGATACAATTGTACTCCAGTCATGGGCACCGAAATGACAGGTAAATGTTACCTCCTCAAAAATCCAAACACAGCTCCCATAGTTGTTTTTTGGTTTGTCACTTTGAATGTTCAAGTTCCATGTTGTCTGTGTGTAGCTCACCTCAAGCAGTGAAGGACAGAACTTGGGTTTGGTTATGATTTATTTTTTTCTAATTCTGAATGAGCATGATTTTTGCTGCAAAATTGTTTTTCCTGATTTACATATCTAACACTTAACAAGTTTTTAATTTTCTTTTCATTAATTTTCATCTGATAGACCTGAGAGTTGTGAAGACTCCCCATGGTCCGTTTCTGTATGTATCAGTGAGACACCAGTTCTGTGAAGCTGCTTATTCACTTTCTTGTTGTTTCATGTCAGATTTTTAACTAGAAAAACAGTAACAAAAAAAAAAAAAAAAAAAAATCCATAAGCCTAAGTCATCATTGCTGAATGCTTGTTTATTGTGGTCCCCTGTTAAAGTTTATTCTTTATTAAAAACCTTGCTTGTATCATGCTTTTGGAATGCGGTTTTACACAGTAATACTTCCAACAGATGTTTCTGTATTAGGATACTGCAGTGTTCATTTGACTAACCTTGGTTTCACAACAGGACTGATGGTCGCCGCTGGTCTTTGGCTTCTCTCCCTTCTTCAGGCTATGGTACAAATACACCCAGCTCAACTGTCTCTGTAAGTATCCACTTTGCTGTGCTGATAGATTTCTGTTACATGCTGTATCTTCTCAAATGTAGCTTTCTTCTCTTAGGAGAAGGCAATGTAGGTTATGGTACTGTTGATAGACTTTGAATTAATATGGGATACAAAACTGGAATAGACAAAAACTTCAGGCAATGTGTGCTTTGCTTAGAGATGTTTTCTGGCATTGAGTAGTAGTGTTTAACTACGCCCTTTTGATCTGTGAGGCAGCAGATGGGAGAAATAGTGTCTTATTTTAACCATATGGTAGTTAGGAATCAATTCTTAAGTGAAGTTGCCTTGATAACAAAAAAGAAAGAGAAACCACTCTGTGATATGATTCATCCATCCTAGTTTAAACTACTATCTTAAGATGGGATGAATCACGCATTTGCCTGTCGTCGTCTTTGGCAGTAGCGTGATGTTGCTGCATGGTAATAGGTTAGATATTTAGTATTTTAGATGCCCATAATTAGAATAGAAGAATCCTTTGGGATACATAATAAGATAAATATAAGTCTAATTTGTTAATTTTTACCTGTTAGAGCAGTCCTTTTGATGTGATCTTCTATCAGCCCCCCTATCATGCATGTACATGGCAGTGCATGAGATCCTGCTTCAATACTTAGGAGCTAGGCAGTGGGAGAAGTATGAATCTGTATGTTTGCACGTCTTGCACACCTCTATACTGGAGAGGAAGTACTGGGTCGTGTTACAACCTGGAACTAAGCTGTCTGTTGGATAGTCACACCTGAAAGACCGGGGAGATAGAGCTGTGGAAGAAGTCTGCTTTGGAAATAGCAAGTAGTTGGCATGTTGACAGTTACATTACATCTTCTGCAGTAAAGGTTGGTCCTTGTAGATCCAGTTATGACTCTTCAAAAATTGTTTTGTACCTTTAGCCTTGTTCTTTACCTCTAGGGTTGTATCATTAACAAAAGTACTGTTTTATGAATTACATGTATTACTGGACACCTGATACCTGATTTTAAAAAAATATTTCTTTTACACTTTAAGTAAGCTTTCTCTTCCCCTGGGTGTGTTCTGTTTCTGTTGTGAAATAGTTGAGTTCCACTTCCTGTACACTGATGAAACGTGACCATTTTATGTTATGATCGACTCTTATTTTATTTTTTGTCTACAAAGGCTTCTGGAAAGTGAAGTCAATTCTTGCTGACTTCAAACCAGGTTGAGTGATTTTGTGTATCTTAAGAACTGTTCCTCAGCAGCACTGATGTTTGACCTCTGCTTTCTTTTCCGTGTAGATCTTGGTTTTGCCAAGCAAATTGCTTGGTTTCACATTAATTCCCTAACCATTTTCCATAGTGCATGTTTGTGCACCTCTCTTTGGAGCTAGATCAAATATGCTGTGCTCTTCACTTAAAATATATTGATATAAAGGATGTTATGTCAGATAATAAGTAATTGTCATAGCAACCCCATCGTTACAAGAAACAAGCTTGTGCTAGAAAGGAAATGAAAAGATGTGTCAGAAACATATCAGAACACAGTTTTAATTTTCAGTCCCTACTCATATGCTTTTTCTCTGACATCTTCAATTTTTAAATGGCAATTCTAGTTCATATACTTCTTTCCCACTTAAGTTTACTAACTACTGTATGCATGCTGGAATGTGGAGCAGTTCTGTATCATTTTTGCATTTCTTATAAAAAAATGCAGCACTGTTATTTCTGGACTTAGATATCTTAACTTCTATAATAGATTCATTTTAGAGTAATTTTAGTTGGAAAAGACCTTTAAGATCATCAAGTCCAACCGTTAACCTAAGAATGCCAAGTCCACCATTTCCTGACTGGACCACATCATATAAATATTAAAATAGTCTTCCCTTGCATTAAACAAACTGTTTCTGACTAGTGGAAAGAAACCTGTTTTTCCAATAAATGATTTTGAATTTTGTTGAAGAAACCTTCAGTAGAGAAGTCATGCCATATATTTCTTATGGTTAGTTGTGCACAAGAATCCTCTACTGCTGATGAGCCCTACAAAAGCACTGGGACAAGCTCTAAATTTTAAATCTAGACACTATTTCTTTGCTTCTTCGTAGAGATGCTTTCCACTTTCTTTTTTTACCTACTGGGTGATATATGTGAATCAGAAAATGAAAACTGGAAGTGTGTCCATCTAATTCGTTTCATGTACTTTTTCAGAATCTCAAACAGCTAGCACTGTGCAACCTCCTCCTTCATATGCTTAAAAAATTCTTAGGGGCAATGAGAGACCACTTCACACACCAGTAGCCTAAGTGTACATACAGAACACTCCCTTTTCAATGCTGGATAAATAAGATTCACATTAATCCAGATATATCAACTGGAGACCAGAAAGAGTTTTTACACATCACAATAGAGCACAACTTTGATCTTTACAAGCAGCTGGAAGAGAAAGCAGGGCCAGAAGGGTCTGTGGTAATCACGATTATGCTCAGGTGAGTGTAGCTCACCATTTCTTTTTACCCTGGTTTCCCTTTTTTAATATTGAAAATGAAGGCATTGATGAAATTACCAATTTAAAGGAAGCTCATGGGTTTAGAAGTGGTGCAAGTACCACATATACCAGTTCTCACAACAAAGTTGAAATTAAATGAAAATATCTCCTGCTAAGATTGTTTGATTGAAAAGAAACTCCTGATGTGTCGTATTTTAGTGAAGTTGGATCAGGTCTTGCCAGTTATGACACGTGGTTGAGATGATTGTGTGTCTTCCAGGAGAGCAAGCCTATAAAAATGATAAAGTGAGAGAATACTCAGTTGCCTATTTTTGCCAGTAGATTATATTCTTGGAAGCTTATTTGGGTGGGGAAATACGGTAAGGAGATGAGGAAAGAGACTTGGTGTTACATTAGCTGGTATTGGCTGCAAAATTGTCTTTCTCTGTTGGAAGAAGAATTTGCATTGCCATGATGCACTGTGGTGGTGCATATTAAAAATATGTTAAAACTTACATGATTTTTGGACCAGCTGTTCTAGAATGCCAGGATATCTAATTTTTTTTTAAGAGTTTTTCTGTGAGAATTTGGATTTGTACAGAGATCAGAGTTCAGACCTCCAAGAAGACACACTCTGTGCCTGTGATGGTCCCGATACAACTAAGAGTAGTTAGCGAAAGGAGGATTCTCACTTCAATTCTGTTATCTAGACTCTGTGACACCATATATGAGGAAGAGTCTGATATGGGTTATTGTCCTCCTCATCTTCCCAGACTCCCCTGAAGCTGAGGAGGTAGAGATTGATTTTATAGAAATAGCCATCTGTGGCGGTCTGTTTTAGTGAAATTTCCCTGTGCTAGAGTAGCTTGTACCTTATGGAGCATGGCTGTAGGAAAAATGCCATGAGGTTAACTGCAGCTAGCTGCCATAGTGTGAGATAAGAAAGAACTTGTCTATGCTGTGTGCTGAATTATGCATGGTGGTGTGCTAAGGCTGAATTTCATAAATGAGTTACTGTGACTCAACAAGTTACTACCTATCATTTACTGTGGTAAATTCTTGTTGTGCATGCTTCTTAGCCTGCAGCAAAGCAAGGTAATGCAATCTTGGTAACTTTAACTTGTTCTGATGTGATGCAGCCTTCCCACATAGACCAGTTCTGTACAAATTAACCTTTCCTGGCAGTGGGGTTTCTTCTTTTTTGCTTTCAAGAGATGACTTCATGAGATCTAGTGTCATAAGTAATCCTTTCTTGAGTTCCTAGGAATTAGGATATGTTCAGCCTTTACCACACAAGTTGCCAGGAAATTATAGACTGTCTAGTTTCTGTGCTTACCAGCCTGGATATTACCTGTTGACCTTAGCGATGTAGTGTTTGTACAGTACGAAAATTTATTGATAGCCCTCACTAAGGATGTGATACAGCAAAGAGGCTCTTAGTGTGTTGGCCTCCAATAAAAGAGCAGCCAGGCAGGAGCCTTCGTGTCCTATATGAGAAGACAGATAAGAACAATAACGTGCACATGAAGATTAACATGTAGAAGAAACTCATTTTCTTGAAAAAGCCTGCTGGAGACTGAAGAGCTCCAGAAAGATGTACAAGTTTTTGGACTTCTTCCCCTCCACAGGTAAAATAAAGGGATTGTCTGCGTAGTACCAAGCAGCTTTGTTGCAGTCATACAAGGATATTTGTGAATGAGCTGTCTTGGAAACTAGTCTTGGTACCAGAAACAGTAGAGCATTTCTCTGTCCACACTAGTCAGTCCGGATTAGCAGGGCTATTTGTTAATGCATTGAACTATGTACATGTTCTTTACATGAAATCCAGGCTCAGGTTTCAAAGCTCTACCTCCAAACATTTATGTGGCTCAGATAGCTAGCCACGCTGCATAAAAGACAGTAAAATATGATAGTACGATCATCTGCACTGCTTTATGTAGTCTTTATACTGCTTTATGTATGGCTTTATACAAGCAATTTTGCAATGCTAGTTATTGTGGTAGCACTTCCAGTTTCATACCTGTCTGTATCTTTCAGTTTTATACTAAGTGGATGGTTTGAGTGTAATCCCTTTCACTTTTGTCAGCCTAGAACCTGTGTTGATAGATGTATTAAGTTCTTTAACTTCATTTTGAATGTGCAGGCTTTTGTAAGAAAATAGCATATGATTTTTTTTCTGTAAGAATTTACATTATAGTTAATTTTATTTTAAGGAGCCTCATTAATGTCTTAAATATGGTTAATGAAGTACCTTCATTATGTAGACTTACAATTTGTGTTGTGACAATAAGTTGTACTCTATGGTTATCATGCTTACACTGTCCTACTCAAATAACTAATTTTCAGCAGACCCCGTTTTAACTATTCTTACATATTGATGTGTGTTACTGACATTAGATGTCATCTTTACCTTAGAGGAAATTTGAACTTTTGCATGCAACAGCTCTTTCTTCTGGGCCTGAAGTAGTTTTTTTTATACTTATTGTATATTTAACTCATTAAGTTCAGACTAATTATTTGCTTCTTTAAATTGGTAGTCAGGCATGGGAAGCAGTAACTATAATTTTTAAACTAAACGGCTTTATTCATGAGCACTGAATATGGTCTTGAAAATGATTTTTCACTCTGATAGAAGCTTGTGTTCTGTTCTGCTCTTGTAGTCATCCTGCTCATCCCAAGAGAAGCTACACCAGTTACCATACCAACCGACACCTGATGAACTACACTTCTTGTCTAAACATTTCTGTACCACTGAGAGTATTGCCAGTGATAACAGGTGCAGGACCACTGCAATGCGCCCTCGGTCACGAAGTCTCAGGTGAGTTTGTCTACCTGGAAATAGGGGGTTGGATCTAAATTCACGTATTCTGGAGCATCATAGTTTTATACACTGAGGGCATTCACTGTTTTTGAAATTGCTGAAGTATAACACAAGAAATACGCAACTTAAGCTGAATTACAAATAGTCCTTTTAAATTCTTGCTCCTGATTTTGATCATGGCTTACTTAAGAGGTTAACTTTGTAAGCGTGGCCTTAATGAAGGCAACTAACCTACATGAACTGGCTTGATGAGCCAGTCGTCATTGATCTGACTGTAGCACTGGTCTCTTCCAGAGATCAAACTGTTCACAGAATACAGTCTTTATTTGCAAAACTCATATCCTAGGACTATCTGGAAAGAAAAGTGATAAAGAATGAATGGGTGGGCAGGGGTGGTATGCACTCATTTTCTTTAACCAAGGTGAACTTCAGTTTCTTGTTTCACAAAGACTAAGACTCTGCATTTCATTTGCAGTGGCTGTTTGTGTAAGATGTGTTTTATCCAAGATCAGTTCTAAACTATCAGGATAGTTTAGGTTTGGGAAATGCAGATTAATTTTATGGGTAAGTTTTCAAGAACAGAACACTTGAACAGGCTGCCCGGAGAGGTTGTGGAGTCTCTTTCTCTGGAGCTATTCAAAACTCACCTGCACGTGATCCTATGCGACCTGGTCTAGGTGATCCAGCTCTAGCAAGGTGGGGTGGACAGATGACTTCCAGATGTGCCTTCCAACCCCTGCCATTCAATGATTCTGTAACTGGAGGAGAAAAATAGGAAGAAGTATATTTCTAATTGTATTGATCCTTTCAAAAGTTTAAAAATAGTTTCAGAGGTATACAAATCTTAATGATTGAGTTTTTTACTGCAATATATTTTAACTCTGCTTTTTGAATATTTTATTCTAAAATCTGTGTAGACTGTTGTGACAAATGTAGTTGCTACCTACATGAAACTGCACAATGATTACTAAAAAAAAGATCCCTTTTCTTCATTAGAAGATTACAGGTTGAAACTGTATTGTATTTATTGCCACATCTCTAATTTTTTTTCAATTTCTGTTATGCTTTTAACATTTAAAAAATTAAAATCTCCCATTTGATCTCACAGAATATGTACAAATGTTCCAAAAAACAAGAGCCAAGTATTTTCAGAAAGGGGATTATGCTGCACAAGTGTTGTGATGAAATTATGTACCTACCTTGTCCTCAGTGGATTTGCCTGTGGCTGGCTGTAACAGATTGTCTGTTATTAGTTAAAGGACCCACCATTGTGATACCTTGTGACAGATTTTAGTGTTCATTTTTGCCCTTTTAGAAAGCCAAAACCCTGTTGTTCTGCTCATGCAAGAAACCCCTATGTACATGTTATGATAAAGTCACTCCTACAGGATAGTATCCCCTTTGTGGGGGTTTTTCCTACTCCACATCTTTTAGACCAGACTGGATGGGCCAGTGTCACCAACCCAGGAAAATCAGATGAAGTTTTTTCACAGGAGTTTATAATGGACAATGAGGCTCATGATGGCAAAAAGCAGTTGTGTAGCTTAGCCAAGGCCATGGGTACCTCTTACGGATTGTTTTCCTGCAAGTCTCGTGCTTTTCTTACTAGGCACAGTGCCTCAGCATTGATGGAACTCATGCATATGTATGGCATTATTTGTAGGAAGTTGCTGCCTTTATCTGTTGGTCAGATTGAAAGAATTGTTTTGATTTTTTTTAATGATCTGCTTAAATAAAGAAAAAAACCTCATTCTTGCTAACTTTTTCACTTGCAGCTAACAGTTCTTGGTCAGGTCTTGCTATTTTGATTGTATGTAACCTTCAAAGGGGCAGGTATAGCCATAATTAACAGGTAAATATATCTCTGTTGCCCTTCTGAGAAAAATGTGATGTTCAAAGTGTTGCAAAACTGCCTGAAGTGTTGTTACAAATTAAGAAAATAACATAGTTAGCAGTTAGATGTCAAGAATGTAAAATAATCTTTGGGGCCTGGTCAGGAACAGCAGAAAGGAACCAGGTGTACCACTGATGAGAGAATGTACCTTTCCAGTGAAGCCTATGTTGAAGCCTCTTTGTTGCAAGTAAACTGTACAAAAATATAATAACTAATTGTAGTTCATGCTGAGACAAGTTTAAAGGGATAATTTGCTTTGCTTGCAGCCCTGGACGTTCTCCTGCCTGCTGTGACAATGAAATAATTATGATGAACCATGTCTACAAAGAAAGGTTCCCAAAGGTAATGAATTGTATTTAAGATACTCAGTATCTAAATTGATAGGCTACATAGGTTTTAAGTAAGTGGTGTTTTTGTTACGGGCACTAATGATCCAACCCTGTAATGGCTTTCATAAAGCATCACCAAGCTCTTATTACAAAGATAAAATCACAATAAAGAAAATCCCTGCTGAGAACTGGACATTCATTTGGCAAAGCTGCTGAACTGGTTTTGAAATGAATCATGCTGGTAATATATTCTGCTGATTGGAAACTGATGGTACATTCAATTTCAATAGATGGTGTGTACTTGGAGCAAATGTATACTGAATTAGTAAACCAAAAGTAGTTTCTATTGCTAAGTCTTGTGCAGCATCTGCTGATACACCTGCAAATTCCTTCCTTTTCCTAAACACTCATTATATGCTTATTTTAATTGTGAAGATCACTACACAGTTGTGGGCGTTTGACTATGAGGTACCAAATGAGGACACGTTGCTGTTGTGTCCAGAGGTCTGAGACACAAATGAGTGCAGGTATGTAGCTCAGAGCACTGTGCTCTCAGTTGCTCCTAGGATTTTGATGACACCTGTAAAATAAAATAAGGTAAAGCTGATAGTGTTCAAAAAAGTGCCTAAAAATAGAAATTTCTTCCTAGAAATACAAAGAGACTTTTGTCAGGATTTGCAGAGCGATTGAGCAATCTGAAGTGTGGAACCACCCACTCATTTCAGTGTTTGAGATATGAGCTAAGGGATGTGGGATTATTTTTTAATAATAAAAATATCTTTTAGGTTTTTTTAAGCACCTGCAGTTTTCTGAGAACCAGACTGTTGGTTCTGTAAAACAGACACATCTAGCAACTTGCAGACACATCTGGCAGGACCTGTGAGCCTCTAGTGTTTTTAATCAGTTGTTGTTTGTTCAAACTATGCCCAGTGAGATATTTTCATGGTATAGCCAGTATGAATGGAAGGAAGATATTCTGGTCTGTAGTATTTACAGGTTTAGCAGAATGGAGTAGACCCACAGATGTTCTCTTTCTTTTTTTTTTATTGTTTTGACTTGGACTTAAAGTTTTACAGTCATGAGTGTTCCTTTAGTCCTGTTTAGTGATTGTCACAAGATTAGTGCACAGTTAATCACTAGTGGCAGGCAAAGGGGAGGATCTGCGTAGTAGAACAAGTAAGGCTGTTGCTTCTCTGGACTGGTAATGTGGGGAAACTGACACTTTGCCTTTCTGTGCTTGCCTTTTTGTTTCAGTCATTTCATGCATGCCAGCTAGGTAACTTCTTAGGCAGTAAAGAAATGTTGCAGAATGAGAAATAAGCTTTGAGGCTGTTCATTTAATGTAAAGCAGATTTAATGTATTGTGTATCTATTTGTCTATAGGCCACAGCTCAGATGGAGGAGAGGCTTCGGGACATTATAACAAATCATTCTTCATATAACGTCCTTCCACTGGCAGATGGAGTGCTCAGTTTTACCCACCATCAGATCACAGAACTGGCTCGAGATTGTTTGGATAAATCCCGCCAGGGCCTCATCACATCACGATACTTCCTTGAATTACAGCAGAAATTAGACAAATTGCTGCAGGAGGTATGAACCATGAGACTACGGTTATGTTTGCTTGAAAAATTGTTTAAATCTGCTTGCCTAAGAATTGTTATCTTGAAATAATCGTGACCGTTCACTCAAATAATTGCCAAAGTGATATTCATAGCAGTTTCAGTCTACATAATGACTACTACAAAGACTATAAGGCATCCTCATGTACTAGTCTGGAATAGATGGGTTGTAAAGATTTCAGAAACAACATTTTGTCATGCAGTGCCAGTTATAAATTGCTTACAGAAGTGTGTGCATAAGCCCTAAATGAGAAGGCTTGCTATTCCATTTACTGGGGATAAATGAGGAGACATACACACTTTCCACTTTATCAACCCTACTAATTGCCTGCTGTGTTGAGAAAGCAGACAGCAGCCCTTAGCTTTCCATTAGCTAGAAGTTAGTTAATTATTTAAATATTTATAATATTCCTTTCATAATTAAACTGTTTATTAACAGAAATAATGTCGTTTCTAAAAGTGTCGAAACTTCCATAGAATAATCGGCTAAATGAATTAAGAAGAACTCCGAACTTGACCAAAAAAATGTGCTATGACATAAGTCATAAGTTTATGAAAGTATCATTTTTAAAACAATAAGTACAGCATGTAATATACTCGTTTGTGTGGGATTTGATGGCATATTATGAACCAAAGTTAATGTGATAGACTAGCAGATTTGATATTGACTTGAAATTTTCCAACTGAGATGTTAAGGTACCATGCCCGTCTTAATTTATGTCTTCTGCTTTCTTTTGAATTCAGGAACAGTTGCTAAAGGTTTTAGTTGATTATTTTTTTTCCTATGCTGTTCTTTTGTTAATTTCTTTCAGTGAATAGGTTTTCTGCAATTATTGTATTTTGAAATTTTTCTCTTCATAAAGCAAAGCAAAATTTAAGGTACCGGTGATTATTATTTCTGGATTATTGAAATCCTATTTGTTAGACAGAGAAAATGCATAGAGCTTGCTTATTAGTCAAAAAGCAATTTGAACTAGTGACCTTCTTGTGGAATACTCACATTTTTATGATGCCAAAGTGCAGGCAGAGTTGGCCAGTTCACTGGAGATACCTGACTATGAATTATGTTACGCTACTGATAACGTCAAAATACAAGGAAACATGTCTAAGCTAAGATGCACTGAACCACTGTTACCACTGTTAATCACTGTTAAGAATGTATCCCTTAAAATGGCTGCACAGAATTTAGAGTACGTGTTCACTCATTCACTTAACACAACCCCCCAAAACCTGCTAAAAAACCCCACTCTACCAAGATATTCTCCAATCTGCATAAAAACAGTGCATTATTAAAAAAAACACCAAAACACTAATTTTGTCATGTTCTATGATGCTATTCCTTTATTATGTAAAAATTTCCTGTTCTGTAAAAACATAATACCTTAAAATAGTCAGACTTAATTTTGAGTCAACTGTATAATACCTGTTAGTAGCATATTATGACAGTAAGAAAACTTTCTGTTTGCACATCTCGGTTATGGGCACTCAGTTGTGCTTTGGATTCACGCGATTCATTTGTTGTCAATTCCCAGCTGTGATGTTCAGTGGAAAGCTGCATCTCCTGCTGCTGCTTGGCATGTTGTGATTACTTTGCATAACGAGGGGAAGACTCCTTGAGGTTTGAGCAGCTTTGTTCAGCCAACATTTTTATAATTCTAAGGTCAAGGTCAAGTGGACCCGAATGCTTTCCTGCTTCATCTCTTTTGAGTGTAACATATATAGAGCCTTGTTCACATATGCGCCTGAGTGTTCACAAAACTGTACAAAGGTGCTTTAAATTTTTTCTGGTGATTAAAGTAGGCAGGTGTTTTGTTTACAAAAGTGGGGGTTTTTTTGGACTTGGTTGATAGTGTGCGGAACACAAATGCTTGTGTCCAATTAAGGTTCTTCTGAAACCTATTGCAGAGTGCAAGATGGTATTGGTACCTTTTTCTTTTTACCTTCTTTAAACTTCACAGATTATTTCTCAGGTGTTTGCTGTTTTTTAAAATGGTAGTGCTTATATTAAGAATGATACATAGCTTCCTATTTTCATAGTCTTTTTTTAACTTAAAAAAAATACAGATGAGAAGTAGTTATTTGTCCATATTAGTCACTTTTTAAATGTTAGTTTCTTAATTTTCTTTGTGGTTTCGAATAAGCAAGAGATGATGAAAAACTTAAATCTACTGTTTCTACTACTCAGAATAAAAAAAGACTTTGATATTTGAGTCAAAGGCTTTTCATGTATTTTAATCAGAAGGAGAATGATACGATTTCTTTGCATTCATTAGCATCCTTAAATTATAGAATTTGTTCTTAGAGGGGAACATTTGAAAGAAATTTGAAATGCGGATCAGACTGTTGTGCAAATGTTATCAAATGTTCTACAAGTATTTTTTCTGTATGTATTCTTTTATAGTATTTCCCCCCTTTGTTGTAATCCTTGCAGAACTCAACTTTTCATTGTCTTCCTTTTTATGTGTACCTTTATATGGAGCCTCTCTGCAAGTGTAGTTTTATTTATTTTATTTTATGTATATGTATGTTACTGTCATTTTTAGCATGACATGCGACCATAGGAAATCAGTATCAATTTGGCATGGATGTTGCTTATGTTTAATAATATTACTTAGGTCAGTTTTCAATTTGTCCTAAAATTATTAACAAATTGAGACACAGCTGTACATGTAGAGATGTATATTGTATTGAAATGTAGTTCCTTTTGCAAAACTGATGATAATAATACTGTGTAAGTTTAAAAAAAGGGAAAAAAAAGTAGGTATTATATCCATTGTAGGCACTTCTATTTTGTCGTTGCAGTGTTAGAATTGTACAAATGGAATTCAATTTGAGGTTACAGCATTGCTCAAATTCTTGTTATTTCTGCTGGCATCTTGAAATTGACATGCTGTTTGTCTCAAGTACATGCTTCAAACCCTTAAAGGTGTCTCAAATACCATATATACTTTCCTGAGTAGTGCATCGAATGCCATTTGGTTTATTATCATGTTATTTTTATCTTTTAGGCTCAGGAGCGATCAGAGAGCAGAGAAATGGCATTTATTAAGCAACTTGTCCGAAAAATCCTGATAGTTATTGCTCGTCCTGCTCGCTTACTGGAATGCCTGGTAAGGTGCTTACTGTAGGTTTTTCACTTGTTAGCGTGGGAAGGTTTCTGGCTTAGTATTCAAGGCCCTTTACAATCATTTTATGATACATGTCGAACAATGAGGTAGGGCTTCATTCTTGGTGGGATCCTTTCTGCTTTTATTTCAGGAACATGGGACTGGCAGGGACCTCCTGCAGTTGTTTTCGGTTCCCTGCTATTGCAAGTACTATGTTATAGAATCTCTTTCATCAGTTGAGAAAGCACCAGTTAGAAACCAGTTGGGGTTTTCTGTTGTTTTGTTAGACTTTGCTATTCCTTGGAAAGACTGTTCCAGAATCATAATTGCTTGGTGGTTTTCCTGTTGTTGTTCTTCTTAAAAGTTTCATAATTTTGTTTCACTCAACAGCTGCCAGAGCTATAAGCAGCTGGCAGTCAGCTCTGCAGTACCTGATCGGGGGGGAACAGCAGCGGAGGGATTAGGCTATCTGAATATACAGTCAGAGTTATAGTGGAGACCAGAAGGAGCAGAACAGTTAATTTATTTACGCATGAGCATAGCACTGATGTTGCCAGACTGGGTTAGCTTGCACAAGGCCATGTGGCTGTGTTTCTGCTTTGCCTGCCCATGCTGTGGGAGGTGGGATGGCTCAGGTGCGGGAAGTTGCTCCTACACACAGAGCCAGTGTGCTTCAGTTGTTCCGTGGAACTAATAAACGCTTGCAGAACACAGTGTACTCAGGAGGATGGTGTAGACACCCAAATACCATGCAAGAGCCAGTCTGAGTCCAACAGGCCTGGCAGGCAGCCTGAGCTGACTTTGTTGAGCCACTCTGCTTGCCAATACCAGTATCAGTGTTGATGCTGCATACAGCTATTTGAGGCTGGCAAGGCTTATATGGGAGCCACTAACCTGCTGCTAGACTCAAGTCATGCCTGAAAGTGTCATAACTGCATTTGCATGGCACCGCATCTGAGCTAGTAAGTCTTTCCAACCTGATTTTGGCTCTGTGCTCTGTCTCTTCATCTGTGGCACAGTTAATCCACAACCTGGCTCATTCAGCCATGGGCATTTTGGGAGCTGCCTCTGTTTTGTTTTGGAAACACCATGTTTCAGTGTTCCCAGTTGCTGTTTGTTCATGATTTGCAATTCGGAAGGAATCTAAAATAAAGTATGTGCTCTGAATCAGCATCAAAGAGATGTTTAGAAAAAAAAGGCAGGCTTTAGAGGAGAGGATGTCTTACCATGTCCTGACTCTGCCATTGAATCCAAGCTTGCATTAATCTTTCACCCTGAACCCTGAAATGCTCATTCTGTATCTAGTGTGATCTTCCCTGCTTCATACCCAGGGTTCACATAATCTTTCTCCACCTCTTCACCCAGTTTCTCATATGATGTCTTGTTTTCCATGTGGTCTGCATCCTTCTCTCTCATCACACATTAAAAAATTTCCTTAAATACATTCTGCAGGCTGATGGACCAAGGCTTCTTTATGATGCTTTGTCCTGCTTTTCCATGTTTGCTGGCTCTTTCCCACCTACCCCTGTCCCCAGCTTCATCCTTGTCTTTTAGTTTTTTAATTCAGGTTCTCCCCCGGTGACCTATTTGCCCATTAGTTCATTTTCCCTAAATGCTATGTTTTATAGCTTACTTATTCCAAATCTCCATTCACTTAGTTCCCAGTTTCTGCCCCTGGGATTTTGTCCTAGGCTACTTGCTCTGCCTTATCACACTTCAAGTACAGCTGTAGTGCATCCTGTATCCCTGCGTTTGCTGGGCCTCCTGATGTGAGTGGAAGGGCCAGTGTTGTGAGGCCAGGAGATGATTGTATCTCTTAGTTGAGAGTTTCAGAGAAGCAATTGCAGAAAAAGACAGCACAGCTTCCTTAAAGCATTCTTAGTTCACATGGGATCTTTAGGAGATTTAAGCTGGAATCTTAACAATTCTGCACAGTAGATTTCTACAGAGGCAGCTAGCTTGGACAAATTTAGGCATACCGTCACAAAACAATACATTTATCATGCAAGAAGGTGTTATGCCTACTCCATAAATGTCACTGGAATCATGTAATGCAGAAACAAATCGTTTTTCCATAGTGTCCCTCTGGAAGCTTTTGAATAATAATGGCTGATATTTTAGAATGTCTGAAACAGAAACTATGTATGGAAAACTTCAGCCTCTATAAGAAAGTTCATAGCATTGTAGAAGATAAATCCAGCACTTCTCATGAGAAGTTTCAGATACCATGCAATAATGCTGCCAGCTTTCTGATGATGATCTTGGCTCAGGTGTTCATGATACGAGAGTTCCTATTTTTATTCACTTGATAATCATATGAATAAAGCTTCTGCAGTTTCATCTGTGCCAAGAGCTACTGACAAATACTGAAAGGTTCTTCTCCGTTTGTACATGGAAAATGAAACACAGAGTTGGAAGTAAAAATCAGAAAATAAATGTGTTTCTAATTATTAGCACGTGTGTATGTATATTTATCCAAATATACACACACACATTTATATACATACACACATATTCATATGATTAAAAGTATCTGTCTTGAAATTACCTTGAGGTACTAGCAAGTGGAGGAGAAGCTGTATATCTGCCACTGCAGCAGGTAAGGAGATGATGATGATTTCATGATGAAGGTAAATAGGAAGTCTTGACAAACATCATCATGTTGTGCTGTTCTTCAGTGCCAAGGAGTAACATATAAGAGAAACAGCTGGGAACAGCATGTCACATGAGGACAGTAAGGCTTAAAACAGCATGTAATGCTTAGTCTGTTCAGAGTTTTAGGCAGTTTAGCAGCATCCTGAGGCTTTTGAGCTAAATAAAAGAGTTTGGGCAGTTCATGGGTTAGTGTAAATCCTTTGGAGTAGGCTGGAGATGATGAAAATTGTTTCATGACAAATTAAGGACCAAGATTGTTTCCACGAGACTGAAGATTCCAAAGACATTTCATTTCAGACGCACTGCAACTCCTCCTGGTAGCTGCAGCAGTTTGGAGGCTTCCAAAATGAAACATGATACCTAATTTCTCAAGCTATCTTCCAGGTTGGGACACAGAGTTCCCAAGTCCCGGGTAGCCTGAGGAGCTAGGACATGAGCCTTGTGACCCAGCACGCAGGCTAAAGCCCCATGGAGTTATGTCAGGCCATGAAATGACTGTTAGGGAAGCTAACTAGCTCAGCTGTCTGCCTGGCTTCTGCACATATTCTTGACAGAATTGTCTTACTCCAGCAGAAAGTCTGTTTTGTTAATGTTTCGTGATTCTGGCTCTCTATTAAGCATTGCACCTGTTGTGATATATGGTTGGCATGAACATCTTGAAGAATGCAGTGGCTACATGAGAGATGTTTTGTTATGAATTCATACTGGTAGATAAAGTCTATTTCAAAAAAACCCAAACCTTTTCATAAACTTCCTTGTTCCTTTCAATGCTTACCAATTTTTATCATCTATGAAGGTAGTAAAATAAACATATTTCCAAGGGACTTGGGGGATAGGCAGGGTTTTGAGTTTCTTTTTTTTGTTCCTCTTGGAGGCTTGCCTTTTAGGCATGGTGTAAATGATAGTTGTAATATAGGTGGCTCCCAAAGGAAGACGTTTCATTTCTACATTTGGGACAATTGGATCAATGAACTTCAAATGTTGTTTTCAACAACTTATGATTTTGGCTTTGTTCTGTAGTTATTTATTTCATTGTATTTTCCATAAAGCATTGTGCATATAGATTTATAAGACTTCAAAATTTCATTCAGAAGTAAAAGTGGAGAACAATATATTTACATAGTTTATTTCAGTAGTGGATTTTTATATGCAAGTGGCTGCAGAGAGAGTGTCTTCTGTTTGTGAAATTTTACCACTGCTGGTTATAGGTCATTTCACTCTGAATATTATGAGAAGTTTTGAGGGCAAAGAACTTGGTATTCTTATAAAGTAGTGCTCTGAAACAATGATATGAAATTTCATTGCTTACATCATGTTACACTATGTAATAGAATAACAGACTACTAGTAATAGAATAAAAAAGTATTGTTTTTAATAAGGGACGTGTCAAATATTTGCAATAGAAGCAGCAAAGGAAGTTTTTGTTAGGCTTTAAGACTTCAGTTTCTACAGAGAGAATGATGGTAATTATTTTTTTTCTAGGAATTTGATCCTGAAGAGTTTTACTATCTTTTGGAAGCAGCTGAAGGCCATGCTAAAGAGGGGCAAGGCATTAAAACAGACATCCCTCGATATATAATTAGCCAGCTGGGCTTAAATAAAGATCCTCTGGAAGGTAAGTGCATGTCCTGGTCCAGCTATAGGCTCCTAGACATTAAAGGAGTAGCTGCTGCCTGAGTATTCACACACCATTCATGGTGTTGCACACACACACTTATTCTTGGGCACATTTCCTCCTCCTGCAGGCTTGACCCTAGGTTTCCTGCAGCAGGGTCTCAGGTGTTGGATTTTAGAAAATAATTAGTTTAATTGAAAGGTGCAGCAGCAGGATCAGCCTGGGCTGGGTGCTTCCAAAGAGAGGGACCCAGAACAAAGAAATCCTGGAGCAATTACACCCTTGGGTCCCACACACCCACCCCTCACACACCCCTCACATGCTGTCCACATGTCTTTTAGTCCAAGAGTGATTTTTGGTCTGAGGTCTTCTAACATCTAATTGGATTCTTCTTCTGTGTCCAGGCAGGCAGGTGCTTATCTTGTTGACTTGTAGTGTCCGCAGTTTTCCCTGGAGGTTGGAGCCTCCTTATCGTCTGGTTTAGACTCCTTGTACACCTGTCCTTGCTGGTGGAACATGGAGAACTGAAGAGTCCCAGAGTTAGAAAAACATTACCGCAGCACTAGTGTGATATCAAAATATGTTTCCATACTACAAGACTAGACACAGCACTGTACTAGCTGTTAGGAAAACTACTAGGAAAATTACTGAGAAAAATACCTCTATCACAGCCTAAAGTCTTCAGCAAATCTAGCTACTTATACTAAGTAAAGCTAAGCAGACAGCACTAATCACACTCTATTATATTCCTAAGTAATTTATTCTAATTAAAACCTACTTATTTAGGTTAAACAACTAATATCCCTCAACACTAGATTCTTCCTTCTCAATGTGTTTAATCATTCTGATAACCTATGTGTACCTGAAAAGAGTCAAAGTAGAGATGGTAGCAGAATAAGCATTTGCTAAACCTCACAGTTCTCTCACAAGCTCAACGGCATTAAAAAGACCATCTGAGATTTTTTGGTTGTGAATATCATTCACAAATACACTGTGTCAATGATACTTACCATCATCTTCTAGCCTGGCAGTGCAACTTTCTTAGCTTTAGCTGAAATTTACTGCTATAATTTGACAATGACTGTTATCCAACTGTAGGTGTAAATGAAACTGGGCTGAGCTGTGATTTGCCCTTCTGTGCCCCCAGGCTCCCACATCTTGGAGTCTCTGAGAAGAATATCTCCCATTCCTATTAAAACTGGAAAGATTTATTTTTCTCGGAAATGTATGTGTTCATGTTGAGAACTTTTGCAGAGAGCGCTCTAGTTCCAAAGGAGGTATTGTCATTGCAGACTTTTTGTTTGCCTGATTCTTCTTTTAAGGACAGTGTTGAGAAAACTGAAACTACTTCCGTCTCCTAACCAGACCATCTTTTTGTCCATCCTGATGAAGGATTCTATCACTGGTGGCAAATGGAAATTGGTTCGTTGTGTTCAGTGCTAGTCTTGCAATTTGGAAGAAATTGGCAGAAATGCCATCATGGAAAATCCGTCTAGCTAGTGCCATTTAGCTTGTCTTCTGCGTTACGATCCAGGACAGGTGTATCTCCTGGAGAGGACCTGATAACACAAAATAAAAAAAAAGGTTTATCGCAGCTTTTTGCTGTTTTTTAACCAGTTCTCATGATGGAAGATTACATTTCCTTAAAGGAGTAGTGTGTTAAAAGAAAACTCTCTTTTGTTCAACTTCAGCAGCTTGTCAAGTTTAGCACTGACAGATGTTTTTAGTAATCTGGTTAGATCTAGTTCAATTAGATTGGATGTTATTATAGATGATAGTCATGTTATATTAACAGATTTAAAGAAAGTCAAGCCTAGTCCGCTTCCTATCTTCACAGAACTTTGTCATCCAAATTTAGTATTATTTCTGTCTGAGATAAAGATTAAAGCAGCTTTGACACTCTTTGCTTGGATTCAGAGTTCAGCAAGGATGCCAGACAAATTGGGAAAATATACATAAATACTGTTTTCCACGTAGGAAGGATCAAGAAGTAGCTTAATTCTCTGCAAAATAAAGAGGTGTCTGCTGGATTTGGAGAGCTGTTGGTCTGGCCTAGACTGGTAATTCATAAATTCTTTACTCTTCAAGTACGCAAGGTTTAATTTGGAGTGTGGGTTGAGAGTTGAGTATTATTGACCCTGGTTCTACTACTTGAACTTTATCTTACTGATTGACTCTTTCTGACCACTTGGGTAAAAGTGTTCCTTGGCATGAGTCAAGAATATGACACTACCTAAGTTTAATAATATCTTTGAATTTTTTTAAAGTTTATTGTGAAAGAGGTCTAGAGACAAATGCTATATACAAATAAGGGACAATTATTTCTCAGACTAAATATTTGTTTTATGTGAGTGTACTTCATCTAGGACACATCTTATAATTACATTTCATAAATTGAATTTTAGTGAATATAACATAAACGTTGAAGCATTCCAGGATAATTGAAATGCGGGATTTTTTCTGAGGGGGAAAAAATGGTCTGTGTGGTTTGTCAGTAACTACTGAGGGGTGTATGATATATGGATTACTCATCTTTGGTTCAGTTGGAGACGTGGGCAATTGAATTATTTTATGTATCATTTTAAAGGTTAATGTGTCTGTAGATTTGCGATCAGATAATTCAGGCCATCTGATTTGTAGTAATGCTTTCCTGCCTCCCTACAAAAGTGATATTTTTAAGCAGTATAAATCACTGTGCAATGACTTCTTAAATGATCTGGGTTTGGGTTAAATTGGTACCTCTATATACAAGGACATTTCCTAAGGCAAAATAAAAGAATAACACTATGGGTTAATGCCCTGGAATTAATCTTTTATAAAGAGAATTATTTGGAAACACTATATTCATTGCTATAAAAAATATTACCTGAAGATCATCCTCCTGAGAGTTTTAAATTCCTTGTATGCAAAAATAAAAAATATTTTTAAAATATTTAATAGCAGAAGAACTAAATCTTTAAAAACCAACAAAATGAATCTCAGTAACGCCACATATTGTGAAACACAGAATTGTATTTTCACCTAAGCTGTTAAATTAAGTGTACATTGATCATAAATGTTCATGCGAAGGATTTTACTTCCTCTGCAGAGAAAAGCAACCTACTTCTTTAGGCCTTTTTCTGCTTACCTCCTTTGTTTGCTGCCATAGCTGTAGTGTCTTTTCTTTGAGTGAAATGATGCATGCATTACTTGGAGATAATGCTAGATAAATTTATACTATACTGAAAGCAATACCACAACAGATTCATCACTTAGCAGAGACTGGTGGCTGCATTTCTGAAGAGTTCCCCAGGGAGAAATTTTTCCCTGTGGTTTTTAAATTACCATCTTTACCTTTTTGAATCATGAGTCTTCAGAAATGGTTTAAATCAATGAAAGAAGAAGGGCAGATGTTTAATGGTATTTAGATGAGTTTTAAAAATCTCTTCAGGCATTGCAAAATGGTTCCATAGCTCCCTGTTTGGAAAGCTGACTCTTGGTTCCATTCCATTACTACCTACTGCTTGCAAATAGTATATATTTCTCAGATAATGGTTATTTTGCAAAAGTTCTATTTAAAAATGGCTCATTTTAATTTGTTGTTTATGAAAATAATTTCAGTTGAGAAGGCTGTCAAAGTATATTATTCTAGCTTGTTTGGTTCTCACCCATACAATAAAGGTTCCATCAAGACCTCTACTGTAAAAACCCCATGTTCACAAAACTGACTTTTACCAGGGAAATCCACTCCAGTTTTTAGTTTGGCCTATATAATTTTAGCTTAGGCTCTCTTTATATTTTAAGATTTGTTTGTTCTCAGCGGAGATATTTTTCACTGTTTATTGACTCCAGAAATTCTGAATATGAAATGTTTTTAGCTTCTCTAACACTTTAAAGATCTGTTTGTTTGTTGTAGTGACACTTGCATTGCTTCTGATTCTGACATTTTACAAATGTTTTGTTTTGGATAGTGATTACAAATGAGAGTTAATCCTTAAATCTTTAGCTCTTCCAACAGAAAATTATCTGTGTGGTTAATTTGGTCTTAATGATTACAGTAAGTGTTGTGCAGAATTTCACTGGTAGTAGTCACTTATTATATAGAAAAATCTAGTTGAGCTATTCTATGTGAATATTCAATTATTTTTTGTATTCATAAATTCAGTTAACCATCCTGAGATAAAAATGCACACCTCAAATTTCAGGTGGTCTTATCTCTGATCCCCCAGCACATAATTATGATAAAATGTGCATCTTTGGCTATGTTGAGTATATAATTAGCTATGTATGTGATTAAAGTAATACTAAGCTTCCCAGGGTCTTTTAGCTATCAGCTGTCCTGTTTAGCTTTTATTACCCAGATGAATTCTTAGTTACTGGGCCCCTGAAGAACAGGCTTAGAAGCTCTGCAGCATAGACTGACCCTGGCAGGGACAACCAGGTCAAGTTGTAGACTCCCAAAATCTTAGTTTCTCAGAGAAGTCGTCTGTATTAGTGACTCCATAAATGATAAGCTACTTAGAAAATGGCTTTTAGCTTATTCTGTTAGGCATATTGGCATTTCTGTGTAGAAGGTGCAAACCATTTGGAGTCTCTCTCTGCCTAAACTAGAAGCTTTTTGCTCTAGCTGTGAAGGAGCCCAACAAGGATGGGGTCTACTATTAACCCTTCGGGGGCCGAGATCCTCAGGAGTTTTAGCAGATCTGCACTGTCTTTCCTTTAATGCTCAGATCACACAGGGATCTCAGAATTCCCACGTCTCAGCAGTGATAACAGTATTGCTAGCCATTGTTTCGTGGCTGAGTTCTTCAGTGGAAGATTACGTAGGCATTGAATAGCAGGTCTTCATTTTCCATGTGGGATTTTTTTCTATATGCTTGGAGGTGCCCTAAAAGTTACTTGGCAAGTACTACAAATAGGACAGCATCTTTATTAAGTATTCCAGAAAAGTGTCATTTCTCAGGTTTTCTGCGCTTCATTTGGTTTTATGTTTGCTGTAGTTTAAAATGAAGCTTCTAATCTTTGTTTGCAGAAATAGCTCAGCTAGCTAGCTGTGACAGTGGGACAGCAGAAACTCTCGAAGTGGATGAATCAGTAAATGTAAGTTTTCCTGTTATGTTGCTGCTTTTGCTGAATCTGAGCAATGAAAAAATAAGTGTATTATGTTTCCCCCAGCCCTGCCCTGTTGTATTTTCTCCTGGTATGTGTAAACAAACTGAATCTAACAGTGGTTAATCCTCAAGACTAACTGTGGTGCTCAGCAGGCAGAAAGCTCGCAAAAAATATTTTTTACCTATTTTCCTAGATGTTGCAGTATCTTTAGCTTCCACAAAGTTAGTATTCACCATGTGGCAATTGTTTTACCACAAAATCTACCACTGCTTCCTTTTTTTTCTGTTTAATTAATGTATTTATTTTTCTTTTAGAAGGTCTTTTAAACCAGGAAGAAATGAGCAAGTTAGCAAATAGCCTGAATTCAGGAAGTTAGTTTGCAATCTGGAAGATTGTCCATTGTTCTTCTGAATCCATGTTTGAAAATACTTGTCTACAATAATAGGTGTCTTACAGTAATATATTCAGATGCTTGTTCAGGTTGGCAAAAGAAAAATGAGTTGGAGGAGTTGGTTGAGCTGAAAATTGTGGCTTAAATGCTTTCAATTTAAATTCTTATTTTTTAAAGTTGGTTCTTATACCTTGAATTTCAGTCAACAGAGTAGATTGAGTTCTAACAGTTCAGTGTTGATTTTCAGTGCAAGTGGATAGAAAAAGCAAGTACAATTTTGGGGGATGTATAGGTAATTCAGTGGTACTTTACAGGTATTTACAAATGTTAGTAGAGTTTAAAATACAGGCATGAGGTATCTGGTAAACTAGTTCTGATATGCTACAAAAAGACACCATCCTCTGATACACGTCATATTGTCTTAAGATGATTTCTGGCTTTCTGGCAAAATGCGACCTGTAAAGGCTTCTGGAGTTGTGACATGAAGGATGTTTCTTATGCTGCTGCTTTCACTCATCTGCATGTAAAATACTGTATTGGACCTGAGCGTTATTTAGTGGAAGGATATGGACAAATTGGAGAAAAGACATAAAGAATAACTAGAAGACTTAAAGGAATTACTGAAGTGCATAGGAGAATCTAAGATGCAAACCGGCTTAGCAAAGGCTAAGAAATTGCAGTTGTAAAGTTATTTGTGTTGTGCAAATGTTGAAGAAATACAGAAAGGATAACGCAGTGTAATAAAGGAACGGAAGTAGGAGGAGGTGATGAAATGAAATCAGTAAAGAAAAATACAGGGTGAATATTTGGAAGCATTTTCTCAAAGTGTAGCTGTGGAATAAACACATGTGGGAAGTGACAGGAAGTATAACTTTAAAGTACAGAACCATTCAAAGTAATCATAAATATGCAATTAGGAAGAATCCTGTACTGGCAGGCAAGTAAGCTAAACAGTTTAATAAATCGTGTCTCTCTGTTCCTGTGTAGTCATTATATTAACATATTCACTAGTCTTGCACTGAATTTTCTTTAGCAAGCATTTAATTGAAAATGTTCCAACCAGGTCTACTTTCAACCGTAACTATTATCAGACTGCCTGGATAGGGATCGTAGAACTTGGAGATGTGGAAAACATCTTGAAAAAGATCTTGTGGGTTTGGAATACTGAATTTAGAGTCTTGCACCCTCATCATCCCCCCCTTGCTGCACCCCTATTCTAATTCACATTTACATCTTCAAGATGAATTTTTAATTAAAGCTAGGAAAAAGGTTGTGCAGTATTCGGGACAACTCCATTTTGAAAATGTTCTGGCATACAAATAGGTGAAAGTGACCTCTGTAATGGTAGAATTACTGCATTTTTATGTTCCATGTTCTTCTCTTTCATTTTGTGTCTCTCTTCACAGTCTATCCTAAGTTAGATCACAGTCTCTCCTAATATTAGTTCAAAATGTGCAAAAGTTAACTTGAATGAAAGAGAACTCATCTACATTTTGTTACTACCAGAGTCAGACTTACTGAAATGGGAAGCCAGTGGCCCACGAGTGCCTGCTGGGATTCACAGAAATCCATAATTCCGGATAGGAATTGCCTGTAACTCCTTTACAAGAAGCCTTCATGCCTGTCCACTTTAACCTGTGCGTGTAGATAAGCGGACAGACTGCTGCAGTGTAACAGATATCTTTTTGATGAAAAAGTAGCTTTGCTTCAGGAGTCCCTTTGGTCCCTCTCTGTGCTAGCTGTGTGGCTACCTGGCCAGAGCTTTTGGCTGGTTCATCAGGGGGTGACAGTGTGGTGATAGTTGGTTTTGGTTTTTGGTTGGTTGTTGTTTTTCTTCATTTTTCCCTGATTTTGAAAAAAGTACTGTATTAACTTTGTTTTTTCTCCTCTTTTACTTTGAAGAGCTCTAATACCTCACTGAAGCTGCAGAGGAAACCTCGGGAAAGTGATTTTGAAACAATTAAACTTATTAGTAATGGAGCTTATGGGTGAGTAATCTATGAGTGCAACAGCTCTTTTGCAAATTTTTTTTTTTTTGCTTAACTTCCCATTATTTCGTATCACAAGCATGTTTATCTGAGGGAGTTTGTTTGCACTGCTGCCTTTTTCATTTTGCTTTCCTGTTTTGTTGCTAATACTTAGAGTTCACAAGAAAAACTTTCTGGAAAGCCTGCTAGGCAATAATGAATTACTGTGTGCTGCAGTAAATTAAAATACTGAATATTACATCACAATGATTGTTCAGAAGTAGGTATCATGTAATGCCAAAGATGAAATATGAATAAATCAAAAGGCAGATTCAAAGCCACCTTTATAATACTGGAAACGGCCTGTGTTTATGCAAATGTGAAACAAAATAAAACTGCATCTGTAGGGAGACAGATTGTTAAAAATGAGTGCTTGCTTGACCTAAAAATATTGGTGAAGTAGAAAGAAATTTCCTTAAGTAGGGCAGCACTGTTTTATTGCTTTTCCATGGACACTCTTCTATTCTCAAATTTTAACCAATTAACTTTTAAGGAATTGCTGTTACTTGATTAGTTTCTGGGTACTTGCAAAGTGCACAGCTTACTGCTCAGTGGTATGTGAGTCATCTGGACACATCCTAGAAGACCAAGAGAAAATTATGTTAGCCTAGGCTTTAAATGAACATGAAATATTTTCTGAATGTACTGTGCAGGGATTGTGTCTATCAGCAGGCAGAAGTCTGTCTTCAGTCACCTTTTCTGATCAGATACTGTCTATTAGACCCTTGATCGGGTCCTCCTCTGAAATGTATACACTGAAATGTATCAGGACAGGAACTCTTGGTCTATGCAACCTGCAGGACCAGGAGGGATCTATTGGCTCAAAACAGAGGGGTTTCAGTCTTGAGTTGAGCAGCCCACTGCCAAATGGGACCATGGCACAGCCTGGCAGCGGAGAGGGCTGTGCCTGTTCTCCAGCACAGACCCCACTGCGATGGCTCTAGTCTGCGCTACGTCTGCTTGAGGTAGGAAGCAGCAGTGACCTGACAGGACTGAGCACTCTCCGAAGAGACCTTGGACATAGAAGAAAGAGCATCTGCAATCTGGAGTTTTGCATGCAGTTTCAATGGCCTGAGGCTGATGGGCACAGTAATAGTCTCTGATCATATTTAGTTAAAGGTAACTCTGAGCTCTGGGACAGGAGGCATTTAGTACTGCATAGTACTGTTGGTCATGATAGCTTGTGTGGATGCTGTTACTTGAGTCCAGACTTGCTTACATAGCTCAGCAAAAAGCCTGAAGGAAGTAGTGTAATTTGCATTAAAGTTATGTAGATATCCAAATACAACTTCTCACTAGCCAACCTCTGCACAATTCATTTTCTCAGAATTTCTCCCTAGGCAAACTCATTACTTACTGTATGCGGGTTTCTCCCAATTACCCCAAGACTTCAAAAGCCTTGCTTCCAGCAGTTAGCAGTAGCTGCTGCTCCCCTCCCTGGCTGCATCCTTTTCTCCTTCCCTTGGCACATGCTTAGTCCTCTCCATTCCTCCTTTCATCTCCTACTCAATTTCCTCTTTGTCTTACTGGAGGAGGATAAGAACAACTGTGTGGGGTGGGTCCCTGTCAGAGAAAAGGATGTCTGAGTCACTAGACCTGCCCAGCTTCCCAGCAGTTTTAGGATGCTGAGGGATGAGGAGAGGAGGGAGCAGCTGCAGGAGGGCGTGCTGCAGCCAGTAGCATGAGGCTGGCTGCCTAAAGTCAAAGGTCTGGTAGACCTGTGGCTCTTGCTCCATAGGAGTTAAAATCAGAAGGAGCCTTGATGAGCCATTAAGAAATACAGACTAGAGACATCTGTCTTTTTGAAACTGGAGACAAGTAAGGATCTGAAAAGCTGGAAAGAAAGCATGAAATGCTATGGCTTTCTATGGCACATATGATGTAGGCATGTAGGATTTTTTTTTTCCTCATGTTTGTGGCAGGGAAAATCAATACTTAGGAAACACCTTTTTAATGCCAGTAATATGTGAAATTGGCAATATAAAGGTCATAAAAATTGGATGAGACCCTGATAAATTTGTGAGGAAAAAGAGAGCTGATAGAGGATGAACACCTTGGAGATTCTGCATGGATCGTTGTCTTTAGCAAATGTTAAAATGAGGTAGGCTGGCAGGTTATACTGTGGTAGTATTAGAAATGGAAATGGAAAAATCTTATTAGTTTAGTACAGTGCTATTGCTTTCATCCTTCAGCAGACAATAACAAAGTAGATTTTGTTGGTTTGGATGTTTTAAATGGTTACTTCTTAGAAGAAAAATTGAGAAGAAGAAAGAAAACAAAGGTACGGTGCAGCCCCATACTAATTAATGTAGAGGGAAAGGAGGATACTCAGTGAACTGTGAGACAATAAATTTTTAAAAGTATTTACGCTTTTAAAAGTGATTTTAACACCTAGTCGCTTCCCCCCAACTACTGTAAGTTGAGGCGGCTTGTGCTAATTCTCTAGGATATCACTTTTTCCAAACTATCTGTGTACTTGAAGATCTCCACTGTGGTATGTCAGTGACCTGGTTTCAGCTGGGACAGAGTTAATTTTCTTCCTGGTAGTGGGTATAGTGCTGTGTTTTGGATGTAGGATGAGAATAATATTGATAACATACGGATGTTTTGGTTGTTGCTAGGCACTGTTTGCACTAAGTTAAGGACTTTTCAGTTTCTCACACTCCCCTGCCAGTGAGCAGGCTGGGGGCGCACAAGAAACATGGAGGGGACACAGCCAGGACAGCTGGCCGAAACAGGCCAATGGGATATTCCACACCATGTGATGTCATGCTCAGTGTACATATATATACATATATATAAAAAACTTGGGGGAAGCTGGCTGGGGAGTTTAGACTGTGGCTCGGGAATTACCTAGGCATTGGTGGTCAGCAGGTGGTGAGCAGTTGTGCTGTGCATCACTTGTTTTGTATATTCAGTTGCTGCTGTTACTATTTTCCTTTTTTGTCACATCAAACTGTCTTTATCTCAACCCATGAGTTTTACCTTCCCCTCCCCACCCTGATTCTCTCCTCCATTCCACTGTGGGGGCAAGTGAGCAAATGGCTGTGTGGTGGTTTTAGCTGCCTGCTGGGTTAAACCACAGCAGTCAGATAAAGTGGGGCTGTAATATCAGCAGACCAATTTTTTTTTCTTTATGTGGGGGTTTTTTGTTGGCACCAATACATTTTTGGTTAATTTACTCAAAAGTTACGGTCAAGTTTAAAGGGGAACACATCACTATAACCTAAATGCTCTTTAGCCCGTCTACAAAATGGAGTGTAATAAAGCAATAATACCTGTTCCATCTGTGAATACAAAGCAATAAACTGCCCCATAGGCATTTATTGCAGTTTATTTACCACTATAAGCAGCTGAAATAGAAGTTATTGTTACCCTGCAAGGATAATTTTTTTTCCCTTCCATGTTTTTCCAGGCCATTAATTTTTTTAAATAACGTAACTATGTGTGAATTCTGCCTGTGCTTCATTGATTTATTCTTAAAAATATGTTAGTGGGTATATTTTGTGCTCTGCCTTATTAAAGATTCAGTATGCTATTGTAATATTTTATTTATTTTGAGGCTATAATGGAGGGTTTCTTTCTGAACCAATTTTTAAAAAAAACCATACATTCTGCTGTCTTTGATTTTGCTGTGGTATTTTTGCCTTCATTAGTGAAATTGAAAGCTTTGACTGCTTGACAGGGTAATTGTTGGTCTTGGCATGCTGTAGCAGAGATTTGTCAGATACGTTAAGCTTGATGAGTTTAAATATAAACTATTGGTTTTGTGAAGGTTTGAGTAAATATCTTAGCAGTTCTCTGCTTTTAATTGATTGGGTAAACTCATTTGTAGTGCAATTAAATGACTATATAGTAGATGAGGTGTATCAGGCTTTTGGGAATGGCGAGGAATATACAAGAAGTTAAACAAGCTGTGAATCAGTAAACATGTAGGATGCTGGCCAAGTCATTAATGGTTTCACAAGCTGTCTATCATGACTTTTTTCAGCCAGCGAGAACTTTTCATACTTCCCGAATTTTAAACTTTTCCTGCAATCACAGCAACATTTTTTCCATATTCCAGCTTGCAAGAGGTAGCAGATAGTAGTAGTCCATCTGTTCAAGTTGACATCAGCCTGGTTCCTGAACCAGCTCAACAAAGTAAGGTTTACATTTGATTTCAGGGAAGTCAGTGATGTAAGTTCAGTTGCTCTTCACTAATGTATAACTGTATCTGCTTAAAGCAAATACATGATACTTGTTTTGCGACTGCCTGGAATGCTTTTACTTCGACAAAGATAGTAATGTCAATATGTACATGACATACTGGCTAATGGTGTTGCTTGATAAATTTTAAAACTCTGAGGCAGTGTTGGCCTGAGCAGCTGCTGCCCGTAACCTGTGAGTACTCATTCCTGTCCTTTCTCCACTCAGTTGAGAGTACTTGCTGATGTATAGTTACATTGGGAATGGGACTAAGAAAATGACAGTGTTACTCTGCAGCTGGGTAAATGAGGTTAATTAATCATCAGCCTGGCAGCTGCCAGTTCAGAAGTGGAAGAGGATAGGCGGAAGCGTGGCTTTGTATGCTCACTTAAGTAGCACCACCTTTGAATGGACTACATGACTAATAAGCTGTAAGGAAGACCCACACCACAGTGGATGCTCATGTTAGGAGTGCTGCAGTGCTTCAGGCAGCATTTCCTCCTGCCTCCAAATAAATTTGATCTGGTCATGGGCATTGCTGGATGGGCATGTAATGATAGGAGGAGGGATAATGATTTTAAACTGAAAGAGGGCAAGTTTAGATGAGATACTAGGGAGAAATTCTTTACTGTGAGGGTGGTGAGGAACTGGAAGAGGTTGCCTGGAGAAGCTGTGGATGCCCCTTCCCTGGAAGTGTTCAAGGCCAGGTTTGATGGGGCTTTGGGCAACGTGGTCTAGTGGAGGGTGTCTCTGCCCATGGCAGGGGGGTTGGAAGTAGATGAGCTTTAAGGTCCTTTCCAACCCAAACCATTCTGTGATTCTGTGATCACCTAGCAAGGAGGTGGTGCAGTGCTGCTTGCAAATTCTGATCTTACATAGCTATCCGTAAACTTCACCATATTGCCGTACCATGAATCACAGCCTCACAAGTGGCTCCTCTTCACTGGAGGCAACATCAGACCTAATTCCAGGGTAGTACAGAAATTAGCAGTCTCTTCACAGGAAATTGCTTGTGAAAATGAAATATAGCTCCTGTTGAGCCGATTGTGGCTTTGCAGGCAGACCACTGTTGTTGAATGGATCGACAGGGCAAATGGATGGTCTAGGTGTTCTTAATACATTGCTTTTGTGTTAAAGAAATCCTCAAATTTACAATTGTCTTTATAATACACTGAAAATAATGAGCGGCATTTAATGATCAAGGCCAAGAAACCAGGAGTGAGGTATTGTGCTCTCTTTTAAAAGCACAGACAAAACAAAAAACTTCTATCTAGAGCTGTAGCATTCTGAAAAATAAAGAATAGAGATAGATGTGGGAAAGTGGGCCAGTTGGGGTAAAATCCAAGGTGCAAGTTCAGTGTCAGGATTAGGAGAATGTAGCAACATGACAGCTTCAAGGAGAGTGAACAGAAACTAGAAGGCCATCACAATCTACACCATAAGTTGTTACACAATAACAAAAGCATACTTCAAGGGTGACAAATCAGGGTTCCAAATTACCTAAGACAGAGTTATGCGCTAGAACTCACTGTGGCTTTTCCCATCATTTTACCTCAAAGTTCGCGGTTGTGTGTCTGCAGATGTGTGCTTTACTCCAAGCTCTCCACTTAGATTATGTGCAGAAACATGGAAGATTTCCTGTTTCTTTTTTTCTCAATTTTTATTTAATGTCCAGGCAATATATAAATCTTTATTTAATGGTTTCTCTTTGGCAAGATTTCATTTTCTATTTATCATTTTATTGACATTTCAGCAAATTCTAATACGCTCTTTGGAACTGTGGGAGCTGAGAACACCAGTGTCACAGGCAGTCCTGGGTGCAGTTGTCGCAGCGTGCTTATTAGTTTAGTGTACTGGTAGGCTGAGGAAATGGCATCACCGCTGTGAACTGGGAGCGTCCTGGAGGAAGAAAGGAGGTCTCCTACAGGAATAACATGCTGCTGACTAGGGCATAGTTTTCTTTGTAAAGCATAAATGCTGTTTGCTAGGGTTACTGTGATAAGAGAATGTGAATAAGTGATACTAGACATTCTTATACGTTGAAGATCATTTAAAAGCACTTTATATAGCGTAAACAGTGTATGCATGTGTAAATGTGAGACACACAATTGTGTTGCAGTTGTCGCATGAGTCTGGTACACTTGAACTAAACAGTTTTTTCCTGAGGAATTGTAGATAACTGAATCCTAGTGGAAAGTTATACAATTACCTGCCTGTGACTGTAAGACTGGAGAATGCAATTTAGAGTGCTGGGGCAACATAGCATATCCTGAATATTTACTGGACTAGATAGTCCTTAGAACTTACTGGTTCTTCATCTTTAAATATGGTAGCAATGACCCTATAGATCCACATGATCTGCAGAGGGGATTTATTAAGGCGCTGTAATAATATGCTCTGGTTAATATTTGTCTTTCAAGAATTCATCTTGACATGCTGTCCAAATTAAAGCTCTGAGAAAGATCTGCATGCTGAGTCCTCAGGCAGTCCTCAGTTCATTCATATAACTTTTTTTTTTTTGTTAAGGATTGCAGCTTCAGGCACCTGAAGGGCTCACTTTTCTACGTGCCAGGAGTGCACAAGGGGACTGAAATAGGGACAAGAAAAGATTAAATTACAGGAGATTAAGAAGCTAAAACTGACTGACAGGTGATAGCAACAAAAAAGAGAGAAAAACCAGAATGTAAGGGAAAGAAAAGCAATGAAAAAGAGTTGTGATGAAGAGGTGGGGAGAGGAGTATGAGGGGAGTGGTAGGAAGAGGTGCAGGAGGACAAAAGGCGTGAAGCCAGCAGGGAGGAGTACTGGAGCTGAATAACTTGGTCTTTATTCCAGTTTGGGAGGGGCAGCAAGGAATGAGACTTAGGAGGAGGCGTGAAGGGTGGGGTTTGTCTTGGGTTTTGCCCAAGGTGATTTCCCCCTACTTTCATAATAGTGTAATGTCTTTTACCTGCCCCGTGCTCAGACAAGAACAAGGAATTAATGAAAGCTTTTGGAATCAATAAGAGAAACTTTTTTGTGTAGAAAAAGTTTTTCTCCACAAAGGAAAGCAGAAACATGTTGATTTTTTTCAGTGCCCTGTAACTTTGGTAGCGATGGGAAGATCTTCATAGAAATAGTAAGGCAAGAACTACTTTTTGTGTTTAAATAAATAATTATATGCTGATAGTTGGACCTCATGGGGACAACAAATTGAATTTAAAAACTACATTGAGTCCCATTTTTCCCCCTCTCTATTTTCTCCTTTTAGTCCTTTCTTTCCATAAGTACTCGGTATTCTGGTAATTATATACTGGAGATGCTGTAAGCATTAAACGCTACAAAGTAAATTTCAAGCAAGGCAAACATATTCAGGATTTGCCTCAAGGGGATTTAGAGAAACGCAGCAATAATGTCCTGCGTCAATGTTTCACAGCAGGGTGATTCCTTCTCTTGAGCCTTGAAAGAAAGAAGGCTTGTCCATGTGAGGTTTTCTTTCACTTTGTTTCCCTCGCTGCCTTGACCTTATCTCACCAAGCTTACAGGAAACTTTGTACCCAGTACCCCAGTGGAAGTTCTGCATGTCAAGATACACCTTAATCCCACATTACCGTGTGGTTAATGCAGCGATCTTTGTTTCCGATTACCTACTGGTGACCTGCCCCTGATACGAATCAATGCTGATGTCAGGGACTGAACAAGAACAGAAGATTTTGCACCTGGCAATGAGGGAGCCACCCCATCGAGCAACTTCTGAGCAACGTTCCTGAGAAACCTGTGACATGTTTTAAAATCCCCTGAATGGAGTCTGAGTCATAATTATCTGACAGCACACTTACAGAATAAGCATTCATCAGAATGATTTATAACACTGTGCCATAGCTGGGTTTTGTATATAATTCTTTGTTGATGGAAACGCCCAAAGTCTGCCTGTGCTGAGAGCATTTGCTGTCTCTGGGGGGGGCATTTGCTATATCTGTTGTTTGCTTTGGGGCACAGGGAGGGATTTGTTTGGGTTTAGTTTGTGTACTAACTTGTGTTTACTGACATTCATCCTGGTTAGGAAACAAAATAAGGTTTGTAGTCATTCTCTACAGTGAAAGGCAGGTCAACTACATTAAATTAAAACCAATTCTTCTCTAACACACAGGTTTTTTAAAAAATAGATTTATTTGTTTATTTTAAAAAGTATTTTAAAATACATTTTTAATAGTCATTCAGACATTTTTCTGTTTCTCTCCCATTTGAACTTCTTCAGTGCGGTTTATTTTGTGAGACACAAAGAAACCAGACAAAGATTTGCCATGAAGAAAATTAATAAGCAGAATCTCATCCTCCGAAATCAGATCCAACAGGCCTTTGTCGAACGTGATATCTTGACATTTGCAGAAAATCCATTTGTTGTCAGCATGTATTGCTCCTTTGAAACAAGACGTCATTTATGCATGGTCATGGAATATGTAGAAGGTAAAATATTTGTTCTGTTTTACCAAGAAAGAAGAGAGTTTTTGTATACCAAGAAAGAAACATAACCTGTGTGGACCTTGCATTAGAAAGGCCCCCTGTGTGTCCTCAGGATCTAAATTCAACAAGGCAACTTTTTTCCCAGTCATTATCTCCAGTGAGAGCTTGTAAAATGCTTGTGCTCCAGCTATAATGGGAAATAACTGCTCTTTGAAGTTCCTCATAGTTCTTTTAAGTTCCTCATAGACCGTAATCATAAGTGTCCTAGCATTCAAAGTTCATGTGAAAAATGCTGTTTGCTTCTCTGGAGTTGAAATTTTCATTAGCACATGTTGGGGTATTTGTAATAGTTATTTTTACGAAGAAAGAGGGAAGAGGAAGCAATTTGAAAAGGTACTGATGCTGAAAGAGAACAGTGGACAGAGGTAGTGGAAGATGAGATACCCAGACTATGGTTGTGTGGGCTTTCTTTTTTTTTTTTGCCTTTTTTTTTTTTTAAAGTAGCAGCACAGACTTTATTGATTTCCAGCTGAACCCTTGTACTGCTTGCTCCCAGCTTCACACTCTGTTTCCAGTGCAGTAGCTTGTGTGGTTACATGTTCGACTGAATCATCTGATAGGAAAATAAACGTTTATGACTACAGTTTGTGTCTCTTTCTGCAGGCTATATGGATTATACTGATACACCTCAGAATTTATAGTGTCATCTGGAACATTTGTCCTGTTTCCACAGGTGGAGACTGTGCTACTTTGATGAAGAATATGGGTCCCTTACCTGTAGACATGGCAAGGATGTACTTTGCAGAGACTGTTCTGGCCTTGGAATACCTTCATAATTATGGAATTGTACACAGGGATTTGAAACCAGACAAGTATGTATATAGAATATAACCAAAAGAGGACTTTGAAATTACTAGATAAAATATGAAAGGTGTAAACTTGCTTTGAATGTTTTTGAATTATTTTTTTTTAATTGTGATTATGTAGATTCACAATTTCTGCACACTGTGAATTTTCATTACCTGCAGTTACAGAAAATGCATTTTTTCCAAGAGAGCTCTGTAAAATTTTCTATCTTTAAGATGGAAGAAGCTATTGGAGTAGCTAAAAAAAAAAGTACTTCTGGCTGAAATGGATCTTTCAAAATATGCTTAAAACACTGTTTAATACAAAGTATCATCAATTTGCAGATATTTTTATATATGAAAACAAGATTGACCAGATTAGAAAACCTTTCCTGTTTCATGGTTTTTGGGGGGATTTTTTCCACATTTAGAAGTACCATGTTTCTCCTATACATGTAAATAACATTCCAGCAAGTAGCTGCAGTAAAACGTATGGCTGTTGCAGCTCTATTAATCTTCCTGGTTTGCATTAAAAAAAAAAAAAAAAATTGGAGTCATGTCTGTTGAGTGATAATACCTTCATAGTGTGATACCTCAGGTCAATGGAGTATTAGTTACTGACTAACTTAATACCTGAGATTTTGGGGTTGTTTTCCAAATGAATGACCCAACTGGTTACAGACAGAAAATGCTTACCTCACTGCAAAAGTGACATTTATGCTATTTTAGGTCTTTCAGGTGATGACTGTTTCTTTTTCTTCAAAGCATCTAGCATTCAGCTCTCAACACTTACATAATTCTATAAGATGTTGTGCAATTGCATATAAAAAGTTTGTTTACATCTGATACTAATAGTAACAAATGTAAGGCTGTCAGATTTTTTAACTTGTTTATTTTATACCTGCTTAAAGTACTTTTTAAGCTGTCTGTATTTTTGCAGTGCTAATGAAACATTTTCCTCTGAGTATTATAATAATAATAATCACATAACATTGAATTATATCACAGTAACTTCAGATCATTCTAATTTTCAGCTTATTGGTAACATCCATGGGCCATATAAAGCTTACAGACTTTGGCCTGTCAAAGGTGGGGCTTATGAGTTTGACTACCAATCTGTATGAGGGTCACATTGAGAAGGATGCCAGAGAATTCCTTGACAAACAAGTAAGACACAACCTTTTTCATTTCTACATTGAGTGTTCAAATAAAGTGGTATTTTGCCAGTAGAATGTAGCGCAATGCCGTATAAACTGTTGTTATTTCTGCATTGGTGTTCCAATTGTGTATGTCAATTACTTTTACTGAAGCCCTGCAGATTATACTAGGCATTTTTCTTCTCTACATTAGGACCTATTAGTAAGATGAACAACCTAATTGTGTGCAAGTGAATCTGTGAGAGAGACAAATGGAAAACTGTTTTTTTAAGGAATTCAGAAGTCTCAGCAGAGTACTTGTGGAGCTCATGGTGCATTGTACAACCAAGGGTGCTAAAAATCCTTGCTATGGCCCATTTGCCTTTAAACATGCCTCATTACCGTTGCTCACAATCTGTTCACTGTAAAAGTTACTTAAGATAAAACCATCACAACTTTCATGTGAAGATAAGGATATGTTTAAGTTAAATAAAATACTTGCCATGACGGACTCCCATGTACAAAATGCAAACTATCCTTTGAATGACAGATATGCAAATGTTGAACATGATGCCTGTAAATGTAGCTAGGTCATTCTAAAAACATTAGCTGTTAGGCAAACTTAGCAGACTAAAACCTACTGGATTCCATTTTTCCATGTTTCCGTATTATTTAACATTTTAAGAATTATAAATGATGTGACATAGCCTAGCTAGACTTGTTTTACCATCATGCTTATTTTCTTTCTTTTAGGTCTGTGGTACACCTGAATACATAGCTCCTGAAGTGATACTGAGACAGGGTTATGGAAAACCAGTGGACTGGTGGGCTATGGGAATTATACTTTATGAATTTCTTGTTGGGTGTGTGCCATTCTTTGGAGATACACCAGAAGAGCTGTTCGGACAAGTAATCAGCGGTGAGGATTGTCACAAAAAAACGCCAAATTTCTTAGCTTGCTGTGAAACATTTCAATTTCTGTTAATAGTAAAGATATTTACAACTTTACTGATAGACTAGGTTTTGAAGCTAGTTTTGCTCAAAAAACCCACCATTATTGTAATACTGTAATTCACAATTTGCTGTCAAAGCAATAAGAATAAATTTGGATTAAAAGCTGAACTTACTGTATATTGTTGCTGAGTACAGAAATACAGTAATGTAGAGTGCAATGGTTAAGCTTCACTGTTTGAAAAAGAAAAGCAGTATTAGTAGAAAAGTAGTGCCACTATAGCACAGTTATTTCAGTCTCTAGTAGAGAAATTGTAACAGAGAAGAAACAGTTAAAATAAATTTGCATAAATAGGAAAATGCCTCATGGCACAATGAAGAAATTAGCAAAGATGTAATAAAACCCTAAAACAAATGTCTCCCAAATAATAAATAATGAGAAGGAGAAGGAAACAAATTCAATTCACAGATTGTTAATGATTTCATTGGTGATTGTTGTAATGTAATGTTATTCCTGTAGCAGCTGTTCTTCTTCCATTTAAAATTCAATAACCTTTTAGATCTTAACCTGCAAGCTGACCCTAAGTATTGTTATGTGGCTTGTGGCAAAACTGATTGATAATTAAACAGAGCTGTTTACTATCCTACCTGCTGTTTCCATAAATTTCCCAGATGCATAGATGTAGAGGGCCTCTATTTATGCCAAAAATTTAACAGAATGACACCTCTGTTACTGAATATTTCCCAGTCTGTTTTATGGTCTGCTTAAAAGGTCTAGTAGCTAAGACAAAAAAAAACACCAACCCCCCAAAGAAGCATACAAAAACCCCAACAGAAACAAAACTAACCACACCTCTGGTTCCTTATTCTCTGAGAATAGAACAAATCCCCTTTTGTACTTAAGGAGACACGATCGTCATCTTTCCTCCATCTCTGAAGTTGAAAGCCAGACTTGTTTGTAAACTGTAATGAAATGGATTTGTGAGTTGCCTCTAGTATATGACCTCTTTATACAACATCCTAGCTGTTCATGGATTTATAACAATGTTGTTTTCTGATATGATATGCTTAGGCCTTAGTGGCTAGGAGAATCAACTGTTTAATTAACAGAAGCAGCAAATGCTGGCTTTGTTCTGGATGCCTCACGGCTGCAATGCATATTCATGCTTTATTTTCCAAATCAGATTTAAACTGCAGTGGAAGCTGTAGGCAGGCAAACATGGAAATAACTCATGTTTTTATTGCATTTCCAGACACATGCACATGTGTTTTTATCTTCACACTCTGACTGGGAGAAGGGGAGGGAATAGTCTAAAACTAATGACAAAATTTGCACTTTAGACTTTATATTGCATGCGGTATTAATTTTACATTTTGTAAAACAAATTGTCATGTGGTACAATCTAGCTGATACTTATGTAAATAACTTTATCTGTTTGAATGTGTCCATTTATCTTCCAGAAATTATGTGTAGAAGTGTATGTTTGTAAGCCTGTTCTATTCCCACTCACTCTCCAGACCATTGGTCAGCTTAGTTTCTTGTTTCGATGTTGACATGTCAGTTTCTTCTCTTCTATTTTAAATGTCCTTACTTATTGAAATCATTCTGTCAGTATCTGCAGGAGAACTGTTTTGTTGGATGTTTCATGTGCTAAAATATGTTCCCTTGTATTCAACTGTAAAAACTGTGTTAAAGAACCAAAACTATACCCTAGACTTTCAGTCCAGTTTCTGTGGGTGAAATCTACATTCTACTTTAGAATACATTTTAAAATCTTGTCCCCTCATTTTACTTTACTCTTTCATTGTAGGTTGCCTTTCCTGCCCCCAAGGTGTACCACTGTGGGAGGCATCAGTGTAAACTTAGGTGCCTAAAATGATTGGGCTTAAAAAAAATGCTCCAGAAACAGGTTAAGTTTCATGCCTGTTTGTTTCAGTACCTTTCCTTAAACTCTGAAATACAAAGATTAAACTTCTGTGTAGCTTCTGATGATTATTTCTCCAATTATGATCCCTTTGAAGAAAAAATCTTGATGATATAATGACAACAAAATACTTAACAGCCTTCTGTATTTCCTGAGCTCCTGGCATTCTGTTTCTCTGATGCCAAAATCCTTGTACCTCCCAAGAAACTTCTGCAGAGTTCTGTCTAAACCTGCAAAATACTACATTTGTGGAGGCAGCTTCTGCTAAAAATCAGACAAAACTTGCTGAAAGTTGTTACAAAGTTCATGCTCATATTGAAGCTGGCACAATTTTCCATTGTTTAATTTAAATGAAAGTTTGGTGGAATTTTTATTCAGCCTTATCTGAATACTGCAGGGTTTAATATCTTGATTCCATGGTTTAGGTCCAACTTGCTATGAAGTGCAAAAGCCTTAGTAGTATAAGAGTCAGTAGAGAGAGGTGGTTTTCCTCTAAGGTATGAGACACTTGGAAAAAAGCTCTATTGGCATGTATCTCTCTAGAGCAGAATCCGATACCTCGGCCCTCAGTCATGGGAGAAATTACTTCAGTGAGTCTACTAGCATTAGAGAAGGATTACAGATGTGAGCAGTGACTGTTGGGTCAGGTCAGCTGTGTCCATCTTAACAGCAGTTTCCATGGAACAGAACTAAAATTTAAACCATGCTTTTGAGGGGGGGCAGGGAGAAGGGACAACATACGAGTTGTGCCAGTTTTTTGTAATAGTTTTCCATGAGCCAAGCATTCCTGTATTCTGTTGTTAAACACTGTTTTGGGTTAAAGGATACTTCTGAGGAAAATGGGAACATAACATGTTTATAGAGTCTGCATAGAGAGTATAAAAATCAGAAGTAATTGGTATGCAACAGAGCGCAACTTGGAAAAGTTGCCTTAACTCTGACTTTATTGCTAGGTCACTATGAGAGCTTTCACACAGTTTCTGCTTAATATTGGGATCAGATTTTAGTAATGACAAAAAACTTTTCTGTTGTGCTAGATGAAATCAACTGGCCTGAAAAGGATGAAGCACCACCTCCAGATGCGCAGGATCTGATTACCTTGCTGCTCAGGCAGAATCCTTTGGAAAGACTGGGAACAGGTTAGGAGGCACTATTTTAAGTTGTTACTGTGCTAGAAATAGCTTCTATGTTTGGCATTGGGAGCTTTTGTTCATCTGTTTGTTTTGCCCAGGAAACATCTGTCATGGCAAGTAGCATGACAACATGCCATTATAGCAGAGGGTATCTTACAGATTCGGACCAGTAATATGAGCTTAAAAAGATGATGACTGTCCTTTTTTTTTTTTTTTTTTTTTTTTTTTTTGAGTTTATGTGTGGTCATTCGCATTTACTCTTCTCTCAATTTGATAAGTAAACCAGAAATTTCTCAAAGATTCAGTTAGCCATGGGACGGAGTTCCTTCATGAATACAGTATTAGATAACTAGATGCAGAAATAGAGAAGGGGAATCAAAATACAACTGATGCTTCCTTTTTCAGAAGTATCTTAGCCTGGCAAATTAGTTCCTCCAGGCTTTAGAGTCGGTGATGAGTACTCAAACTAATTATTCAGAAATTACTGTCTGAGGTTGTATTGTGAAAGATCTTGTCATTCTCATTCAGCAAGCACTGCTACCTTGCATGGAAAAGAATAAAACCAAAAGTGTGAATGTTAAGGAAGTAAATGGGTATCAGTGAGAACACAACCTGCCAGCTTATTCCACTGTGGTCGTTCAGTGCTCATTCCATTTCAAGAGAAGAATCTGGCATGTGGCATTAGGAGCGGTGAGCCTGCATAGGCTAATGAAAGCACTGTGCATTTATGTAATAGAGTTTATTTGTTAGTTGATGGAGCAGGATTTATTTGGGAATTTGGGTGAGAGGTAGTAATGAATAATACTGCACATGAAAAGTGTTAATGTATGGGAACCCTAGTCACTGACTGCCATCCCACTGGGCAGAGCGCTATGTAAATACAGAAAAAAAGGCATCCTACATGAGAGCCTGAATATAAAGGTATAATCTTATTTATAGTGCCATGGCCATAATACTGGGGATGCCAAGGAAACCAAGTGGCAGTGTGAGTCAGCATGAGAGTACTTGGAAATTGCTGGCAAAACTGAGTCCAGTGGTCAGATTGTACTGCGTATTTTTAGAACTAATATAAAAAGGAGCTTTAGGAATCGGTTCATAACTGGCCTTACCACGGTTACTCAGGGGGAGCATGAGTATAACCCAGACCCCAAGTACTACTGACATGGTCCCAAATGACAGGCCTTCCTTTGGGACACGGTGACGTGACTGAGTTGAGTAAACTACACCTCCCTTGCTCCCTGAGCATCTGGGATCTGTGTGAATAGCCCTTAGACATCACTGTAGCTGATGGTCTGGAGTAAGTGGCATCCAGCAAAGTTTATTGTTCTCCCTTGCCCCATGTTGAACAAGTTAAGAGTGAGGGAGGTGTCATGCCCCAAGTCAGCTTCTCCACCTGCTGCCTGCTTCATCCGCTGCAAAGGGCACCACTGCTGAGGGCAAAACGAAGAGCCACAACGAGTTTCACTCCCTTGTTTTAAGTATACTCCTTTCAGGCATTGATTCATTGTTAGGATGCTTTTTCCTGGTAAACACAGTGTTAATTCAAGACTGTCACCCTGTGAGAGGCTGGATCAGAAGTAGATTGCAAATTCTGCCTCTTTTGTTACAGCTGGTTGAGAAAGTGAATTGGCTAGGATGAGGCTGGCTTCACTACTGTAATGGTCAGTGCCACCACATGGAGCATCTGTGCACCTCCTTTATGGGCTGATTTCTTTCAACTGTTCGTGGTCTCTCAAGAGCTGGCAGTCCGAAGAAGGAAATTGGGCAGGCATTTCTTTGAAGCGCAGAGGGATGTTTAGAAACCGCAACAAAGTTGTTGGGGTTTTTTAAGTGTCAGAAGCAACTCACAGGAACGGAGGCTGCAATGTGACAGGACCCCGGAGGGTACTGGAAAATAGCACAGTTTATCCCAGGCTCCACCATGCGTTTCAAATGACAGCCTTATCTATTTAATACGTATTAGCTAGCTGCATAATACTCCATGAACATCGTAATTGTGTATTTGCTCAGGAGACCTGAGTGGCATAGTCAGGTTATAGGAAGAGAGGTAGATACTATACTTGTTTTGAAGAAGGAAAATGACAGAAAAACGACCTCTTTGGGTTTGAAGTGTGTGAATCCAATCAAGAATTATACAATTCTGGCATAATATCCCATTACTGTGCTCAGAGAAATGTTCACTCCTTGGCTACTGACTTACAATGAGATGTGATTTTGATTTCCTTTGGGAAAATTCGGCTTTTATGAATTTTTCCCTGGTGCAGTCAGAAAAGCAAAGAACCCAACCTAGAGATCTTGACACTCTGACTTAGAGACCAATCCTGGTAGAGACTTCACACTTTTTACTATGGCTCTTTCCTGACTTAGCCTTGGCATAGGGAAGTTTACATGCTGTAACAGTGTGGTGGGTTGACCTTGGCTGACCACCAAGTGCCCATCAAACTACTCTGTCACTGCCCTCCTCAGCTGTACAGGGGAGGGAAAATATGACAAAAGGCTCCTGGGTCGAGATAAGGACCAATCACTCGGTGATTACCATCACAATTAAAACTGACTCGACTCAGGGAAATTAATTTACATTATTGCCAGTTAACAATGGAGTAGGATAATTAGAAATAAGAACAAATCTAAATAAACCTTTCCCCCGCCCCTTCTGTCTTCCTGGGCTCAGCTTCACTCTGGATTTCTCTACCTCCTCCCCCCAAGTGGCGCAGGGAGTGGGGTTTGTGGTCAGTTCATCACGCATTGTCTCTGCTGCTCCTTCCTCCTTACACTCTTCGCCTGCTCCAGCCTGGGGTCCCTCCCATGGGAGACAGTCCTTCAGCAACTTCTCCAACGTGAGTCCTTCCCACAGGCTGCAGTTCTTCACAAACTGCTCCAGCGTGGGTTCCCCATGGGGTGCAGCCCTTCAGGAACAGACTGCTCCAGCGAGGGTCCCTTCCACGGGGTCACAAGTCCTGCCAGCAAACCTGCTCCAGCATGGGCTCCTCTCTCCATGGGGCCACAGGTCCTGCCAGGAGCCTGCTCCAGCATGGGCTTCGCATGGGGTCACAGCCTCCTTCCAGGTGCCTCCACCTGCTCCAGCGTGGGGTCCTCCACGGGCTGCAGGTGGAATCTCTGCTCCACCATGGACCTCCATGGGCTGCAGGGGGACAGCCTGCCTCACCATGGTCTTCTCCAGGGGCTGTAGGGGAATCTCTGCTCCACTGCCTGGAGCACCTCCTCCCCCTCCTTCTTCACTGACCTGGGTGTCTGCGGAGTTGTTCCTCTCACATCTTCTCACTCCTCTCTTCTGGCTGCTGTTGTGCAGCAGTTTTTTACTCTTTTGTAAACACGTTACCCCAGAGGCGCTACCACCATGGCTGATGGGCTCAGCCTTGGCCAGCAGCAGGTCCATCTTGGAGCCGGCTGGCATTGGCTCTGTCAGACATGGGGGAAGCTTCTGGCAGCTTCTCACAGAAGCCACCCCTGTAGGCCCCCCCTCTACTAAAAGCATACCATGCAAACCCAATACAGTCAAGTTGGCAGTAACTCTTTCTGCTGCAGGTTACCTGTTCAGTTTTTAGAATTAGATTTATGCTTATTAACATCATCGCCCACTTCCCCAGGACAAAAACTCCAGTATTTTATTGCGTTCTTGTAGTTGTTTCTTAACCTGAAACTAGTGTGATTGTTTAACATATATTATAACAAGTAGGCAGTAATGCATAAGAAGATCAATTATAAGATATTTCCTATAGAATTGTGTATTACTAGAATAAAACACCAAAAGCAGCTCCTGATCAGCAATGGTATTTTCATTGAGCTACTATTAAGAATCATTCTTCGTTACTTTCAAACTTGGACTTACTCATGTAGTGCACATACTTACATTTCGATGACGACTACTGCTACATCTGATGCTTCTGACTAATGTGTAGCCGATAGGTAACAATTAGTATATCCAGAAAAATAGATATGTTAAAAGGGGGAAGATGATAGAGCAATGCTACCACTATTAAAGAAATGGCAACAACAAAACAGGGATGAGGAGGTGCTCTGACAGTTTTAGGAGATTCTACTGGAAATGGGTAGTAAAAGTTCCTGCCTACAGTGATAACTATGCCTTTCCATGATAATTTGCCTTGTTTGGCCAGGGGTTTGGTTGAATTAATGTCAGAGGATTCGGTATAATTTGCTTAGTGTTTTTCTCTGGCTCCCCCAGGTGGTGCATATGAAGTAAAGCAGCATCAGTTCTTCAGGAGCCTTGACTGGAATAGTCTGCTGAGGCAGAAAGCAGAATTCATTCCACAATTGGAGTCTGAAGATGACACAAGCTATTTTGACAGTAGGTGTTTGGTGGTATTAAAAACTGTGATGAATGCCTTGTTTAAATAATCACTGCCTTTGACTTTTGCCAGCTGCTTAGAAAAATCTTTATCAGAACCAATGGCAGCTTGCAATTTTACCGGTGGTTTTACATTTCAGCAGAAATAATCTTAAGAATAAAATTACAGTTTTAGTTAATATTAAATCTTGGTACCCATTCTTCCTGATAAATTCACGTACTTTATTTTCCTTGTCTGTAGCTCGTTCTGAGAAATACCACCATATGGAAACTGAGGAAGAAGATGATACCAATGATGAAGATTTTAATTTGGAGATAAGACAGTTTTCCTCATGTTCACACAGATTCTCAAAAGTAAGTAAAAATAGTTATGTCAGTATGTATTATGCACATAAACATTTTGCGGCTTTTATAGACTTTGGAAATGCTAGATATGGGAATATGTATAGGACATTGTTTCTTCAAGAAATGTTAACTGAAATTGAGCAAGAATTAAATGAATGCCATTAAATCAAAACATGGGAAGATTCTGTAGGAAAGTTATTTCTTGAATCCTTGAGAAGATAATAGGAAATTATATAGGCAGGTTGGTATTTTCTATAGAAAATTCATGATAGTGTAGATAAATTTTAGGGAAACCATTCTGTTAAATGCTAATGCGTGTTCCTTACATTGGTTTTCTTGTACATAGTTTGTATGTTGCTCCTGAGTATCTTGCAGGTGATGGCATAATAAAGATTACAGTACTAGTCTGTAGTAGCTACTAATTAAATTACGTTAGACTGAAGGAAAAAAGCAAAGTAGTGGTGAGCATGTGATTTGGTTGAGGAGAGATAGGGATTTGAAGGAGTGATTCGAATGCTGTGAATTGAAGGTAAAGCTGTCCAAAGGGTAGTATATGTAGTTTAGATGAAAGCTGATCATTGCCGGACAAGGGACACCACTGGGAGCAGAGTGGACATGTTCAGAAAGTACTGTGGAGGGTAATTTGGCAGGAAATAATGGAAGTGGAATGCCTAATGAGTGTGCTTTTAGTCTTAACATAGCATCCAGCAGTGATTTTCAAAAGTTTTCTATTTAAAAAGTTTCTTTAACCTTCTTTAGGAACTGTTTAAAGGTATTTGGTAAATCTGTGTATCTTGTTTGTCCTGGGTTATGCTTTAATGCATTGGTGGATTTTATTCTGGCTCTTCAGTACTATGTATGTATTGTATGTGTGATGTCATGGAAGATCAGAGACAGGAATCGTGGATGTAGTTATCCTCACTCTATGTAAACTACTTACTTTGACTCGGTGATATGTTTTAAATTCAGATACTCGTAAATGACACAGTCTCTTTGGAGGTAACTTGGATGAGAGGCAATGGGCACAAACTGCAACGCAGCAAGTTCTGTTTGAAGACAAGGAAACTTTTTTTTTTTACTGTGAGGGTTATCAAGCACTGGCACAGGTTGTCCAGAGAGGATGCGGAATGTCCATCCTTGGCTTCAAAAGCCATCTGGACATGGTCCTGAGCAACCAGCTTTAGGCGACCCTGCTTGTGCAGAAGGGTTGGACAACATGACCTGCAGAGGTCCCTTCCAACTTCATTCTGTGAACTTCTGTCCTTTTGAAAGCTCTGTACCACAGTAATAGTTTGCTTTAATGTCGTTATGTCATTGCATTGCTAGCTGTGCCTCTCGGGCTGCAGAAAATACAGCTGACAATTTCTGTGTGCTGCTTGTCAGCTAAGCAAACAACAGACTTCCAATGATCAGAGTTTATTTTTTTAAAATCCTTTAGCCAAGTAATTTATTTGTAACTTCAAAGTCAATTCAGATTAATTTTTCTGCTTTCCACACCTGACTAAGTCAGTATCTTAGGATTAGGGCTTTTTTTACCTTGATTTGCTTTATGTTTGTGAATTAATCCAAGATGTGCGTTAGTCCTGTGACCTAGAGAGCCCAAGGCTATGGATTTTGTTTTCACTCTCTTGGTTCACACAGTGAAATGGGGAGAAAGCTAATGAATTAATAATGAGAAGAGATGTTATTCATGACCCTGTACGTGAGGAGCCAAGAAAGCAAAATAGGAAAGCATTTTAAGAACACAAACTCTTGGAAATTTAAAGGCTCAACAAATTTGAAGTTTGCACTCTGAAGTACTATATAAGCATTTAGAACATGCAGAGTACAACCTGAAATGTGCTTTCCTGCATATCCTTTTATAGCAAATATGTCAGTGATGAGTTTTTTTGTGGGTTTTTTTGTCTGTAATAGGTTTTTAGTAGCATAGATCGAGTCACTCAAACACAAGCTGAAGAAAAGGAAGATGCAGGAGACAAAACAAAAAGTGTAACATTGCCTTCTGTGGAATCTTTAAGCTGGAGTTCAGAATATTCTGAAATGTAAGTAGAAGGAGGTGCTGGAAGTGGTCCAAGTCCTGCTTGCCAGGTAGCGGGCCTCCTTATCTCAATAGCTGCATGAGAGTTTGCTTCTTTTTAACGCAGACAACAAATATCTACATCCATCTCCTCTGACACTGAGAGCAGCAGGCAGCAACACAGTTCTGGTTTGCTTCCGAAGTTGGCCATATCAGCTGAAGGAGAACAGGATCATTCTGCCGGCTTAGTGGGACCCCGGGAGGAACAGGAAAAGCCTGTGTTTGTGAGTGGGGATATAGTGCAAGATGAACCTGAAGTAACCACTCCAGCAAGTACGATCAGCAGCTCCACGCTATCAGGTAATTCACAGTGGGTCTCTTGACTGATTACATTAGAAATAGTTGCGGACCTTCTTTGTTTAGCACAAGCATTCATGGATTTAGAAGTCCTGTATTTCAGAATTACTTTTAAAAAAAGCCATCCCAGGAGGGGTCTGGTTTGGCCTCAGGCACAAGCTAATAAAATCCTGTGAAAATATGTATGGGAAAGTTTGTCAACATTTTTGGAAATGCCAACATTTGATGTCAACCCACTGACTCTAGAGGGGGGCTAGGCAAATGAAGAAAGCAGTGACTTGACCATAGAGCCTTTGCAGGACTGTTCTGTGGAGAAAGGGAGTCTTAGATCCCTTGAGCACTTAAAGAACTATTTTTATATCTTCCCTCACTGAAGCTGGTGATCTTTTGATTGATCATCCTGCAGTCATTCCAACTGATCCGTATTGCTACATTCTAACACTCTGTGCTGCACCATTGTGTGTTTTTAATTAAGACATCTCAGTGATGTTTGCCTCAGAATTGGTGTTGTCTGACTTTCAGAAGTCACTTTTGTCATTAGGAATCTAGGACGGGGTGTTGTAAACCATTCCCTACTTAATTTATTTCTTTTATGCATCCCTCTCCCAGCTCAAGTATTTGCACACATTTCAGTAGGATACAGGGCCCTGGTATCTTCTGGTTTTGTACTTTCAGAGGAGTTTTGTATAACTGTTGGAAGACCTGATACTTAACACAGATCTAGGCCTATATCAATCTTACGATTGTCCATATATAGATTCTAGTTACCTTCTCTACACATTTACCTGTCTTCAGCTTATTTCTCTTCTGTACCTCACTGAGTTTTCTCAAGCTACCCCTTTCTATTTCCATACCCCTGATTTCCCTTATAGTCCCCATTTTCCTTCCCACTTCCTCCTCTCCATTTCCGGGAAAATAAATTTCCTTAGGTTCATCCAGCTGTACAACCATTTCCATCTCCTTACCTTGTCTAAAACCTTGACTGTGCTGTATCTCAAGTCATGCTCACTCCCCCCAGTCCTGTGTTATGGTGTTGGCATTAGCACAGCAGTCACAGTGATAACTCAAAGCATCTGATCCTCTTCCATCACATATCAGTTACACTTAAGAGTAATTTCATTTTTCTGTGGTCCAGTAGCAACAGGATGTTCAGTGACCTTAAAGGAAGACTTGGAATTACTGCTATGTATTTAAACAGGCGACCTACCCTTGGTGCGTGTTTTGTAAGGTCATAAAACTTCCTGTGACATCTTGCAATTTTTGAAGAAATCCCATGCAGGTTGTTCATGCGACACAAGAACTTCATGGGTTTTTTTCATTGTTTGAAACATTGTTGTCCTTCCTCCATTCAGTATTGTGGAAGTTCATTACTTATGATAGACCAATACTGATATGGTTGTAATACTGGGTTTAGTTGTGCCAGGTATCCTTGTCCTGTGTGGTAGAAAACCATCCAAAGAATAAAAGCAAAATTTAATAAGTAAAAATAAAATTATACTTACTGTTTTCATGATTTTGGAAAAGTTGTTAAGCTGATAGTGACTTATGTGGGATTGGAGTCTTTCATTTATTTTAGGAGGACTTCACATTAAAAAATAAATGTATGATTAAGTTCTCTCAGGTGAGTGCTGCATATTGAGATACCAGACTTGCTTCAGCTTTTGTCTCTTTTACTTTAGTCAGTGACTACAAAAACCTGTTGCTTCAATTCATTCTGTTAATGTTTATGCATTCTGTAAGTCAGGAAGAATTACTCAGATTTCTGTAATGTTGTTTTATGAACATCTTAACAGAAAGAAAAATTCCTATCTCACAATTGTACCATTTCCCTTCCCTGACCCCCAGTTTTCCCTCAATGTGTTTATCCCTTTTTCTTTGTACAGTTGGCAGTTTTTCAGAGCACTTAGATCAGATAAATGGAAGAAGTGAGAGTGTGGACAGTACTGATAACTCCTCAAAGCCACCCAGTGAAGTTGCATCTCATATGGCTCGTCAGCGATTAGAAAGCACAGAGAAAAAGAAGATCTCTGGAAAAGTCACAAAGTCCCTTTCTGCAAGTGCTTTGTCCCTTATGATCCCTGGAGGTAGAGATAAATATTTTTGTTTGAAAAGTTATGATTTATGCATACTCGATGCTTTATGATGTAAATGCAAGATGTTGGAGAGTCCAGAATGGATTTTGTGTCACACTTCTTTGTTTCTCTTGTTCAAATGCATTGCTAGATGATGCAATCTCATCAGCAAGTTACAGTGGTCACGTTACAGCTGAGGAACCTTCTCTGACAGGCAAAAGTATAGCTTAGTGGCGACTACTTTGCGTTCGACTGCGTGCAGAGCAGGATGCAGGCTTTAGTCCTTGGCCCATCCTGCAGCAGTGTAGCTTAAGTTTTAAGTAGCTCACTATGTACAGCTCCAAGAATAGCTGTTTGTTGCAGCAGCACATTCAGCCTGACTAGTTCTGTCTCGTCTCCCATAAGGAAAGGTGTTAAGCTGGAGAAGCGTCACAAACATAGAAATAGCATGTAGGCTCCTGTTCGTACTATGTTGGCTTACATGAAGCGCTCAGAATTTGAAGCCAGAAATACCGCTATAAGTAAGTGGAAGTATAACAGTAGTATTGAGTGTTTCCAGATGAACCATTGATGCTTTGCTTTTTACTGGTTCAGAATCAAAGTCCAAATTTGAGGCATTTTTTCCAAAAGTAGGATTACATTTCAGCTTTGCATACTGGCCATATGCTGCTTTGAGACCTCAGATGTGATATTTAAGTATCTGCTGGTCTGGTAATGTAACCCTGTACTTGCTCCATATGTTCAAAGGTGGCTTTGACACTAACTTCAGCAGGTTGCTTTGAGTCCTCAGGCTAGTAGAGAATTGTACAGTGTTGGAGAGTTGATTGTGGCTCTCAGACTTCACCTCTCCTTGGGTTGTAAAGGACACATGCCCTGTGTGCTCTTTAATACCTTGGTGAGCAAACACTCTGCTATTATGCATGTGTTTTGGAGAGGTGAAAGACCCATCTGATCCCTGTTACTGCGGGAATTTCTGATTCACCTCATGTTTTCTACCCTTCTTCACCATACAGTTCAAAGAGTGGCATAGGCTTCCTATGCAGTACCTGTAATTCCAGCAGCTAACCATGAGGATGTTTTAATGAGATAAGTCAAGAGGAAAATGTTGAGTCTCAGAGGAGTAATTGCCCCTGCTTGAATGAGGACAACTAGGTGACAATGAAAAGAATACTTAGCATTTCTGTGATGCTGTCCAAATGTGAATGATCATTCTCACAAAATGCATGAGGGAGGTGAAGATGACTTTATTTATACAATGAGAAAGATAGTGACCATGTGCTCAGCCTGTTCAGGGCAGTGTTGGTGCTGAAAACTGCAAGTGACTTGCAAACACTCTGGGCTTGTTCCTTGTGTAGACTCTTTCTTCCAAATAATATTTCTCTCCGAAATGTCTTAAGTGGTTCTTTTTGTAAACGGCTGTAACAGTTAGCACCACGGTTATTTTTTCTGTTTGTAGAGAGCCTGTAGTGCATGGTAATTGTTGAGATTAGCTATCACAGGAGCATGATATACATATTTTTTAGTATTTGTATTTTGGTAGTTCTTTCACAGCTGTCAAGTAAGAATCACTAAGTTCAGAGATGACCAAGTTACTGTGCTCATTAAACTACCGTTTTCTGTCAGTTTAATCTCAGCATCATTCTATAAAATCTAAACTTAACTTTGCCTGCGCCTGAAAATGTTGTCATTATAACTATATCAACCAAAATCTTACATGTTAGGGTTTTTGGACAATATTAGGTACAGCTATCTTATTTGTGTTTATCTGTAAAATTAACTACAGCAACAGACAACCAGTGTTCCCGACATGAGTCACGTAGCCGAGAGTCGCAGGACATGTCCCACACGCAGCAGAACGCAGAGGGCGGGTCATGTGGGCATGTTTCAGAGCCAGAGGGTGACAGTGACACCCCGCTTGGGGCTTGGCTGTTCTGTGGGATTTCAGCATTAACCCAGTGATACCCATCTCTAGGAGCATCTGGTGACTCACATCCAGGAACTAGTGTCTCTGCTGTCAAAGCATGTCTGCCCTCGCATGATACTGCTTGGCACGGACGCCAAACCTGCAGTATTTCTGGGCTGCATTCCTTTGCAGAGCTGTCAACCTGTTACAGTCACCAAAGTGTGTTTTATGCTGCTGCAATTGTGTTTACATTTGCACAGGCATAAGCACATAGTGCTTTTGAAACAATGAAATAAAATGAAGCTGTAATTGATATTGTTGTTGCAAGAAATTCTTGTGGTCTTACATGATGTAGCAGAATGTAGAAATGGAGGCTTGAGACAAGCATTGAGTTACTGTCCTATGTACCAACTAGATAGTGTGGCTTAATTACAGTAGTCTTTATCTGTATCTATATATAACCGAAACCAAAAAAACAACTAGCGCTTTGTTTAGCAGTGCTGGATGATATGGGGGATGGTTTTGGGTGTAGTCACAATAACATCTGCTACCAAACTCTGATTTTCTTTTCATGAGTGTTTGTTAGGAAGAGGCTGAGAGTTGTTCTTTCAAAGTTAGCAATGACTGTGTTTCCTATCTAAAAGGAAAAAGCAGTCGACATCTAACAAGTTAACCCTTGCATTAAAAAATACAGTTTATGCTACAGGAAAGAAACTTAGTTCTAATATTTAGTTGTTGGTCAAACTTCTCATTCACTAAGATACACATCGATTGAGGAGGAGAGAGTGTTTATGCAAAGACAATGATATATTTTGACACAAAGGTGTCATAAAACTAAGCAAATTCCCTGTTCTGTGTCTGTATTTTTGTCTGCTTAGAATGTACTCTAATAAGCAGATTTTTTTTCTTCCAGATGTGTTTGGTGTTTCTCCTTTGGGAAGTCCTATGTCTCCTCATTCCCTGTCATCTGATCCTTCATCCTCCCGGGATTCATCTCCCAGTCGTGATTCATCGATTGCTGCTGCAAGTCCTCATCAACCGATAGTAATTCATAGTTCAGGAAAAAAGTATGGCTTCACCATCCGAGCAATCAGAGTTTACGTCGGTGACAGCGATATCTACACTGTGCACCATATTGTTTGGGTAAGATAATACAGTTTTTTGCTTATATACAGCCACAAAAAACTGTAGTGATGTATTTGCTTTTGTTTTTTGTACCTCTGGTATCTGTTAACAGTTACTGCGTAAATCGTGGTGATGTGCCGAACAATTTTCTTAGAATGAAATTCATGCCTGTACACAAGACCGGTGTTGGCTGTAGGGACAACATAAGCCACCTTTGGCAGAAGTGGTACCTGCATATGATGTTGCCCTTCTGCGTGGATCACTTCCACTTTTGGCAAGTTGGGCAATTGTGAACAGCCATGTCTAAGTTCAGAGTACTGCATCACTGAAAACGAAAGGGTTGGTGCGGCTTCTCTGACTGAAGGCAGGATCTACAGAACTAGGAGATTATAAACAGATATTGTTGAAATATACATGGAGTTTATTGAACTGTGTCAATTAAAGGATTCATGAAAGTCAACAGTATTTTACTAGACGCAAGTAGGCTGATTTCTTTTGTGTAGAACTGTGTAAATCATTTGGAATTGTGAATACCTTTGAGGATTCTATGGCACAGGAAAAAGAGTGACTGTCGTGAATAAATCATATATTTTTGATCCTCTGTTCACTGCTGATTTGAACAAAGTGGGAGACAGGCTAAAGGGAAAATACAGCAGTTCTGGCGTTTCATTGGTTATCAACCTCCCAGATTGTAAAATATGTATGTATTTATTTTATAATTGAGGTTGATAACATATATTTTATATAATTTATATATGATACACATATAAATTGTGTGTGTGTGTATAAACTAAAATATTTGAACTACCTTAAAACAATTTTGAAAAATTGATTACAAATATATCAAAAGCTTTGAAGTTTTGTATCGTGCTTTGTTTTAAATATGTATTACAGGTTTTGAAGTAGCAATGTTACTGATGTGGTAGTGTACTACTCTTTTTCATTCATGTTGTTTATCTCTCAGACCTATTAATCCATCAAGAACATTGAATCTAGAGAGTGGGGTACGTTTGATAATGGAATAAATGAAAAGATTGGATTTTTTGCCACTGGTGTAGTATCACAGTGAAAGAAAGGGAAAAAAAATATACATTGCAGTAGAAGTGAAAAGTTGGCTTTTTTTCAAAATACCGTAGGTTTGGTTTTTTAGCTCTGTAAGCACTGTAGGCTCAGTAGTGGCTGCATGATTTAAATTCTTCAAAAGCTCATTTTAAAATATAATACTTTTTTTGCTTTTGCATATTTTGATTTTTGGCTTATTTAAGCCACCTTCAAAATAGTTCACAATTCAGTTTGTTTTGGTCCTTCGTCACCTTTGTGCTGCACTATTCCTTCTAATGGGCAGCCTGGTGAATTTGAACCAAATGAAAACAACCCTTGGTTGTTTAACTCCTTGGTGGAGTTAATTTTTATCATGATTAGGGTACTGCATGTCACCACTGCCTTAATTACATCAGTATTTCTCAGTGTTATTTGCTGAAAATCTTCATTTGATTCTGAAATTTTGCCATGGGGAATGAATCACCCCTTCCTTATCATGCATGAAAACTGCCTTGCTCTACAGAACTTACTTAATACCAGTGGCAACAAGCAGTGTTTGTCACCTTTGAAATCATTACAGGCCCCGGGTAAGTATAAAGTTTGAGTGAGTAGTTGATGGTAAAATGGCTGGTCTGTTTTTTCTTCTTTTCTTCCTTTATACAACTCAAGATCTGTAAATTTTCTTCATTGTCAACTGGTTTTATAGAAAGAGTTCATTAAACAAAGCCTACTCTTGAAAGTATGAAAGTTAAACAGGAGTCCATTTTATGTATATTTGTCTCTAATTTCCAGAATGTGGAAGAAGGAGGTGCAGCTTACCAAGCGGGCTTAAAAGCTGGAGACCTGATTACTCATATCAATGGAGAGCCAGTGCATGGTCTTGTTCATACGGAAGTCATTGAGTTGTTGTTAAAGGTAACTCTTGGACAACTGGGATATAAAAGCACTTGTTGTTTTCACCAAGGATTGAGGGGTTATAGTTGTTTCCTTCAGAGATCAGTTATCAGATTTTGTGGTTGTTCAAGTACAAACTCTTAAGCTCCCATTGCACAGATCTGGAGAAAGGTCAATGACTTCATACATCCTGCTACGATTTTAGTTTCTCTGAAATAAACTGGCACTACTGCTGAGATAGTTGAAGTACGTTCAAGGCACTGACACAGAGAGATGTCTCTGTGTCTCAAAAAATTTGACATTTCCAGGCACTTCCTTGAATTCCTCCTTCTTCATCAGCTAATTCAGGCTTTTAATGATGATGCTACTTCTCATTTTCTCCTTTTAAACTGAAATCAGTGAGGAAAAGTGGAAACAATATGAAATATTTTCTTGCCTACTGTACAGGAACTTGTCTTTCATAATCTTAAGGCCCAAAAGGATTTTGTCTCATATATAGCTAGGCATGTCCCACAGAGCTTCTTTGCTTAATGAAGTTCTGATCCTGCAGTTGGACTTTTATGTATAATCTATGACATTTTTCTCTTGTGGAGGTTTCTGAGGTCTGTCCTATTAGAAGATTATAATTTTTCCATAAAAACAAACAAAAAACCCAGCATTTTAATGAACAGCAATGTCTTAGCTTTTCACTGCAGCTCATCATAATTGCAGTTTTTATGTAATCTTTTCCACACAGACTAACATAGGTCAGAATTATTTTAGACAGCTGTGTATTTACTGCCTGCATTATTGACAATTTATGGTGTTGCACGCAGAGCTTTTCTTGTCAGAGGGAATAGTCATTTATAAAAGAAGATTGGAAAGCAATGAAGTGATGGGGAAATATAAAGAGCTGAGGAAAGATGAAGAATACACTTTTCCTTAAGTCTTCATTTTCCTTGTCTGAAACCAGGAGGAACTTCCAAGTCTTCCAATTTTGCAAGAAATGTGTAAGAGAAAATCTGGAATTTTAGACAGCTGGCTGTGCAGTTGTTTTCTGTGTCAGATGCAGAAAAAGAGGGGCATGACAACCCTGCACACTACTTACAAGAGTAAACTCAAAATGAGAGATTGCTGTTTATCCAAATGTGCTGTATCATAAATTAATTTGGGATATTGGAATTTCTTTGAAAAGTTCACTGTAGTGGTGTACGGTGCTGGGCAGGAGATACGGATTTTTAATATATAGATATTTCCAGTTGGTTTTATTTATTGAATTAGCCATTCATGCCAACAGTCCTAGAAAGCTGAACTTAATTATATTTGTTAATCTCTTTTGAACAAGATAAAAGGACTGTTTGGGATTGATAATGAAGATTAAGTTTTCTCCTCCGTTTTGTCATTGTAACGGTTGGTATCCTGAGACATGAATGGCCAGTGAATGAACCACTGCACAGTGACCGCTGTTCTTTGTGGGAAAATAGGATGTTTCTGTAGAAGCTTTCATCTTGAAAATTGCAATCTTGGTCAATCCTTGGACTTCTCCTGTCTAGCTACAGTTATTGGTATTTCTCCTTGTCCTGAAGCTGGAATGGAGGAAGTTTAAGAAATTTGGCAGAATTTGAGGATTTTCTAATCATTGTGTATCTGACATAAATTAGCCTGGCACCATCTGCATAGGGCTCCCTACACTGCCAGCTCTCACTCTGATGCTGGAGTACTGTCTCGTTGCATTCACATTTGTTGTGTAGCTTCAAATTAAGGCAAAGACATCCTGCATTATTCAGGCCTAAAGGTTCCTCCTCCTTTTTTGGCAGAGTGGTAACAAAGTCTCGGTAACAACAACCCCTTTTGAAAACACTTCCATCAAGACAGGACCTGCCAGGCGAAACAGCTACAGGAGCCGAATGGTCAGGCGCAGTAAGAAAACCAAGAAGAAAGAGAGTTTAGAGAGGTGAGTAATCCTTTTGTTTCATGACGAATATGTTTCCTTGTATTTTTGTATATGTAACAATTTAAAATATGAAGTTAATACAGTTCTCTCTTGTCTTTTACATCTTTTTACCTTCTTCTATGAGATCCTATGGTTGTAACTTGTTCTCCAATCCTGTTTTACCTAAACTAGATCTGTTAAAATAACTCCTAAAAATTTTGCATGGCACACACATAGATATGGGGAAGAAAGTGAATAACTGAGGTTGCATCTTAATTTATATTATTTTGTATACAAATTTATATACAAAATGTATATCTTTTTGCACTTGTTTAATTAAACTTTCTAGTGCTAAGTTTATGGCCATTTTTAGTTCTATGGAAAGTTTATGTGTATTTTGTAAATACATTGCTACTACTTTATAGATATTCTTTCAATTTTGGTGGGCTCTTATATTAAGAAAATAAAGATTTATACTCATAAGGAGCTAACCATTCTTATGAAATACAGTGAGTAGACTTTAGCACAGATAGATTTAGTTACAAAATCTATCCCACCTATTAGCAAATCAGTATATTTCCTAAACTTCATACTCTGCAGTATGGTTTGCTTTCATGTAAACACAGATTTAATACTTGCTTTTCTGAGGGTGGAGAGAGGAAGCAATGTCAGCTTGCAAGAGTTTTGCCTGTGGAAATGGTTTCTTCTGTGAATCTTAACATCTGATTAATACTGTGCTCTTCTTACGCTAGGAGAAGATCTCTCTTTAAAAAGCTGGCCAAGCAACCCTCTCCTCTTCTTCACACCAGCAGAAGTTTCTCCTGCCTGAACCGATCACTTTCATCAGGGGAGAGCTTGCCTGGGTCTCCAACCCACAGCTTATCTCCTAGATCACCGACCCCAAGCTATCGCTCTACTCCTGATTTTCCATCTGGTGAGTGTGAAGGAGTGGAGGGCAGAGAAAGAGGACTTGAAGTGTGTTCTACTTCTTGTGAGCCTCCCAGATCTGTTACACTTTGCTAAGAGTAGTCAGCTCTTAACAAGCATAATCATTGAACATGTGGTTTCTGTCTGGAAAAAGGGAAAAAGATTCCTGATGCAACATCAAAGATGTTTTCATGATACAGAAACACCTAAAAGGGAACTGTCTGCTATGTTTGTCCCAGAGTTTAAATCCAAGTCCAATGGCTCTAAGTTGAGTAATACACAATCCAAGTTTGGAGTAAAAGGTGGAATCTTGGCTAGGAGAGGCCGATTGATAGAGGAATGAAGGTGAGGAAAAAGTTGCTACATATTGGAACTAGCATGGGCACTTATGAATGCAGTTTTATTGCTGAAAAGATTGTCTGGGTGCTGAAATATGCATCTTTCTGGCTCCTAAAAGCCTGCCCCTTTTTTCTGTTTTACTTCTGTCATGATTTTAGTGTGTACTAAAAGTGACAGTTGTTGTACAGTCCCTTGGCAAAGGTAAATTTGGAAAGCCTTGATCATTGCTTTGAAGTTGCAGAAAGCATTAGCTATTCTATTTAAAAAGAAGGAAATGATAACTTAAAGGGGATGATGAAGGAGAGGGGGGAAAGGGAGAAATAGTAATGTAATTGGAATGATGAGGCGTTTACAGCCCAGTTGCTCAAAACTTTCCAAATTTTGGAATATTGTGGCAGCAGACAGCATGTAGGCCTTTTGGACTGGTGAAAGTTCTGTGTCTCACTGAGCATTTAGACAAGATTCAAAAAATCTTGCTAATCTTACCTTTGGTTTGTTTGTTCTTTTTGTAGGTACTAACTCTTCCCAGAGTAGCTCCCCTAGTTCAAGTGCTCCCAATTCTCCAGCTGGTTCAGGACACATAAGACCCAGCACTCTTCATGGCTTGGGTCCAAAGCTTGGTGGGCAAAGATACAGGTCGGGAAGACGCAAATCAGCTGGCAGCATTCCTCTCTCTCCTCTTGCACGGACACCTTCTCCAACACCCCAGCCGACATCTCCTCAGCGATCTCCATCACCATTGCTAGGCCATTCAATTGGAAGTACCAAAATAGCTCAGTCTTTTCCTAGCAAAATGCACTCTCCTCCAACTATTGTAAGGCATATTGTTAGGCCAAAGAGTGCAGAGCCACCAAGATCTCCACTATTAAAAAGAGTCCAATCTGAAGAGAAACTCGCACCATCTTATGGCAGTGATAAGAAACACTTATGTTCACGAAAACACAGTCTGGAAGTGACCCAGGAAGAAGTGAATAGAGAATTGTCCCAAAGGGAAGTAACTCTTCAGAGTTTGGAGGAGAATGTATGTGATGTGCCGTCACTCACACGAGTCAGGCCTGCAGAGCAGGGCTGCTTGAAACGACCCATCTCACGAAAATTAGGTAGGCAAGAATCCATTGATGAGCTAGACAGAGAGAAGCTGAAGGTCAAGATAGTTATGAAAAAGCAAGATTTTGCTGAAAAAGCAAGTGCTGCTATACACGACCCTAGCAGTGAACCAGAAAATCCCAATACCTTAAGACTGGAAGAAAGAGACAAAAAAGCATTCCAGAAGGTATTAGAAAGATCCAATCAGTTTGAAACAAAAATTGTTGCTTTGGAGACCCAGTCAGCTGGTGGCATACTGAAAGACACCCTTCAAAAGAATGCAAGCTTGAGATCAAATGATGGTGTTGCTTTAGATACACAGATGTTGTGTCATGGGTCTCCGCCTAATGAACTCAGTCATATTTCTTATGATTTCAAAAGAATTTCCCCTCCATGTACACTGCAAGATATGCTACCTCAGTCCTCTGACAGGATGCTAAATGGAAAGGGAGAAAACACAGATAAAAATGTACCAACAAAAGAATTTGTTAAATTTGAAAGATTAGATGGTAAACTTGCAAATATTGATTATCTTAGAAAGAAAATGTCCATTGAAGAAAAAGATGACAGTGTCTGTCCAGTGCTAAAACCCAAACTGACATCAAATATTCATGAATGCCTTCAACTTAATACCGGCAGACCTATAAACGTACAGCAGGACTCCACTACAGTTGCCGATGGTAGAACATTTATTGGCAGCGCACATGCAGCTCAGATTAACTCAGTTTCTTTTGTTCCTCTCAAGACCTTGAATGGCCGAGCAGACATGAGTGTGGAAAAATCAGCCCTTATTTCCACTGAGGGTCCTGTCAGAAAAAGTCCTTCAGAATATAAACTCGATGGGAGGTCTGTTTCCTGTTTGAAGCCCATAGAAGGCACACTAGACATTGCCTTACTTTCTGGGCCACAAGCTTCAAAGACTGAACTGCCTTTGTGCAGTGTCCTTCCCGAAGGACAGAGCACCAGCAGTGATGGGGGATCTTCTAAACCCTCAGCACCACAGGGGAGTGGTGGGAAGGCAGAACTGGCCTGTCAGAAAGAGCAGTCATTAAGCTATTCAAAATCTGGCAAAGTCAGCATATCAGAGCCTCAGGTTCTGCAAACAAGCAAGAGTTCTCCAAATCTACCAGTTATCCCTGTGGCTGCAGACGTAGTAACAGAGAAAAAGGTTTCTAGTCCAGCTACTAAAGGCAGTATTTCTGTTACCGAAGTTGTTCAAAAGAAAGACACATCCCCTTCAAAACAGAAGGACAATTCAATGGAGGTGAAGTCTTGTGTTATTCAAAGTCAGAGTGTTAAAACTACTGAAGTGCTCTCCAAACTCTCTGCTGTCCAAAGCACTCCTGAAAAAGCTGTAGGAAAAGAGAAGCAAATACAAAAGGAGTTGCCTGCCAAACAGCCAGTAGCCCAGAGAAGTGCTGAGCCTGTCCCTGCGAAGGTGGAGGTGATCAGGGAGTCATCTCTGAAGGTATCTGTCTCAGATGTCGTGATAACAAGCTACTCCAAAAGCAGTGAAAAAAATTGTGCTGATTTTGCCATTCCACCTCAGATGCAGGGAAAAATGCAGACAGCTGACCCCAAGGCACAACATAAGGATGGCAGAGAATCACTGAAAGAGTTAGGCAAAGATGACAGTAGTGTTGCTAGTAGTTTTGTGGAAAGGGACAAAACCATACAGAAAGTTCTTGGTGAGTCTAAGAAAGTTATCACAGAGTCAAAGACTGAAGCTCTTCCACCCAAACGGCCCATGCAACCCTCCATAGATTGTGATCCTAAAAATGAGAAGTCTGCACCAGTTTCCTCTGTGCAGAAGGACAATGCCAAAGATTTAGGAAAGAAAGATCAGAAACAGCCCACTGACACAAGGCTTCAAACTACCGAGAGAGAGCAGTCCAGCCAGGTTCCTCGGCAGCAACTTAATGCTTCAGGCTCCCCTGCTGTGAGAGAGACTGTAAGCAGAAACTCTGCTGTAGATGTTCACGTAGGCGTTCAAGAACACGTGAAGCCTGCTGCCACCTATGCAGAAAGCAGCAGTAATAAACACAGGCCAGTCTCTGATACGAGTTCCTCTAAGTACTTGGATACATCGTCACAAAAACCATACGCTCCAACCGTAAAAGAAAAAGAAACTATTATTCAGCTGTCTACCAGCTCCCGGAAAGATGGGAAGCATGCCAGTAAAAATGTGCTAGATCCCCTTTCTTCTGTCTCAGGCTCTTTGAGAAAAATGAGCAATGAGCATGTGCAGGCCGAAAGGCCTGTGAATTTGGAGCATGGTTCAGTAGCCACCCTGCAAATGAGCAGCATTACTCCTGACACCAAACCCAAATCTTCTGCTATCAGCCTGGTACCAGCAGGCCGAGAGAGTTCTAAGCAGATGCAGAGGCAAGAACCAGCAGGGCAGATGCAGAGGGAAGAACCAGCAGTTTTGGGGGAATCTGCTGATCAAAAGCAACTTCAGCTCAGTGAAAAACAAACCACATCTCCAAAGTTTTCCACTGTGAAAGACTGTCTCTTGCTGAACAAACAGGCAGACAGAAATCCTAGTAACCAGATGATGTCTGCAGACAAAAGACCCGAAGGAAAAATATGCACTGATGCACTTTATGTTCAGCTTGACAGTGGGAAAGTAGAGCCTACCATTTGCCTTGCAAACTGTGATACCAGAGGGAAAGGAGCAGAAAAAGCAACTGCAAGTATCAAAAGCTCTCAAGATCCAAAAGGGAAAGGACAAGTTAATCAAAAACAGCCAGAGGATGCAAACAAGCAGATTGCAACCAAACATTTGTTGGCTGCCAGTGGGCAGAGTTCTTGTCGTGTGACTGCAACACCAGGAAAGTCACTGACTTCTTCAGCCAATTTCTCTGAATATAGACAAGAAATATCTGTTTTGTCATCAGTGAAGAGTGATGCATCTTCAGCAAAGGTTAAAGCAGGCTTACCTGAGCTTCCTGCAACCTGCAAGGAATTAAGTAAGAAAAGCACCTCTTCCGCAGGGAGCAGTAAGGCAGAAATTACTAAAAGTGTTTCTCTGATGGCCTTGCACAGTGCTGCTGTTGCAGTAGAAGCCCACCACCCTGCTTCAAACCTTGGAGGTAAACCTGGAAATCAAGAGAAGTCTTTTTTTGTGGAGGTAAAAGGAAAAGATGTTGTTCAAGCTCAGCAGTCTGCTTCAAGAAAACAGAATGTAGGTAAAGATTTATCCAGGTCAGCCACTACACCTGACCGCTCTAACGCACTTTCTAATGACAAAGACTCAGCTCGGCAGCGGCGAGGAAAGGAACCTTCACGGAGCAGTCCTCACAAAAAATCCTGTTAAGTTTTAAGATCTGGCAGGTGTGAACTCAAGACTAGCTGAATCAATGTCAATATATTGGACTGCCTTTAAACCAGCACTGTGTCATGTCTTTGTGCAGCAAAGCTTTCATGTCACTGCAGAAAAAGGATGGGGATATGTAAAGAGAGGACTTTTTTCAAAATGCCTTCCCAATTGTAACCGGTAAAACTGTTACCATATAGTATTTGTACAAAAATACCTTTACAGCTGAGAGCTGTTGAAGAAAAGATTTCCTCTGTAAATACCTAGCAATGTGTTTGGGGTTTGAATGTAGCATATATACTTTGCTGCTGATTGCATTGTTTACTCTTCCCTTTTTTAAGATAGTTGCTTTGCTACTTATTTGCCATACTCGAATATGAAACTGAATTATTAAAACTCAGACCTGGCATGGACATGTACCAGCCTTGGTCTGACTGGAAAAAACAGGCCACGTTTTTACTTACTAAAAATCCTAGCTAGAGGTTGAAAAAGTACTAGTACAGAATAAATGTGGTGACTTATTGTGAGTTTTTACATGTATTTTTAATAATCCGATTTTGATAGTACTGTACCTGACTGACTGACTGCTTCACCAGATCCTAACACAAGACCTAACTGCATCTCCCTACCACACAAAGCCTGTCTCAGAGTGGGTGTTGTTAAAGCACCAGGAGGACCACTTGGTTGTCAGGGCATCCCAGCAGGAGTCATGTTCTCTGCTGAGATGGTGGTTCTCATCTTGTCTCTTGGGAGCGTGTTCTGTAACTTTCACCTCAGACAAGGCTGAGACTCTAAAGCACATGCTGTGTGTTTAATTTTTGCTGCAACCCTCTCCTGAGTTCCTTGAGCTTGTTTAAATTCAGGCCCTTACAGTGTGAGGCACAAGTATAAGCACATGACTTGCAGTACTAGTATGTTCATCCTTGTTTTTTAATACATTTAGAGAATACACATTATCATAGTATGTAGGTCTGCATAATTAGCTTCATGCAGCTGTAGCTTTTTTTCTGTTTTATGACAAGTAAGATAAAAAAGAAAAAAAGCCATTTCAGTATCTTACCTTCAAAAAAGTTCAGGACATCCGATACATTTTAATACATAGCTGGGGCCTTATGTTGTAGACTAAACTTGCTGTTTTTAGCAAGTAATTCTGGGTTTCACATTCATTTCTAAATGCATTAAGTAGCTCCATACATTTCATAACATAATCTTTTTATTTGTATGCAAAAAAGTAAATACTGTAATTCAAAAGAAGCATTTTGTAACAAAGGAACCTGTTGGAGCTATTTGGTGCTAGAATGTGACTGTCTTTTTACTTTTGCTAAGCCTTATTTAAATTTTGTATACTGTGGAACATGTAGACTTTGATCGCTTTAGCGTGGAGGTATTTAGTTAGTTTTGAAGGATGAAAGGTAAAATTTGAAACATGTACAGAAGCACTACAAAATACCCTTGCAGATGCGTGTTTTTTAATGATGGGGATCAATAGAATGGTAGTTTTGCTTATTTCTGTTATATGTACCCACAGTGGAGGTAGGCCCCTACCTGTTTCATCGGGGCTTACAGATTGTCTTTCTGTCTCAAAAGCTAGAAAATTGTTCATAAAAGCACAGTGTAATCTTGACTTGGAGGTTTGTATGACAACTGGCAATGCGCAGAATTCATTTCCCTCTGATGAAAACTTCATTATACTGATTAGTTGAGTTGGATTACAGCAAACCTGTCATGGAAAGGTAGTATCACAAACAACTCCTGATTTTTCATGTGGCACTAGAACATTCATACTGTTTTTGATGCATTCACAGAGGAGCTAGTGTGAGCAATGGATGGTATTTTTTGAGCAGTTTAAAAGATAAAATGGTCTCAACATTTACAGTTCATCTGTGCTTTGGCAGTTACTACAAATGAACACTAAAGCACTTCAAAATAACATTTCTGTCTGGGAGGTATTTCCTAGTTTACAGTCTTTGCATTTTTTTCAACTATCCTCTTATTTCCTTTTAAGCACATCTATCTTGTTTACAGTATACCTTTATGTATATTTTGTATAGTTCATTATCACTTCTGACAAATAAGTTCTTTGCATTTTGAAAGTGTAACAGTGCTTAAGCTCGTGTTTATGTAGTACCTGTTTGTTGGTGTTTGCCTTATCAGTGAGCTGTTAGATCCTCCTGCCTGTGTTCTACTCGGTCAGTCTTTACGTGATTGTAGATCTGATGTGTTCTTTTGTAGACTTCCTGCTGTAGATTCCTCAGCTTGAAAAAAAAAAAAAAAAAAGAAAAAAAAAGAATTGTTAGGGTCTGTGCAATAAAGTGTTTGCAGTCTTATTTTCTCTAAGAAACTCCTTATGGATGTCATAATTGTTGTATATTGAACATGAGTATTTATACTTATGCAGTTGTATAACATTGAAATAAAAATTCAGCATGAAACACTATTGTGTTAGTGTTTTTCCTTGAACTGCTTTCACTCCTGTAACTTAAGGCACATCTCTGCTCTGCTCAGAGGTGGACAGTTGTTTGGTTTTATTCTTTGGGGCAAACTCAGTGCACCCCTTAAGGCACATGCTGGCCGAACGTTTTACCTGAGGAAATGCAGCGTCGTCTGGAGACAGAGGAGGTCTGCATAGCTGAGTATCTCGTCCCAGGCAGTGGCTGGAACCACTACTACGCTGTTGGGTAGGTAGGCACGGGGTGATGATGGTCACTAACAATGGCAGTAGGCTATAATGTGACATTTAAATATTTCCTCCAAAACATGTCATCATTAATTCCAGTAGGTCAGTATGGTTTTTAGTACCATCTCAAAATACCTGGTCTTTCTAGGTACTTTTATTTACACTAAATTTTCAGCCTTAAATTCCTGGAGCATGTGTAAGTGTAATGTTTTCTTCAGTTTTGAAATCTCTACCCCTTGAATGCCATCAAATCTTCCTTTATCCTTTTTTTCTCAGAAGATAAAGTAGATGTGGTGAACCAGACAGGGGAGATGGAGCAGAGCACCGTAGTATCCAGTGGCCTCTTTGATGAAGAAAAATCCTTTTGGTGGGAGGAGCAACAGGGAAGGAGTATAGCTGCCCTGATTTTCATTTTTCCACTTCTTGCAGAGGAGCGGTGTCCGTTAAAATGCATGCGTCTTTACTCTTCCATTGCCAGCACCTCTGCGCAGCTGGTTGGCACGTGCCAGGAACTGTTTGCCCATCGGGGGGGTTGCTTTTGTTCACATTTAACTGTTGCTTTGTTTTCCCTATGTTTTTGCTCTGTACAAAACCAAGTTGTAAGGCTCTGATGACAGGTGAATGTCGCAAACGCCCGTCTTGACGTTGACAGGGATGGGCTGACGATGACCAGGGAGTGTTGACCAAGAACGGAGCCTGTGGAGGAGGCAAGATAACATCTTGTGAGACCACTCCTCTATTCGTGAAACACGTAAACAAAGACCATCTGTGCTCTGTGCACCATGTGCCTGTGACAGATCACCACTCGGTCAGCCCTGAAGTGGGGGGCAGTGAGACCCCCAGGACCCCCACAACCCACTAACTCATTTCTAGAACATTTCTGAACATTTCCTGAGCACATACAGCCCTGCTCAGTGATGACAGACCCCCGCCTATGGGGCAGGCACATCGGGTTGTAAAAAGGGAAAACATAAGTTTTCAACACACGCCCACCACCTGAAGGCTACAACTACGAGCAGAGAACATCGCTGGATCCAAGCGTGGTGATATCTTTTCTCTCTCTCTTTTTTCTTTCTCTCTTTCTTTTCCTCTCTATCACTCTTTTTGTCTCTAACTTAATTTTTGGCACATTAGGGTAATATCGTCACACGTTTCGCTAAACCCTTACTTCTCAGTGCTAAGTTTTGAGCATTGTTAGGACTTTTGCCAAGCCTCTATCTTTTGTAGTTCCACTGAGTTTTAAGTAAATTTATGATTGGTTTGAGCCTCTAAAGTAATTGTTGTTACTTCTGATTACTGCACAGAGAACTAAAAAGTTAACCTCACCCTCACCCCTTGTGGGGTGGGACACAAGCGCAGCAGTGTTACGGCATCACTTTTGCTGCTTTGCTCTGTTTGAAACCAGTAAGTGAGGGGAAGCTGCAGGTCACTCCCAACCTTCCAACTTGCTTCAACCCAGCCGAAGGCAGATAGTCTGCAAAATTGGTGCACTGGCAGGGGCTGTGACGAGTGCAGGAGTGGAGAGCAGGATCCGGCAGCTCAGGGAAAGGAAATTGTGCTGTAGTTGAGGATTGATTCTGGATCCTGTTGCTCTGCCTGCTGCACCATCTCTGCCTGCGGACAGCAGCAGTCGCCTCTGCCTGGGGAGGCACATGCAAGGGTGAGTGTCCGTTGTGTTCAGGGCCAGAGGAAAGGGGTGGTGTAAGGGGTTTGTGTTGAGAAAGAAATTGGGAGAGAAAGGTTAAAAGTATTACATGTCATGGCCTGGCATCCTTGCTTCTACTGTTACAAGAAACTGCACCTCACCTGGGATGGGAGTGCTTTCATGGTCTGCAAGGGAAATGTGAGCTGCCTTCTTCAGCACTGAACACCCAGTTTGCTGTGCTCCCTTGGACCTGATATTTTTGTTCCATGTCGTTTGCTAGACTTAGCAGGGATGTCAAACTTGGGATTTGGATGGTAGGTCAGATAGCAGCTCAGAATAAATCACAGGACAGGAAGATACTAGAGGGTATATGGATGTATGTCCCAGTTCATGGCTTGGGTTAGCAACAGTTTTTCTTTCCACTGAGTATAGCTATCATGTAGTACTCGATAGCATTGACCAGCTCAATCTCCCAGACATCTGCCAAGAATGGATTAGAACGAACTGAGGGTAGGAGGTGACGTTAGAGGTTATGGTTCAAGCTGCACAGAGTTGGGAGCATCAGAACAGTGGAGAAGGCTGCATAGTAAGAAGACAGTAACAACATAGGTAAGTTGAAGGGCTTGCTGTGTGCTAGAAAAGTGCAGGTGTGAATTGGATCAGGGGCAAGAGGCTGTCTGAGATTTGCTGGAAAAGGATGTCGTCTGCTGCTGGGGGAGAAGAATTTCCACTGTATTTGCCAGATGAGGAGGTATGGTATGAGTGAGTGGTTGGGAAGGGATCTCACCTGCTCTTTTCCCAGGTACAAACAAGAATACTGAACGAAAGAAAGATCTTAAAAGATGCATCATTGACATTAGGATTTTTTTAAAGTCAACAGATTTATAAATTGGCCTCTTCAACCATCTTGTTCAAAATAAAATCTTTCAAAATTTACTTCCATCTTACCGATTGTTTAAGCACAGTTGGGGAAGGAAGAGCTTGGCTCTGAGTTTTGTTCTGTCCAACTGAAATAAAGATAAGTGCTTGCCAGTATCTGAAATGGGACTCATTAGCTAAGATCTGCTCAAGTGTTTTCTCTGTGTAAATACTGATAATGAAGTCTGTTTTGCACTTTTGTGTTGTACCGTGACTTCAGTGACATCTGTAGCCCAGGAACCAGGATGGTGGTGAGCTCAGCCCTGTTAGGCACCGTTCACCTCAGGCTCCCCTTGGTCTCTCTGTGTGCCGGCTCCCCAGCTGTATTTGAAAATGAAATTGAAAAAGGCCTGACCAGAAACCATCAGATCAGACCTTGGCTGGGTAAACAAATTCTATAAAGAAAAATAAATCTACTCTTTCCATGTATATCCTTAAGTAATCCCAGAAAACTAAATCTTTGGACTTCAAAAAGTTTTAATATATAATCTGGACATTTTAGTGTATTATAGCCATGTATAAATTTTCCTTCAGAATGATCAGTCCCTGTATTTAGTACTTGTGTACCCCAAAACATAGAGTGTATCCTGTTCAGCGCTGTTGTTCACATGGTGTCCTATGAATGGTATTTTGCAGGCAAATAAGAAAGCAGAGATGACACTGTAAAGCAAATCAAAGGAAAATGAAAGTGACAACAGATGAAGATATGATCATGAAGAACAAGTTATGTAGAGGGAAAGGGATGGGTCGCAGGGAAGTCTGTACTTAATACTCTGTGTGCAAATACATATTGCACAGGAATATGTTCACCATCTTGCCTTTTCAGCTGTCTTTAATGTTTAACCACCTAATGTCTACACATGAGTCTACACCATGATACTGGATAGCATTTCAGAAACTGGTAGCATTTAAATCCTGTGTTCCTCTCTCCAAATGAAGAGACATTTCAGAAAGCATCAGCCCAACATGCAGTTTCACCCTCAAGTCACTGACGTTTGTGGGTGTCCTGCAGTTACTACCTGATACTTGCAGCAATTTTTTTGCACCTATCCCAAACTATGAACCATGTCATGCTCCTTTTAACGTCACTATTTGTCTGTCACTTTCCTGAACCCACAAATTTAAGAGGAAAACAATGGAAGAAGCAGGTCTCTCGTGTATGGTGCACACATTGGCATCCACGCTGGATTGTTAGATAACACAATTATCGGAGGTTGCTCATTTAACCAGTCGGATTTGCAGAGGGAGAACATGCGCCTCAAACCCTAGGTTGACTTCAGGAGCATCACTGCCTTGCTCCCAAGGATGAGACAGGGAGTCCTTGCCTCGGGCAGCGTGGCTCACTCAGCGACATTTCTCTCCCTTAGGCTGGTCCTTGCAGAAGGACTTGTCTGACAGAGGCAGCCTGCGCAGCTTTGGCATTCTGCAGTTGGAGCACGGCGCCTGCTGACGGGGTCAGGAGAAGGTTTCTGTGCAGAGCATGTCGGTAGCTGCAGAAACAGGGAATACGGAGAGTTGTGAGGAGAGGAAACATCCTAGTATCCAAAATCTTGGAGTGTTTAGAGGCAAATGGAGAAGAAACCTCAAACACTTCTCCCTGCGTGTCCTTGGGCAGCACATGGCTACAAAGACAGGAGGAGGAGAAGCTGTGGGGTAAGGCAGGCGGCGTACGTGATGTGAAGGCATCTGAAAGCTGCAAGAATCCATGTCGTATTAGATCCGCTAACAGAGGGTAAAAGGGGCTTTTCAAATGAGAGAGGTATTTCTTACTTGAGAAGAGCAAGCAGGGATTGTTGTCAGTAGTGTCTTCAGAAATGAGAAAAAACTTTCTAGTCCTGCAGCGATCTTTGAAATCTTAGTCAGCTTGTTACGGAGGAAAATGTCAAGGAAATGCCTTTGGGGCAGGAGCTGAAGCTGAATGTGGAGTCCTTCATGGAAAGTGTTGAGAGACACCTCATCTTCCACGGCTCAGTGAGCAATCGTGGCTCCTGGCTTAACGCAGTGGGGAGCCTTGCTGGGGCAGGACGAGACTCCACATGGTGCCTGCTCTGCTGGGGAGACAGAAGGGTCATACCCTCTGAGAAGGTTGTGTCTATACGTCAGGGTTAGCCTTATTAAAGAACTAGTGCTATAAATCACACTACGGTAACAAGGGCAGATGAGTAGGCACAGTAAGCTCCCATAAGACCCTTGGTCAAACGCACATACTCTGTTTTGCCACTGAGTTCATTCACATGTGATGGCAGAAGAAGGGATTTGGTTGTAGTGAAAGTAAATAAGAAGTCCGTATTTTTTCCTGCCTGGCTATTGCATATCCTGTTGAAGCAAAGAGACTGACTTCACTCCAGGGACGCACGCCAGAAGCAACGTGAAGTAGCTGTCGGCACCAGGAGCACCCGTGGGATGAGGTTGCTGCTCCCTGCTGCGCCGCCCCCTTTGCAGTCTCAAATGTTCTGTCCGCTCCGTGCCGTGGGAAAGTCTCATGGCTGTTGGCGTTGGTGGGTTTTTTGCCCTGTGCAAGCACATGTAGTGCCAAGTACCTGCAGATTCTTAACCAAATCTACAAGTTTTATGGTTAAAGCTGAAATTGTTGCTAGTCCCTGCTTACTATGGAGTCTAGTAAATAGTACAGGAGCAGGGCCTGCCCCAGGCTGAGAGGCAGACAGACAGAGGTTCAATGGCCAGGAACTTCCTAAGGATCAAAAATATTTTAAAGAAATCGGAGACATGATACAGGCTGTTTCTGTCAGTCCTGCAGGAGTGCGTCTTACGTGACCTTGAATGTTGTTCACAGAAAGGATTTTTTTCTTTTTAGTACAGTGGTATATGCTACTGCCAGCTCTTAAACAGCATTGTTTTTCAGGGGCATTTGATAGAGGGTGAGGGGTTTGTTTGGTTTGTTTGTGGGTTTGTTTTGGGTTTTTTTGTGTTGGGAGTGGTGGTGGTTTGGCTTTCTGTTTTTTGAAGAGAACTAGGTTTCCCTTTACAGGTGCATTAGCCATAGCAAACGTGACATCAGGGCTAACGCTGAGTTAAAATGGGATTCCGCTATAAGAGAAGTTATTCATGTTCAAGGCTCAAGTCACAGTTTATTTTTCCAGTTTTCAAATAATTTTTTTCCATTATTTTTCTAAAAGTTATAACACAAATGGGAAGGGTATTACAAAAGTTAAGAAAATACAGGTCACAGACAAAAACAGCAAGTTACCTTCCATCTTAATACAATTGCTGTACACGTTTTCTATATCTTCATCACAAGCTTATATTTGCTGGTAATTTTGCTTGAAATAGCGAGCACCCCAAATGAAGATGGCACCACAGGATAAAATAGCCAGGACAACTGCAACGATTCCTGCTGTGTTGATCCCACAGGAGAGCGATATGGTGGCCAGCTGAGCCCCAGCTAGCAGTTTGGGTTCAGAGCATGTTGTTCCTTCAGGGTCTTCAATTTTATCCAGATTCTGCTTATACCAGGTGATTAAACCGATATTGGAGCAGGTGCAGTCCAGAGGGTTGTAACTTAAATTGATTACGCAGTGGCCAGCTAGGGAGGCTAGCTTGTCACGTGGCACAATACGTATCCTGTTGTGAGCAAAATTGAGATAGATGCTCTTGAGGTTTGAAAATGCATCTGTGCTGAATGTAGTAAGTTTGTTGTGGCTCAGATCAACGTGCCGTAACTTCTTGAGGCTGAGAAATGCTTGGCCGTCTATGGTTGTCAGTTCACAGGACGATAAAATTAGCACCTCTAAATTGGATAGCTGTTGGAACAGTTTGTCCGTTGGCATGATGCCTGACTCAAAGTTATTTTGACTAAGGTCCAAGAGCGTGAGGTTTCCCAGGCCTTGAAAGAGATGCTGAGTGCTAGTATTAATGTGGGAGGAGGAAAGATTCAGCACTTGCAAGAGATGCAAATTTCGGAAAGGACCCTGTGAAGTGTTGATATGAAGAGGAGTGAAAGCTAGGTCCAGCAGCTCCAGGTTAGCACCATCCTCAATGAGCACGTCTTGGAGGCGGAGCCTTAAGTTGTGGCTCAGATTCAGGTACCGAAGACTGCTCAAACCACTCAGCGCCTTGTTACAGCAGTCGAAGCTTTCAATATGACTTTTACTTAAATCGAGGTGTTGAAGCTTTGACAGTTTCTCCAGACAGCCAGAGCCCAGCTGCAGGACATGCAGGTTCCCCTTGATGTGGAGGCGGGTGAGGGAGGGGAAGGCGGCAGAGCTGATGTTGCAGAGGTGCTCGAAGGAGTTCGCGTTGAGAACTAACTCTGTGAGCGAGCTCATGCCGCTGATGCCGGGGGGCAAGGCGCTGATGTGGGTTTGAGTTAGGTCCAGCTTTCGGAGCCTGGTCAAGCACTGAAACGTGTCGGCGTTTAGGTTTCTGAAGTGCCGTAGCTGCAGATAGAGATCCTCGACAGAGATATTACAGAGGCCTTGTAAAACATTCGGGCTTATGGAGGGCTCTTTTTCCACACCGTGAAACGTTCCCAGCCAAAGGGTCTGGACTGTGGAGTTCTGTATCCCTGCCAGGACCCCAGGGATGTCAGTGCAGCCCCCAAAGTCCAAACTGTAGAAATGGGTTTGGAAAGCTCCAGGTTCGATGTTTATCATGTCATTGCCTTTAAAGATGAGAGTTATATTGCTGGTCTTCTGCAGAACGTGGACATCTTCTGCTGTGATTGTTCTTATGTTGTTCATTTGAAAGTCAAGGTATTTGAGGTTTTGAGTGGGAAAATTAGGAGGAAACTGCAGTGAAGAGATGTGGTTGCTGCCCAAGATGAGGGTATCCAAGCTGTCCAGATTTGTCATTGGAATAAAGGACAAACTGGTTATTCCTGTCTGAGTTAAGACAAGCTGCTTCAGGGACTGTGGGCCAGCGAACGCTGTGTCAGACAGAAACATGAGCAGGTTTCCGGTCAACACGATTGTCTTCAACTGCTTGTTGCTGTGAAAGGCGCCGTCATACACCCAGTTAATCTGACACCTTGAGAAAGCAACGGAAACCAGCATCAGTGGTCAGACTTGCACAACTCTCCCAGTATACGTGATAACCTGAACTGCACTTCTTATCTGTGAGAGCTCACGATCAGTTGCCCTCACCAGGATAAAACTGTCTGTCTTTTCCAGTCATGCTTGCCCGGTATTTTTAAGCTCACATTGAAATACAGGGTTCTGATGAGCTGAAAAACCTGCCCTGAAATGATGGGTGCGTGGAAGCATTTGTAGAAGTCAGGAAGACGTCGGAGTTTTAGTGTACGGCTTAGAATGAAAATCTCTTTTCCTACAGAAAGAGCTGGACGTTTACAAGGATCAAGCCTGTCTTCCTTTAGGGTTTTGGGAACATTATCTTTACGGAAAAGTGAATTAAAAAATTGCTTTAGTGGCTTTGCTGTCACTACTGTCTTAGCAGCAGTAATATGTGGAAAACGTGAATTTCACCCCCTCCTGCAAATGATTGCCACCACAGGAGAAGCCGAGATACTGCCCAAGTGTATCAATGTCTGCTTAGCAAAATAATGCACAGCTGTCTGCAAGTGCTACTGGTGGTTTCCCTGTGAAGGCAGGGAGGAGATGCTCTGGTGTGCCCCAGAAGCTGGCTTTGGGCAGGTGGCTTGAGCAACCTGATGTGGAGGAGTGAGGACGCTCTTCCCGTACCTTGTTAGGTCCAAGTAGAGAAGCGACTTCAGTTCAGAGAAGGTTGAATTCTGGAGGGAAGGGAGCACGTTGAAGCTGAAGTCGAGGATTTCGGTTGTCACAGGTAGTTTTTCAGGAATCTCCCTCAGTCCTAAACCTTCACAGCTATAGCTTTTATTTACTGCAATCTGTGGAAAATATATAGTGAAACTGCAAGAGGTATGTACTGCAAATACAAATAGGAAACTATGGCACCTAAAAAAAAAAAACCAATCAGAATTTTGAATTATTTAAAAACATAGCAGACAGAACCCCAGGAAATCTTAGTGCAGGCTTGTAATGCACAACCCTGGGGTTTTGTGGAGTGTGTTTTTAAAAGTAGTGCCTTGAATCTCTCTTGTACTAATTTGAAGTGTGTCTTATCTGTAGTACTTTCTTATCGAAGTTAGTACATATGAGGATTGTTTACTCCTCTGAATGAATTATTAATCCCTAAGAAAGAATCCCCACAAGGTAGTTTTAAATTCTGAATATCATGAGTCTTGTAACAAAGCTTATTCTAAGAGAAGTCTTAAGAAAACCTTGCAGAGAGGAGGTAAAACAGAGCGGGTCTGGGAACGTTTCTAGAAGGAACATGTCCAAATCAATTGGATCTGAACTGCAGTTACACTCTGCAGCGGGGATGGTGGGAAGGTTTAGCTCTGGGTAGACAAAGATCATATCTGATACGCTGAGTCTTTAAAATTTCTGAGAAGGCTTTTCAGTTTAGCTGAAAATAAATTGATCTATTACATAGAGAAGTCCACTCTGTGGACCCCAGGGACATTCATTAAAGGCGCTTGACCTGCCTTTGCCTGGTGATTGCACAAAAGTCAACCAGAGCCTGGGACTACGGCATCCGGGGAAACGCCAGCTCTGAATAGCCTGCCATAGCCTCTCAGGGCAGCGGAGGTGCTCAGACCATCGCGCCTTCCCAGCTGCCAAGCCGCGGTGGGGGGCATGGGCGCAGCCAGCGCAGTGCCACCCTCCTCCTCGCCCAGCCCTGCTGCCAGGGAAAGCCCCGGGTGGTTACAGGGCCAGCTGGGAGGGACAGGCTCCCCGGGGCCACGTGGGAGCCGCAGCCTTGGCAATATCCTGCCAGGAAACTCGGAGATGTTCTGCTTGCAGAGAAGTAAAAGCATGTATTGCACAGCTGGCCAATCTGATCATTTTAAGGAGGTTCAAAGCTGTTCTATTAGCCCAAACAAAACAAGCACAGGTGGTGGGATGTGCGGTGAGAAATGCACTGGAGCCGGGGGCCCGTGACAAGCGGAGGTGTGCACCCTGTGAGGTGCAAGCGTGTGTCTCACCAGGGTTTTGTTGAGGTGCACGTGTGTGGACCCTGGGGAACAGTGCACGAGGTTCAGGTCTTTTCATTCGCGTGGGACTATGAGCGAGACCAAACCAGGTCTCTGCCTGTCTGTGGTAACCTCGCTGGAGGGGAAAGAGCAGTATTTGTTTCAAGCCACAAGCTGGACATGGCAGCAAACGCTTTCTTCCTTTGCTATAGGTGCAAGTCCTGTAACCGGAGGGTGCCGGGGAAGCGCCATGGCACGGCCCCGGTGGGGAGTGCTGCTGCAGGCGGCACAGCCCCGTGGGCAGGGGCAGAGAGATGCCAGCAGCGGCATGGCGGAGCCGGGAGGGAGCGGAAAGGAACTGTCTCAACAAAATGCCCCATGCGGGTGGGGGGCGCGGCTCCTCCACTGTCCCTCTCCTCCTTGGCGTGCTGGGATGCGGCTGGAGCTCGGCACCTGGGGGACAGCACCAGGCCTGGCATCGGCAGGGTGGGACAAGCCAGCGCTGCCCATGGCTGGGCCCTTGGCAGGACCCGAGGGGCAGCGAGCCAGCCCGGTACCTGCCATGGCATGAGGACTTGGCTCCACTCTAGAAGCACTGAAATAATACAACACTGTTAACTATAGAAATGGCAAAATGTACACTTAGAAAAGCTGATGCTTTCGATACTGGTAAGCAAAGAAGAAGCCGTGGAGCTGACTGCCATGACATGCACTTTAGACAGATAAAAAATGTTAGGCTGTCACTATAAATGAGAACAGTGTCTATGTTTTGCCATTCAAAGAAATTTGTGAGTAAGGTCACTCTGTGTGCTTTGTGGCTTGGAGCAGCTCTCACAGGGAGCTGAGGAGCAGCCATCCCCTGGGGAATCCTGGTGTGCAACTCGGAGTCCTCAGGGAATTGTGCATTTAATTCAGTGAGGCACTTGCTGTTGGCCCCAAATGTGCACTGTGTAGGGGGGCTGGGTTTCCACAGTGCTTCTTCCCAGAATCAAAGTCCTTACTTTTATTTCCTTGACTCCCACTTTAAAAAATAAAATAAAAATCTTATGGCTCAGCCTTTTCCCCTGCACCTGGAAAAACGCTGGTACTTTCCTTCTGTTCTCATGGGGTATCGCACATCAACCAAATGACAAATAGAGACACCATCATCCCACCACTATGCACAAATACCTGTATGGAGAGCACAAGCATGAGACAAAAATGCTTCTGTCTGTCCCCTGTCCAGCTCTAGTATCTGCTAAACACCCCTGTGAAACTGTATCGTCCTTCCAGCTCTCTGGGAGGTGAAGCACAGTGCTGGGTTGATGGGCTACCAAAGTCCCTGGCTGTGGCAGGAGAGAGTGTGAGGGTGCACGGACACGTGGGTGTGAGGAGGAGGAGGAGGGACAGTGACCGATGTCCCTGAGCACATCTCGAGACACCTGCCTTATTTCTCTGATAAAGGCCTTCAGATCCCGCTGAAGGAAGCCCCTCAGAAGTGGAAACAGGCAGACACCAGCAGGCAAGCGTTCACCGGAGACCGGTCCCCTGCACACGCGGCTCCCGTACCTCAAGAGGGACCGGCGGCTGTCACTCACCTCTGCGCACGTCGTCTCTGCGGAGATGGATGCTTTGCAGCTGATGCAGGTGAGCACTGTGAAAATCATGAAGTATAAATCACAGGCCATTACGGAGTGAGGCCGTTTGTTAAAATGGATGATCTTGTGCTATCTTCCTTTAATGGAAGCGAGAGAGAGCGGCAGAGGTCAGGGAAGCTGGGTGAGTCGGCTAGAAAGGAGGTCATGAGGAAAAGAAACGCTTGCTGGGCCTCCCGAGTTCAGTGTGAGCAAACAGTAGTTTTGGAGTGAAAGAGGAACTTCCCTGCTTTAAATATAGTCAAATGACTGTGCACTGCTACTTTTCTGGGGCAGAACAGGTTTTTTAAAAACTGAAAGTGAGGGCAATTGGTCTTTATGCTTGTATAGAGTGACACATCTCCACTAAGTACAGGGGAGTTAGTTCAGCGTGAAATAGGAGGTAAAGCATGAAAAGGGCTGATGAGACTGCAGTGTCTCACCAAAGGGGAATTAAATGCAATGGAAAGTTTGAGTCAAACAAAATTTGACTTGTGAAAGTCACAAGAACTTGTAAAATGACTGAAATATAGGCACAAAATCTGCGCGTATAATGCTGCAAAAAGGATCATAATGCTGAAACATCGTTCATCTGAAAATGAACTCTTTTCCTCTTGCGTTTAGATTACAGGTAGTGACCAGTTTTCTGAAAGGCGACAGTATTTCTAACCGTCCCTGGGAAGGGCAGGAGTGCGGCAGCTGCAGGTGGGAGTGTCTGGTCCTCGCTGAGCGCTGGCTCTAGCCAGCCAGCTCAACCTGCCTTTTTTTCCCCTTCTTTCAACAGCTGAGCTATTAGCTTGATAACTATGTTTTCAGCAGGCTTACCTGGCACTCTTTCTTCACCATCCAGTAGAGAAAGGCATGATGAAAACATACTGATCTTGGCAAATGTGCCCCAGCATGGTGCAGAGAGTCCAGGTGGGCTGAACCACAGAGCCGATCCAGCCCCTGGTAACTCAGTCAGTGAAGCTTCAAGCAATCAAGATGCCATCTGGAGAGCATCGAGCTCGACACCCGGGAAGATGGAGACATCTGGGCTTCTCTGGTGCCAAGGACACGCACAAAATCAGCGGCTTCAGCTCTGAAACAGTGTATAAGGGCCACGGCTGCACTGGTAGCTGGAGATGATGCGTCTGTCGGGTTTTACCTGAGCCATGCTGTGCTCATCCATGCAGGTGGCTGGGGAGAGGGGAGCAGTCAATGTGGCATGAGCAAAACTTAAAATCCGGTGCGGAGCCGACTCTCTTGTGCATCTTTGCCTAATTCTCTAGGATGGGCTGTTGCGGCTGGTGGGCACGGAGAGGCCACGGTACCAGTGTCCTGCTGCTGTATTTGTCCGCTGCTAGGATGCTTCTGTGCTGATCTGATTCAGCTGTTTTGTGCTTTTTTCCTCCTCCTGAATTTATTAAACTTAAAAGAAAAATAACTTATCTGAATGACAAGCTAAAAAGCTGACTCCGCATGCCACTAACAGCTCTGCCTCTTTTCCAGCCAGCTCCACATTTGCTTGAAATCCTGCTCCCCCTGCAGCTGGTAGCAAAAATTTCAGAGAAATTTGTTGTTCAGGATGTTTGGTCCTTGTTTATGTGCTATTTTGCACGCTAAGGCTGAAAGGCTAAGGCTCGGGCTGTCCCCACCCTCCCCTCTGCGCTTTCCTTGCTGGCAGCAGCTTGAACTCACGTTTGCATCCCGTGTCTTGTTTCTGGCAGGCTATGAGCCCTAGTGGTACAGATGCTTCCTCAAACCACCCATACCAGAAACCTCGAATTTAAGATGAATGTGTTGTTTTGGAAGAAAAGTCCTTTAAATCAGGAAGGGATATCAGCTGAAGCCAATCCTGCCTCTTCCTGGAGTGGAAGTATATTACTATGTGTCATGGAATTTACGTGTGACATAAAGGGGTATAAATAACTCCAGAGATTTTGGGGTTTTTTTGGGGGGTGGTGGTGGGATACGGTTGTTTTTTGAGAAAACAGGAAGTTTTATGATGCAAATAGTGAATTCTAAGGCCTGCCTCAGCTTCAAGTAATGAAGAATTCATTATGAAATTGGCATTGGGTGCCTGAAGTTCTTCATCTCATCCATGTGCACAAGCAATCGCTGAACTTAGTAAAAATGACTAATGATTAGAGGTGTCTGAATTATTCATTACATGTGCCTATCTGATTAACTTAGCTCCTTGTGCCCGTAAAGGAGTGAATGGGGAGAGGTAAGAGTTTATGGCAGTAGTTAGCGGGAGGAGGTTTTGGTGCTGGCAGAGGGCTTTGCTGTGAGCGCCTGCCGTGGGCTCGGGCTCAGCCAGGCTGCAGCTCCTCTGTGACCTTTTCTGCACACTTTCTGCATTTAATAATGGTGTTTGCTCTTCCCAAGTTCTGGGTGGATCCTTTCTCCATCACCACCTTCACGGGGGCTGCCAGACCACGGGGGCTGCTAGGAGCGTGCCCTCGAGAGTATTTTTCTCTTCATAATACTACTTTCTATGTGCTTGGCTGAAACTCTTCCCGCTCTGGTGACAGTAAATTTAAGAGCATGTGAACACCAGTGGTAATAATTGGCTTTAGTGTAATGGTGCTTGTCACCGAGCGCTCGTGAGACGCTGAATGCTGCTGAGGGCCAAGCAAATTGCTCCCTCTGCATTGCCCCTCCGGCGCCACATCGCCCCACAAACAAATTGCACTGCACTGCAATCAAAAAGTCCCCTAGAGAGGGCTGTACATCCCCCCTAAAAGTTCCCCATTTTAAACTGATTTCTGAGCTAGACAGGAGGAACAGCTCACGAGGCTTACCAAAATGCAGTGAGTCACCCAAGGCAGGTGGTGGTGGCCCTTCCTCCTCTTAAAAACCTCTTAAAAACCACCAGTGTTGGTCCTAGTGGGGACCACGATGGTGAAGTGGTGGTATGTTCCTCAGCCCAGCCAAGTGGCATGGACATGGGCATCATGTGGGCTGTTGACATGATGCTGAAGTCACAGGATGCCAATTCCCACCTCTGCCACAGAAAGACGGGTCCCGTTTCTGGGTGGGATCCTGGGTCCTGCAGGAACCTCTCTGCCCGGGCAGGAGGATGGCTGGTCGGGTTGAAGAGAAGTCCTGCCTGGTGGCAATCTTCCCGGCTGGCCCTTCCCTCATGTCAGGAAAGGCTCCTGATCAGAGCACGGAACACAGCACTTCCAAAAAGCTTGGCCCATGGGGGGTGCCCCCGGTGGGATGAACCTGGGAAATTGCTCCTCTTCCAGGGTTGCCTTAGAAAAAATGTGTAATGACTCTAGGGGTAAGCGGCAATCAATCTAAGAAATAAAAAAAAAAAAGTGCAGAGTGTTATGTATATATATTAAATAGACTTTAGCACCCTCAGAATTCCTATCAGACGTTAATTCTCTCTTATTTAAGAGATAAATCATGTCAATCTCTGGGTCTTCCATAGCTCAGAAGAAGGGATTGGCAACCCAACACAGCAGGGCTTCCAAAATACCTGTCTATACAAGATCAAAGGATTAAAATAATTTTCAGTCATTCAAGTATGGATTTCAAGACCTTCCTAGTTTGTTGTTTACTTTGGTACAACAAACAAGAGATAGGAACCCAAATGATTGCTTTACATGTTGGGTGTTAAGAACCTGGACTGGGGTTTGCCTTGAGGCAGTGAGATTTGGGCTGTGACTGTTCCCCCATCGCAGCAATGTGGTGCCCTGAGAGGAAACACGGCAGCTGGGGAGGCCCGTGGCCACCTGCCCTGCCCTGCCACAAACACACATTTTCCAGCAGGAAAATCTGCACAGGCTCTGCCGCTGGTACAGGAGGTGCTGCCGGCTCAGCCTGTGCTCCGAGGAAAAGCCTAAAAAAAAGGTGATGCAGCAAGAGCATAAATCACCTGCAGGGAGAAAAAGCTGCTGTAAGAAATGTCAGACTTTACCAGACTTTATGGGGAAACCCTCTGCTTTGTGCTGCAGCAATTGATCTTTCTGAAACCCTAAACAAGGGCAGAAGACAGCAGCCAGACACGCTTGCCATCCCATGCTCTCGGTGCATGTGAGCGATGTCCCTCTGCCTGCCCTCACAGGTGGTGGGGACACGAGGGACCGGAGCTGCGGGACTCTGCCCGCGATGCCCTCCCCAGCTGGGCTCCAGCCTGCCCAGTGGGCATTTCGAGCAGCTGGGGGCTAGGCTTCGGCACCCCCGTCTCAGGGATTCCTCTTCTCTGCTTTGCCACTGCTTCTTGGTGGAGGGCCAGACCACCAGCCTCTGTCTCTGGCATTGACGGTTAAGGTTAATGCTGAAAGCATGCCACAGCTTCAATCCAAAATTTCAATGATTTGAGCAAACCACTTGCACAGGTAGTGACCTGGATGCCCCTTGAAAAGAGAGAGAGAGTGTGACCAGGGTCGTGATGCAAGCAGTGTATAGAAATACCCCAGACAAATAAAGCGAGCACCCCTCTGGCTGTCTCCCCACAGATGGCTGCTTCTCACGTGAATTTTACTCGAGGCAGCTTTCAGAAGGATTGATGGTGAAGGTGCTCAGCCAGGGTGCTGCTGCTGCGCCAGGTCCCAGAACCCCTGGGCTTCGTGGGGGCATCAGTGCTAGTTCTTTAGTAGGCAGGATGGACAAACTTTTAGCTGATGATCACAGCTTGCTAGAGGCCAGGGGGGTGCCGGGCTTCCTGGCCCCCACGCCTGCATCCTGGGCTCTGCCTGCCAGCCAGGAAGCTGGGCTGGCCACGGCTGGGGCACGCAAAGCCATCCGAAGTCCTACCAAACACAAACCGAAAACAGTCAGGACAAAGGCTCTATGCGGGAAGGAAATTGCTGATGGGAATTAGTAACTGATTAATTACTGAGGTCTTGTACATTTATGTTTCATCTGCAAAAGGGGATGTCTCCTATACTATCCCTGCAGATACTGTTTCTTTATAACTATTGTTGTATTACCCTTCCTGAGTAGCTTGTGATTTTTCAAATATTCAGAAGATGTTTTGAGGATCTCAGCTGGAGCCCCCTGTTACTCTGTGAAACAGCTGTAAGACTTTTCCCTATCTCAGAAATGTAGCCCCTGTTTCCTGCTAAGCAAGCAAAATATCCAGTATTGTCGCTCCCGGTGGGTTGTGTCAGTACTATAAAGCCAAGATAAAATGCAGATTTCAGTGATTAGTAACAAGCTGTTCTTTCTCTGTCTGAGCAATACAGAAATCTGACAAACTGGGCTGTGCATGTCTTGCACACAATTTTTACATGACTTGAGTAGCAAGTAAAAAATCAGAATTAAAACCCACGTGAGCTTCCCCTTTCCTCAGCTGGTCTCTGTCGGGTGTAGCTTGGCACAGCTTTGAGGAAAAGGAGCTTCCCAGCCCTGGCATGGAGGAGCTGGACTGATCCCTGGGAGTCACATTTTTCTTGGGTTTGGTTTGCTTTGGTTGGCCACAGATATTAACCGTGCAATGGGAGGAAACTGGGCAGAGATAAAGAAAAAGAACCAAACTGAGGGAGCCGGTGTGAGTTCAGGCTATTTAAAGAACTTCTGGCACAGAGGCTTTGAAATGACAAAAGAGCATCTTAAAAGGAAGTTCTGTTGCTAAGCGACATTAATTGCCGTGTTTAGAGCTCCAGGAAGAGAGGAGAGGAACCTCTCCCCACACTTGCAAGCAAGAAATGATGGTAAGGAGCACCCGTGATCCAGGTGCCATAGCTGGGTCCAAAGTGGGTTGGAAGTGTCCCAAGCCATGTCCTGTCTGAGACAAGGTTTCCATGACCCTTTGGTGGCCACTGGTGAGACTGTGGGCAGGTGAGAGCCACCTCTCCCCCTTCACCTGCGGGCTCTGAGAGTGCTGAAATGCAGCAGCAGGCAACACCTCTGGTCAGGGTGGGTGGGAATAATGAGAGAAACCCAAAACTGCCGTGACGAGGAAAAAAATGGCTTGGGAACCTGAAATGATGTCCCTGCACAGTTTTGACTGCTTCAATTCACCTCTCGAGTTTATTTTCTCTTTCTCCCCCATTCATATTAACAAATCTTCATCTGCTTATTTAGCACTGATGGTCTTTGCCGGATGAGCATTCATGCAGCTGCTGAGTGATATCCTATGCTGGTTACAACGGCATGTGAGGTAACAACATAAAATGCGTGATGCTCCAGTCAGGAATATGTCGATGCCCTAAATATATTTTGCCACAGGGTAACGTTTGTTCCGTTGGTTCCTTTGTCCTCACCATGCTTCAGAGACATGGCTCTGAAGTCCCTATCCCTGCAGCAATCTTGCCTTTCTTGCCGAGCTTGAATCTTTGACTGATCTGGTTTGCTGATGGGAGAACAAACCAATCTCACTGTTAAAATTCAGGACTTCATTCTTAGTGCAACTGTTGGGAGCTGCTAATGAGCTGCTTCTATCAGATGGGTTTGAAAGGGGGGTTCTTACCACCCAGCCAGACTAATGATGTGGACACGAGGCAAGCGGTCCTGTGTGCAGGACATCCTTTGGCAGTCCTCACTGGAGCTGTGCCTCTTCCGCCTGCTGGCCTTGGCAGATACCAATGACCTGGAGCCACAGGTCACTTCTTCCATCATATACTCACTCCAGAAATCCTGTCTATTCTAACATCTGCTTTCACATGTTTTTTATATAAATATATATATATATATATATATACACTGAATACCTAGTCCCCATTTGCAAAGGTTATGTGCAAGAAGAATTTGCCAAATATTTAGACTTGATGAATTTGTCAGATCCTGGTCAGGGACAAGCTGGTTTACTCCTGAGCCCCCTGACAGATCACTGGACGAATGTCTTACAGTATTGCCAACTGTCTGCAGGTCGGTGATTAGATTTTTGAAAGTGTTTCACTCGGCAACTTGGTCTTCAGCAAAGTGTCATTGCCATCAGAGAAAGCACATCAGAGCTTTGCACTCCAGCTTGGCTTGGTCTTTGCATATTGCCATCCCTCCAAAATATCAATTGCTTTCATATTAAAGCTATAAGCAAGCAATAGCCTTTTCTTCCTTTTTGCAATAACTCAAAAAAACCCAGTGAAATGCTTGAGAGACTGTACCCTGGTGGTCTATGCTCTCCTGGGGTGGCTGGGAGCAGCTGAACAACCACTCCATTATTCAGCCCACAGTGGGGAAGGCCTGGGATGGCTAATGTCCCTATCCCAAAGGGAAGTGAGCAGCACTGGGTCATGCAGCTCATTCCCACAGCCAGGCTCCATCCTCCCACAGGTGATGACGACGAAGTCTTGCCGGCATGGTGTTGGCTGATAGCGCTTCCTCTGGCACAGGGGCCCATTGCCTAATCACATTTGCCATCAACTATAGGCTTTTTCCTCTTGGTCTAGCTATATTTTCCTTGCTCTGATTTAACTAGTCACCTATTTTGCTGAACAGTTGACCCTTTCCGTCACCTAACATCCTCTGCAGCATCCGCAGGCTGCTGGTGCTGCAGTCCCCGTCCCCTCTGTTGCTTTGCTTCACTGCCTGCAGCTCTGGTGGCTGTTGGTCGGGGCTGTCATCCTCAGCTCATGGAGACAAAACCATGTTTAAAGAAGTGTTCCCAGCAGGTGTGTGAATTGTAGTTTGTCACGCTGCCATGCTGATCCAAGCTGCACTGCCTGGGGGCAGGCACACACATCTCTGTCAGTCTGCAGTGCACCACAGGACATATATTTTTCCCTAAATCACAGAAGAGTGGGTCTTAAAGAAATACAAGGGACTGAGCACTGGCCCTGCATTTTAATAAACAAAGAGACAGTTCCTGAAGTTGTGCCGGTGTGACAGAAGTACCAGTGCCTTTCAATATGCTGCTGTTTGTGATTAGTAAGTCTGCCTGGGCCAGAGTTTGCTTGGCCTGATTAAACGACACAGACTAGGAGGGGGCAATAGTACTCTATAAACAGTCTTTTTTACACATGAGTAGAAATAATTCTTTGGAGGATGGTGGAGTGAACAATGGCAGAAAGTGAAATTCCTGTGATCCAGATAAGATTTCAAAAATTTGCCTCCCATATTATCCTTTTATTTAGTTTTACCACTTCTGGATTTCAGCTGCCTAAGCAGCATGATCAGCAACGTCTGGTTTGCTCCTGGACAAGTCCTGCATTATCTGGTGTGGAGGAGTCGTAGCCAGTGCTGCAGAGAAAGCAAGGGCTGAGGGACATTCTTGCCCAGAGAGAAGAGGACAGACGAAAGGGGAAGGAGATAGAGTTTGCAACAGATTTAGTGGGTTACCCACTGCCAGAGGAAAATCTGCTGCTCTGAGGAGCCTTCCATGAACCATGACTATGTCTAGATTTTCAGTTGACAGCACTTTCCATGGCCTTTTTTTTCTAGGTCCCATTTCTAGACTGCCATCAGCCCGGACCTTGTCATGGCCAGCGCTATGGCTTCTCTGCTGTGCATGCTGCTGTGCATTTCTGGAGGCATCTCCTGGGCGTGAGCTCCAGCTCTCGTGGCCATGTGCTGAGTCAGCAGTTTGCTAAGGCACTCTGGGGTACCCTGAGCATGGCAAGGCAATGCAGAGTTCCCCTGAATTCCGAGGGGCAATCCATCCTCTCAGCATTATTTGCGTATTTGTGCACCTTGCAGGTGAGGGCAGTGTCACCTGATGAGGTTGTTGTGTCTGTGATCTATGCTGGTGGCTTGTTGATGTCTTGCACAGTTCACGGGACGTTTGTCAGACCCCTTAAGCCTGAAAGATTTTGTATTTTCTTAGTTGGTTCTAAGTGGTGGTAACAGTGCAAAACCAAAAGGACACGTCCTTGATGCTGAAATCCACTTCTTGTCTCCCCTGTCCCCCAGGATGTGGATTAAATAGACTTGCAAAATAAGCTCTGTTATCAAAGGGTAAAACTTGGAGTCTGGATAAACAGGAGAATAAATCCAACAGTACATTAAGAAAGAGGGAGTAATTATTATTTTTAAATGTAACCTGATGGGTTTAATGCTGTGTACTTGCCTCATATTCATGATTTAAAGGGTTGCTTATCTAAACTGGAAACGCTTTCAAAGACAGGAACGTGTTTGAACTCTGCAGTACAGATGTTCCTTCTGATTTACAAGCACACATGCAAGGATACAGACACTCCTGGAACAAGCTGCAAAATGAGAAGAGGAGGATGATACAGATGATAGAGACAAGAAAGAAATTCTGAGCAAGGTACAGATGCACCTCTAAATCAACTGATGGAGGCAGGGAGTGACGGAGGGAGAAGGACTCTTTTTGGGAAACGGTCTGAAGTGGAAGTCTGTGTGGCAGAGCTTGAAGCCACCACACAGCCCCAAAGTCTCCTGTGAGCTCTGAGCATGATCATACAGCAACAGTGTAAATATTACCCTTACATGTCAAAAGTCGGATAAATTATACCGCTTCTGTTGGCTTTGCACAACATTTTGTTCAAACTCTGGAGGGGTGGGACTAGCGAAACCCCTGCGGATGGGAACCAAAGCCACTGCTGGCACACACAGCCGGGAAGCGCATTGCCAACATTTTCCTACAGCTTTTCTCCCGGTTCGTTGCTGTTTTTCCCCACTTCTGCTGCCGATTTCCACGAGATGGAGCTATTCTAACATGGCTTTGGTGGCAGCCCCTGGAGAACAGTACACTACCACGTATTTTATTTCCATGACAATATTTCTGAAGTGGGTAGGCTTTTATGAAAAATTATCATCCAAAAAAAACCCCCAACCGAGCTCAATAGAAACTGCTGGAGCTCGATGCGCATTTTGCCAGGCTGTGTCGTTAAAAGACTCCTTGCAAAAATTGCTCCCAGGGGATGCAGGTGTGTGCAGAGCAGCTTTCCCCACACTGGGGTGGCTGGTTCAGTGTGCATCCAGCTTCACCCCTCCGGGGGCTTAATTGTGCCGTGGCTCAGGAAAATGTCAATGCCCCGTGTCCCTGGGGGCCACCCTGCACATACCAGGGGAGGTGGTCCTCTGACACCCATCAGTTCTTGCTCAAAGCCCCAGTCTGCGCTCCTCAGCTGCCTGCCTTTGCTGAGTTGTGATGACCCCTCTCATGTGGCATTTCTGTCCTTTTTAACCTAATTTTTTAATCTTTTTGTCTGTTTCCACATGCCACCTTCTCCCCACTGCAGCACCTGCTCGTTCCCTCTCTGCTTCGTCCTCATCAGCCCCATTTCTCATTGAATCACACTGCAGATGAAAAATCGTGCAAATGCTGTTGTTCTGTGATGTATGTATGCAAACCTCATGACACAACGTGGTCTTTGACCAGGCCATGCCCACGGAGACAAGTTCCTTCTGCCCCTGTTGTTTGGGCGTGATTTCCCACTGCAGCCCCTACAAACAGCAGCAGCTCAGGGAGAGGCTTTTATCTGGGGAATTTCTACAGGAGTTGTCAAAATTAGGGCCAGGTTTATATGCAATATTTGTAATACTTGAAAAGAGGGTATCCCAAAAACTTCTTGCTCGCTGCTTGCTCTTCGTGCTGTTTTGGGCTGTGCTGGCAGTGTCACGAGAAGCTGGTGTGCTCCGTTTGCACACAGGAGATAAGTGGTATCTCTGTGACAAGGTGTCACTGGCAAGATGTGCCAGTCCCTGAGCGTACGGCCATGCACGGAGCCGGTGGGCAGAGGTTTCCCCCCCGAGCAAGTGCCCAGCGCCGGGGCCCGGTTCCTCCCTGCGCCTGCCACAGCAGAGAGCCGCTGCCACTTCTCAGCCACACAGAGTCCAAAATCCTTGCTGCCATGGGACTCGGCCAAATGGAAACCACAGGAAGATAAATTAGGGGCAGCTATATAGGGCAGGGGGCTGCCATTGCCAGATCTGGTAACACTGCACCTGTCCCAATTCCCGTGTGAAATCTTAATCTGCAAAGACTGGAGCGTAAATGTGTTTGGTGGTTGGTTTTTGGTGGGGTTTTTTTTTTTTTTTTTTATTTTCCAGTGTGGTTTAACATCCCTTCTTCCCTGCCCCCAAGCCCGCACTTTACAGTGGAGGGAGCTTTGGAGGAAATATAAAAACCTCCTGTGAGCTCCGAAGCAGAGGGTTGTCCTCTGCAGGCACCCCTGGGGCAGACTGAAACCTCCGACCCGCTGTCGGCGCACAGGTACTTAACAAGCACTGCCTGTCTCTTGCTTTTCAAGACCGCGACAGAGGCAGCATCAGCATAATTTCAGTTTCTCTAATCTGGTGACCATCCTCCAGCAGCCGAGGAGTGCAGCCAGGAGGCCCCAAGGAACAGGCAGACATCAGCCGGCTCCGCTGCTGCAGAGCACCTTGCTGTGGTTCCCTCGGCTGAAGTTTGAGCGCCTTTCTTCCCCTCTCTAGTTTACCACTGTGATCCTCTTTGAAGTGATATTGCTTGGGCCAATTTGTTTCCATTACCCCACTTGTCCTTTCATGGAGTCGTTAAAATCCTCTAATACAGCTTATTTAAACATAGCTTCAAAGGCCTGATTTTCATAAAAATGTGGGTGCATTTGTGCATACCTAGCATGTAGTTACCGCACATCTTGTGTGTGTGTGCACTTGACATGCTGGTCTATCTGGCTCAGGTTTGCACACACGAGTGACTTGTGTGGGTGCACATACATGCCGTGTGCATGTCCAAATACAAATGGGCATTTGAAATCGGCCAAGAAAACATGCAATATGCAATTGCCTGTGGGCATTCAGGGAAATAATTCTTGGGGGTGGCAGAGTGTCCATTACTGCTTGTGGATTTCACTGGTGTGCAAATTTCCTGGGACCAGCTGATCCAGGTCCCAAAGCTCCTGACTTACCCTGCCTCTGGGAGGGCTGCCCAGATGGAGGGAGGGAGGGAGGAAAGAAAGGAAGGAAGGAGGGAACAGGCTGATTGCAGCACATGGGAGCATGGCACAGGCAACGCTGGTTCCAGGTGAAAGGGATGAGTGAAAAATTGATGAGCCAAAGTCGATGATTCCCCTTGCGTGCAGGTCCCTGCTTTGGGCAGGCAGCCGAGCTGGAGCACAGCAGAGAGGTAGCTTCTCACTTGCCAGCTCCCCTGCAAGCCCACCACCCAGGGCCAGGGAGAGCGAGGGGTGCCTGCTCATGGCCACAGACTGTACACAGAGCAACAAATGGCTCTCCTCTATGTTTATTCACCAGAAGGAAGACGAGGCATGTGATAGCTCTTGCTAAATATTGGTGCCACAGATATTTTTTCCTTTTATGTGAGAAGAAAAAAATAGTAAGAGGACCTAATAAACCACAATATAAATATTAGTGTTTGAAAGATCTAGACGAGGAATTACTTGGACTTCCATGAGTTTCACATGGCAGGGCTGTGGGTCATTTAGGCTAGTGATTATTCAAGAGACAGGGTGTGATTGGGCTTTTAGGATTTGAAAGGATTACACTTGCTCTTCAGTTGTAACTCATTTTTTTAAATGTTAAAACTACAAATTATCCCACCCTTGGTCTGTGGCATAGGACAAACTTTGCTAATTTTTTCCTACCTCAGCTCAGATTAACCACTTTTCTCCAGTGCTACTAATGCCACAAAAAAATATAACTTTTCTTTTTTAAGTAGTTCACACTGGTATGTGCATGCACACATACGGGCAGGCATGTGTTTCGTAACAGGTTTTCGTGCTTGTGACTCAGAGCTGAACTATTAAACCATAACACATGGCTGACATCTGGAATTCACTCAGAGGTTTTTGTCATTTGAATATTGGTAGTCATGGTTTGCTACTCTCTTTTCCTCCAAAATGTAACTTTCTTTATTCTCAGCTCATAAAAACAGAGGTAAAATATTTTACTGAGCCTGTTGGTGTCACTTGATCAATATATATAAAATATTTTGTCCAAGCCTACTTAAAAAGCACATGTGTTCAGAGAGTTTGGCAGACAGATCTTTCTAAAGAAACTCTCTACTTTGTCTTTAGATTTAAAATGACTGCTTACCATGAGAATATTCAGAAAGTTGCTTATTTCTGCTCAGGTAAAGTCTGTGCTTGCTTAGAGCACAAGCAGTCACCGGTTAGCTAGCAAATTGGAGTAAGAATTGCAGATGGATTGCCTCGGTGTTTGAATCTAATTAGTTACATTAATTCCTTTAATGAATGTCTCTCATTCAGCTGGTTTTAGAGCAAGATTAAAATATACTGGTGTTTGCTGTAATGTGGAACAGTTTGTCTTAACCTGTGTCTTACAGGGCGCTGTGTGCTATTCCCAAGGCTGTTTGCTGTGGGCTGGTATGGTCCTGCAGAGATTAAGGTTTTGCATTCTCCTTGAAAATGTCGTGGCTATGCTAGTCAGTGTTGTAATTAAGGATGTGTTGAATCTCACATTGATACCAAGGATTTAACGAAAACTGCCATCTATCTGCCGCTGTGATGAGTCTTAAGCTAAAGGGCTGAATCAGGGGAACTGTTTTTGGCTCTGATTCAGAAAAGCATCTAAGCGTATTTTTCAATCCAGCCCTATAAGCATATCTTTAACTTTGGGGACCTTCTGTTTTTTCCATTGACTTTGAGAAGGATGTGTCCCTGCTTCAGTCCCGCTTCAGGAAGAAAGGAGGAGGTGCTGTCTGAAGCCTATGCTGACCGCTCTCTCTTTGTAAGTATAGAATGTCCTCTTTGCCTGAGGGGTAACTTGGCCACTAGGTTAAAGAACACGATCATGAAGGTTTCTGAGAGAAGGTCATATGAAGATTTGCTGCAGAGGCTTTCCAGTTTTTGGCTATCGGAGTAAAAAACGGCAGTGGTGTTCCAGCACTGTGATACCTTTGAGTGTTGTAGCAGTGAATTAATGTCACTCGATGCAGGATTTTTCATGTGGTTCAGTGTAAGGCCTCTCAGGTTCAGGAGGGAGGGCTTCACACGCAGCACATGGTCTATGGTGCCTATCATCTGCCATGTATAACTGACTCGGGTGATCACTTGACTGTGTGCCTGAGCTGCCTCAGCTTTTCACATATGGGGTTTTTTTGAAAATTTTTAAGCAGGTGCATTTCAGACCTAGTCATGTCTGTTCTATTCACAGTAGAAAAAATCCCATGTCAGTACTTCAGAAAATAATTTGTGCTCTGCGGTCTCTGACTGTTACTGCTGTTTATTAATCACACCGTGCCAAGCAGCTCTCATTGTGGCAGGCTGTGATACTTAATGATGGCTGGAAGAGCATCTTGCCCAGGGTCCTTCATCCTCACAGCTGCACGTCACCACTGGCTGGACAAGGTGCACCCACATCGCTCCACTCACCTGTCAAGATTAAAGTGGAGTCCTTCAAACTCCTACAGATTGATTTCTTCATCAGAAAGCCGCTAGTGCTGGATGTGACACTGAGCTGTACCCTTGTGACAAGGTTTTCCAGTGCATATGGATTTGTACGTTAATGTGACCCCGGTGGCTACGCCCCTGACTTTGGCGGGGGCAGGAGATGTCGCTGGGCAGAGGTGGCGATGGCCAGACCACTGCCGGCCCGTCTGCAGCCCAGAGCAGGCAAGACCACCCTGGTCCATCGCGCTGAACTGGTGTGCAATTGTGGCCGTGTTTAGCTGCTGGCACCGCTGCTAATTGATTATGTGCGTACACAAAAGTGCTGTGCTATAAACAGCAATTAAAACTATACTGTCAGACTGTCAAAATCAATCTCAATTTTGGATATGGCCAGACATGCTACTTTTTTCTCATTATGAGAATTAGAGCTTATTATTACGGTTATCTGATGCTTCTGATTGTCAAATTCTGTTTTCAGTCACTCTGTAGCTTTTGATAAGGTGTGAGCCCTTGAGTTGAGCACTTCCTCGCCAGACCTCTGGGCCAAGCTGATTTTGCTGGAAAACTTCAGCCAAAACAGCTTGGCCATTTTTGAGCACAAATCCCGTGCACAAAAATCCTGGTGCACACCATCCCCTGGGGCTCCCCAAGCTCGCTGCATCCCTTGGGGTGGCTCAGTGGGGCCACATGCCCTGGGACTTGCACCAGCACGTCTCGGTGCCTCTGCCACCCACCAAAGCGTGCGGTGTCCCCGCAGAGCCCAGCGCCGTGCTGCAGCTTGGGGACGGGTGATTCATGCTTCTCTGATCTGGGGTGGGATGGGAACAGGGGGGACTGTCTGTGAGTCTGGTCCCCACTGAGGATCACAGTTTTGGCTTGCTGCTTGTAAAAATGAAAATTATTACCTCTCACACCTCCTTACCCTTTGTACATTTCCCCAGACTGCCATGAAAATTAACATGTTTTTTTCTGAAGCACTTGCGTACAGTAGTGGCATGGGAGAAAAACAGGCAGAAATTAATTAGTCTGTCTTCAGAGCAGGGTTTTGAGGATTATAAAAAAATAAGCCTGTTAAACATTAAGAAGAAAGCAGAATGCTCTCTACTGGGTCCTCGCTCACCCTGGGTACTTAATGACATGTTTTCACTGGAAAAAAAAATGGTATTATCATGTTAATTAAAGGCTATGCCAGAATGCATATGTACAAGGGGGGTAATTGAAGGATGCTGAATGTCTGCCAATTTGACATTACCTAACTAGCTTGATTTTTCAACCATGCTAATATTCTTGTGTTTATTTATTTTTGGGATGCCATCTGAAAGAAAAATATTTTAGCAAAATAGCATACTTAGTAAATTACACCGGTAGGATTTCTTGTTACTCTGTGCCCGATGGAGACAATGAAAAAGGATAGTAAACAGAGCAGAGAAGGAACAGTGTGCATATCATGCATAAAAAGGTACTGTAACAGCAGTGATCTGTCTGCCATAGTAATGAAGTCAAGCGTTTGGAATAATATGATTTCACAGCAAGAAATGATAGTAGAGATCTGCTGAGCTGTAGCTGTATGAGATGGTTGTGACTTATCCACATGAAACTACAGAAGAGGTTAAATCTTAATTTTATTACATGGTGAGTCACAGCAGACAGGGTCACCTTATGGCTTTTCTAAATTCCTAGCTTTTCTTGTCTCCGGCTTGTTATTTACTGGAGCTCTGCACAGCCCTGTGGACTCCATGCAGTACTGGGCTTGCAAATTCATGGTGCTAGCCCTCTTCCCCAGGCTCCTGCCCTTATTCTTGTACTGTGGTGTCAGCCACCATACCTGAAGACATCGCTCTTTTTAATCTCTCTGGTTTCTCCATATATACATCCAGTAGGAAAAAAAAAAAAAGACAATTCTGCCCTCCTTTTGCAGCTGGGAAGCCCTGGCACAAGAGTGTGTTGCTTGCTCAGCAAAATGGGGTTTGATTTGTATCCCCAGACCTCTAAGTATCTTAGAGCAGTAGCTCCGAATCTGATCTCCTCTGTGACTTTGTTCCCCTCTTTCCTTGAGCTGGCACCCTAGATGACTCATTTCTCCAATCGTCCCTTGGATTCCCCCGTGCTGTTTTCAGACTTCCCTTTCTGAACTGGCCTTTTACAGGTAGCTTCTACTCAGAATTACTTCTGCTGGGAAACCTCTGAGGAAAGAGAAAAATCTGATTTAAAATAGGAAAACCCAACCACACACAATGTAATTAACCCTGAACCTGTTGGAAGGTCAGCTGATATTTAAGACGATTTGTAACCATTAAATTGGGTGAGGGCAGATATGCACCATTACTTGATCTTATCTTCATTGCCCTGGTTGTTTTTAATCTCCATTCCTTCTTCCTCTGCTTGTTTATGCTCTTTCATGCCTTTCCTTAATGTACACTGTAAAGCCTTTGGGGCAAAGACCAGCGGAGAAGGACAGACTGACTCCTTCATCTGCTGGCCCAGTCTTGACTGTGGGAAATGGGTGAATGCTGCACTGCCGATGGTAAGGATGGGTAAATTTGCCCTTAGAGTGGGGAAATTTACCCGTGGCCATGCCAAGGGCAGGGACTGAGTTTGCCTGAGCAGTTAACCTGGATTGCCTGGTGGCAAGGGGAATAGCTGCTTGGGGCACCCGTGCAGCAGCCAGGAGCCAGCCTGGCCAGCACTGTGACCTGTTACTGACCAGTCAAGGGACATGAAAGAATCTGCTATTACAAAAACAACAAATAAACCATTGAAACATCAGATGTCTGTAGCTTTAGCTTTTGTATTGTTTTCACTCCACGGGGATGTTCACGAAGAGTTTCAATTATTCTCTGTGGAGGCATTGATCTTCAAGACACTATGAAATACATAGTTCTTGTCAGATTTTACACCGACAGAAAGAATAGTATGAAGAAAAGCCTGAGATAAGACAGCCAGTGGGGAAATATCAGAAGATTACCTTAAAAATGTACATTGATCTTTTTAATGATTTTAATTGTGTTTAATGCTTCAGGGAGTTAACTGTGTGAAGAAGCTGTTGTAATGCTAAATTAGAGAAGAACAATTGTGAGAGCCAGGTCTTAAACACCTGGCACAATGCAAAAACCCAGCCCAAACCAGAAATGCCACTTACAATGCAAATATCAAACAACAGGGTGCCAGTAGCTCTATTTTCCCTAAAGACTAATCTCTAGGCTAATCTTTAGACTTTGTTACAGTGGTTGGGGGATAGCTTACCTTTTCTTGACCTTTTACTTTCCCATAGCTTGATTTTTGTCTCTGACTCTTGCCGTAAGAAAGAACTGCGTGAGTACCTTACTGCTTGATTTCTTAAAAATATTAAAGATAAAATATGCTAAACCCCTGAAAGAAAGTTGAAGCAGTGGCTACTGATTCATTTTAATCTGAGGTTTCTTCATTTGGGTTAGCAATTCCTTTGGCACAGGTCTTTGCAACTGTCTCCAATTATGCATGATGACATGTTTGAGAAAATCTCATCCCTCTTTAGTGATATCTTTATTTCTAACTCTCACCATAAGTAGTTATGGAAGACTGGACTGGTATTTTATAATCAGTGTGGAGGTGTAGGTGAAGTCATTATCAATAAGCCTGCCTTATTCAACAGAGTGGAAAACTAGTGAATCAAAAGTGAAGACTGTTGTGAGAGGTTTGGCTGAGGTTGGCTTTTGTCCACCACTACTCAACATTTGCAGAAAGTAGAGACAGATTATTAAATTTGCAGATGACATCACAGAATCGCAGAAGGGGTTGGAAGGGACCTCTGGAGATCACCTCATCTGACCCCCCTGCTAGAGCAGGATCACCTAGAACAGATTGCACAGGATGGTGTCCAGGTGGGTTTTGAATATCTCCACAGAACGAGACTCCACAGCCTCTCTGGGCAGCCTGTTCCAGTGCTCGGTCACCCTCAGAGTGAAGACGTTTTTCCTCATGTTCAGATGAAACTTCCTGTGTTCCAGTTTGTGCCCTACATCAAGGTAGGAGTGCTATGAGCACATCTCGGAAGCTATTTGAATTCTAAAGGATCTCAGTGAATTAAAGATTTGGGCTGGAAAAGGATGGCGTAACTCGATAAAGACAAGCCCAAAGCTCTGCTTTCTCAGAAGCAATGAGATGAATGGGCACAGGTAAGGAAGGGCTAAATGGGCAGGAGATTGGGAGAAAGGGATCTGGGGGGGTGTAGTTAGTTACAAGGTGAACATGAGGCAAAGTCATCCTCCAGTTGCAGGGAGCAGGGGAAAAGCGCCATTGGGGATAGCAGTACGAGCTGTAGGAGGATGCATGTGACTGGATAAGCCAACTCAAGAGCTGTGTTGACAGCAGAGAAGTCAGGCACCAACTGGAAGTCCACAGAAGAGCAGTAAGAGTCCTCAGGGATGCAGCAAATAATATCTGATGGTGAAAGACTGAGGGCATTTCAGCCCATGGAATGGGAGACTGAGGAGGGAAGAGAGAAATGTTTCGGTATTGCAGCACTGCTGCGGAGCAAGGGAATGGCAGTTCACAAATAGCAATGAAGAAGTTTCTGATTTGAAAATGGGAAACACTTTCTGATGGTAATGATGGTGAACTGTAGGAACAGGATGCCAGTTTTCCATGAGAAACATCCAGTAATGACACTGGAGCAGCTGATTCTGCCTTGGGACAATGGTAAGAAATTCATAGCTTTTCAAATCCTTTTGAGCTATATGTTTCTATGATTCTACAACAAAAATATTTCAAAGCATTTGGCACTGAGCAAACTGAAAGAGAAGATAACTTGGCTTCAGATTTCTCTTGCTTGGTATGCTTAGCATCAGGTAGTATGGCTTTGCTTTTCACAGCAGTAGGTGGCTTGTCTTATTCTCAGGAATGGTGGTGTCAAATGAAAGAAAAAATAAGTTTGCATTCTGGGGAGGATTTTCTTCTGCAATTAATTGTGTCTGGAGTCTGACATGGGTCAAAAGTTTGGAATCTCATCACTTCTAACATGGCTTTATCATGAGCTCTGAATGTCACTGCTCCCCATCGGCTCCCATTTTTGTGTCTCTGTTGGCCAACGTGATACCAGACTTGGTGGTATGCAGCCTGGCTAAACAAAGGTAACTATCAAATGCATCTTGTTGGGAACTTGGTTCAAGCTACAGCTTGGTTTGGCAATTAAATTTCTGCAAGTCTGTTTTGTGGTAACATATGAACTGTGACTCGTACAGGGGAAACAAAAAGCTAAGAATAGTATTAGTAGGAATGTGGCTTTGGTGGTTTTTCTTAGTAAAGAGGCAGATGAGCAAGATGTAGCCTGTAAAAGGGAAGAAAAGGCGGGTGGGTATGGGGGAGAGAGACAATGAGTTTTGAAAATTCCAGGTGGGATCTAGCGGTTTGGGCATGTGGAAAGGTAGGCTGGATTTGCTAGCTCTTAACCACCAAAGACAACTTTGTACTTTAGCTGAAGTAGAAATTACCTTCTCAGATAATATTTTTTTGGAGTTGCTTCTCTTATATATGTACTATAATTAAATTTTAAGCAGTTATCTAGGGCTAAGTCAAGTATGTTGAATAAGCATCTGAAATATGATGCTTCCAGCCTTAATGCAATTCTTCTGGAGTTTCATGCTGAAGAATTTCAAACATTTTTTTGTGGGACATAGAAACATCCAGCTGGAAGAAGACATTTCAACCATTTCTCTTAAAACTGAAGAGTTTTATGAAATCAGGTAGATTTTCCTGGGATTTCACAAAGAAGGGAGAACAATAGAAGAGTTTAACATTTTTCTGGTGAGATACTTGAATTATTTTTAAACATTCTAACAAGCTCCACTCCCCCTCACCCTTAATTGAACATTGAATATTGCAGTAAAATAAATATAAGCCAGAATAATATTGGGATGCTTTGATTTTGTTGATTACAGAACGTTCGGATGACTGGAAACCAAATGCTGCTGCGGAACCTGCCTTGTTAAAGAAGTGGTAACTTGAGGGGCATGCTCCAGCCTGATGGGGGCAAGACAGGTCTTGCACAGCTCTACTTGGAAGCTTCCTCACTTCATGGCTTTTCCCCATCAAAAAGATCAAAGGGAAGAACCAAAGTTGCCCTAGCAAGCCAGATTTTGAACCACATAGTTAGTAAACTACGCCTAATGGTGAGAAGCTTCCCAAAGCCTCCACCAGCTAGGTCCATCTGAAGAACAAGGTTCCTCCAGCTGCCCTCTGTTCCTCTGGCTCTGCCCTGGGACATCCCCACTGCCTGCAATTGCTCATTGAAAGTGGTCAGCGGAGGACTGCAACACAGGTCCCAAAAATATTTCATCAGACACAGCATGGACCTCTGTTCTCAGGCGGCTGTTCCTCAGGTGGTAGAGTCTGCATGATGCCTTTTCTCTGCTGTGTGCAGAGCTTAATGCAGAAGAGCTGTGCGCAGTTTCTGCTGTAGATGTTGCTCAGCATGTTGCCATGCTGTGCTCAAAGAGCACTTCCCCAGAGAAGTGATGGAATTAGTGGAGGCTGCTAAACCTGAAAATAACAGTCCCATAACAGGATTAGTTGACAGTTGTGGCATGTCATTTCCACTTCTTCCTCATCTTTACTAACTGAACTGTTCATTTGCAACCACAAGCTCCTCCCTAAGATGAATTTACAGCAAAGCTGGTAGAAGAAATCACCGTTCAGTTGATTCACCAGTTACACAGAATTGGCTCCAGCCCATAGATCCCCATCAGAGAGGGGCTGCGTGGAGCTGATGCAGTTACCGTTTCACTACATCATGCATTTGAAGTGAGTGCATCTAAACCCTAGAATAAAATGATCTAATTCTCCTGCTCTGCTTTCCTTCTTTAACTGCAGATTGCAGCTTCCATTTGCTGGCAAATGGTTGCTGAAGACATTAAACAGGACAAAGCAGGTCCTCTGTTTGCCTCCTAGCACTGTCGAATTTAGGATGTACCTTCGTGTTATGTCTGCCATGTTCCACTAAGCTTGCAGTCCTGCTGATCAAGCAACTGCAGTGTTCTGACCAATTATTTCTTCATAAGCCTGTGCTGTATGTTGCCCGTATCCGTGTTACTGGCTGAAAGTTTTATGCTGTTAATACCTTCCCATTTGTTCCACTGCAGATAAAGCAGAAATCTCCAGAGGTCTTTGGTTGCTTCAGACCTCCAGTGCTAACCATAGCCCTTTGCTTCAGGGAAGGCTGGCAGATTTGGAAGTCAATGTGCATCTCCTGGGGTCCTTCCAGGCTCCCTGAGCAGGTCTGGGCATCGTAAGGTCAGGTTATTCCCCAGGGAAAGGAATGAGGAGGCTGTACAGTAGGTCTGAAGCCTGCAGCCTTGATATATAGGAATGTAAGAGGAAGAGCTAGCTGACTGCAAGCTGGAGCTGTAGGTTCCCTTTGCAGCAGCACTTCCACCCTCATCTCCCAGGTGTTCAAACACAAGAACATAGACCCACATACCCTGTGGTGTGGACCACAATCCTCTGGCTGACTTACCACTATAGGCAAGAGGCAGGGCTGCTCTCTGTGGCAGCTAGAGCCAGTCAACAGTTTATTGTTTGTTTCAGTGAAATCTTTTTCTTGAAAGAAAAAAAAAAAGTGAGGAAAATCTCTCTCATCCAAAGAATACCTGTTTGAAGCTCTTCATCTTCAGAGGCTAAGCAGGACGATGGGTGTATCTGTCCTGCAGCGTGCCCTATAATCTTGGCACTACGCTTGCTGCAAGGCACCCTGAAATCTGGATCCCTCAACAGTAGTAGTGACACCAGGATTTCTTGTCTGCAAAGCCTGGAGCTTGGTGTACTTGTATCTCACTGGGCTCACTCAAGGTGTGGGAGATCTGGTTTTCAGACCTTTTCTGAATGCAGCAGAAACAAGACTGTTGCCCTTCTGGTAATTATTTTAAGCAAAAGTTCAGACTGTAGTATTCTGCCTTTTTCTCTCAAAATGTTGTAGGTCTAGTTTTCATTCTGATATGGGATGAAAATATTTGACATTTTAATGAAATAGGATTTGGCTACCCAAGGGAGGTGGTTCATGATATGGCTTCATGATCAGCTTCGTGGTGAGAGAGAGCTACCAGGGCTTCAGAGAGCTCCATGCCAGTAATTAACATTTCAGATAAAGAGAAAACCTCCTTCATGCTTGTTACAATCCTGTTGTGTCTCCTTTGCAAGTAGAGATGATGCAGTCAGGGAAAGATGTTAATGGCTAATGAGGCAGGGTAATTCTCTGTAGCTTCTGCTTCCTAAAATACACTTTTTCTTTTATTTTGTCCTTTCTCTGTTTGGCAAACCCAGAAGGTGGGATGATGAACCAATGCAGTCCCCTTTTTGAAGGGACCCATGTGGCTTGTGGTTCCTCTTGAAGACTGTCTCTTTCAAGATGCTGATGAGGATGCAATTATCAGATAATGATAAAGACAAATGGGGTCATAGTTGGTATTGGCTTACACAGAAAACATTATCAAGTGATCAAGTCATAATTCACATATGGAAATGTATAAGTAAAACTTTACTGGTGCTCCATTTCTTCATTTCTCTTCACTGTTTGATGAAGGTGATTAGTAAAACAAATTTTATATGGTCCCTACTTGTTGTCTTATATATTTGTTGAGGCTTATGTGATGAGAAACCTACATCCTGGTTAGAAATGATAGCTGTTGTGAAAGTACTAATGCGGACAATAGGAATAGTGGAATGGTATATGAAAGGTCTGAGTAATGAAAGCTTGGACTGAACTATGTTTTAGCTGCCAAGTAGTGAAAAAAAAAGGAAAAGGAAAAGGAAAAGGAAAAGGAAAAGGAAAAGGAAAAGGAAAAGGAAAAGGAAAAGGAAAAGGAAAAAGTTTGGACGTCCTTTTCTTTTTCCCAATGAAATGTACTAAAAAGGAAAATTTTACCTTGGACCTACCAGATTTCTTAGTTTTTTCTCAAATGATTTTTTTTTTTTTTTTTTTACATTCTGGAAACACTGAAACAGTTTGTTTAAAAATTCTCTTCCACCTTTATTTGTCTAACACTATTTGACTTGAATTATGAACAGTAGAATTTTGGTCATCTCTGAAACTGCATATTCTGTTGTAGCTGCACTTGTAACCACCCCTCGCACCCGTTAGCTCTGTTTCTGTGGTCTCTGAAACAAAAAAGTTGAGAAACAAAAAAGCAATAGGGCTGCCTATGGCAACAGGAGTTGTGATTATTTACAACGCTGTTGAGGTTACACTGTAGAAACGATATAAAGAGATGATACAGATTTTTCTTTAAGCCAGATGAGGCCTTGGTGTTGCTGTCACCTTGCTTCACCATCCCGGGAAGGATTTGTGGCCCTCACTCCCTGGCAATGACTCAGATACTTCAGCAGCAAACTTTCTGGCTGCTCTGGCTGCTTTTACAAAGCAAATCCTCTGTGTATAAGATGACAGTCAGCAATTGGGATAAAACAGCAGGATTCCCTGTATGCTTCAGTAGAGATGGTCCAATATAATTTAATGTGGAAAAATGTAATAGTACAGAGGACTGGGTTAAACAATAGCAACGCGAACCATGCTTTAAATGAAAACAGGCCCCAATGACATTGCAAGGAAAATGGTCTGGCAGACATAGTATATACTAAACTTTAAACTATTGGCCAATGTCTGGCATCAATTAGAAAAGTGCACAGGACACTGGGCTGCTCCATGGGTTTGACATCACGTCCTGCCCCTCCTGCGACTCAGTACCCAGCACCCAGCAGGGCAGGGCAGGCTTCACCCAGTTTACGATGCTGTGCTCTTTTGCAACTACGTTTGTAGCACCGGGTTAGGTTACTAGATAAGAAGAGCAATCCGAGGTATGGTAGGTCATAAGTAAACGTGCTTTCAAAAGCCTGCATTTTCTCTAGATGTCTTCCTAGTGTTGATGCACATTGTAGGTATTGGTGTATAACGGTGAAGGAAACCCCCCTTTGCGACAATGTCAAATCCAAGCTCAGGCTGTTTCTTTCGAAACAGGAAAGGACAGGGTTGAGCGGGTCTGAAGCAAGAGGGTAAAAGGGTGTAGCAAAACACAGAACTGCACTGGATATGAAGCAAACACTGAAACTAGAAGTCATATATAAGGTGTCTCCTCTGTGGCAGTCACTCGAGTCAGGTTGAGTCCGTGAGGAACTTGCCATAAATTTCATTGAGCCTAAGAGGGCAGAACAGCCAAAACCAGAGCTGGAGGGCCACTGAAGCTTGGTGTAGCTGCATTTCCTCCCCAGTACACCTCTTGGCTCCACTGCCTCGGCTGTGATGAGAAAACTTGCATGTCATGTTGGGAGAAGCAACTCCTCTCCATCTTCGAGCTCTGAAGAGAGCCACATCTCTCTCACACATGGATTTTGGCAACCAGCAAAAGCAACATGTCCTATTTCTCAGTCTCTCTCTGGGGCAATCACTTAGTGTAGCAATGGCAAATTACCGGGTATCAATGCCATGGTGTCAGTGCTCCATTATCAGATGGAGACCCTTTGTCTACAAAATCCTGAAGATGAGCCTCAGCTGGCGCTGACTGGCAAAGGCAAGGCTGCAGCAAAACCTGTGCTCCAATCTCCCCTGGATTTTTTCATGGAGCAGGAGAATGGTTGCATCTGCAGTAGCACTTCAGACGCTCTTCTTCCTGAGCTGAGTCTGAGGCAGTTTTTTTGTCTGGAGGAGGACATGCCACTGAGCATTGCAACTGATAACATCCTAGGAAAGATGAAGGATAAAAGATAGACAATGAGATCATTTGATGTCTTCTGGTTTTCCAAGAAGGCCCCGTGACTTAAAGGCAGTTGGTGGTTCTATTTTTGATTTGGTTAACACCAGATACATAATTTTTTAAAAATAGCAAACTGGCTTCTCATGATCTGAACAGAGAAAGATGATTTTTAAGGTTCATATGTGAAAGAAAAACAGCCGTCAGCTGTAACTCCTACCCGAGATACTGAGCTTTGCAAGTTGTGATCAAGCACCAGGAGCTTCAGGCCACTCTGCAATGACATTACATCACTCGTTTTGGAAGCCAGCCTTCCCTTTTCATCAGGGCCTGGGATTTCATTACAGCAGAAAACATGTTGCGGAGAGATGATGGGTAAAGATTATGCCATGCAACTGAACAGTCCATCTTTCACTCAATATAGCTTTCTGTCCTCCTTTTCCAGGGACCCTTGATAAGTAAAAAATCCATATTCCTGCATTTCCTTGGGACTTCAGATATTACTTCTGTATCATAATTTCTAATTTTGAGATGTTTCTCGCTACTGAAGAAAGATAGAAAGCACCATTCAGTACTGGATCTGGAGCTGCTCAATGCCATTGGCAAATATTTCAGTTTCCATGTGTTCAACCCTACCAGTTGCTGCATCCTCCCTTCCTTCTCTAATTAGTTTCATCCTCTGATCTGAAGGGTATATACTTACATATTTCTACGAGACCAAGTATCTTCAAACTTTGTCACATGCAGATCTCTTTCTCGGTAAACGGATTCAAAATAAGGCACAAACTCTCTTTCCATACTCTTGTTTGCCTTCCAACTGCAGGAGCAGCTCTCGGCTACGCTTTCAGCATTTTTCCCTTTGTATAGGCTGCAAGAAACAGAATACAGATGAGGCCTCTGCACAACCAGAACGATACTAATGCACTGGGTTTTGTCATCTCTCCAAAGGAGCATACAGTTTTCTTCATGTGCTACTGGACCTTTATCTCAGCAGGAAGAAAGCATTTATTTTTCTCCATGTACTTGAGTCTGGCTGTAGGGCTTTCATATTCTTTCAAAGGATTTGCTCTGTAGAGATGTGGCAAGTTTTGTCAACAGCTGGAAAAAACAACATTATCTCTTGTAAAACTGTTTTTTGCAGAATTCTAAAACCCACAAAGGGCCCCATCGCTGTGCACTTTGCAGCAGCAACTCCTTGCAGGCTTAGCCTTAACACAAGCAAGGCACTGGCCTTTGCAGCCTCACCAAGTCAGGCAGCTTTGCTGATAAATGTAACTTCCACCAGGGCTGTGAGCAAAGCGACGTGCTGCCGTGGACATGCTGTTGGGAAATCCCTCGGAGCCTGGGAACCTGGGCAGCACTTGCTCCTCATCTGCTGGTTTGGTTGGTGTCCCAGGCGCACAGGTTCCCAGCCCCAGCCTGGCTGGCTGTGGGAGGGTCTGCCCTGACCATCGTAGCGTGGCTGCTTGCAGCTGGCTTTTGGAGAGCCCCTGGCAGGCAGCTGGGTGCCCCCTTCCCCTGGCCAAACACTAGGCTAGCCAACAGTCACCCTACGACATAATATTTCAAATATGTGTGAATAATTCACCGACTCTCAGCATCCAGTTATTTTCTCAGATGTTTGGTGCTCCCTGTAGGTCACGGCTCTCCCTCGGGATAACACACTTCATTTCAGACCTGAGAAAAAGCTTGCGTGCCAAAAGTTGGTCTGGTTTTTTTCCAGCTGTTTTAGTGGGTTTAATAAACAGTATTACCCTCTGTCTACAGACCTTGTTGCTCTATGTTCTTAGAGTGTTACAGCCCATGGCTGCTAGCACCACTATTGCCAAGCTGGGGTAACTCCGCCATTTGCACCATGACCAAGACCTCAGGCACTTCAGCCTGCTGGGTTTAAGGTTCTTCTGAAGCAGTCTTGAGGAAAACAGATGATCTAGTGCCCAAAGCGCCTCTCCCCTTTTTGGGCTTTCGGAAAGGTCACATGTTTCTGCGGTCATACTGCATCCTTGTCCCAAAGGTCCTCGCCCCAGCTTGGACTGAGATGTATGTTTCCTCCTACCTGGGTCTCCACACCTGCAAGGCTGGAGGACCAGTGCTTGTTCCCTGGTTTGCAGGTGCTTTTGCTTCCTTTAGATAAAAATCATCAGGTGACAGCTTGCATCTTGCTCTTTAATTCAGAGCATTTACATGTAAGCCAAACACAGGTACTTCAAGTGTTTCCAGCGGGTGTTCTCCCATTTCAAAACAATTTTCCTTTGTTCCATTAGGCTGGGGACAGTGGAGGTGAGCTACTGTGTGGAGGCAGGGCAGTTGGATGCCGTGGTTAAACCCCTGCTCCACTGCAGACCGTCCAGCTCCGCAGCACCATGTCATGTCAGTATTGCTAAGCTAGGTGCACCAGGTTGAAAAACAGAAGTGAATTTGGTATTTACAGTTCATGTGTATTTTCTAGTAAAACTATTTGTAGGGAAAAGATTAATTGTCTAGGTCACAGTTTACTGGGATTTTCCAGCCACCATAATTAGATATATTTTGACTTTGTTCCAGGGTTCAATTTTTATTACGCCACGAATGCGGGTTCTTCCTCTGACTTGCCTCTATTTTTGATGTATGGGACCAGCGGTTTGAAAGTCCTGTCTTGCTGTTCATTTGATGTTGATATAAAACATCTTAATGTTTCTCGTAGGCTTTTTTCATCCCTGACTGACCTTCTCGTTATGTCAGTTAAAGAAATAGCATGGCTCCTCCGCATCACTGCTGGGGCGGAAGGGCCATGGGCGCCTGGGGCCGCAACATGGGTAGCCAAGGGACCGGGAGGGGGTGGATGCTTGTTTGGAGAAGCTGTCAGGGTGCGTGGGGGGATGGCATGGGGGAAGCCAGGGAAGGAGGAGGCCAGGGGAGAGAGGCAGTAGGGTCAGACTGAGAAAACATTTGGAAACGCTGACCCAGGGAAAATGTCAGTGCAGGACTCGATGGCTGAGCTGGCAGATGAGCAGCACCCTCTGAGCACGAGCCCAGCTGACAGAACCTGATGCCACATGTTTCCAAACGAGGGCTACATGGCCGGGCACCTAGACTGGGCGGTAGAGATGACCGCAGCAGCCACGTAGGGATGTCGTGGCATGGCGGCTTCCCACCCCTTGTTCCCTGTGCAGCGTGCTCTGTGTCACCCCCACTAGGGCCTGTGCCCTTAGCCACAAAATGAGTGGATAAATATTGCTGCTTTCCAAGTTTTGAAGCAGAATGAAGAAAGCAGAAGTGCAACATCGCCAACATCCAGGTGTATGCACCGTCAGAGAGTACAGAGTGCAAATAAAAATAGTGGGGTGAGGGTGGGGGAGCTTGAGGTGGAGGTGTTGCAAAAGTTGTGCTGTGTTGCAAAAGTTGTGCTGTGCTGCAAAATGTTCCTGCCACTGACAGCGTTACTAAGTGATAACGTGTTGGCATGCTACTTTTAGATGCTGTTTCATCGCATTCCTCCTCTCTTTCCCTGTTTTAATTCCAGGATGGCTCTGGAAAGAGAAGATGAAGGCAGAATTCGAAGTGTGTGAGATTCTCTACATCTAAATTAAGCAGATATGAAAGCCTGAAGTATGTTAACCATTGAAAGGATCAATATATTCCTTTAAGTTCCTGAGCACAGTTGAGACTCAGAGGGGAGAAAACGGGGTACACATTGGCTGGGTGGTCCAAAGTCAGTTCACAGGGGTGAAGCTTGGCCCCTGGCTCCTCTTCGCACAAGACATCTTTCCTCACCAGTGAAAGGCCCTGGCTTGGCTCCCGCGGCAGCAGAGCCAGGACCTGTGTTGTGAGGTGGGGAAAGCCTTGCTCTACCGCAGCGTGTTACATACCTGCTGGGTGTGCACCATCAGAAGGGCTTTGGGCAGTGGGGCGATTAGCCGGTCATGGTGACCTTGCCGGGCAGGCTGGTCATTGCAAGTTGTGCTTCACCTGGGGCCCTCATCCTGGCGAGGTAAATTATGCGCCACGCTGTTGGTTTGCTCTCTCCTCACGGGGCACAGCAGGTAGCTTGTGGGCAGTGGATCGAGCTAGCTGGAATATGGGGTGGTCCCAGAAGTGCATCTCTACTAGGAATATTTCTTACCAAAGCAGAGCTAACCTCTGGTGACTGCTGGGGGCTCCCATGCTGGGTCAGTGCAATGTCAGCAGCCCTGCACCTAGCAGCATGCCTCCTCTTTCCTGCTGGCTTAAGATGGCTTTTCTTCTAGGGCAGAGAGAGACCAAACCTTTCCTTTCTGCTTGTATTTATTTATTTTTTTAAAACAGAGGGATTTCTGCAAAAAAGCACATGGGTTCTAATGTGACCCTTCTGTGTTCCTGTGCAGCACGGACCTTCTTATTTCCTGAATGGCTTGCTCTGCACTCAAGTTAACTCACACCCTGGATTTTGTCCAAGTACATTTTGTTTCTTGATATGAGGCCAGGCTTTGCTGAGCTGTGGTGCCGTTTTCTTCTCCCTGCTCTCCTCCCTGTTTCTCTATTATCATTCTCATTGCTGAGTGTTACTGGCACCCCGTAGCCAAAGGGGGGAGAGCAAAGCCCAGCCCCGTGCCTGCTTTTGACAACAGCTGAAGCGAGCGCGCTGAAGCTGCCATGAACGCCGCCTTTAATGAGCCTGTAGGTTGAGCTGTCGCGAGCTCAGCCCGGCACTGAAAGGTATGTCTGAAACCAGCTGAAGAAGAAAACATTTGAACTCTACACCCTGCCAAATAGCTTCCAGATGTGTAAGATGTAGCCTCGCTATGGACTCCGACTATAGCTCTGCCAACATACGTCTGCACATTTCTGGTGCACAGGGAACATGAAAGTAGATCTTTTACAACATCTGCTGCCTTTCCCTAGTTCTCCTTCCTTGCTTGTTGTCGTCCTTTTCCTATATTTCATCCTTCCATTAAAAAAAAAAAAAAAGGAAGAGCTAAAAGTCCTTTTACTGATTTATTAAATCTTCCCTGCCTGTTTCATACTTTTTTTTGTGCTGGTGGTGTGGTTCAAAGGGAAGGAAAAAGAGAGACCTTGTTCTTCTGCCTAGACATCAAGCCAGTGCCCAGGTCCTTTAATGAGTTCTATATTGATTCGGGGCTCAGCTGGGTGCTCTTCTTGCAGAATCAAATCATAAAATTGCATCAAATTCCACTGAAAAGGGGCTTTTGTAAAAAATAGAGATTTATCTTCCTGTCACAATAAGAATTATTGTCGTAATTCTGCAGTCACCTGGGCCTGAGGGGTGTCAGAGCAGAGCTAGCCAGAACAGGGGAAGGAGAGAGCAGAGCTGCTGGTGATTAGGTTGCAGGAGAATGTGATAGCATCTCTTATTTTCAAATAAAGAAAATTATTGCTTTTTAATGTCTCACTTTTAAAGTACTGTTTTGGTTAAGAAAAAAGACAACAGAAGCCTTCCTTTTCTGCTGTTCCCAAACAAAATGGGGCAGATAACCCTATCTCTTCAAATTTGCTATGACTTCTAATCACCACAAGTGGTGATTGTTTGCTGACCTTTGTTCCTACACCAAAAACTGTGTATTCTTCAAGAAATAGTTATCTTTGGAGCCCATGGCTGCATCAGTCTCATCTGTTCTGGGAAGCTAACCAGACCAAGGCCTGGGATATATTTTGATGAGAGACCACCTGGGAATCACAGAAGCCATCTACATACGCCAAGGAGTTGTGGTCAAACTCTTGGCACATTGTAGACCACAGGAATCTAATGAGTGGAAAGACTTCATTTGGCCCCATCATTGCTGCTGAGTTGATTGATGGGGCTGAGATGCAGCTGTACTGACATACCTATTTCTGTCTTCCTGCTGTGATGAGCTGGGGTAGGGTGTGTGGTATAAGAGAAGCCTGTCAGTCAACTTGTAGGACTTTTATGGATGGGAATGTCAAACAGAGGATGCCTGTGTAGCAGTGCATATTGCAGAGCTGGGGGAGGGAGACAGGGAGACGCAGTGAGATGGAAAAAAAGGTGTTTCCTAATCTAGTCTGCCTGTAGTGTAGACTGCCTGCTTTTGTCTTCCTCGGTTTGGATCAGTCAGTGCAATAATGTTCACCCATTGCTACAGTGCTTGCAACACATCTGCCTGGGTGACACCTGGCCCTGTAATTCTCACCAGAAGCTCCATTCAGCCAGATGTGCAAGCACGTTCCTGATTTCAGGCACATAAGGAGTCTAACTGATGTGCTTCACACTAAGCGTGCATGGAGGGACCTGCAAGATCACAGCTGTCCTGGTCTGACAGCTAACCTTGTTGGGGTGGTCTCTCTCTTGCAAGCTTTTGATATCTGTGGGGGTCCTTTCTTCCTTAAAGCATTTTCTGTAGCAGAAGCCTCAGCTTCTGCTGCTCTGAATGTATGGACCAGATCTTGTTACAACCCTCATTTACTCTAGCCTAAATTGAAAGCTGTTGAGATTTTATTCCTATTATCACTGTTTTATTGCTATGTTTTCTAAATGGTTTGCTGCTTAAGTTGGCTTTTCTTCCGATAGTTAAGATGAAAGATTTCTATAACGCAATTAAAGATGACTAGGGAAAGGCATGAACAGGATGTTGAAGAAAAAAGGTTTTAGGAACTAAAATAATAGTCTTAGTTCACCACCACTCCCCCTTCTTCCTTGTGTATAACAGGAAAAAAGAGGCCCTGATACTGGCTGCTGCTTCATCTCTTGTAATGATTTATGTAACTGTGTGTCAAAACTGAAAAGATCTGGATGAAACAGCTTTGCTTTTACAGAGACCCACTTCTCAGTGGTTTAAATCTTAGAGACAATTTTATGTTGTGAAGCGTCTGGAAGTCTCCTTGGCCCCTTTCCAGGTCAGTGTCCCGTGGAACATCTTCCTTTGAGTGCCCCCAGTGAGCGACCTCTGACTCCATGCCTACAGGACAAAGCAAAGCATCTCAGGTTCAAAGCTCCTGGGCTCCTCCTCTTGTAATGCCTGCCTAAGTATAATTTGAACAGGGAAAGAGAATAGGGGAGTTAACAGTGCCATTTCAATTGCAGAGGGTACAGCTTAGTCTAAGAAAAAGTACATCTGATACAGTCATTCTGTGTGTTAATGCCACCATCTCCTCCAGTGCCCTACTTGTAATATCCCCAAGATAATCATGGTAAGTACTGTAAGCACAGTCCAGATCGAACAGAAGATAGTAAAGGAAACCAGACTTGCTTCAGTCTTTTTGTCTGTCTGCTCTTCCCTTTACTAAATTAGTTTTGGATCTGACTTTTTTCATTCACAAGTCATCTCTTTGATCTACTGCCTCAAGTATACCCTAAGCCACTTCTGTCTTCCTTCTCCAGTTTCTTAGGCTTGTATTATTGCTCCCTGATGGCTCTGATCTCACATTTTGAGCTGCCCCAGGCCTTTCTGATACTCCCAGTGAAACGACAATAATCCTCTCTCTTCAATCATTCTTGGGTGTAAATTTGATCTTTATGTTAGTATGCCAGCTGACTTCTCTGGAGACTTTTATACCCCACAGCTTTGTGTGTGTGCTGATAGGGAACATGGAGATAGTGTAAAAATGGGAGAATACAACTCATTTATGTCTGAAGCGAAGCCTGTTTGCAAATGCAGAGCTTTTACATGTTGCATATGATGTTGAATAACCCCTCCAGCAGACTTCATGCTGCTCCCCAGACTCACAGGGCTGACTTCCCAGGTGTCCTGGGAGCTCAAGATGTTAGTAAGGGTAATGATGCAGGGCAGCAGGTCTGGGGGCCTTGGCTCTTTGTCTTCTAGTAGCTATAAGAAGGTTTTGGACTGGCAGGAGGTGAGAAGACATTAACATTAGCAGAAAGCAACGCCTGCTCTAACCTCCTCTGCGCTTTCTGCCTGTATCAGCCACTGACTGTTTCATGGAGGGACTGGCCAGACTTCCTCTGCTAAGACTCAGTGAGTAGTGTGGTTAACTACTTTTTCAGAGGGTGGACTGTCTGCGTGCCATTCATCTTGCTCATTGGTATTATGATCAGCTGGGATCTGTGGCATAATGTCTGTTTCCTTAATGTGTAGCAGGGACCACTTAAAATGGAGTAAGTATTGCCAATCAGTGGATTTTATTGCAAACCTATGATAATGAATCCATATTCTTCCTATTATTTTTACACTGTTGTTATGTGCTGTTATTATTATGAATAATAGTTTACATTAAAATCTATGTTACTTATATAATCAGCGCAGGTTTTTGTGGTTCAGCTGTGGTGGCTGATGCACCTATGAGTAGTGATACCACTTCAGTCCATAAAAGTCAGACTGAACGTTGTTATTTTAGACTATGTGCTTTCTGTCTCTCCCACTCTTTGCAGACAGCTGTGTGAGGTCCCAGGATCACACCGGCTGTGGGACTGCAGCAATTCCACCAACATTGCAAAGACCAGGCAGTGGAAAGGGCCAGCAGGAGAAACCACAGCTACAGGGAGGGCATGCTTATGCACCTGGCGTGGATTGCTTCTCCCATGCAACTGCCGAACCTAGTCTTTCTAATTCTCATATTCCATAGCCCCACAGAGACTAATAAGCAGCACAATTTGAATATCAGTGAAAAAGAAAGCAGTTCAATACATAGCCAAATGTTATTAATGAGCGCAAAGCTGTATCCTAACCATATGGAGGGTTTTCATTTTATATTGGCTTTTTCATGCAAGGGGAGAGTTTCAGAATAAGAACAATTCACAGCCACTGCATGCAGCGAGGAGCTGACTCAGAACTTTTTGTTTGGATGGAGCTGGTGTTATGTTTTTCCTGAGGTTGTGGATGATTCCTCTTGGGAAGATGATGTTCTGGCACGGCAGACTGATTACTGATGTTACTTAGGTCTGAATCTTACCGTATTTGTGTATCAGAACTTATGGATGTTCCCATTTTAACTTTTGGGTAATTGGATAGTTAACACATACAAAATGCTCAAGGATTAAAACTCCTGCATAGAAGAAGCAGTCAGCTAGAGGGCTTCTGAGGTTTATAGGCACCTACACCTTCAGCTGTTGATTTGGTTTATTATTTGGGGAGCACATTTCATTTAATAAGATGATCTCTGTCAGTAGCTCCATTCTGATCTAAAATATTGTACACTTCATGATTAGTTTTGCACATATGGAATGGATTTAAACGCCAAGTTTTTACAAGTAAGTGCACAGACTACTATTTGGTGATATTCAGAAGTGCGATGGGCAAATGCCCAGAGCAGATCTGTTTAAGTCATACCTTTACATGATTAGGATATATTGAAAGCAGAAATACATATTTCCTGAAAGAAAAAGAAGAAAGAATCCATGATAACTACTTACCAGCTCTAATCACAGCAAATGAATAGTGTCCTTGCATGGACTATCATCTAACAACTCTGAGATGTTCTTACAAGCTCTTGAAGGGAACATGATAGCATGTTCCAGTCCAAGAGCAGAGCAATGCAGCCCCTCAGATAGGGAAAACAACACTCAGCTAAAAAGCATGGAAGGATTTAGTGGAAAAACAAATGCTCTAGCCGCAAGGTGTCCTGTGGTTTTGAAAACAAACAGAAAAAGCAGTCCAAAATAATCCCCACTTCATACTCCAAGCCCTGAAATGTAAAATGCAAACGAAAATTCCAGAACTTCAGCAGAAGAATTTATAAATAGAAAAGCAGAGAGCAAATGAATTGCCAGGGATTTCAGAGGGTAACATGAAGTGTTTAGAGTGCAAATGAAAATAACCAGGGAGACCTCACTTCATACATAATCTACAAAAATTCTTGAAAACATTCAATTAAAAGAGAGAGGAGAAAGAATGGACCATGGTGTTTTCTCTTCTGAGCCTTGAGGAGCAGGGAACAGGTGGACAGAGAAGCAGCAAAGATGAGCAGTTTCTTCGGATCAGAAGGATGAATCTTTTTAAATCTTGCTAATCTTTTTTTTTTTTTTTTTAAGAACTACATGTTGCAGCAATGGTCCAGTGCTGCTCCCGTGGAAAACAATCGAAAGGTGATGTTTATTCATCTGTTCCCATCCTTGTCCTCAGTTCCCAAATGTGACACAGGAGGAGTGTGATACTTGGCTAAATCAGCAGAGACCTGATTTAAAAGATGGATTTACTTTTCCTTAGTATTACTCGCATGCCCTACCAGAACAAGAATGTATATATTTATGTATATATTATGTATAAATAGACTTTTGCTCCATCTCGCTGCAGCTTTACCGTACCTTCTCATCCTCAAGGGTTTTTAGTCTATCAGTTCCTGGTAGAGTCTTTTTCATTTTCTCTTCAGCCTTTACACTGGCCAGTACCCATTTTTAGAACTAGAACAAAGTCACAAACAACAGTCTCAGGAGCACTGCAGGCTCATTGCTGGGGTTTCTTTGTAGTGTAATTGTCACGTTCTTTTCTGTAAATTCCTAGAAGTGCTGGGCTTTTGTTTTGTGCAGAGTTGGAAACTCCAGTGAACTTCTTCAGAAATTTTGGAAACACTGAGAAATTACAACCTGTAAAGGAGAGAATTTACAGCGTTATGAATCATGCATATGAAGACAGAGATTATGAATTTGTCTTGTTGGTACTACCCTCTCATTTAATGAAAAATATATTTTTTCTTTAACAAAATAGAAAAAGTACAGGCTGAGTACAGCTCTTAGTATATCCAAAGACTGTAACTCCAAGGAGTTATGCATTTAGAAAGCCCCATCTCTCTCCAATTTCCTCTCCAAATGCTTTCACCTGACTTTGTGTCTCCAAAGTCCAAATCCTGCAAAAGTAATATTCCAGCCTTTTCTTTCGCAACGAGTGGAAACTCTCAGGCGAAATGGCTTAGCCCTGACCTCTTTTGCAATTTAATGCCTTGCGAGGCAGCTCTAAATTGTTTTTTATTATATAGAAAGTGGTTCCATTGCTCCTTCAACTGAATCTAAAATGAGCGTGGCAAATCCAGTGTTTTAATGAGGACTGTTACTGTCTTTCTTTGGTTCTGAAATTCCCCTCCTGGCAGCCATTAGGATCTTTCAGGAAACACTATCAAAATGGCATACTCTATGTGTCTAAGGGCCTGATCAGCAATTGCTGCATAAAATCTTGTATAGCCTCCAGGACATCATTGCCTTTCCAGAAAATAAATTAGCAGAGACACGCTTGTCGAACTTGCTTGTGCTTAAAGACCTAAAAATGAGGTTTGCTCTGTAAATGAGGTTCCTTTTGACTGGAAGTGAGAGGTTTTAGCTCTGCATGTCAGCTAGCCATAAGCTATGAAACAAGCAGGTAGGGAACACATGTTTTGGAATATAATTTGTTCCTGACGTCTGCTGGAATAAATAAGTCCTTGTGATCTTTCAAATGTGCTTTCAATTGTAGAGTATTTGCCTCCATATATTGTTAGACAAATTTCAGCTAAATCAGACTTACATATTTTCCCAGAATTCAGGGATATGATGTGTATTTCTGATAATTCCCAGAAGAGTTTCTTTTTCTTTTTTTTTTTTTCCCAGCAAACCATTGAGAATATTACATGCCTCATTATGTAGGCTTCCCCCCCCCCCCCCCCCATTTACAATAGATAGGGTATGGATAATTGCCATTTATTAAGACATGCAAGTACATTTCAGGGTGGGTTATTGCTCTTGAATATATACATTATTCCTGGCTTTGGATGAGGTGTTTCCTAGAATGCAGGCTGGATGATTCTCCTTCAGGGCAGAAGAGATACTGAATAGCAGGGCAGCAAAAAGGATCCTCAGACCCCTGGGGTTTTTTGTTTTTATTCCCTCTCTTCCCCCTCCTCCTCCTGCCCCACGGCTGGTAATGCTCAGCCACAGGATATGAGAAATGAAGTCTGAGTATACACTTATGCATATTTATATGCCTGCCCATCGTTTCCTAGACATGCACATGTTGCCTCAAGTACTTCATCCAGAGAATTTTTTATTAGCCAAAGAGCACACATATCTTGGATCCATCCAAATAGCACACATCTCCTGGATCTGTGCTTTGTCTGGTTAAAAAGAAGGAAAAGGCTTATTCAGGATTAGGAGGTCAGAGCCAAGTTCTGAAGCAGTAGTGAAAAAGAATTTCTTAAATCCTCTTCTGTACAGGAGGCCCTAGCTCCCTTCTCATTCACACAAATCACTGTGAATTTCAACTAATGACCCTGATAGACAGGAGAAAAAAAAAAAAAGCGCATAGATCCTGAAGTGCTAGTAGTAGATCCAACTAAGAAACAGCAGCAGAAAGACATTTTGAAATCACAGGCGATGGCTTTGTAAAATGGTTCTTACCTTCACCAGAGTATTTGGTAATTCTGGACTTGGACAGTGTTCTCATTGGAGTCATATTCCTTGAACTGAGTTGTTTATACTAGGTTACAGTCAGGTTTCCTTCACTGTGTGAAATTTTTGTGATGAAATGCTTCAAAACCACCTCTAGTCCAAATACATACCTCTTTGGTGGATGGTCCTAACTAGTTATAATCACTTTAGTCTTTTGGTTTGGGTGGTAGGGGCTTTTGGGCTGAAGTTGGTGATTTGAGCCCACGTTGGTCCTAGCTGATGCCAGCAGGTCTGCAACTGGTAGGCAAATATGTCCTCTGGAGGAACAGAGTATTTCCTAACCCTTTAGCCTTTGCTCTGTCTCAGTGATGGTATTGGATCTGTAGAGAAAAAGCCAAACATCCTTTTTTGCAGGGTGGAGGAGAGGAGAAGCTGTGTGCCTGCAGCTGGACTAGCCTGCAGAAGCTCCCTGCACAGAGAACACGTTACGCTTAGTTTTAGTACATGTTCTGGCTAACTCTCCATGCAAGATTGAGACTTGACCATAGCTTAATTTTTTTCATTTTGAATTGACCATAGGTCTATGTTAGGTTTGCATCTTCCACTATATGTTGTAAGTGTCTAGCATCTCATAAATTACATAGACTGCCTTGTGAGCATCCAGCCTGCCTCACCTCCTTTTTACAGCAGCCAGATGACAATCGAACTGTAAAAATGGTAGGAAGTTCTTGTGCAGGAATATCTGTGTTCCCTTTGATGTGCCTTTAATTTAGTCATTTCATGAAGAAAAAGCATTAAAACCTTTAATCTAACTAATTATGATGTTTGACTTATTTCAAGCAAGTCATTCTGGAGGGTTTGTTGGGGATATCTGATAGGTAATGACTTTTGGCAGAAGGGGAAAAACAAGAGCATTGTTAGAATTTGTCTTTTTTTCCTTTAATGTTTAGTTGGCTTAATTACATGTCTGCATTATTTACAGTCTGTTATTCACTGTAAGATAATAGAGTACTATGGATTCCTGCATTGCTAGCCCTGTGAAAGTGTAGCTCATTTATTTTAATGACTACATCATCTAGCCAATTAACAGGATGGTCAGGCTCTTGTAATGAAGTGCATTAGCTCAAGCATCAGCAAGCAAGGGCTTTTTCCTAAACACAACTCTTTACCTAAAAAGCATCTGTGTTGTAAAGCTCCTGTTGAATGGTTGGGTGCCAATTGTTGCTGCAGTCATTGGTGACAACCTTTCCTTCAGTAAAATGGGATTTATGCAAATATTCTTTTCTTGTACGTTTCTTTTAAAAAACCCACAACAACTAAGCCCTGCATTTTGCATAAACAGCAATGCAAACACAAAATGTTGAGGTAGAGGTGATATCTCAACACCCTGATTTGATTACTGTAGGATCTGGAGGGCCTTTTTTCTTCACCAGTTTTGCATATTTATGTGGTGTTTTTCTGCCATAATGTAGGTACAAAAGTGCAATGAATCAGGTCCAGAGGGTGTGAGTTCAGCTGAGACAAGATAAACTCAACTGAAACCTTCACTCAAGGGAACCAAATGACATGAGAGTAGGACTTGCCTAGCACCTGCAAAGGGAATTACTGGTGCACCCCTGCAGGTGACCACCCTGCGGGAAACTTGCCTCGTCACTGAACTTGGGAGAGCAAACCACTATGGATCATAGCAGGGCTGCACTCGCTGGCACGGCTCCCTGTGCCAGACCGCTTTTGGATACACGGGATGGACGTAGTTTGAACTTGCTGCAAGTTGAAGTGCTCCCGCCCCATTTGCTGTGCTCCTATCATGCACACCCTATGCCAAGGAACGGGGCCGGGGGCATGGCACCACCGAGTCAGCTGGCAAGTGGGATGAAAAATTACCAACAGAGCAAACCATGCAGCCATTGCAGAGCCATGGGCTAGCTGCAATACAGGTAAAGTTGTCAGGGGAATTTTTGTCAGAGCCTTGAGGCTCTTGTCAATTATTTCTAATAATTGACACTATGACAATACTGCACAAAGCACCCGAGTTGGTACAGGGCTTCTTAAAGACTAAGATGTTTGAAAGGAGGGAAGCACAAAAAGGTATGTTTTCTAAGAGTGTGACCATGAACTTTTGATTGTCAAACTATTCCAGGATGCAGCAAGCTGTCTTCAAAAGCTGAGGTGAAAGAGCAGATCGCAGGAGAGGAGCCATGTGCAGGATACCAGAAACAGGAGGAGGATCCCGGACTCCAACCCGCGGAGAGCTGGAGGCCGCAGAGGGGGTGTGAGTACAACTGTAGTTTCCTCCCAGTAAGGAACAGGGAATTTAAAGACACTCTGCGACTCTCATGCCCATCAGCCAGCAGGAAGCTCCTGCAGCCCATGGGAGATGCTGCTGAGCAGGCAGGGCTGCCCCGCAGGCGCTGGCCCCACCAGGAGTTGTTCTCTGAGAGGCAGGGTACCACAGCATGGGAAAACGCTTAGTAGCGTTATTGTTTAGTTATTCTAAGAGGTAGCAAGCACAAGTAACTGTCTCTCCATGAGGGTTTTTTTTTTTTTTTCTCTGCACATCTCTGCTGTGAAATTTAATGATGATTGCTGTATTAAATTATAATTTTAGGCTGGAGACCTCCCAAGCAAAAGATTCCAGTTTAGGGGTAAACATAGCTGCTACAGAGGAAAAGAGCAGCCATAATATACCTTACAATTCACACAGCGTTTCTGGAAAGCACTGAAAAACTACCTTTATTCCTTCCAGCTCTGCCTCCAAGATTTAAAATGTGTAGCACGTAGTCATGCCTTTGCTTTTCTTGATTCCTGTGGACTCTGGGGCATTTCATATGAATGCAGCTGGGCTCAGAAAGCTAGCAAAAAAATGCTATCCTGCATAATACAAGCTAGTTTAAAAAGAATATATGTGTATGCACGTATGAGAGGTGTAGTACAGCCGCGCTTCCTGATTCTTGCTCTGAAGTCCGGACATCAGAACTAGCAAGTTTGCTTTATCCATCCCGAGAGAGCCCTTGTGCAGCGTTTGAGGTATTATGTGCTGAAAGACCTCATTAATGATGCAAACACTTCAGCTGTCATTGACTCATAAAAAAGCTCAGAAATAGGAAGGTCTGAAGGAAATTGATTTTCTTTCATTCCATTGTGAAGTGTCATGCGGAATACTGATCACGTTGATAGGAATGATTTAAATCTCTTTCAGGCATCTACTGGAAGGCAAACAACAAATCTGAGATTTTGTTGTTATTGTTGAACCATAGTGCTCATCATTTGAATATTAAGATGTTCGGGATGTTCACTGACCCAAAGGCAGCTGAACTATGGTTTCTCCTTGGAAGGAGAGGCTGCTTATGTTTAAGCTGCTGTAGAATTACTGTTTCATGTCACGTTATGCCATACACAACTATTTTAATGGCTTTGCAGGGAATAACTAGAAACACATTGTGGAAGTAGGACTGCTTCTCTAGATACAGTATGCCATATCTTTGGAGAAGGATCAAGGTGACTCAAGGTTCTGTTAAGATCAGTTTTATTAAGCCTCTTCACTACTAAAACTTATCTTGTCAACCTGGAATATATTTTGCAATTAAAATTAGTGATGAGAGAAAGAGTAATGGAAAATCCCTGTGGAAAAAATCTGATTTAAAATATGTTTATATTATATTTTTACAAGGAAGTTACAGTTCTGTGTTAGAGATTAATTTTTGCAACATTTTTTTTCTCCTCAGGCCTCACAGGCAGTGAGGGTAAATTCATGAGTGCATAAAGTGCTGGGTGCTCTCTGGGTGGAAGGTGGGATAGAACTGTAAAGCACTTTATTTCCTTGGTATCCACAGGGAGTTATTACTTTGGTCCAAAACATTATTAGTGAGCATTTGGAAATTAGACTGAATGATTCACAGGGAACGAAACAGTAGTAAATAATGCCTGTTTAGACCTGCTGGCCTGCGAGGAACGTTTTGGCCAGAAGACAGGTCGAGATTTGCCTAAACTAACATATATGTCGAGAAAATTTTAGCAAGGTCGACCAGTGTAATCATAAATCAGTAGACTGTGATATTCGCCTTCCCTACTCCTGATCGCTCTGGCATTTACATTACCTTGGTCTGCTAGCTTCACTACAAGTCCTATCTATGGGAGATTAATCTATTCTGCTATGCGCTGAAGCAATCTATGGGCAAAAGCTTCCACTGTGTGTGTGTTATAAAACTATCATGGAGAGGAGAGTGCCTGGAGATTGCAGAGTAAGAGTCTATAGGAGCAGAGGAGGAGAAGGGTCCAAACTGAAGAATACTAGTCCTAGTGATGGGCTCAGCTGGATCCAGTCTGGAGCTGTGATGCAGGTTCCTACCCCCCCGTGTGTGAAGGAAAGGTGCCTCTCCCAGCAAAATCTGTGTGAAGTTTGGCTGCAGACCTCATCTACATTCAGCACATTGAACTCTATCAGCTCAGCAGTGCTATTAACCTTATTCATTATCACTCTCTAAGTTAATGATGGGTATCTGATCTGCATAGCGATCTTCTCTGCTTTGCCTTATTCATCATAACTTTAGCTAGGTTGTTATTAAGTAATAGAGGTGAAACATAGGATAATCCCTTTCAAAATAAATGCCTTTGCTAGTGTCAAAATATGATCCTACAGTAGCTGCAGAGAATCTCATCCACAGGAACGTGCCACTGCCATGGGTGTTTCATCACGTCTCTGTTCCCTGCTCGAGGACCCCGCTCAGCCAAGCAGAGGGGGCAGGCATGGCTCCACGGCAAGACCCTGCTCTGGGCAATGGATTAGCAAGAGCATCCCGGCCAGCTGTGGGCACTGTGTGGCTGCACCTGGGCTTTTCCAAAGGCTCCTGCTTTTCTGCCAGTCCTGATATCGAAATACCATTTCAATATATTCCAGTGTCTGCTGGAATACAGAGAGTGGCGCTTCCTGTCTCCAGGAAGTTGATTTAACGCAAGTCTCCTTCCCTCCCCTGCGTGGCAGCTCGCTCTGACAGGCGACAAGGTGTTGGAGGGGCTGCTCAGCAAGCCAGTGAGATGAGCATGGCGAGAGGCACGTTTGCCAGAGGTGCTCTCAGCAGTGCTGGCACCTACCAGCACCAACACCCCCAGCCCTGACCTGCAGCAATACCCCTGCAGCACTGCCAGCACCGCGGGCAGGAGCCCAGCCAGAGGCTTCTCCCCGTGGCATTGCTACCAGCCTCGCGTGTCGAATTCAGCGGCCCCGATAGCTCTGTTCGGGGGATTGCTGCTGATTATTTTCAGGGAGGATTTGCCCTTGAGAGGAGGAAGTGTGGCGCTGAGTACAGCAATGATCTGGCAAATGTACAAAAAAAAGGGGAAATAAAACAGCTGGGGATTCCTGGCTGGAAATACTGTGATGGCTGAATGAGCTGCACTTTAACAATTAACACAAGATGTACTACTTGTCTGTGTTTAAATAGTTGGTCTAGCTTAACTGCACTTTGGGTATCACCTCGATTTGTTCGGTTCAAAATGGCAGTTACAGTTCGAAAACAGCCTGCTACTTTTTGCTTAGAGCTTAAATACTCCTTGGTGAACACAATATTTTCCTCTTTCTGTTTGATATTTGTAAGGATCTCACATTATTTTAAATGGATTTTTCTCTCTTAACCTTAATACATAAGTACAAACACAGACTACACACACAGTCTTGCTCTTGGCATAAAGCTATGCAGAGTTTCTGATGGCACTTATTGCCATAAAATGAGATGGAGGTAATAATATTTAAGACTTTTCTACAGGCTCAGTCAGAAGAAAGGAAACTGAGAAACTAGTGCAAAGCTCAGTTTCAAGTACATGTCTAGCAGTAAAAAGCCTATGATAGTTCTCATAAACCCAGGAATGTCTCCTAACTACGCCACATCTGCGTGAAGTCCCCTGTTGTTCCTGCTTGACGGAGCGCTCCTCTCTTCCTGCCTCGTGGTTGCGGTGAGATGTTTCTGTTACCACTGTTCAGTTGCTGCTTATCCCCATGGTGATACTGCTGTAATTCACTGTTGATGGACAATTCCTTTGAGACAAACTTTTTAAAGTCGTGGGGTCTGCTTTTCCACAGGCATAGCTGGGACCAAGTGTTTCAGGGTGCTGGCTGTGTTGGTAGGCCCTGGAATAAGGTCTGGATGGTGAAGTACTCAGGTCCAAGCTCAGTTTTCCAGAGTGGGGTCTTTTCTCTGCCATGGGGCGAGGGGACGTGGCTGCTGGTTTCTGGTGTCTGAGCTGCAGCAGACCTTTGGGACATCTGGTCCTGAAGGAGCACGCTGAGCGCTTCGGAGTAATGTGGTCCTCGTGCGTGTGTGCACGGGGACTCAGCAGGCTTCAGTTTGGAAATCCCTGGTCCCACTGCTTACACAGGCAGCAGTCCTGCTAATCCAGCTGAAGATGCAAGTGTGGCACTCCTGCCCTTGTATTTTTCATCTTTGCCGCTGTGTTTAGTTGAGGGCAAGAAATAACTTGGAAATCTGTGTAAACAAAGCAGAATTAAAAGAATGTGAGGGCTTTTGTTTAATTGAACTGAGGCTCTTGAGTGCTTGTCTCTGGTCCAGGTAAGCTGTGTTCAGCATGGGAGGGACTCTGGGGCCTGAGAAAGGTGGTGAAAGTTTATAAAAAGCCATGAATGGTATAGAGAAGATAACCAGGAAATTATTATCCACTGGGATGTTGCAGTCTGAGACACCCAGTGGAAATACCAGGCAGTGCATTTAAAACAGAGGAGGAAGACCTTCTCCGCACAATGCATGCTTAAATTGGGGAACATGTTGTCAGAAGATGTTTGGGAGGCCAAAGGTATGAATGGGGTCACAAAAAGGGTTAGTCAAGCCCACGGCAGATAGACAAATGCAAGAGCCTGGGTGTGAGCTCTGGCTGTCCAAGGCTGCGTGCTGGGGATGTGCTGCTCTCTGCTCAGCCTTCCTCCCAGCTCCCTGAGCCCTGCTGGTCCCTGGTGTGGGCCAGTGCTGCTCCTTACAATCAAGTCAGGAAGGTGAAGGGTGGCTTTATTTAATGCCCATGTGGCTGCTAGATCCTGCAACTTACCCCTGTTAGCAATGAGGTCCACAGCCTGAGGTCTTGGAGTGGTCCTGCAGGAGAGTACTGGGCGGAAAAATAACTAAAGTCTAGCTGGTTTGCCCCCTTTATGGTCCAAGCTGGGAAACAGGGTTCCCAGTCACAACAAGGGTGCAGATTTGCAAGTTTATCATGGCAGCTCCAGGCTATAAAATAAGGGGGAAAGAGGGACTGCGGTAGCAAACAGCCTTTTGGGCATGTCCTTCCCTGGTAGCTCTCCTCAGTGATGCACAGGCTGAAATGGGTCGTAGAAAAGCACATACCTATGTACTCTAGAAAGCCTGGGTTGCAGTTATTTTTGGCAGGAAATATGCTGAGAATTGTGGTATCCGGAGGTAGTTTGGTAATGAAATGTGAGAGGAACAGTGGTCACTTATCCGTCTCACAGATCAGAGACATTCAGGACAGAACATGACAGCCTCACTGCTGTGGAGAACCCCTAAAATTCTCACTTTGGCAAATATTTATAAAGCACAGCAGCTCGCAGGCAAAAAGCAGTGAGGAGCACCGTACATGAAGTCCTCTGCACTCACAAGTAGCTGGTTGCAGTAAGCCCCTCACCCATGAGCCCCTCAGCCAGACTGTGGAAATCTAGAGGCATAAATCACAGGAGGAAGCGTAAAGAAACTGATCTCCTTACATCAGCCATTTGTGTGGCATACACATTTCTCAGACATAGCAGGAAAATATTCTCCAGCTATCCCTAGCAGTCCTTTAGATTGGAAATCTAGCACAGCCTCACAGATTGGGAATTTCTTCTTGAATCCTTCTATAAAAAGCAGAAAACTACAACTACAGAGTTGAGGGAAATTATATTTTTGATGTGTAGAATATGCAGGCTAGGTCTGGACCATCAAGCTCCAGCATGACATGTTGCTCAACTATTTTTAGAGGATGCAGCTCATTTCCAAAAGAATTGCATCTTATGGCCCAAACTCTGCCTTTGCTTCCTAGCAGACTCCTCAGATGCTCTCCTTTTCAGTCAAGGAGGGTCAAAATGAGTTTTTTAGGACTTAGCCTGAGTTTTCCTCAGATAAGATGCCTGCTGGTGTCTCAGGGCTTCTTGCTCGAGTACAAAGGGCAATGTTGGGACTTGGATGTCTCAGGAGAAAAGTGAAAAACCAATTTAACTGAAGAGCTGCGAGTGAAATTTTGAAAAATATACCAGGAACTGCTCAGAAGTAAACCTCTGTCCTAAGAACAATCCATGGCATAGTTCAGCCTTTCAAACTTTTATTGGTGTTGCTTTCTTTTTTCCCACACTGAAGCACTGGCAAGTAAAATTCTACCCCTTTTAATCAGCTGAGCTCAAATCCTTTCTTTCAGCCACAAGGAGCTACTCCAATTAAAGGAAGAAAAAGCAGAAGTAATGAATCTGAGAGCCTTTTTTAATGGACTACATCTAAACACAAACTGGTGACTGAGGCAAGGAGAAAAGATTTTTCTCATTTAAAGGTCTGGCAGATAGAGAACAAATTGTTGCAGATGCATGGTATATAGCCCTCAGAAATAACAGCCCCAGCCTGTACCCCCCAAATGAGTTCCAGTGCAAAGCTCCCGGTAGGGCCACGTATTGCTCTGGCACTTCTGGGGCTACAGAGGCGACTTCTGTGGACTGTGACTCGAGGCTGAGGATGGTTTGCTCACAAATGTATTAACTTTCTGATGCGAAGTCTGGCTCATGTGGGGTGGCTCAGTATGTGCAAAATTCATCCTTTTCTGTTTGTTGCCCTTGACCAAGCATGGGGCAAGAAAAAGTGTCATCTCAGGTGACCAAGGGCAGTGCTATCAATTTATCTGCCTGTGGTAGAACTGGATGAGATCAATCTTGACCGGGCTGTGGAGAACAAGACTGAGGTGCGTAACACCTCAGGGGGAGCTGCCTGCCCCCTCCCCAGCCACGGTGAGCTGCACCCTCTTTTTGGGTTGTGTGCAAGGGGATGGGGCAGAGAACCATGCCATGGGGTTTTTTTTAGTACAGAAGTTTACTTCTCAAAGAGATTTATATGCTTGAAGCTATGCTAGCATGGAAGGGTAAAGGTCCACTCTGTCAGCCACAAAATTTTTTGAGAGTCCAAGTAAAAGAATTGTGTCCTATCCTGATGCAGTATTTGAAGGCAATATTTACACGGAGGCAGAACTGGGTGTGACTGTTCCCGAAGGGCCCCAAGTAAGATGGTTGAACTTTGCCAGGTGCACGGTTTGCTGGCAAAATAAAGTATCTTGGGGTCAATTTGTGCAAGTCTGAAAGTAATTGCTGTGTTGTTAAATAGTTTTTAATGGAAGGGTTCATGTGAAAAACGATGAAATATTAATGACAGTGGTGCAAGCAGCTCTTGGCTGTGATATCTGGTTGTGTTTAATTTTAAAAACGCAACTTCCAACTTGGACAATTGGAAATGCTACCGTGAATTGATCATGAAATTTTACCAGTTCTTGCTTTGCTGAGGGAGCTGATTTCTCAGGGTTGTTTGGTTTTGGGGTTTTTTGGGGGGTTTTTTGAGTTAGCAAAATGACAAAATCAATTAATCATATGACTCCTAAGCAAACGACGGCACCAGACTCTCAGGGACTTTCAGAAGATCTGCAGAGGTCTGAAACAAAAATCCTTAATAGCTCTCATGAACAAAAAGCAAGGTTTTATAAGCACAGGCATGATTTTTCTGTGAAACCAGTTAACAGACTCTGTATGCAAAGTTTGCTGTTGACTCAGCACTTTCAACAGTTTTTAATGTGATTTCTTGGAGCACTTACTCTCTCCAAGCCATTGAATTAGTTGATCTTCTGAGAACTGCACATTTGCCCTCATTTTGAACTTCTCAGTCAAATTCTATGAAATACTAATGGTATGCAGTGCAGAGGGCTTAAAAAACAGGCACCATATCAGCTGCTTGTGTTTCTGCAAAACATATTTCTTTTAAAATAGCGTTTGCCACGTTCAATATCCAGGAAATATGGCCCAGCAATAACAAGTTTGTGAATAAAGCTGGAAAGGAAAGATCTGTGAGTGCGAGTTGGACAGAAAGCTCTGTAGGCTGCTGTTACAGCCTCTTATTCAATTATCTATTTTAGAACAACTTGAATACAAAGAGTTGAAGTGAAATGTGGCAGGAGAACATCTGTGCTACCATAATGACTATTCAGGGCATTTTTATTCAATTGTCAGTTTTGGCTTCCTGGCAAAATGTAATTTACATGTAATTTCTCCATACATTATTTTTACTATAATGAATTCTTTTCCTTATAATAAACCCAGATTAATCTGTTTCTTTTCCAGAGGAACCCTGGATGTTAGTGAAACTCCTGTCACTTGATAAAAGGCAAATTTGGTATGCCATTGTTTTTATGTTTCTTAAAAAAATTAAATATCACTCTAAATGTCAGTTCCGTGATTCATTAGTCTTTTGGGAATGAAAGCTAATGCTATAATTATAGCTTTATTCCAAACCTTGATCACAGTGATAGTAGGTGTTTTATAATAATTAAACTTTGCTCAGCTGATGTGTGAACACCATGTTCATTGATATTTTTACCTTTTTGTGGTTCATAAATTCTTTGCAAGCAAGCTTCTCTCTGGTTCCTGTGCTACGATTATAGGGGCCGGGGGAGGGAGGAAGAGGCTGACATTAGTGGGGGACTTTCAGACCACGGGCTGCCTGCACATTGCTCATCTTCCCTCTGCAGCCTTTGCAGGGTTGCGTGTGTGGTCAGTTAGCCTCAGTGCTGGCGTGCCGGGTGCTTGGGGGGGGGGGGCTGACCTCAACAGGTCCCTGCTGAAGCCCCAAAGCGTGCTTACTAGCCACGACTAGCAAAGGTTTTTGTTAGCATGAGAGCCTCCATCTTTGCATGCCAATGTGGGATTTTTGTTTAAAAAGTGCAGATTTTTCTCAAGGCAGGCTTGAACAGGCAGTAACAGGAGGTGTGCTGGGGTGGGAGCGCGCAGCCGCTTGGCACAGAGAGCGCCCGCCAGCCTGCGGCATGGCTGTACACCCCACAGTGACCGCTGCCGCAGAAAGGCAAGGGAAACTGGGTATGCTGCCTTGTGTTACCTAGCATAAGCTGTTGCTCTCTGACAGACGTGCTATGAGAGGTGCACCAACGTGCCACTGGCTGTGCACAGGGGTCAGGCCAGGGATCCCGCTCGCTCCGAACCAGTGATGCTCTGCAGGCATGTGGCAGGCAAAGGCAGCAGCCTTGTCTCCGTCTCTGAGCAGGGGATGTGGGGTCTGCACACAGATTTACCGTTGCAGGAAGCCAGTGTCAGCGAAGAAACAGAATCCCCATGTCCTCAGCCAGTGTCTGAATAATGAGACAAGCCTCAGGTTTGCAAGGGGAGGGAACAGCTGTTTCAAACTTGTTTTCCAGAGGGAGCTTCTTCAGTGGGTGCATGCTGCAGGAGGGAAGGGCTCAAGGTAAAAGGAGAAAATGTGTAGGAAGGGTGAGCACAAAGAAGTTTCTTCATGGTTTGGCAAAAGTTTCTGCCTTCTTCATTTTTTTGAAGATGAGCAGATAGTCCGAGATCTGCTTCTCCCTCTGAGCTTTCCGAACTCTCACTTTCTTTTTTTTTCTCTTTTCTTGACCCTTGCTTCACATATTGCCTGCCTATCCTATTGTTCAGTGGAAAAATCCTATTAGAGGCATACCAATTACCTAGAAATTAAGCCAGATACTGTCATGCTGCTACTTTTCTACCTCAATTATGCAGAATGGAATTAAAAGTACCTTAGAATAAGACCCTCACTGTTTTATGAACTCCAAACCACACCAAGAATATTCTACCCAGTGACCTTTATCTGCACATAATTACAGTCTGAGGCATTCTTAAATCATTTGCTAAGCTATTTCTGGTGTTATTCCATGGTAATCTTAAATACCTAGGGATTACCAGGGATTACTGCCCTATTTTCAGGGCACAGCAGCTAGACATGTAAGTAATTCTGTGCTCTGATACTTCCAGCAAGCATTGTTATCTTTGATAAATCATTTTATTTTTTTTTAAATAAAGATTAGAGTTGCCTTGTTAGATATTCTAGAGATAGATTTATAATTCCTCTTTAAAACTTCTAATAAATTAATAAACATAACAAAAATGTGTCTGTATAAAAAAATCCATGCTCTCTTGTGCTAAAGTTCACTGTGTATTTTAAACAATTTCATGATCCTATTAAATGATCGCACTTCTGGAGTAAACTTCTTAATGGAATTTAAACTCTGGGACTTTTGCTGCATGTTATGTGCAGAAGAGGGTGAGTGGAAATAGTCACGTACATGCCGCAGGTCAGCACAGTGGTTTCATTCGGCAAATAATCTGTAGAGCAAGGAACATTTCTAGGGAATGGGATGTTACTCCGGGAACCTAAAATAAGCTACTTCTTACCTCTACTTATAACCTCTGGGTTATAAACTGCTGCACATGGATAGCAATATTGGTGGATAAAATTACTGGCATGTCATAGCTGTTTGTGAAGCAAGTCAGTGGCATTAGCCTTGCTTTTAAGGGTGTTTGGGGGGTTAGAGGTACTCTTTGCAAACTAAGAGTAAAAAGTATTTTCAGCTGAAGCTGACCTGAGCTAGGTGTGCCATGAGAGTTGCATTAATCACACCCTCCCGGTCAGGCCAAAAGGGACCATCCAACTCCCAGTCTGACCTGCTGAATGTGGGACATAGCTCCTAACTGAGTGGTTGTTGCATCTGGCTCACGACTTGGTGCTGATCAGAACAAATTTTCCACTGGTCTTGTATCGAGGTCCACCTGCCTAAGAATTAAGCTGTAGGCAAAATACAGGAAAAAGCACAGGAGTAGAAAAGTATCCTTAACAAACTGGGAACAAGTACTCTGAAACACTAAAATCCTTTCACAATATTATAGAAATTAAACACAAATAGCCCTTCTGCTCCATATTGTGTGTACAAAAAAAAAAAATTCCCTCTGTGCTGCAGCAACTGTTATGCAACTGCCCCAGTTATTTTGACATCTGGTAGTTGATGTGAAAGTATATGGTTTCTTTCTAGAACTGGTAAATGCAGTGGCATGTTGCAAGCCAAAGAAGTCTTACAGAAATCATGTGAAAAAGCATTTGGGCTGTTTTCACAGTATTTATTGCGACTGCATCATATAGGTTCCCTGCTTTCAAAAGAATGAGCCAACAGGGATGTGTGAGTTCTCCTTAGTGCTATCTTTCAATATTGATGCGTTTTTTTCTCTGTATAATCAAAGGTTTTTCTTTTTATTCTTCTTTAAAACTAGTTTCATTAGTGGGGCGTAAAACAGTTTTAATGCTGTAATACACTCAGCTCTTTAGCTATCCTTCAGTAATCTCTATATCCCCACATGGATGAAGGAGGATGACTTCCTGTCATCCATAGTAATGTAATTAAATCCTGGAATATACTGGTGAAAAGATCTTATTTAAGAGCCAACTGCCTCTTAGGGACAGTGGTGATGTCTTTACAGAGTTATTTTTGTCCCTTGATTATGCATCTGTCTGTATGTATATATGCTCCTCGTTTGCAAGCATGCAAACTGGCTCTGGATGTATTAGTCTGTGCTCAGTTTTGCCTACGGGCTCTCAGATACGGCAGCAGTAATGACTCAGATGAAGATGTGGGTCGTGGCTGGAAAACTCCAGAGGGCTCCGAATATCTTGACAACAACCTTGCAATCCCCAGCGACTTGTGCGAGGAAATTTGACTGCTCTGTGAACTGTGCTTTTTAATTTTCCACAAACAAATCAAGATATTTATATTGGAAAAATCTAAGTCCTAATGTGTTCCTCCAGTCAAATCCTTTAGATTCATAACAAAGCAATTGAGCAAACAGACATCTTTTAATTCTTCTTCACTTTCCTTCCTCTGTCTGTCCAGACTAAGAAATCTCCTCAAAGTTGAAATCCTGGCTGATAAGTAGATTAGGACTGGCAGATGCCTCTCTAGCGGTCTTCTTCTATTCACTTATTAGAAGTCAGTAAAGCCCCTCTTTCATTCCACCTTTCCGCTTGCTGGCATTTTGTCGCTGGGACTGCTGCAGCCCTACTGGCAGGTGGTTACAGTAAGACACAGTCAAGGTCTTTGGAAGTACAAAAGAAGCAGCTTCGCTGTGATAACTCTCACCTGTTTGAGGTTTCATCAATATCCTTATGATTTTAGGAATTTATGTTCTCTTCTTTGATTAGCCCATCATTCTCATTTGTCAAACACTTTGCTTGCCTTGAATATCTTCCTGTTTCCCCCCGTATGTTGTAAGCCTAAACTTAAACTTTCCTAACAAAACTAGTACCTTTTCTTCAAGAAAATGTGCAAGATGCCAGCTAACTAAAGTTATAGAAGATGGGATGCATGGTACAGTTAAGTCCTAGGGTTTTGATCCAAACTAAGCAGATATTTGTTGTTGTAGTAGTAATAATAATAATCATGATAAAACTCAAACAAAATGCAGACTACCTTTCTAGCTTTCCAGTACGTCTCAGTTAGGACTGAAGGCAAGTGAGAGACCAGCAATGTATTGAAGTCAATACTTCATTTTCTCCTTTTTTCATTGTGGCATTCTGCCTTTTGATGTACATTCATCTATTTTTCAAGAACTTTCTTTTATACATGCCCTTGTTACCAGCTGACGGGTGTAAAACAGACAGGAGGTGATTCCTACAACGTGAACGTTCACCTGCTCACCATTAATCTGCTCAAGTGATGTATAGCTCAACCATGAACTCTCTGCCACGGGATATTGTAGATGCCCAAGTTCATGTGTGGAGACTGAATATGTTAATGGCTGATAAATGCACTGGGGGTTACGCAATATACAGGAACTGTCCCCAACTCACTGTGACCCTCAGCCACTTGTTACCGGATGCTGGGACATTAGTTGGGTAAAGTATCCTATCGGTGCTTCCTTATCTGCCACCCTTCCATGGACACCTGCTTTTGGCCACTGTCAGAAGATACTGAGCCAGACAGACCTTTTTGGTATGGCCCGTTTCAGGGAGGCTCATACATCGTACTAGATAAGCTAAATAGCATGAGGTGGTCTTTTATCCTTTGACTTTCAGCAGGCAGCTTTCTCTGGGTTCGGACTCCAGACAAAACATAGTGGGAAAGGTATCTAGAGTCTGTTGCAGTGGGGCTGAAAGGAAGGAAATACTCTTGCTTTTAACTCCTGTTCATTCTTGAGAAAACCTTGCTTTAGTAGGAGAAAGGGATGGCTCAAAGGCCCGTGTGGTGGCACCGCTGGAAGGCCACACCAACAAGCTGTCAGAGGGCACCTCTGATGCTCCTTGTCAGGGGCCTGGGACCAGCACAGGACCCTTCAAACCAGAGTTTTCAGGCAATACATGTCAAACAACGGCCAAGCAACAAGCAGCTTTCCTGCTTACTGGCAGCCTCCGCTGAAGTCACGATGCACCGAATGATCCCGGGGATGCAGAAGCTGAAGTGCTCACACACAGACACCTGCTGTAGTGCCCAGGCTGAACTTTTCAGAAAACAATCCTTAAATAGAAAACATCTGGTGTCATCTGTGTTGAAGGCCAGCTGAGATCCAGTCAGATAAAATAAACGTCTGCTTCAAACAGGTTTCTGAAAACATGCATACAAGAAAGGTCATTTTAATGCCTGCCTGACTGATCAGAGTACAAAAAAGGGGATGAAATGTTCTATCCCTGGCCTCAATATAGTGTAATTAGTTTTTCATTTTTATTCAAGGCTCACGTATTGTGTTCCTCTGCTTCCCTTTCAGTGGAACATCATCCTCTATTTTTCTGTTTTACACTTTTTGAATTTGAACAGTATCTCTCATTCAAAGGGCTCTTCTCTGCCTCAGCTGTCATTTATTCTCAGAGATTTGGTTTGTTAGGGTCTGTGCAGAGGCAATGAGCTCACTTTGCATTTCCAATATCAGCGAGCAGGAGGATTCAGGGGCCATAGCCATACTCATTAGTATCACCAGGTGTAACATCTAGTGCATGTCATGGGGCGGGAGGATGCTCCATGCTCAGATCCCTTGTCAGCGTGATGTGGGGAGCACGACACACTGCTGAAATCCAGGGGCTTTGGAAATGCTGTAAATGGTGCATTTATTAAGCAAGTTAAAGATGAAATCTTCTTAAAACATTGGATTCATGCCCTTGAAATGCAGGATTTCTTTTCCTTTCATGTTTTAATGAACTTTTACCAGTCCACAGCAAAATCTACAAGTCCCTAACACTTTGCTTTTCTTAATTACAGTGTATTTCTTGTGCCTAAAGTGCTTGAAACACTTCTGCATCCCCCTAGTACTGACCTGTCTAAGATATTATAGTGGCACTGTGTCCAGTCTGGTCACACACCAGAACTTCTGCTCAAAAATCCCTCCTTGTCAGGATGGCTTTTGTTGTTCCTCTCTGGACTCTATTTTAGTGAGATTCTTTTTGGAGAGGTGGTGGCCTGAGCTGGTGTTTAGAGATGTCTAAAGACAGCCTGTTCATTTTACAGATGCTGCCCAAAGCCAAGCTGGTTTTTTTCCTCTCTGCTGTGTTGTAAACTTAACATCTGAGTTGTCAATAAATTATTCGCAGGCCCCAAGGAACAACTATGTCCATCTACTCTTGACCTGCTTTGCATAGTGGCCATTTAATTTCTCCAGAAGAGGGTTAAATCATGCAAGTCCTCTAGAAAAGTGGGGAATCTCATTTTAAAGACTAAGCGACTGGAAGTCTACCGATTCTTCCAGTAATCCCCTCTAAATTTTAATTACCTTCACTGCTGTGAAGCAGTATCTTATTGCAAGGTCACATTTCTCTATTTTCAGTTGTCATCTGTGAATTTTAAGCCCAGATAAACCCTCCTCCTTTGCCTTTTCTCTTTTCTTCCTCAAAGCACCTGGCTGGGCACACCATTATCAGACCATCTCATAATTTTTCCTGACGAAGTGCAGTGCAATGCTATCCTTAAATGGTATAGAGACCATTTAGTGAAGTGATACAGGTCAGTCCAGAAGACCAACCCATTCTTGTTATTTGCCATCCCATCAGTCTTTCTGACACCTGCATATTTACTTGGCAAGAATTTTATCCTGCTATTCTGGTCACCTGGATCACTGATGTCAACTAACAATGGACCAAAGGTATTTTCTTGGGAATGTCTCTTTTCTCATGTCCTTCTGCTTGATATCTTTTCATCAGATTGGAGACTTACCAGTAAGTCCCTTTCAGATCCATAGAAAGTACTTACTAATTGCAGACAATGAAAGCTTTTTAGTCAAAATATTGTGTGATAGTAAGAAAATTATTTGCATCAACGCAGATTAGTTAAAATATATATTTTTTAAAAAAAATGAAAGAACAAGTGTTTATGGAACTTATTCTCTGTGAAACCAAGCTAACTGGTATTCACTGCACATTTAGGCTCTTTTATTTGATAAAATCCTGAAAAATCTCTAGCAAGCTAATGTCAGATTGGAAAACTAGTTTCTCTCTTTGGAAGCAATGGAATTAGACTTGAATATATTCCACTTAAAAGTTGGAGTTTTTCTATATTTATTTAATAATCAGCCTTACTGATACAAAATGACCTTCCACTCTGGCTAAAGAATTTGGTACAGCTGATTTGAAAATACTTAGTGTAATTGAAATCTCCATCGCTAGAGATGGGCTATTGTTAAAAGATGGATGGGTTAACATATCTGCAGCTATAGCATAGATTTGTTCTCTTCATTTCCTCATGTTTAAGAGGTACATATCTAACTGATCTTGATGCCTGAAATAGCATTGGAAACCAGGAGGTAACTTTATCTCAGTGGTAATGGAAAAATTAATGAGAAAAAACTATTTCTGAAAACTGTCTTTTCATCAAAGCTGTAGTCATCCAAGCACACCCTTACACTAACCAGGCTTCCCAAGGAGATACAGCTCTGGAGGAGGTCAGCAAAAGGACACTTCAGCCACATCCAGCATCCTCTTCTCTCCAGGTTCCCTGAATAAGCTCACAAAAAAGTAGTATAAAATAAGTCTGAAAATGTCACTGGCAACTTGTCTTAAATGTCCCTGACATATCAGGAGGCTCTTAACCCAAAAGCACAGCAATCTGCTCTCCTTTCACTGTCACAAATTAATTCCCAAGGAAGGGTGAGTCTGTGTGAATAAGTGATTTGGGGGAAGAGGGGGTCATAGAGTTTCATTGCCTAAACTAGAAAGAAAAAAAAAATTATCCAGACAGTTTAGCTTTTCATTTCAGAACCGTGTCATTTTTATTTTCTCCTAAGATCTGTCACATGAAAGTTAAACTGTTTTCCTTTCATGTCAAACTGTGATACGACTGTGACAGAGAGCACTTTGCTTTTGAACAGCCACATGTTACGCTCATTCTGTGGTGGCTGATGCTCTGACATCCTCATGGTGTAGGGGCTCACCCCAGCAAAAGCACTTGCTCTGGTGGCAGCTCTGGTTATATCTGCTCCTAGGCTGAGCAAAGCTGAACATCTTTGTGCCTGAAGATGGGTTTTGGGAGCACAGGGGGGTTTTGGGGGGTTTTTTTTACTGTTTTTTCCCCTCTGCTTTGTTGCAAGATATCTTTTTTTACCAAGTAGGTTGAAGCTCCACATGTTGCAATTAGATGGGCACCTCACTTGCAAGATTTTTTTAATTACATATAAAGCAATGGAATTATACTCTAATAGCTTTATACACTGTTTGTCAGAAAGGAACTTGTAGTCTTCTGGGCTTCTGACAGAACGAGCATTCAGCAGCCATGCTCCCTTTTAATTTCAGAGCTTTAATGTTTAGGATAAGGAGTCTGTGACAGCTAGTTTAGCAGTTAAGTGCATTTGCCAATGTAATGACTTATTGACCAGTGGGTGATAGTTTAACACTTGATCAATGTGCTAAAGTATTTAAAAAAAAATTTTAAAAAAATAATCCTAGGTTGAAAAGGTTTTCCTTTCTTAGTAAGGAGAGTGCTTAGGGCTATTTAGTCTTTCTGTCCTTCACAACATGGAGGCAGACAAATTCTTTAAGGATTTTATGTGCTTTGCAATTGTTAATTCCTTGAGCACATTTTGGACTCATGCCTTTATCCACCTTATACATTTCTGTTCAGCTCTTGAATATGAATTTGGCACTTTCTGCAGATGGAGGTTACCTAATTTACAGTAAGCTGATAAATGTTTTAAAGGAGATTACCACCATTACCTACATAAATGTAACTCAAGTTGGCAGTAATGTTTTGCAAGTTTCACAGAAAAAATAATTGGCTACCTGATTTGGTATCAAATCATTGCTTTTTTCACTGTGGGGGAGACAAAAACCACTTAGGTTCATATTTCTGGTGCAGTACTAACCTTGAAACATTAAGGAATTCCCAAGATGGAAGACATAAATTTTATGACGGTATTTGTAATTCTTCCTCTTCCTCTGCATATATGTTTATGTGTCTATCACAATGATTTAATCTATAGGTTCATTTATTCAGGACAATGTTCTAAGAAGCAGTTTAAGCTTACTGACAGGTAATAGCAGGGACGAATACAGCAAAGCCTCTTCAGTCAATTAAAGGAGACTGCAGAGGCGAAATTGTGTGTTAGTGGAGATACTCAGCTCTTTTTCTTACGTTTGCTTACTTTCCGTACTAAAATTTCTCTCTTCATCCACAGCAGATGGAGCTCACACAGGTTTAGGAGAATGAATTGATTTCTCTTTCATCGTGAAGCACTATGGACATAACAGACGTAATGAATTTAAAATTTTGCTTGATTTTTAGCCATTTGTTTCTACAGATTGGTTGCTTTCCATGTGAGTGTAAAAATGTCTCTCTCCACCTCTGTAAAGAATTCTTTTGTTAAGGTAATTGCTGATGATCAAGCATGGAAGAAGCTATATAAATGTAAATTTTATGAGATCATGTAGGTAGGTCAAACGTCTTTTAGCATAAATTGATCAACAGTAACAAAAATCACATAACAATTTTTAAAAAAAAAAAAAAAAAAAGACTTCTTTGGCACTTGCACAGCTAATAATGTCATGCTTAATATTAGACATTAGGTTTCCTGGCATTAATTAGTTCTTTTCTGAAGCCATCATTAAGTCATGCCAAACAAGAAAAAGTTCCTCTCCTGTGGGTGATTTAAAAGACTCCAGAAGCACTAGGGAATGGCATACGTTTTAGTCCATCAAGACTGCATTTTTGTTATTTTTGTTTTTAGTAGTTTTCTAGACTGTTAATACTGTAGTTCCACCAGTCAAAATACTAGGAGACGTTACCTGCCATGGTGACCAGAGTCAAGTTACACCAGAGTGAGAATTGCATGTGTAGCTGCAACTCTCCCTTGGGACATCATGTAATGCTGTTAGGAACAGTTGGATATGTCACAGTTAACTACCACCTATTGCTGTGTATTGCCATTCATGCACTTAGTAAGTATAATTGTATATATGTTTCTGTAACTCTAACAGATCTTTATCAAGTGTAAACAATGATGTAGGTTGCAGAAAGTCAATTAATTTCATGTAGACTTATAAAATGGGGCAGGAATAGATCAGGACATGGAGTAATGAGGAACCTCGTGTCTCCTTCTCCCCCTGCTTAGGCACAGAGAGGGTCTTGTGAATATGCTGTGGCACACTGTCTGGGCAAAATGCACAGCGGCCATCCTGCTCTCCGAGGAACCTGGGCACCTCCACCAGGTGGAAACACTGCATTTCGTGTCCATACCCATCTCCGCTAAAGATAGTAAGAAGACTGTTTGATGCTAAATTTGGCAGGCATAGCAATATCTGCATCCTGTTCCCACTGGGAAGACAGGAAAGGGTTCCCCTGAGGAGAGGCAAGACTGAGACATAAATGAGGGGTTTCCACAGGATGCACGTGCTACAAGGCAAAAATGTCAGCCAGTGTATTCAGAAGAAGCACAGATGACTGCAGGGGAAACAAGGAGCGGCTACAAGGAGCTGAGATGGCACTAACCTTTAAAGATTAAAAATAAAAAGATGGATTAAGGATGTACATCATCCTCTTACTGAAAAAAAAGTTAAAAAAGGCTTGAGGACACCCTGAGAAAGTCTTCAGGTTGATGAAAGGGATTGATAACATAATTTCTTTACTAGTGCTGCTAGAAAGCACAACATAATACAAAAGTTAAGTTGGTAATATGCTTTGTGTTCTGGCTGCAGTCCTCAGAGTGACACAGCTGCCATCAAGGACAATTGGTAGAAAAGAGAACTCATTAAATAAATTGACATCTACTTTTTTGATGGCCCCTTCTACTGAAGATTCAGTGAGTCCCATGAGACCTCTGACCACAATCCCTTGCCACTGGCACCCAGTTTCCCCAGCAGCATGGACTTCAGCTGTGCGGGTGACTTAACTTGTAGGTGTCCTGTGGTGACCCAAGCATGTTGAGAGGCACCAAGCTTTAGCTCTTTCCCATTTGAATTACAGCTTTTCCAGAGGCTGGATGTGTCAGGAACAGTTTAACCACCTATGCTGACTTATGCTGGAATCTCAGGTCTCTTCTTGCAAGGAAAATCAGCAAGGAAGAGCTGGAACTAGTCTTGGTAGAGATCCTCAGCATCTGAGAGAGGGTAGAGGACAATGTGCCTCTTCCACTTAAAGAAGCCGGATTTTGTCTGGAGGAAGTGTCTGGAAGCTGATACACATGGTCAGGGGCATTGTATAAGGGAAAAAAATTCTGATAGGCCAGTCTGCCACAAAATTAGCCCTGCCTCTATGTAAGAGAGCCTTCTGTGAGTGAAAAGGAGGCCAAACTAAAGTTTATAGATACGAAATTAACTGTATAGTTATGAAATTAACTGTATAGATATGAAACTAACAGAGTCTCCGTCTCTGGAGATACTCAAAACCCACCTGCACGCCATCCTGTGCAGCCTGCTCTAGGTGATCCTGCTCTAGCAGGGGGGTTGGACTAGATGATCTCCAGAGGTCCCTTCCAGCCCCTGCCATTCTGTGATTCTGTGTGATTCTGTATACATTTTTCTGCCAGGCTTAGGTCTTGCTAGCTATGCTTTATGGCAGAAGGAATGGTATAACGTTGATGACAGAATTCCTTGAAAAACCAAATGTAAGACAAAAATACTGTCTCGGTCCTTGGTCTGTTGTAGTAGCAAAGTAAAACACTCCAATGATGAATAGACTTCTGGTTGTATGTCAAAAGAATCACTCAAGAATGAAAATATTCAGAAGATTAGCAAGTTGAGATGAACCACTGTGTTTATTTTGTTACCCCAGGTTATTCTCCCAAGCCTTCCCATCATTTGTGGTGTACTTCCTGCAAGCCTGTGAGCCTGGTGTTTGCTAGCAGATGTTTATATAAAGTTGGCTATAATTAAGAAAACTTCAGATGTTTGACTAAACTCTGTGATTTAGATATCAAGTAATTAAGTAATGACTACTCTGTTTGACATGCTTGTGCTACACAAAACCATGATAAAAGTGTTTGGGGTGAAATGAAGTGAAAAGTCTGAGTGTGAGGAAGAAGGAGGCAACCCAACAGACAGAGGGAGACAATGTGGGCAGTGTTTTCATCTGCCATATGAATGTTCCCAAAAGCTGGGTTACAAGGCCAGCCTTGCAGTTTGTCTGGACTTACCCCATCCCAGACGGTGCTTTTGGGAAGCCATGCTGGCTGCTGAAGGGTAGATGTTGTATGGATGGCTGCGTGGGTCAGAAATATGAACAAACTGGTGCTTCTTCCTTCTTAGACAGACAAATTGTTAAGAATATCAGAGGCAGAAGAAATGCCAGCTACAGCATTTTTTGATCTCTTTAGGGGCTGCTGGGCATTGAAAGGGGGAGAGGAAAATCGGCTCTTGCAGCTGATGGCAGAAGTTATTAAGCTAATTTGTGAGGAATGGCAAAGAAAGGGAGAGGACCATGGGAAGAGGAAGCTGGCCACACCTCTGCGCCCCAAAACAGTGCTCTGCACATGATGCTGTGCCTTGCTTGTATCCCTCACCATGGAGCGGCCCTGCTCCCGCAGCTCCCTGGCCCAACCTGTGTGTCCAGCCACGCTCATGTCATCCCTCCTTCCTGAGAAAGATCTTGTCTCCACCCCTGTAACAAGTCTGGCTTTCTAAGCTCACAGGTTTTTATACTATGGAAAGCGAAAGACAGTGTACTTTGGTGACTACTGGGAAATGGATGGACATAAGTTGATAAAATGAAGGAGAAAACTGACCCTTGTAATTTACAGTAGTAATCTGCAACACATTTAAACAATAGTAAAATGAATGGTTCTTCTTTGGTGCCAGAATGATTTTCTTAATTTTCCAGATCTACCTCCTGTAAATAATCTGGCTTTTTTTTTTGAGAGCGAGTACAGTGCAGAAAGACCATTTGTTAGGGTCACAGTCAGTGGGCTGCTGCTTCTGCTCTTCAGAACTGATTTTCTGAACAAAAAGGTCCTTGTTATCTATGGGTATATAGCCTTGATGACAAATTGCAGGAAGGTTTGCAAAGGCTAGCAGTTGATTAATGTTTTAATTTAAACTGTCATTTATTTATTTAATGCACCAGTAAAAGCTTACTGCTGTTTGGTGTGAACTGTTCAGTTAATAGTAATGGCAATAGTTTTCACTTACGCTAAAATATAGCCTTCTTACCTCCTTTTTGTTACCTTTTTTTTTTTTAAATGACTCCTCATAAAGGTTTTAAATTTAATTTAATAAGATGTTCTGGTAAAAACATGACTGTCCTGCAAATAGTTTTAGCTGCCAATAGTTTTAGTGTTGCCAATGGAGAAAATTAAGATTTCCGTTAAGAAATCAATGAAATATTCCTTTAGCTGTGAAAGAAACCAGCGTACCACTGTTGCTTTCAGGCCAGCCAGACAATCCTGTTCATAGGCAGTGATGATGACACTGTTGCTGGTGGCAGATGCCTCTCCTTACAGAGCTGAGGGCAGGGTGAGAGCCGACTTCTCCAGGCTGGAACTGTAAATTTTGCATGGTGAAAAAACATCCTCATAATATTTAACATCAATCCAGTGCCTCTTATTTAAGCACTCACAATGCTTTACAAGCCTTAGCTAATGAAGCCTTACAACACCCTGCAGTGTGCTGTAGGGAAGTGCGGTATGGGATTATTAGATTGGAGCGCTGCCAGCTGGCGTGGAGCCCTGCGAGAGCCCTCCTGCTGCTCCACCGCGCAGGAGAAAGACCTGCCTAGAGATCTGCTTGGCTGCTCTTCATTACCCAAAGTAGATAGGCAGATCTCCCTGAAGGTGTGAAGGGGACGTATCAGTTATGGCATGTTTAATGGTAACGACACTGAGATATGATTCCTTGTTTGCAAAAATAAACTGACTCCTCATTAAGGCAGTTGTAAGATATTGTAACTTGCAGCCCTGCCCCTCTATGTGGGGTCCTTGGGCCTCCGTTCAACTCCTCCTGCTTGCAACTTTTGCTTCTCCTTCTGCATTTTTTGCAGGTTTCCAGAAGTGAAACAGAAAGGTTGGGAAAAAAAAAAAAATCTGTAGTCTTTCCCCTTGTAAATCCAAAGAGTGCACTGGGTTAGGGCAGTACGGTGGGCAATGAGAGTTTACCAGCATAACACAGGGCAGTGGTGTGAAACTGCAGTTGAGTCAGTGTCAGCAGGGACCTGGTAACCATGCAGAAAGTAAGGACAACAACAAAAAAGGTAATAGTTTAGCTGAAAAGTACACATCAAAGAAGAGCAGTACTGGTTGCTAAAAAATTCACTAGCCAGGCATTTCAGCAGTAAAAAAAGTGAATGTTTGAAACCTGTTACAAAAAGTAAGCAAGTTAGGGCGTAAAAAGGTTTAAGACTGCCTATTCTTCGCACAAAGTTCAGACGCTGGGCCCGCACAGCAGCAAAGGCACGCAGGAGCTCAGGGGCAGAGCAGAAGGTACTGACCGTGCAGCAGCCCCTGGGAGAGCCCCAGGCCAGACTGGCCAGAGGGGCAGCCTCAGGTCCAGCAAGCTTGGTCTGGCTCCTGTCACCCACCCTTCCTCCTTGAAGAGGGCATATAAAGGGAATTTCAAGGGTAAAAAGGAAGGAAAAAAACCCCCAAAACCAGCTGAGCCTCATTTAAAACTACCAGCAGCCCTTGGCAATAACAAGTTGAATAGCCCCAGCTAGAAGATGCTTCTGTGCACCTGGCGCAGGCAGGTCAGTCCCAGGCTTATTTTAATTCTGCTTGTTAAGGACAGTGCTGAGGCCCGGCTGTGGCCTCGGCAGTGCTTTCAGTGGTCACAGTGGTGGTGGTGACAACAGCAGCTGGTGCTGGGGTGCAGCACAATTCCCAGTGCCCAGGGACCTGTGCATCACGGGACCACAGGTCTCACGCTCCTGTGCACAAAAATGGGTTGCCACTGCGTTTTTGCTGCTATCATATGTCATCCTCTGAGCTGCTCCCACGTCCTCTCCCCTCGGGTTCTCATGATGGATTTGGCATGTGGTTTTGATCTGAACTTCCCAGCAGCAGTGGGGAGCCCCTGCAGCTAAACCTTGGACTCAATCTGTGAAACGCAATCCCCCTCAAAACTCAGTTCAGAGCCATGGGTTGTGACTCGGACACGTAAACATGGAGGCCACTTGCATGGTTTGGATCTTGATGGGGATTTTCCTAGACTTCTTGGGGCAGGGCATCCCAACTTTAACAATTGACTGGTGGGCAAGTTCTTATATTTTTCACAAGCTGTCTGGGCTTGCTTTAGGTATAATAACATTGATGTGTTTTTTGTAGCAAGCAGTGTGTGTTTGAGTCACACAGTATGCTTTGCCCTCTATTACTCAGGGTTTCAAACAGACATACTGTTTACAGCTATCACTAGAAGGAATAATGTAGCATGCAATTTCTTTATACTTGCTGTGAACGTGGAACATCATGATTAAATGCCAAAATGATCATAAACTCTTGCTCATCTTATCATATTTATTTTATTAGGGCAGGACGCTCTGAAGAGCTTATTTCAATAGCTCTTCTTTCTTTGTGGTTTTCAATGAAACACAATTTTGAGAACCAAGCCAATGAATTCAAACAATTCAATTTTATTATTACAATTGTGCAGATGACTGTTTATGTCTCAGTGTAGTGTCTAAATATAACTGTACTGTGTACTTTTTTGTAACAGCTCTAAAAGGGCACTTTGCTTCGATGCTAACAGTGCTTCCTGAGTTCTCCCTCTTTCTTAGCGGTCTATGTTTCCTATCTCCTTATTCATTACTGTACATTAATTCTGTTGTCACTGCTGCTAGGTGTAACTCTTAAGACACTTTTGTTCTAGACCTTATTTCTGCAGGAGGCCTTTCCTGCCTCTTAGCCATGGTCTTCGTTGTCTTCTCCCCTTCTCCAGTGGATGTGTACACACAATTACTAAACTTGGTCTTCTGAGACTCAGTCATGATCCATAGATTTTGCAGAACTGAAACACGGTCTCCTGAGATGCAGTCACAATATGTAGATTTTGCATGGCTTTGATTAAGCTCTGTAGATGTGGACTATGGCTATATTCAGACGTACATATCAAACAGCTGTCTCTGAAAAAGATCTTCTTGATCGTTTTTATGTCAGTACTTACTTTTTTGCTCTGTCTAAAAAGGCAAGGTGTGTTTTGGAGGCAGGATGAATAGTTTTCGATATGTGTGTTGAAGGTGACACATGCCAGCTGCTGAGAAGCCATTGTGACTGAAACTCTCCTGGGAGCTGGCTGTTGTGGCAGCCCATGTGGGTTTTTGCTTTCTGCATGGGTCATTGCTGCTAGCTGAGCAGCTCAGCCACAGCCCCATGTTCCTTACTGCGAAATGGTGGCAGAACCTCTTACTTGACCGAAATAGACTGTTTCTTCCTGCTGTGCTCAGTAGTCCCCCAATTGGAAGGGCTTGATTCCAGCAGAAATGCACAAGGGAAGCCATCGGAAACCACATCACTCTCCCTTGCGCTCTGTATGCAAAATCCCACCATAATTGCACACTTCATGCTTGTAGAACTTTATAATCCATATGTTTGCAGAGGACAAATGGCATCTTGTTTGGCCGTCTGGTAAGGACTCAGAAATACAGCCAGCCAAAGAAGCATATAACATTGCTATTGCTTTCTATGTTTGTGTTCCTTGCTCTCACAGCAGTCCTTGCAGTGCTCTTTTCTGTGGCTAAAACATCTCTGAATGTGCCAAATGACAGTGATTAGTTTACAGACTAAATTGTCAAGCAAAGGCATCTTGAGCATCGGGCAGAGCAAAGTTGAATTCTGCTACTTGCATCTGCTGGATACAACTTGGATCTATTATTTCCGTTCACTTTCAACACTGTATTGAGAGTAATTTAATATTCTTTTAGAAGCTGATACTGCTTCATATTAATCACTGCAAACCTCACAGAATATGCCATTTTTTGACAGTAAGTGAAAGACGCTGCTGCTGAGGTATCTCAGTGGAATGGATGCTCACGCATGAGTGCTGAGCACTGACCCGTTTTGCCAATGTTGCCCTTTGGAAGCTCTCCCTCTGTGTTTAGGGTCTAGAGCAAGCCTGTGTAGGCGTAAGTCCAAGATGCACTGAGTGAGGGTCAGGGAAAGGAAGAGGTAGAGAGCGGCAAAGCTGGGGAAATGAGGTTTTCATTACTCAGCATGCCACATACCCCACTTACAACCTAGGTCAAGACGCTGGGGCTTCAGCACTCCCCACAGCAGGGGCTGAAATGCAAGGAGGGATATGCTAAACCTTGTTGAGGTGAAGAACACTGCTCCTTTCCAAGCCAGTATCTGGCAAGAAGAGGCTTCTAGTGGCATCAGGAAACATTCCTCCTTGAAGAGGGCATATAAAGGGAATTTCAAGGGATGAAGGCAAGCAACTGAAAGGTGAAGAGGATCTAAGAGTTTATTAAAGGAGATATATGTGAGAGGATTGTGTGGGAAGAAGTGTCACCTCACTACCAGAGAGATATCTAAACTAAAACATGCCCCAGGAAATCTCTAGATGAGACAGATATAAACTGCTTAAACTGCAGGATTGTACACAAGTTTCTGTTATTTATCACTTTAATTAGCAGCAACAGAAGAAGTTATCTTCTCAGCCATACAGTAAAACTCAGAGGAGATCCTGTGGAGACAGCTTTGAACACATAACTGAAAGCATTTTGAAATTAGCTACCATCAGTGCCTTGGTCTAAGTCTTTTCTTGCACATCTAAATATAGTTACTGACTGCTCCTGTAACTGCTTCTACTGCCTGACAAACCTCAGAAGAAGGCTTCTCTTTTCCAAGCTGGGAAAGGAGAAAGACATACATCTGGAACCAGAGAGGACCTGGAGGCATAGAGTGGATTTAGAGTCATAATGAACATACATTCTAAAAGGGGCATTTGGTGATATATACACCATGACCTCTGATTCAGGTCCTGTGGTTGTGACTGTCATTCAAATACCAATGGAAACAAACTCTGGAAATGCATGGAAAGGTCTTTATTCCTAGGGAAATGGGGCTTCTAAACCATACAGTTTCCAGGTGTCCTTGCCTCTGTGCTTGAAGTGCACCTGTCTTTTGAGTGACTGAACATGAGTGAGGATGCACCTTCAGCCTCTAGTGTTGAGCTCGGCTGGGTGGATGCACCCAGGTGTTCAGCTAGAGCTATGTTCTTCCAGTTACCAGAAGCTCCTGAATTCAACAATGTGGTCACAACAGTTCCTGATTCTGAGAGGTGTGATCATGGCTTCTCATGGGTGTGGAGAGGACAATGGACCCAGGAGGGACAGAGTACAAGTTGTCTTTGTGCTTTCTCCAAAAAGCTGGTTCTTCGAACTTTTACAAATCTGGCAAATAGCTGGAAAGAAGGAAGCCCCCTGTCCACAGTGGAGGCCAACAAGCCCTGCCACCCCTGCCATTCCTGCACGTGAATGTATTTTTGTTTGCCTGCCTAGACTGGTGTAAAAGTGTGTCCCTGGTCTTGTTGTTCAACCTCTGTTAAAAATGACAGCACTGGATGGCAGGTTCCTCTCTGAATCTTTAACGGAGTGGTGGAGTTGTGATACCTTCCCGGAAGAGCTGCTGGAGGCCCTGGGTGTGTGAGCTGGTGGGCCATGCACTGCCCCTGCCTTCGTCCGTGTTGCCATGCCGTGTGCCCACGCGGTGACACTATGCCAGCTCCACCAAGTGGGCTTGGATGGATCCACCAGAATTGCTGGCCAGGTGGATCTGGTGGAGATCCCATGCCTAAGTCAAGTTATTAATGACCAGAGGCCTTTGGCCTGTTTACAGTGAAAAACCTATGACCATACATCCTGTTTACCAGCAAAGAGATTCAGAAAGAGTTAAAATAATGTAACTGGAGCATGAAATCAGACAGAAGTGTCAGGACTGGAGAATGAAAACTGCATACTTATTAATTTGATATAAATAAATTTTTTGCCATTGTTGAGAAGAAAGAAATAGCATAACTGGTATGGACTTGCTAGAAATATTGGCTAATAGATGCGTGTTTGTTTTGAAAATGTTACACTGTCCCACTGCAAACATCTGCTGGTTGCGTATCTCCCTGAAGGGCTTTGTCTCTAATAGCAGCTAAGCTTCTTTAGAAAGTGCTGGAAGAACCACTGGAGAAAATGCAACTCACTCTAACAGAAAAAGTAGCGGCCTGTGATCTTAGCGTTGAGGGGATAAGCTCACAGAGGGACTGTGTAGAGATCAGAAACAAGCTCTTCCGTTGAGCCATGGCAGCCGGTTTAGTCACTGGGACTGGCTCACTCTGCAACCACACTCATTCCCATAAAGTGACCACAGCAGAAAAAAACGCAAGGTTAGTCAAAGGAGTCAGTAAGAAAAGAAGTGTTGCAAGTTGCAAGAAGAGTAGGAAAGATGGAAAATGCTACGGTTGACTGGCTTCCTAAGAGGTGGGTAACAGTGTTCTGTGAGTGGGAGTTGAGGATTGCCCAAGACACCCCTGGCAGAAATACTTCCCTGCAACACGTGGGCAAAGAGCTGCAACTCGCACCACAACAGTGGCTTGGGAAAGGTTCTGTATGCCTGTATCAGCCATGGCAGGCAGAGCTGATACCGTCCTAACCTTGCTCCCCTGCTTCAGAGCTGTAATGGCAGAAATTGTAGCTGAGAACCTGGAGGCCTGAGGTGGGATGAGAGAAGCTGAGATTGAACTTGGGAGAAGGAGAAAATGACGCTGGGAGAGGAGGAGAAGGCAATACACATTCATTTTGTCATTTTGTTCACCCATTTTGTCATCTTTCTCCATTCTAGACTTGTTTACCACCAAAGTCGCGTTAGGCTGCTCTACATGGAGGCTTCACTACTGATTGACTTACTGATGCCCAAAGAAACAGCTAGAATGTCATTGATGTACATATGGATTGTTTAAATATGGTTAAAGATGGAACTAGGGTTGGAACTTGTAAAAAGAGTAACAGGAGGGGAAGGATTCAGTCTCAATGGTGGGGTAGTCCCTCAGAGGAGGCAGCAGTCAGAGGTCAGTTCTCATGACTTATGAGGGGCAGTCATGTCTTCCTAAAAGTATGGCCACAAAGTGGGAAATTAAAAGGTTTAAAAAAACCCAACAAAACCAATAGGTGGATATATAAAGGGGGAAAGAAATCCAGGGAAAGCTGGCTTAAATTGAGAACCTGTAAGGAGAAGTCATGTGAGGGTTTCCCAGGAGTGGCTTTTGGGTAAATCCCTGGCTGGGGATAGAGCCAAAGCTAGACCACTGCTGACAAAGAGCTGAAATGTTGTATCTTTCCAGGATAAGGCATAAAATGGGCAGATGGCTGTGGCTTGCTTCCTTGTGGTCTGGCCTGGATCCATGAAAGGTTGGTCTAGTAAAAACAGCTGCAGGGAATGTTGGCTTCTGGGTCCCTTGGGGCAGATAGGTTCACTGAGGCCCATGGAGGAGGAGCAGAGCCTATTGGATGAAGAAGGAATGGGGTAACTGTGCAAGCTTTTCAACCAGCCCCAAATTATTGGTGATTATTGGAAAACATGAGATTCTCATCAATCTGTTTTGTCTAATCTGCCTCATATTATATTTTATAAACACAAGAATACTATCTGAGTTCTAGCCTTCCATTTTAAAATATTTTAATAGTTTGTCTGTTAGCCAAAACATGCATTCTCTTCTTCTCTGAGAATCAAAGAGCATAGCTAGCTCCTGGAGAAGAAACATCCCTGCTCTCTCTGAGGGACCCTTGGCTTGTGGGGTCACATCCCAGACACCAGTATGTCAGATCCATCTGGCATCCGTGGATTTGGCACAGTACCCCCACAGAGGCAGATGAGAAGAAGGTCTTGTATTTGAAATATCTTACAAAGAGGTTTGGTCTACAAGCTGGGAGTGGATGACTGGTCTGATAATACTTGCTGTGCATTTTTCCTTTCAGGATCCAAAGTCACTGGTTCAGGTATGGCCCAGGGCCACCCACCCTTGGAGCTGATTTGCAAGGCTGTGGTCCTTAACAAGCTAAGGTAAGTGGGGAAAATGGTGGCAGTTTCCACAAAACATACCATATTCAGGGAATACACATTATGACACCTCCCCTAAAAAAAGGTTCAAGCAGAGCTTCATGCTTCATGCTTGATTGCTTCCTAGGGAAGCTGAAGGCTATAGCTACCCCGAATACTGCTATACCTCTTAGCAATGGTTGCAGAGAAAGGGAAAGACTTCTTTTTTCAGCCTACAAGTGCTCACACCCTTTTCTTTCCCATAAGGAAACTGAGTCTTAGAGGACCAGCAGGCAGATATGGTTCCCAGAAATAATGTCTGGCCTTATATGTACTTTCCAGGAGATAAAGCGATTGTCTGAAGCAAAGGTTACAGCAGAACTGTTAGCTTAAAGCAGTTCAGCCCAACCACAATATATGTGATCCTGCCAAAGTGTGGAAAGAGCTGGGAATAAACCCGAAACTGTTGCCCTGAGAAAGGAAATCTTTTGAAGCATGGCCACAGATTTCACAGGACTGAGGAACACAGCTTTGGAAAGCATAGATAATTGTGCTGACAGATGCTAGTTGACGTTATCATTGTCTGGTGCTGTCTCCAGGTAGGGCAGTGGCAGGGTGTCTGTTCTCCAGCAGGTCAGGACTCCTTTGGGAGGTCCTCAGTGAACAGGCAGTTACTTCTCCATTCCCTTCTTTACAGCTTTTGGGGAAAATGTGGGGGCATGCCCTTTGGGACGTTCAACATAGTTCTCAGGCAATGGAAAAACCTGCAAGGCAGATTAAAATGAAGTTGAGGGCTGAAACCACAACATCCACAGAGCTGGAACAAATGATTAATTCTGATGGTGTCCATGGCACAGGGCACTCTGTTGTGCTGGCATGTGGTAGGAGAGATATAGGTCCTGGGCTTGCTGAGAGCCAGATGGGAGTGAACGTGCACAGAAAGGGGGATTGTACAGGAGCATGGTGCCTAAATGGAGCTTTTGGCATGTCCCCACCATCTGTAAGGTGGACTGGAAAGATCCTTCCACCTAGTGTGTAGGCAGCTGGAGTGTGTTACCTTGCTGGAACATGCTGACCTCTGTCAAATACATTTTGATTTTTTTATTGCAGAGTTCCTTAGGGACACTTTCATGAACATACTGATGGGCTTTGTTTAGAGGAAAAAGAAACAGTTCCTGGAGGGTCTATAAAAAACAATGTATATAAAGTGTCTGTATATACATATGTATGTATATATATGCATAGTTCCTCAGTTTAGCATATGGAGTTAAGATGGAAAAAACTAATTTTGAATCTACCAAACTTGAAAAGCTTTTCAAAGACATATTAATGCAAAGCCAAAACATGAGAATCTGACCTAGGTTGGTTTATACATATGAGCAAAAATATTTACTCAGCTAGTAAGTATTTGATTAACCTTTGTTTATTGCTTCATGATGAGAGACAGTTAAAATACAGGAACTCGTGGATTATGTTTTTGCTTTTTGGCTAATGTTCACTTCCTCCACAGAAAAAAAAATATGGTGTAGTCAGGAAAAGAATGCATTTCATTCTCATCTCAAAATCTGTATTTCAAAGTCCAGAATTGAACTCAAGAGAAATGTACCTATTCCTTTTTATTATTATTATTTTGTTTTGTTTTGTTTAAAACTAAAGCAGAAGACAGTTACGAGCAACGTGAGGCCTTGCATCACGTAACTCTCCTGATGCAGCAAACACAGAGATGCAGGCAAAAGCATGTGCAAAGCTTCTGCTTTCTGAGTTGGAGAGGGACGTGGATTTTTTTATTCATGATCTAAAACTAAGCCATGTCAAACACTGAGCCTTTTTAGGCACTTTCTGTTTCTAAGGCTTTACTTTACAAGATGTTTTACACTTTAAACTTGCTTATTTTGAAGGGAGGACACAAACACCTTTTTAAACTGTGCATTGCTGCTAACAAGACCCATCTGCCACAGCCATCCGCTCTCCTAGCATGGGTCAACAGAGCGCTGCTGCCCCTCCGTGCAGGGTCCTGCCGCGTGCCAGTTTGAAAGCTGCCGTGAAATCACCCATTTTTTTCCTGCTATGTAATCCAGATTGGGAATTCTTTTGTCCTGAATAATCTGATGGGAGCCTGTTGCAATATGGAGAGGGCTGCCTGCTGCTGGCTGTGTGAACCACTGACAAGAGGATGGTCAGCAGGAGGCTTGACCCAGCTGAGATCTACTGGGAGCTGCAGCTCACATTGAGGGGGGAGGATTAAGAAAAGTGGTAACTGCTGTGTGACCTTGAAGGACCGGAACATCCTTTGTCACAAAGCAGAACAAGACCTTTCATTTGGGTGTGAATGTAGCAGGGTGTAAACCAACGAAACAAACCTCAGCAATTAATTTTTAGGTTTTTTGTTCATTGTTTGGTGTTTGGTTTTTTTTTTAAATAAAATAATTGTTCTTAGAAGGCATAGGCTGAATTAGATGGTTTGCATGCCTTGTCACTTGAGAGTCACCTTTGAATCAGGATTGTCCAGGAAAGAGCACTCTGACGCAGTCCCGTATGCCCCAGTCAGAAACAGATTTTGTTAGTGTAAATTGTTTGGCACATGGGCAGGAAGAGTCTCTGTCTCAGACACTCTTAGAGGCACTTTTAGAGGCTTTGCTTAGATCTAGTAGCATATTAGGATACAGAAATAACCTAAAGTCTTTTCTGCTTTTGCAGTGCAGCATTTGTAAAATAACATTTGTTAGAAGGTGCTTTAGACAAAAGTGTGAACACAACCACAAATAACAGGAGGGGATCATTAACAGCAGCTGTGGTGGCTTTTCAGGAGGAATCTCCAAAGCCACATGTCCATCCTTGATAAACTCCAAATCAACTGGCAATCACAAAAGTGGTCCCATGCAGCGTTTTGCAAAGTAGCTGGCAGTGGTGTTTCCACTGCGAGTGTTCATCCCTACCCAGGAGAGCAGCTCTGAAGACCTCTCCTTGCAAGATTCAAGTTGAGTAGAACGCCATATGGTGCACAACACAGTTATTTAGCAAATGTCAGTCCTTTTGTTTTGTGGTAAAGTCCTATCTTGAGTTTTCTGGCTGAAATGAACTCTTTAGCAAAACTGGATCTTTAGGTTTGTTTTCTAAGCTTGCTCAGCTCCCCAGACGGCGTCAGAGCCCAGCCCTACACACAGCTGTGGTGATGGAGGTGGAGGCCAGGCAGGACTGTCCACAGCCTTGTACTCTACTGCTCTGTGCGAAGAACAATACCTTTTCCTTGTGCCCATGCTCACGCTCATTTTATTAGTATTTGTGTTTGCTTTTCTCACTGGGTACCTACAAAATGAAGTCATTAATTAGATGGTAAAAAACCCCACCCATGGAACATAATTTCAATTTTGAGGGAGTGCTTCAAACCCTGTAAACTTTCAGAAGGATTATAATTGGTATGGTCCTTGTTACCCAGTGCTTGGAGAAGGCAGGCATTTTTCAATAGCTCTGCTTTGTAGGATAGGGAACTGAAGCACAGAGGAATGATGTGAATTATCCAACAATGCAAAGTGGTTTAATGGTAAGCCTTGGATTTTGTTTTGACTCTTTTGATTCTCGGTCTGAATCTATGCCCACTGCTAAGGTAGCAAAAGATTTCTACATTCCCAGAGGGAAATGCATTGCTTTGGGCTGAGCAAAACCCCAGAACACAACTCTGTCAAGAACCCCAGGGAAACAGGTGTATTTTACTGTTAAATTTGCAAATAATACCAACAACAGCAACAAAAATAATTTTCTTTCTTATTCTACTCCCCTTGAATTTACTGTTTTAAAAGATCTTACTGATTTCGAAAGCAATTCAAGCTGGGCCTGTGATGGTCTCACTCATGGCTCTGAGGAGCGGGGAAACACTGGGACGCAGGTTAGAGCCGGGCAGCGATGAGCAGCTCAGAGAGGTGCCACTTCCAAGAACCAGGTATTCAGCTAATGAATGTTTCCAACTGCAACAGGGGAAGCAGGTTGCCCAAGAGAAACAGGAAATATGTATTTCTCCAGCATTTGCTGGGGCTTTGGCTGACCCCAGACTTGGCATGTTTGGGGAGCAGTGACCCTTCTTTCCATTACCAGCTCTGGGCATCCCTTGGTTAGGCACTACAGAAGTTTTCCTGTCCATGAGTGTCTGTAAGAATGCTGATTGGGCAGGGTGCATCACAGAAGGGGCTTTGGTACTGTTACCCCACTCCAGTGCACTCAAAACACAGTTTCAGTACAGATTCAGGTTTTACTGAATCCACCAGATTCAGTACATGCTGGATGAATGTTAAAAACCCCCCGCCTGTACACCTGGTCTGGAAAAAGGTTTGGTTGCTTTGTTGGTCGGGGAGTGGGCAGGGAGGAGCAGAGTTGATGGATGGGAAGCATCCAAACAAGAGTAGAAATTTGGGAACCAGGCGGAATCTGGGTTCAAACCCAGTGCTATGCACCGCTCACTGGGAGACCTCTGGCAGGTCACTTGACCTCCCTGTGCTCTAATAAACCAAACTGCATGTTTGTTTACAAGCTGAAAACCAGATGCTGCATCTGGGAAGAGCTGGCTCAGGCAAAAATCCTTAACTCCCATTTATGAGGCTTGTGCATCCTTCTTTGAGCAGTGCTGATCTGATGACCAGTCACAGCAGATGAAATTAAAATGGTCTTTGGAAATAAGTTTGACTTGGATTTTTTGCCTTATTTTTTCCTTACTAAATATTATTTTGATTGGCTTTAAAGGAGAGAAGTACGGGCTGAATTACTATCTTAACATAGACCAAAACTCCAAGGAGCAAACAAATTGTTCATCTTCCAGAAAAACCTTTTAACCCCTTGGTTGTAAGTCAGAGGATGGGATTGCAGTAGTCAGACCCAGATATCTGCATAGAGGTTCCTGCAGGGACTTCTGCCCTCAATGGCAATTGCTAGGCCATATTTGTTACCAGTAAAACCCTGCAAGCAACAGCAACAGGTCAGATGATGTGCTCTTGGAAATAATTTGTCCTATCAGCTTTTCATCTTTCTATCTGGTTTTGGTACTTGGTGAGAAAAATCAGCTGCCTGCTTCTGATGCTTTACTTCGTTTCCTCCTCCCACTGTACACATCTTCTCAGTTTTCAGCCCACCGGGGTCACATCACCTTGGTGATGCTGGTGGGCTGCAGACTGTGCTGCAGAAACCCCACATTAGTTGTGGTCTGTGCACGGAAGACCTGACAGGGAATAGGAAGAAGTGCAGTCCTGAGAAGGACGGTCTCCGGATCTGCTCATGCACCATGTGATGAGGTTTGCAAGCCGTGCTGTGAAAGAAGTTGCTGATACAGGGCTATTTCTGTGCTGGTGTATCTGTGACTGTGTTCTCTTAGTCATGATATTTTGGCCAAGTGTCAGGGTGAGCCTTAGACTATTTCATCTGTATGTACGAATCACATGAATGTGGGTTTTTCAGACCAGATGTTGGTATTACATTGTGCTAAGCAAACCTCATGTGCGTGTTTTCTGTTTCACTTTCTGAGGTTTGGGATGAATAAAGTGAAAATATGGTATTAATCTGAATACAGAAATAACTTCTCACTCATGCTCTTTCTGCAAACATTAAAGCTATGAAATTAACTAATCAACTATATTATTAGCTAATTGTCATACTTTGGGGACATACTATTTGTATAAGACAGGTCTTTCATCCCTTCTAGTTGTCGAAAGAACTAGACAATTTTGAAAAGAAAATCTGCATGAAGAGTTTCACTTTGTTCTGAAATTTACTTATATTTTGGTCAAAATGGGGGAAAAAAAAGAAATCTCAAACATTTGTAAAGTTGGTAGAGAAGCATGTCTGTGTATAGTGGTGAACTGAACAATACAGCTAAAGTTAGTGGAGTCACAGTTGCATAAAGTTTGTGAGTGAATGGAATCAATCTCTCTATCTTTGGAATTCTTACAGCTCAGTGATTTATGGCAATTAAATACAAACCAAGTAAAGAAATAAATGTTTTGGGCAGACAAACATTATGGGAAGATTATGAGCTAAGCAAACAACACTATAAACGAGACTCTAAACTAGAATTGTTGAAAGTCTTTTATAAAACAGTATGATCTTTAGTATTGTAATCCATCAAAATTTGATCATGGGAGTACATTTTTACAAAGCAAAGCAATTGATACGCCTAATTAAGTGGGGATGTGCTTATCTAAAAAAAAAAATAATACTGGTAGAAATAGCCTGCAGTAAAAAAAAAAAAGTTAGTTTTTATCAAAACCCAGGAGCTATTTCATTATCATCATTATTATTATACCAATTTAAAACAACTTAGTAGGTGGTTTTGAAATCGCATACCCTTTTATTTACTCCAAACCCAACATTGTGCAGGCTGCTAATTTTTCATGCTGGGAAACGAGTGTATTTTATCAGGTGGCAGCCATTGATTTTACTCAAACTAAATCTTACCAGCTGGAGCCCAGCTGTTCTAGAACTGTAGAGAACAATGATTCCCTGAAAAATGTGGTCTGCGTTTAAAAGAGGGGTCTTTTCTTTGGGTGTGATAGCTAACTCATTTGTATGTCTTCATCTTTTCTGATTTTAGACCTAGGAACTCACTGGCCTGTATACTGAATTCCCACCCTTACCTAGGAAAATATGTAAACACATATGGCACCTTTTCTCAGGAAATACAGGCACAGCATCCAGTTCATTGCATGAACCATTGCATGATTTCTCCAGTAGAGAGTGGGTATGACAGTCAGTGCAAGGAGACATGCCGAAGCATTACTTCTTTTGTTGTGACTTAAACATGTGCTTAAATTTAAACACATACTTAACTAAGCTTTCTGCATAGGGGTGCTTTCCTGACTCTGGACCTTACTTACAAGCATATTTTTTAGCAGCTGTTTACGTTTCTGAGGCAAATGAGTGCCTTTGCTTTGCAGGAGTAACTTCTTCAAAGTTCAGCAAAATGGCACGAAGATATTTTTAAACACCAAGTCCTCCAGGAGTGGAGGAATGCCTTTGCAAAGGCACATATTTTGGTAGGAAGAACATGTCCTGCTAATTCACCTCGAAACTGTAAGATTGGCTCCTTGTGAAACAGTGCATTTAATAGTGCACCCGTGAAATGATCAAACCAATTTATATGGGGCCACTTCATTCAATGGATGGGAGTTTAAACCAACTAAAACCTGTCCTGAATTAATTGACCATTGGAGGTATTCACATGCAAATTTTGCAGCTGTAGATCCAAATAGTTAAGGTGTTTAAGAACTATTGACTCCCTGAAACAGATGGAAAACACTGTTTTTATTCAGATGATTTAAGAAAACTGGTCACAATTTGGGCTAACAACAAACAAAAGATGAACTGTATCAGTGAAAGCAACAGTATAGTCAGTATCTGCACAGGTTTCATAGTACTGCAACCATTTTGTCTTGCAAATCTGAAGTCAGTTATTTTTAAATCATTGCCATGATGACAGTGCAGTATGTTGTACAATGTTTGGATTAACCCTCTATACATCAGGTTACAAAGCACTGAAGCTGTAGGTGTATTTCTGATTATCTCGGAGGGGTTGAGACTCTACCTAATCCCTACTTCAAGTTTACTTCAAGATGGTATTAATTAGAGGGCTCCACAGGAAAGGAATCTCCATGTTTCCTAGTGGTTATGCTGAGCAATAACTCATTTCCCTTTCCAGGAAAATGTGTGAACTTGGTTGAAGCGAAAGGCTTATGCATAGCAGGTGTTGCTTTTAAAATAACGTGGTTCACCGGAGTCACTGTGAGCTTGAAAGGACAGACTCTGTTTTTCTTCTCCTCCCTACCCCAGGTGGAAAAAATGGCAGTGACGGCTCAGGAAACCAAGAACCCTCTTTCCTGCTGGGCAGGGTCCATCTGAGCATGGATGGCCGCGGCTGACCTGCTTACTTGAAGCTCCCTTTGTAATCAGTGGGCAGACACAGCACATCTTGCTCTGAAAAAGTCATTTCAAGTAGATCAGCTGCCTGGTGCCCAAAAAGTGCAGAAGTGCAAATAAATACTGCGAGGCCAAAAGCCAAGGAATTTATTGGCCTGGTGATGAGTTACTGCATGAGCAGGAAACACCCTCGCATTGTTAACAATAATCTGTTTAAGAGTTATTGCAGGTTCTCCACCATTTGAATGAGAAAACAAAAAAAAATGGAGAAATGACACAGGCACAGCTGAGGCATCAAACTCACTGAATGATGATCTGAGGAAAGCTGATGCATGCTTTTGACTCTCTCCCTGATTTCAGCTCGGCCCTTTGTCACAGCAACATCCTTGTCTTAATATTCTCTTTCTGTGCTTTTCACCCCTTTTCCCTGAGGCTAGAAATACTGAGCTAACATGCTGACCCTGTTCTCCGACAGTCCTGAATACCTCCTGGTGCAGTGAAGGTCCTCTGTCATCTCCTCAGCAGTCTCATCAGCTTTCCTTGATGATGGTCTGGGTTGCTGCCATCATTGTTTTGGGTCCTATCAGCAGAGAAGGAAAACATTACCACACTGCTTTGGGGAGTGGTTCCCACAGTGCCAGCCACAAGCATGGGTGCAGCCATGGCAGCTGGGACGGGAGCCCTGCAGGAAGGCCACTGCCTGTGTTACCAGAGCTGAGATGTGTTCCTGGAAGTGGGTCACAGTGAGAAGGGCTTGGGGTGCCCCAGAGTAGGGAAATGGGTTTTTCTTCCTTCAGACCTCCAGAGGATATGGATGGTCCTCCCCAGGCACAGATGTGTGAATTGCCTGGCTGATCACCATGGAGCATCCTGGGTGCACACCCATGTGGTCTTCTCCTTGGAGGCTGGTGTGCACAGAGTTCTTCACCTGTGGCTGGCCAGAAGCTCTTGGACTTCATCTGTCCCTCCTTATTTCTTCAGTGGCAGGTTAGCTAAGTCACAGATGGTTTTCAGTGGAGCCAGTTACGTTTCAGCTCTTATCGGGCTACTTTGGGTTTTTACATGGAATGAGATACAACACAGCAAAATTTAAACCTATTACTATTTCTGAGGGTGTGGCTCTATTAATGGCAATTAATGCTGGTCCTGTTATCATCCTGGTGATGGTAACTCCAGGATCCAGCGCTGCTTTTCATCAACAGCTCTCTCTGGTCTGAGGGGTCAGCAGAAACACCTGTAATTGTGAGCGGCTTCATATTCTGTTGTCGTGACAGTCCTGGACTTCCCTGTCGTTGGTAATGTGATTATACATACAGTGATTAAGCAGCTAATGGGGAAGCTTGGTCTTCTGGTTAAGCTCTGGTCTGGAGAGTTGGGTTGGTGTCTGTACCACATGCAAGTCCTGTGACCTCAGGAAAGCCACGTACTACTTACGTCTCCATTTTCCCACTGGGAGTATTATTGTTATTTTACCTCACTGGGATGTTGAGCATATTCTTTAAGCAGATGGCATTACAGCAATGAAAACATTGTTGGAGGTTCCTTATGAATATGGATCTCATCACAGATGTTTGGACTTCATCTCTTTTCTGTGGTGGGCTGACTCCAAAATAAAGTGTAGTTATTGTCCTTATTAAGCATTACACCCTATCTGCTTTTATTCTAGCACTGAGTAAAAAGCCTTAGCAAGATGTAAACAAGAGCAGGATTTTTTTTTTTTTTCCAAAGAGCCACATTCAAACAAAACAATGATGCACTGAAATTTTAAGAAGAGTACGTTTATACTCCAGCTTAGGTTAGAGCAAGGGGAATGGCTTTTCTTAATTAAAACATCCTCAACAAAATCTTAAATTCCATGAGCCATTGCACATGATATCTCTTGGTACTTCTGACAGGACTCCAATGAGCAGATGCTTGAGGAAGATCTGCCAAGCCTTTCCTCTACAATGAGTTTCTCCAGGAAAACTGGAAGGCTTTTAAATGGAAAAATTAATTTGAGAATGTTTAGGCTTTTTAATAAAGGAAACTCAAAGTGACTGGGGCAGACAGAATAGGAGGAAAAAAAGAAAGAAAAAATTGAAAGGTGTGTATGCAAGTTCCCTCCAGTGCCCATGCTGGCCCTGCTGGCCAGTCCCCGCTTCCAGCAGTCTCAGTGGTGCTGCTGGTAGCAGGAATTTTGGCTCAGTGTCTCTGTCCCCTGAGGCCCAGTTGGCGTTCCCTGTCCCCTGGTGTTCCCTGTCTCCCACCGATGCCTGGCACTCACACCTTCCCTCTCCCGCCTCTGCCCAGTGAGGCCCCAGGAGCAGAAGAGGTCGCAGCATCCTCGCTTCCAGCTCTTACTGTCCATCCGCGAAGAGCTGCAGCTAGCGCATTACCAGGAGACAGCAAAGGCAGTGTGCGAGGGCTCTCCTGCTCTGGCTGCTACCGTACCCAAATATTTTCCATGTTCTTCAGCTCTGTGCACGCGCAGTCCTTTCCCAAAGGTGCAGGACAGTCCTCCAGGACTTCCTTTAACGGAGAGGTTTGGTTTGTTTGTTGTTTGCTGGGGTTTTTTGTGGGTTTGGGGGGGTTGTTTTGTTTTTTGTTGTTGGTTGTTTTTTTTTTTTTTTAAATTCCTGCATGCTGTGATTTCAATAGCCATAGACTATAAACATGTCTTGGCAGATCTGCAAGTAATCTGAGTAGCCAGAGCTCTACTGACATTGGCGGACATGGACAAGTCACCACATCTGAAGACAAATACTAGAGGCTCCATCCTGCTGACACAGAAGACAATGGCAAACCTCCTGCTGACTTCATAAGAAGCAGGATCTGACATTTAGTGCAATATCTGGAGAGGTTTGCTTATGTGGACTCTGGAGAACTTACAATAACATAGATTTCATTCTTTCCTATGTGTGTCCAAATGTGAGGTCACTTGTTCAATTACACTCCTATTCTTATTCTATTGGGTAGTGAGGGGAAAACAAAAGAGCGTTTGCATTTGCTTATAGCACTGGATTTTTCCCCAAAAGCTAACACAATGGCACTGGGACCTTTTGCTCTCAAGAAAATGTACTAAACCAACAGGAAGAAAAAAGTCCAAAACTTAATAGTTATAAAATGTTATTGAAAAGAGTCATAATAGGTTCCAAGGGGTTTTATTGAATGGCTTTAGAAAAGCTTAATTCTTTAAAATAATTTTTGAGGTGAATATGTCTTTAATTATATTTCAGTAGGGTTTAAAGGTCTCCTGTTATTATCATGGTTTGATGAAAAGCTCTTATATTTTTTCAAATGTACCTCTTAATTCAAATCTTTTCCTGCAATTTGATTTTGAGAGAGAAGCTGTTTTTAATGCTGATTACTTCTATGAATCTCAGGCAGGTAAAAGAAGTTATTAGAAGAAATTTATTTTGATGACCTATCAGCTACTAAAAAGCTTTAAATGACAGTGAGTGCAAAATGGTTCAATTAGGATGAATAAAAGCCTAAAGGCTGTCCTTCCAGGCTCTCTGAAGCCTAATTGAAGCAGGATGTGTGGGTGAAGACAAAGCGGCTGGAGCATGCTGTAAAGATGTAGGGAAGAGGGATGCAGCGGAGGGAGCCGTGGGGAGCTGTGAAGGAGCCGCACACCGGGCTCCCTCACTTCTCTCTTCACCAGCATAACCAAACCCAGGCTGGGTTTAGCTCTCACTTTCTGGCCACTGCTCCCGGTCCTGCAGTGTCTTGGCTCCATTCCACAGTCTATCCCACAATATTTGTGGAATTGTGTAGCATGACATTTAAAATTTGACCCTGAGATTATTAAATACAGGAGCGCGATGGATGGGGAAGCAGCTCTGAGGAATAAAGACCCAAATGGATTTGTTACTTCCCACCTAAGAGCAGGCTCACTTACCTGTCAGCCTTCAGATCTTTTGGCAAAACTAAATACCTCCGTTTTTCTTGTCTTGCACACTAACTGATCCTACTACCAGTGTACTACCACTTCTAGTGGAAACTAAGTGGCTTGCAGGGGTTACATGCCTATAATCTCACTGTATGAATATAAAAGGATTACTTTTCATTTATTACCTAGGATCCCTTCAGGCCAGGACACAGCTGGGTTGTCTCAGCTATGCGCCATAAGAAGGTTGCCTTAGCAAGCCCTTCGGCTAAATCTATGAATGCACAGCATACTTGTCTGGCTTTTGTAAGGAGGATTAGCATGTCTAATTGAGAAACATTACCTGTTGTTTAGTCTCAGGCTGCAGTCGCAGAGTCATTCCAGCATATGCTTGACTCCCCTTCTGATATTCACGTCTAAAGAAAACTGGCTGTTGCAAAATCCTACTGCAGGAGGTTCCCTTGTGCAAAAAAGAAAGATAGTTCCTTACAGGAATTGTCAAAAGATTGTATCCCAACCTCAAGTATGTTGCTGCCTTGGCTCAGCTTCTCTGCCCAGTTTAGCAGAGACTCTGACCCCGGAGATTTTCCACTGCAATTGCCAAAGCAATTTGAGAGTGGAATATTTTGCAAATGTTTTGTGACAATTTGAACTTTTTGTAAGAACAGCAACTAGTACTTTTTCTTTGGATTAATGACTACTATGCTTGTATCTTTATTGCTAATTTCACTAGTTCCTTTGGAGTTCTTTGAACTTAAAGAATGTGTATATAATTCATTATTGCCCCTGCCCAGAGGCAGTTGCAATTATATCAGATAAGGTACAACACAATGAGTACACAGCGAACAATGCAAAGTTAAAATTATACAGCATAAAATTGTGGCTGTTCCTTCAGTCGTAAGGTTTTTGTCAGTTTATATGGTTTGTCATGTTAGCCAAAAAATGGAAATGGAGTTGACAAGACAAGTTGAAAGAAGCACACTCTGAATGTGGAACAAAAAGCACTTTTTAACATAGCTTTAATCTTTAAGCTATTGTTCATTTGTGGCTAGTTTGCTGCAAGTTGTAACGTACATAGGTCTCTCATCCACCCCATTTTATCCATCTTCAACTGTGTATTAAGGCTGGTTCCTGGGATGAGAAAATAATTTGCTTTTATTCCTTTGACTGCACCGGTAGATCTCATTTTCACTCAGTTTTTTTGGCCAGACTAACTCAACCGTACACAAGAGTGAGATACCCTAGCCAGGTCTTGGGAAACCCAAATAGAAACCTGAGGCTCACATCTTTCTCTCAGACTGTTTTTTTTCCCAGGCTGTTCAAGTCTTTCCTTTGAGTTTTGCAGATATCTTTTCTGTTCCTCTGATATCAGGAAATATGTCTGAACCTCCTCACTATTAGGGCAGTTTGGGGCAGGGCAATGACTACTTTAGTATAGTATTACTAACAAAGCATCCTGGCTTTGACAATGATATTTGACTGGAGGTGCCACATTAGGAAATGAACTAATTTCTGTCCCTGTTCCCACTACAAAAACTAGTTGTCAACTATATGCAGTGAGAGTCCTGCCTGCCCTTAAAAGTTCCTATTTTTCCATTTTTCCCCTCAAATCCTCTTAGCATTTCAAACGTTCATTTGATTCACTTGTGAATACAATGGCCTTTTATTTGCCTACACCTTGATTATGATAGAGTTTGGTGGAGTGGTTAAAGGATCCCTCCCCAGGGCATTTGTCATTCCTGTGCTCCAGACAGTGTTTGCACAAGTTCCCTTTCATCCTCTTTCCCATTATCTGTGATTTCTGCAACATTGAGACCTCTTGCACAAGACCATCGCTGGTACAAAAGCACCGTGTATAATTTTGAAAGGCATTCCCTGTCATCTCCTAATTGCGTGCTCATATTTGGGAAAGGCTCTTGGCATTTTTCCTGGAAGCCAACATCCTCCTGCAGGGCTGATACCATCCCTGGCATCAGTCTGACATCAGAGTCTGTGGCCTTTTGTTGGTGACTCTTTGCCATGTGCACACGCACCTGCTCTCTGTGCGAGCACGATAAATAGCACTGCTGAAACTTTTTAAAGGGCATATTCAATTTACACAGTTTAATGCCACGTTCATCACATTAAAACAGTCAGTAGAGTTAGGGTGCGAGACAACTTTCAGATCCTGAGGATCTGCATGGGACATCCTTTGATCCCCAGCACTTTACAATTAGGAGATCTCCTTTACAGAGCTGATGCAACGTGATTTGATGTTCTCCTGTTCTTCTGCTGCATGTCACCCTGTTTTCCAATTAAATGCAATGGAAGTGGGCATTGCTCTCCCTTGAGGTCCCAAGGAGGCTGTTGGGATACATCCCCCCTAGGAGGAGGAGGCTCTCCTGGAGGGCTGCAAGCCGCATCCACGCAGCAGGACTGTGGCTCCTGCTGGACAGGCAGAGCTTGGCAGTGTAGCGTGGCTTTGGTAGCCGCCAACTTTCCTGCTGTTCAAAAGGGCCAATTATTTCTGGTTAAATTTGAAGTGAGAAGGCTGAAGGTTCCAGCAACAAAATCAGCTCCCAGAGCTGAATCACCATGTTACTAAACCTCTGGATGTTGTGCAGGAGGACTCTGATTTTCTATAGACCTAAACCTGCTTTGAGCTGCTGCTCTGCCTATTAATCGAACAGACTCCCAGGCACAGCATTTTAAGGAAGAGAAGATTGTCTTTTAATAGCTGGGTATCATTCATGCATTGTATGAAGAGTTTTCCCAATGAATAGATTCCCAGATTATGAAACCTTTTCTTCATTCTTTTTGGCAGCTCAGTTAATCTGGATCTATCTGTCTGCTCTCCCCTATAGCATCTTTTCTTACTGCTGTAAAGTGATGAGGATTTCCAGTCTGGTTTAGGTTTCTGATTTCAGCTAGTGTGTACATGTGTTTATATACTGTCATTTCAGCGTGGATCTCTTGTGGTGGTTTGCTGTGCTTTAAGTATTTGGTATTTCAGTCAAAGGCTGTTCCCAGGTGATGGTCAGGGGTGCTCAGTGGTCAAGGAGACCTCCAGTGCCAAGACCTGCAAGTAGGATGATTTAGATGCTTGACTGTGGAATCTCACACTTAATATATGGTAACGTTTGCATGCAAAGTAAAGCTGTTTGGTTTAAAAAGAGAATAAATGGAAAAGACCCTCACAACTGCATTGTCTTCTGACCTGGCCTTGCACACCCTGTTGTGCTCTGTACGCCCAGGCTGGCACTGCCATTGCTCTGGTGGTTCCCACGGTGTGGGGCTGCTCCGCTGCTGCTGCTCCACAGGAGCAGGGAGATGTGCCCCCCACCCAGCAGCCCCACCTCCTCTCCCCAGCAGAGCCCCAACAGGGCTGGGTTGCTTCTTGGTGCCTTGGTGTTGTCATTTTATGGCCTTCAAACTGCAATATAGCATTGTTTCATGTGTCTCTGGCCCTTCCCAGGTTTTCAGCTGTGCTATATGATAGTGGGTTTCAGGAACCAGGCTGTTTGCACAAGTGTCTATGGAGGTAGAGGAGGGCTTCCTCTGGATCGTATGGACCATGTGGGAGGCACAGCAGATGCAGCCGACCTGCTGCGCCTCAACAGCAGCAGGCACCTTCAGATGTAGCACTCTCTTAGATTTCCTTTCTAAAGGCTAAGCTAAAAACCTCAAAACAATATAAAAACCTTAAACATTCACCCACTTCTGGGTAAAAGGGGCTATAAGGGCATAACCCAGTGTTACTGTCTCACTGTTGCATATGACACACTACTGCCATCCCAACACAGCACAGAATCATAGAATCACAGAATGGTTTGGGTTGGAAGGGACCTCAAAGACCATCTAGTTCCAACCCCCCTGCCATGGGCAGGGACACCCTCCACTAGACCAGGTTGCCCAAAGCCCCATCCAACCTGGTCTTGAACACTTCCAGGGATGGGGCCTCCACAACCTCTCTGGACAACTTGTTCCAGTGCCTCACCACTCTAACAGTAAAGAATTTCTTTCTAACATCTAATCTAAATCGACCCTCCTTCAGCTTAAACCCATTACCCCTTGTCCTGTCACTACACTCCTGCATAAACAGTCCCTCTCCAGCTTTCCTGTAGGCTCCCTTCAGGTACTGGTAAGCCGCAATTAGATCTCCCCAGAGCCTTCTTTTCTCCAGGCTGAACAACCCCAACTCTCTCAGCCTGTCCTCATAGGAGAGGTGCTCCAGCCCTCTGATCAGCTTCATGGCCCTCCTCTGGACTCTGTCCAACAGGTCCATGTCTCTCCTGTACTGGGGCCCCCAGAGCTGGACGCAGTACTCCAGGTGGGTCTCACAAGAGCAGAGTAGAGGAGCAGGATCACCTCCCTCGACCTGCTGGTCACACTTCTTTTGATGCAGCCCAGGACACGGTTGGCTTTCTAGGCTGCAAGCGCACACTGCCTGCTCATGTTGAGCTTCTCATCAATCAACACCCCCAAGTCCTTCTCCTCGGGGCTGCTTTCAATCCATTCCTTGCTCAGCCTATAGTCGTGCTTGGGATTGCGCCGACCCACATGCAGGACCTTGCACTTGGCCTTGTTGAACTTCATGCGGTTGACATGGGCCCACCTCTCCAGCCTGTCAAGGTCCCTCTCGATGGCATCCCTTCCCTCCAGCGTGTCGACCACACCACACAGCTTGATGTCATCGGCAAACTTGCTGAGGGTGCACTCGATCCCACTGTCCATGTCACCGACAAAGATGTTAAACAGTGCTGGTCCCAGTACCGACTCCTGAGGAACACCACTCATCACCGTTCTCCACTTGGACATTGAGCCGTTGACCACAACTCTTTGAGTGCGACCATCCAGCCAATTCCTTATCCACCGAGTGGTCCATCCATCGAATCCATGTCTCTCCAATTTAGACACAAGGATGTCATGCAGGACAGTGTCAAATGCCTTGCACAAGTCCAGGTAGATGATGTCAGCTGCCCTTCCCTTATCCACCAGCGCTGTAACCCCATCATAGAAGGTCACCAAATTGGTCAAGCATGATTTGCCCCTAGTGAAGCCGTGTTGGCTGTCACCAGTCACCTCCTTATTTTCCATGTGCCTGAGCGTAGTCTCCAGGAGGGTCTGCTCCATGATCTTGCCAGGCACAGAGGTGAGACTGACCGGCCTGTAGTTCCCTGGGTCTTCCTTTTTTCCCTTCTTAAAAATGGGGGTTGTTTCCCCTTTTCCAGTCAGTGGGAACTTCACCGGACTGCTAGGACTTCTCAAATATGATGGCGAGTGGCCTGGCCACTTCATCCACCAGTTCCCTCAAGACCCGTGGATGCATCTCATCAGGTCCCATGGACTTGTGCACCTTCAGGTTCCTTAGATATTCTCGAACCTGATCTTCTTCTACAGTGGGTGGTTCTACATTCTCCCAGTCCCTGCCTTCTGTGACCTGGGCAGTGTGGCTCAAGCACTTGCCAGTGAAGACTGAGGCAAAGAAGTCGTTGAGTACCTCAGCCTTCTCCATATCCTGGGTAACCAGGTCACCCATTTCATTCCGGAGGGGACCCACATTTTCCCTCGTCCTCCTCTTATCACTAACATACCTATAGAAGCTTTTCTTGTTGTCCTTGACATTCCTGGCCAGACTAATTTCTATCAGGGTGTGCTGGGTTTGCGAGGCAAGGTTTTGGTAGCGGGGGGGCTACAGGGGTGGCTTTTGTGAGAAGCTGCTAGAAGCTTCCCCTGTGTCTGACAGGGCCAATGCCAGCCGGCTCCAAGACAGACCCGCCGCTGGCCAAGGCCAAGTCAATCAGCACCTCTGTGATAACATATTTAAGAAGAAAAAAAAAAAAACAGAGTTTTTGCAGCCGGAGAGAGGAATGAGAAGATGTAAGAAACTCTGCAGACACCAAGGTCAGTGCAGAAGGAGGGGGAGGAGGTGCTCCAGGCGCCGGAGCAGAGATCCCCCTGCAGCCCGTGGTGAAGGCCATGGTGAAGCAGGCTGTCCCCCTGCAGCCCATGGAGGAAGGATGAGGGGGTGTAGAGATTCCACCTGCAGCCCATGGAGGACCCCACGCCGGAGCAGGTGGAGACACCTGAAGGAGGCTGTGGCCCGTGGGAAGCCCACACTGGAGCAAGCTCCTGGCAGGACCCGTGGAGAGAGGAGCCCACGCCAGAGCAGGTTTGCTGGCAGGACTTGTGACCTTGTGGGGGATCTCACCCTGGAGCAGTTTGCTCCTGAAGGTCTGCACCCCGTAAGAGGGACTCCAAGCTGGAGCAGGGGAACGATGAGAGGAGTCCTCCCCCTGAGGATGAAGAAGCGGCAGAGACAACATGTGATGAACTGACCACAACGCCCATTCCCCGTCCCCCTGTGTAGCTGCGGGGGGGCAGAGGTTGAAGCCGGGAGTGAAGTTGAGCCCGGGAAGATGGGAGGGGTGGGGGGAGGTGTTTTAAGATTTGGTTTTATTTCTCATTCCTCTACTCTGTTTTGCCTAGTAATAAATTAGATGAATTCCCTCTCTAAGTTCAGTCTGTTTTGCTCGTGACAACAATTAGTGAGTGATCTCTCCCTGTCCTTATCTCGACCCACAAGCTTTTCGTTGTACTTTTTCTCCCCTGTCTAGTGAATGAGGGGAGTGAGAGAGCGGCTGTTGTGGGCACCTGGCCTCCAGCCAGGGTCAACCCACCACACAGGGCTTTGGCTTTCCTAACCTGATCCCTGGCTGCTCGGACAGTTTCTCTGTATTCTTCCCAGGCTACCTGTCCTTGCTTCCACCCTCTGCAGGCTTCCTTTTTTTGTTTGACTTTGCCCAGGAGCTCCTTGTTCATCCATGGGGGCCTCCTGGTGGATTTGCTTAACTTCCCCTTTGTTGGGATGCATGGCTCCCAAGCTTGGAGGAGGTCACCCTTGAATATTAGCCAGCTGTCTTGGGCTCCTCTTCCTTCCAGGGCTTTGTCCCATGGTGTTCTACCAAGCAGATCCCTGAAGAGGCCAAAGTCTGCTCTCCTGAAGTCCAGGGCAGTGAGCTTGCTGCACTCCCTCCTTGCTGCCCTGAGGATCCTGAATTCCACCATTTCATGGTCACTGCAGCCAAGGCTGCCCTTGAGCTTGATATCCCCTATCAGGCCCTCCTTATTGGTGAGAATAAGGTCCAGCATGGCACCTCTCCTCGTGGGCTCCTCTATCACTTGGAGGAGAAAGTTATCATCGACGCATTCCAGGATCTTCCTGGATTGCTTGTGCTCAGCTGCATTGTCCCTCCAGTGGATATCAGGGTGGCTGAAGTCCCCCATGAGGACCAGGGCTGGTGAGCGTGAGGCTGCTCCTATCTGCCTATAGAGGGCTTCATCTACTCGGTCCCCCTGCTCAGGTGGCCTGTAGGACACCCCCGCTATGATGTCCCCTGCCCCAGCGCTCCCTTTAATCCTGACCCATAGGCTCTCAGTGGGCTCCTCATCCATCCCCAGGTGGAGCTCCATGCACTCCAGCTGGTCCTTGACATAGAGGGTGACGCCCCCTCCTTGCCTGCCCTGCAATGTAGCGCCTGCAAAGCACCGCAGTGGGAGCAGGGGTTCTGCAGCCCCAAGCAGCCTCCTGTGGAAGGCTATAATTCAGCAGCATCACAACTGCAATACAGTGACCGGTGGGGATAACTGGAGCTATGGGCTCCCAAAGGGCTCGCTCGCAGCGGGGTCACGCCATTGGCTTCATCCACACTAGTCACAGTGGGCGAGCATCACACCAAAGCTAGCCAGATGTTTCAAAATCAAGTCCTGGGATCTGTTCCACTTGAAAGCTGCATTTGGCTGAGTTGGTGGTGGAGGTGTGTTGCCATGTTTCATGTCATTCACAGGTTTATTTAAAGCTAGTGATAAACACAGTTAAGTAAGAGAATCCTTCAGAAGTGACCAAGGTTCTGGGAATATCAGGTCCTAACTCTTACACAGCCTAGTAAAAAGAGATAGCAAGGTAAACTGAACCTTGTGTTTTATAGGTAGTAGGATAGTAATTAAAATGTACAGGAGGTGAGTTTCTCAGTGTTGTTGAAATAGTAAAACACCACCATAAACTTCACAGCTCTCCAAGTAGACATTATGGTTAATAGATGTTACATGTTTTCATATATCTTTCATTTAAATAACATGCTGTATATCCTTCAGGTGTTCTCTGCATGTATTTATTCAGGCTTCAAAAGCAGTGATTTTGTTATAAAAGACTCTAAACCCCATTGTTTTCTGTAAAACAATGACAATCCAGCAGAACTAAAGATGAACAAGAACTAATGATTTTGGGGTCCGCATAGGTGTAAGAAATGAACTTTGCCGCAGTCTCATGTTGCCCAATGTGTGCTTTTGGTTTCGGCCTTTAGAGAAATGTGGTAAAAACTGCAAAGTTCAGATCTTCCTTTTTATATTCATAGGCTCAAAGTATCAGATGGGTCATATAATTATGTTTTAGGCCAGCCATTGAGCACATAAGAAGTATAAATTTTAATCAAAACTTGCCACCATGTAAGGGGAAACTACTAGGCTTTACTTTTATATATTTGTTTTTTCCATGAAATCTACAGAAAAGACTGGTGATTTTTTGCTTACAAACATTCTTCAGTAGTAACTTGAGATACTTTAAAAGAAATTCTGATTTTTTTAGGAGGTACTGGACAATTGCCTTCTGAAAACCAGAACTTTTATAAATGTTTTCTGTTGTGGTGAACCCAGTAAATCTCCAGTTCCCTTTTAAAATTTCAACCAATGAAAAGAAAATAATCTTTGGCTTGGTTCTGTTTTTCTTATATTATCCATGGGCCAGATTCTGTTCCTGCTAGCCTCTGTGTCAAAATGTCTATGGACTTTTTGGCACTAAAATCAACCCTTAATTTTGCAAGAGTTATCTACAAGGGATCAGCATAATTTATAAAAATATAGTGATTATTTCATGTGTTTTTTTATCCCTGACTCAGTATGCACCAGTCTTGTTCTCTTGCCATCTTTCCTTCCCCAGTTGGTGTTCTGGAAGTCTAGCTAAGCCTCTTATAATAATTTTCTCATTCATCAGTAATTTATTCCATTGCTTTCCTCCCTCGCCTGACCCCAATGAGTTGCTTGCTTCATACTTTTGTTTTAAAAAATTGCTTTCTGCACAGTAAGATCAACCTCCCCTGATCTGTATTTCTGTAGAGACCGTATCAGCATTGATTCAAGAAAGCAAGTGCATCAAAATAAAAGCTTGGGCTTATCTTCTCCAGTCCAGCTGCTGACCAAATATTAGTGAATGCTTTTTAGGCCTTTGAAGCCACCAATTCAAATTCTTTTTCTACCAATGGCAAATTATTACCTCAGAATTAATATTTCATGGCAGCACTATTATTTTGATGAAAATTTAGTCCATCCTGCTGGTGAGCATATGTTGACTTTATTGTGGTATTTTAAGGCGGCAGAAATGCTTGAAACCCATTACCCTGGGAAACCAAAGTGACAGACAGGAATCTATGTTACATTTAGGTAACATCTTTCTATGGCCCCTTTTTTCCCCTGTGGAGCAGCTCACAGCTTTTACTCTTTGCATCCTCCCAGGATCTGGGAGTGATAGTGAGCAATAGCGCTCTGTTACTCCAAAGGGAGAGAAAGTGATTTGCACGGGATCTGGGAAATGTGGCAGATCAGGGAATTAAGTCTTAAAACCCAAAAGACCCAGCTGAACACCAGACCCACAGGACAGGCTGTCCTAACTCCACCAAGATGGGGATGCAGGAGCAGGCAAAAATGCAACTTGGTCAAATTGCTCTGGTGATGAAGAGCCCGGGGTAATGGTGAGAGACAGGAGGAGCAGGGTGTCCAGCATGGGGGAGCAGTGCTTGCGTCCTCATCCAAGCATCTCAGCCCATGAGAGGGTGTGCGAGTTTAATGTTTATTTAGGAGATGAGCAAGGTTTGGTGTCTTGGGAAGATGTGGTTCTCCTTCAGCCGTCAGAAAGGAGAAGTGTGGAAATGACTAGCATGCCAGTGCCTGACAGTGGGGATTTAGGGAGCCATTAGTTACTGTTCTGACTTGCTGTTTTTCCAAAGGCACCTGTCAGACCCAGCCGACACTTCAAGCACAGAGAAATATTTGGCACTAGTCATTCCTTGTGAATATGTTTTATATATTCCCTTTGCTTTGGTCTCATGAGGTTTTGTATTAGTGAAGATTTTTGTCTTTGTTCTCTGCAATCAAGCTCTGCCATTTTTGACCCTGTTTTCCACCATCCCCCTGGACCAAGGATTAAGGCTATTAACGAGATAGCTGCATTTAAATGCTGCAGCTCCAATTCCTGCTTGCTATCTAGGGAGCTTGGTCAGGCCTGTTTCTCTGCCAGCTGCCCCATGACCCGTGCAAACCAGCGGTGTGAGATTTGCAGTGCCCACCTACTTGTGTTTGCCGAGATTATCTCGGAGAGGAGAGAAGTCTAGTCTGGGACATGAATTTACATGTCTACTCCACTGCAAGGTCTACTTCTTTCCATGTTACAGCTGGGATTCTTTGCCTGACTTAACCTGTATTTTTGATGCACAAAACAATTTTTAACAGTTTCCTTAAACTCTTTTTCTTTTTTGAGGCAGCATAAAGGATCTCTGGCCTTTTTTATCTATCTATCTATCTATCTATCTATCTATCTATCTAATTATTATTATTATTATTATTATTATTATTATTATTATTATTATTGGTGGTGGTGGTGGTGGTGGTGGTTTTAGCTTTGCCAGTCATTAAAAGACCTCATTCCTTTTCCAAAACATTGCAGGAAGAAACAGAAATGTAGTTCTACTTTACAGACAGAAAGTTAAGTAATGGCAAAACTACCAGAGAGCAGAGGAGGAGTTCAAATTCTGTAAATCTTGAAAATCTCTATCCTAAAAAAAAATTAGCTAATACTGGAAGTCCTATCTCTCTTTTTATCTTCCCAGTAGAAGCTGGGAGAACTGCTATTTGTGTTGGCTCTCTTTCTGTGGGAGGCCTCCACCAGCTCTGGCAATCCCAGTCTAAATCTGCCTGGGATTATGCAGGTTTCTTTTCTAAATCAGATTGAAATGCTACTTCTGCACTTGGCTCCTCTGACTGTTCTGTCCAGAAAAGCAGTTACACTTTCCTAAAATTGTATATCTGCTTTGCAGATTGGATGCTTGAAGTTACAGATAGGATCTGTGGGGTTTTTGTTTTATTTCAGGCAGCAAGATATTTGTGAAGTCCGTTTTGGAAAATGCAATCCTTGGTTTATGACTAATTTCAGTTAATAATGACTTTCCTTAAAAAAGGCATAACTGATCTCATGCTAAAACCCTTCTCTCTATCTTAACCATCTCATTGGTGGCTGTACTTGCCCCATGATTCCCTGAGAAAGATACTCCTTCAGTTTCTGCTTTTAAGACAGAGAAATAATTATTGAGTCATGACGAGTAGGATGGTTTGGTTCCTTCTGTGCTAGCCTGTTTTTATTATCAGCTTCTTGACTCCCAAGTGCCCTCATACTCTTCCCTAACTGCATGGATGACCTGTTCTTCCTAGAGGCGTCAACTCGATGAGGTCCATGTGTGATCTCTTTTTAAAACAATGAGTATTTTAATACTGCTGCTACAACCCTGACTGCTTATTTTTGTAAATATCTGTAGTAACTTTAGTTCTTGTATTCCTTTAGTGAGGACCAAGTGAACATTGCAAGTCCTCTATTTAATTTATTATCTTCTGTGGCATCCTTTTTTTCTCCAACGTCATCAATCCCAAAACTTTCACCCAGCTTAAAATGAAGATACTAACTTGCAGAGTGGTAGTCTAGTCACTTTTCTTCGAGGTGTTGCATGTTGCTCTTAAGAGAGAGCCTCTGGGACATTCTCTTCTGCTCCCATGTGTTGCACCTCCTGCTAGCACCTTCTAGCTTTGCAAATTCAACATTTGTGACTTTGCATTGCTTTGCCTTTTTTATTCCCAGGCTGGCAGGCTCGTGCATGGGATCCCTCTGGCCTTTTGAGCTCTGCTCTCTTGGCCTTGCTGGGTCACTCTAATGATGCAGAGAAGCCTCAGTTCTCCAAAACCTGGCAATATACAACTTTCTTGGCCACTGAAACTTGTAGTGCAAGTAATGGCAGTGTGAGGGTTATGTGTACAAATACATTTTCTTAGTATGTTCTAACAACCTTTAGCAAAAAAACCCCCACAAATAAACCCCCCAAAAAACATATTGGCAGTAGGTGAAGCAACAACTTCAGAATGAATGCATTAAACATAAAAAGTCACTGAAGGTTTTCTCTGACAAAAGTAAAGCTCAAAATTTACATGGGCTGTGTAAATATACAAAGCAAGTACACTGCAGGCACATGTTTACAAACCACATGTTTAGCCAATATAATTGTGTTCCAGCAGAAAGCAGAAAGGCCAAATAAGAAGTCCTGGGCAGTCATTTATTTTGTCAGATGCTGTGAGTCTGTGGAACACTAAGCGAGCAGTGTTTGTGCTGGGCTCCTGTTAACAGCAAGCAATGCACCCATCAAATACTTCAATAGCAGCTTTACGGTTTACTCGTTAACTGATGTCCATGTCATTACCCTTGTCTGAGATTTCAATATCCACATAGTTATCTCTCATGCACAGATCTGCTATTTCACCAACTATTATTTCAGGGAAGGCTGTCTTATTGCATCAGACAGATTGCATTGCCATCCTCACTTTGCAGTGAAACCTTCTCAGTTCTGTTTGCCGTGGCTTCACCTGACCATTGTCCTCACTCCCATCAACACACCCCACATCAGGATCAGTGTCAGGATGGGGACTTATTCCAGTCACCCAGAAGAAATTCAGGCCAGGTGCTATTCCATGCTTTGCCTGCTAAGCAGATTCAGTCTTTCATGGTTACAGCCTTGACAAGCTTCCACAGTTTCTTTTCCTAGTAAAGATGTGCCTGTAGCTCTTAAGATTTTTGAACATCTTTGGTGTATTCCTTAGGATCTTCTGACCTTGGTGGCAGCCAAGCAGTGCTTCCCACTGGGTCCTCATCCAGCAATGTGTGTTTGCTTGCGTGATCTCATGGTGCGGCAAGGGCCTGCAAGGGACATCCTCCAGAAAATGAAGGGATTTTGTCAGTGACCTTTTCTCCACTGTTGAGCGCTAGGTCCAGTAACAAAAGAGCTGAAGAGGCAGGATGCAAAGTCTGGCCTTGCTCGGGGACAAGGCAGTCCCATCAGTGTGTCTAAGAGCACAAAGACTTGGGACTGTGGCAATCAGGAGCTGTGGCAAGTGGAAAGTGTCTGGAGCAGTAGTGCCTGCAAGACCAATGATACTTTCAGTGCTTTAAAATCTCCTGCATTGTTTAAGCTGTCTCCAAGAGGTAACACATTGAAGGCTTAATGTGTTTCATAACAGCTAATATTAAATTTTAATTTTTTTCACAAATAGATAGTTAGTGATACAGTTTTGCCTTGAAAGGTTAGAGAGCTCTAAGATGGAGAGACTTTGGCCAACACATGGCAATTTGTGTTTGCTTACTCTTCTTCTTCCTGAATCTCTCAAAGTAGATGTGGCTGTTCTTCACTCTACCCACATCTGAGTGCAACAGTTCTTGGGAGAAGCAGGACGGCCATCTGAGAGGATGCCCGTGTTTGTAGCTTACCAAGTAGAAATCACCGTCTTTGACTCAGCAGATGCTCCAATGCTGTACAGCTGTCTGAGGGAATGAGATTTATCTAACAGCTCTGACTGTCCCCCATTCTCTCTGCAAAAGCTTCTTCTGCCATTGAAATGCTAGCCAAATATGACTGCAAAACAGAAGCTGCGTAAGGTGCTGCAGGTTTTATGAAAAAGTACATGTAGGTAGAAGAGAGAGACCTCTATGATCATCTGCCTGCAGAGGAAAAGGCAACAGATCCAACTGGTCTCGTTTTTGAGCCAGCTGGTCAGTGGGCTCCCGAGTGCTGACAGGAGCCCAGGTCTTGGGTGCTGTTCCTTCAGCAGAGCAACTGGAAGTGGAGGGGGTGAGGCACCTGTAGGAGAGGAGGCTTTGCAATGTCTGCTGTCCGAGGAGTGGCTGCTGGACCTGAGCTCAGGCCCATCCCCATGCTGTCTGTACATCCTGGAGGTGTTTTCCTAGGCTCCCTCCGTGCTCAACAAGGAGGGCAATTCAACTGGGCTGCAGAATCTGCTGCAAGTCCCTATTTCTCTCTGTTCCTATCTCATTTTGGTGCAAAACCCCTCGGGTGAAATGAAACTGAACTTTGGCCATTAGGGTAGCAAGCTCGAACCCTTCACACTGCAGAGAGTCATGTTCACATCTTGCTGCCTGGAGAAGCCATCATCAGGCCATGTTGCAATGGAAGTGTGTCACCTCCTTTTCTGGGAAGGTCTTTGATAGCAATGCTGTTGGTTTGTAGTGACATCTGGGGACACACCTTACAGAACCTCTGACCACGTGTACTGATGCAAGCCCTCTGGGCTGCAGTGTCTCAGACCTGAGGCAGGTGATGGGCTGTAAGAGACAAGAAAGCTTAAAAACCTGGGGAAATTTACTGGTAACAAACCCCAGGCACTCATTGGATTAGGTAAAGATTTGAGGATTGTGTTCTGGATGCGCTTCTGCCTAATTTCCACTCTGAGTGCTTATGTCCTTATGTGGACTCTCCTCAAAGTGCTTGGGTTTCAAGGGTGAATATATAAGAAGTTACGTGTCAAAGCCAACCGGTGAAACTGACTGCTCCAGCTGGGGTAACGTTACTCTGTCCTATGTGGCTTCCCCTCCCTCCCCTCTTCTCCCTTGCTTTCCACATTTCTTACATCACCTCTTTCTTTCCTGCAGCAATAACTGACAGAGATGGGTACTGAGGAAGAAATACCTTTTTTTCCATAGCCATAAAAATAGTTTCCTTAGTTTTATTAGCAGCGCATGGATGTGAGTTCGGCCTCCTCTCCAAAATAGACAATGAGCAGGAAGTACTCTATTTGGCAATGCAATTGGGGTTAGAAACATTGCTGCTTTCAAAACATTTCGCCAGAGTCATTAATTAAGTGCTAGAACAGAAAACTTCAACCAAACAAAACTAGGGGAAATTACATTTCTCTTTCCTGACCTATATAAAAAACATTTGTGCTTAAATCATATTGAAAGCTTTAAAGGGACATTTCTCCCAGTGGAACATGCAGAAAACATAAATGTCCTGCAATAGGATTGTTGCTCACTATAACTTAGTAGGATTTGGCTGTGTTTCCTCTGCTTTGCAAATGTTTAGTGAGAGTGTTTATGGTATCAGAGTCTAAGCAAGGATAGCATAGATATGGAGTTTCATTTTTCAAATCTGAGAGCATGAACTAGGAAACTTTCTCCAAATGGGTAGGCTTACCCCGTCTGAGAACAAGAACAAATCCATCCCATTCCTGTTCACTCCCAATGAGCAATGTCTTGATTAACTCCAAAGCCTTTCTTGTGTATACAGTTCAAATATACAAAATTACTGGGGGGGGAATAGCTTAAGATGTAGCAGAGTCTGAGAGTATTGGGTAAACAACACATCAGAAGGCTGAAGTGTCAGAGTATTCCCTGTCTCTATTATTGACTGTGATTCAATAACCACAGTTAGAGGAGAGGTGGTCTGGCTTTCATTTAACGTGTAAACGGACCATACCTATCCAAATAAGGGAGAAGTCTCAGCACGTTGTATCTCACAGTGGGACGCAACTGCTGCTGTGCTCCTGGATCCGTGTGCATGTGCTGGCCTGCCCCAGCTCTGTGTGGGGTCCCCTTATCAGGGAGACCAGCTTCATCTTCCCCTGACCGTGGGTGTGCACAGGAGGAGCGGCAGGCCCCTGAGCGTGCAGCCAGGGCAGTGCACAGCAGCGGGGCTTCTTGCAGCAGGGGTGGGGGAAATGGCCCTGGAGCACACGGCTGCTTTACTGGGGTCTGGGAAGAAGCCCCCTTAGTAACTCTGAGCTCTGATGTCCTCTGTAGTGACAGTTGGCCCCATGGATGTTCATGGTCTAACGTCCAAACACCATGGCAGTGTTTCTGCCTCAAAATACTCTGTGTTCCCCTTCACTTCCAAGTCTGCGCTGTCTGATTGGCTTTATCCACGGGCCCAGAACAGATGCACCTCTAGCTACCATCTGCAATAGACTCTGTCTCCAACCCCTCCGGCATGCTGTTGTGGATCTGAAAGATGGGTCAGAGCACGTTGCTTAAAGAACTAACTGCCTCCTCCTCTACCCATGGCCAGGAATCGCTGCGGCTGCTGTGAGTGGTTAGTCCTTGAACAAATTGGGACTGGGAACTGCTGCTCTATTGCTTTCTTCATTACCTTTCTTTATTCTACTCTAACAATTTTTTCATTAGTGCTTCTGTCCCCTAGATGAGTGATCTCCAGCAGCAGCTGCCTTTCTCATACGAGACAATTTGTTCTTTCACTCTGTTTTCATTGATTACTCATCCCTTTATATAGCCTACTTCATGAGTCACTTTGCCTACCTACCTGCAACGAGGGTGGTGTGCTATCCATCAGTTCCTTGTTTGGTGGCAATTACCAGCCTTTTATTGCTGGATTTTTCTCTCAAGGACTCCTCCTAATGCCAGCATACTTCATTAATTTAATTTTGCAAATCAAAAATTGTGACATAGCTGCCGGAGCTGGAAATAGAACAACTACATACCCTCTCCTAGAAGTACACATATGGAGTTGGAAGGGAACTAAGACTGAAGTTGCCAGCGAGTCCCTTATAATTGCTTTCCACAAACATTTAACCAGCCCAATTTTGCTCATTTCAAAAAGTGGACTCAGTGGAAGGCAGTTTGTTATATAGATGGAGCAGGACGTTGCTCAATATGGGAAAAGTCTAAATTCTTCAAATCTTGTCACCGCTACCCTAGCACGGTGGCATGAGGTCACAGACATAAACTTGATCATGCTGATATAGATTTCTCCACAATTTTGTCTGGCCAACCCAGTTACAGCCTATTTTCTCACATGAATCTCTCTTAGTGGTACTCGGAGAACTGGAAGTTAAAATGCTGAAGTCTATTGCTAGCGTTATTACAGGCAAATTTATAAATATCCATATAAAAATTAGTTTTTGTATTAACTCTGGGACAATGTTAACTTGAAATAAAATAACTAATAGCTGTGATTTGTGCGTCTTGGACTGAAGATACCTAAAATTATCGTTATTCGTTACAAGTGGAATGAATGCCAAGCAGGTCTGGGGCATAGGAATAGCCATGCAGGATTAATGATATGAACAGCATGTCTTGCAGCCCTGAAATGAAGCTCAATATAATCTCGATTGACCTTTCTGTCTCCTCATCTGAAGGACACCAAGGGGAGTTGTTTGCTTCTGTCCTTCCCCCAGAGTTTTTTTTACAATATTAGAACAGACAGTGCAAACTACTTCTGTTTCTTTGTCACCATGATCCCAGCAGGGAAGGGTACACTCTGTGAAAAGATGATAAAGCCAGTCTTTGGCTATTCAACTAATCTCTCTGGTAAACCTTCCAACATAAATGGAAGTATGTTTTGCAACCCAGACAGCACAACTCCGTTTGCAAATGAAACCAGTCCATTAAGTTCATTGTACATAGGTCGTGACTGCTGCAAATTGGAGCTGGGTTCAAGCCACCTACCTCAGACCGGGCAGGGGGGCACCCTGCATCCATGACCCTGAGCGATCTGGTCTCTCTGGGCATTGGTGTGAGTGATCATGGGTCCACACCAGGGGGTCCAGAAAGTCTGTCTTGTTTCCCCAGCTGCTGGGCTATGAGTTATTTATCTGATCTTTCAGGTCTTGTAAAGCCACCCATAGCACTCCAGGGTATATTCTTTCCCAGGCATGTTCTATTATATTGTAAATGCTAGTTATTAAGGGGAAAAATAGAAAAATAGCTGGGGCTTTTTTTTGGAATGAAAATTATAAAAAAACAGGTCCTTTTTTATCCTCTGCCTTTCAGATTGCATGCCGCTCTTTGTTCTCATATAGATACAATAATTATTGCCATCATTTTAGTATCATTTAGTATTTTTCTTGTTTCTAGTATTTCTCAAGGATCACAATCTCATGAAATGCTTTATAAAAAAACAACCAAAGAAAGGTCTTCCAAAATGTCCTGTAGCTTCAGTCAAATGTTGATATGCCTTTTCTATTAATATGTACTTTCCATCCTGAAACACCATCATATAAATCAGTGCTTCAGCCAGCTGAAGTAAGCGTGTGCCTTGGGACACAATTTCCAAGTAGTCCTTCTCTGTACATTCCAGTCTTGATTTAATCCAGGTTTATCTCAGCTTTGCATTAGCTGATTTGGAACAGGTTTAAGCTAAAGTGGACAAAGGCTCTCTTAAACAGGAGCAAGAGTGTTTATACAGAGTATCACATGAAATCTTTATTAATGTTTGTCTTTGACATCTCTTCTCCTTTTTACCGAGCCTGTCCCTGCTCCCATGTTTGTCTTCTCTCTGCTGCCCCATGCCTGTGGCAGAATTGACATGACTGGGGTCTCAAACTTCAGAGAAATCTATACATAGTCAAAATTTTAGTGCTTTTAACAGCAATGAAAACTTGTCAGAGGGCAGTTCTCCCCCTTGTCAAGAGGATGCATGATGACATCTTTATCCCTGAGCATCAGCAGAAGTGGCTGTGGGGGCTTGGGCATTTGGCCTCTTCCAGCACTGAGCAGAGGACAATGCCCTGTTGAGATGGGGCTTTCAGCCGCAGTGGCACTCACCCCTCTCGCTGCTCAGCAGTGTTGTCTACACCATGGTACAATGGCAACGCAGTAAGCCCAGAGCACGCTGGCTGCTCTTGCTGATGAAAGCTCTGCCGGCTGCAGCCAGATGGTTTCCTTGATGGGAGAGGGGCACTTCCCACCGGGAAGGAGGTGTGCCGTGTCGCCTGCTGTTCGCACGAGTGGGCTGCTGCTTATGCTGGGCCATCCTCGCTGGAAACAGAAATACAGGACATAATATAAGACACACAGAAAATGAAGTGTGAGTTTCATTCACAGTGGAAAAGGAAGAACAGGGCAGACGGGAGAGGCCTCAAAGCAAATTTTCATGTTCACGCTTGGCAAAAGTAATAGCAGTGTTTGAATGGGAGGTTGCACTGCAGGGACTTGATTTGCAGCAGTTAGTTACACTTCACAACAGGATGGTAAAACATGGGTCTTGGCATCACCATGCCCAGGAGAAAGTTAAGCTTTACCAATGAAGGCACCATGAGGCCCCAGTGACCAGTGTAGTGAATTTGCTGGGTGAGAGACTCTCTAGTGCCCTGCTGCTTTTGGTACAGCAATAAGCTCTTGCTTTCTTCTCTGTGGGGAACTCAATAGTTGTAAGAAGAGCTGCCCACAAGGCTCATTCAGCAAGTTTTGAGGGAAACAAAAAATTTTGCTGGGAATGTTGGGTTTTTCTTTCAAAAAAATCAATAAAACTTTTGGTTTTCACTTCTTCACCTCTCCTTTCTTTCCACTTTGCTTCTGGAAAGATAAAGAAGTGAGTAAACAAACAAACAAACAAACAAACAAAACCCAAAGCTGTTGAAAAACTGACAGTATTTGGATAATGCCAAATAGAGTAATAATATTTGCAAAACTACCCCCCCCCCAAAAAAAAAAAAAAGCAATCCTTTTTTTCTAAACTCCATCCCCATTCCCAGTGGATGCTGAATTATCACATTTCAAGAGTGGTTATTCGAAGAAGAATTTTCCATTTCCTTCGATGGTGCTGTGGAGCAGGCGGTCCCAGTGCCAACAAGGCAACCTGCTTGCCCAGCTCCAGCACAGGGATGTGCGCTCTGCCGCTCCCTGCCCCTTTGGGTTAAAAAGGCTGTGAAAACAACTGTCAGAAAATTAGCCTAGCTTACTGCCAGGGTTGGATTTTTGAACTAGTGACACAGAATCTGCAATTTATTATCAGTCTTCTGCGTTCTCCTGGATATTGCCCAGCAACTATATTTTATAACTAGGTCAAAAATATGCATGGGTAATTTAACAGTCACTTGGAAATTGCCAAATATCTTAACTGATCTGTCCAGCACAGCAGTCCGGAGTGGCGAGGCCAGCACCTTGGAAGGAAGAGGGAGAAATAAATCTGTAATGGGCGGTCAGAAAACAGCCAGCCAGCTGGGAAGCTTCTGATTAACCCGTTACCAAATACGTGGTTGATGCTACAATATGGTCTTTTTTTTCTTTTTCCCCTGATTCATATGAAATAGCTTATTTTACAATATTATGGTGACTATTCTCATTATTCATGTATATTTGAATCATATTAAATTGTTGACATCAGTGATATCTTCTGGTCATGCCTTCTATAGGCTAATTAATGCTGAGAAATCTAGGATTCCTATTATATGATGAGCGTTGTTATGCATTATTGATGAGGTAGGTATTAATTACATTTAATAGCAAACAATTTTCTCAGAAACCAGATGTGTATGTACGGTGTTAAATGCGTCTTGGGTGATAATTTGCAGCAGTTCACATTGCACTCCATTACCGTCCACAGAAATGGTCCCTGCTTTGAAAGTTTGCCCACTTAGATGTGTACCTGGGAAAGGGAACTGCAGCGATTTTAGGTGTGCTTTTTTGAAGGTCAGAGGATTGTTACTTGCAGAAGCAACAATTACAAAATCTCCCTTTTGTTAGCAGGAGGAAAACTGTTTTCCTTTTGGTTACTGTGTTCAGCCTCTGTAAGACAGCTCTTGCTGAATTTGAAAGGAACCCCTCAAAAACCTTCCCACCACTGCAGACAAGGGAGCTATAAGGAGTTACAGAGGCAGTCGCTTCTTTGTTTTCAATTCCTCTTTTAATATCTCGTTGCTACCATAAATGTTGTTTTCCTTTCTGAAGACAAGCTCAGTGCAGTTGGGGTAGGTTTGCAGAGAAAGCTGCATTAAGAGACCTTGAGGACGGGAGCAGGGCATGCCTGTAAAATGTTCTCTTGGAACAGGTAGGAAGCCCTGACATGCTCCAGCAGTCAGAGAGAAGTCTGTTGACCAATTTAAAAGCAACTTGATTGAACTGTGAAAAGCGTGAGCCACAGATCATGATGACCGATGCGTAACAGCCTTTTAATTATTTGAACATTAGCCTCCAGTTTGAAGTAAGTTAAGAAACTGGATCACCCTGTTTATTTGGATAATTAAATCTTCCTGCTTCCCCTGGCACCACCTGCTGAGGTGAAAGTCTGGATTCACTGAAGCCAACGACACTGTCCCCATTTATTCAGATGGAAACAAGCCTGCACATCTCAGAATTTACTCTGGTTTCTTAATTCTCAGTTCCTTCTCCTGCATTTTCAGAGGTCTTTTCTGGCTTCTCCTTGCACCATGCCCGTGACAAGCACAGCACCTTGGTGTCCCTTTTGAAACATGCTCTAAAAGAACCTTCTTAAAAAAAATGAAGGAAAACCCCTGTGGCTTTCCTTGCTGGGTGAGGAGGTGTCTCTCCAGGGGGTGGGGAGCCGCCGATGTGTGCTACCAGCTGCTCTTCAGCAAAGGCTTCAGCTGGAAAAGGCAAAAGCCAGCAGCTTTCTACCCCATACCCGTGCCAGTGGCTGCAGCATGGTCCTCTTCTCACAGGTGATATTTTGGAGTGGGAGGGAAAGGGCCAAGCAGCTGAGCCTGGCATCTGCTCAAGCTAAAAGCTGACTTCAGGCACAAGGGATGGGGCTGAGGAAGAGGGAGCTCCAGGTCTCCCAGTCTGCCATGAGCTAACACAAACCATAGCTGGTTGGAAAATCAGGCTTCTCAGATTTTGACAGCCCAAGTTGCCTTCCTGCCTATACTGGCTGGCACCAGGCTGGATTGTGACCCTCATTGCCAGCCCTGGCTTAAGCGTATAAACTCCAAATTTTGTCCCAGAGCTCTCTATATTCTTGGCCCCTTTGACCTTTGGATAGATTATATGATAGTTGAAGTGTCTCTGTCAGAACCTCTGTCAAGCATTGATTGCCCGGAGAGGCCTGGTATTCCCAGCCTTGGAGATGCTTAAAGGCCCTGGGCAACTTGGTCCAGGGTTAATTACGGAGAGGAGGTGTTAAACACAGAAAGGAGATGGGGGGGGGGGGGTTGGTGACATACTGCAGCGAGGTGGAGATGAGCCTGTTACTGAACCCAGATCATTAGGGAACCCATCACGACATCCCTAATGTTACAGCCCGGTTGTTCTTACATTGCACGACCCATCCATAGATTGCAGAGTGAGGTTAGAGGAGCATTTATTCTCTATGAGTAACCTAAAGGTCACTTTATGCTGATGTTACAGTGCTATGGCTTCAAGAAAGAGTCCCTCCTTTCCCCCCGTTGTCATTGCCTCTTTTGTTCTGCACTGTGTTCATACCACTCCCTGTCAGACTGGATTTGAGACCTGGTTTGGTTGAAAATGAAGCTTTGGGTTTACTCCTAGTTACTTTTCTGCCAGTTCAGCTCCCTGCTCTGACTGCTGGCATAGCCACAGGCTTGGTAGCTCTGGCACAATGAGGAGGTGGGAACACTGGGTCAGAGCCGCCCGTTTTTGCAGGAGCAAGACAGCGTCAACACAGTGTCCCCAGGCACAGGGGAAGCACGGGGCTGAGCTGGCAGAGCAGGGGCCACACTACAGCTCTTTCACCAGCCCCACGGCTGCCCCCACACCCATGCTGCCCTTGGGGTTCATCCCTGCGAGGGGACCCCTGCACCTGTGCAGGCCCAGGCTAAAGAGGCAGCCCCTTCCCCCAGCATGGCAAGCACGCAACAGGCGTGGGAAACAGGGTGCTGCTGATCAGTGCAACAGAACCCCTGGACCCTGCCAAATGCTGGCTCCATGGTGGGGCAGAGCTGAGATATACCAGCTGGTGGGTCAGGGTACTCAGGTGTTTTCTCTGATTATCTTTTGCCTGTGCATGCCACAGCGCTGGGTTTGCCTTATGCAGAATAACACATTGCAAAGACTTTTCTTTTTTTTTTTCCAGTCAGGATTTTGTGTGTGCTATTGTGACTGTAATTGCTCTACTGAGCTCAATTATTGAACTGTGGTCTTCAATTACTTGAAACCCATTTACATTAGCAAATGCCTAACACCTGTGAATTAATTGCTATGAACTGAAAATTATTTAGAGGGTCACTGTGAATGTCATGTTGTAGGTTTATATTACTTAAGCCTCTGGAGCATACTGAGTTCATAGCTGCATTGTTACTTAAACCCATTCAGATAATGCCTCTTGTTCTTCAAAACATGAGATTAAACACAAAATGCCCTGGGCAGCCTGCTTCATGGTATTTCCATGCGCATGTGTTTGCAACAGGTGCCCTCTTTGCGACTGAATCCCCCCATCCTCCCCATACTGTCCCACATCCTCTTCCCATCCTGTGGATCCCACCGCAGCACCAGCAGTGGCGATCATGCCCACGTGGAAAGCAAGCGGCAAGGAGCCACTGCAAACACCCGCCTTCCCCGCCAGCCCTGGGCAGGGACGTGCATGCATGCTGCGCCCGAGCTGAGCACCCCATCGGGCACCCCAGGGTGTGGGGTGCAGGATCCAGTGCCAGCTAGAAGGGCAAGCTTGTTTGCTTGGGAGGGCAGTGGAGACTTGAATTATGTATTCAGTATTTTGCAATCAAAACCAAATGTATTCCCACAGGATTAGCTTAGTACAAACTGTGCAACAGTGCACACTAATCTCTTTTAAAAGCCGCTATTCAAAGTAGAGCGCCTGAGAGCCCTGCCTGTGGCTTGCAGGGAAACTTGGTGTGTTTCATTACCTTTAGCTAATCAATACAGACGCCATCCCAAGCACCTTTTCAGGCATTTCCAGCACAGGGTCTTTGCCATCAAATCGATCGGATTATCCTATGAAAGGGAAAAATAAATCCTCCAAAATGGCATTATTACAAAAGAGATTTTTCAATAAAACTTTTAATTTCCTTTCTAAGTAGCCATAGGCCAAAATAAACACACACACACACATATCTGCTATGCTTAAAGACAGGTAGGAAAGGGTTTGGAGGTTTTGAAACAGGCATAGCCCTGCGGGGGGGGGGGGAATGCCAGAAGTATAGAACTTGTAGAATTCCAATATCAGGGGTTATTAGTTTTCATATCTTTCAAAAATAGAGTTCAGAATTGAAAACATCTTTTCACAGATGCAAAATTATCTAATAAATTTTGCCTGAAAATGTTACATTATTTACAATTTCTAGATAAGCAGCTAGAAACTATGATTTCCCTAACTTTTGAGGAAAGATTATTAGGTGTTTAAAAATATAGGTAGGAAAAGCAATACACAGAAAATTTATGTTTCCCTTCACCCTCTCATGCCCTCTCTGCAAGCTGCCCCTTGTCCTTTCTCCGTACCTTTCATTTTACCCTCTCTTCAGCTCTTGAGCTCTAAGCCATCCTTACCTTTCCTACAGTTGCGTAAGTTATGTATTCCGTGAGATCACTGAGAAATAAAATACCCAATTGTCTATTTGTGTAGTAATCCAATATTTTAAATTTAGACTAAAAGCATTAAAATGAGAAACAACGACTACCTACACTCTTTTTTTACCATTTTGCTTAAGATCAATGACCTAGGAACCACTACCTCATGATCTTGTATTTTAGTTTAGTCTTTTTATTGCTAGCTGCTAGCTTGGTAAAGCTGTGAATTTCTTCTAGTTCCTGATGCCAAATATTAGAGTGAAAACTTTATTCCCTTACAGTGATGCCTTTCTATGCCTCACTGTTCCTATGAAGCATACATTACTGCTGCTGTTGATTTTATTTGAGTGTGTGTGTGTGGGGGCGGGGGTTGTTGGTTTTCCAGTGAAGCCTGGAGAGCTGTGTTTTGCTCGTGGTCCTGTTGTGCAAGGACTGTGTTCACCTGGCTGACAGCTCCTGAAGCACTGTGCTGCTGCTTCTGCCGCTCGTTGCCCTAACTGTAAAACTGGAGGGAAGAGGAATATTCACTGGGAGCTGGTCTGCAGATGGGTTTTTCATATGAATAGAAACAAAAAGGTGACAATAAAGTCATGCCAAGTGAAGCAAACAATTTGCTTTGCCTCTGCAGAAAATATTTCCCATTTCTTTCCCTTTAACCATTTCAAAACATAAACTTTAGATAAACACCTAAAAAAAGCATTTTTATGAAGTCAAAGGAGTTCATTTACAGGATGTGAAATTAACCATTTACTGCTCAAGAAAGAGTTGTCTGAGCCAAAACAATCAAATTAATTCAATGTATAGTTTTCTGACTGTTTCACAGACTATGATTTTGTATTTATACCCTTCTATCAAAAGTTCCTCCTCCTCTCCTGCCTTTTAATGGGAAGAAAATGGAAATTTGTTTCACTGATGGAAAAGTATAGCAGAGAGAGGGTGGGCAACTAGTCCCACGTCCCAGGCAGTCAGGAGGAGCAAGAATTGCCTTCAGCTCCCTGCTCAGCCTGGGACTGTAACACCACTGAAGCAGTTTGGTTTTTTACCGAGTTTGTAGGCGCAGTTCTGACCTCTGTGGAACCCTTGGGGATGCAGTTTGTATAGGTGATATGCTTCGCATGGCTAGGGCATCCCCAGCACCACTCACAGTGCAATTGTGAGCTCGCAGTCCAGGAGAAGCTCACCCTGCGTTTCTGCCTTGCTTCAGAGGGGAAATGATGGCTGCTGCAGATGGCTGCTGGTGCCCCCGCCCCCCCCCCCATGCCCCTCACCTCCAAACTCAAAGTTTAGAGGTTAGTAAAGCGGGGGGGAACAATTTGTAATTGATTCTGCCCTTTCCCATTGCTTGCGGCAGATCAAAGCCTGAGCTTTCCACCCAGGGAGATCCCCTATGGAAATCAGTGGGGTGTTCACATAAGGGCTTCAGGAGTCTAAGAGCAACCATCTGCCTCCAGACTAAAGAAAATAAATTCCAGGCGGCAGTTCAGAAAAGGGAGTTGAGGGTGAAATTCTGATGTCTGTGAAGCACAGATCGTGATGAATGAGAAACAAGTTATTCCCAATGCACAGTTATGAATGTTTGTACCAGAAACGTGATTCTAAAGATTGCAAACAGTATCACAAGCTGCCACCACACTGTCCAGTCAACAGCAGCTAAAGAAGTATCCCAGAAAAGCCTACAACTTCTGCTTGAGTTGCCCCATGTCTTTGTTAATACAGTAGCCTCTCAGTTTAAAGCCACTGCATGGCTTTTAAACATGGGAGTCTCAAACAAAAAACAGGTTGTAGGGAGTGTGGTTTGGCATCCTGTGGCCTGGGTTGCCCAAAGGGTAAGCCTATGAACCTCTTTTTTTGTTTATATGTTTAAAGTATACAGATTTCTAAATGCTAATTTTTAAAATTTATACTGACATATACATTTATAACTCTATAACTATATAAAAATAAAATGTATACTCCTCATTTATAGTAAATGTGATTGCCTTGCACCTGGCATGTAAATTTTCCCAAATTAAAGAGTTTTTTTAATGGATGGTTGATGCAGGCACCGCTTACTAGGAATGATATATGTGCTAGCTCAGTGGAAGCCATGTTCATGGTGATTTATGTTCATGCTCTGGGATCCCAAGAGGCAGCAAATTATTTGTGGTCCCCTGCAAAAATCCTATCTGAGATCAGTAAAAAAATTCCAGTGGGCTTCAGATCAGATTATCAAAAACCCCTCTGACATGCATTTTTAACCTCTCTCTGTTCTTAAGGAAGAGCTGGGTAGAAAAATCAGGCAGGGATAAAGAAAAAGGAGCTTGTGGAAAATGTGATTTCTCATCAAAGGGATGACTGCTGAGCTTTGACCGCAGCGTGGGGTGAGTCCTGAGCTGTGGCTCTGCTGTGTGGGGCACTTCCCAGATTTGCAGGCTGTCCTGCTGCTGTCTCCTACCATCCCTGCGCCTCACAGGCTCTGCAAAAGATGCTGCTGCTGCTGCTGCTGCTGCTGCTGCTGCTGCTGCTGCTGCTGCTGCTGCTGGGGTGCCTGGCCTGGGCAAAGAGAGAAAGCAAGGAGAGGCAGCCTGTGTTTTGCCTGTGCCAGGGTCTCACCCACCAGCCTTGCCTCTCACAAAAGGAGTGAGAATCCCTCCTGCTGTACTTTGGGCAGCAAGAATGGCTGTGGTATCTGAAAACAGGCACTCTGGCCAGGGCCAAGATTTTTGTGGGTTTCAGAGCAAAGTCAAGCTTTGAGGCAGGATTCAAAGAAAGACGACGAGATAATGCCATAGGTATTTACTCAGAGAAGTTGTTTGGCAGAAAGGAAAATATGGAAAGAAGAGCAAAAGTTTTGGTTGGAAAATGCACTTCTGGAGGCAGGAGTCAGCAAGCAAGAGGTGAGTGCATGTTGGGGTAGAGAACAAGGGGCTTTAAAGCTGAGGTGAGGTACTTATCCTGGATTTGGCAGGCAAGGACTAGCACATGGAGGTGGCTTAACATAAATAAGCAACTGGGGAATGACCTTCACAGCAGTGTTATGAGCACTGAAAGCAGGACGTGGCTTCGTTTGTCAATGCTGGAGAAAAAGACATTGCTGTCCTCAAGAGAGAGGCTGGCAAATGGCATGGTTCGGTCATGCTGGAGGTGCCTGGAAGACAGTGTCTTAGGCAGGTTGGGTGCAGGCAGTTGGAAGATTTTGAAGTGCTCTGGACATGTGGGTTGAGCAGTGTCTCCAAGTTGAAGGTGTTACTCTCGGTGACATGAGGCATCAAGCAGAACTGGAGCTGCTCTTCATGGTGACCATAGAAACAACCGGGAGAGAGAGGATGTGAGGGGACTGTCGTGGTTTATTCCCAGCTGGCAGCTCAGCACCACGCGGCTGCTTGCTCACCGCTCTCCATTTTCCCCAGTGGGATGGGGAGGAGAATCGGAAGAAAAGGTAAAACTCATGCGGTGGGATAAGGACAGTTTACTGGGACAGCAAAGGAAAAGGGCAATAACAACAGTACTTACAAAAGAGTGTATGAAGCCAGTGATACGCAATGCAATTTGCTCACCCCCAGAGCCCGATGCCCAGCCCATCCTGGGCAGTGACCCTTCCTCTCTGGTCAGAACCGCTCTATATACTAAGCATGATGTCATATCGTATTGGCTGGTTTGCATCACCTGTCATGGCTGTTTCCCCTCCCAGCTTCTTGTGAGAATTAACTCTAACACAGCCGAAAACCAAAACAGGGGCAAATAAGAGCTCAAGTGCCCAGACTGAGCTTCAGTTGACCACTGCTTATCACAGCAGGTATCACGGAGAGGCTAAGAGCTGACTAAGAGCTGTGTTTTAAAAGAAACTTGAGCTTTTTAGGAGTCCTAAATTAGGGATGAGCGTATGGACAGAGATATAAATTGCCATAAGTCTCTTCCGAAGCCTCAAACAAACCAACCATTGGCTTTTATTGTTTCCTTTGACTTTCCACTTCCTTGATTTTTGTGGGACTCCAAATGGAAATGTCAAGGGCTGCTTTTCTAGCATTTCCAAGAGAGATAAAATCAGAAAAACTACCAAAATTAGCTTTTTTAATATTCTTGGCATGCTTTTCCAGATTGACTTCTACACCAAAAAGTGATTTTGATCTAGAGATTTGTATACCTTCCAAACATCTGGACTTCTTGAAGTCAGCTGTCATGGTTTAACCTGGGAGGCAGCTAAAAAAACCACACAGCTGCCTGCTCAACTTCTCCTCAGTAGGATGGGGGAGAGAATCAGAAAAAAAAAAAAGTAAAAATCATGGGTTCAGATAAAGGCAGTTTAATATGACAGAAAAGGAAGATAGTAATAAATAATAACAATAACAACAACAATAATAATTAGAATATACAAAACAAGTGATGCACAGCACAGTTGCTCACCACCCACAGACCTCTGAGCTGTGGTCTAAACCCCTGGCCAGCTTCCCCCAAGTTATATACTGAGCTGATGTCGTATGGTATGCAATATTCTTTTGTCCAATTTGGGTCAGCTGTCCTGGGTGTGGCCCCTCCCAGCTTCTTATGCACCCCCAGCCTCCTCCCTGTTGGGGCAATATGAGAAACTGAACATCCTTGACTTAGTATAAACTTGCCTAGCAACAACCAAAACATCAGTGTGTTATCCACGTTATTCTCATCTTAAATCTAAACCACAGCACTATACCCACTACCAGGAAGAACATTAACTCTATCCCAGCTGAAACCAGGACATCAGCTCAACTTTGCTCTGTTTACTTTGGTTATATTTCCTCTTGTACTAGCAAAAGAACCACAAAAATATTTAAGCGCTGGAGGAACAGGCTTATGGGGAAATTTTCCAGGTGTGATTAAGGAGAAGGTGTGATGACAATTGTCTTCTAGTCATCCTGCCCCCTCAGCAGGAAAAGGAATCATCTGTGGGGCAACCCCACTATGTAATTAGAAGTAATGGAGTCCTCCTAAGGCTCAGGCTGGGCTCCTGGTTCCACTCTGGTTTGTAAAGCATTTACTTGTGGTCTGCGGGGAGCTGGCAGGACACGTCTCTGCTTCCTTTCCTTTCATGCTTTCTATTTCTTGTCTGGGGAGAGCAGCTGGAAATTGCTTTATATGTTCATAATAAGCTGCAGCTACAGAGGAGGAAGATCAGCTAGATCAGTTGTAACTGCAAGTAATAGTAATCACACTTCCTATGTGTCTAGTAATGCTGGACTAATTTCATAAGGAAGAGGAGACATAGGAGTGAGATAGTATGTAAGAAGGAGAAGAGAGAGAGGGGCGTGATCAGCAAACTGGGCATTATTATGAACTAATGTGCTGGTTTTGGCTGGGATAGAGTTAATTTTCTTCAGAGTAGCTAGTGTGGGGCTATGTTTCAGATTTGTGCTGGAAACAGTGTTGATCACACAGGGAAGTTTTAGTTACTGCTGAGGGGTGCTTACACGGAGCCAAGGCCTTTTCTGCTCCTCACACCACCCCACCAGCGAGTGGGCTGGGGGTGCACAAGAAGCTGTGAGGGGACACAGCCGGGACAGCTGACCTCAACTGACCAAAGGGATATTCCGTACCATATGATGTCATGCTCAGCATATAAAGCTGGGGGAAGAGGAAGGAAGCGCAGGGACATTCAGAATGATGACATCTATCTTCCCAAGTCACTGCTATGCGTGATGGAGCCCTGCTTTCCTGGGGACGGCTGAACACCTGCCTGCCCATTGGAAGTGGTGAACGAATCCCTTGTCTTGCTTTGCGTGCGTGCGCGGCTTTTGCTTTATCTATTAAACCGTCTTTATCTCAGCCCATGAGTTTTCTCACTTTTACTCTTCCAATTCTCTCCCCCATCCCACTGCGGGGGAGCAAGCGAGTGGCCGTGTCGTGCTTAGGTGCCTGCTGGGGTTAAACCACGATAATCAGAAAAAAATAATAATAAGTGTGCAGAGAAGGGGGCATAGAGGGCGCGAGGACTGCATCATGAGAAGGTGTTGGAGATGCTGAAAGGCGCTCTCTCAACCAGATCTATTTGCAGGCTAAAGCACATGTTTTTTCTGTGTTCTTTCCGATGTTTCTTGAGTAAGCAGGAAATCCTCCTGATATGACTTAGCAGAAATGGAGAAGGGGTAGTGGGAAGCTGAATGGCTGGAAAGATAAAAAGAGGAGGGCAAGAAAGATCAGGGTTCTCATCTGACCAGGTGACCATTGATCATGACACTAAAAATGAAGAATCTCCTGTGCAGCCATGAATTCTCTCACCTTTCTGCACATTCTTGTTCAAGTGTCTTTTTCTTAGGTGTCTATGGAGAAATCAATATTCTGCTCCTCAGAGCAGGTGATGGATCTCCGATCACCTATTGGTCAGATGTTGATAAACTGGGATGGTTGCACTCCAAGGAATTTCTTTCTGAATGGCTGTTGGACTTGTGAATTATTCCTGCTCTCCATAATAAACAACCATTGATCAGAGACTATAATCCCTGACTGACCAAAGCTGAATCAATACTTCTTTTCCTTTCCTGAACTCTCTAATCTAATGAAAACCTTAAAATAATCAGGTATCAAAGAAGCTATTTGTAGTTGCTGTTCAGAAGATACCATGGCAGTCAAGCTTGTGTAAAACCCAAAGAGAAGGATTAATATAGTCTGCATGTGGAACCAGAACTTTTTCTGAAAAGGTAAAAGAAGGAATTAGAAAAATTCACAGTTCCTGTGGCCAGCAACTGTGCTTGATTTTTTGTCATCTTGGGTTTTCCCTGATCACCTGAAGTATATACTTTGTATCTGGTCCATGCGATGCTCCATGTATTTATGGTACTACCCAAATTTGGGGGACAACTGTTCCTTTCTGTATGGGCAAATTATGTGTTCCTTTCATGTTGTAATTGGGACTTTGGCTTATTCTTTGGAACACTGTGTGCTTTGTGACTGTTTCTAATGCTTAGGTTTTTCCGTTTTCTAGTGATCGTAACTTGTGTAAGACTTTATTTGTGGCCCAAGTAAACTAGGGGTCATACAAAATAGTTTTTGTCTTTGTTTATATAATTATTCAATTGAAGCAGTGTTACTGATGGTATTACACACAGAGGTCCACAACATCCCAAATGTTTTGACAGTGCAGCTATGCAATTTGATAAATAATAGTAAAGTAGATGCAGGTGCTTTCTGCACTCTTTTAAGGTTGCAGCAAAATGTTTTAGGTGGTTAAAGGTGGCAGTCAGATCTACAATGTCAATAGAAAAGGGCAGGAAAATAACTTTACCCTTTTCTCTGTAAAGCAAGGCAAAAAAGGAAAGGAATTTAGGAGTACCAGGACACTGGTCTTGAGCACATATCCCCAGAGCGCACAAGAGTCTTTCTCAAGTTTTCAGGGAACTGGCAAATTTTGCATAAGGACACAGGGCAATTTATCATGCTTTTGGGAATCAGAGGGCAGGCTGTACTGCTGGTGTAGACATAGCCATATCCGGCATATTAATATGCTGAAGAACGTACTCAAACAGGTATGAGTTTACCTTTGAGATTTTAAATACTGCCCAATTGTAAATACAGATAGCCAGAACAGGAATTATCAGTAGACCATGACTGCCACATGGAGTGGTGGAGGAGCAGAGATAATGCAAATATAGCAAAGATCAGAAAAGTAAAAGAAAGGAAATGAGATGCTGCTTACAATCTGTTAATCACCCATGATGAGGAATATGTCTGAAATTGACTACTTGGAAAATTATTATGAGCTAGAAAGAATAATATGATACTCAAATTTTTCCCTGAAGTTTTCCCTAATTTTAAATATATTCACCCAACCTTCATCTAGTAGCTCTAACATCTCACATTACTTAAGAATTTGACTCATTAATTTGACTTGATTCTTTCGTGATTCCAGAACTTGTTTTTTTCTAGTTGTTGGTGACAGTCAGGCTGAAAAATATGATGTGGTAGTATTTTTGAAGTCTTTTAATCTGGCAGCACTCATGTATGTGTATGTGTGCATGCATGTGTGTATGTTTATATCTCCATACATGTAAGTAAATGAATACTACTACTGCTTTGAAGCGATGGACCACAATGCAACTGTGGTAGTACTGTCTTGACAAACAGAGCATGTTGAATGTTTGCTGCAGAATGTTTCTAATATGAGTTGTGATAAGCCATTAGAGTTTTGAACTGCAGAAAGGGAAGTATTTAGATCTACAAAAAGCCTCACTTGTCAGCTCGTATCTAACTGTCTCTTTGGGCACTGAAATGTCTTCTTAAAGTATTCTCTTCAGTCATCAGGTTGTTGTCTAATCCAGCTGTCCCCAGTATCCACATGCATCAAGGCTGAAACCCATAAATTTTCCCATATTCCTAACAGCTACATCCAGGCATAGACATATACACTTTATCTTGGACTTAAGCATAATTTAGATATATAATCTCAAAAGATTTTGAAATGCCCTGCTCACCTAAACTCAACGGGCATCTCACTTTTTAATGGAAGCTTTTCAAGATGCCTCATGTTTTGCTTCATTTCATTCCCAATGTGTCCTAAATTTAAAACTGAACTGATACCCAACCCTACTGGAACAAAGAACCAGGTGTCTTTGCAAACAGGAGAGGTCAGTCCAGAAGATGTTCCCAGGGCACGCCTAACTTGCATCAAAAGGATTAATCTTCTCATAAAAAAGAATTACAGCAACTACTTATTCAAGAAAACAATAGGTAAGTGGTGGAGGGAGGTATGCAAAGGGAGGAGGGTATGGGTATCAGATGGGAGGGAAGACACTGGCGTCCTGATTCTGCTCCTAAAATTGTTTATGCATTTCAGATCAAATTATTGGATGGAGTAGGAAGATGCTGATGGGTCATTGACCTCACAGGTGAGTTATCCTGACTACATGATCCCATGCACAGCCATAAGGTACCTAGCATGTACTAGACCAGTGCTAAGCATCTTGAAATGAAAAGAGCTGAGAAAAGAAATCTGAGATACTCTGAACTGAAATCCTGAGACTGACTTTGTAAGAGCCAGGTCTCCACACAGGTTCAAGAGCTCCAAAGGAATATCTTTCCATGAAAACTGGTTTTGCTTCTTCCATCCTCAGCTATAGTCTTCTAAGAATAGTGTAAGTATTTTAAAGAGAAAAATAATATTGAAGAAAAATTTCTGTGCATTGCAGATATTTTGTAATGTGATTTTAACATCTGAGGACAGGGAGGAAAGCCAGACTGATGTAATCAGCCAGCTCTCCTCAAGGCAGTTGACATTTACTGCCCACAGTTGAAAACTTGCTCTCCTAGTTGGTGGCTCCTCTCCAAAAGGGCGAATGCAGAGGAAAGATATGATACGTATGTAACTTGCTGTAACTTATTAATGAAACAGTGCTGGGCATAGTCACTAGAGATACCAAAGTTTGCAATGAGGATGGCTGCAGATTTATGCCTTCTTTTGATGTGACATGTCCTCTACCACTGGGACAGCAAAGATATTTTTAAAAGATAAGTCAGGATGACTATAAATGGGTGCACTACTATGCCCTTGACAAAAGATGAACGTGGAAAGGTTCTGGGTTTTTGTTTTTAGTGTTGTGGGTTTTTTGGGTTTGTTCCCCCCTTGTGGTAGAACAATGTTGGTGTTTAAGTGGTGATCAATCTTGGCCTGTCTTCAACAGCAATACCTATGTAAAGGCACTGCTGCATGGTGCTTCTGCAGGCTAAGCTGTAGCAAACGAGTAAGAAACATCTCTCTCCTGTAGCATCATGTAAAAATCAAGGTTTTGTGCCTAAAGGGATGAATAAAAAGTGTGGTTGCATACAATGATCTGGATAAATAATACAAACCGACTGCAGTTGGAGGCTCTTTTGGGCTTTGTAAAAAGTGTTTCCAGAGAGGCACAAGTGTCTTTCTGTCAAACTTGAAGAATTCTCAGAATTGGCCTAGGATCAAAATCAACCTAAAGGAACATACTCAGCTTCAATGGCACCATAGAATAACTTGAATCTCTCTGGTGACCATTAAATGGTGTCCAGCAGCCTTGCCAGCTAATCCCAAACAGAACCATCTTGCCGGGAATACCAAACCTTTTGGACAAGTGACATTCGGTTTCTTTACAAAGGCCTTGGGAAAACCCAGTGAAAGAAATAGTTCATAGGAAAAACCACAGGACAATTCATTTGGGAAGATTTTTCCATACATGCTTTTTGGTTCTCAATATTTCTAAAATGGCTTGTTTTAGAAACACAAACTTTATTTTATACTGTTGGATTTATGGAAAAAAGAATTGCTTTCTTTTCTTCTCAGTGTGATAAACATGTAACTATTAAATCAAGACCTAACTCTAGATACAGGAGAACAAATAGGTTATTCATGTGTCTTACTTCCATAGTCAGGACTCGTTTACAAGACTCATTAGCAAGAGGAAATGAATACTAGCTGGAAGCCAGGACTAAAGGTAATTTTAAGTCACCTTGGAAGTTTCTTGAGCATTTTGTGCAGCCTGAGTTTGGGTCTGGAACCTCAGATCCCCAGGGATATATGGGCAGTGGCCTCAGGCTCTGCTAAACTGAGCATCTCACCATACAGTAAAAGGTCCAGGTTTTCAAATTAACCTTGTTGTCTTAAAATACAGAAAACATCCTCACTGAATTTTAAAAGCATCCTAGCAGATGGGTGCCATTAATCCTAAATTGCAGTCCAAATTAGTGACTGCCACATTTGTAAGCCCTGCTAGATACTCTTTGTGTCTTCAGACACCAAAATGCCTTTGAAAACCTGGCTTAGATTCTGCTCAGCAGCTCCTGATTGTGAAGGCTGGCAGATCACTCAGGAACACTGCAGGCATTTTGAATGTTAAGTGAATTTTATAAAAAAATTTGGCAATTTTTTGTTTTGAGACTATTCTTGTTGCTTTTGTTTTGCTATAGAGTACTATGAAAAGTGTCATTTGCAGCTCCAAATGTTTGAACAGGACGAGCTAAACTTTGGCTAATTACTGCCCTCACTTGTATAGACCATGAGTCAACCTTGCAACCTGAACTTGGTCTTTGAATTCTCCTCCAATCTTACCTTTAACATTAGCAGGTGTCTTGGCTACAAATGCATCGATGTTAATTTGTGACCAGCAGGTCGAGGGAGGTGATCCTGCCCCTCTACTCTGCTTTCAGGAGATCCCACCTGGAGTACTGCGTCCAGCTCTGGGGGCCCCAGTACAAGACAGACATGGAGCTGTTGGAGCGAGTCCAGAGGAGGGCCCCAAAAATGATTAGAGGACTGGAGCACCTCTCCTATGAAGACAGGCTGAGAGAGTTGGTGTTGTTCAGCCTGGAGAAGAGAAAGCTCTGGGGACACCTTCCTGCAGCTCCTAAAGGAAACTACAGGAAAGATGGTGAGGGACTGTTTATCAGGGCCTGTAGTGATAGAACAAGGTGTAATGGGTTTAAACTAAAGGATATAAGGAAGAAATTTTTTATGGTGAGGGTAGTGAAGCACTAGAAGGGGTGGCCCAGACAAGTGGTAGGTGTTCCATCCCCGGAAACATTCAAGGTCAGGTTGGATGGGGCTCTGAGCTACCTGATCTAGTTGAAGATGTTCCTGCTCACTGCAGGGGGGTTGGACTAGATGGCCTTTAAGGTCCCTTCCAACCCAAACTAATCTATGATTCTCTGATTCTAAAATTCTATGATTTTATGATTTTATGATTCTATGATTCTAATGAATGTATACTAATTGTACTTGTTATTTAATACTACTAGACTAGAGACTGTTTTCAGTTAAATCACTATACTACAGAAGGATTCCAGGGGATACAGGAGACTAGAAGAGCCGACAAAGTTATTTACCGCAGATCGACCTACTAGTTTCACCAGATACTTCAGTTTTACAGCCTGATACCCACCACTCCAGCTCTGTGGGAGTGTTATCTCTCTGATTTTTTTTGTCCTTGCTTTTCTGTGCAAGCCAGGATGCTCTCCATCTTTAAATGTCTAAATTTCAGCCCCAGGTAGATATCATCTACTTGTTCTTCATGTCTTGTCCCTCTAACATTTTCCTCTCGTTTTTCTGAAGAGGCTCAGAAGAAAAGCACAGGCTAAAATCACACTGACTGGACTGAAACAAGCCATGCCATCATCTGGCCTGGACTACCTGAACTAGATAATTCCCTAAAAGCCAGACATGAATGCTGAATCCACTTCTCTGCACTGTTGAGGAGGTGAGATATAACACCTAGGAGGCACAGTGGATGGGGACGCAGGTGGCATCGCTGTCACCCTCCTTGGTTGGGAGACTCAAAAGATGATCAAGGAAGTAGCAGTAACATTAGGAGAACTAGAAAATATTGTGTGTGAAGGAAGCATGTGATAAGGAAAGGATGAGACCGTGGCTTTACACCCTGGAAGTCTTTCAACTTTCCACTCTTCAGAGTGCCAAAACCTCACAGGTGTTTGCTTCATGCAGCTGAAAATGTGGGGTCTGAGGAGCTCAGAGATCACTGCAGAGCTGTAAAAGAGCTTGGCCCCGATGTGCAGATTTGAATTATTATTATATTAATATTCTTTCTTAATATTGTCAGAAAAGCCAACATTTTTCCCATGAGAAATTCTGAATCTTTTCCTTTACAGAAATCTGGCCAAGGCTCCTGCTGACAGAAAGGTTAATAAAGGAAGTGAGATATCCAAAGGGCTCTGACAATGTGTTTATTATAATTTTTTTATCCACTATACAGACTTGCATTTTGACCTTCAGCATCTCAGGAAATACTGATGCACCAGAAAATGGATGTGGTCCTTGCCATAAATTGCTGATGCCAATTTGGAAATAAGTGAGAGTTGTGCAAAGGTTGCTTTAAACTGAAGTGTGGTTTTCAGATCATGATTTGGATGCAGAAAAGACACATTCAGGGCATTCCTTCCCTCTTAATCTCTCTTTCAGTCTTTGTTTGTTTGCTTGTTTGTTTGAAGCACTTTCTTTTCCTCCCCTGTTGTTGGAGGATACTGTGATTGCACAAGCAGAGTTTCATATTTAAAGCAACAGAGTTGGACAAAAGGTTTTCCAGCCAAAAGCCCAAGCCCAGGCCCTGGGAATAAATTGTGAAGCTTAACAGCAGTATTTTAGAGATTTTAAAGCTGAGACTTTTAAACAAGTTTTCATGGAATGGAGTTTTACTGGTTCATTGACTCATCTAAAATTAAACAGAGCATTTCAAAGAAGAACTGCTACAGCAGCAAAATCCAGTAAAAAGAGAGAAATTAAATAGCTTGAGCAGAATTGTTCTAACAAACATTTCTAGTGTTAATTCTGCAGAATGCTGCAACTGTTTTGTGCTAGCTCAGTGACTTCAAGCAGCCCTGAGCTCCCAAGTCTCATCAGCCATGGGACAGTGTGGAAGGCATCCTTAAATCTCCAGTATAGTTGGTCTAGGTCAGAAGTCTGTCTGGATCCAAAACTGGACTCTTCATGAATCTCTTCATGATGTTTTGACTTTTCAATTCTGGAAAAGCCCATTTTAGAAATGGTCTTTGCCACAAAATTAGATTTTGGTTTTTGGTTCAGGATATTTAAGATTTTGGTTTGGTTTTGAACATAGCTAGTTTGAATCTCTGGTTCAAATCTGGCTGTCAGATTTCTACCTGCTGCTAATTTCTAAATAATTTTTTGGTGCCAGAATTAAAGAAGTAAGATCTTTCTGCTTTTATTATTGTCTAGCAGAAATCAGGTCCCTCAAGACATTGATTTGTACCTGTATGAGCTGATGCAAGAAGCTGAAGAGTCAGGCTGCCTGTTTTCCAGAGCACTGATATCCATTTAACACATGCTTTCAAGACTCTGTAGTCCCTAATTCTTTCTAAGGATTCTTCCTGCATCTCTTCTTGCATTTGTCTTCCATGACATTTTTGACAGGGAATATGTCTTATTTATGTTTGGGAAGTGCTTTGTAAATTTACGGCACTATATAAATCCTTTTATAAGAACCAGAATGTAAACCTTTACCAGCTACAATAACATGAGTGGAAAATTCTTTGTTCATTTCTCAATCACTGACTAAATATTGTCTTTAGTGTTATATTTATAGACAGTTTCTTTGTATGTGCTTTACTGTAAATGTTATTCTTAGAGGTGGAGTTAGGGAAAGAAATTTTACTTTTCATGAGTGGCAAAGAACTTTTTTCCAGTTACACTGTATCCTTCAGGCAGACAGAAAGTAAGATGGGTCCTTAATGATATGTGGAATTGGAGCAATAAGAAGTTTTTTTGGTTGTTCTGGGATTTATAAAGCCAGGAGGATTTTTTTTTTTTTTTTAATTATTCTCCAAACCCCTACACTTTTCAAGCCTCCTTCTTTTGGGATTTTTGTCAGCATCTAATCTCCAATAATAGTTTCAACTGTGGTCAAGGATAAGTTAATGCCAGAGCAATCTGAGATGATCTATCTGTGCTTTTTTTAAGAAATTAGAAGAAGTGTCCTTGGCTACTGTCTTGACACAGGGCAGGCGTGGGAAGACATGCTGCTTTGGGGAAGACTGTGCCTTCCCATGGCTGATGTGGATGGATGCTGTGTTCGGCCCCAGGTGGCTCCAAATGGGAACGGCCAGATTTTACACTGCCTTTGCCCCCACTTTGCACGTGCTTGTGCAAGGCACGACATATTGGAAATCACATCAAATAAATCAAGCTGAATTCCTTTGCAAAACTGAGATGCAGACACGCATCTCTTCCTGTTTTATTGCTGTGGTTCCTATTGAGGTTTCCTGCTTATAATTTATTTCACGTAAGCTGATTAAAAAGTCATTAGAAAACAATCAAATATCTCCATAGATAAAACAGGATTACAAAGATGGTGCAATTATTCATTCGCCATCTTGCTGTGTTAATCATTCTGCTGCTGACCATTCTTGCCCAAGTTTATCTCCACTGAAAATAAATGTTTTGGGTTTTATGTCAAGACAACTAATAGAGACTTCTAAATATGATGTACATGTAGTTTTTACTTTTCTGTGCACATAAAATCATAGGAGCTTAGAAATATTGCTTGGATGGGATCCCTCCCAGTTAAAACTGCTGCTCAAAATGGGAGTGTTATCCAACACTAGACTAGGTCAGCCACGGCTTTGTCTAGCTGAGCCTCGAAAATCTACAAGGATGGAGGTCCAAGGGTGTCTCTGGGCAATCATTTCCAGCACTGTACCATGCTCTTACTGTAAAAGTTTGTGGCAAATTCATGCATGCTCTTAGTTTTTCTTGGACTGGCTATAATAGGAAAATGGCTAATGGATCACATTTTATTATGAGTTAGCTATCCTGATATAAAATGTCGTGTCTTTTGTACTGAAGGCAGAGGTTGACAGTGAATTGTAATTAAGCATCAGGATTCAGAGGGCTGAAGATAATTTCATCAAAGTACTGACCTGCCAAGCTGTTGATCATTTGCCTGTTTAGAAAAAGTGCAAGAGCCTGGGATGAAGGATGACAGTGCCCAGAGCTGATGAGGCCATCTCAGGAAGTTGCTTCTGTCTTCTGACGTCACACTACCAGCTGGAGTGTCACAGCAGAGGACTGAAAGGGATAATATGATAATGTGACTCTGTATTTAACAAATACACGTACATGGAGGGAGAGGGAGAGGGAGAGAGAGAGACTGACCTCTGTGTAGAACAGAAGCTCCATTAATTTGGAATGGCTGCATTACCCAGAGCCAGGAAAATCCTTAGGCACATATGGAAGTCCAAGGCAAGTGTGAAAAAAATTTGTTTTGCCACCTCACATCTTCCCCTAATTACAAAAACATTAAACATTGGCAGAGGTGCATTATTGCGGTCTTTCTACTCAATCTCTAGAGCTAGGATTGCTTAATGTCCAGAGTCCAACAGCACAAGCCTCTAGCAAGAGGTTACACACACATGCCGTCTCTTCTTTTAAAGGTAAGTTTTCTGGAGAAGAATTTCTTGCAGAAAATCATTTCAGAGGGCAGCATAGTTGGGGAAGCAATCAGGGAGCCTGCTCACGCTCACTGGAACCGAGGCAGAATGTGCTGCTACATTGCTTAGCGTCCTTGGTTGGTTTAACTGATGGGAAAGAAATGAAATGTTATTTGCTCAACGCTGCCTTACACTGTAGTTGGCATGGTTGTTCAAAGGGTGTTCAGAGTAGCTGCGTGTCCCTCCTGTTCTTTGCAATCAGTAAACAAAGATTTCCCTGGCTGGAATTGGGGCTTTCTGTGTGCTGGTTATTATGGCTGCAGCATGACAAGGTCTCTCCTAGGCAGCTGTTTACAGAGAGCTGCTATCTGAACAGGAGTTTCAGCGACATGCTTACATCTCATTTCTGTAAATACCTCCTAATAGTTATGTCTAAGAGCCTCTGAGGCCTCTGTGAACTCCCGCTGCAGGAGCGATGCTGAACAGCGTGTTCCTGACCATGCCAGTTTCTTCCTCCGCGCGGAGGGCTCAGCTCCGCCTGCAGCACCGTGGGCAGGAGGCAGACTGGTGCGGCATTGTTCCTGGGCTTGGCACCGACACGCTGCATAATGTGATAATCCCTGTGGGTGGAATCTGCTCTGTCCCTGGCCAAAAAGCTGTACTTGGAGGTAAACTTCTGACCTTTGGCTTTTTTTTTCCCCAGAAAATATTTTGGAAAGAAGTAATTACTGTCTTTTCATAAGCCAGTCCTCACTCAGAGTATTTGATTCTCCTGTGTGCTACTGTGGTTTTTGAAAGAAACAGAGAACTCTTCATACGGCCAAGACACTCCAGCACAAACAATTGATGAGGCATGGCACCAAGGCAACTGAGTTCTTTAAAAAAAGATCATTCTGTAAGGCCTGTAACTGTGAAGTCTCAGGTTCAGGACATGGGAAATGGTGCTTTGTGTCTTGCATATTTACTGTGAGAGTAATCTACTACGTAAAAGTTATTTATCAAAGAAACATAATGGGGGGGGGGAAATGATTGCACTTGAGACTTTATTGATCTAGCAATGAATAAAAAGTGGCATTTCTTGAGAAAATTTTTAAGGGCTCTTTGGTTCATAAAGTAAATATGTATCTACAAGCTGAGACATGCAGTGCTTCATCCTTAACTTGTGGGTTGTGTAAGTACTTGAGGATGTGATGTCCTGAAGAAGCATGTATAAAGGAAGAGCTCAGCTAAAGCTGAGAGATAGTCACATCCAATAAATATCACTCTCTTTGTACACAACCACAGTTGCATTAAAACAAACAAAAGTACAGGTAATTTTATTTAACAATGCAACATTTTCAGTTTGCACATTTACAGAGAAAAAAGTGCAAAGACAGAGAAATCTAGGTATTAGCCAGCATCTTAATGAGCTGCTACATGTAGGAGTGAAGAGGATAGCAGACTTGGTTTACTGCCCCCAACATGCTGTCTCCAATTTTTTAACCATCCTTTACTTTGCTTCCTGTGTTGCATGTTATAGTTTTAATATGTCCAATAATTGGACCTGCTACTCCTTGTGGATTCAAGTGAGACTGCACAGACATCTACCAGCATGATTTGCTGCAATCAGGTAATTGATCATTTGCAGACTATATCCTCATTTGCACCCAGTAATTGTGTTGAAAGTTATTTGCAAGTGCAGAAGTCTACGATTTGGGAGTCATGCACTAAATGCACTTAAGAAAATCAAAGAACTTGCTCTAACAGCGGTGTGATTTGCATTTCAGAAAGGGATATCCATGTGGATGTTAGAGGTAGAGGCAGCGTGGGCTGACTTTTAACTCAGTTCCTACTGAAGGTGAAGCCCTAAGTGACGAGGAGCGCGGTGAGAGACGGGAGCCATTTAGCCACGTAGTCTGGTGTCCCCCTCCCTTTTAGACAGCGCTGGCCCCTCTCACCTCTCCTGCTGCAGTCAGTGGGGGTGACTTTGCTGTGCTTCTCCTACCCAGGGCCAAAGCCCATCGGCGACAACATGTCATGAGCTATATTTCCTACGCAAGCGCCCACGCTGCTGTTCAGTATTGTCCCCCCTGCCAGACACCAAAAGTGACTGGGCCATTTGCAGACGATGTTTTTTCCTCACACTCTTTCAAACACCCAAAGTAGCCATGGCATCCACGCTGTGCTGGTACCAGCTGAGCGTACTGACTGAGCTCTGGCTTTGGGCAGCAGGACCCTGCCAGGGGCTGCAGCACTCACTGGGCACCTCCTGGTTGGACTGAGCTCTGCATCAGACCTGACAGTTTGGTGGTAAACATCGCTAATTTTCCTTCTATCTCAGGACCCAGCAGAGCAGAGACATCCAAACCCTTCCTTCTTACAGTCCAAGCTCCCCTACAGACCCCTTCCCTGTGACTTGTAGAGGATCTGACAGGGGAATACTTTAACCATCATTTCTCTATTACTTAGCTCTTGCCAAGTGGGAAATTGCTACCTAATAAATTTACTGGGCATTACATATTTCTAGGTCTTCACACCAGCATGTGAGAGCATGTCCAGATCTGGGGTCCAGAAGTGCAACCCGGGTATCCCATCACATGTGGACTTCCTTCTCTTTCTCTTCCCAACCTACCCCATGGTTTTCACACACTGGAAAACAGGGCATGAGCTTTGGGGACTGAGGCACATCCAGACGACATGCTGCTCTGGGTGATGGTTTCTGCCTTTGCCCCAGCAGGTATTTGCGTGTGTCTGTTCATCTGCACAAGGACATAGCAGAGAGCGGCCAAGCTTACCCCAACTCTTATATATCCAAGGGCTCAATCATACTAAGGAATCTGAAAAATGCCCTTTTAAACACCCTGAACTATTGCTTACACTGCTGATAGTGCCTAGGGGACAGTTGTCCTCTCGTGCTGGTTGGTACAAAGAGCAGCTTAGTGCGGAGGGCACTGAGCAGCTCTGATCTGCTGCCAGTGCATGCAGGACACCAGTCCCTTTTCACTGGTAGCCTAAAGAGGACTTCCTAGAAGCACCCATGTAAATGTCACAGAGAAGCCTCTTTAAACTACTCAGCTGAGGTACAAGTAGTTATCTGACTTGGGATGTGGGAGACGTTCCTGGGTTTGGGGGTCAGATGCTGATGTGATGGCCCCGTGACACCTCAGCTGGTGGCCCAAATGTAGCATCTACTCCAGAGCTGGCCCCGGTGCTGAGCACCTTGGGTATTTGTAACTCCTGGACAGCCACACCACCAGTCAGGAGGAGCAGCCTCAGCAGCCTCCAGCACATGCCCCTGCGAGCTGTGTTCTCCTTCACCAACCTGCCCGTTTTGGCCAGCACCGTCTGGACATCCTCTGCTGGTGTGGTCAGTCCCTCTGCCTTTCCACATGAGCAGGCCTGTGATATTTTTCACTTTTCTTTGATCCCTCTCTCCTCACTGTTCGTGAACCAGCCATGTCATGGGAGTTTGGGGTGAAAGAGTTTTCTCTTCAAGGCTATAATCCTGCTTCTTGGTGTCTACTGTGGATGCTCCTTATCCAGGCTCATGTACTACGTTTCCTGCTTGGTTCTGTTAACACTTTTTGATCCACAGCACATAAGCATCAGAATCAAACATGCTTCAACATGCTCCATCTCCCACGAGATAATACAGGCATTTCCTAGTTTATCAGAAGCGGCTTTTGTGTAAATAAAAACAAAGCCCCAAATCTCTGTGGGTATAAACAGACAATCAGCAAACATGATCCTCCACAAAGACATGTTGTAAATTTTAAATGAATGAAGTGCTAACACAGAAATTGGTAGCATTGTCTTCTTCCAGGCAAAATCATGCCAGGAATTCATGCGGTCTGTGAACTCCAAAGCCACAGCGAGAATAAAGCTGAGCTGGAAATCTGGGCCTCCTCTTTCCAACGCTAACCAACAAGGGGGTTCCAAAAAGTCACTGAGTGACCAGCCCACTAGCAGGAATGTTTACCAGCATGCAAACACATATACTACACAAGACTGTAAGAGGTGCTGTGTTTGAACGTACCTCCTGCTGCTGTGAGACTCACGGACACATTTTGAACCTCAGCTTCTGCACTGCAGCATGGGTGCAAGGATGGTGCCCATCAATTTAGCTTGCCTGGCCTGCATAGAAGCCAGGCAGAGCAAGACCCAGCTCTGCCACAGAGCAAGAATGATGACACGCAGGGGACCCTGGTTCCTCTGTGCTGTTAGCACCATTCTGCGTCCATGAGAAAGACAGAGGATATGATCAAGCATCAAAGGAGGACCAGAAAATCCTTGAACAAATGTGCTGATCTAACTCCATTTCGGCACTGACCATGGAGAAGACATGGACTAGAGCGTGCAGCTCCTCATAGTGCCTGTGCTTTCCCACCAACCAGCTCAGAGTTAGCAAATCAGCAGTATGGGCTGTTGCCCAGGAGGCATAAGTAATTGTAAAATGGATATTTGGCCAAGCTGCATGCTTTTCAGACAATCAGCAAACTGCAGATGTGTTTAAGTAGCTGACACTCCCCAGATATACTGGGGCAGTACGTGGCAAGATTATCCCAGTGCTTTGTGCTCTCCCTCAGTGGGGAAAACATACAATTTTTCAAGTTTTGAACTAAAAATGTGCAGCAAGTCGTGAAAGGGAGGTGTTTAACCATGGGGCAAAAGGGCAAATAAATTGAACAAAATGGTACAAAAAGAAGGTCAAAATCCTCTAAAGCAATGGCATATGAAATCCTCAGCATCCAGAGCATTGCAGAAGAAACAACACTCTGGCTGCTCTGAAACAACCACAAGCTCTGGGTCTGGATCATACTGTCTTCACACCTCCCTGTGCCTGCGAGGGGGTGAAATTGTTTGGCTGCCTGAAAGGCGAGATGAAGAGGAAGACACAAGCGCAACCAGGTTTGTGCAGCTGCAGAGGTCTGGTGAGCACTGCTAGCCATGCCTGAGGATAAGCTTTTTCACAGGGCTGGAGGATGTGTTGGGACTGCAGCTCTGCAGTGCACAGATAATATTGGCTCTTAAGGACATGCAAGAGAAGCACGTATGAGGGAAGAGATGGAAGGTAAAGAGAGCATGACCTGGAGACTATTGGGCAAGACTGGCTATTTTTGCAATACTTTCAAGCAAGTGTCCATCCCTCTTCCATCCAGATAAATGGTGACATGTTCCATGAGCTCCTGGATCATGACTGTGGAGTGCTATGTAGGTCCTTCACCTCCTGAACACATCTTAATGACTCTTCCAGCTCCAGAGGCCATGTCTGGCCATGCTCTCTTCCTACCTTGCTGGCATCCTGTAAAGTCTCCCAAGGCCTGCACAGCTTCTCCTTGGCCCTGTTTTTTTACCAGTGCTGGAAGCAGTGCATTAGCTGCACACCTGAATTGTGGTTTCTGAGAAGCTGAAGGTACTGTATCTTGCAGGTTAGAAATACAACATGGGATTGCTGTGGGGTTTCTTTCTGTAGCTTAAGAGTTACAGTCCCAGACATGTCTGAACTGACATCACCAGAGCTGCACACAGGAAGTACCCAGAAGTGTCTCCTTCAAATTATGGTCATGACCCTGAAGGAAAAGGACCCCACAAGGAAAGGCAGCATGGACTGAGGATCCCATGCGCTGAAGGTACAAGGGAGATGCAGAACTGGGGGTGTCCTATTGTCTGTTACTTTAATATCTCACAAGCACCACTAACTCTAGCCTACCTAACAAAAAGGCAGCTGAGTTACATGTTCACAGCCCTGAAGATGAACCCTGTCGGGTACGCACCGGTCCTGTTGGCTGCTGTTGAAGAATGAACTGACTGCTCACAAATGCAGGACCCTGCCATTTGAGGGACTGGAAAAAGAGTTTTGAAGCACTATTTGTGCTGAAAGGTGCAGTGCTTTTATCAGGGGAAGGCAAGCCACATGTGCAATGTGATCAGGTACTATTCCTGCTCATCCGTGGGAGGATGAGTGGGTACAAGTGAGTGCAGGCAGCCAGCATGCTCTGGTCTGCTCTGCATGCGTGCCTTCCTGCCTGACTGCTGCTCACTTCCCTGCTAGGAGCAAAACCCATGTTAGACCCTGTTTTTTGCCAGCTGTCAAGGTAGGTGGGAAGGGGTCTGCTTGGCCGCTAACTGGTAAATGGTGTAGCAGGCTGCAAGCAGGCGTTATATTTTCCTGGTGCTCGACCCTTGCTCGTGTCCTGGTACCAGTGGACCAGATGATGGGCGGTGCTGGGCTGCAGTGGTGCCTAGAGGTGCAGCCCCTTTGCTGCTGGGGGCTGCGCTGGCCCAGGACACTCTGTCATGGTGCCATCCCCACTGCTGATGGCAGCAGCAGGCCACCTCTCCAGACCACCCTGTGCTTGTGATTTGTCCCAACTTGCTGTCAGGGTCTACATAAGCATCCACAGGCACATAGGCACCAAAGAGAGTCTTACTCCCCCATGCCAGTACAGCCATTTTCAGTCTTCCTGACTGTATCTTCAGGACAAAGCTGTTGACACCTGGTCATCATTGCAAGGCTGGAACTCAGCACTCATGGAGTCCCCTTGCTTGTGTCAAAGATGGGAAGTTGTCTTGGCCCTGCAGTTGAAGATATTGTCATAACCCTGGAGTCAAAACTGTTGTAGGCAGCACTCGCTATCTCTGGAGGTGACCTGGCTGTGGATAGGTGCTGGTGGCACCCTGCTGTGTCCAGTGGTGAGAGGCAGGCTCCTGCAACCAACATCTTGGCGTGCCCCAACGAGGCTAGTCACCCTCTTGCCACTGAACAAATGGCCCAGGTGTGTCCCTTGGGCAAAGCCAGGATGCAGCATGCTGAACTGGGAGCTGCAGTGCCGGTCGGAGTTGCTGGGAAGGAGGGTACGTCTGGCCTGGCACCTGCATGGCAGCAATGGGGTCAGTGCCTGTGCCAGACAATGGCTGAGTCTTCGCAGGATTGTGAAACCTGTGGGTAAAATTTGGGAACTGTGATCCTGGAGGAGTTGAGATCAGGGAAAGGCTTCCTCCGGAGGATGGAGAAGCAGGCAGCAGGTGGGCAAGCAGAGCAGACAGACCCACAGTTAACGCAGTGGGAACCATTTTATATCTAGTTCTGTTCTGGTTTAGATTTAAATCACAATGGACAGGCCGGTGGTTTTTATTTCTGGGTTATCATATGGTGGTGGCATTTTGAGCTAATTTTAGTCTACCTTCTGTTAACTTTTAATTACTTGTCCAAACCTAAGACAGGGAAGGTAAGGCTAACCTAATTCTCTTTACATGCTCAGTCTAGAACAATGATTCAACTGCAGAGAAAAATTATTCTTATCACAGCAGAATGATTTCACCTCTTGTTCCTATTCTCCATGTCATGGCTAAAGACTTGTTTATGTTTCATAATGACTTTTTATTTTCAGGAAGTTCAAGCTTGGCTTCAGAATTGTGCTCAGGGCTGGAACTCAGTATATCAAGTCTCAACTTGGAAACGAATCATCGTTTGTACAAAATTGCAAAGAAATCCAGTTGGCTAGAGGTTAGGAGTTATTTAAAAATATGTTGTGTTTCTGCTCTTTAAAAATATAATCTAAAGGGTGCCTATATATAGTGCATCGTCTCTCCATAATTTAAGAGAATCAATTCACCTATCAATGAAAAGCAGATGCTCTTAAGCTGCTTCACTGTACAGCAACCACAGTTTATATGATAAAGTGGAAAAGACTATCTTATGTTAATGAAATTGCTTCAGGCATTTTTAAACAACCCCCTTTTGCCCCCAAAGCATCCTAGACGTAGCTAAACTCCAAATTGCAGTCATGAGCAGCAAAATGGCTGATGCAGCTGAACTATATAGATATGAATGCTGCTGTAATATTATCTTGATATATAGAGTGAAAGTTTATAGTTCTTTTAATTGTTGCTTCTCCAACTACATCAGCTAAGTATCTCCTAAATAAAATAAAACAAAACTCAGATTGGCTTCTCTTATTACTGGTTCCAGCAGAACTTGTGCTGTTAGGGGTAAGCACATGCCAAAGTGCTTTGCTGGATTAGGCCTTAAACGTCTCTGGATTTAAACTCCTCAGATGAGTGGAGAGGAGGGACTGAAATCGTTCAACACAGACAGAGGCCAAGCATGCTCTAGGAGGTCTACTGGGGCTCTTAGTTTAATGTAGAAATCACTCTAGCTCCACAGAATACAGTTTTGGCTGTTGCAGTAACTTCTCAAGTACAGAATAATTAAAAGTTAAAGAGAAGAAGAGCTATCTCACCGCTGTAGAAATATTCCTTACTGTATTAATCTATAGCTGTTTAGTACCTGAAATCCTGTATGTGGATCACATGCAGCTCAGGCTAGCGGTGATGGCGCTGCCTCCAGCTGATGGCCATGAGACAGCTCGTAAGAAAAGTCACAGTCTCCAATAAGTCTGCAGGGAACGGCTGCCTCATCTGAAGAAGGATGACGCTCCTGGCTGCCGCAGGCAGCTCCCAGGTCTGACATTTCAATGCACAAACCCACCTCTGAGCTAAGGGGCAGCCTGAAGCCCAGGGGTACGTGTGGTTTCCAGGATTTCCCTTTCCTTGGTACTGGGTTATCTTCTGCCATGGGTGGCTCTGCCCCAGCCCAAATGGTGTGGCACCTACTTCAGCACACCCCTTCCCATGGGGCTTGCTGCAGCAGGCACCCACGGGACGATGCCCCCCAGCAAGCATGGGGGAAAGCATGGTGGCACCCCAAGAGGAGGGAGGGCTCGGGGCATTCCTGTTGGAAACCACACCTGGGAGGACAGGGACCTGGCGTGCAGGCAGCATGGTGCTGTGTGATATGGTGTTAGCAGGTGTGTGTAGGTGTTAGTGTTTGTCTGTGTCTTCTTCTTCTTTTGATGCTCTTTTGGGATAGCATTGAAGGAGGGGGAGATGGCATGGGCATGAATGATGTCCTCTCTCTCTCTCTCTAATTCAACAAATACATGTTGACCCAAAGCACAAGGGCTGTGGTGGGAGGAAGCCAAGGCTCTCCTGAACACACCAGTGAGGGAGGACACTTTGCAGGAAGCTTTTGGGGTGAACCTCATCAAGCTGAGGAGGCACCTGGCCACAGTTTCTCTAGCTCTAAGTCCCCTGACTGTTTGGCCACTGAATAGCAGAAAAGCACATTTTCCTTCAGTTGTTTGGTCTGAAAGGGCTTTTTTTATGCCCTCTTTTTCCTTTTATTTTGTAATGTTTGTGTCACCTCAAAACAAAGTCTGAGGACACCTCTGTGTGGAGGGAGAGGGTGACCAGCAGTCAGAAAAGCTTGCTGGGACTGGTATGATGCAAAGCATAATCTTGCTAGTTGCTTAGCTCTGTTTTTTAGATGCCTGACTCTCCCTGGTCATCCCCAGGCATAAAACTTGCAGAAAGATACATTCCTCATATTTTTTAGCATGGTCTGTTCTGTCCTGCTCTCTCCCAGTGCCTGCAGCGTGTGAGATGGTTGCAGAGGCATTGCTGAGAACCCAAAGAGCAGACAGGGGGAAGTCGCTGGGAAGGGCTGGGCACCCCAGGGGAAACCCACTGGACCAACATCTCTCCGAGGGCGTGCAGGGGAAGCTGATGTCTGCTGGATGCCTGCTGCCCTCCTTGCCATGGGCCCCGTGGTAAAGGATATTTCAGCAGCAGGGCTATCGTGCGCTCCGCTGTGTCCTGTGCAGGGACCTCATCAGGTGCGTTGCAGCTGGTTGTCTCCGCAGGGGATCTGTAAGCTGGTGTCATTCAGCGCAAGGGTGAATTTTTGCAGGGAAAAAGGAGGAGCCTGTGTGGGTCTGTATTTGCTTAGCGCTTACAGGCGAGGGGCTGTGTGCTGGACACCTTTGGCAGCCCTACGCTCAGGCGTTGTCTTTTATCCGCTCTGTGTGTTAGGCTGTCTGCTGCAAAAAAACAAATAATAAAACTGTCAGTTTAAGATTCCTGGTATTTATCAGCCTGTCCCCAGTCAGAGTGCTCATGGTTGAGAATATTCCTTGTGAAGACAAAAGTATTTCACTTTATTTACAGAATGAGCCCTGTTCCTGCTCACAGATTTAAGACAGGCATTACAAATGTTGGCCTTCTACCAACTCTGGGCCCCAGGTTTGCAGCCAGGCGAAGCCCAGTGCTTGAAGAAGCATCAGGCAGGTCCTGCCTCAGCTCAGACAAGAATTCAAGGAGCTACTTCTTCCCAGGAGGGCACTTAGTAATGAGGAGGAGTGGAGCCAGGGCTGGCCAAAGGCCCTATGGATCTACTTCACTGGCACACTCCAAGTCATTCTAAGCTGTGCTAAGGGGATTTCACACGCCCTGCAAGAGCTCCTTCCTTCTGTACTATTGTTGCACTCATAAAACAGATGCAGCGGCAAATTTTCTCATCGAACCTATTTTTCTTTCCAGTGAAAGTCGTGTGCATATCATCCAGCAAGAGTCACACGAGGTGGCACTCAGTGGGAGGTGTGCACCCTAATGGGTCTTCTGGGACTATTGAAAGCTCACAGGATTAAGGGGTTTGGGCATTTGTATACTGAACTCCCTCAAGAGCTTTTTCATCTGTGAATGTGCAGTCTCTCCCTCTGTTTTTGAATAATGCTTTGTATAACAGAATATTCTGGATGGGAGCAAATGAATCTTCAGGCAGCTCTAGAGAATGTACTGCAAAACACAATGGGCTGAACCAAATTCGCCTTCTCCTCTAAACCCTCTCATGGCTTTTGATTGTCACTGTGTATTCGCTTACCGTTGCTTCTTTCTTTTGGAAGAAATTTCGTTTGTTAACCAGATTATCTTTGCTGTGAAATGATAAATAACTTCACCCCAATTGCCAATAGTTCACGATGCCTGGAAAATAAATCTGCAAGTCCAAGTTGTGCTAACAATTTGCTGATTTCTTTGGGGAAATACGAACAAAATTAATATGATGCTTATGCAATCACTTACTAAAGCTATGACTAATTTGCATCCTGGTGGTGATAAGAGAAGATAAGAAGATGTGGCATAAATTACACTCCTGTTTTTCTCTCTTCATCTTTCTGGAGCCTGAGGGCGCCTGTTCACAGCTGCAGAGGCGTGTTTCTGAACGGAGCTGCCATCACACCATTGGAGAGGTGCTGAAGCCAGGATAATAGGTCTCACCAGACCCATGCTGGCTTGTGCCTGGCCAGCCCTGCTTCCCCATGCCCCTCTCCCTTGCTAGGAGATTGTTACAAATGGCCAGTAGGAATTTCTCTGGACTTTTTCTGAACCAGCTGCCAGAGAAAACCCAGCCTTTCCTGCTCCCATGCAGAAATCCTGTCCCAGCCTGGCAGGAGTGGCCTGGGCATTCATAAATCATCCAGACTAAACTCTGTCTTCTATATGAAGGCATGCATGATTTTAGGAAATTGGCATTCCTCCTTCCTCAACCTCTGAATTTTGTTTGTTTGTTTTGTTTAAGGTTTCTGCACAAGTGCAGGTCCCCACAGAGCCGGGGCTTGGCTGCTGCAGCAGGAGGACCAGAGACACCAAGCAGGCTGTGATGGCAGCTGGGGAACCGAACTCTCCCAATTTCGCTGCACCATGTGAAAGCAATGTGAAAAATACAACTGCTTTTCAAGATAAGTAGTGAAATGTCCCTGCCTTTTAATGTTATTCTCTTAAGTGGTGCTATTGGATGCTGAAACATGTTAAAATGTGTGGGAGGAGGGTTTGCTTAAAGCTCCTCACTTCTGTTCTCCAGGGCTGCTGTTCACACTCTCTGTTCTGAGCTGTCCTGGTGCACCACCAGCCTGGTTTACTGGATCTCTTTTCCATGCACCCTCTCTGCTCTCCAGAACTGAAGGTGAGCTCACACCGCAGCTCTTCCCTCACTGGGAATATTAATTTGCGTTTTCTTCCTTTTATGTAGCCATTTAATGCCATTGCACATGTTGCCTCCATCTCTATCCAATTTAACTGGCAAGGAAGCCAACAGGTTCAAAAACTTTTGAGGGGTGCGGGATTGACAGACATAAACACTGTTGTTACAGAAGTCTAGTTTCCTTAGGTAGTCAGGCTGAAAACAAAGTTAACATACTATTTCACAGTATTGTCTGTATTCTGAAGGCACGTCTGCACAGGGTGGTATGGTGCCTTGCTGGGTCCTGAGCAAGCTCTGACTGAACCTTCATGTCAATGAGACAGTCTGTATGGAGATAAGTTTGAATATTGGCAGCATTTCTTCTGTTTGGGGCAGCTGTGCTGTTTCTGATTTGGGAGCCAGCTCGTCCCAGTCTTAGTAGACTGAGGAGCTCTGCAGTACATTGCATTGCGCAATGCGGACATACCCAAATAATTAATCTGAATAGCAGAATTCCCTTGAAAGTTGCTCTCCAAGTGTGGATTAGAGGCCAAATTTGAGGTAATTTGAGCAAGAAACTCCTGAGATGCAACCCCTTCTTAAAAAAGTCATATGCCATCCAAATGTTACTGCTGTTACAGTACTTCATTTACTTGTTGCACACATCTGGATATTGCGTTGCGGCTCTGATCCTCTCCAAGCTGTTATCAGGTCATCTACTTGGAGTATGGTGTTTGGTATGGTATGGTGGTTGACACCCAAAGACCCTTAGGGAGGTAATACTAGAAAAAATAATGGGCTTACAGATAGGATCTCTCTGGATTAAGGTGACAAGGTGAAGGAAATTAGGGTTGAAATGCACAGCAGGATATAGTTTATGGACAGCTGGGTGTTGCTGGCAGTTCTGGGGATATGAATTGTAGCATTGGTAACTTTCCACCTGCAAGATGCAAGGGCTTCTTGTTGTGCTTCAGTCCTGACAGCAAAGCTGTTGTTCTCAGAGCCAATATTTCAATGGGCTCTGAAACCTGCACGCATGCTCGATCTGTGCTGAAAGTTGCTATGCCTTAGCAGAGCCAGGAAATAAATTTAGTCTGGGGTCACTTGACACAGCATGTTCTGTTAGATGCTGCCTGCCCCATGCACATATGCAGCTACTTTTCATATCCAGATTGCTCTAAAACCTCCAACCTGCCCAACCCCAATAAGCCCAAATACTGATTTGCCGCAGCAGTGTGTTTGGCAGAAATGAGGAGTCCTTCTGTCAAAGGGTTCCTGAGGCGTGGGCCACAGAAAGAGAGTTGCTTACAGCGTTTGCCAGACTCTCACAACTTTTGCAGTCCACAGCAGGGAAAAAATGCAACCACCTAAGCCTCCACTGACCTTGCACCAGTCTTCAAGTATGTCATGTTATCGCAGCCCAGTTGCTTCACTGCCTCTGTTTGAAGACACTTGACATGTAGCATTTCTTCAGAGACCCCTCGCTGAGGGACACTGACCCAGCAGCGAACTCCCACGGGGCCCATGGGTGCCTGCAGTGTATGCAGGCATGGCGTGGCACTGGCAGAGCTGTACGCTGCCTGTCCTGGAGCAAGATCACCCCGGAGGCTGCCCTTGGTTTGCCTCCCTCCTTCCTTCCCCAAAGCAAGCCTGCCCAGAGCAGCTTGCAGGACTGACTGTTGCCCTCTGTGGACACCTGGATCCTCTCTCGTGCAGAAGTTGGCATGAGCAGCATCAAGGAGAGGTGTGAGCGAGGGATGGGTGTACGCGCATGCAGGTTGCGGGCTGCTGCCTCGCGTGCCCATAATGCCATTTCCCCGGACCCCTCCCTGCCACAGTTCATGTAGTTCCCCGCCACTGGGATGTGATGGCTGGTTTGATGGGAGCCATCAGACTGTGTGGGAAAAGCAGCACTGCTGCCACATCTTTGAAGCATCTGAAAAATGCATTGCTATAAGGTAAGGAGGTTAGTGGTTCCTGATACTTTCCAGAATGTGAAATCTGTGCTTAAAGACTTGAAGTATAACTGACTTAAACCTCTTAATACTGGGAAATTTGAAACTTGCCTTCTGCAATACCACTTTCACAACAACTTTAACTCTTCCCCTATATGAAATGCTTCTCTAGCCTCTGTGAGAGCTCGCGAGACTCCCCCTTCCCCGAGCCTGTGGGGAACAATGTGGGAACGTGCAGGAGTCCTGTGAGGGGCACAGGAAAAAGGGGCAAAAGGCTGAGTTTAAGTCAGATGTGATGAAGCAGGAGCTGGCTCGATCCAGTGTGTCCTTGCTCACTCGTCCCACTCTGACAGAGCATGGGCTCCGTAGACACCCATGGGCAGATGATAAGGACATGGAGGAGCACCTATGCCTCTGAACATCTCTGTTCCTCACCAGGCAAAGAGATGGAGCCATTCCAAGTCACTTCCATTTGTTCCTGGAGCCTCTCAAACGCAGAGCAGCCGTGTTTAATGACAAATATAAATCATTAAGTAATTAAGCATGCAAGCTATAAAAAAACATGTGCAAACAAACCTTTTGCAGTGATGTATATGTAGAGTTTGAGGTTAGAAAGCTAAGACATTGCTGTATTCCTACAAAAACATACCCAGCACTGCACTGGAGATCAAGATAGTCTGCGTGGGGAAATACGCCTCTTTATCCCATGAGCTATTGTTATTGGCCTGAAAAATACTCATTACCATAGTTATATGGAAGGTTGCAACCAGGGCTAAAGTTCAGGCAGCCAAGTCTTAGAAATGCTGGCACATTTTGTGAAGCAGGAATGCCAATTCCATCCCTGTTTATTCCACTGTTTTTGTATTATATCCTAGCAGTCTTTATAACCTGAGAGTTTTGCCAATTCCCTTCACTTTTTTCCTGTGTTTCCTGGGGAGTGCGTATCCTCCCAGGTCTTTGGCAGAGTGTATGAGAGCAGCCTGGCCTGTTGGCTGGAGCCGAGGGCTGGCTGCCGAGGGCTGTAGCAGCAGGCTCCTGCTTGGGGTCTGCTGGAGCATCCTTTCCAGCAGCTTGGGTTTTCATCTACTACTTGTTCTGCTGCTTCCGACGCTTTATCCGCTGTCTCTCCTCAGCTGCTTTGTGCTCTACAAGCTTTATTAAGCAAAGGATGTCTCCAGGTGAATTCATGCACGAAATCTTTCTTCCTGCCCCAGCAGCACCTACAAAATGTGCAGGTGTCTGGGTGTCTCCAGTAAGACATGCTCCTCTGAAGAGAGCGTCTCCACGTTAGCACTGGATCCTGACAGAGCAGGCCTCTCACTTGGCCTTCAGACACCAGGTTTTAAAAGACGGATATTTTTTAATTTACTCTGGGATAAAATAACTGATGCATGTTTCTAGCCCTTGGAGGGGCCTTTCCCAAAAGGGCTATTTGATTTCTTTCTTTTATTAATCTTGTACAATACCGTATTACCTGCTCTGGTGTGTGCATGTGTGACCAGCCCTGAGGAGCCTGGTCAACCAGCTGGAATGTGATTTCCCAAGGTACCAGCAGAGATGAATGCACCCCTGGGGCTGCTCCTACCTCCTCCCCACTTCACCTCCTGCCGCACAGCTAACAAGGTGATGGGATGTTCCTAGTTTGGGTTTGCCACTGGTAGTACTCTTTGATCTGAGCAGTAGGGATAATTAATAAACAGGCTGGCAGAAACCATTGTGATACATACAAGTGTTTCAAAGCTGTGCAAAACCCAGAAAGGTGGGGTTAAGATATACCCAAAATGAAATCGTTATGTTAGACTGGATGGATTTTGTTTGCGCCAAAGTCCTCCCTGTCTCCCACCAGCAAATATTGCCAGATGGTAAGAGGTTGAAAATTTCTCATCATGTTTGTAAAAACTATCACTTCACTGAGTGCATTGATCAGCCTACAAACCTGAAGGCCCAAAGAGCAAAGGTATGTTCACACCAATGAATACAGTCTTCTGCTAGTTACTGAACACCTTGGGCTTGTTTCCCCACATTCAAATGCATTGAGATATTTTGCACTGTCTAACATCTGACTCAGGGCCATTCTATGGATTTACTTTAAGAAAAGTAGATACCAGACTGAAAGAGCATTTTCTATATATTGAACCATAGGGACAGCTCAAGGCAAGGCTGCAAGAGAAAGAGCGTGTAACCCACAACCCACCCATGGGAGCAGTGCTGTTTTGTCATATCTCATTTCCATGGACATAACCCAGGACTGGCTTGCCTGAAGATGTAGTAGCACAACAATATAAAACTGGCTTGAATGAGGAGGTATTTGGGGCTCTGCTTGTCTGGAGATTAAAATGTCATTTGATGCATCACCAGGTTACACAAGCCATTTAATACCATGAAATGTTCCATTGGCTTATGGTATAAATGCCAGCTTCCAGCCCTGAGCCAGGGGTTCAACGACATTGCCTTCAGTTGAATGGTGTTAGCAAGATTAAATTTGACCGCATGCAGGTAAAAACTTAATGAATAAAGTCTGATATCCCACAGGCATGCAGGGTAGGGTGAAAATGTGTGACCAGGTTTTAGGGAGAATGATCATTGTCTTTCTCTCCTTTCATGACTTAGACTGTGGGAGGTAGATTATGCGCTTCCATGGCAGAAGATTGCATGGTCAGACAGGCCTGGGCACCACGAAGGTCTTTGAAATGAAGTGGAAAATGCTGCAGAATCTAGTTAGGTCCAGGAAAAGCAAAAAGGCTGTTTCTGGGGAAGAGAGAGAAGAGCTGCATGTCTATTAGTCCAGCTCTTGTCACAGCTGCTTCTGATGTTCTCACCGTAGCCTCTCTTCTGAAGGAGGAATCCAGGTGAGAAGTACCAGCACACCCACCTGTGGTAAAGGCAGGTCTGCTGAGGGCCAAGAGAGGCCCCTTTTGCTCGAGAGGCACGCTGGGGAAAGGCTCATCCTGGATGACATGTCAAGGAGGAGAGCGCGGGTGCATCCCTTCACCCAGCAATATCCCCCACTAATTAAAGCTTCTATGAGCGTAGGGTAACACAAGAAAGAGATTGTGGTAAAGATTTCAGAAGCCGTAAAAAATGCATTAGAGGACAGGCCTTCACAGTCTGCAGGTCATGTCTGAGCAGCCCTGCTCGCCCAGAACCCACTTGTGCTGCCTACTGCCAAGAAGCCATTATGTGGTGGGTTCCCAGCCCACATGCCTAGGAGGAGCATGCATGACTAAACACAGGTATACATATATATATATATGCATGTGTACAAATTGGCTCTATGCTTGGAGTTCTCTGGTAGCAAGGATTGCTATGTTACAACATAAAAACATCTAAGTAAAAAGTGTTGGAGTTGGCATTCTTGACATTTAAAAAGTGCTGCAATTTTGCTAGACATCACTGGCTGAACTTTAGCCTTGGATACAAACTTCCATACAACGATGGTAATGAGTATTTTATAGGCCAGTAGCTCAGAGGATGAAAGCTGCTTCCATCCCCAGAGAAATGTTCCCAGGCTACAGTGCTGAGTGTGCTAACAAGGATGCTGCTGAATTGCATTCTGTCCTGCTTTTGTAGTTTTTTTATGTATGACTTCATTTTTATTTTATTTTTTCACAGGCACAGGGAAGTTATAAAACATCTTTCCAGCTAGAATTAACAAATGTTTTGGCATTTTTCTCCTGCCTCAGCCTTGACTAAACCTGGGGTATCTCAGGGCAGCGGTGAGCCGGCAGGTCTATTCTCTCACAAAGACGGTGCCAGGCACCAGCTAGATGTGGCCCTCGCAGCACTCTCAGGATGTGCTCCTCCAGCAGGGAGTCTGGGCGCCTTGCTGACCCCAGGGCCCCTGGGCTCCCAGGAGCCTAAGAGGGAAGCAGGGAGCCTGGCCATCTTTACCGTGGAGCCATCAGCCCTGAAGCTTTTGACTGAGAAGCATTGGGCACTTAGAAATCCATCTCAACCCTTGGCACAACATCTTCCATGTCTTTTACGCAAACTGAACATCAGTGAAAGCTTTTTTTTTTTTTTTTTTAACCTGGCCTGCGATGTATTTCTTCTTTGCTATAAATTCTGAATTAAGAACTCTACTTTGCAGAAGCGAAATTATTCCTCAGACCTGGCCCCAGCACACAGAAAAGCTCTTCTCGTGAGGTGCTCTGTGCGGGTTACACACAGCTAGGTTCGCTGCAGGGGCTGCAGTGCAGAAGGGCACTCCTCGCCTTGCTCCTGATGGTCAGATTAAGAGGACAGAGGACTGTTAATATAGCAAAAGGAGCACAGAGAGTCAGCATCTTGAGCATGGGCTTTGGTGGGGCGGGGGGAGGTACTTTTTAGCCAACACTGGCTTTCCTCTATTTTAAGTCTAATGTTAGAAGTTGCTCTTATTTTAGGTGACTGAAAAACAGCTGTTGGTCCAGAAGACAACTGCTGCTTTTTAAGTGCCAACTCTGTCAGATCACAATTAAAGGCAGGTAAAAAAGAGACCGCTCCATCTTGGGTTTTGTTACCTTAAAGTAAACCTTTTTCCCCCCAGTTTGATCAGGGAAAATTTGTACTTTAATGGAAAATTAACTGAGAATTTCTGAACTGCTATCGTCTTGGCCTCGAATGGGCCGTCCACTGTGTTATTATTCTAGAAAGAGGTGGGAACGATGACATTCACATTGTTCAGCAGGGCTCAGAGCAACTGAGCCTACAGTCCTAGGCTGGATCTGTAACCTGGGAAGCAGTGCAGTGACCTGTGGCTGGAAGCTGCTAGCAGCAGAGAAGGGGAGTAGTGATAACTTTGCTGGAGTTAAGCTGTGAAAAATAAGTTGGAAAAGCAAGAATGCTGTAGAGATCTGGAGAGGATCCCGGGGGGGATGAAGTCTAAGTCAGATGGCCCTTCAAATGAAATACAGACGAAAAATGAGGTTATCTGAAAATCTGCGGGAAATAAGAATTGAAACATAAGAGTGCTTGAACTTGCATACAGGCTGGGGAGAAGTATGTGCATGCAATGAATACACTATATTAAATCCAATTTTTCTACCGATGGGCACTTGAACAGAAGTATTCACTGGAAAAAAGGACAGAAGTAAGGCTGTCTGCATTTGCCAATGCAGACAGAATGATTCAGGGCAATGCTCAAATTGAAATAAATTCTCAGAAACATACCACATCAATAATAGCAAGAACATGAGAAAAATGGCTTCATTCTCCTGCTCAAGAGAGAAAGCAGTAAGTCTGCAGTGAGGCTGCTAAACGAGAAATATCTTCTTGATAGCAATCTTATCTGCTCAAATTTCTCCTGCACCTTGCAGCTGTTTTGGCAGAGCTAAGAGATCTCCTGATGCAGCGAGTTCATGGCAAGATTACACCTTTGCAAGCAGTGGCAGGTTCAGACACGTTAATTGCACCGTGGTGCTCAGGGTGATAGAGGAGCCTGGGGCTGGGAGCCCGGGGGGAGCCTGGCCTCTGTGCATGCAGAGCTCCTACTTACCTGGAAATGGATTAGGCACAGACTTGAGAAAGAGATGTCTGCATTCATGTTTGATTATGGGTTCGTATCTGCAAGGGATGTTGCAGAGAAGCTGGATCATCACCTTTAGAAGCAGGTATAAAAAACGCCAGCCCTTGTAGTAAGGCCAGTAGCAACTCACACAGGATTTCCTGTCAAAAAATTAAATCCTGACAGAGTTGAATCCTGTACTTGCCTTCAAATACTTTGTATTTTTTATATTCACTTATTATTATATTTTGTACAATGACATTTACATGTAATGAAACTGGGGATCCTTGTATTTATGCTTTTTTTCCCAATTGGTTGACTTCCTTCTTGCTGTTACAGTTGCTAATTGGAAGGTTTTGTTGCATTGTGAATCATAACAGGCTGCTAGAAAATTTGCTTGCTTTTAGATTTCATCCTGGATTCTCTGGGAGCACTCAGCACAGCTGTGCAACAAGAGAAGTATCTACAGGTCAAGGAACCGTGTTGTCTTCACGAGCTGCCTGCAGCAGCCCGTGTGTGAGCGCAGTTTGGAGAAAGCTGTGGCCTTTGCCTGCACAATAATCTCAGCAGATGTGAGCATCCCAGAACTGATTTTCAACCGGACTAATATTCTGGGTGAGATTCAACATACTTGCTGTTGATAAGAGGTCTCCACTCACTGCCTGTTTTCCTGTTTGGTAAGTCTTAAGTCCTTCTTTTCTAGACCTGGCAACCCGTCCTCAAAATAGTAGCACCATCACAAGTTAAAATAATGATTGCAATTCTTAAAAAAGTATTCTACTAGGAGAAAAATGATCACAAGTATCTTTTTTTTTTTTTTTACAGAGCAACAAATAGCTCCAGCTGTTATTTCTGTTTAGAAGACCTTCTGGCACTATGTCCCTCTCTTTTATCATTCATTGGTTACTTGAGTGTAACATCACTTACAGTACCTTAAATAACACAGAAGTGGAGGAGCAATCCCTATAAGAACTGTTCTTGAGCCAGGACGTTTCTGGAACCGAATCCTCTTCAGCTTTCAGCGGAAAAGACTAGCTGCAAACTTGCTTCTGGAAAACCAAAGTGTGAAAATGGAAGTTTCCCTGTTCTTTAGCTCTTTCACTTCCCTGTCCTTTCCCTGCTCTTTATCATGTTGGTGCTACAGACCCTTTGCAAGCATTCAGCAAGAAATATGTTTCCTGGAACAGTATTTATTCTCAATAAGTTTTTACATCAAGATATCTGTTGAAGTTGTTTTCCTTACTTTACAGTGAGATGAAACTTAGAAAGGTGCTGCTTCTAAGTTTAGTAGTAAAGACCTCCTCATGTGAGTCAACATGTTTGAACAGAGAGAACAGAAAACAAGGAGAGGAAGTGGGGGCTTCTGGTGGTATTTCTAACACTTGACACACCGGATAGTTTAACTGATAGTTTAAATGATTGTATAAGACAAACTGCTTCTGTTAGTGTAATGTGGACCCTTGTCCCTCCCGAGAAGTAGCTGCACAAGGTGGAAAGTAAAATGATCTGCATTGCATGGACAAAGAAATTTGATAACTTGTGCAGATCCAAGTTTCCACGCATTCCATCTCAAAAAAAAAAAAAAAAAAAGACATTTATAACCACCTCCTTCATGACACTCCAGGCACATTATTACAGCTATTAATTCTTTGGCCTAGTAATAAATGCCCCTGGACTTGTGATGAAATGCTTTAATATTCAACTTAACTTGACTCCCACCTTACTATTTGTTTTAAAGGTCTGAACAAAGAAAGCATGGTCACATAGCATTGAAAAGAAATATGGTGCAAAATCTTAATCATTCAACAGTATGAAGGAGTTCATAATGCCAACCTGTGATGTCTGTATTTAATCTTCTGTACAAAACCTGACCTTCCCACTAATCAATTCTTAGGAGGAAATCCTGAGCCCCGTTAAAGTCAGTGGCAAAGCTCACAATGACCTGAACATTTATGTATGATGGAAATAATTGAATCAGAGCAAAGCAGACAGATTTTTCCATGCAAGCATATTTTATGCAATGATTATTTTATTCATTGATTATATGAGACAATGACATTTAAATATTTTCAATCTATTTGGCCCTTGTCAACATAACTATTCAGTGGAAAACCTGTGAGAGAGAGTTCTAGCCTTGAAGGTGGTGATTTTTTTGAAAACTAAATTTAAAACTATCTATGCAACTCCAGTGTACAGACGTTAATTGTGAGCTAATTGCAATGGATACACATACATTATTTTGGCCCTCTTTACTGTTTGCAGATTGCTTGTAAACACATTGTGAAGTCTTTGAATTTCACTCCCGTTCTAAACCAGCCATGAATCCCAACAAGAAATTGTTTTGGGGCTACAAATGGTTTATAAATACTCATGGATCACATGGGTGAGCATGTCCAGGACATTCTTTGACCCAAGTGAAGGATTTGGATTTGTCCAACTTGATACCAAACTTAATTATGTCACGTGCCACGTGATACTTGGACTTTTGACAAACAGAACCTAAACCCGATGGGTGGGTGGTGATGACATAGAAAAGTTGCAGGCAAGTCAACAATTCACTAAGGTGGTTTTAGAGATCTCCTAGAAATTTCTTATGGAAAAGCCTTTGTAAAAAATGGCAAGGAAATGTTTAGGAAGAAAAACTGAGTTGCTGCTCCACCTGTTTATTTATGCTGAAATACATATCCTCACATGCAGAAAGAGCTTATGATAAAAAGGGTATTAAAGCTAGCTGGGAATAGGAAGGAGAAGATTACAGTCACATAAAATGGAGATTGTACCCCCATGGTTTTTACTAATTTTTACTAAAATGTGGTTTATTTGATGCATATTTTTCTCTATAATGGGGTCTAGGATAGCTATCCAAACATTTTGAAGCTGTAGAAGGAAAATATTTCCATGCCGTTCCTTTCAATCCTTTCTCAGTGCTGAAACACTGGTTCTGTGGACGTGTCCTGGCCCCCGCAATGGCACCAGTCCTGTCTGGTCTGTTCCTGTGACCGAAACCCTCTGGTCATCTCTCCACATGCTTGTTACTGTGACCGTATTTGTCATTGTTTACATCTATTTCATGTAGCTGTAAATGAGCCTTTGCTTCAGTTAGGGTACTTAGATACCACGAAATGACAAACAGTGTTCAGGTCTTTCAAACACAGGAAGCCAGGGCACCAGGAGGAGTGTTTATTAGGGTCTAACAGGAAACGACCTCCTTAGAAAAAGAGAGGTTTATTTACAAACACATCAAACAAGAGGGATCCTCAGCCCTGGGGCAGAGGAGGGGTGCCTTTTGTTCCATAAACATCCATTGGAACATCCCATGACAGACTGCTGGCCAGGCTGGGGGTGAGCTGAGCTGGCCAGTGGGTCCCCTTTGGGGTGGCTGTCTCGTGGTGGGCCTGGTGGTGATGCTGCTCCTGTCAGGGCGATGCCAAGGGCTCGCACTTTCGGCTTTCCTTGTGGTAAGGCTACAGGACACCAGTGGAGGGCTTTGCTGGCTGGATCCCAGGCGTTGTGGGGGATGCCTGTTTGCTGTGCTCATGAAAAATATTTGGCGAATATCTGGTCTTGACTCAATTTAAGCAGGCATTTGATGGGAGTGGATATTTCAGAGTGGACATATATGGTTTTGGGATATCTTAAAAAAAGAAAGAGAAGAGGATCAGTCCAGACCTGGTGTTCAACAGCTTTGAACTTTTAAGAAGTCCCAGTCATCTGAGATTTGCTATTCCAGCAAAGCTGTGCTTGCATGGTTGGGACTTTGCTGACTCCTTCTCCAGGAGCATCCAGAGGATGGAGGAGCATAGATGGGTTAGGAACAGACTGACCACTCATCTGATAACTGGTCATCAGAAACTGTAAGATGACCAGAGGATGAGGACATGCCAGGCCTGATGAGTAACATCCAGACTAAACACAGCTAGGACACAGCTGATAAAAGAAAAGTCATAGTATTTCATCCTCTTCTGCCTCCCAGGGGCACAAGGGGAATATACTTTTTTTTTTTTCACTCTGTCCCAGAGCAGAGGGACATCAGGCTTTGGGCCACTTTTGGGTTGTGTGGAGGAGGCTCTCTGTGGCTAGTGCCTTCTGGGGGAAGGCTTGTCTCCTCTACCTCCACTGTCCAGCAAGTCCTGAGGGTGTGCATACTTTTTATGCACAGCTAAACCTGTCTGCTTTTTTTGTTTTGCCTTTTCATCGTGTTTTCCTGCTGTTGTTTCCCCAAGTGTTGACAGCAGCCAGGCCATATCAGGGAGGTGACTCAAGAGAACTGTTGAGCCGGTGAGAGCTCTGGCTGCCACCGACTGCCACAGTCTCCCCTGCCTGCCACTAACATCAGCCTTTGGCTTCCCTGGAAGTGCTGCCAGGGGTCTCCTAACACACTCAAAAATCCCTTTCCACAGTCTCTTCACCTGTGCATCAGTTGGAGTACCTGTTTACTCAACTCTTTGGGGCAATTCCTAAATCTGGGCATTTCTCAACCGGCTGTGGAGCCACAGTTGTTGCTGTAGGAGGCAATGGCTCCTGGCTCAACGTCTCTGCTTGCAAACCTCAACCTCTTCCCGGCTGTTGGCTGCGTAGGGAGTTTTGCCCGCGTAAGGGTTGAATAACAGCTCAACAGTTCAGACCTGCATGTGATATTCATCAGGCTGTGACAGAGCGGGTTTGCAAGTGTTTTGACGATCTTCCAAGAGCCTTTCAGCGTAACACAATCCGGTAATGAATTTCACATAGAGGTACAAAGGATGCAAATAAGCATCCCCACCTACTGGTACAGTCTATATGCGTTAGAGAGACAGATTTCTCAATGTCCACACAATAATAGGACAAAGGTAAAATGCAAGCAGGCAGAAAAGAAATTAAGGCAAGTAAAATTATTCTGTATTCTTCTCATTTAGAGAACAATCAAAATGGCAGTGTTGATCAGTGGTCTGCTGTTTTCATTTCTCACTAATTACTTTTTTAAAATGGAGAAACTGCTTGGAATTATGGTGTGTAGAAAATGGGGACATTTCAAAGCTGCACACCAGGCGAAACGGGATCAAGCTGTGGTGTGACTCCCATTCCCTCTGCGTGCTGTCTGCAGGACTGATTGCCCACTTCCCACCGCCAGACCCTGAAGGAGGATCGGCTGTGCCAGCACCTGCCCAGCGCTCGGGGATGCACAGCACCTGCCAGTGAGGGTCAGTCTCTGTGCTGGGCTGCATCTTAGCCTCCAGGTGCGAATCGAGATCAGGTATCACAGCCACTGGCATGACTGGCTCATAGGAGTGATTTTCATTGAAAACCCGTCATTTCTGGGAACGGTTTTTATTTTGCAGGTGAAAAATGTGGAGGCTTTTTCACCAGATGGGAGGATCACAGGAGGACAGGGTGAGGATTTGTGATGAGACTCAAACTGACTGGCACATGAATGTTGCACATTCAAATTAAAAAGCTTTCAAAGGAATCAGTGGAAAAAAACCCCACATATAGATTTGCGCAATCTGGTCAACAAGAGTGACCTGATCTGGTGCTTTCAGCCATTATCTGCCATGGGATTAATGGGTGATTGAACCATCATCATCCTGCCAAGACTAGTGAAGTATCGTTGTCAGGAGCCTGCGGCCATCTGTTCAGCAGAGCTGTAGTAAAAAAGCATAAAGAAATTAAAATAGGGGAAAGCACAATAAAAACATAACTCTTAGTTACTTCATATTTTGAACTTAAAACAACTACATGCTTATGATTTTCATAAGAACCTTTTTCCCGGCCTATTTTAAAAGACAGTGGCATGAATAACCCTAATGACAATTTCAGAAAAGGTATTTTCTTTAGTCGGTATATAATCTATATAAACAAATCATAGACAAAACATAGCCGTGTCCTTTCAACATTTGATTTTTTCTGATAAGAATGTGGAATTGTCTACATTTTTGCCCCTAAAAAAAATTATTCTTAGTCACAGCCTGGCCTAGACACAACTAGTCAAACATCAGTCGTCAGCACTCAGAAAAAACGCTTAATGGTTTCCCAAGGACTAAACCCACTGTGAAACAGCTTTACCCATCCCAGCCCAACTCAAGACACTTACCAAAATTTTAAGCATATGATTTAAAATATGCCCATGTAAGGGAGACAATTATAATGACATATTAGTTATAAAATGGATGTACCATCCAAGGTTGTTTTGGTCCTTTCAGGTGAGTGAACTCACTTGAACTTGCAGGATCAAAACAGAGACCACAGTACCCTCAAATAAATATTATTTACATCTGAAGAGCAATATTCAGGAATGTCAGCAGTTCTAACTGACAATTAGGAAGGCACTGCCAAGCCTGGGTAACGAATCAGTTATTAGTAGAGGAGTCAGACGGTGCTAATCTTTTCACCAGCTAGTCAGCACTTTCAAACAGCCGGTGGAGATGGCAGATGCTGTTTACTTAGCAAAGACGTCTCATCTACTGTTTTAGCGATGCTGGGAACAGTCAGTGGTCAAGAAGCCATGTTGGTCTCTCTGATTAAGAGAAGTGTTCAAGCATGCACTGCTTCACAGCATGCTTTTCTCTTTGTTTATGTTGTCTTTGTGAAGTTGCATCCTTGTGGACATCAAGCAGATTCCTTCTTCTTTATTCACTTGGAAGATTTATTTAAGAAAATAATCCCGAAATACCCGTCTCTTTGGCTTCTTGGGTGGAGAAAATTTTGCAATAATGTGGTAGGGATAGTGCAATCTCACCAGGTCCGTATAGCACAGCGAGCCCACACCCAGAGCACGCTGGCGAGAGCCGCCCTTGCCTTTAAATCTCACTGCCGAGGGCAGGGACAGGGGCATGGGGAAGCTGCTGTGTGGAGGGACATCCTGGGCAACACCTACCCAGCTATCTGCAGATACAGCCATTGTTTGCATCTGGAAATTAATTCACGTCGCCAGTCCCGGGGCTTTTCAGCACAGAGGCGCCAGGAGCTCCAGGAGGCAGGAGGGCGAGAGCAAGGCTGGGTGAGCACACACAGCAGCAGCATGGCCACGCACGGCTCCTTCGCCAGGGGCAGGGCACACCTTTGCCTTGTGCCCGGGCGTGAAACACCAGCACAGCCTGAGCGCCAGCAGGACGGCATTGTCTGCCACATCGGCTCAGTTGTCTTCTCACCACGTCGGCCTCTTTTTGGCGAGGAGGACTTGATTTATTCTTGACTTTTTGGCCAATGGTCCCTGGACCAGCAAGGCAGGGTCAGTTTCTGTCTGTGGGGCTTCTTCTGAAATCAGTGTTGCACCAGCCTCTGGCAAGAGGGAGTGTGGGGACATATGCGCATGTACACACACACACGCACAGTCTCCTGCACAAGAGCCAGGCATGCATCTGCCAGGAGTGAGGAGGCACCCCTGCATGGGGGGAGCTGAAGAAAAGCATCTTGTTTGGGGAAATAACAAAACGAGGAATTTTAACAAAATTGCTACTTTATGTAAATGCGAGTTGACGAGACAGGGGCCAAGAAGAGTCCTCCCCCGATCTCCTTGCACTCCCTTGACAGTCCATCCCAGGGGCAAAGCTGTGCAGGGGCCACACACTAACTCCCTTGCTAGAGAACCCCCTAATTTGTTTCCTTGCATGTCGCTGTGCTGCAGCACCTGGCTGTGGACTGGGGCCTTCTACTGCATGTTCACTGCCCCTCCTCAGCAGCAAAATAATTCTTTCTAATTCTTGATTATCTCTGGCATGAAATGTGTTGCTTGGGGTTTGATTTCCACTTGTGTATGCTGTCCCACTCCTGGGACCACTACCCACTCTGTCAGATGCAGGACTGGAGCGACATGGGGGTCGCTGATAGGGACAAGTGTGTCACCAAAGCTGTCTCAAGAAAACTTGACAACTTTCTGATAACATTTACGAGGGCTGGAGCTGCAGACTCCCTCCAGGACTGGTTTTGGGGGACATAGCTTACAATGAGTTGGCCCTGAAGGCTGTGAGTGGAGAAGGACACTCAGCACAATCTGTTTGGCTTGGAGCTAACTGAACTTGCAAAAGCCAATAAATACATGCATGCCAGTCCCCAGAGCGGCTTTGCTCAGTCTTACTCTTTTTCAGGGCTCTTTCAATTGAATCGAGCGGCTTTGGATTACAGATAACAATGAAGCCTTGGGAGCGAAGACCTTCAGCAGCGGCAATGCATGTACATTTAATTAAAAGTAATAACTGCTGCAAGCTTACTCAGTAACATACAATATTCAATAATACATTATCTTCCAAATGTTCCTTATGCATTTATTATTCTCTTTCAACAGAGGGGTCCCTTAATATTTTAAACTCAGGAAGAAATTTATTGGAATACATATTTAAGATCTGTATCAGCTGGGTTGTTTTTTTTTTAAAAAAAATGGAAACCATATAAACTCAAGTGCATAAAAGGTATCATTAATTTTCCTATCCAAAACCAGAAAAAAACAATCTTGAGGCATAGGGCAGTTAATAGATTCAGATGGTAGCTGAGGCAAAGTTTCTTGTGATGCCTGTGTGGAAAATAATATATATGTGTCGTGTCCAGAAAAACTCTTTGTCCAAAAAAGGGTTTATCTCTTTGTGATGGAAGGCTAGATGGACACGAATTGTTGCAGTGACCTTTTGCCCCATGATATTACTGAATTATGTTGGAGCGGAGGTGGATTTAGGGATTTAGTAAATGGCAAACCCATCTGACCTTAATTACTCTTATGCCTCTTTTAATCCCATCAGAGCTATGCAAATGAAAGCCACTTCCTGCATTTAGAATAAAGATTGCTCGGTCAGTTTTAAGCTGCAACCAGCGCATATAATGTTAAAAATGCAACAGAAGGACATTCAGGCCAGCTGTTGGGCAGCCCTGCATCGGAGCGACGCAGCGCTGTGCTGTGGGGACTGATGTGGCTGGCCGCAGGAAAGGCAGCACCTGGCTGCTTCGTCTCTCCTGCCCATTGCGCTCACCGGGCGGATTCCCTTGGAGAGGCTGCCGGAGCAGAAACTCCAGCTCTGACTCCTTTGACCTACTCCCACACAAATATTCAGGGCTAACCTACAAGCTAATAATGTGAAGGGCATATACATGCATATATAAATATATATATGTATATATATGTGTGTGTGTGCATACATGTAAGGTAAAGGCTAGGAAGAGCTAAGGGTGTTTGTATCTACTGAGGCGACTGAGCACAAATATTACCTTTGCTGCTCTTTTGTATGTCTAGGACCTAAATGTGCCATCCTACACATGTCTTTTTTTGTCCCCGTCCTCACCCAATATATATCACTCAAAAATATATATACAATTATCTTGGGGTATTGGGCTGTTGCAAGCATTTCAGTGGGTGCCCAGAGGTTCGCATGCACTCCCCTTTTCTTGAGTACCACCGCAGGAGGCAGCAGCCCCGGCTCAGTTGTGCGGGGTGCAGGTGCCGACCCAGCTGTGTGTGCAAGCATGTGCTTAACTCCCAGAGGTACCTAATCCTGCTGGATCCATGTCACCGAGGGGCACATCCACTTGTGCCAGCACCAGGAAGTGCTTCTGCCATCCCAGTGCCCTGACGTTGGTCCTGTACCAAACAAGAGCAACAGACCTGCAGGCTCCTGCTGCACATCTGCTGCGTGCTGGGGGTCCTCGGGGCATCAGCCTGCTGTGCTCTTTCTTTTTTTTTTTAATGGGCCTGCACCTGCTTTCTTACGATGAGAGCTGGTGTGTCCCTGAGGACAGCCGTGAGGCAGCTGTGCATCCCTCTGTTTGGGGCTGGAGGTAGGACATGCTGCACTCCTGCTTCAGTTCCTGCACCCTTAGAAAAGGAAACATGGGAGCAGGTGTATGGCAGTAGCATTAATCTCAACACCCTGGGAATGATTATTTCGTCACAGGACAATGTCTGCAGAGCAGTAAATCTCTCACCTGTAGGCCAGGCGCTTCTGTTTTACAGGCACCGTTTGTGCTTTTGACATGCATCGCAAAAAATGAAATTATGCAGAGTTTAACAAATGGGATATAACCTGCAATTTATTCCATTTTTAGCTGCTCTTCACGTCTGCAGTTTTACTGAATAGCATTTGCTATTCAAAATTGGTTACAGAAGAAATCAGATCCTACAAAAATTATCAAATTATGCTCGTTCCAAGCATTTCACATTTGAAGTATAATAACAACACTTAATTCAACACAAAGTAATGCATAGAAATGTTTCTGCTGTCTTGCTGTATATGTATAATTCCTAAAATAAGATTTTGGCCGCATACAGGTACAATTATGAGCTTATAATTAACTTTAGTAAAAGTTCTGTCAGGATTAATTCAAATTCACTTCTCTTTGAAAAAATGCTGCCAGTATTTACTGGAATGTTTCTAGGAAGAAAATTCAACAACGACCTGAATGCAGATGACACTAATTTTGCTTTACTAAAGCTCATTTTTGCAGTGCTTTTCAGGTATTACTCCAGTTCTATGATCATGTTTGCTTTGAAAAGGATAGCAAAGAAAATATGGGAAATGACCTCACTACTGACCCTGACACATATTGTGAGCAAAGAAACCTAGTGCATCAAATTAAACAGAAGGGAAGGGAAGGGAAGGGAAGGGAAGGGAAGGGAAGGGAAGGGAAGGGAAGGGAAGGGAAGGGAAGGGAAGGGAAGGGAAGGGAAGGGAAGGGAAGGGAAGGGAAGGGAAGGGAAGGGAAGGGAAGGGAAGGGAAGGGAAGGGAAGGGAAGGGAAGGGAAGGGAGGAATAAGCTACCAATGTTGACTACATTTGGGCAAATGATATCAAATAGCCAAACAGCAGCACATACAGAGTTTTTGCTACACTTCATGGCAGCTATATAACAGCTGGATAAGGGCTCCATTCTTCTGAAAAAGATTATTTTTTTCAAAGGACAACATATGAGATTAATTCAGTGGAAGCTTGGGAAGAAGTGGCCAGTCTGGAACCTGAGCTATGATACTTCGATCATATTAATTGAGGATGGCCAACATAGCTCTGGGGAAAGGGTTAGCAGTCCATAGCATGTGGCTGCTGGGCTATGGCACTGAATTGGAAAACATATTAGGAAGTATATCTTACTTCCTGAAGTTATACCTCACCTTCAAGAAATGTTGGCATCACTGAGACATCATTGGAAAACCAGACTGCATAGAGTGTCTGCACCTGCAGAAAAGCTGAGGGGCAGCTTAAAGCCATCATGGTCCTTCCTCCCTCACTGTGGGATCCTGCTTGCCACACCAGGTAGAGGTGTGATGGTGAAACCCAGCATAAAAGCGATGATACTAATCAGCGATGTCTGAAGCAGATTGCTTCTGGCAGAGCACGAGAGCTTGGAGGTGTCACTTGGAGAATAAATCTGGTCAGACATACCCGGCTTGCTTTGATCAGGCAAAGCAATGGGAGAGCTCAGACACCAGCAGACCTGGGGTCTCCCAGTCACTTGCATTGCTGAAAACAGTCATGCCTGGGTGGCTTCATCACATGTGATGGGATTACGGACATCCCTGGGGAAGTGCCAGGCACAGCCACATGCATGGCAGGAAGGTCAAGCGTGCCGTGCTGAGCACTGGTGCTGTGCCAGCCTCAGCCATCCAGGACAAGCAGAGGCCTGCTCATCCATGTTCCAGGCTCTCTCTGTGGTTTTCTGTGGGGGACATTTTTCTATGTAACTGCAAAGTCAGTGCCTTGTTTTGCCTGTCACATCCATGGCAGATGTAGTGGTATTTCCCATCAAAATGGGTCTTCCTACCCCCATCATGCTGCAATGACCGTTGGGTTGGAGCCTCATGGTGCCCTCCTGTGCAGACCTGGTTGCACCTTGGGTCGGGAGGAGGGAGAAATGCTGTGAGCATCGGCAGTCTGCTGTCACTGGTGATACTGGGACAGAAATCACCACTTCACACCAGACCAGGTGGTGAGTGGAGCAGGATGTGATGGTCTCTAGAATACAGGAATTCAAGACAGCAATGAAAAATGTGGCAGTGGAGAGAGCTTCAAATGAAGGAAAAGTAGGAACTGAGAGAGTTCAGCTTATTCAGAAAATGCTTATACACTATATATTTATCCACTTCAAGATACAGATAGCTCAAGTGAAGGGGTGTGCTTCACATTGGCTTGTACAGGACAAGACAACAAAGAGTGATTGCCTTGTCCTGCTATCCATATGTGCTGGTAGGGCAACTGGTGAAGGAACAGGCTGTCAATGGAGATGTTCAATGCCCTCTTATGTGAGAGTTTCAGTGGAAATAGAGCAAGAAATTAATGCAAACATAAAGAGTGGACATGAGAAAAGCCTGGGATCAGGGCGTATGTCCGGAGCAGCCTCCTTTGGCTGTGGTCTCTGCTAGTGAAAGTACCCTGATGCCTTCTTGGCCACACAGAACCAGGAGCCATGCTGTGGGCACACTGTTCCTTTGTGGAAGAGGCAGCAGGGACTCCTGGGGGGAGCTCCAGGACATGCACAGATGCACACAGTGTGTCTGTGTGCATGCTAAGAAGTAGGAAACAGAAGCAGCACTTCACTTCTGTCACTGCAGGTTTTCTTTGTATCATGGCAGAGAGAGATACAAAGTAAAGTAAGAAAGTGCCAAGAGGTGTCTGCCCACCTGGCCACAGGGCAGCACAAGGGCTATGGGCCTCTCCTGACCCTGCAGAGCAACTGCCTGCTGCCGCCAGTCCTGCCTGGCATGGCTGTGTCCCCACCGGAGAGGAAGCCTGGGTGCAGCTGCAACACAAAGCCGTGGGTTGCAAACAGCCATGCCCAGCCCAGCCTCATTACTAGCCAGGGGTGCTCTCAGAGATTAATGACTCTTTGTCTCAGGCCAGACCAGCTATTCCACGTGACTGTGCTCAGACCAGTATCTTGAGGCCAATCTGCTTTAACAGCCTCTAGATGTGAGCAGACTTTTGCCTGGGTCGCTAGCTCTGGCCCTGGTCACAGCAGCCTGCTGGCCTGGCGCCCTTTGGGAGCCTCTATGCCAAGCCCAGGCCTCCGAAAGGCTCTGGCCACACAGGCACACTGTCCCAAACCTGCCCTCCTGCCTGCACCCCCAGGCAGCATGGGATGGCCGATGCAGGAATGCACAGACCCTGCAAAGAAGCCACCTGAGCTGTTTGCATTTTGCATGCAGATGGCGCCTGAGAGGCACCAGAAACCCAACACAACCCCACACACCCCTTCCCCAGTTTGCTTTTCACCCCAGGAGGTAATAGCTGTGTGGGAAGGCGATGAAGCTGCTACTTTCACTCACTTTCTCCATCTTGTTTGGTCCTGCCTTCACGCCATGTCTCAGCAAATTTTGTTTTTTTATAACTTCCAGCCTCCTCTGACAGGTCAACCTCAACATCTACCCATCAGATAATCAAGGGCTCCCTCCGCCTGTCTTTTGCTAGGTTAGCCATCAAGAGGCCAGACTTGAAAAACAATTTCTTATCTAGATGGCAGCAATTTCATTGTTCTGCTTGGAAAATAGAACGTTTATTTGTTAATTGTTTTTAATACCTTGCCGATTCAGAGGCAGACTTGCAGGTGCCAGTCTTCCTTTCCTTCCCGCAGAGGAATAAGGCAGTGAGCACTGCCACGAGAAATATCACAAAAATGCAACACGTGCCAGCTCTTAGAGTGAAACCAAATCTGCAAGCTGTATATATACCAACTGGTAGCCAATTTTCAGAAAAACAAAGTCAAAAACCTAATACTAGATAAATATCTTCAAGCATATTTAGATGCAAAAGCAATTTTGTCTTTATCAGTAGTCACTAGGTGAACTCCTTAGCAAAAAAAGCTGCCTGATTTCACTATGTTTTCACTCATTTCTAATAAGACCACAGCTGAAGTGACAGATGACTCAATGCTAATGATGGTGGTGACAGCTGGCCTAAAGGTCTCTGAGTGTGACAAAATGGGGAAGACCTGTCAACCCAGGTTTTTCCAGTGTTGCTGCAAGTGATTCAGTAAGCTCATTGGTTAACTCCTGTAAAAGTCTGTTCAGAACATATATATATAATCTATATTTATAGGTTTAAAACTGCATATAGATTTAGATTCTTCAAGCTTTTCTCCTCTTTTTTTTTTTTTAAATTTAAATTTTAAATGTCTTTTCTCCTGTTAACTCTACAGAAATCAAAGCCTATTGCCCTGGAAAGTCAATTGTTTTCTGTGTGTCTTTAGGCATCCATCAGTGGTCACAAGTACCTTTGAACTGACTTTTGTCTTTCTGATTCCTGCCTCTAGTCAGTTAAGAGCCCATCTGGAGTAGCTGCTTGACTCAGTCACCACAGCAGTATTTTAGCTTGAGAGGACAATGCATGATGCTGACACCCTCTGCCTATTATCTGCTGAAGCATGGCTCCTTCTCTGCACAGCAGAGAGAATCAGCTACTGCTTCCAAGCATGGGTACATTCCTGTTGTTGTTTGCTTCCAGGCCGGAACCTAAAGTTTTGCTAGAATAAAGAGTCTCATCAGTTTTTACAATTCTTGTTATTCCTAAGCCTGCATGTTGTCTTTCCTCAGATCAGTGGTGGAGCACCACCACAGAGTGATGAGCTGGTGCTGGACTTCCTATATATCAATTGGCACTTAAAGCAGGTCTCCTGAAAACAGCCTATGGCCCTTTGGCATATTGCATGTATTCCCTGGCCCCTGGCTGTTTCAAATGGATGGGTCAGCCATTCTGCAAAGTCTGCATGGAGCCTGGAGAGCCGCAGACCACAGTGACACAGCAGTGACCACAGCTCTGCTTGCATCAGCATGTCTCTTTCCACCATCTCAGTTTGTGCACTTAGTCCCTCCCTCCTTCCTTCCTTTGTGAACTTTTTCTTAGGAAGAGAGTGAGAGAATTTAACCCTGAGAAAAATGTGTATTCTCAGGAATACTTCTAAGCCACGCTTCTTAGCGAATGACCTAGCAGTTAGTACTGCTTTATTAGAATAATGATGATCTTCACAGTAATACTCTGGTTCTGTGTAAACCTGACAGAGGAAATACTTGCAAAAATGTCCCACCTAAATGGCATGTATGTGCCTGTGTGTAAAGGGTGGCTGCTTAGAGAAGGCGGATGTCACATGGCCCATGAGAAAATAACTTTTAAAAGCACCGCTGCATAGCTGTTAACAAAGTGATGGAGGCCACTGATAATGAGAACTGATGAAGCTGGTAGGTTCAGCTAGGCTATATAATGGTCTGTTTTTAGAGTATTTATTTTTATTTTTTCTTGAAAGAAGTTAACAGGAATCTATATTTACCTGGCATTTGCCTCCACTTAAGCCCTCCTGCAAGCTCTCCTTCCCTCACAGCATCCACCCTTGTTTGTGCTGTTCCACTCTCTGATTTCTTCGGCACTTAAGAGCTGGTGTGGGGGTGTTGTTAAACCACATGTGAAAAGGAATCCAGTGAAATACTGTACAGCCAAAAAAATGGAGCACAGCCAAAGTTAGATGGTTTTAACCTGAAAAAATGCTTTGAAGCACAGTTTGCCTCAAAAGAGAGGGATTCTCAATCACAACCCAATGTATGCTGCAGGGCTTTGACTTTTTGCATGGTACCTATAGTCAATCTACATGGGATTCAACTGACTTCTCACCCAAAATTACGCTTTGTTCATGCCTTTCCACAGACATAAAATAGCTGGATCTGTTCTTATGACTTATTCTACCCTACGTGGAACCTGTAAAGATTTTAGAAACCCCATGTTGGTATTCCCTTTGTCATTTACAGAGCAGAAGACTGTCTGGGGACTCTGCTGCCTTGTCTAGCAGTTGCTGAATTTGGGCACAATGGCAGCTTTCAAGCTTCAACCTATGGTAGTGGTGCACTGCTCCTCAAGTCTGCTCAGATGATGGAAAGCTGGTGGAAAACCAGCTAGTTGGGGAAAGTGGCATGGAAACGAAGCTTGGCACACAGCAAGGCTCATATGCCACAGGACATGCTGGTAAATCAATCAGCAAGAAGGAGGTGGAGCTGGATTGCTGCTGTTACATGACCATTCCATGGGGTACCAACTTTCTGGGCCGTAGCCAGCTGGTTCCTTGCGCAACGACCCCCAGTGCTGCCGCATAACGGCTAACCCTTTTGTAGCACTCTCCTAACCCAGAATTTATTGTGCTGGAGATGGAAGGGAATCAATATTGCAGGGGTCAGGAATGGGTGAACCTGAAGGTAGACAAAAGATTGCTACCTTCAGAGAAACATCCCGCATTTGGAATGACAGATCTCTTGGGCGTTAAAGCATGTTTCTGTAGAGTGTGCTCTCGTAGTCTACATCCATAGTGTCTGTATTAAGATACAAATAAAATGAGAAAAATGTGTTTATGTCTGAATAGCCAGAACAAGAAAAAAATGTAACAAAATGCAATAGCTTGTCTGAAGATACTGACTGACACTAACAGCAGGTAGAGAATGAGTTTTTCAGCTAATGAAAATTGTAGAAAAATTTCAGTTATAAGAGAAATCTGGAGGTCATTTTGTCTAACATCCTGCTCCACGCAGGAGGTTCAAAGTTAGTGTCACCAGACATAAATAACATCCTCCATTTATATGACAGCATTTCATTTCTTAAGAGTCAAGAATTCTACAAAGCATGTGCATAAATGACTACATCCACTACCAGAAATTCCTGGTGGTGAAATCCCTGGCACTGTTGGGGTGAAATGCCATAACTCATAAACAGTGTGTAGAGAAACTTCCCACAAGTTTAACAGGTACTAAAAAAGTATGTCATTTCTCTTTTTCATAAACCATTCATGTCCCTCCAGTGCGTACCATCTCATTGTTCATTATATCTAAATTGCATCATGAGTTTATCGTTTTCCCTGAAAACAGGAGGTGGTTAGCATTCTGAAAAAGGGCAGTTTTCTAAGCAAATCTATAGGAAAAACTGCCTGTTTGCTGTAACTCCAGACCCTGTTTTCTTTTATGGAACAGAAGAGAAATGGGGTGGGAAAAAAAAAATCTCTACAAAGTCTTCAAATGTAAGCCAGTACACATGGTCTTAGTATGTCTCAGCCATGGAAGAACATCAAAGGTCTCACTCTGCCCTTTAACAGGGCAATCAAAAACAGTTAAACAGAGTGCTAATTATCTTCCCGAACCCATTTTTTTCCACTGATTGTAATGCATTATCTAATTACAGGGTTCATTTGTGAATTCTCATTTGGCATACAGCCTGTCATTTCAGAGACGATACTCGGTAGCTTTGGCTTGCAGCAAAAATAGAAATTGCCCTTCTCTGATGTGAAAAACTCACATCACTCTTGCCAGTGGGAGAGTGGCCCAGGCTGCCCAAGCACCGGCCCGCTGCAAGGGGAACGTATGTGGGCTGCATGGATTAGGCCAAACCATAATTTGAGCAACCCAGGGAGTGTGACGGCTAGCAAAAAAGGCCCAGAAGAGTTCAAAAACTGTCAGGGTTCAAAGGGAGCAAAGCTATATTGAAGCATATGCTCAATAGCCACAGAGTGGGAAGGCTTATCTGAGCACCTTCTGCTCAGAAAAGGAAATCTGCTTCTTGGATAATTCCTTAGTAAAGACAAAATCTGGGCAGCGATAGGAATGCTGCAAAAGCCAATGTTGAAATTGGATGTAGTCACGTTTTCCTTTCCTCCAAAGAGAAATACCAGACGATTTCTTTTGAGTCTCTGGGCAACCAACCAAAACGGCCAAATGAATGTTTTCTAGATATCATTATTGATAACACACAACGGGCACTCCAACAAGTCCACACTCTCACGGCTGGGAGGCAGGACCCCCCGTGGGTGCGGAGGGCTGGGTGCCCCCCAGCACTGCCCGCAGTCGAATGCTGAGATTGTGAAAACGGGGAAGGCCAGTCCCATCTTGCTAGCTGGCACGAGGGCCATGGCAGAGATATGAGTAACTTTGCCTTCCAAGTACAAACTGATTGCTGGCAGTACACTGTGAACATGTCAAACTTGGGGGAATATATTAAGAAAAGGCCCATCAGTGGTTTTCTTTCTTTAAATGGTAGCCACTGAAAAGTTATGCAAACACTTCAGCTGTGGAATATATAATCTGACGTCTGGCAGGGCTCCTCTGTTGATCCAAGGAGTGAAGTATGCAGGGGATGGCTAGCAGTTGTTTCAGTGCTTATTCAAAATTATAAACTATATTAGATATGTTTTCTCCCCCCAGTGCTTCTGCTCTAACTCGGTCACTCCCAGTAAATAAACCCAATTCCCTGGTTTTCTAACAATGAAACGCTCTTTTAGCGGCCACAGCCTAGGGCAGAGAGAGCTGCGGAAAGGAGCCAACAAGGGAGTGTGAGCCTGTGGCTGCACATGAAAATGAGTCCAAACCGGAGCCAGCTATCTGAAACATGCACCCAGGCAAACGTGGTTGGTTTTAATAAAACAGCTGCCTGATCCAAACCACTTGAGTTAAGCAACTGGCCAAAGAGGTGTTGCTAAATCAAAATTGTTCCTGTTTCTGCCCATTTCTCATCAAAATGGAGATGGCTGAAATCAGAGCCTTTTCATGGCGCCTGGCCCTGTTGCTGCAAGCTTTGGGGTCCCAGTCTGACCTGCTCCAGTGGCTGATTTTGCAGCCTCCTTCCTCACCCTCTCCTCTTCTGCTGGCTTTCTCCCTGCAGCCACCAACATCTACCTCTCCACTCGGCCTCAGTTTAAAACCGGGGGGGCGGGGGGAACTCACAGGTCGTGTCTCAAGAAGTTACTCAGATTTCACTCACTGCCTGATGAGCTATAAAAGACAAACAAAGAAACCACACTTCCCACAGAAGCCCCTGTAGCACCTGATACAACACGGTCTGTGCAGCTCCCGAGGAAATGAAACCATGCTGACTGTGCGTATTTTTTATTATCCTTTGAGGGAAAAATAAAAGGCCTGATTAAAATAAAATATTAGTTGAAGCTTTTCAACATGCTTTCTTTTTTCCTGTATTTCTATTCCGTGTGAATACTCACCTATTAGTTCATTTTACAGATTTTAACTCTTTCTGAAAGAAATGAATTATGACTATGAGAAACAGTCATTTGGCATCAAAAGTCTTACAGACCTCCTCTAAAATAAAAAGGGCGAGTGCACTCAAAAATGGATGTTGAGATACTCAGTAAATAAGATAAATATGAATTTATTAGTCATGTATCATTTTCACAGGAATAACCTGCTGTGAGTAGATAGGTCTTTAAATTATTTGAAAAATAAGAGGGAATTTGAACAGAATACCTGCTTAGCCTGAAAAGGAAAATCAGTGACTGAAGAAATATGTGACGACAACACCACAAAATACTTTTATACCACTGGAATACAGCTACATGAATTGGAAGTCATGGAGTATTGTTATTTTCTGGTCAAAGCTGCACTTTTCTATTTCCTATGATTTTCTGTTATTTGAATTCCTGCTTGCCCATACACCCGCTATTCAGGGCAAATGAGAATGTTGTGGTTTGATGATGGGCATCTCTTCGAGCTACGTATGTTTCTTGTAGGTTTTGCGTGTTTCAGAGTTAGTAATAAAAATTACTCCTGTTAATTACACACTATTGCCATTCTGGGTCCATGAGCAGGCTGAATTTCTGCCAATCCTCACCCAGACACGAGAAACCTGGACTAAAATCCAAATTAGCATTTTTTAATTGAAATTGGATCATTTGTTCAAGAGCACAACGCAGATCTTCTTTGAGCTTTTCCCTTGGCTTTGGCTTTCTTAAGAAGCTCATTGACCTTATTCCTGGTCTAAAAGCCCGTGGCAGCTTTCTTTTGTCCTGCCTGATGTTAGCACCCACTAAAGTCAGCACAGGAGCCTTGCTTTCCCTCAACCAGGCCTGGTTTTGCTCCGCTGTTTCATGAAAATATAATTTTGTAGTTCTTCCCCAAAGCGTCTTTGAGATTATAGGGATGATGTGTGAGATGGAAACCTTAGGTCCCACATAATGCACCAATTTGTGCTGTGTCCTCTCTTCTGATTTTCCTTTCTCATCCTAGAAGCGGACTCAGACCCACACACATACACACAGAAACTTCACATCCTGCCACTAGGCTTTGATATACTGAGGAATATAAAATATATGGTACCATTGTGGTTGAAGGAACCTATGCAAATAAATCCAACCCAAGCAGCGCATGGTGACTTTGTATGAAATATTACCCAAACTAGTCCTGAAGCTACATAGCATCTGCTGAATCAAAGAGAACTGAAGGAAGGAAGCCATCATTTGAAACACTTAAAGGAATAAAAGATGTTCAGGATCAGACTCTTTCTTTTGAGAATGAATTAGGCTTCATGTTCTTTGCAACATTCTTCACTCAAATACAGCAGCTATAACCAAGACATCTGGTCAAGGGCTGCAGTTCTGGTGATATTTGCTCCACAAAGGAGAAGCCATGCATAATTCCATTAGCTTTGCTGGGGAAAAATTACTTTCTCAGTGTTCACCAACAATGAATGACTGGGTGATAAACTGCTGTGATGAAATTTAATGTTAAAAAGAGCCTTTTGCATTATGCATGCAGGAAAAAACAACCCTAGCCTTACATACATATGGATAGATTCTAAATGAGCAAATGTCTCTCAAGAAGAAATCCAGGAAGACTGGAATCACAGAAGACAATTCTTTGCTAGCACCCCTCTGTACTAAGAAAGTTGGATGTGAGGATCTGTTAAAATGAGTAACAAGCAAAGGAGAAAGCATCACATGCCACCATAGAAAACAGAAGCATACTTATTCCAGGAATACCGTGTCTGGTACTCATTATCCCTGCTCAAAAAGGAAAAGGTTAAAAAAAGTGGGATAGGGAAGATTTAGGAATAAGCAGTGGCTTCTGTGTAGAGAGACTGATCAACAATAGTACTCCCTGGCTTGGAAAGGTGATGTGCTGGGCTACAAAATCCCCAGCCTGCATGAATTGTCATCCAGCCCCAGCAGGGATGTCTGCATGCGGGTGGTTCGTGTGGTGCGCAGGATGATGTGGAAAATTGGCTGGGTGGCGTGCAAGGCTGCTGTCATGCCCAGGCAAGACAGAGCCAAGCAGGGAAGAATTCAAGCCCTCTCTCCTGAAGTGCTCGCTGTGAGGAGTGAGGCTTGGAGAGGAGGGAGAGTTTGCAAATGTGCCACTTGGTCTCGCTGGCAGGTGACTCTTGGCAAGGGGAACGCACCCCACTTCCCTTCTGCACCACACCAGCAACAGCACTGGGCAACTCGCTGGTGGCAAGCGGTGCTTTGCAGGGTGTCTGTGCTGGCTTGTGTTTGGGGTGGGAGAGAAAGACCAGACCCCTTGCTAGCCCACCTCGGTGGGGGGGCAAACAGTGGAGATGGTGTGCCCTTTGTGTGCTCTGACCTCTGCGATGCATCGCTGGTGCCAAGCTCTCCCCTCCTCTCCCGTGCCATGCAGCAAGGGCAGGTCAGCATCCTGTCAGGGTTTGGAGGCTTATCAGAAATGCATCAGAAGAAACACAGCCTCTGGAAAGTGGTCTGGAGCTCCCACAAGAAAAGATTTATTGTGCTTCTTTCTTCCAGCTGGGCTGGAGTCACTGTACGAACATTTTCTTTCTCTCTCTCTCCCCCTTTCGACATCTGACAGTTCAACCTCTGCCTGGAGCCTGGGAGCCTAGAGGTTGGTAAAAAGTAATCAAGAAGTAATTACCCTTTCAGAAATAATTCAGTTCAGGTTTGGATACAATTTTCGACGGAGGCTTGAGGGCAATGGAGAATTTTTATTGTGTTGGATTATTCTGGCTCTGCCTTCGGCAGCGTACGCAAGGCTGTGTTTCAGCTTGCTCATTAGGGCAGAAGTAAGCAGGCTCTCGGGAGCGCATGGGAACCTGTGTTTGTAACAAAGTTACACCAAAAATCAGTGTTCATTAACCTTCTTCTCTGCAGGGCTGCTGTCTTTAAAGAGAACAATTTGAGTTTCCAAGCCCTTGCTACTTTCCATGAAGCCTTCATTTCTAGTGAAAGCATTTCCCTCTTTCATACTCGTGTTTCATCAAAAAGCTATTTTCTTTTACAGAAATGGAGAACTGGGGTCAACGGTGGTGCTCACACAGTCAAAACAGGGCCCAGCTATTGCACCACCACACTCTAATACCAACCAGGGTGCTCAGACTACTTCTGTAGGACCCTGTGCGGGAGAAGTCCCGATGCTGTCCGTGTTCCAGCCACTTGCCCTGCGAAGAGGAGGAGGAGGAGGGACTGCCTGTGTCTGGCAGCACCCAGCGGCTCCGCCATCAGCGGTGGTGCCGCGTGTGGGTCAGCACCGTGTCCCTTCCCTTGGGCAGCAGCAGCTGCCCCCTAGCCCGCTGCCAACAGCAGAGACTAATCATAAATGGAGCTTTGGAGGCTGAATCTGTTCTGTAATAACTCTCTTTCTGGTACAGGTAAAATGCTCTTTCTAGTACAGGTCTGCCTTGCCTCCACTGCACAGACGTCCCACTTCTCTCCATCCATGTTGAAGGTCTCTGCTGCTCCAGGGATGCTCTTGGTAGCGTGTGCTGGGTAGGAGCAGTGGGGACAGGTCTCAGGGAAGGACTGCGCCTTGCGGCTCCTGCGCGGTGTGCTGCTGTCCCGGCCAGCTTCCAGGGCCATACTGTGCGAGCAGGAGGCTGGGCTGGGCATGGAGCTGCAGAGACAGTTTGGACAGTAGCTGAATTACAGTTCAATCCCTAGCTGGTCCTGGGGAGTAAAGTGTCTTTTGCTCTGGGCTAGAGGGTAGATCACAGCCTAGTCCTCAGCGAGCCCAGAGAAGGGAGATAAAGCAAACCAGATGTGTGATTTCCTGAGTCTCTGGCATAAACCTCATATACAGAGGGGTTGCTCCTGGAGGCAGCTATTACAATTATACCGCTGTTGAGAACAATTATGTTTTCATCTTGATATAGCCTAAATTCTCTTGCAGCACACAAGACACCACGTAACACTTCGTGCCGAAGCAGGAGTTGCGTGGCGACTGTACCGGTGCAGTGGACCGGGGCAGAGCAGGGAGGAATGTTTCGGCTGTGCAAGCCGGCTGTAGCTCTGTGCAGACCTCACCATCATGCCCTGAGTGTGGGTCTGTAAACCATGCCATGGGCCAGCATACATCCTTTCCAGCCGCTCTGCCAGCTCTGCTGTCAGACCATTGTCCTAACCCTAGCACGTGCCGTGCCGCAGCAGAACGGCTACTGGCAGGAGTGCTTGCTTCATGGCAATGTCAAACGCCAAGCTAACGGCATCTTGCTCACCAGGTGCTTTGAAGTGGATGTGATGTTTTTCCACAGCCTCTTTTTACTTTTTAATTAGGTTGTAAACTTGGAAGTCAGTCCTTCAGCCTGGACCTGCACCACTCCCAGCAGGACTCTGGTCTAGGACTGGGACATGTGCTTTGGGGGACTGGGTGGCATTTTCTCAGATAGCCTTCCTCCAAGTCCTACAGGCATACATTTGTGAACCTGTCCAAGCACCGCCCTTTCCTCCACTTTATGAGTCTGGAGCAGAGGAATCTGGCTGCAAACCAGCAGAGCAAGCAAGAATATGTTTGGTTTAAAGCATGTGGCAAGCACCAGTGGAGCTCACAACAGGATTGCTCCCCTGTTCTGCCTCTCAGAGAACTAGATGGGGCTTCGTACCCTTGCATCTGCCCACATCCTCAGAATGGCATTTCAGAAAGGCTCTGGAGCCAGCCTGTTCAGCCAGGTGCCTGCAGACCACATGGACAGGCTGCGCTGGAGCACCGAGCCTAAGGCTGACTGGAGGCTACCGAAAGGGGTATTGCTCACTCACTCCCGGTGGCATGTTCCCACCTCAGTGTGAAAGAGGAGCTGGGAACATCACAGACCCCAGGATGTACATGATAAACATCTCCATACTTTGCCTTTCTCCTTCACTCTCCTGCAGTCTCCTTTTTATACAGCTTTGCTGGGGCCCCAGGTCTGGGCTGGGCTCTGAGCCCTCAGCCAAATCTGAACAAACAGCACCAAAATCAGTGCCACTTCCCTGGCTTCACAGCAGTGAAAAAGCAAAGGTCCCTTTTCCTGGAGCTTGCATGGCTGTCCAAGTACAGCCTGTACCATAGACCCTCTTCAGGGCCCCTTGCTGTGGAACAGCCCTGAGACTTCCCAAGTCCTTGGCATGGCTGAGGCCTCGTTCCTACTAGCCTCGTCTGGCCCGTAGGGTTCAGCTTGTGGCAACAATCCTACAGATTTTGCTTCCCGTTGTTTGCGTGCAGCCAGCTCATAGTGCTTTGCAATCTAGCATGCAATCATTTTAATGGCTAAAACCAGGTTGTTTGACATGCCAAGCAGCTTCAAGGCAAAAAAGCTGGCATGTTCCAATGCGTCCCTGTGAGCTGATGTGCCATAGCTTTCCTCCTCATGTTTCACCATGCCACGCTAGCAGCTAGCAGTGGGGACCTGCATCCCACTGCTGCTAATGTATATATGGACGCTCAGGGGTCTGTATTGGGACCGGTGCTGTTTAATATCTTCATCAGTGACATGGACAGTGGTACCAAGTGCACTCTCAGCAAGTCTGCAGATGACACCAAGCTGTGTGGTGCGGTTGACATGCCTGAGGGACAGGATGTTATCCAGAGGGACCTGGTCAAGCTTGAGAAGTGGGCCCATGTGAACCTCATGAGGTTCAACAAGGCCAAGTGCAAGGTCCTGCATATGGGTTGGGGCAACCCCTGGTATCAATACAGGCTGGGGGATGAAGGGATTGAAAGCAGCCCTGCAGAGAAGGATTTGGGGGTGGATCAAAAGTTGGACATGACCCAGTAATGCGTGCTTGCAGCCCAGAAACTGACCGTATCCTGGTCTGCAACAAAGGAAGTGTGGCCAGCAAGTAGGGGAAAGTGATTCTGCCCCTCTGCTCTCGTGAGACCCCACCTGGAGTACTGCATCCAGCTCTGGGGTCCTCAGCACAGGAAAGAGATCGAGCTGTTGGAGTGGGTCCAGAGGGGGGCCACAAAAATGGTCAGAGAGATGGAACACCTCTCCTGCGAGGACAGGCTGAGAGAATTGGGCTTGTTCAGCTTGGAGAAGAGAAGGCTCCGAGGAGATCTAATTACAGCCTTTACATACTTAAAAGGGGCTTGTGAGAAAGATGGGGACAGATTTTTTAGCAAGGTCTGTAGTGATAAGACAAGCAGTAAGGGTTTTAAACTAAAAGAGGGTAGATTTAGACTAGATATAAGGAAGAAACTTTTTACAGTGAGGATGGTGAAACACTTGCACAGGTTGCCCAGAGAGGTGGTAGGTGCCCCATCCCTGGAAACATTCAAGGTCAGGTTGGACGGGGCTCTGAGCAACCTGATCTCGTTGAAGATGTCCCTGCTCACTGCAGGGGGAGTGGATTAAATGACTTTTAAGTTCCCTTCCAACCCAAATTATTCTGTGATTGTATACTCAGTTAGACAGCTTGCAGTCTTTCCTCGGGCCAGACCCATACTAATGGCAAAGGATTAAATCCTGAGGGCTGTTCCTGGAGATTTTAAATTTGCTTCCTGCATTCCTTTTTGGACAAAGATCCATTATATCTAAAGGACTTTTGCAAACTGTAGCTATAGTTAACAGGAGTTCACCTGACTAAAGACATTTGCTTTTAAGACAAGCCAAAGATAATTAAATATGCTTTATAATGAGTATAAACTCTTCATCATATTGGGAATTTTCCAGCTCTGCTAGTAATGGGATCCACAAAAGAGCAAAGATAGGCAGATAGACAATTTTTGAATAAGGCAGCATAATTCACTAGACACCCCCCCAACTATTTGAAGATACCATCTTGGGCCTGGTTGAAGTATCAGCTAAACAGAGAAATACACCATAGCTTACTTGTTTGATTTGGGTTTAACTCAGTGGTACTATAAATCATTCACCATGCAGTTTCGAAGTGCATTTATCAACATTTATGTGCTTGCAGTTATTGCAACGTATATGCCACTACGGTATGGTGCAACTCCACAACGACCCTACTTGGCAGAAGCATCCTCATGCACTTGCAGAGCCCCTTGTGCTGTGGTTGTTCACAACACTTTCATTTCACAAGCTCAGAAATGGAGTTCTGATTTTGGGTTTTTTGGTTTTGGGTTTTGGTTTTTTTTTCAGAGGGGGACCAAAATGTCAACTTTTCACATGGAATGAAGCAGCCATATGGAGGTTTTGCTTCCAGGCTGTGTTTGCAGGCCTGTACTTACAGTGTCGACTTACAGGAAATTAATTCATCATTATACTATACTATCCTCCAAGATGACACTTTGCTGCCTTATTTTTTTGGCTTCCTGGAGTAATTCTGACCCTTGCACCTACTTCTTTAACTGTTAATAGTTGGTCTGCATTATCTACAGCCCAGTAACAAAGTGATCATGAATAATTTTTGCATATCTCAAAAATTTCATGTATTTCAGCATGATGGATTAGCCACCTGAGACTTCTTATCAGAAGCATGTGGTTTGGATTTGGTATCCATCACCTATCCTTCTCTCTTGAATATCTGCACTAGATGAGATGAATAAAAAGGCTGGGTGACTAATCAGCAGAACAAAAATCACCTGTAGGGGACAGAAAAGATGAACAATTCTTGAAGAATATTAGGAAAATAGTCAATTAAAGAAGGTATTTCACAGTAGCCAATTTGGACAACCCATGAATCACTGAGTTTTAGCCTGGAAAATCTGTAAGGAGTATAGTCAGCTTTGACACCTATGAGCTTTGTGGCTTTAGCCAGTGTTGGCTTTTTATGGTGTGGTGTAAACAACAAAACCCTTTGGTAGCACATTGTTGTACACACATTTTACCAGAGATTGTTTAGTCAGTCACCTGTACTCTTTAATAGAATGATTTTCAGTAGACATGCTTAAATAATGTTAGCATGTATCATAAAATGAGGCAGAATGGAAAGATAGATTAGGAGCACTGCAGAAAGAAACAGAATGACACTTTGTAAAAAGTCAGTTCTGCACATGCTTAAATCCCTAACTCTTAAAGACCCCATGTGGTTAAAGCTAAGGGCTTGTTTGAATTACTTGTGAATATGAGCAAAAGAGTGAATTCTGCAGAACAATTTATTTTGGACTTTAGCCCCTCCTTCTCATTACCTCATCTCCAGAGGCTAATGAAAAACCGTAAATATTGTCTGGCTGGGTAATATGCTGTTATGAATTAGGAATTAGCCAAGGGTATGGCCAGATGATTATAAGTGATCAAATTGCCGCTTGCCTGATTTTAGCCCACCCTAGTTGTGAAGTTAAACTTGTTATTTAAACCATGAAAGCGGCTGAAGCTCCAAGGGTTTATCCCCTGTGAGAAGTGGAAAGGCAGTGTTTGGGGAGGGTCCCCATCCCCCAAGGGGATAACAGCTCTGTGGCCAGGGAGCCAGGAGGCAATGCAGCAGGGCCAAACAGAAAGCTTTGACCATGGGGAGAGAGGTTATGGGCTGGCTTCACTGGCAACACTGCGAGCGGCTGAAAAGAGGAAGAGAAGGAAGGCAGCTCTGTACCATGGGAAGCACGATTGGGCTTTGCAGGGGATTATGTTGTTAGATGTGAATTTGCTCTGGTTTAAAAACACCCCTTCGGCCTCTCGTTTATGCATCAAGAACATCTCAGGAAGTGGAACATTTCGGATAGAGACCAAACAGCCATCGCCAGGTGGATTTTCCCTAAGGGGTAAAACCTTGAGGACTGTCATGTCTCATCCCAGAGTTATGGCTCGGAGGAAACCAGGCACCCCACTGTCTGCAATGATGTGAGAGACTATCAGACAAACCTTCCCAGTTACTCCACATGCGGTTTAGACTTGGGAAAACACCAGAGAAGAACAAACGACCACACTTCATCTCACCCCTGATGGCCGCCACGTGACTGAACCTCACCAGCAGTAGATGGGAGGTGAAGCTCAACTTGCTTGACTCTGATTCTTCGAGTGTTTTGCTAAGCTAGTTTAAATTACCTCCCTTGTGCTGTGGGCTAAAAGATGGATGTCTCGCTGGCTTTAAAATTAACTAAGTGCTCAGACATATCTCTCTGACTTTTATATTAACTCTAACCACTTAAGAAGAAAACCTAGGAGTGTAGTCAACTCCTAATGCTTCTAGATAGCATCTGGTACTGATGATTGTCAGGTACAAAATACTAAATCATTTAGACCGCTGTCTGATCTGAGTTTGATAATTTTTGCTTTGCTTAAAACAAAAAAGTCCAGATAAACCTTTTCTAAGCATTTCCATATTATGGTAGTTGAACTGTTCATGGAAAATTTTTGGATGGTGATCTTCATTTTTAGTATTCGTACTATCATCCAGCAGCGAATGATAGCTGATTGTCACTTCCACATTCATTACAGCTTCCACTTTTACCAGTCACTACTTCTAACTCTCTGCTTAAGTTCACGTGCCAAGCCAGCACAGAACCTATCAGTTCGCACATGGCAAAGGCATCAGCTGATAGCAGCGTGAAGTAGGCATGCACAAGCAGAGTTTACTGAAGTGTCTTGTAGCTTGCAAGTTTACTAAATGAACATGCAAGCTCTTATTTTGCAATGAGCTGTGTATGTGTGTGTGTGTGTGTATCCATGTGCTGCCTTACTTCAGCAGGAGTCTTTGCTTAGATCTGTTTTTGAGGATTTCTTTTCAGAAATGTTTGGCTTATAATTTGCATGTGCTTCAAAGCTTCCTGCAAAACTTGTCCTGTTCCATCCCTTTTACAACGGCCATTTGCCCCGTTCCCGCTGTCCCTTTATCATGGTCATTCTTATTCGCTTAAAAGCACTAAACTCCTCATCAGGATGAACCATGCAAGAGGCAAGGATTTTCCTTCGTTTTGAACATAGCCGACAAAAGTGGTGGATTAAATCTAAATTAATCAATTTCTTCTCTGTGTGACATCCTAGATAAACTGTTCTTCCAGATGCGCAGTGACAACTATTTGACAGAATTATGTGCCTGAAAAAGATTTGGTGTGAATTTTGCAAATGCATTCAATGGCAGCCTTTTTTTTCAACCTGCTTTAGCAGCAAATGAAAACAGAATTAATATCTCTAGGTTTCAGCCAATATTACCCTATGGAATCCTCCTTTAGGCCATCAAGTGTTTGGTTAGGAGAGATATGTACAGCTTGAAAATATTATTCATCTTAAAGCCATTCTGTGTTACCTTTTCTGCACGTTGCCATTGCCTGCAAAGCCTAATGAGCCATAATTTTCTTGAACTGCAGCTTGCCGCCTAAGGTCTGGTATTTCTATCTTTCCCTCTTTCCCTCATTTTGGCTCCTTCTTTGATGGTTTCACTTTAGTCAGATTAGCAAAAAGATAACGCTGCATTTCTACTAATAAGCCTCCTGGAGTCCCAGCCAATTGGCTGAAGGGCTGAGGATGTTGAAAATACATATCCAATTATGATCTGGCTGCGGTCCCCGTTTGGCTAATGTATCAAATGTCAGTTCCAACTGAAAAAAGCACACCCTGTCACTAATGTTGTTTTATACATAGCACAAAGTGTACTCTTGAGAAACAGCCTCATCTTCTGATACACTGCAAAGCTTTGTCAAAAAGCAGGGAAGGGTGATCTATCCAAAATGCAAACCTAGACATACAGAAAAAGATCTACGCAAGGTTCTCCACCAAATTAGGTAATATACAGACGAGCATATTAAAAACCACAATTACTTCCATGCCAGGGATTTTTCAAGATGTGCAGCAACATGTGCCCAAATATCACAGATTAACATCAAAATCAACATTGAGAACAGTTTTCTAATTGCATAAAAAACACTAACGGCATACACATGTTTTATGCACCAGGGAACAAGGCAAGAGTTCAAGAATATAAAACTACGGACTGGGGAAACTGCAGTTAAGGTAAGGAAGCTGTCCAGGGAGTATGTATTACTTTACTCCTGTACTCCCAAGCCTTTCTGTTCCAAGCTGGGCTGCTGCACTGAATGCTGAAGAATCAAAGTCTTATTCTCTCCCTTAAGATGCCGTGACTGCTTTTCTGTTGCCTTTTCCCCCTTCCTACTGAAAGATTTCTATAGTGCATCAGAGTTTTGTGTAAGAGAGAGTCAATATTATTGTTTAGTTTTCCAGGATGAAAGACTGCTAGATAGAAAAGATCCTCCCCTCGATTTGTGGGTTGTGCTTAGTAAACGTTTATTTATTTTTTTATGCCTTGGAAAGCAGACAAGTGCTGTGGTTAAAAAAGGTTCTCTTTCCTTTGGTTGCTGGCAAAAAAATCATAAAACAACTATAAACTGAGGCAGGAGAAACAAGAACATGTGAACATGTTCCAACATTTTAGTCCCAAATCAGTCAGCTATAAATAAATGCATTAAGTCTTCAGAGAGCTGGGCTCTGTAGTCATTTGTATATCTCATAAGCATAGTTTGCTTTTGCAAACACCAGATCTCATGCACTTTTCTGTTTTATATCCACTAATATCTGAGCACACAAAGTACTTCTATTACCTTTTTATTCCACAATACATTTACAAGAAATATAGCACATTAACAACAGAAGAGTGCTACCACCTAAAAAATGCACTTTCTGACTCTAGTAATTCCTTTGCTTATGTTCATTCCAAAGAAAAAAAGAACATTGGTTAATGTCAAGCAACAGCAATACCTTCCTCACTCTTGAAAGGACATGTTAAGACCGAATATTTTTGACTTAACCCCAAATATATTGTCACCTCCAAGTGGTATTTAGGATACATGCCTAAAAATTGTTGTTGGCTTGCATCCTACGTGGATTTCCATGCGTTCAAAACCAGCTGTGGATAACAGCCCTTTAAAAGTCCTGGCTTTTGAAAATCAGATCCTAGGCTAGCTGGAGCCCCAGAGAGCCCATGGGACGTGAGAGGCAGCGGCGGTGGTGGGCGCTGCCGAGAGGAGGGTGGCCTGGGGGGAAGGAGCAGGCTGCAGGACCACATCCAGAGGGACACTGGAGGAGAGCAGGTTCTGGGTTAGTTTTTCTGTCGTGCTGTCTCCCAGGCGTGCACTTGCACTGCTGCTGGATCCCAGGGGCTTGCTTTCTTCCTTTTTGGCACCCAGCAGATACCCTCCAGGACAGACGCAGGGACATCCCAGGACCTGCCACCACCCCATCCCTCTGGGCAGCCTCACGTGGGAGGACAAGTGGCTGGAAGGTCTCTCAGATTTGCTTCTATTGAATTTCCCCGGCTTCTTCTGCTATGTCTTTTTAGAGCCATTGGCAATTATTTCAGTACCCAGGGTTAGGCCTGGCAGGGGCAGGGTTTTATCACTCTAAAAGGGTTTGAGGAGAGCTTAGCTAGCTAGTTATGGCTTCAATTTGTCTTCCTAAAACTAGGCCACTAGGGCCTGGCAAATGGCCTGGAAAAGTCTATATAGACCTCGTGCTGTCAGCTCAGTTTTACAGATCTCATTTCTGTTTGGCAGGTTTCAGGCTGCCCAGGGAGAAATTTGGCCAGTGGCTTGTTAGTGCAGAGGACATTTTCCAAGTGGGAATGAAGCCAAGTTATCGTGAACTTTACTAATGGAGGATGGAGCACATTGGCTGTAGGTTGGAGATGTTTTTCCAAAGATGAAACGAAAATCCTGAGCACGCGAATGGGAAAATGTTGCGACAGATAGCATGAGATGCTTGGTCAGGCCACCGGTTTGTTGGTGGCACTTCGTACCAGTACGAGGGACGTTCGTGCACCTTTTTTTATTTCTGTTTCTCACTAAGCTGGCTGGGTAGGGTCTCTACAAGCCCCAAATGGTGGGAGGGGGCTCAGGTAGCCAATCGTCATTTGGGCAGCTGGTGGCTGACCCTGCTGGGATGGGATGGGAACCAGCAGCGAGGGGCCAGGCTGGCGGTGGCTGGGTAAGGGTCTGACCCAGAGACCTCCAAAGCCAGCTCTCCGGTGAGCAGCAGCCAGCCCCGCAGGTTAGGAGCAGCTCCAACGGGAGCCGCGCTCAGCTCTCTGTGCCTGAAGGAGCCGGTGGTGCGACCTTACATCCTTTCTGCACTTTTGTAGGCAGGAAATTTCTCTTCCTCATGGTGATAACACACTGTACTTCCTTAATTTTCCTGTGCACTGCTATAAATTTACAATGAATGTATTATGTTTTTCTTTGACAATTAGATGAAAAACAAGTTGTGTACGTTATTCACTGCAGGAAAAACTGCTTGTGTCCTCTTCTGAGCACCAATGCATGTTGTAATCTCCATGACCAGAGCTGTACACATCCGTATGGGAATCGTGTGAGAAGTTCTGAGGTTTGAGCACCAAGGGACAAGCAGAAATTATGCGTGCAGACGGTCACTGGAGGTGGTGTGTGTTATACACAAGCCTGCACACACAAGAATTGAAATATCTGTGACAGTAAGAAAAGAATTCAACATCGAGCTAGAAGCAGAACAAACCCCACAAATTTTCTTAGTCTGGCACGGCACAGATTTGGAGTTCAAATTCATTCACAATCCATCACCAAATTCTTGACAAATGTGCTCTAGGGTAGCCCAGAACAAGAATCTGAATTCCCATTACTAAAACAAAAAAGAAAAGAAGAAGCAGTTGGACATTTTCTGCCTTTCTGGTTGCAAGTTAAATGTTGGGTACATCTCAGAGCCCTGCAGGTCTGTCTTACTTCACGCAAAAAAACAAACTAAAATGCAGGTCTTCAGAAAGATATGAACTTCCCCATTCAGCTCCGTAACTGCTCATTACTGGTATGTTGTTGTGAGGGCTATTAATGACCCATTGAATTAAGTTGCCTAATACTTCAAAGATAATATATTTAAAGACTTTATGAAGAGGTTCTGACATCTTTACTACTCTCAAAAGACTTCGAAAGCCTGTGAGTGAAAGCTACCTTTCATTTGTTGCATGAAATTCCTTCCAGGAGTCGTAAAGTAAAAAACCTGCTGCAATTTAATATTACTTCCACTCTCACTTGCGTTCTCTGAGAAATTATAAGATAGACTTCTGTGAAAGCACTGAACAAAGGAGGAGAAATAGTCACTGCATTTGGATCATGTCCTGGGCCCGTATTTCTATGAATAACGTTGAGAAGGTAATGGGAAAGAGCCAGATGGGTTCAACAGGACCAAAAGCAGATGTTATAGAGAGACCTCTGAGACACTTGCACTGTATTTTAACATTGAGATACAGAGAGTTCTGAAAATCTCCAATAGCATTTGCTAGGAAATTATATATGTGATATAAGAATGATTATGGTTAGTTAAACAGTACTTCTGGAAAATTATTGGTTCCAGTTACATTCTCCAGGGCATTTTGTAACTGAGAAGGAGTCTCAGCACCCCCTCTGAAGGTCAAATCTGCTCGCTGAACCTCAGATAGGGCCACATTTATATACATTTGTAAGGTATATAAAAGACATTTTTCCATCCATCTAGTTGGGCTGAGGACACGACGGAAGGTATCGTGACGTTACGCTGATCAAGACAACAGCATGCCTGAAAATTAGCAGTGTCTGTGATTCTGTCTGGTGTTCTAGGGTATATTTAAGCTCTGTGTACTATTTTCACATGCAATTTTATACATTTGAAGGCTATAATTAAATTTAAAAATAATGAAAAACTTATTTGAATTCAAATTAGATAGAAACCATGCCTTAGCCTTGAGCCTTTTCTTCTGGAATTTTCCTGCTTGTGGTTTTTTATTGTTGTTGTTGTTTTAAAGAAAGAACAGAAAGGCAGTGGAAAAACTCTACAGCTGTGTTTTAATGGCAGCTTTTGGATTTCAAAAGGAGTGGGATGGGACAATGATGGTGTCAGAGATGTGATGTCAGAGGCACAGGGAGAAAACTTTTAACATTTTCCTGCTTTAAAGAACAACTCTCTGGAGAAGAAGGACCCTCTAGATGGGCAGGTGCCTGGGAGGTGGGACAAAGAGTCTGACTCCTGACTCTGCCCCAGACTCCCCACTCGAGCCTGGGTGCGTCACTCGGAGCAGGAGCCCAGCACTTAGCTGAAGCCATCCTGCAGATAGGTATCTCAGCTAAGCTAGTTATTTAGGTCTCCTCTATCATTCAGCCAGACAGACAGGCATCTCCGGAGTACGATTCAACTTATTTTAGGATAGTTGTCCACGAAAGAAGGAGTGAATCATGTTCTGGAGGTACCTGTCTTACTTCATTGACTGTAGAGAGAGCCTAGATGACTAGCTCTGATTAGATGCCTGATTTTGGGGGTAAGTGAAGTAAGGTGAGCTCAATCCCACCATTAGCCTTTCTGCACCTCCATTCGTATGTCTGTGAAACAGGCCTGGACTCCTCCCACAGGGACAGGTCCAGAAGTGCTGGAAATGTCAGATGTGGCAGTCACGAGGGCCACATGAGCCTCTGAGAGGGCTCTGGTGGGAGATATCTCTGGTACTTAAAATGGGGAACACCTCTTTAATAAGTGAAAATGTTCTGGGTGGGAGGAGCTTTCAAAGTGCAAGGGCTGTGTCTGGAGGAGGTGTCCATTGGAAATGCATCTTGTGCACACAGAGAGAAACGTCTCAGCCTTTGCGCACAGCATCCATGTGTCTGTCTGGCAGGTGACTGCTGCATTAGAAATAGAAAATATCCGAAGTAGTTTAACAAATGGCCTTCTGAGGAGGAAAGAGACCACATTCAGGAAATGGGAGCGGGGAGAAACAGCTACCTGCTCAGAAATGTTCAGCCTGTAGTGGCCTGCAGCGAGAAGTTTAACAAGAGGTCCCACAACCAGGAGGAGAGGCAAAAGAAATGCCAGGCAGAAATGTTCATCCCTAATAAATAAGGAGGAAGTAAGGTGCTACTGTATGCAAGTGATTTAGCATTGCAACAAACTGCTTTCTGCACAGCGTGCCAGGCTCACAGCCTCCCACTCTCACAAGAGTGCTCAGGGCTTACTTGCTTTGAAGGCTGTGTTAACAGCAGCGGATAACAGGGATGAAACACACACCTGAAGAAGACACATCTCCATGTTAAAAGGGGCTGTGCCACAAGGGATGCTTCTGTTGCAGTTGCCCATGACAAAATATACTTGTCAAGTGACCTCATCCTCCTGTACACTGCCACCATATTGCAGATGTGGTCACATGAACTTTCATACTTCCTGTGCAGATTATAGAAGATCTGAACTTGCAGGACATCCCTGGTACTGCTGTGGACCTTGGGCTCCCTTGTAATGAACACAACCAAAGTGTGGTAGGACCCAACCCTTCTTTGTTGTAATTGGGAGATGGAAATTGCCCAGGTGACAGAGCTTACCAGGGAGTAATTGAGAAACAAGCTTCCAAGTCTTTTGATTCCCAGTCCGTATACTCATGCTGGAGAACAGAGTATTGGCTCTCCTTAATGTGGACTCATGTTTTCTCTCCAAACTATGGATCCCAGTTCTGGTGTAAAGTGTTCTGAAATAAGAAAGCCCTATAACAGTGTCACCATGAATTAGAGCTTCACTTGCTCAGGCTGAGACGTGGATATTGAAAGGTGGTTTAATGGCTCACCAGTTCTGCATATCTTTTTCACCAGGTTAGCAGGAATAAGATTTAAACCCTACAGTGGAAGTGAATAGTTGGCACTTGGATCCAGCACACGGTGCAAGACAAGGCCCATGCTAGCTGTAGCATTTGCGTAGCAACAGCTACAATACTTTTTTCTGCATTGCTTCTAAAAGACAGTAAATCTGTACAGTTGGACTCTATTTGTAAAGTTTTACAAGGCATTGGGCACTTTTGTTGCAACAGACTCCATGCCAGCATGCAACTTGTTCATTTTATGTTCTGAACATAACATTGTCCGCATGAGCTTCACAGTTGGCGGTCACCAGCAGCTGTTTTTCTTTATTCACCAGCTGGCATACTGAATGCACTCAGCTGTAATTCACTTTTTCATTCCCAGCCATGAATACTGATGCTGCCTGAGAAGCTGAGTTTGCATTCAGAGTGCTAATTTTTACTAGACCTTGCAGGAGGAGGGAAAAGAAATACGATTTATTTCAGGACTAGTCCTATATGAAGCTTCTTTTTGCAAGAGAACAACAGAATCAGTTTATATCTACATTCATATAATATATGTATGGCTGTGAAGGGCTTTTAAATTATCTACCAACTTGTCACTCTTGAGTGCAATTTAATCAAAAGCTTATAGTATGTGTTTATTTGGAAAAGTTCTGCCAGAATAATTGTTAATGTCTGTCAAATTATGTCAACATAGGTCACCTTTTCACGTACTCTTTCCTATCTTGTTCACTTTTGTCTTTTGCCGCCTTCTTTTACCCCACTGCTCCTCCTTTTTTCATTGATACTTTAATCTTACTGATGCCAGGGCTGACATATGATGCTTCTTGGTGCCACCATTGCACATACGTTTGCTTTTCTGCTACAGTGATTTTATGCACTCCCAACATGTGTTAAACTCATGCTCTTGGCATACCAGTGCCAGCAGGAGTCTGAAAGAACAATGTTTCAAAAAAGACATTTCAAGCCACCAAGTGACCTAGATACTTGGAGTTTTAGGCAAAACCTTCAGGTTAAAGATGAACGTTTCATGCTGCAAAGATGAACGCTTCATTTAGATTCTCTACAGTGCAAAAGGTTTCTATTTGCCTGATTGCAGGTCCGCTGGCTTTGCATTGCAAGCCTGTAGACTTGACATATGTGCACACTTTGCTTAGAGCTGCCCTGTGTTCATGCCACAGTTGGAGCTTAGATCCTGTGACTTGGCAGACAGAAGTGGCATGTGGTTTTCCAGAGGAGGGGGGAAAGGATCTTACCGCTCACCCAAAACCAGGGTCCAGGCAAAGAGTAGCCCAAACTCCATACAGCAATAGGAAGGGGAACAACCAAGGTGGCAAAGGGGAAGCCATGTGCGTTCTTGCTATGTTTGGCTCATGATAGACTCCATGTTTCTGTCTTTTTATAGTGTTACTTATCTGCATCCCTGGTTTTTGTTTGCTGAATATTCATTAAACGCAGTTCTCACTACACCAATTTTAGTTCCAAGGTGGATTAATAAGGTCCAACAAAGAGAAAAGTCATATTCAAATACTTCAAATAAGCCTTATGCAAAATTTTGTGTTTCAAATATGAAATGGCTAAATAAGAGACCTGTAGCACTACAGTGTAGTCATTGCTCAGGACTAAGATGCTATTTATTGGGAAGGCACTAGGATCCCATTAAAATTACTGGTTACTATCCTTGTGAATCTGAAAAGAGTGTAACATGCAAATGATAATATTAAGCAACTTCATGCCAATGGGGAGCTCTGAAAAAGTGTCTGTTGTGTATACGCCCCTGCCCAAAGATAATTTAGGCCTGTCGGATAGCATGCGAGAATTTAGATATCAGGAAATAAATTCATTTCCTCTTGTAATACCAGGAGGAATTACAAGAATTACAGCAGGCACTATATGTTTCAGGACACTGTCTGTCTGTGTTAGAAAGATGCTGACTCAAAGGACAACATTGTTTTCTTTCCTTTTTTTTTAACTCGAGTCTCTACAGATGGATCAGGTTATTTCACATGCAGCTTCTTTCTCAGAGGAACTAGTTTCTAATGAACTGAGATGAACTGGTCCTGCTCACAGCCTGAAGTAAGATTAGCCAATCCAGGTCACAGGGAAGTGCCATATGATTTTCATTATGTGTCTTGTCTCATATTCTGCACCTTGGTGAACTGTGTTCAAACCTGAAAGATAAAATGAGTTGTAGCCTGCAGCTGCTAATGAGTAGCCAGAGCAAGTAAAGCACATCTGTGAGATTTCCAGCTGTGGGGACTTTGCAGGAACAAATGGAGGCTCCTTTTCATTAGTGTGTGGTCCTGGAGAGGATTCAGGCCTAAACCAGGGAGCAAGTGGAGTTTCCCTGAAATGCAGGTCATGAACAGGTAGCAGTGAATTTTTCCAGTCTGATAAACAGCAGATAGACAGACAAGCTAGAGCTGCAATCCTCCAAGAATCCAGTGTGTCCCAACGTTTCACTTCTCCTGACTTTCCTTCCCTATCATCACCCATCACTCCTCTGTGATCTCCTTTGAAAATCTCAGACATTGTAAGACTAAAAAGGACATATATTGTCTAAATGTCGTTAGCTGTTACCATGCCAACCAGTAGACTACACTCAACAGCAGTCAAGATGCAGATTTGATTACAACAAATGTATGGAATCTTCATCCCTCCTGAAACTAACCTGGACCTAACCCTTTACACAGACACACAGCTTTCGTCTTGCCAACCTAAGCAAGAGATGTAAAGGAGGGCAGCCAGAGAGCAGGAAGGGCCTTCCCTGGGGTGAGTTTCTGTCCCAGGAAAATGCCAGAGCAGCACAAACTGGCAGAGAGACCAGGAGGTGAGCATGTCAGGATGGCCAATGGAGAAGTGACACGGCTTTATGGAAGTACTGGGCACACCGGTTGCTTAGGGATTCTTATACATTGCCAGCGGTCCTTTTTCTCTTTAAACATGCATGGAGGAGGACATACAGATAAGCAAACACACAAGGTGACCAAACGCAGAATGGTTAGAGCTTCCTGTTTCTGCACACAACTGCAAGTCAGATTTCTTATGCTTCTGTAGCACTTGAAATCATCTAATAAGATCAGAACTGATTTCTGTCTTAAAACTGGTACAGTTTTTTTCACACATTGAAATGCTTTTAATAAGTTAATCCCATTTCACTCCAGGGTGAAGCAGTTCTTTAAATGGCAGAACTGCACACACACAGGGACTGGAATGGGTCTCGAGAGGTCATTTAGTCCTTCTCTCCAGCCCAAGAGGCAGAAGGAATTGCACCTACATCATTTCTGACAGATGCTTGTCTAACCTGTTCTTGGAAAGTTCTTACAGATGGGACCTCATGACCTTCCTAGGCAATGCAGTGCCCTGCTTCCCTCTCCTTATAGGCAGAGAAAAGAAGGTACCGCTCAACGTAAACCTCCTTTGCTGCAGTTTAAGCCTTTCACTTCCTGTGCCCTTTCTGGCAGATCTGGAGAACTGTTTATAGGCGACTGCTGTGCAGTAATCTTTTACAGAATAGTTGGAGACAGTAATCTTGTGTTATCTGCAGCCTAAAGCACCTCTACATGAATCTTTAACAGTGTATTCATCCCTAGTGATGACCTCCTTTCTTATTTTCATATCTAACATCATAGGCAATTTACAGAAGCATAGAAAATGTGCAGTGGGAAATTTATGAAGCACCTATACCAGGAGACCTCTTTGACATAGGTCTGTCCCCTGCTACCTACCTATGTACAGGTAGGCCTGGAAAATTCCTTAAGAAACACTTGGCCGTGAGAAGGGTGAGGCTTCGTTGCTGCTTTAGCAGGAGAGGATTCCTGAAAGACCAGTTCTTTGACTCAACAAGTCAGATGATAATTATATTGCTGCTACGGCTAATAGTGTGTGTATATGTGAAGAATTCTGTTCATTATCAAAAGACACAATCATGATACTGATTATTACTTGGGTATTGTGAAATATACCATGAGGCATTTTATGGGAACTCCAGGGTGAATGGAGTGCATAAGACCTTTTGAAGAAACAATAGAAATGTGCAGCACAAAGAGATTTCTTTGGAGTTGTTAATAGAGAAGTCTGCTCCTTAAGTGCAGCCAGATGAGTGGGGCCAAGCTCTCTTCACACCCTAAAAGTAAAGCATTGAGGAGCCCTAAAAGTATCAATTTTGTCCCTCATCTTGGAATCTGAGCCAGACTCCACAAAAGAAAAAGACACCCTTAAAAAGTAACCTGCTTATTAAATGCAACTGGGAAATACAGATGGCATGTAAACAGCAATAAAGCAGAGCTGGGAAATGAGCTAAAAAAATCTACTCTGACTGGAAACATAAATCAAATGCAATGTAACAAAGGTTCTCTGCAAGAATTTGTTTATGGCTACAGGCTCCAGAGAGCCAAAGCCAGTGTGTGGTTGGCTCGGGGATACTCCACAGAAGTTCGTCAGCCTGGTTCGGTGCCTTGCTGGGAGACTGGCCCCAAGAACCACATACTTGAATCTTTCCATTTGAGGGGAAGGATAACAACAGAAAAGTAGTTCAGCGTGTATGAGGAAGGCACAGAGCACAGAAAAGTAAAAAAAAATAATAATAAAGGTAAAAGCGTTCTGCTGATGTTTCCTTCATTTTTTGTGGGTTTAAGAAAATAAAATGCTGACAGCAATGCCCACACCAGAGCTAAAATGCAGCAGAGCTGTTCACTCCCCAAAAAAAACAGTCTCAGCACCTGAGTGTCCTTCCCTCCCCATTCCTGCACCACCAATGTCTATTCCCACTGGTGTCCTTGAAAGTTTGGGTTTTTTTGTGGTCTGAAGTTCAGGCTACTCAGACTATTTGTAATCTCTGATTTTGAGCTAGGTTCCACAAAACTCAACTGAAACAGTAGAGGAAAGACCTGAAAACTGTAAGCCCCAGCCCACCCAGCCGCTTCTGCTGATCGCAGCTGTGGTAGTGCTGCTATCCAGCTGTCCCCTTTTGGCTAAGGTGGTACTTTGTAGATGTTCTGGGACTTGCCAAGACTGCTCAAACTCTGCGTTTGGAGAAAGACCAGAAACCCATTTCTTTATTGACCTCCCACCCCAAATAACCAGTGACTTCGAAGTATGCAGCTGCTGAGAAGAAATCTTACGTTTGTATGAAGAACACAGAGTTTGGTACAAGTGTCACTTATCAGCGTTCTCCCCTGGAAATAACAGCATAGTCAGTGCTGTGTACTTCTGCCATCTTTATGTAGGAAAGGAGATGACCAGTGCAGAGGACAGTGGGAGAAAGAGGAAAAATCCCACCAGGACGAAGGAACCTGGAAAAGGAGAGCAGTGGGAGAGGTGGGACCTTTAAAGGAGTAACACTGGTGGAGGAAAAAAGCACACAGAAAATGAACATTGAATACATTTTGGAAATGGAAATACCTCGTTTTGCTTCTGTGGCAACCATTCCTGTAAAAACCACAGCCAAATAATAGGTACAGAGCAGCAAGTGACAAGTTGCCTTTTATTGGTGGCTTCCAATTGTGATCGTAGTATAAAAGAGCACAGATTCCTGATGAAAATTGAAAAAAGCCCAACAGAGTAACTAATGGGTTTGTCCTGGTTGAAATGGAGCATCTGGTCAGGTGGTGCCCAATGACACAAATCTGTATCTGCATGCAGAGGCATGCACAGATGTACCCACAGCAGCACTTTGCCAATCCTTATCAGTTTATTCAGTTGCAGTTGCTGCTGTTTTCTGCCTCTCTAGTCCTTTGCTGCAGTTGAAGTTGAGGTTGGGAATAAAAGGCAAAGCTTTTTATGTCTCAGGATTGATTTGTATTTCTCTGTAGAAAAGAATGCTCACAATTAATAATGGAGGATAAAACCCAGCCCTCTGGAGGAGAGGTTAAACCAACCAATATTGTCTTGAAATCCCCATGGCAAAGTCTATGTGTCTTTGACAGCGTCTTGTGAAGTTCACAGTTTTCTATTCATTAGCTTATTTCAAATGAGTTAATCTTATATTTGTAGGGAAGGGAGCTTTCTCCAGGTCACTCTGCTGTCAAGGGAGGAGGAGCTGCCTCAGCCCTCACTTGTGGGTTTATCCTCTCGTTCTAAGAATACTTGGGTCTCTCCTTTGGCATCCAGAGACATCTTTTAAAGGACAGATATGCTATTTCTCCAGAGGATGTATTGATTCAAGAGCGTACCCTGCACATTTTGCAAGCTGCAGTTGAAAATGATTTTTTCCATCTTAGCACAGCAGTTATTTATATAAAATTTAAAATCATTTCCTTGCTTACAGCTTTAAAGAGCTGTAAAATCAAATGATCATTTGGGCACAGTGAGTGGGTGCAGTGTGGGAGACCTCTGGTAGTTTGGTTGACATGGAGGATTCCTATTGTCTCTCCACCCAACAGAATGCAGTGTCTTAAGGCATAGGGGAAAATGGTGACAAGTTCCTTCCCAGGGCAGCAGGCACATCTCCATGACTACCCGACCTTCCCAGGTGCCGTTGTATAATAGGTATGAGTCTCTGCAAGTGGAACCAAACGATAACAAGGATGATGGTTCATCTAGGTTGGATGTGTTGCCAAGGTTAAGTCGGCCTGTGCCCTGCGTCAAAACCACTTCCATAAATTAGAAAAGACGGGTCATTGTCATAGGAGAGTCTTCTGAAGGGAACAGAAGGCCCGATATGCAGACTGGACCCAGTTCTTAGGGAAGTCTGTTGCCTCCCTGGGACCTGGGTTAAAGATGTGAAGAGAAAGCTTCCAACCCTTGTATGGCCCTCAGGTTACCCTCCGTTATTGATTTGTCATGTAGGCATGAAACTGAAGTTACAATAAGAAGTCCAAGGGAAATCAAGAGAGACTTCAGGACCTTGGGATGACTGGTCCCAAGGAGCACAAGTAGTGTTCTCCTCTACCCTTCCAGTTGCAGGGAATGATGAGGAAAAAAATGGGAAAAGCCAGCAGATCAATACCTGGCTCCGAGATTGGTGTCACTGGTGGAATTTTGGGTTTTTTGATCACAGGATGGTCTACACAACACCAGGCCTGCTGGTGACAGATGGGGTACACATGTCTCAAAGGGGGAAAGGGATCTTTGCACAAGAGTTAGCGAGGGTCATTGAAAGAGCTTTGGACTAGATTTGAAAGGGGAAGGGGATAAAACCAGGCTGCTAGAGATAAGCCTGGGGGCAGCACGCCACTGTTTGAGGGACAGTGTGCTAGTGAGGTCCTTTGGTTTGCTCCAAGATGTGCTGAGTACAGTGGAGCACATTTTAATTGTCTTTATACTAATGTGGGCAGCATGAGGAATAAACAAGAGGAGCTAGAAGCTTTGGCCCAATCCCAGAGCTACGATATCATTGGCATAAGTGAAACCTGGTGGGATGAGTAGCGTGACGGGTGCTGTGATAGACGGTTATCCCCTTCAGGAGAGATAGGGCAGGTGAGGCGAGGAGGTGGTGCTGTATGTAAGGGATGGGTTGGATTGTATGGCGCTTACAGTTGGCGATGACACGGTTGAGAGCCTCTGGGTAAGGATGAAGGAGAAAGCAAATAAAGCGGATGTTGTTGTGGGAGTCTACTATTGACCACCCAGCCACAATGGGTGATGAATTATTCTACAAGGAATTAAGGGATATCTCTAGATCAACTGCCCTTGTCCTTATGGGTCATTTTAACCTCCTAGACATCAACTGGGAATACCATACAGCAGACACAAATAGGTCCAGGAAATTTCTGAAGCGTGTTGAGGCTTACTTCTTAACACAGGTACTAAGGGAGCCAACTAGGATAGGTGCCCTCCTAGATTTGTTGTTTGTGAACAGAGTGGGTGAACTGGTGATTGGTGGCTATCTTGATCACAGTGACCACGAAGTATTTGAGTTTCAAATCGTTGGTGACAGGATAAAAACTGCCCGCAAAACTTTGACCCTGGTTATGGGGAGAGCAGACTTCAGGCTGCTGAAGGAGCTAGTTAGGCAGGTCCCCTGGGAATCTGCTTTTTAAGGTATTGGATTCCATGAATGATGGTCACATTTTAAAAGCCGTCTCTTAAGAACGCAGGAGTAGGCAATTCCAAAGTGTCGGTAGTCAAGTAAGTGGGGCAGAAGGCTAGCTTGACTGAGCAGGGATCTTCTTCTAGAACTTAGGTGGAAATGGAAAGAGTACAGATATTGGAAGCAAGGACAAGCAACACAGGAGAATTACAGGGATGCTATTCACCACTGTAGGGAGAAAATTCATGCAGCCAAAGCTCAGAGTTCAAGCTGGCCAGCACTGTGAAGGACAACAAAAAGGGCATTTTAAAATATGTTAATAGCAAAAGGAGAATCAAAGATAATATTGGTCCATTGCTTGATGAAGTCAGTCACCTCACAAATAGGGATGTAGACAAAGCAGAGATGTTTAATGCCTTCTTTGCCTCTGTCATCAACACCAATAATGGGTCCTGGGATGCCCGGAGCCCTGTGTTGGAAGACCATGACTGAAAGGATGATAAACTCCCATCTTACTCTGATGTTGTTCAAGACTTGCTGCTCCAGTTGGATGCACATACACCTATGGCGCCCGATGGGATTCATCCCAGAGTATTGAAAAAGCTGACCAATGTTATTGTGGGACCTCTCTCCATTATTTTTCAACAGTCTTGGGAGTCTGGAGAGGTCCCAGTAAACTGGAAGGCGGGAAATGTTGTCTCAATTTTCAAGAAGGGTAAGAGGGAAGATCCTGGTAATTTCAGGCCTGTCAGTCTCACTTCAGTGCCTGGTAAAATTTTGGAGAAGTTTATTCTGAGAGTTACTGCAAAACACTTCAGAGAAAATGCAGTTGTTGGTCACAACTAACACAAGGGTTCACAAGGGAAAAGTCCTGCTTAACCAACTTAATTTCCTTTTATGACAAGGTCATCCATCTAGTTGACCACGGGAAGCCAGGAGATGTGATAGTTTTGGATTTTAGCAAAGCCTTTAATACTCTCTCTCACAGTATCCTGCTGGACAAAACACCCAGCACACAGCTAGACGAGTCCATAATATGTTGGGTGAGCAATTGGCTGACGGGTCCGGCTCAAAGAGGTATAGTAAATGGAGTTACGTCAGGCTGGTGGCCAGTCAGCAGTGGAGTTTTCCAGGGCTTGGGTTTAGGGCCAGTGCTCTTAAATGTTTTTATAAATGATCTGGACACAGGAATCAAATGTACGTTAAGTAAATTTGCCAACGATACTAAACTAGAGGGACCTGTGGTCTCCATCAAGGGTAGAGAGGACTTAGAGAGAAATCTGGGTAGACTAGAGAGCTGGGCAGTCACCAACTGTATGCAATTTAACAAGAGCAAGTGCTGGATTCTCCACCTGGGGCAGGGTCATCCTGGTTATATGCAGAAACTGGGGGATGAGAGGCTGGAGAGCAGCCCCACAGAAAGAGATCTGGGGGTTTGGCTTGATGGCAAGTTCAATATGAGTCAACAGTGTGCCCTGGCAGCCAAAAGGTGCCGGGGTGCATCAAGCACAGCATAGCCAGCTGGTCGAGGGAGATGACTGTCCTGCTCTACACCGCACTGGTGCGGCCCCACCTCGAGTACCGTGTGCAGTTTTGGATGCCTCAATATAAGAAGGACATCAGACTATTTGTGTGTCCAGAGGAGGGCGACCAAGATGGTGAAAGGTCTCGAGGGCAAGACTTAGGAGGAGTGGCTGAGGTCACTTGGTTTGCTCAGCTTGGAGAAGAGAAGGCTGAGGGGTGACCTCATCGCAGCCTACAACTTCCTCAAGGGGGGCAGCAGAGGGAGAGGTGCTGATCTCCTCTCTCTGATGACCAGCAATAGGACGTGAGAAGATGGAATGAAGCTGTGTCAGGGGAAGTTCAGATTGTTTTAGTTTTAGGTAGTCCTGCGAGGAGCAGGGAGTTGGACTTGATGGTCCTTATGGGTCCCTTCCAACTTGAGATATTCTATGATTCTATGGGTTTTTTTCAAGCAAAAGAAGCTTAAAATTACTCAGTAGGGCATCTAAGCCCCAGTGGGGAAAGCAAGGAACTGAACTCAAAAAGCTTAACATTTTCCCACTGTGGGAAAGCCAAGCTCAAGGATCTCTACGGAGATAATAAAATGTACTCAAACTGTGATTCTTTACAAGTCTAAAAAGAGTGATGACCTATTTTGGTGAGCTGTCCGTACAGATGGATTTGTTTAGTGAGTAACACGCAGAAGAGTGCCCTTCTATTCCTCCCTCCAACTTCATTTGCGAATATGGTGTGTCAGAGTGGTGAATTACAAGGGGTATTATTCCAACCAAAGGGGTCACTTTATTTGCTATCTGCTTGCAGATAGTTTCTTCTGTCCTGAAGTACAGTCTTTTTCCTTACTTAATGAACTGCAACTAGGGATTTACCACTTCTTGCACAAATAAAGTGCCACCCTTTGCTTTATAGGAGATGATTTAACGTTGACAAATAGATATTGTTCCCAAGGCTTATAGCTGTGGCTTAGTTTGGACTTTCTGTCTGTAGTAATATTAGAGTTCAGTTCACTGCTGGGGGATTGCTACTCCTTTGAGTCATGTGCTGGTCATACTGTTTGGACCTGAAAGCCATCTCTGAAATTCACTCTAAAATATACACTTTGGGACGCTTGGTCAATAAATGTTATGGCTAAGCATGTTTCAGTATGAAGCCACATTTCATGAAAGCAGTGGTTCACAGGAAGTATCTACTTCCCTCAAGGCATCTGCTTAATTTCCATTCAAATGGACATCCCAAAGCCAAAAAGGTTTTGGTCCTCAGACAAAACATTCAAGTGTCAGATATTTTGCTCAGAATTCTGACAATGAAAAATTGCTCTTGCTGATTTTTTTTTCCCAGGCGAAATAGTTTCCGTGCAGCTTCAGTGCAGATGCACCGTGTGCTCCAGCCCTGCCTGTGATACAGAAAAGTCAGTATGGGTGATGTATGAAGTGCTTCAAAGCAAGGTCAAGCCCAGACACAAGTCACAAAAGCACATTTTAGTCCTTAAAACATGGATTAATGGGAGCTCTTCAGTGGTGGCAAGGCAATGGGCAATTATATTCACAGCGTCCTCCATGCAGTTGCTTTAATGCCATGCACAGAGGGAAAATGGAGTTTGGAGAAGCCGCCCCTCCCTGGGAAACTACTCCGTGGCTACTCCAGCACACCAGGGCCTGTCTTCAAATGTCACCACATCTGGCCATGGAGGTTACCCTGGCAGGTGTAACTCAAGGGATGCTTCTGGTGACAATTGGCCCCCGCAGGCTGAGGGGTGGCAGGAGAGGGGCTGGTGCCAGCAGCACGCTGAGCAGGTCTGGCTGGGCCATTGTGCCCATCTCCCTTTTTCAAAATCCTGCCTCTGTCCTTTGCAGGATGCCCCAACAGCTGCCCTGGGATTGCCAAGCAAACACAGGGCAAAAATTGAAGTCAGTGTTCAACTTGCCCCAGCCCACGGTCCAGTCATGTGGGACTCAGCCAGAGCCAGGCTGAAAAGGCTGCAGCTGTGTCCTCCAGCGGGCAGCCCAGCTGGTGGGGATGCTGTGACAAGGAGTACGGAGAAGAAATATGGAGATCACAGACCTCACATCGTTGACCCATATTTTCTCAGAAATCAAAGGTTTCATAAAGCACTATGTAACTGAGTAGAATGCATTGTGCAAAGGAACATTTTTCTGCCAACTGCCTGCCCAATTAGAGTTGGGTAAGCATCAAATTTGCAATGCTAACCCTGCTATAAAGATCAGGGCCATTTCATGCTAGGTAAATTTATTCGGTGCTTTTACCTAACATGACCATTACCAGTCTAACACACTACACAGTCGACTACTGGTCCCCACCTCCTACGTGCTTCAGATTCATTTGCCACTAGTGAATAATCCACAGCGGTACGTCACTTGATTAAAGAGCACAAAAGAAGAAAACTAATGAAAGCAGAAATAGCCTAAAAGTGCCACCTATGAACTAAGCCCCTGTAACTGTTTCAGTTTCAGCTCACAGGAATTAATTAAAGTCTGCTCCAAGTGTGCGGGGCTTTCACCACTCAGTTTAACAGAAATGCAGATCTTTTCCCCCTGTTCAAAACTCTGTGCCTCACAAATCTCTCCAAGATGGATTCCATTCCTTTACTGTGACAAACCCTCAGAAACTGCATCACTTGTCACCAACTGACCAGCACATCCTTATATCTGCTTCTCATCTTCCAGGGTTTTGGAGCTTCAAAGCTACAGTTTAGGAACAAGATATAATCTGGAATAAAACTGATTATTTCCTACTGCATGACATTTTTGGGATTGTTATCCTAACTGCATTTAAATAGCATTACTTCATCAGGAATAAAAAAACATGCTGTGATTTGCTGCCTCCTTGGGAATTAGACCCTTTTGCATTTTTGTTTGTTTTCTTCTCTCCTCATCCTGATATACTTATAATGAGGAATAGACTTCTTCGTCATTAACTTTAAAACGATTTCAAACATATGATCGTGGCTTATTTTTATGGTAGTAAATTAGTTCCTTTATATACATTTGCAAAAAACATGACTTGGAAATATAAAATAATTCACAACAATTATTAAATAATCTTGCAACTGTTCTGTGAACATGCCAGCAAAACAGCTGTACTGAATCAGTAATCAGATCTATTTAGTCTACTGCTCTGTTTGTAACAGTACTGGATGCTTATAAAAGTATAAACAATGGAGTACCTGTCCCTAGTATCTGAGCGCTTAAAGACATCCTGAGATTAAGATTGCATGGTCTTTGCTTGAGGTCTTTGTCTAACACTTTTTCACTCTGTTTATGCTTTTTGGCAGATTATCCTCTGACGAGTTTCAGGGTTTGATTCTGTGCTGGCTGGAAGGGGATTTGCTCTGGGGTTTTTGTTCATCCTTTGTGCCACTTAGTACTTGTGCTACGGGCCACAGTGAATTAAGTGATCCCTACTCTCCTTCTCTGCTATTTTGGAGGCCTCTGCTACACCACCTCTGTGCTGCTTCTTTTCCAAGCTGAAAAGCCCTTCATTTAACCTGTATTTACGTGACCACTCCTCACCCCTGACCACCTCACCTCCCTTCCGCTGTGCTGATGCCAAGGCACAAATGAACCCCCTCCGATTTGTACTGCTGCATCCCCTGTCCTGCTCTAACAATTCCTCGGGTGCAAAGGCGCAGGCAGCGTGGCGTGCCAGGAGAGCAGGCTGCACCTTTGTGCCCAGCCCGTCCCAGTTCAAATAAAGCTTCTTTCCAGAAGGGCCTGGGGGGCTGGGTGCGCATATGGCTCTGAGCAGGCGGGACAGCTGGCTGCTGGAAAGGGCCGTTGCTGAGGCATATGGTCTTTTGATGTCCTTCCACGCTTTGTGGGTCCAAGGCGGTACGGCACCACATCTGCGCTACAGAAGCCCATCACCTCCATGATGTGCCGTGGCACACACAGCTGCAGGGAGCCGCAGGCACCGGGGCAGGATGGGGTCAGAAGGACTCCTCCAGGGCAGCGCCCATTTCACTCCCACCCAGCCGCCTGCTCCAGGTCCCTGGTGGCAGGAGACCTTGGCTCCTTGCATGACCGCCCCTGCCCACAGCATGGCCCCTCTAATTTTCTGGAAGTCCTCCAGACCAATAGACAGCAATGGGAGCCCTGTTTGGTCCCCACAGCAACCTGGCTGTTCCCTCAGAGGCGACAGACAGAAGCAAGGTGCTGGCATTGTCTCAGAGGAGGAAGAGCAATGTTTCTGAACTACTTGGTGCAGCCACCTAGGAAAGAAATGGGTGCTTGTTGAAAGCTGGGGAAACTGCTGCTGGGCACACCTCTGCCTCCTTGGCTTCAGCATAATCATCATCCCCAGCCAAGGGCCAGCGAGGCTGGGCACGGGACAGCATTTCTGGTGCTCAGGGGTTTCTCTGTGTGGCTTCCTATCCCACAGTACTCCCTGCTGCCTGACTGCAAGGTAGGTATTTTCTGTTCTAAGTCTATTTTTATATCAAACAAGGGCTAAAAGTCCTTGGCACATGTCTCTGCTGCCACCCAGGAAGGTTCCAAGGCTGGCTGGATGCTCCTGACCAGGTGGCATCAGCACCCAGTCCTGCGTCACGCTGCAGTACTGCCTCAGTCCCAGCAAGCTATGGCCAAAGCTGGACTGGGGACCAGAAGAAAGACCCTGCGCCTCCTTGCACTATTACGAGTCGAGATTTTAGGAGCTTGCTTTGTCCTGCATACAGTATGGGCTAGCTTAGCCTGCACTGAGTTTTCCCTTCTCCATTTCTCATGATCTCTGACACGTACAACAGAATAGTGAAAATAGCTCTGAGCCTTTCAGAGCTGAAACACAGAAAATCCTGAAATGTTTTTGAAAAAGAAGCAATGTAAGTCAGCCTTATGTGTGTGCGATTTTCAAATTGTTCACTGAAGTCCAAGCTACAAAGTCACCAAGATATGCAAGCACCGCAGATGTGGTCTCCCGCCCCACTCTGAAGGCACCAGGATGCAAGCAGCTATAGCTAACTAATGAAAAGCAGCATTTCAGTGTTGCTGGAAGATGTAAAAAAGGTGGAGTCTACAAAAAAAAATCTTGTACAAAAACAATGTTGAGAATGACACACATTACTTGCTAGCTGTTTTTTTTAAAACTTACAGTGTGATGCAGTAGTACACGTTTTAAAGATTTTAAAATTTCTCTTAAAAGTAGCAGGAAAATGCATTCAGCACAGAACTATCTAGAAAATAAGAGATTAAAAGCAATTTCTAACTGAGGCTCAGGATCCATATTCTATTTAAAGCAGCGCTTTCATTATTATTCATAAGAAATCACATGAGAATCAAGCTGGTATAAAAACAATAACATGCTAAGTAGCTTGACATTTTAATTAATAAATATATATATTTAAAAAAAAAAAAAAATCCTACTGAACAGCCAGGAAGTGTCCTTTGTAGTTCTAAACACAAACACATTTATGAGCTGAAAGTGTGTTTCAGATTGTATTACAAAGCGGTATTCCATATGGCAGCTGAGGTCCGGAGCTGGGATGACTCAGGAAATCGAGAAGATGAAAAGATCAGCACGGTTTATTGAACAGGTCTGACGATTCCTGAAGCCCCCTCAGCTTCACAGGTTGAACAGGCAGGCTTACTAACTGGCAGACCTGGAGACACATTTTGCAGTAGCTGGAAGTCATGTCTACATTTTTCAAAGACTGGCTTTTTACTAAATAAGTACATACTACAATCTAGCTCCTATTAAGGTATTTTGTATGTGGGATTTTATACAGGGAAATAGGCAATAGGACATATGATTGATTACAGCTGTAAAATGTCTCTGTAGAAAGCAGGTAATATAAAAGGCTAGAAAATGGGTATGAAACAAATATTTTTATGAGACTTAGGTTGGAAGCAACTTTTTGATCAGAGATTTTTTTAGGTGATAAAAACAGCATATATATGAAAAATAGGTAAACATAGCACTGCCCAAACTGGAAATTACTTGTATTTACTCTTGACTATATTTCTACTTTGACAGTTGTTTTCCTGCCTTTGCTTGCTGAAGCGAAACCGACGTCTGTGCAAACTGCCTGCAGTAATGGCACACAGAGGAGGCTGTGCCTCCCTCCAAAAGCCCTCTGTGATGGGCTCTGGGGCGTGGGACTTCAGCCCTTGAAAAGGCAGCCGTGCAGTCCAAGTGGAGAGTCCCACCACCCTTGGCGGGAGGGAAGCCCTTCCTGGAGGTGCCCACTGGTGCACACAGCGACATCCCATCCTGTGCTGCCCAACAGACATTGGTCACTGTCTTGCAGCCAGCTACTGGTGAAGGAGAAGGCACCTGCCTTATTTTGGGGTGTTGAGTGGAAAAAAAATGTGAGGCTTCTAGTTCTGCTCATTCTCATGAATTTCTCCTTTTGTGGTGATTTGGAATAAATTAATTTCTTTCAAAACTTGAAGAAGGTAATACAAGGGACATTTGTTTTCCCAAATAAGCTCTGATGTCTTCTTTCACAGTGGTTCCTATGCACAAAAGATCCTCCCCAGGTTGCTCTGTGAGGGTAAGAGGCAATCTTATTCCATATCAAGGCCGGATGATAGGATCTAAAAGCAATCAGCCTTTACAAACATGTCTAAGTGTAGCCAGGAAGAGATGTCGGACTACCAAGCGAAACAGCAAACAAAGGTAGGTCTGTGAAAGGTGTGTTTGACTGCAGGCCTATTCATCACTGTCCTCAGATCGCTAGTGAGCCGTGGTGAGGATCAGTCTGAACTTGAGTAAGGTCTTTGGGTATTTCTGCAGCATAACTATGGGTTGCATTACCTTCCCCATGCAGTATCCAGGGGCAAAGACAGCTCTCTGGAAGTCATCATATCCCACACACAGTCAACTCACGGCTCCTCTGGCTGCCCCGCTCCCCAGCACTCTGCTATCCTGAGCCACGCTGGATTTCTTCTCTGCTCAGCACAGGTACGGCGTGCCCTCTGTGGCACTTGAGGGACGGTTGTGCAAGCCTGCTAACTAAGGCATGGCAAGCTGTGCCTAGGGCAGGCGTGTTGGGCAACACCGTCCCCAGCCCCAGGCACAGCGCAGACAGCACGCCCGGCCGTGGGAAGAGCGGCTCCCCTAGCCTCGCAAGAGACGCAGCAGCAGACGGCGGCCGGTCCATCGCCATCCTGCTCCGGCACCAGGCTTGCCATTTTTTGCACCACGTGGGAATGGAGGGGGCGAGGTGGCCGAGCTCCACGGGTGGGGGCATCAGCTCAGCAGGCAGGCTTTGAGGCGAGAGCAGAGAATGCTTCAGCAAACAAAGGGAAATCGTGTACAGATCAGCAGAGCAAATGAGGAAACAACAGAGCACAGACATAAGGACTTACACCCTCTCAGGGAGCCAAGAGATGAATGCAGGGGAGGAGGCAGAGGGAAAGCCCGAGCGCCTGTAGGATGCCTGAGCCAAAGCAAAGCAGAAGAAAAGGAGCTCTGGGGAAGCCACCAGCGCATCTCGAGCAGGGTGAATCCCTGATTCAAACCTCAGGGAGTAAAGAGGGAGCTCTCAGGAAGCTTGTTTAAGCTTTGGCTGTAGCATGTCAGAGAAACAGAACGTGTGGCCCTTGGTAAAGGGAGGGGGTGGCTGAGTGACAATACAAAACCCAACAGAGCCACTGTGTCTGCCCCATCTTGTGTGAATCCCTAGTGCTCCCCAGAAGCTCCCTCTGGCAAGATGAGTCGACCAGCACGGATGTGTGATGATGAGTGCTAGCATTTCTGCTTCACTGTGGGGAATCCAGATGGGGATGGTAATAGCTTGAGCTTTAAGGGCGTTTTAAAATATCTATATTTTTACAGTGTGTACAAAGAGCTGTTGATGTGAAAGCCCTTGACTTTTAACATTAAAACTAAGCTTTAAGATTCAGCAGAATATATGTCTCTGTGTGTTCATAAGGTTTCTGATGCCAAAATACACAGAAGATTAATAGACTGTCACTGAAGAGTCCAAAACTGAGTCTATCAGGAAGTAAGGAAAATGTACTTTGCTTCCTCTCATTTTCACAGTTGTTGCTTTATTTCATATTGCTTTTGGCATTTTAGCTGGCCATCGAGATATCCAAAACCCATTCTTGATTCTTTATTCAGTTCCACAATTTTTATGCGCATTACATCATCCTCTGCTCTGAGTTCTCTTCCCAGCGAGATCTGATTAGGATATTTCCTTGTGGCCTCTCTTTTATACCACTAAGCTTGGAAGCAAAGACAGCCCTGCGTATCCAAACCCTCACGGAAACATGCAGCCTGTGGAAGAGGAAGAAAGAAGGAAGTCTTAAGTCCACAGAGGAAGGAGCTGGAATTATCACCTTCTGCGAGCCTTTTCCTCCTCCCTTCGTAGGGTATTTACACAGACAAGAAGGGCAGGAAAAAAACCAAGGGAAGGGAGCAGTGACACGGAAGAAGCAGGCTCGAAAGCAGCAGAGCTTTTGGTAGAATTAGGAAGCTCAGACACACATCTGCAGCCTTCAGCATGCCAAAAGCTATCTTCCTACCTACAGCTGTATGTGTGCCCCTGCGAGTGTATAATGCCTGGGAATCACAGCAAGTGTTTGCATCTCTTCCAGTTTTCCATTTGGACCAGTGCACTGAATGCTTTCCATATCCTCTCCAGCTCTGCATTCCTGCCTGGGGGACACGCTCTCATATCGGCTTTGGGAAAGGGAGAAAGAGGCAAGGGGAACCTGGTCCCAAATTTGGCATTGTCCCTTTCTGTGTCATAGGTGGAGAAGGATATAATTTCAATGAGCTGCTCTTTTCACATATTTTTTGTTTTTCCCTTTTCCTGTCTTGTTTTCTGGCTGAACCAGGTCCAGATCTTCAGCTAAAGCGAATCCACAGAGCTCTCTGTCCGCGGCAAAGCTACCAAAATGCCTATTTGTATCACTTAATTACCACCCTCTCCTGCCGTGTCTCTCCAAGACACGCAGATTGCGCTCTGCAGAGTCACAGTGCATGGGAAAGCACCACTGAGGATCCTGGCAATCGCTGCAGTGGTTTTTGTTTAACGGCAGCCTGACCTGCAGCCTATAATTACGGTGTTTTAATATAACAATATACAGAGAACATTATATAACAACAGCATGACAATGGCAGGCAAAGTAACAATAGAGAAAAGACCATACGAGGAGGGGTGAGAGGTCCATGTGCTGGGGCTGCGGGGTTTGAGCAGACAAAGGCACTGACAATCTTTAGTCCCTTTCACCTGCTGCAAGTGCCGGCTCCTGCTCAGCGCAGCCGCAAAGCCACCGCCAGGACCTGCCGGTGCTCAGGATCTCAACTCAGACCAAGCTGATGGCAAGTGAGTCCAAAAAAGGCCACAGTGGTGCAAGGGATATGCCTGTTTGCCCTTGGAGCACTGATGCCATGCTGAACCCCCTGTTCTGTGGCTGGAGGGTGGTGGGGTGGCCAGGGTGGGCACAAATCATGTGGGTGCTGGCAGCTGATGGGCTCTGCTGTGCTCCAGGATGTGCCTTTTAGCTCCTAATCGCTGAGAAATTTGTAGTCAGTGGATGCCATTTTCAGGTTTTGCCCCACGGGGTTTCTCCTCAAGTCAAGATCAGAGGCTGCTAATTCATGTTCATTCCTCTTAGATTCAACAAGATGAATTTATTGCTTACAGTCTGTGATGCAAATACAATCTGAAAAAATATATTATTACCATTCTTGTCTTTTTTACAAGGGCAGAATTAACTTCTAGCATTTTTATTTTATTTTATTTTATTTTATTTTATTTTACTTTACTTTGGTTTATATTATTTAATCTTATTTATTTTAATTTTTGCCTGTGTATAGTGTTACTCTGTATTAAATATAGCAAGGACTTTGGCTGGCTTTCCATTTTCCTATTAGCAGACAGACCGTGCTTAGCAGGAAGTTGTGACCAGTGTAATCACTGCTGCAGATGGAAGGGTGTCCCCAAAAAGGGATCAAAGAGAGAATTCCTGTCATGGCAACCATTAGCACAGGAAGTCTGGATGGCTGAGATGGTAGAGTATTTTGAAACCAGATTAGGAAAGAGATGCAGCTTTTGACATCGATGCCCATGTCTGGGTGCTAACTATGGGGAGGAAGGACTAGCTGCAGGGTGTTGGCCACATATAGGACACAGAGAGGTTCTTCTTGTTTCATCTGGTCTGTGAGGACATCTCTTGTCACAAGGCTGGGTTTCGTTCTTAATTGTTAAAACATCCCAGGAAAGGTCTTCCCTGATGCAATGTTTTCAAACATCTTTCTGGACATCCAGAACCTTTTGTCCTCAGCTTTACCTTCCCCTGTCCTCACAAAAGAAATGGAAAACCCAAAAACTATCACAGTGCAAACCTAACCTTCCCTGATGAGCCACGTCTGTCTTGCTGTCTGAACAGCTGACTGTCTATTATGGTTTACATGAAGTCTATACATTAATCTACTTACTCAGATCTTTGGCTGCAACATATCAATGTTTGCTGGTATTCTCCCAGTCTGCTGTTTGCATCAAGTCTATTAAATTGAAATTATTCATTGCAGACACCTTAAAGCCTGATCTTACAGAAAAGAAGGGACATAGCCATTAGCGTTTGCCATAGCCTGACATGGTAACTAGTAGGTAAAATATTCCTCATAGAAATTATACCCTTTCAGTGCGCTGAAAGGTAGCACAAAATGCACAAGATATTTGCACAAGACAGGATCCAAATCTCTATCCAAAGCTAGGTCAAAGGTGAATCTCACAAAGCTAAATCCAAAGCCGGATTTGCACAGCTCTAAATTTAATTCACTATACCAGTAAATGCTCTCAAGAGCTCAGACATCTTGAATGCACTGCTGTAGATTTGAACTCCAGGGCACCAGACTGCTTTTCCCACACAGCTCTGCAGCAACAGCAACAGTAAATTGTGAGTGTGTGATCAAGTTATGCATCTTTGTAATTTTTCTAACCACCAAGTTATTCTTCCTGAGGGTGAGGCTTTTTGATGTTGGTGATCAGAGTAAAGGGATTCACATTTATTTGGCTATGTAATGATCTATAAAGGTGTTAGAGAAAGCTCAATAAAAGCCATCACAGTTAAACCAGAAGGAAGATACATCTAGCATGCGGGAAGTTCGGATAACCAAGCTTCAGCACAGAAATCAAACGTATGTGGAGCTTCTGCCAGACAGAAAAACACTGGAAAAAAAGTACTGTACGACTTATCCAGCTCTTGTGTTCCTCCACTATTTGGCTAAGGGCTTTTGACTCCAACAGTTTCTGCTGCTGTTACAAAGCTGCAAGAATTTCTTGCACGAAGAGAGGGCTAGATGATTCAGGAAATTAGTAACAGGTTATGGAGCCTTTCACCTTGTAGGTCACTGGCTTAAATACAGCTCATTGCTATCCAGCTATTAAACTTTGCCTTGAATGTTGACAAGTGAAAACCAAGGATCTGGCAGCACCATGTAGTTCCAGTTACACTTTGCTGAGCCCACTATTCCTCTGCCCATGTACAAAGGCAACGGGACGCCAACTAGGATGATCCCAGCTGCAGACAGAAGTGTGACGCACAGAGGAGGATCCTAGCATGCATTTTTTGGCATGGGAAAGATGGGAAAAAAGATCACATATGAAAACTTTGGACTGCTCAACAAGCAGAAAGTCCCGAGCTCAGACACTGGGGGATATTGCTGTGGAGATCTGTTGCAAAGGAATTGCAGTCTCTTGGGGTAACGCAGAAATGTCACCTTCTTTTTTTACCATCAAGTGCTGTACTCAGTAGGGATGGTCAAAATCAGATCTTCTTACACATTACAGTTTTGATACTGCATCTGGACTGGAGTTTTTTTCATGCATCTGGAGAAGAAGTCAAATTAGCAAACTTCTTAATGGAATTGGAACTGCCAAAATAGCTGGTGCCAAAATAGCAAAATATTTTGTTCAAACTTTTCAAGCTAAATGAAGTGATTCAGAATATCTGAGTCAAAACATCTCTGCTTTCTTTTAAAATTTCTTTTAATCTGTGATCTCAAGCAAGTGACCCCTGACGACTCCGCATTATCACGCATCGTCCTTCCCGAAGGCTGAAAACTGTCTTAGCACAAGCCTGGCCACAGAAAAAAGCCAGTGCAAGGCGCACCTTGGCCCTTGCCACCCCTTCACTTCCCAGTCATCCCCCAAAAGGGGAAAAGCCATCCCCAGCTTCCCATCCCCTCACATCAGCTTTAGCACTTGCAGGACAAAAGAGACACAGCTTTGACTTTGGCCTTTGCTAGCATTTCCATAATGATTGGTGCTCAGGAAATTGGACCTATGTCACAACAGCCTTAGAAGTCAAGTACTCCCTTCTGATGAAATATTAAAGCTACCAGGTCATAGAATCATAGAATCACAGAATGGTTTGGGTTGGAAGGGACCTTAAAGATCATCTAGTTCCAACCCCCCTGCCATGGGCAGGGACACCCTCCACTAGACCACGTTGCCCAAAGCCCCATCCAACCTGGCCTTGAACACTTCCAGGGATGGGGCCTCCACAACCTCTCTGGGCAACCTGTTCCAGTGCCTCACCACCCTCACAGTAAAGAATTTCTTTCTAACATCTAATCTAAATCGACCCTCCTTCAGCTTAAACCCATTACCCCTTGTCCTGTCACTACACTCCCTCATAAACAGTCCCTCACCAGCTTTCCTGTAGGCCCCTTCAGGTACTGGTAAGCCACAATTAGATCTCCCTGGAGCCTTCTTTTCTCCAGGCTGAACAATCCCAACTCTCTCAGCCTGTCCTCATAGGAGAGGTGCTCCAGCCCTCTGATCAGCTTCATGGCCCTTCTCTGGACTCGCTCCAACAGCTCGATGTCTGTCTTGTACTGGGGCCCCCAGAGCTGGACACAGTACTCCAGGTGGGGTCTCACAAGAGTGGAGTAGAGGGGCAGGATCACCTCACACCTCTTTCGATGCAGCCCAGGACATGGTTGGCTTTCTGGGCTGCAAGCGCACACTGCCAGCTCATGTTGAGCTTCTCATCAATCAATACCCCCAAGTCCTCCTCCTTGGGTCTGCTTTCAATCCATTCCTTGCCCAGCCTATAGCTGTGCTTGGGATTGCACTGACCCACATGCAGGACCTTGCACTTGGCCTTGTTGAACTTCATGTGGTACGCCCGGGCCCACCTCTCCAGCCTGTCAAGGTCTCTCTGGATGGCATCCCTTCCCTCCGGTGTGTCAACCACACCACACAGCTTGGTGTTGTCAGCAAACTTGCTGAGGGTGCACTCGATCCCACTGTCCATGTCGCCGACAAAGATGTTGAACAGTGCCGGTCCCAGTACCGACCCCTGAGGAACACCACTCATCACCGTTCTCCACTTGGACATTGAGCCGTTGATCACAACTCTTTGAGTGTGACCATCCAGCCAATTCCCTATCCACCAAGTGGTCCATCCATCAAATCCATGTCTCTCAAATTTAGAGACAAGGATGTCGTGCGGGACAGTGTCAAATGCCTTGCACAAGTCCAGGTAGATGATGTCAGTTGCCCTTCCCTTATCTGCCGATAAAGGAAGGGCATCGCTGCTTAGATGGGAGCAGTTCCATTATGCCTTCACAAGGCATAAAATTATTTTATTGATCCAGTCTCAAAAACAGAGGTCTCATTTTGATATGTTTAGTTCCAGCCAGGGAGCACGCAAGGAAAATCTTGTGAGAAACCTGCCCCCTCTCTGCTCTGGGTGGGCAGGATGGGTGGCTTCCCCCTAAGTTGCTCTGAGCACAGAAGAAGTAGATTTATCATGAAAATCAGATACCCTTTGCCCATGATGTCTAAACTACTGAACATGTGGCATGCTGCTGAAGTCTTTACAAAACTGGACTGGAAGGAGATAGAAAACTGGTAAGAATAAGTCTAGGAACAAAATGGAAAACCAATTTCTGCATGTCCTATACCTGACCAACTGACTGCTCTTCTCATAGATGTTGTCCCACCCTTCCACTGGGATATACATATAATTGATCCTGAGAAAATCCGACATGTTCATTGTGTGCTGCTAAAAGATAATGTGCTATATGAGTCATGGGAGAGCGGATAATAAACACAGTGGATTTTCCTTGTATTTCTAGTCAACAGCTCACTGATACTGCAGCTTATAATTAAGAACACTGCGACTTTATCGTGCAAGATGCTTGCTTGAACTCCTGTGCCTCTAAGTGTGTTTTCCTGATAATTTCCAATTATATGTTCTTGATAACTGCCTAATTCCATTATTATTCTTCAGTGAAGTGCTTGCAATTTTCTTTTCTTCTTATCTTGAAAGGACCAAGGAAATTTGTCTTTTGCTTTTTATAAGGTGAAACATTACTGTCTACAGAAAAAAAGTCAGTTGTAATTATGTCTTTGCTGTAACATATAAGTTTTTGTTCTTTCATTCACTTCAGATTTCTCCCTCATTTGTTGATTTTGCTGCTCCCAGACTTCAGGAGAATTAAATTGCTTTAAATATTTGTATTAGAGTAAATATTTGAATCCAAACTGTAAGAGGAAGGAAAAAGAGAGAAACGAAAAGATGCAATAAATGCCTCAAAAGGGCAAGTGAACAGCCCTGAGAGACTCAAAGTAATGTGGTTTCTGTGTTTAGATGAGGCACTGCATCTCCAGTGGTTTGTAAACAGCACAGATTTTTCATCAGCAGTCCAAAGGGCAAATAGATAGCAGATGACAGGCTCTGAAATTTGGAATAATGAAAATTAACCAGTCTCCAAGACCCTCTATAAGGAGAAGATGATGCCTTTCAGAGGACTTCCTGGACACACTTTACTGATTAAAGTAACAATACCATGGGGCTCCTGCGCACACACACACACTTCTTGACCTAACACAAAATTTGCTAAAAATCCTTATTTTGGAGCACAAAACTGACTTCAGCTCTGTGGCTGCTGAGTGCAGACAGCCTGTCGCAGCTTGTGGCCATGCTCCCAAGCATCCTTATTCTGCAGAAAAGCTTCTCGGTCTGGGTACAGGCAGGGCGAGATGTCATTTTGCCACATATGTGATGTGCATGGCCTTACAGCTATTTTGGGCTGCAGGACAAACTGAAGCCATGGGAATGAGCACTGCTGTAAAAGAAATCAAACAACTCAGCACTGCGGATGCTGACTCTTCAACTCCTACGACTTTTCGCCCCTGTGGGTGTCACTAAGGAGGAGCAGGGATGTCCGCAAGGTCCCGGGACTCTGTCCAGCTGTTGCAGAGGAGCCATGGGCTTAGGTCCCGAGGGCCACGGGGAGCAGGAAGGGACGCTGAAGTGAAGCACTGGCAGGATGTTGCTGTGGGTGGAGGACATGGGTGAGTGGTGGGTGAGCTCTGTGATAAATGGGCATTTGACACAGGGACTGTACTGCTGCATGGTGGAGATGGAAGTTTCCCCTCTACTAGCTCTCTGCTTGCTCATTCTCCCCATCCCTCATGCTAGATTTGTTTCCATTAAGCTCACACGCAGCTCCAGGAGGACTGGGCACAAGGTGAAGGAGGGTTCTGGACAGGAACTGGCAGCTCACAAGCTCTCCGCATGAACACACACATCGGTCTTCTGCCCCACAGGGCTGAGGAACACCACTGGCAGAGCATCTTCCTCTGTGCAACTTGTGATTTTGGTCAACACCCATCTATTCCAAATCTCCACAGATGCCTCTGTAGGTACCATCTGGCCAGCCTGATATTTTTAAGCAAAGCCCAAGGATTGCTATCACAAAACATTTTAGGATCATTCTAAAGATTTTTTCTTTCCTTAATTTTTAGTGTTCTTCAAGAAACAATCCAGGCACTACACTAATGTCCTAAAAAAGCATCAGATACTGACACATTGCCCTTAAAACTTCCCAGAAGGTCCTAAATCATGTCTTGAAGAACTGGTACCCCCAGGCATGATGGGGGAGGCTGCATGGGAGATGCAGTCAGCTCTGAACAGGAGTGACAACTCTGCCTGTGACCACCAACATCCATAACAGCCTACAGATCACACTGCAAATCAGTTCCCGCTTCAGTCTGTTGCACCTCAGATTTACACCAAATCATTCCAGAAACTATCCGCTCTTTCAGTAATTTGGGGTTATGTCATTATTTCTAATCACCCTCCATGGCTATGAAAAAGAAAACAAGGTACAAAGTAGCATAAGTAGATGTTCAGTTCACCAATGGATAATTTTAATCTAAACAATCCCGATTATTATTTTAAAACCCATGTACCCAAATGCTAATGGACTTACTCTTGAAAGCAAGAATACAGTATCTTCAGTCATACCTGAGGGATTTTCTTGCCAGATTTCATATAGAAATGAAAAGTGACAGAGTTATTATGCTGCTTTTAATAGAAATAATCTCAAAACTCATGAGCTACTGTCTTCATAAATATTTATTATGATGCTCCTATTTGAATGTGATTAGTTGTTAAATAGCAGTGTTCTGAAATACCACACTTGGCTAAGGAAAATTTCAATTTTATGACAATAGCAAGTTTAAAAAGTTGTATTTGTCTTTTCCTTTTTTTAAGAAGGCAATTGTAATATTATTCAGAATCAATGCCTTTCTACCATGTTATCTAGCTGTTTCTGTTTCTCTGAGCACACAGAAATTTGACTTTGTGGGAGAGATTTTGGATTGTGACGTACTGACCCAGTCAGTGCTTTGGAAGGTGGGCATAGTTCCATTAAAGTTTATTCTGCTTAAATTCCTATATCAGATTAATTTTCTTAGGTATAGCTGTTGCTAATAAATTGTGTAAAAGAATCTAAGCCTCCTTTCCCAGTAGCTCTTAGCGCTGTTAATGGCATCTACTATATTTATTGCGGGTTTTTACTGTTGCAGATCCCAAAGGCTCTGTTCAAGTGACATTTTGGCTGTGGAGAAGTGAGCCACTAGGCACTAAATAATTATTCCTGCAGTTACAAAAGGTAAAGTTCCTGGTCAAGGTCTGAAAAGACAATAGAGAACATGTGAATCATGGATAAGAAAAATATTCCAAAACAGAGACATATATTGTATTCAAAGAAGGACAATCTCTCTTTTAAACTTAAATTTTGTAATAAATGAATGAATCTCCATTTGCTTAAAATGTCACTATTATTGGCTAGTCATGCTTTTGTAGACATATATGGAAAAATTTCACATATATTATATATTAATTATTCCTGTAAAGAGCCTGGAGGAACAAGAGGAAAGAGCTGCATGGGACAAGTTATTCAGAGTCTTCTCAAATAGCATAAGAGGAGAGACCAGAAAAAGAATAAATAAATATAGACATTTTGAGGCAAATGGCCATCCCAGGGCTGTTTGTATAAATAATGATAATGCAGGCCCTCAATTGCAAAGGTGCTGCAGATCCTAGCTAGAGGGAAAGTATACTCAGAGCACAATATGAAAGAACAGCTCCAAGGGGAAAAAAGTGTGTATGGTTTGAGTTTAAAACCAGAGCTCATTTACATTAAGAGATCAATCAGTGGGAAAATCCATTCTGCAGTGCTAGCCCATCAGTGAGCGAGCTAATTGAATGCAGAGCAAGCGAGCGCATGGGTGGCCTCTTCCTCTTTTATCTGCACAGCAAAGCTTGCAGCAGCTCTGAGATCCCCTTCTCTGCAAATGAAATGCCTTCAGACAGGGCAACCATCCGACTGAGCTCAAGGAATCTTATCGGCGAGTGCGTTGCATCTTTGAAACCGATTTGCCTGCTTCTGAGCATGGCTCGGCAGCGTGCCGTAAAAGCAGCTGAGGTTCACAACCACCCAACCGCTCGCTACTGTGTGGGTCTGGTCCTCTGGCCATGCGGGCTGGGAGTCAGGCGACCACGCTGGAGCTGGAGCAGAGGTGGCTGCATCCAATGCATGGTGCTGCGAGCTCCCTAAATAAACATGCTTACATAACATGCAAAATCGTCCCATCTTTCCCCTAGGTTCTTTTGGCAGGAACGCTCACAGGAAATATCCTGTTAGTGGAGATAAAAGGCTTGATTTACTCTGTTCCTGATAATGCGTAATTGCTTAATCGCAAGCACATAATTAAACTCCATTGGGAAGGTTACAGTGACAATGATTGCCGAGCAAAGACGAGTTCCCCTAGAGAGGCAATCTTTGCATCAGCTGGATTATTTTATAATGGGAACAAGGGGAAATGCACTAAAAAGACTGAATGTTTGGCAGGAGCTGTGGAGGCATGGGGCGAGGGAGGCTGGACACAGCCAGAGCGGCACCAACACAGAGAGAAGAGATAAGCTTTCAAATTAATCTTCACTAACTGAGCTGCTACTGGTGGGAGCAAGCTCTCTGCAGAAGAACTTTTTGTGCGCTGAGGAGGCCGTGGAGCTCAGCAAGCTCTAGAGAAGACTGCTCCGGGGTGCCAAGCACCCTCCCAGCTCATGCCAGCACGGGGCCACACCTGGCCCCACCACCCCAAGGCTGCGCTGACCCTACTGAAGGTTGTTTGTGTAGATAGCACAGGGGCCACTAAGCTGAGCAGGTTGAGGGACCACCAGTAGCAGACTCACATCTGAAACTGCAGATTCAGTGGAGAGCCACAGCTTCCCAATGCAAAGAGATCACCAGATCCTATGGTGCCCAGTCTGGCCCCCAGTGTAGGAAAGAGCCTGAAAGGAGCAAACAGAAAGCTGTTCCTCCTAGTGACAGGAAGGCAATTTTGCTAACTGGTGCATGAGTCATGACTCCTTTTATTGAAACCTGCTCTTCAGTCATCTGGAAGCCAGCGCTAAAGATATTTTTTAATTCCTTTGTCATGTAAATTCTGTGTCACTACTGCATTAGGCACCCACCACAAAGGAACAGTAGTTCGCTGAGACCATCGGAGCCTTGTGTGCATGTCCACAACTCCGAGGCTTCCTTAATAACTGCACAAATGAATGAAGTCCTGTTTGCACATCGAAGAGCCCTGCATTCATTTTCATCAGTGATGATGAAAGAAGTCTGAGAAGTTAAAAAAAACCCCACAAAAACCTTCACAAGTACACAAAAGCCACTGTGTTCCTAACAGAGACAAGACAGTCAGTTCCAGTTTGGGGAAGCCAGTCTCTAAGTGCAAGTCAAGAGCATCACTTCGCAGCCTGCAGAGCAAAAGAAAAATCTCTGCTTCAGAAAATGGTGCTTGCCTTGAGCTGGCAAGAAATATTTCAATAACAGGTTGTGGAGAATGTAACTTCAAAGTTTTGAAGTCGATGGAGTTTTGGAAGCAGTTGCTGAAATTTGTATCCAAAAGTGATTTAACTTCCCCAGTAAGTGATGTGTACAAATGGCACACACCACTAAACCACATATGCACGCAATGTATGAATTCCCACATTCTTGACTTCCCATTCCAGCTTTAACATTTTTTCCAGTGCAAAAAGAAATGAATCAAGCTTGCAATAGGATGTGTGTATAAATGTCAAAGAAAAAATTAAAGTCAGCTGTTATTTGAAAATTACTGAGCCTGGAGTACTTTGTTCAGATACTTAATGCCCTTGTAAATCCTGTACACTATTGTGGGTAACCAGCTAAAGGTAGAGCTCTTTAAGCGAAAACTGTTCTGGGTTTGTTTGGCTTTTTTGGTTGTGTGACCTTTTATAGTGACCCAGATGGTTATAAAATCATCAGGATCCATGAGGCAAACTGTTCTTCTGTGAACTGATTTCTTGTGGTGTGGTAATTCATCCATTTTAAAAGCTTTTTCATTGCTCCTGCCAAAGAAGAAATGTTGTGGCCAGAAAAGAGAAAATGTGGGGACATGCTGGAGAATACGTTGCCCAATATTTTTTTTTGCCCCAACTTGCTCTGCTAAGAAAGTGAGAATTGCTGGGACCATATGGAAGCAGAATGGCAACAGCCTGCAGGATACGAAAGGTTTCTGCAGCAAAGCAGAATTCCTCTCACTCAGCCTAAAAGTACAATCAAAGCATCTCACTCAAAGTTTTTAGGAGAGATCTTTCTTTTGAGGGGTTGTCAGCATAATTATGACAGGAACAAATTTACCAAAACAAATCTTCACTTAATGAATGTTGGTAGCTGTCATCTTTAAAATTGTTTAGATACAATACAGGAGGAGAACGAGACAGAGAAGTGTTACATCTTGTTTAATACCCTAAAAATAACACCATCACCCTGCTAAATAAGAAAGGACATAATGTAACACTTGGAGGAAAAACAGGCAGTCATTTTTCTCTTGATACTATTTAGAGTGAGTTCATCTGTACCTGTACAAGGAGACTAAATTGTAGCGCAGGATGTAGAGGCCAGGAAGGTAATAGCCAGCCTGAAAGCAAAGCTAGGGGAAGCTTCGTGTCACCTTCTTCATTGCAAAAGTAGCATAGCCATCCTGAATCCTTCCTTTCAAGGGGAAAGGCAGTGCTAAGGACAGATATAGGCTGGTGGCTCTTAATTTGTATTGGTATTTAATAACCTTAATTTGCTTGAGGACTCATCCCAGCAGTGAGGTGAGGAAAGCAACATGTGCTGGAGCCAGTGTCTACCTGGCGTCTGCCTATTACAGGGCAGGAAAGTGGATCTGAATGTTACAGTGGGAATAGCGAGGAAAAGGACACCTTTTTCAAGCAGAACTGCATGTATTTGACTCCCTCCATAGTTCCCTCACACTTGCATTTCTGCAGGCTGCTTCCACCTATTGCCACATAGGTAACAGCCAGCAAGAACAAGCACGTTAGAGGTTTTGGACCCAGTAAGCATACCACCGGCAAACAGGAATGCTGTTATTCAGAGACCTAAACCATATGATGTTGGGCATGGAACCTGAGCCTACCCGCAGCCTGCTGGGCATCTTTTTGATGATACCCCTCCAGAGTAATCACAAACCATTTTGAGGTAACAAAATCCTCTTGGGAGAAAATACAACAGTGCTACAGTGAGTTGCAATCACTTACCATGGCTAGAGTTTTGCTCCAAGGGCGATGGGAACAGGACCTGAAGTATCTGGGCCCACTGAAATACACTGTCGTGGGCGTCAATGATGCAAATGCAATTAATACTTCTGCCTGGTCTATAATGACTCTGCTCCTCTAATGCAGTAGAGTGGCTAGAAGAGCAACCTCTCTAATGGCACATAAACACTTTCCAAGTGGCTGTCCTATTAAGGTTATGCAAGACCCAGGGCAGTCCTCTGCAACGTGATGTCAGCTCTGGCTCCTGGCCTGACATGCAGTTACACAACAGGACAAGGCGAGGGGAGAAAATGGAGATGCTCTGAAGCTGTCAATTTTTTGAAATACAATTTAAGCATATAGTTTCTATTGCTGTTACAGGCAAAATGTCAGACAGGTAAACAGCAGTGGGGGGACTTAAGGTTGATATATGACATGATAGTTTGTCTCCTTTTCTTTATATTGTCTTTATTCTTCTTTTCATGTATCTGTCCTGATTTTCCCTCTCTCAGAGCCTTGGCAGGGGAGCAAAAGAAGCTCAGAAGTACATAGCTTGCGACTGAGTAATGGTCTACTGAAGGCAGGGAATCTCTTTTTTTCAGTTCTTCATGGTTTTTCTTACTTTGTACATGAGCTGTTAGCCTAGAAGCCCTCCTGATATTTAGCATTCCTTCCACACTGGTTAATTTGTGCTGGTTGCAAGAAGCACGTGGTGGGGATTTGGGGCCGGCACTCGTAGAGACGTGCTAGTTATCACAAGCAGGGAAGGGAAATGTCACTGTCGTGTTGCACAGCCCAAGAAAAGGGAACAAAGGAATCAACACAAAGCTTTTTTCTCACTGCCCACATAAACCCACTGCAGTGTAGCAATGAGTGCTGAACAGATGTGGAAGCACGCCTGAGGTGGAGGAGACCCTCAGGTGCCACCTTCACAGGAGATGTTGTGCTGCTCTCTCTTCCCAGTGCTGATTGGAGAGGTCAGGGCTCTCAGCCAAGAGAAACGGTCCTCTTTCCCACATTAGCCAGGCTTTTTTTGTCCTCCTGAATTTAAAACCATGTAGGTGACCCTGGCTGAGGAGGAAATTGCCCGGGATGAGTGTGGTCTATGTGCTTCTCAGGGCACAGACAAAGCCTTGCAGAAGGGTGTCCTGCGGCTGCTCAGAGTGCGTGGAGGATCTATGGATTCTCTTTGCTGGTGTTGGTGAGCAAGGAGCAGCTCTTCAAGCAGTGAGTGCAAGCCCTGTCCTCCATATGGGTGGGCACATCAGTGCTGGCCTTGCTAGCAGGCTTCCATACCGCAAGTTGGGCAGAGGAGTGGGCTGGCAGCATGACCACGGGCAGGAGAATCAGGGCCCACATCATACACCATCTGAGCATGAGGAAAGACAGAGACAGAAGAAGGGTAGCATGCACTTGCCTCTGTGGTCCAACTCCTGGACCCGCTACCCAAAGGGAAGGTCTCTGCCCAGCCAAGCTCCCTGGGAAACTCCTGATAGCCGAGAGTGATATGGAGCCCAGTGATACCCTGCTCCTCCCCAAAACGCTCCTGGCCTGCTACGTAATTCCTTTATTTTTCTATCAGCCTGTATATAGAGCTTGACTGTTCACTCAGGAGACTGCATTTGGCTGATGTGTTGGCATCCTGTCTACTTGTACATGCAGCTGTCCTCTCCTCTTATGCCCCGACTAGGACTTGTCAGAATAAAGCTGTGAAACTTCTCAGACAAAACCAGTATTGGTAATGAAGGTTTCAATTGTAAGCACTCGTAAAGTTCAGTCTGAACTAAATCTTCTGTCAACAAATATTTCCTACAGTTTTGTATTTTCTTTTATGTCTGATACATGTCATGGATTTCTTTTGGTGATATCTTGGGAGAAGACACCAGGAAAACCACTCAGCCAAAGATTTCCCTGTAGATGAAGAAAGTCAGACCTGTAACCCAAATCTAGCTGTTCTGTATTAAATGGGAGAAAGCAAAGCCTTGGATTAGAAAACCCCTGGAGTTTTGTGAAACATTTGATCCTGGTCTGACCCGTGTGGCTCAAGCCTTTGTGGCTCATTGTATGTCTTTTTACAATGAAAAAAATACACAGTAAAACCAGGCCTGTATGGTCATGATCCCTGGAAGTAAATGCATTAAAACAGAATAAATCAATTCAGAAAACTGGCTGTCTTCCTTTTTGCTCCAAGTTACTTCCTCAACATCTGCCTTAGCTGTCCTTGGTAACAGAATTTTTCCACAGGGTGTGTATTTTGTACTTTGACAACTTGGTACAAATATTTTATTGTCAGAACTGGGACACAGTTACGCTTGCAATCCAACTACCTATTCTGAACTGCATGTGTCTGAGCTTGTGCATGTCTATGAAAAAAATTAAGCTTTTCTGTTCTCCCTCTAGTCCTCACAGTTCACATGGAACCAGCAGTATCATTCAGGCCTTCTGAGGGAAAAGCAGCTTGCTTTCTCCTGCTTTATAAAAAGAACGAGATTTCTCTAAAGCGATAAAAATTCCTGCATCAAAAAAAAAAAAAATTCATTCCACGTGAATGTTAATGCTACCTCCAAATGACGTGTGTGTGTGTGGAGTGCCTTTGAAAGAAGCCCTTCATAAAATCTGTTTGCATCAAGGGATGCAACTGGTGGACTTCCATCTGAATGTTGCTATTGTTCTAGTCTCTGTCACATTTGCTTTTCCAGTCATTCTCAGATGTAACTTCCCAACCACAAGAAATTGTTTTGAGTTGTCAGCAGTCTAATTCATCTAGATTTTCTTTGTTTACAGGAAGATTTTAGTGTCCAATGAGAAGAAGGGATTTTATTGCCAGCTCTTAGTCACTGCGGGGCAAAATGCTGGCAAGAGAGTAGATTTCCGCAGGTCAAGGTCCATAGGAGAGGAGAACTTTTTGTTCAGGTTACCGGCTTTAGCCTAGCAATAACTTTCTCGTGAAGTATCCATGCTGTACTTGGAAAGAGCAGGACTCAAGTCATCTGGTGCTAAGCTGAGCCGCTATGTCCTCAGCCCTATTGTATCCCATTTCTTCAAATTACACCAGCAGAAACCTCTGTCCACCCTCCTGCCCCAGGGCAGGCTGAGCCACACCTATGCCTGTCAATCCTGGCACTAGTTTGTCTAACCTGTTCTTTAAGATCTCTGATGTTGGAGAGGCCACAGCTCACCTCGGGAAGCTGTTCCAGCTTTTGTCTGTCCTCACAGTCTCCACTTTCTAACCAACATCTCTTTTAGGCAGTCTAAGATCCTCAGCTTGCGGGAAATGAGATGAGCTCTGCTGACATCAGTGAAGTTTCATCATTAAACATGCTTTGAAGATATGACCTAGTACTGTCAAAACCCAGTCCTTTCACTTCCCTCCTAATTTTTTATCTGTTCCTACTCTTTATCTCTTGATAGATTCACAATGTTCCTTCCAATCACTTTAACATCTAAACAGTGTGAAAGTGCTGACGCTCACTCCTACGTACCATCATCAGCATTCAGCTCTCTTTTTCTGTTCACATTTCTAAAACTTTCAGATCTTCATCTTCACACATGCCCACTACAGCATTCTGCTGGGGATCTAAAAAACACATCAGACATATAAAGAATTTTCTGAGATCATCTTCCAGCCTTGTCTTTCTGAGCAAATAAACCTTCTCTTTGTGACCCTCATCTGGCTTCCCAAGTTCAAATTTTCAGATATTACCTTTAATACCACTCATAGTGCAAGAGCTCAGCCTGTTCCTCTGTTATTACGTGTACCCTCCTACCTCTGTAGTGACATCAGTCTCCAGTGTTCATTTGACGTGTTGCTCAAAAGATACCTTCACATTTTCTTTGCTTTGTCCTTTTTGAATCTACAGCTTTCCAGACGTGTCCTGTCAAGGCTGTTCTTCTGTATGATCTCAGAGCTTTCCTTAAAGCCCACTCTGACTGCAAATGTCTACCTAGAAGATATGAAGTACTACCACCTTTTTTTAATTATTCGACAAGTTTGAATACAATTAAACCACAAACAATTGCCAAATGCCCAAGTGCATGTGTGCTAACTTTTGCAAGAATGACTTCCCTATCACTGCTGCTTTAATCTTCCCCCTGCTTCTTCTAATTCCTTTGCTCATTCATTTATTCAGTCTTGTCTTGAATTAGCAGCACATTCCACGTAGGTAGTATCATTCACTGCATGTTTGCGCAGATGCTCATATCTCTGCATTATTTCCCACCTCTGCCTGGGTTGTCAGTTGTGTTAGAAGTTCAGCATGGCCTAGGAGTTAGCTAAAACCCCCACGCCTCAGCCTGCATCTTGTCATGACATCTCTGGGATGTTCTTGCTATATGCTCCTAGATTCAACAGTGCAGAGTATGGCAAAGGTCTCAGAGTCATGTTTCAAATTTTGGGCACCAGCAGTGGTGCACAGGCACCAGCAAGGCACCCTCCTTGGGGAAAAGGTTGCCTTTATCTTTTAACCAGTGGGTAAGATACAGACATGATGAGCAAGTCTTCTTTAGGTTTGCCCTGAGGATTGCTGACAGTGGGGTCTTGCCCCCTAACGAGGGGAGCTCTGAACCATAGAATTTGCATTTGGTAGCAGTTTTTGCAGCCTAACTTTTCCTATCTTGGAGGCCTGCTATGCAGATTGTTTATTTGATTGTTGTTTGGCTGTTTACTTTGGACTGATTACATAAAAATACATTAACATTCAGCACTTATACAGAACTACTTACAGGTAGCAGTTTGCAAAAGATTTAAAGACAGAGAAATTGGAATCTTCACCAAAGATCTGGTTGGTCACAATCCATACGCTCTCCCATATTTTTAGTTTTTGTGGTGGCTGGTTTTACTGTTTATTTTTGTCCTGACTATAGCTCTACATAGTCTTGCTTTGTCTAGGCTCTACATCTATTGTTATACACACCTATTGTGAATCTGCTGTAATCTGTATCTCTACATGCCTTCACTTGTTTTCCTGCTTCAATGTTTCCTGTGCCTTCATCTGATATAATTAATCACTTCATCAAAAGAAACCTGATACTGATACCCTGCAAATACTTAGCCAAGTACCCTAACCTAGAGAAAATACTGGACTTGTTGAGAAGGCACCCACAGTGACAAGGCTGCTTCAGTGGGAATATTTGCCTTCAGGGACTGCTGGAATTACAAGATATTACAGAATGGGCCAATGTTGGCAAGGGCCATGTAGGAATAGCAGATGTGCTCACTTATCTCCATCGAAGATGCAGTCAGCCCCACATTGCTTCCTCTATCCATCTGAAAAAGCATCTCTTCAAGGCAGCCACAATTGGTTAAACATCAGTGAAAGCCAGGCTTGTCTAGCCCTTCCAACTCTCGCAGGGAAGAAACAATCAGAAGGCTACCGAAAAACTAATGAAAACACTTCTGCTTTGGGCCATGAGGATAGAAACCTGGAATCACAGCAAAAAAAGCATCTTTCTGGTCTGTTCTCTGCCTGCAGAATCAGTGGACATCTAAATTAGAACAATATGTACTAGCAGCACAGCCCGAGTGCAGGCATGGCTCCGGGCAGAGCCGAGCCTGGCTGCTGTGCCAAGCAGCATCATGCACCAGTGATCTCTGAGATCTGCTCCTTGCAGGGAGCTGAAGGCCACAAAAATCTCCTCCCCCACACCCTCCCTACATTTCTCAAGAGCAGGCCAGATCCACCTAATTAAATAGACTGTCTTCCAGGAACATCAGGGTTACCCTGAAAACAGAGGAAAGTGGAACTGCCACAAATATCATTATTTGTAGCACTGCTGGCAAAACAATAATGTGTATACAAAAGCAAAGCAAAAGGTAAGCATTTTTGTGCCCCATCTGAGTGCACCTCAACATGCTGATAGCGTTGGCATAGTCTCATCATGCTAGGAGGAAAAACACTGAACAAGCAAGCTAGGCTTGCCTCACTGTCCCTGTCAGTGGAAGCAGAAGCGTGTTATTATGAGTACAAATACAGAGAAGAATGTTTTCACCTGCTGACGTTAGCTTTGAGAAGTCCTGGCAAAAAAGAAATCTTTATGTGGCCAGTGTCTGCTATTCAAAGAATAATGCCTGACATGTTAATGTAGGCAGCTGGAGCATTATGAAAGAGCCTTATGCACAGTTAGATTGATTTGGCTGAATTCAAGTGTTGTGTAAGGGCTGCAAGCCACTTGCTGGTAAGAAGACCTGAATCAAAAGAGTTTGATCCTCCATTTAGACAGTCACAAGTGAGAGAGCCAGGGTAAATTTGGTTATTTCAAACATACCTTTGAGTTTGGCCCACTGCGTTCATTTACTTTGGCTCTTTTCTCAGCACAGTTTGAAGACTCATCATGTTTTGTAGCAGGGCTTTTTTTGCCATGTATTACACTAAAAAGGTCAGAGAAGTTGGAGTAACACCTTGAAGTTTCTCTCTGGGCTGTTTTTTTAATGCTTTCTATCCCCTGGTCTTCAGTTGTACAGGCGATTTGTACAGGCGATTTGTGCAGACCTTTAAAAAAGCAATTACACTATTGTTTAGCAAAAGCACAATGCCAGAAGTGAGTAATAAGCTAAACAATACCACCTCTTTATTCCAGTGGAATATGCATTTATGCCATTTCAAATTTCCGACTTCTAATTTTCCATTTCTGTAGTGTTACAAAGCTTTGGAAACTGCACTGTAGCTTGTGAGGCCCATGTGGTGCGGAAGGCTTTTCAGTAAAACAACTTTGCTTGGCAGTAGGTTCATTTTCCTATAAAATCAGAGTACTCACCAAAGTAAGACCAGTTCAGGAATGTCCTCACTCACCCTGCTGTCACACAGAGCATAAACCTTATCACTCCTTGCCACGCCAACTGCCCACATGCCCATCACTCTTTCTAATGAGCGCTTAGGTGAAGGAGACCCTTTATGGTTATTACCTGTGAAATCAGAGTCCCAGATCCTCTGTGGTATGAAGAAATGGACTGAATCATCAGTGTGGACTCTACCAATTGCTGTGGCACACAGCGAGACTTAAAGTGATTGGTTTAGACCTTCTTCATGGTGGTTTTGCAAATGTTTCAAGAAAGTGTGGTGCAAATTTCCTGTGGTTCTTTCACGGTTTCTGCACTTGCATTCATCTCATTTTTTAGAACCAGCTACATAGCTGAAAATACTGTTAAGTAATAAAAGTACAAAGTCATCTGCAGGTTAGGTCAAAGGTCCTCCAAAAGGATCACATTAGGGAACAAAGTGACAGACAGGCACCTCTGAGGAGGTCAAAACAGTCAAATCAGAATTACCAGCTTTGCCTTCTTAAAGCTTTTCATCTCAATATATGCAAGTGCATCTGGTCTGTGTTTGGGTATTGGAGTACTGCCTAAGGACATGGGCAGATACACCTTGAAATGCATTACAGAACAAGGACTGGTGAGGGGTTATACACAATTTTTAAGTGATGTACAGATCTTAGACCTAAAGCAGGGGATATTTTCATTTTCTCTGTTCTTGTCTATCCATCTCTTTTTTTAACTCACACTTTCCATGGAAACTAAACCTTGCTGAGACTTAAGCACTGACAGAAATAAGCTTAATTTCATGGAAGGCAGAAGATTCTTTGTTATGCCAGCTCTGACTTTGACACCATAGTCTTTTTTTTTTAGAGAAATGACAATGAATGGAAAGACTTGCTCACTCTTGTGCAGGCCTCAGCTCTGCTTGTGCTCTGGGCCTTTTGCCGGGAGGAGAAAGGCCACTGCTTTTGACCTTTCCAACGCTCCAGGAGGAAGACAGGCAGTTTAATCTAATAAAGAACTCTGCAGGTAATAGTTGCAACCTCCAGTGATAGCCCTCTGAGTGGTGGGACAAGGGTAACAGTTGCAACCTCTGGTGATAGCCCTCTGAGTGGTGGGACAAGGCAGAGAAAGAAGAAGCAGTTGAATTACCTCCCAAGATCTGGGGTGGTTTGGGAGCAACAAAAGAAGAAATCTTGTCAAACCAGATGCAAAGTTGTGAGGCCTGGGAAAGAGGACAGAACTGGAGAGGGGAAAAGGTTCCTTGCTGCGTGGAACAAGTTTTGATGCTATAGGCCTGTAACATGCTTGAAGTACAGCCTTTCTGTATTGTTCTGCCAGACTGTTAATCTTGGCTTGAATGGGAGAAATTACTGCAAATCTTGACAACCTACAGTCATGCTGCTCAGCTATTTTGATGTGCTTGGGCTGTGGCTTCTAATGCTTGAAGAGCTGCTGCATTTGCTCCTGGAGCTAGACAATGTTATTGCACAGGTGGGAGAGGGACACTCTGGTCTAGTTCATGCAAAGAAAGAAGATATTACTCATTGCCACTATGAAGCAGAGACATTTTTGGGAAAAGAGTGTTAGAAACTGTGAGCTGCTCCATTCCCCTGAGTCTTATGGCCAGAAGCAATCCAAGGATGACAGAATAGTAGAATAATTTCTGCCCTTGGTTACTATTACAGAATGTTTTGAAGAGATGCAGAAGACAATTAAAACTTGAATGGATTTCCTTTATTCTGCCCTCAGAACTGAAATGCTTATATAATACAGACAATATGCCTCTCCAGCATTGATTTCCCTCCTACTTGCCATCTTCCTCTACCACGTTTCTTATTTGTTTATAAGGACAGATTATACTTGCGAGATGTCTCTGAACCTGGCAATGCCTACAAAACACGCTGCTCAGTTGTACAAGTGACAGTCATGAACACCAAAGCTGGCTGGATACGTTACACACCCAGTTTACCCAAAATGTAATTCAAGACAAGCCATTTACTCAGTTCAACTACACATAAAGCAGAGCGACTCTGTGCAGGAATGCGCAAGATCAGTAAGAAGGCCTTAAGCAGTGTTCGTTCATGTCTGCACATGTCTTCTCCACTTATAGGGAAGTACAATATGCTGGGGATTTTCTTGGCCAACTGCTTTAAGGTGCTTCAACTTACTATCTCCTAGATAAACACAATAAATCACAAGCTCGTTTAAAGGCAGAGCAAGCCAATTTCTCTGATAAGCAAACCAGCCTCTGCAAAGTTATTTCCTTTCGATTCAGTCTTGTTTGCCCATTGCAAAACCAAATCATGTGGCATTTGTTGAAAGAGCAGGATTAGCAGTGAATAGTAGAGCAGTTTAATATTTCTTCCATCACCCATAAATGTGGGCAAAAAAGGCAGATATTGAGCTGTGTGCTCAGCTACCCAAAGACAACTACACTGTTCTTGGTTTGTATGTTAGCTCTTTCTCCATGCTCTCACCTAATTTCTGTCCTTACCTCCCTTGTTTTAGCATGGACCAGCACATTGGTCTGTAGGGCAGGAACTGCCATTTGTAACCCTTTGGGAGCTACTGATCTTGTGGAGATGATGACAACCTGCATTGACTAAAAACAGCCAAAGAAAAAGAGAGTTGAGTCCACTGTGCAGGGAGGGATGGGGCCTCAGGGCAACATGGAAGGTGCCTTATGTGTCCCTGGGCAGCAGAAATGGTCAGGTTAGCCAGAGAAGTGGTTGGGTGAGTCCAAGGGGGCACTCAGACCAGAGCAGGTGGGAGAGACGCAGGCACGACAGGGACCCCATGCGGTCCCTTTGCAATGAGGCAGAAACAGCTCCTGCCCACACCGCCTGCCCAGGTATGGGGACTCGCAGAGACGGGGGCCTTAGAACCACCAAACACAACCCTCAGGACTTCATGGCTATTGAGTCTTTCTCAGCCTTTTTTGCCAGGTACTAGATCCTCTGCAACTGAAGAGCTTAGGTTGATAATTAATGAAAATTAAGTTGTGCAGAAGGCATAAACCCCCACATTAGAAAGCTAGTTTATGACACCATTCATTAGGCAATTGCTCAACATCAAAAAGAGACAGCCCAATGTGGCATTTCCATTACCTGGTTTTATTATACTGAAGGATTTTATAGAGCGTGTACTCCCTGCTGGGAAATGTGACTTCTGAACAGCTTCTTCACCCTCCAAGGGTGTTACCATTCTCTCGGGTTTCTGGAAATGAGTCTTGCATTCAGAGCACCTCCAGAAAGGCTTTGACTCATGCATCTACACAGGCAAAGAGGGGTTTATGCATAGGAGAGGAAAAATCATCCTGAACTCTCACGCGATTTTGGAGGAAAAAAACATTCCACCACTTCTCTTTAGTATGGAGTTCCTTAGTATGCTGACACTCATATTCATTTCCATACTCCCACCAAGTATCTTGGATGCTTTCCTAGAGGCAGCGTGAGAGCCAAGGAAGAACTCATGCTCACCGCTATTGTCCACTGCAAAGGAAGAAGTGGACAAAAAGATACTGTGAGGTTTGAGCCACTTGTGAGCTCAGTGGAACATTGCTGCTCTCCTGGGAGGAAGGGACATGACCCAACAGCAACACTGGCCATGCACAAAATACATGAAACCATTTAAATCCATGTGTGTACGTACATGTACAAGTGTATGTATATGTGTAGACATGCTACAAAACATAAGCTACAGCTAAAGAGACTTAAAAGCAGAGGAACAAACTATGAGGAAGGACAACAGGGAAAGGAAAACTTTAAAAAGGGGCAAAAAGGCTTCATTTAGGCTATTTGAGCACTATAAAAATGTCGTCTTTTGTCACTTTGCTGGAGGGTGGAGGATAAGAAAGCAAGTACTATATTATTCAATCGATAACAGTTGCAAATGTGAAACAGATTAAAAGAATGAGTCATTCCCATTCTCATGGTCAACTACCAAAGTCTGCTGAGGCAGCTGATACTAGAAGTTTTGTCGGCACAGTTTCATGATCCATAGTCCTTAGGGTGACACAAGTTATGAGCAGTCATTCCTCAGCACATCACATATGAGAGCTGGACAGGGATTTCCTTCCCTCGCCCAGCTGAGGGGACGGGGGTGGCAGCAGTGCCACTGCTTCTCTGCCCTGCCTGTGCCAGGGCAGGGGAAATGCTGGTCCCATTGCGAAACCCCAGCGCTGAGAAGAAGAATCAGCACCACGGTCCATCCTGGTTTTTTGGAAGAGAGGGATGGAAAAGAGATGGACCACAATCTTAACTCAGCTTTGAGCCCTTCACTTCCCAGATTTGGATGCTTTTGCATGTTCATGTTTGATGTTCATGTTTGATCAAGAGGAGGGGAGGGGTGGGAAGGATCCAGGATTTGTCTTCTCCTCTTTTTTGCCTCCCATCAGTAAATACAGGGGCTTTGGGGCCAGTTTCTTTATGGGAACAGGAATCAAGACTGACATCTCAAAATATTTCCCTGTGGTCCCTTGGGTATTCACAGTGGTCTTAGTTCCTTGAAAGAGCACAGAGGTAATTTCACTGCTTGGAAAAAACCCATCTGTGACTTCACTGCACATCTCATGAAGGAGCAGCTCCACTTGGTCATGTCTATTCAAGAGCAGCTACTTACTGCACACTTCCCCTTCCTTCCCCACACTCTGAGGTTGCTGCTAGCTCATGGCCCAGCAGTTAAACAGAGCCTCAGCTCCTCTTCCTGTAGCTGCCCTGGACCAGAGGAATCGAAGAAAGACTGGATAGCACAGACAATGCAAAGGGAGTGTTTACGTGTACACAGTATCTTTACCTGCTAGGAAGGCTGGTTGCCCTTTGACAGCTTTAACTCCTCGCACAGAACATTTCATCATGGGTGATTTTGCACCGAAGACCTTTGAAGTGAAAGGCAGTAACACTTTTGACGGAGTCATATTGCAACACCATCTCCCTTAAATAGCCACACACCCTTATCATTCCCATCTCTATATTTTATTCTAATGAGGCGTTACCCCTGTACTCCTTTTGCACTTTTTGGCAGAGAGGGGATCTGTTAATTAGCCAGACATTGCATTTTTAGTGGAAGTCTGCTGCAAAAGTCTTGTTTTTCTAAATCTGACCTGTTGAGTGATTCATGAGATCCATATTAATACATGGAAAAGTACAGCTCCATTGGTTAGCAGCCTAAATCTGCCAGATGGCTCAGTAAAAAGATAAGCTGCAGGAGAAATTTCACACTCAAAAATAGCATTGTGACAGCAGCATCCATTAGCCTGAAGTTCACAATATAAAGCTACCATGCTACGGCATTTTTGAGTACGCTGCACTCTCAACCGGGATGCAAGGGAAGATCAAATTTAGAAAAGAAGGGTTTTAAATAGAAGTTCAGTTCAAAAATAAAGTGTACCCTTGGAAGTTATGTTCCTGTAATAAATTTAGAAACAACAGCAGAATAAAAAAATCTACTAGCATTCTCAGGTGACAGGCAGTATAGTCAGGTGGACATCTCTGAATATGACATGCTGTTTCAAATACAGACTTCCAGGAAAAACAGGGGCAGGACCATGTCTTCTTTTTCTGTTTATTATACAGCGCTAAGAACATTGGAGATGTGTGAAAAACTATAAATCTTCATAGGCCATCTGGCTCCAATGGCATGACAGCTTATAGCAATAGTTTCATGCACCCGTCGGTTGTCTCTTGGTTTTCCAAGTAATGAGTAACTCTGTGGCCAAATTTTCAAACCTCTGCTTCCAACAAGGCACACGAGTAAGTGCCTATTCAGATCTGTTCTGCCCATAACAGCTTCCAGTCTGACATGCCTGGACAGATTTTTAAAAGCACTTGGCAATAATATTCCATCAATAGCCTGAGGAGAACTGGGTGAGATATTGTGGCCAAAACTTCTCTGGTAGAAAATGTACAATATTTCCAACATTTAAAATTAATTTCAAAAAAGGTAACTTGCTTATATCAGAATTCAGGGAAGAAGGAGTTGAGCATAAAAAGGCACATTAAAAAGGGGTGTTTATATTTGTTTTGCCTGCAGAAGGGATTTATTTTTCTCCTCATGCATATTTTACTGGGAAATTCCATCCAATGTTTTGTTTAATTCTGAAAAATTAAAAAAAAACCAGAATGCAATATTGTGTGAAATATTAGCAACACATTAACTCTTGTGAGTTTAAACTACAACAGAAATATTTTCTGCAATCTTTCAGCTTGTTGCAGATATTGAAAAAAAAAAATTATTGTTGACCTAGGCTGATTTTTTTCCCAGCTGTTGGAAGAACAGCCACAAACTGGAAAATCAGTTATTCACATGGCTTGAATACTGTTTTGTTTGTTGGTTTTTTTTTTTTTTTTAAACCTATCTCCAATTTTAGATGAGTTTATGAGACAGAGAAAATTTAGTCCTATGCATTTCCCTGAAAATACAAATCACTGGAGGAGCTGGGGAGAAAGAACTTCCCACCCCTGCAGGTGATTATCTCTGTCAGAAAACATGAGGACAGACTGTCATTTTTACACAGATAATGAAGGTATAATGGAGACTCTACTTAAAGATGTCCTATTCTTCCTACTGTGTTTAAAGAATTTGCTTAAGGAAAAGAGACAGGGTGGGTTTCTATATTGCACTTGTCATATTATACAACAAGATACATGACACTGCATTAATCATACTCCTTATTGGTGATTTTTTCACCAGTTCATCTCACTGTTTGTTTAGACTATTTTTACAGTTAAAAAAGAAAACCTTTCCATCTATATTCTCTTTTCAGGAAGAGAGAGTAACAATGTAATGAAGTTTGTTTTGGTAATAGAAATGTGATATTGAACATAGGAAAAAATATTTTGTGCTGTATTATAATCATTAAACTTCTGTTAATCCTAGTAATACTTCTGACAATGATTTTCCCAGATATTTAATCTGGCCTAGGCACACCTTTAATTTTGTAGTAGGTAGTTTAATTTTGGGGTATAATCTGGAAATCTACATTGGACTATTTTGATTATTTTAGTTTTGCATTGACCTATAAGAATAAAGAATATTTGATGAAAAAAAATAACAACATTTCCTTGCGGAATGCCCAGGCATTCAGCTCCAAGTCAAAATCTGAAGCCCCAGAAGCTGATGAAACTCTATTTCTGTCAGCACAACACCAAGACTGGGCTCCCAGCTCCTTGGCAGGGAGTATGGGAGCCCTGGCAGTCAGGAACTTTGGATTCCTGGCAAAAACTCAGTTAGAAATTGTTAAAAAAAAATCACTTTCAAAATTACTATTTTTGAAATACGTCTTCAAAAAAAAATCTGGATTTCTTTTGAAAATAAATTTTCTTGGCAAGTTAGGGGTTTTCTTGCATGGAAATTCCAGCTTTCAGTTATCATCAAGCTATCTGTGCTTTAGTTCCCCATTTGTTGGAGACAAAGGCACTTTTCTATTCTATAGGGATAGTTCTTTTGTGAGCATAAACACATAGTGGGTTGTGGAGTAGTCAGGTAAGACAGGACTGGAGTGCCAGAGCTACCACAGATCACTTCTGGTAATTTCAGGCCTGTCAGTCTCACTTCAGTGCCTGGTAAAATTTTGGAGAAGTTTATTCTGAGAGTTACTGCAAAACATTTCAGAGAAAACACAGTTGTTGGTCACAACCAGCACGAGGGTTCACAAGGGAAAAGTCCTGCTTAACCAACTTAATTTCCTTTTATGACAAGGTCATCCATCTAGTTGACCACGGGAAGCCAGGAGATGTGATGGGTTTGGATTTTAGCAAAGCCTTTAATACTCTCTCTCACAGTATCCTGCTGGACAAAACGCCCAGCACACAGCTAGACGAGTCCATAATATGTTGGGTGAGCAATTGGCTGACGGGTCCGGCTCAAAGAGGTATAGTAAATGGAGTTACGTCAGGCCGGTGGCCAGTCAGCAGTGGGGTTTCCCAGGGCTTGGGTTTAGGGCCAGTGCTCTTAAATGTTTTTATAAATGATCTGGACACAGGAATCAAATGTACGTTAAGTAATTTTGCCAAAGATATTAAACTAGGGGGAGCTGTAGTCTCCATCAAGGGTAGAGAAGACTTAGAGAGAAATCTGGGTAGACTAGAGAGCTGGGCAGTCACCAACTGTATGCAATTTAACAAGAGCAAGTGCTGGATTCTCCGCCTGGGGCAGGGTCATCCTGGTTATATGCAGAAACTGGGGGATGAGAGGCTGGAGAGCAGCCCCACAGAAAGAGATCTGGGGGTTTGGCTTGATGGCAAGTTCAATATGAGTCAACAGTGTGCCCTGGCAGCCAAAAGGTCCCGGGGTGCATCAAGCACAGCATAGCCAGCTGGTCGAGGGAGATGACTGTCCTGCTCTACACCGCACTGGTGCGGCCCCACCTCGAGTACCGTGTGCAGTTTTGGATGCCTCAATATAAGAAGGACATCAGACTATTTGTGTGTCCAGAGGAGGGTGACTAAGATGGTGAAAGGTCTCGAGGGCAAGACTTAGGAGGAGTGGCTGAGGTCACTTGGTTTGCTCAGCTTGGAGAAGAGAAGGCTGAGGGGTGACCTCATCGCAGCCTACAACTTCCTCAAGGGGGGCAGCAGAGGGAGAGGTGCTGATCTCCTCTCTCTGATGACCAGCGATAGGACATGAGAAGATGGAATGAAGCTGCATCAGGGGAAGTTCAGGTTGGACATCAGGAAAATGTTCCTCAGTGAGAGGGTGGACGGTCACTGGAGCAGACTCCCCAGGAAATTGGTCATGGCACCAAGCCTGTCGGAGTTCAAGGAGCATCTGGATGAGGCTCTTAGTCATATGGTTTAGTTTTAGGTAGTCCTGCAAGGAGCAGGGAGTTGGACTTGATGACCCTTATGGGTCCCTTCCAACTTGGGCATGATTCCATGATCTCATCTCATCTCATCTATAGTAAAAGCATATATTGAGTTACGAGTAAGAAGACAAAATTTGAAAAAAACTATATAAAAAGGAAAAATAGTAGTAGAGCTGCAGAAAGAGGAAACAGCAATGTAACAGCTTGCATCTCCAACTTTTGAAATTCTTCAGGATTAAGCAGACAATCCACTATGAACAATATGCATACCTAGCCTCATAAATGTGTTGGATCTACATATATGCCAACATCTTTGACTAAAATTACACTTCAGCTTTTGATGAAGCTACATGTTTGAGTGCTTGTTGAAAATCCTGCCGAAGAAAGACAATTTTCCTGATTTTTTTAAAAAGTTGTGCATTTTGAAGGTCACATGATTTTCTTTGGGAGATGTGGCTTCTCAGAACATTAAAAAAATTAAACAGGGTGAGTACGGAGATAAGAAACTCACCTGAAATCAAGGGGGCTATTTACAAAAGTATTTCCATTGAAATAGGCAGTTGAAAGAAGCAGCAGCAGTCATGCTACACGAGTGAGAGGTAAAAGCTGATCCACTTAACCATAAAATCAAACTGACATAGAGATACCACTGAGGGAATTACATCTGTCCAAAACCAGAACAGGTAGAGCATCTGAGTTGGGCAGGTACAGTAAACATTAGAGGAGATAGATACTGGATAGTTACTCTGCAGGTCTTTGACTATGAATAATCCACATGAGGTTTATTCAAGAAGTGCTGGAGAGCATCTCCCTGTGAGCCAGCAACTTTGCTTGCAAAAGGGACCACAAAGTACAGAAGACACATGGCAAGTAACAGCTAACACACAGATGGTATACCAGCATACAAGCCGACCACACTTTACAATCAACTTGTGCTTGACAGAATTTTGCTTTTACAAAGGAGAATTTATGTGCGAGGTGGGCAAGGCAAAAAGCACACATTCTGGAAGAAGCATGGAGATCAGGACTCAGAAGCAAAACAGGGTATAAACCAGCCCAACATTATGAACTCATCCCAGCCAGCCACTGTCTCCAAAAAAAGTGGCAACACCTGAGCACTGTTCCAGAAAACACAGCTAGACATGAAGGGTTTACTTGTGTTTTCCCAATACTAGCAGCTTCCTCTCTGTATGACATTTGAAAATGAAGGCAGAAAAGAAAAAAAACAAAACAAAACAAAAAACAGGGCAAATAGAAAAAGAGAGAAAGAAAACCCCAATGAGAAAAAGCAGAAAAGTTTTGCAAGAAAGCACAGTCAAGACTACACATGCTGCCTGGCTAAAAAGAGAACTCAAGATGGCACAAGAAAGTCCTGATAGCTTTCCAAAAGCAAGGGTAAAAAAGGGTGTTAAAACATGCAGAGATGAATAGATCAAGCAAAGAACCCATGGCAAGCACAGACAAAGAGAAACACATTGCCAGTACATCCTGCCTTCTCTTCAGGGGCTTTCAAGGACACCAGAAAAGAGAACAAGCGAGTTCATTGAGGAAGAAAAAATTCCACCAACACCCCATTGATCCAGGAAGACCGCTGGTGGAAAAATGCCTTTGAATCATACCAGTCTGAATGAAATCTGTCCAAAGCAGGGTACCTCAGGCCCACTACTGACACTGCTGGGCAAGGATGCTTTTTTATGTGGTCAAAACATGGGGACATTAATGTGTTTCACACTTGCTGCAGAGATGGTACCTTTCAGGGCATGGTATTAAGGAGGTCCGTACACAGCACCACTGCTGGATCTGTAAAGCAGGGACTGGAGGAGGACATTGCTGGAAGGGCAGCAAGAACTACTTTACCCTAATCTTCATGGCCACTTCAGAGATTTTTGCTAAGCTCTTTCTTCTTCTCTTTTGCCATCTGAGCTATTTATGAACCTGTCCCAAAATAAGCCCTGACTGACCCCTGCAGCTTCTTTCCTCTGCTTTTCACGGTGTGATCCCAGCCCAGGAGAAACTCCCTGCCTGAGCATGGGGCTGCTGCTCTGCAGACAAATGAAATGGGTCATATGCCTCGTATACTTCAGGGCTCACCCTTGTCAGATGCAGAAAAGACAGGGATTTGACCCTTCCTGCTTCAATAGCTGCCTGCAGACAGGCTCCCCACAGATCTAGCTGAGCTGGTGATACAATGACTGGAAGGCCACCTTGCACTCTGGTGTTAACTAAGCCATTGCCATACTCATGACACCTCCCAGCGATGGGGTACTCAAGCCAGCCTTTCCCCACCTGTAGGGCTGCGGTCTGTGAGATCTGAGATGGGGTGCTGCGAGCAGCAAGCCCAAAAGAGGCTGAAGCACCCTGTGTGAGCAGCTGCTGGGCCTTTTGTGGACGGCATTCTGGTCATTTTGCTTGCAAGCCAGAAGAGTGCAATACAATTGGGAATCGCACTTATATCCATTTTAGAAGGACAGCAAATACAGCGATAATTTTCATTACGTTAAAAGCTGTGTGTCAGACAGCTAACCTTGGGCAGCTGCTTTTGCAACTTGGCTGGATTTGAATGGATTCAGCGTGCACTCAGATTTGAATCTGAGATTACCCCTTAATCCTCCATCTCCTCATCATTTCATGTAATTTGATTCCATGCAATCTCCTCAGCAAGAGCTCCTGTTACGACATAAAGCACACAGGATGTCACTGTGCCATTCACTTAATCTGGGCTCTCCCCCAAGATCAAGATGTTTGTTTGTTTGTTTGTTTGTTTATATATTTAGCCAGGCTGTGAAATCCAGCTTTTGGAGGGGACACAAACAGCCTTTGATCTTTAGCAACAATCAGCAATGAGCTTTTGATTCCTGCAACCACTTACATTGATTTGCCATGGCTCACAAACTCAATGCTGTCTTCCCAAGGAGAAGGACAAGAAACATCTTCTTTGTCCTTGTTGTTCAGTTTCTTAGCTTTTAAGATGAACATTTAGGCTTTCTTCTTTATTTTCTGCTCCCCAGACCTGGTGAGAAGGAGCTGGAGAAGCCGTGAGGCTGAGGGAGGCAAGGGAGGGAAATGGAAGAGGTTGCAGCCTGGAGATGGTGCAAAGACTCACTCAGATTGCTGATGACGGGACTGCATGCAAAAGGTGACCAAAAGATTATCACTGCTGCAGCTTTGCCAATATACTTCTGTGCCCTCTGACTTACTCAGTTCAGGATGGCAGAATGGACTTCTTCCCCTCACTAAATTATTTATACTTTAAAATGCAGACTACACTAGGTGTTAAGAAGTGTTTTATCTAAAATGTGAATAATCATTTGCCTAGTACCTTACCCTAGACAAAACTGAGAAACAATCTGTTCCAAAGCCATAGGTCATATATTTTCTTAGAAGATGATTTTAAAATTTCTAGATTGACTACAACTGCTCAACTCAAGAGACATTAAGCAGCAGCAAACTGTAGCCTCTGACCTGCTTGCTATCTGTCACATTATCTGGTTTAAAGAAAAAAAGCAGTCACACGGTACATTTTAGTATCACTTCTTCACTGTGGGATCGCATGAAAACACTAGGTCCTTGGAGCATGATAGTGCATGAAGCAAATGCCAGGCAGCTAAGTGATTTCCACAGCTTGCTAAGGTATAAAGATTGCACTTGTTTCTTACAGCTGTGGTGAAAATAGAATGCTTTGTTTATTCATCAACAGAACAACAGAATAAGAAGGGATGGGGAAACACCACTGAAGAAGGATCACCCAAAGCAATAGATGTCTCCTCTTCTTAAGACGGATAACATGGAGTTAAACAGAATCTCAGAGTTATAGCACAAAATGAGCCCTCCTGCCCCCACAAAGAGCACAGCATTGCTGCAATCAGCCTCATTCGCAGCAGGCGTCCTCTGCCTGTGTAAACTGTTCCCCACCGGCTGCAACTCCTTTCTCCACACTTTCCCTCAGGTATCCTTCTCCAAAGGCTGCCGTACTGCCCCGCTTCCTAGAGTTTTTATTCAAGTCTTATGGCTTTTATTCTAGCTCCACAGTCAGACTCTTTTTCGGCGTTAAAGCAATGACTGCTCCCAAACAGTTATCAGACTTTATTTCCTAATTAGAGAGGTGTAGGCAGTACAACACACACAATGCCAGTAATGTGGTATTATCTATGGCTTATGGATGTTTATCTAGTATCTGCCAAAAACTGACTTTTTTTCCTGCCTGGCATAACATTTTGGCACTCTTTTGAAATCAAGAAGAGAGACAGCTAAGCCTCATCTATGCCTCAATGAAAATCAAAAGATAACACTCCTCTGCAAACCTGGAAGGCCATTACCACTCAATGCTGCACAGAAATTACAATGCAAAGAACAGGTCAAAGCAAAGATGGGATTTGATTTGAAAGTTCTGCCTTAAGACCCTGGAATCCTGTTCCATCCATGCATGTGTATGTGATGGAAAAGTTTTAGCAGCAATAAGTTTTGCTAAGTAAACAACAGCAAGTTAAGACAGAAGAAAAGTATTTTGATTCCACTGTCATCTAAACAGCAATAAGCTATGCCTAGCAGTAAGTTATGAATAGCTTTCATGTTCTGAAACTTCACAATTTTAAGTTGCCTGTATTTCACGAGATTTTTTTTAACTAAAATGAAACTAAGAAAGCTGCAGAAATGACCTCATGTTTTTCACTACACCTACAAAAATATTAGTGTTCTGTTTTTATAACCACGTAGCAGTTTACCTTTGCTAACAAACATTAGTTTCATGAATCCACGTGAAAAAAAACCAAACCATTTTCAAAATAAATTCTACCTAACTGATTAATATCTTGCCATTCTAAAAGTTTGGGTTTGGGTTTTAAATTTTTTGTCATCCCGCAATATAGTTTAAACTGAAGTCTCAGATAACAGATTCCTAATGTGAATACTGAAACAGAGAAATAGAAGCAATAGAGAAATTAGTCATGTCTGCTTGTCAAACTGTTTTCAATTTTGATTATACATATAGAAGGCAACACTCAAAATTTCCAGTTTCATGTCTTGCAATACCTTTTGCAAATGTGCCTGCATCTTTCAGAGTAGAGTGGGGAAGAAGGTCATAAAGATATGAAATTTTGTGGTTTTCTTCTTAGTGGAAAGCAGTGGAAATCTTCTGGACTTGTATCTGACAGGAGGATTTAACTTTCAGATTGTATATAATATAAGTATTATCCATGTACTTCAAAAATGTGCATGGCAGATCCTATCTGACAATATATATAAAACAATAAATACATGCCATGACAAAGCTAACAAACACGATGACAAAGATCCGCTCATTCAGGCAGGGTATATATAAGGTGTGTGTATATATATATATATATATATATATATAAAAGGGACTTTCAGCCAAAATGTATCCTCATTAAATACCTAAACCTGCAGCAACATTGAAGGAGGTGAAGGTCTTAGGACATTTATAGAAACTGTCTCCTACTTTCTTAGTGCAATGTTTCCACCTCCCTCCTACAGAGCTACCACTTGTGGGCTGACATGTAGAAAAGGAGAGGGATTGTGGATTCTAAAAACAGACCTCCCTTGCACACAAATAAGCCTAATTCCAGCTAAAAGGATCCCTGGGAGAGACAACAGCAAGAGAAAAAATACCACAAACAGCATACCAGCATGCATAACCTGAGGTTGTCTCAACAAAACTTCTGAAGATGTTGGGTATTTGATGGCCATATTTTTATTAAATAATGAAAATATTCACAATCCCAGTCTTTCACAACCCCAGCTGTCTGGGCAGTTTAACCACTCCACTTGCATGGCTCTGCAAACCCACGCTGCAGATGCTCCTTACCTGATTTGCAGCGGCACTATCATATTTCACTGGTGCAAGCACAAGGAACAGGAACTCACGTGGCTGTGGTAATTCCCACAAGCTCCCTGGTGCCTGCTTCAGAGCCATGAAGTATTCTTGCAGTGATTTTTTAAAGTGTTGCTACTTGTGACCTGCAAACCTACATCCCAAACAAGCACATGCTCTGAGCGTATTTTGAGAACTGGCAGGAAGCACCTCATGATTATACTGCTTTCAGCCGCTCACCTTCCTTGGTATTCAGCTTTCTAGCAAATTATTTTCGACTAATATTTCTGTATGAAACTTCTAGTATCCTATATAGAAAATTTCCTTTCTGTCTGAGGGCCCAGGAATCTTAGAAAGTGGATCTTGTGGATAGTTAAGAGACAAAAGAGACGTATCAGATCAAGCACACAGCAGAGGGTCAAGAGGCGGCAGTCACAAGTTGCAGCAAGGGAAATTCCACTTGGATATAAGCGAAAAAACATCTTGCCATGTGAGTTGTTTAACACCAGGATAGGTTGCCCAGAAATGCAGTGCAATCTGCATCCTTGGAGATTGTCAAGATGTGATTGAACAAATTCCTGAGCAAAGTGATCTGGCTTTGAAATAAGACCTCCTTGAAGCAAGAGGCTGAACCAGATGACCTGCAGAGCCCCTTCCACGCTCGGCTACCCTGCGGTGGAGCGGGCCCACATCCTTCCCACAGCATCACCCCTCAGTGCGGCTGACGTGCCAGGCTGCATCCCAGAGCAAATCCTAAGAGTGAGCTTACCGTGCAGCACTGATCAGTTCACAGTACAAACATTTTACTAATGCTCAGCCAAAACACTTGCTACCTTAATTTCGCCCTGTTATTTCATGGTAAGCTTTCATGTGATGGTTGTCGTTTGATTCAAACTTGAGCTTTACAACTTTTAAATATATGAAGCATTCCCTTTTGTTATCTCTAAAGTAACCGTTCATATTTAACACTTAATCTTCCCTCTTAAATCACATATAAACCCCAAAATGTTTTTACTTTTTCTTTCTGTCCAAAAGCAGATAGTAAGTGTAAAATCTTGGCCCCTTTCAGTTCAATAGGATTTTAAAAATTTATTTTGATTAAATAAGACTTTATCCTATATCTCAGACCTCTGTAAAAATGATCTTTTTTTCCCTAATTTACAAGATAACACTATGTACTTAGTACTGCACCAGCTAATTTTTAGGCAGTAACATTTGCTTAATTTCATATCTACATCTAGACCTGCCATACAATCTGCAGAATTAATAACTGTATCTGAGATTATTTTTCTCACATTTTTAGTTAATATTTTTTGAAATTATCTCAATTTATTATTTTATAACTATGATTGCAAACAGATAGTGTTTCTATGTCTCTGTATGCATGTCTGATTTCTCAGTGTAATTCTGTTGACAGTTCTCTTCATTTGTCTTTCTGGAAACTGTGTGTAAGATATAACCTCTGCATGTCTATTAACTAAGACTGGACTTAGCCCTATTCCCAGAATCCAGTTCTAGGTTTACTTATATTCTGTGTCTGGAGTCCCAATTATATGGCCTGTTGTACAACTATTTGCAACTTATGTCAGTTAATTATTTGATGGCAAAAGTTCTGTATGTCATGACTCTTCTTCATTCTTTCTATTAGGGAAAACGCCAGTGCAGAACATATGCTAAAATATGTTCTGCCAGTATGTGACTTCCCAAAAGGAAGCCAGGCCACAAGGCCAGTCTGACTTCCTTGGTGATCTGCTTTTACCACATCTGACTTTCTTTTATTAGACATATGCAAAATTAGACTTGTAATTTTGGCTCCTATCATCCTGCCCTTTCTAATCGAGTGACAGATGTTCCCTCTGGCATTTGGTAGTTCTTAGGTACAAGATAAGAAAGATAAGTTTAGGAAGGTAAGTTATTAACTGGGTTTGTCAACACACCATTGCCCAATAATGAATAGAAAGGCTAAATGATCAGTAGAAGTGGAAAAGAAAATTTTTATACCCATAGACATTGGGATTCTAACAGGGATGAAACAGTACATGTAAGCACATATATGGAAAACCAGCAGAGCTGCTTGACTGGTGAACATATGTGCTCAGCAACACGATTTAGAAAAATCAAATTGGCTGGGGAAAAAAAAAAGGAAAAAAGCTTACATTGGGGGAAGAAAGGAAGTAAATTTGTTCTTCACATCAATCAATTTGGATTTTCAGGGCTTTTCCCTCCTTCCTAGATTTCTTTCAAGCTTACTTGACACAAACTGTTTGGAAGGTAACGGGTTTGTCTGAGATCACCAGGGGGCATGAATAAATCCTCATTTTAGGAAACAAGGGCTGTTTAGGTCATTCTCTAGGGTACATGGCTAGGATCATACAGAAACTCCCAAAGAAGTGACAGGAAGCTGCAGAAGACTCAGAGGAGAACATCTCGAGAGGTTCTTAATATGCGATTATTATACAAAATATAGAAACTGAGTTCTACTTCCAAGAATAGTTAGAGACAGCAAAGAACCAAGCAGGGGAATCTGGATATATGTTGTCACTTATTTGGCCTGGGCAATCATGGTGAGGCAAAGTGTCATACATCAGTTTTGCATATTGAAGCTGGAGTGCTGGTTCCAGTATCAGAGGAGAAGGAGCAGGGAAGAGAAGTATTACGAATATTTTTTTCTGGTAGTAACAGTCCATAGAAACTGAAACAATCCATAAACATTCCTACAGCAACTTCTTAATAAAACAGCATACAACTAACATAAAAGCCCCCAGAGTTAAATCAAGCCTTCTGTGAATTGAGCCTCTAGGCTAAACTACATCTTCCATGGCCAGTACAGATTTCTGTCTGAAATATGTTTCTCCAGCTGGCCTAAATTTTCTGTGCCAGAGAATGTTTCTGAGTAGACTAAGGAAGGTCTTTACAGGCTCACCAGACTGCCATCCGGGCCAAAATTGAAGCTTAGATTCCTTCAAAGCTGGGACAAACAAAATATCTGCCTCACTCCACCTTTAATAAAACATCAGTTATCAGTCACCTGCAGAAGCAAACCACACTAATACACTAGTTTTGGGAAAAAAAAGTAAGCATGGGAAGGCTTAAAGCAGAGAGACTGCTGTAGACCTGCTGGTCCCATCTACACTGCTTTTTGGGCTTGGTCTCCAAGTCCACCCTGGGGCTGTAGTACCCTTGCTCCCTCCCTACTGCAGGTCCTCAGGGCACATCCACAGTATCTGAGACATGTCCATGCCACAAGCAGCTTTCCTCCCACGTCTGTCCCACAAGTCACTGTGGCTTGTTTCTAGCCTCTCATAGGAAAAAAAAAAAAAAGGGGGGGGGGGTGGGTTGCAAAGAGGGAGAGGGAGCCAGAGACCAGTTGTCCAAGATTTCAGCCGCTCATTCCCATGGTCCCTGTCAGGCAGCGGCAGTACCTGTTTGTGCCCATACTTGGCATCCCACACAGGTCTGGTAGGCAGGCACCTGGTCCTGAGGATACGTGCATATGCGTGCCTATGTGCACGTGTGCATATGTATATATGTATATGCAGAAGGCTAATTTTATACAGAAGGTTCCTGCCTGGGTGCTGAGTCAGAAAACAAGTTGCTCATTGTCAGGTAAAGCACACTTAGTCCTGAACAGGACACAAAAAACTCATTGCTCTCCTGGACAGCCTGTGTTTAATTTCCTCACTTGCAGACGCCATTGGCAGAGGAGAGGTGCCAGAGCCAGCCCCTCCGCAGCCCCCAGGCTCCCAGAACCATGTGGAGCAGCAGGCAGGCAAGCTTTTGCCTCGAGTCCCCCACTCCTGTGTGCTATGCAGCTGGCACCTAATGGGAAGCCAGGTCCAAATGCCTGGGATGGAGGTGGCAATGGAAGAGAAGCAGTGTTTAAAAAGCTGCTTATCTAGTTCTGGATGCCTCCAAATGAACATTTGTTGGAACCAGCTGCGTTTTACCCAAGGAAGCACAAGCCCCTCAGAAAGCCATGTGTCATTGTGTCCCTTTAGATCAGGCTCCAGATCAAAGTGACAGCTCTCAGCCTGGGAGATCCAGCCATGTGACCTAAAAAGAAAAAGGCGGTGTAGTTGCTACAGGGAAATTCTGGGAAAAAAAGAACAACATAATGGCACTCCAATTTCCCTGTGGCTGTCCTGCTTCCCTGCAGCTGCTGCCATCACCTGCCTGGTGTTCCCATCCCTGGGGCTCCTGGACCACAGTACGAGCAAGCCAATGGGAGACCTGGCTGCAGAGATGATCCAGAGAAAGCTGGGAAGAACTTCTCCCAAACAGAGCTCTGGGTCTAACACTGATGAACCCCCACCATCCTCTGAATCCAGCTGAGTCTGGGAAAAAGGGACACATCCCCCACCTTCTCCAGAAGGGTGAAGAACCAAATGAGAGTAAACATCAAGCGTCTTGTGACAAAGTGGTTTGGATGGAAGTCCTTAGTTCTGGCACCGTGGCCTGGCATGGCTGCCCGAGCAGCCGGGTGTGGACAGGGGGACAGGTGCAGCTCGCAGAGCGGGCAGTTGTCCATGCAGTGGTGTCCTCCAGCTCACACCACAAATGCACGCTGCAGCATGTCGGCTCAGGGACTCCTGACAAGGAAAAAGGACCCAGTGCACAGGGGATGAGGGAGGGTTTGTGTCTCCGTGAGATGATACGCACCTGGTTTTGATTCTGAACTGCAGAGGTGGTTTTTTTAAAAGAAGGCCAGTGTGATGCCATCACCTCTCTGCCTTAACCGGAGACCTGGCAGGCAGTACCTGTAACAAGTCAGAGCAGCATTGGTTGCACACTCCTGAGCTGTCCCAACCCTCCAGCAAAGCAGCTCTGCTTAGCGAAGGGGAACAAAAGGGTGTCCAAGGGACGGTCTTGTGAGGATGACAAGGTCTGTGCACCCTGAAGGATGTTTGATGTCCTTGACAAAACCACTGGTGCCTGGCTTTCCTCCACATGTAGCCAGGTCCGTTCTTGTGCAGCAGCTGCTGGCAGCTGTGCTTCTCTTCCCAGCTGGTGCACCAGGGTCTGCCCCACACCGCTGCTCAGCAGAGCAAGGGCAGATGGGTGGGATGCCAGGTGGCTCTGTGGCAGCACCCCTAGCAGTGACAGCAGCTGGGGGGAGAAAATAGGGTGCCATGAGCATACACGTAGCCAGCAGTGGCTGCTTATGACTGCTGTGAATGGCCTGTGCTGTACAGCTGGGGGCCAAGCAGAGACGAGTATCCCAACGACAACAGCATACATGAACTCTGCTTCTCTGTTCCATGACTTCTCTGACTTCAGGGAGGGCACAGAGATGCTCTGGTGTGGAGATAAAGACTTTGCTGACCTGTTTTGTTGGTCAATAGTTGGCCACTCTGACATGGCTGTTCTCAGGGATGATGCTCAGGAGGACTCCGTAAGCCTGGAGGTTTCTGCCAAGAGTTGCAATTGGGTGTTTCCCTGATGCCCGGGGTGTGATCCAAGGCAGGACCTCACAGAGCTGCCAGATGAAGTCATGAAGCTGTGGTAAAGCATTCAGGGCTGCATCACCTCTTTAGTGACCTTGAGCCACTTCGTTCCTTTTGCTTCAGGTTCTCAGCTACAGAAAAAAAATAAATATGCCTTATGTCTCAAGGGTACTCTTAAGTTAAGCCTGTTAATTACTTTAACACGTACAGTTATTATGGTAATGGAGCCTATATAAGCAGATAAGAAATTCTGGTGTGCTTAAGCAGAGGAAAACATCATTATATAGTTGTCAGTGGAAACTATAAATGCCTTGGTTTCCTCACAAAGCAAGCCATCCAGTGCTGCAACCTAAGTAAGTGTATCCCATGTAAGCTCAATCCACATTGCATGGAAATAAGCCTTTTTGCAAGACTGTACGTTTACACACTGTAGGGTGGGCAAATGCGAGCTCTGCCTCCAAGCTAAAAAAAACCAATGAGGCTGTATTAGTGCAGGTAACACAAGGTAAGGGCCACAGGTAAACTACAAGAGCAGTGTCTGCCTGCACAAAGCGATGGCTGAACCATTCTCCTGGCCCTCATACCCACGGTGTGACAGCTCTCTGCAGAAAGCTCCTGCATTCTCTTCTAGTCCAATGCAACAACACCCAATCTGGGGAAAGTGGTTTGAAGCAGCAAAAAAAGAAGCAAGTGAGAGGAGGGAAGCGTAGCTCTCCTATGCCTATGATGGCTGTTTGCTAACTTCTGTTCATACAAATATTGCAGTGCTTTTTACTGAAGTCAGAGGAAGTCAGCTTTAAAAGAAGACAATAATGCTTAAAGAAAGGCTGTTTGCCTTCACACCAGACTGATTTTTCACAGTTCATTTCTATATATCTGAAGCCAGGCGTTGATAGTGGGAGCCCTGGCACCGAGCGCCTCTCTCGAGTGAGCGGCACCAGCAGCTGCTGCTGCTGCAGACTCCACAAACGGGGGGGCAAATCCTGCAGCCTCTGTGCAGCCATAGCTCCATCACTACAGAGCACCAGATTTGTCCTAACTTACTTTTTCATCTTCCTCCAGTGTTTCAAAGTTCCAAATGCTCCTCAAAAGATTTCCACTTTTGAAAAGATGGTAACTAATTGACAGAAGTCTGTAGCTGATTAAGCGTATTTCTAAATAATCTGCTGGCACTTGTTCAAGAAGAAATTTGATCTGACGTAAGTGCCTAAAGAGGTTCTTTAAAAATACTTTTTCTCTTCCAAAATCTCTACTGCCAGTGCATTTTATGAGAGAAAAAATTCCTTACTATTATTAAAGAAAGACCTATGGTTAGAACTCTCCTTTGAATGCAGAAGATTTCAGACATAAGGACATTTTCTTGTTTAATACGTTGCTAAAGTATGCTGTTGACAGATACTCTGCCAGTAGCGATTTCCCCTGGGAAAGTGAAGTAGTATAGACTTCCTTCCTCATCTGAGAAAAAAACCACACTGAAATGTGTTTTTCCAGGCAGCTGGTCAAGGAAGCAGGTGTCAGGCTCATAAGAAAGTCTGCAAGTTCTGCATCATAGCCCCCTTCTTCCCCTGCTCAGCTGATGGCAACACCCCACTCACACTGAGACCGTTCCTTGTGTGAGTAAGAAAATACTTCCTTGTTGCCCTAAGGCGCATTTAGCCTATGCTATATATAATTTGACAGTCATTTCTGCTGCAAATTATAAAAACAACTTCCAGTTTACATTGTCTTTATTTCCTGCCACAGCTATCTGTCATTCGTGGAAGCTAATGTCTCTCTGCAAGTTGTCTGGCTGCTTGGTTTGGATACTTGGCAGGCTTGACTGTATTTTCTAATTTTGTAAATCTCCTTTCCAGCCTTCCTCCTCTCCTTTCTTCTCTGCAGTATTTACATCTATCCCCCTGACTAGTCCACTAGTCTCCCTCTTTCATTTCCAGATTGGTATCAAAATCCCCATCCATCCATGCATTTTAACCCTCCAAGGACTCGCTTTCCTTAACACTGGGCTCCGTTATGCTCGCCCTCGCCCGGCTCCTCCTGCTCGTGCGGTACCAGCCTCCTCTCTGTGCCGAAGCACAATCTCCCCTTGTTGAAGCAGCCACCGCCGGCTCGCTTGCCAGAGCCATCTGGACCCTCAGCCCTCCGCTCTGCCGAGTCCTGCGGTGCTCGGCTCTAGGAGCTCATCTGCACGCCCTTTCCTTGAAAATTAATTTCTTTCCTCGACAATTAATTTCTTTCCTCAGTCCCCTGTTTTTCAGACTGTAAATCAGAGATTTCTATTGTGCTCTGCGAAGTGTTTTAGAAAGCAAGCTGAATCGGGTGCTCTACAGATTGAGATGATCACGTTGTGTTTTGTTGTCTTAAGAATTGTTTGGTAGGCAGGTACTATATTCTGTACCATGGCAACAGCTGATGGAAAGGAAGATGTTATAAATACACACACCACGCAGAAGTCACCTGAAAAGTTGGTATTTGCAAGGGTTACTTCACGGCGCTATGTAAGACATCATTATTTACTTCCTTTTATTATTTCCTTCTTTTATATACTCCAGCTTTGCAAAGAGGAAATAAAAAATAGCAGCTTCTCAAATTTCGGTAAATTTTGTCAAAAGTCAGATTTATAATGGTGATTATTGTATGCATTTGGCCATGGAAGGTGCCAGCAATAAAGTAAGAGCTCAGTTTGTTGTGTTGCCATTAGCTCTTTTTTTTAAGGTGCATTGCTCAAGGAGCTATTTTAGCCTGTTTTCCTGCAGATCTGTGGTTTTTGTCTCCTAAATCTTCATCTACTACCAAAGCAAACCAGGTTCCCCCAGGCTTGCATGCATCCTCACCAGGTAAGAGCATGCTCAGCACCTGGTCCGAGCTGGCCCTGGCCGCACGTCGATGCACACTAGTCGGAACAGCCCTGGAGGCTCGCTGCTTCGCTAACAGGCTACTGCCAAATGCTTAAGGGGACTTCTTATGTTTTAACTCCCAGATCACTAATTTTGTTCTCTCTTCTATCGGGCTACTCACTTTCATAAAACTTAAAATAATTTATTTATCTTTAAGACTTCTGCTCCTCTTCCAACTATGGCTGCAACTGACCAACAGGCTTAAAACTTACTAGCAGGAAACCGGCAGGAAAACGAACAGAAAGGGAGTTAGCAAGATCCCCGAGGCCTTGCTCTGGCCGGAGGCCGTGCCACCGCTCCAATGGCACCACCGCCTCATGTTAATTTTAGCGCTCCTCACCCCAGCAGCGGCACCCTCCAGGTACAGCCAGAGTACACGTGAGGAAAGGAAGGAAGATGATCTTCAGTTCATGCAGCGAAACGAGATACTCGGAAACCACGTCTGGGTCTTGGCCATAGGGCTGGATCTGAAAAACGACATGGGTTTTTAAAAAGGTGTAGGAGGACTGTTCTCCCACAGTGCAGTCCAAAGCCTGCCGGGTCAGTTTAAACCTGACAGGATCCTCTCAACCGAGCTGCCATTTGCACAGACACTGGCAGGTCTATCTGCAGGGCACTTCTCAATCCAACTGACCTGAATATCGACAGCTACATCTGTTCTAGGAAAAATTCCCAACACTGGGACACCGATGGATGACTCAGCGATGTCCCTTTGTGGTATCAGGCTGAGACCTGGTCACCCCTTAGCCCCACAAAGAGAACCGCCATGTCTGCCACGGCTGGGAGATACAGTAGTCCTCAGCTAGGTGCCCAGAGCTGGGAGTGGAGTCCCCCTCCAGGAATACAGTGTGGCAAAAAAGCTGGAGACACTATGTGCTTTCTTGGATCAGCATTTTGACCCCTCTGTTCCTCATATCACTCTTTACAAAATGCAGATGGTAATAACATTTCTGACTCGCCATTTCTTTCTCGCCTGGAAAGCAGCAGGGACTGTCTCTAAGCCTGTGATTTGACTGTGCCCAGCATGACTGTACCTTGACACCGTTTTGGACTTTTGCATGCTACTTGAATAAAAAAAGCACAGTAATATTGCACATTGCTAGTGAGAGAAAAGTCTCTGTACATGTGATGAGCAGCGATTCAAAACCTAGCTCCAGCTTTGAAACCCATTGGTGTAGCTGTGCCTTGCACAATTTCCAATCAACAGCGCTTTTCTGACATGGGTAAGAAGGAGGGGAAGGATGCTTGCCAAGGTCAGATGGCAAAGTAGGATAAACCTTGCTGAAAGGCCAGGCAGACTCCCTGCTGGTCCCTTTCAGTTACAGTCAAGGAAAATCTGCTGAGCTAGGTAAATCGCTAGCAACAAGGACATTTGTTCTTCCCCAAAAACTGGTTCATACATGTGACAAAGCACCAGGAAGCAGACAGGGATATTCTTCTGCCACATGGGAGTCAGTACAACATGTGTCCAGCCCACTTGCCACTGATTTGCAGCTTGAGTACATATAGTAACCATAGTTGATGTGCACTTGGTCTTCTTCCAGGAATCTCTAGAGACTAACAGAATTAGATCTCCAGTGAGCTAAAAATGCCAACTTCAGCCAATATTTTGTGAGACTGTTGGCCTGCTGCAGTTTATATCCAAATCAAATCCTGCCAGTAACCTGGACAGAAGTTTAGCATGCCACATAAGTGGTTTGCATGATGTCTGCACAAAGCCAAGAACGGGTTTGTCATTTATTTGGAGGGAAAGCTCATGAAATGTTCCATTTCCCATCAGTATTACCTTTTAGGGGTCATTCTCGATGACAGTCTTAGGCTCCCTGTTATGCTGATGATTAGAGCGTGAGTAACAAGCCCTTTAAGAGATTAAAGCATTCATTTGAAGCCATAGCTGCAAGTGTGAGTGAGAGCTAGCAGCCTGATAGAGAGGAGACACAGAGATCTCTCACAGTTCCTTACGTTATTTTATTTTCCCTGTAATTAAAATAGTCATCCTAATTAATAAGCTTTGAGTCAAACTTCCCTTTAGCCATGATGAAAGAACATTGCCATTAATTAGCTACGCATGTAACTGCCAGTGAAACCCTGGAAATTACAGCTGAAATAAGGAGCAACCCTATCTGAGTGCAGCTGTGTTTTGCTCTCCTGCAACGTAAAAGCATTTTTTACAAATATGTTCCTGTATAATGCAAGTTTTACTTGTAAGGACTTACTTTTGATGTAATCAAACTTACATTCAAAGCAGATTCAAAAGGCTCCCAATACACAAGCTGAGAAAATATGAGCAAGATTAAAGCAGAAAGTATATACATAATCTAAGACGATTTGAGGAAATGAAATGAGCTGTGGTATGAAAACTAGAAGTAAGCAAGCTTCGTCTACTAAGGATTTATATGTGTTGCCCCATAACCTTCCCCTCAAGCAGTTTCCTTGAAACAAACCCAGCTACCTACAACCCACTTGTCCTCTTCCACCTTGTCCTCCATGCCATGAAGGGCAGCAGGTGCTGTAAACCAGACAGACACTGCCAAAAGCAATATATAACAGCAAAGCTCTGTCCACCATTCTCTCCATGGGGTGCTCATTTGATTCTCTCTCTTCCACCCAGGCACCGAGTTTCAAAAAACTTGTAGGACTGCCCTTGCTCACTTTTCAGATGTTTCCTTCTGTACGGCTCTTGCTTGAAATCTGTGAACAGTTATTGGGACGGAGAGAAGGAGAAATGCCAGCAAAAATAGACAGGCAGGCATATGGACAACAAGAATGGAAATGTCTTCTTCCATTACAAAGTCTGACTAAAGCCGAGCAAAAGTTATTTATAAGTCAGCACAGCGGAGGCACTCTCTGAGGTAAAAGAGATGTTCTTGAACCACATGGAGAAAAAGATTAGCATTGCTGCTTAGCCCATTATTTTATCACTCCCTGTATGCTGACCCCTCTTGTTTTCCTTTCCCTGATCTGCTGCCTGGAAAATTGGGAAGTTGGTTATAGGATCATTCAAGAACTTTGAATCTAACGTAGCTTTTGAGGTTAGTGAGAAAGGAAGGAGGGCTATTTCCATATCTTTAACAGCTACAATAGTCTAATAATTTGCTGTTAATAATAGACTTTCATTTATAGGCTTAGTTACCTTACCAGAGTATTTCTGATGTGTATTTGCACGTCTTATGTGCTACTTTCAGCTGTTGCAGTCTTAAGTTAAAGATCGGCCAGAAGTATTGCATTCCTGAGAAATAGCCCCTGTAATATTTTTCAGTCAGGGTATCTGTGTTGCCAGGCATGCTCCACAGTGAAGTGATAGGCATATAACAAGCTGGTTGTCTGGCTGCTACATACCACAGATTAGTTGTCATGCCTTGGTCAAAACAACAAAGCGTGAAATACTTTTCCCTTTACTGAGAAATACAGCACGTCATAATAAAAGACAGGCTCCTCTGCACTCTTACAGAAGCAGCTTCCATCATACAGTTTTTCTCAGGAAACTGTCTGAACAATCTGATAAAACGAAGAATCTCTGCAGTATCTTGTGTCTATAATTTGTCTTGAGTTACATGAATTAAGAATATCACTTGTGTCTCTTCTGTCATAAGATAAAACTGACCACGGATGATTGCAAACCATTCATTTTTATGGACTCCATGTTCAAGAGAGTCTTGTAAATGTCACCACATGCTGTAATTTGCATCTGGATATATTTCAGCTGAAATAGGGCTAAAATCACAAGTAACTAGGCAACTCCCCCTCATATTCTGGGGGTTTGTGCTATTCCGGTACACATATAGAAAGTGTTGGGCTTGTGAATGATGCTAGTAGGAGTACAACTGTAACAGAAAAACAGCTAACACCTTTTCAGATTTCTTGAATGCGGCATTTCCTAATCCACCCTCAAAAACACTCTATTGCACCTTTTGCCCAGATTTTTAGAAATGTTAATTAAGTGTGTAACCGATCTGCGGGAGAATTCTCAAAGGTCATTTAAAGGACAAGCTTTGATGGGAACAAAAAATGTACAGTGCTACAGAGGCTGTTTACATCAGTTCTAAAAAAAAAGAAGTGCAAAACTTTCTCTTCATGTTATAGAAACACAGGCATTATCCCTCTCTTGGTACATTGTACATGAACTGTAAGATCAGAACAAAACCCAGCCTGAGATGAATCTGCAACAAGGAAAAAGTTAAAAAAATTTTTCACACGCATACAAAAAAATGAAGAATCCAGGGGACAATTTCCAGCTCACTGAATCAGTTCTGTGTATAATTTGTGAGCCACTGTTTATACTAATTCTGGCATAACAGGCTTAAAAAAAAACATTTTGGTCATTATTGTGCCACGGTTTTCATGTGTATTCTCGTGTTCATTTACTGTGCAAATGCACCATAAATCCTTTTGCTATACCATTTGAACAATGTAATAAGATAATGGTAGGCTTGCTTTGGGCATCTTACAGTAATTGTCACTTCTTATCTACTGAGTCATTTTCCAGGTTATTAAAAGGTGACAGTCACCAAGGAGCACCTTGTAAAAACCTGCCTTGTCTGCCATTGGTTGAAAGACCTTTCAAATACCTGTCACAGTGGTAATTGCAGTGTTGCGGTAGCTGTGATGGTCTGAGGGAATAGGTGGAGAGAGGTCTGTGGGAAGGGAGAGCATTTCTTTCAACACGCCAACTAGTACAGCTGGAAAAAGCAGATCAAGCTTGCAAGGCCCATAACCTTCTCTTCCAGTCAGAAACATTAGGAGCAAAATTAAAATCTAAATATAGGTCAAATAAAAGGAAGATGATACCTAGGGAGTAGCAAAGGTTAAGATTCTCACTGGTCTTACCCTCACACTTGATGGAGGTAAAACGGAGCAGCCCCAACACTAGGAACATCTTCCTGACCCCAGTTCTTGCTAGGTCTTTCATCCACATTGCCTCCCTAGGACTAGATTTCTGAACTCAGAAGACACCCACTGTCCAGTCTAAAGCTGAATTCGTACCTCAGCATGCCACTGGCTGCATCTCCCCATCTTCCAGCAGGAGAGTATCTTGGATTTCTACTTAGTCTTATGCATCTTTTTCTTGAGCTTTGTTGCTAACTTGCAAGGAACTTTTGTTACATAGAGAACAGTGAACATGCACCACAAGGGACCACTCCAAAATCACAGTTAAATGGGAAATGTGCATTTTAAGGTTACTAAATCAGTGGAGATTTTGGCAGTTGATTTGAAAAGAGAACAGAAATAGAATTACTTATGAACCAGCAAAGAAAGCACTCAGTGTGAAGGAAGGCTGGTGGGTACAAATTTTAGATAATATGAACGAAGAAACAGACTTCTCTGTAGTTCCTTTTCATTCTGCTCCTTCATTGGCTTAGCTGCCTTGTCTTTTATGTTTATGTCAACACTCTGCTGCTTGTTTCAGTTGTCCATTTATTTTTGCAGCCCATAGACTCATGCAATACTGAAGGCTTTTTGGACACTGGTGAAGAACCATGAGCTAGGGAAGCTCAGGAGCTTATCCATGTGCGAAGGTGGGGGACATCCCGGGGCAGAGCTGTGTGCACCTTACAGAACTGGCTTTTCCAAGAGGGACAACGTGGAACTCACTATTTTCAGAACAAAACACAAAACTTGTGTTCAGCTTGGCTTTTCACACACTCAAAGCTAAACAACACAACTACTCCCTCATGCAAAGAGAGGTCACAAAGGTCACAACTAGAAACGCACTCACAGCCCCTCTGCCACCTAACCAAACCATTCTTCAAAAAGTTGGGAAGGTGACCAGGACAGAGACACGTTAAGGCAACGGGGTGAGATGCAGCCCCTGACGGACATATGACAGACAGAGTAGATGCAAGGCAAGCTTATGAAGAAATCCTCTGTGCACACTGCATAAAGAACCACCCAGGAAACACATCTCCATGCTTCAAGGTGAGGAAGTAAGTTCAGTCACTTTTTGGATAGTCCTGGCATACTCCATCCCCTCAGTTTTCTATGCTAGTTCAGGCTATCTGGGGCCTCCACAGTGGGAATGAAGTGGATAATTTGTCTTGGATCCACTGACTCTTGAGGGGTTTTGGGTTTTTTTTTTTTGGGGGGGGGGTTGTTTGGGTAGGTTTTTTTCTCCAGAAATACACAAAGAGTAAGTGCAGAAAACCATCAAAACTTGCCCAAGTCTTCACAGTCATTTTATAAGATGATCAGAGGTGGCTGGCCCAAGGACAAGGGTGTTTGCTCAAGCACGACAGATTCACCACCCCGTAGAAATTAAAGTGGCCAGTGCTGGAGTATGCTTCAGCAACATAAAACCCCAGTGAAAGGATATCTTTACCCTCAGCACACATCCACCAGATCCTTTGTTTCTCTTTATGATGATGTGACAATGGAAAGCACATAAAAACCAAGCACAACTGCCTCTTCAAATTCTCATGTTATGATGACATAAAATTCTTCCTGGATTGTAAGATGAAACTGGAAGATGCTATATTGCTGTAGGTAAGAGAAAAAGAGGCATGAGTTCCAGATAACGTGCAAAGGAGCCTTTGAAATATGTAGCTCTGAAATGAAAAGTTTCAGATTTAAAGAGAGAACTGTTAAAGGACTGATGACAGCTTAGTTGTTAAAAGAAAGAAAAATCTGACATTTTATAAATGATACTCAAGTCTGTCTCCAGCACGTAACTTTAATACGTGCACTAGAAGATGGCAGCAAAAACTTTTGAACAGTACTCATGTTAGTGCAAACCTCCTTGAAATGGCAGCCATACCTGGCCAGCGAGTCCTCTGAATAGTTACAACCTTCTTCCATTTCACAGGATTTGAGGAATCTGTGGCAGTGCTTCAGGGAGAACTTCTGAGGGACTTTGTTTTTCAGCAAGTGCAGGGGGTGTAATATTTTCCCCAGTGTGAGAGGTACTTGCAGCATGATTAGAGAGAGGATCTCCACAGCACACGGTTTTCAGTTCACTAAGAAGATTAGAGAGAAAGAAGGTGCCACCCTGTATTAAGCAGCGAGGGCTGGAAAGCGCAGCATTTTAGGAGTGTAATTTGACTATGTGAAATTTCACAACAGATCTAATTTAAAAGTGATCATCCACTGGAATGAAACAAAACCAATTTGACATTTACCAGCTGCACACTCAAATTGACTGTTACTGGGACAGTTCACTTTAACAAAGTTAACTATCAACAGATTCCTATATCTACAAGCACTAGTGTACAGACAGTAACGTGCCTTTGTGGTATTTTTTCACCTGTAACTTAAAGTAGCATAAGAACCATGCGTTTTGAATGAAAGTTAAGGCAGAGAAAAGTGGATGACTTCTTTTTAAGGAAAAACTATTTTATCGCTAAATGTGATGTGTAATTGAATTACATTGTTTTCTCCTCTTAAAAATAAGTGCAACTAAAATTAAGTCTGAAATTATGGCAACCTACATTAGAGCTTAAATATATTGTGACTTAAGAACATACTTAACATTAAGATTCAGGCAGTAGGTAATTACTACCAATATTTTAAAGAAAGTAAAAAAAAGAACCAAACAAACAAACAAAGAAAAAGCCACTGGCGTTAGAACCAGTTTGCTGAAGTGATAATCTGACTTTGGACAGACTCAACCTTCTCAGAAAGTGCAGAAAGACTGTTTTCTTCATTTTATTTATTCACCATGGGTCATGTCAATGAGGTATTCTCTCAAAGGTGAGAAACTGCAAGTTAAAAGGAAACTATGCTTTCCCCAAAACAAGGTGTGAGATTCAGGAATCTATTAATTCTACCATCTGAAAGAACATAGGTCCTGTGCCAACAAATGTCCAGATCAACACAGTATTTATGGCTTCTAGAAAGAAGTTAGAAACCTGAAAAGGAGTTCGAAGCTTAAGTATTTAATGAATTCAGTTCTATAATGTTTCCTTTATTTACAAAATTGTTCAACTTTAAACACAGAAACAAAATAATGTTCAAAATAAAACCTCAATGTGCAAAGAAATGTTGAACTGCTCAGATGACTGTGCACGACAAAGTTCATCCAGAGAGTCTTCAGAGCCATCCTGGGAAAATGGAAGGGTCAGAGTTCTGAAATCCTGGATGGGACATTAACATGTTTGCTCTTAATAAAGAGCTGTTTCTAAAAAGAACAGAGTTAAATATACTAAGGTAGCACGTAGAAAGGCAGGCATAGTAGAGGAAAAGCAAAGAGGAGGTGAAGGGCCAGTGTCACTACCCCTCAGGTATTACCATTTGGGATGATACAGAAAGCTATGTCAACAGCATTAACCAATGTTAATAGTTAACATTAAAGAGATTACCTTCCATCTTAGCAATACAGCTGAGAATACGAGTTTCTCTTTGCCTTTTCCCTAAACATCATCCCATCTTACGCTGTAGGAAAAAGCTGTGACAGCGTACTGTAATTTTGATGCAGTACAGTCTGCCACATAAATGTAAGTGGGACAGGGAGGACTCACAAGACATGCTATGATTCAAAATCTTTGGAGACACTCAAGGAGCAAGTCAGCAGTGATCAGTGTTGGCCTCCATCATTTTCTCTTAGCAGTGGACTTCAACCTTACATCTCTCAGACGACGTAAGTTTGACTTGCCCTATGTACTTTACAACAGAGATCAAGTTGCATATTCCATCACCCAGGCCATGAGTCTATTAAACCCATCACCCTTAATTAGTTAATTAATTAATTATTTACCTCACCCTTCAGAAGAGGAAAAAGATGCAGAGTGGAATGAAGGTAACTGGCAATAGTTAACATTTTGCATCTCTAAATATTCAGCTAACATGATGATGAATGCAGGGAAGTGGTTTATGAATATTCCATGTTTTACAACTTCAAAAATACACGTAGAGTAATACTGCTTCTAGTACAGAAATAACCATTACCAAAATGTATGAACAATTTCCAAGCCTCCAGTGTCAACATGCCATAGGAAAGCAAAGCTGGGAGCAAATACAAGAATGGCTTGTATCAGGAAAGTTTCAGTCTCATTTTATTTGCTTTATTAGAATTAAAAGAAGATCTAATCAAACAGATTTTAAAAGCATGAAAAGGATCACAAATACATAGTTTCTATTCCTTGTTAAGCTGAGTAGGTTTTCATTGCTACATTCAAATGACAAGCAGTTTTGATTTTTCCCTGGTAAGCAAATGGCCATCTCTTGGAAAGAACACATTTTGAGAGATGAATAGCTCATGTGCATATCTTACCTACTTTGAATTGATTCAGTGTGGTTTCTTCAAAGCAGATTTAACGCTGAGAAAATGTGAAGGTAACCTAGATGTACAAGCCAGAAATAATTACTTTTGATCAGCAAAGTCTCAGCAAAGTAAGAAATGTTAAATGAAATGCTTTGAGCCTCTTCAGTGTATTTTGAAAAAGCAAACTGAGTCACTCTGATAGAAGCAGAGTATTTTCAACACTGTTGAAACAGAGTTGATTGAACATCTCTGTGTTTTGAACGTGGGTGGAGCTATACTCAATCTGTATCTAACTTTAATGCATTAAGATGATCTTTCATTCATACTCATCAACAAAAAGAATGTAGCTGTCAATCAGAAATGCCCAGCAGAACAGGGAGAAAGCTGATCAAAACCAGACTTGTTTCCCTTGAAACTAAACAAGGAACAATGGCAACCCGCTCAGAATGGCTCTGAAAGTATGAGGCATACAACAAAAATCCAAATTTTGTTCCAAATAAACAGCATGTTATGCCATGTGAACTCTAAATTATATTAAGCAGTGAATTAATACAAATAAAACTGATCTGTGGACAGTTATGCAAACATCATACTACAATTAGCCATCATAATTTTCCACTGTAAATGTTTGTAGGAATATCCATTCTTACCATACTGGCTGGAGGCCAGCTACCAAAAGTTATACAAATGCATTCAAGACAAGGAAATCCTGAACTATTACTTCTCAGTAATGCCCACTCCCACTGAACTTGATGACACCAGGACTTTGGCTCCATACCAATGAGGCCATATACATAATGGTCACTTCATTTTCCTTAGGGAAGCCTGCTTCCTAAATCTTTCCTAGCTGTAGCACAGGGTTAGCACATCAGGGCAGTTTGAACTTTGCAAACTTTCTACAATCTGAATTTTTGTTACAGGCACATGAGGAAACACTAGTTACTGTTAGGGAAAAAAAAAAACAACAAAAAAACCCCAAACCCAGACCCCTCCTCTTTCCAGATCCTTTTTCTCACATACCCTCTACCCCTTCTCTGTTTTGTCAAGTTGTAGAATGACATTTTACACTCTTTTGTTCACTTTACCTGAGCACATACAGACCTGTGTGTCCCATGGTCCTCTGACCAACCTGCTTCCTCAAGGATGTCCAGGCGCTACCAGCTCTGCAGTTTGGGCCATATTTAAGTGCAGGAAATTATTTCTTGTGGCAATGACAGGTTTGAAACAGACTTAAGCAGCACATACTTGCCCATCATTGACAGCCTCTCCTTAGTGTTGGCAACCACTGCTGTCAATTCCCTCCCAAATTATTTGCTGCCCTGCATTTCCCTCTCTTTTTCTATGTCTTCCATCAAGATAATACTCCTTTGTTTAAAGTCTTCCCTCTCTTGCACCTCTTTCCTTAAGCCTGTCCCAGTGTTGCTGCCTTTCCATTTCCCACGCCACTGAATACCTTCTTTAATTTCTTCAGTGGCTTTTTTTGTTGGTTCTCTTTTCTATATGTTTGAAGCATCCTCTCCACCTGCACAGTTCTCTGTCTCTTCACGTCCTATTTCCCTTCATGGTTAGTAGAATGTTTTATCTGTTACAAAGCACCACAAACACTCAAGCTGCCATATAAATTACACAACGTGCCAATGAAAATAAAGAAAATACTGCAGCCCAAATACTCACTGCTCAGCTGCCAGAGCCTTCCTTGTTCCTTAGAGCTGCCCCAGATGCTGACTCCCATTTATAGTCACTTGATTGACCTGCTGGCACTGCCATAATGGTGTAATGTGGTTTAGACATAAATCTGAGTCAGGCTGTAATTCTGCAGTGCAATGCTCTGTCTGAACACAGTCCTATTCAACGGACATTGGGGGCATCGGGGATCGGCAAAGGGGTTACCCACAGAAACAGCAGTGCCGCACGGGGCCCTCGGTGTCTGCAGTTGCACAGACAGGGTGGCTATGGCTGGTCTGGACCAGGAACTGTTCCCCTGCACATTTTCATAAGCTCTCCTCCTCGTCTTGGTGATGGCAAAAGTGTATTTCAGCCACCGTACAGCAGCATACGGCAGTGACAAGCAGCAGCTCCTCAAACACATGGATCTTTTTGTTTTATAACTTCTAGCTCACTAACATAGATAGCTATCCCTGTCCCTGTGCCCCCATCTTGACTCTTAACATTTCCTCAGACAAAATCACTCATGCCTCTGGCCTCCCAGTGTCCAGCAGCAGCACCTTCCCGCACCGTAGCAACACAACCCACTTGTGTAGGATGAAACACTTCCATGGATAGAGCTAGTAACGCCTCAAAACCTGACCATCAGAACCCCAAACAAACAGCACATGGCTCTGACCAATAAAAACATGCTTACAATTTATATTCTCTTTGAAATGTATCAAAAAAATTCTCAAAAGCTAACATGCCATACAAAAATAGTATACATTTTTGCTATGCAAAAATGGTACGCTTTGCTTCCTATTTTAATGCTATTGAAAATCATCCCAGCTTAACAACTCATCTCACAGGGTATAGACAGTGAGAAGAAATCTTTACCATAGGATTGCTTCTGAGGCCAGCTTTGTAAGCTTCAGAAAAGGATTAGGCATTTGAATGGGAAATAAGGGTCTCCACAGTTGAGATATCTAATGCCCTGTGTCTAACAGTCCCAGGGAGTCCAGGAATGGAAGCTTTCTCTGCGTCTTGTGCTTGGCATGCCCCTCCTGATTTGGCATACAATGCCATGCCTTATGCTTTCCTTATTCAAGCTCCTCTTCCAAACCTGTTTTCTTTTTATGCAGCCACTTATTGTTTACCTGAATCTAAGACTCATTGACCTGGTCCCACAATAAAACAAATCCACTGTATCTTAAAGTGTGTGTTTCATCATAACACAAAGAGAGAATTGTCATGGTTTTACCATATTCTTTTACAAGCACCACTTCATCTTTTTTTTTTAAACTTTCTGCTGCCCACAACTATCTTGCTAGTCCTTTCAATGGCCATTCAAAGCATGCAGATTTACAGGGTATGCATCATGTATTTTTATATCTTGAGAGACATGTAGAAAGCTCTTGTGTCTCCATGATTACTAATAACTAAAGGTCATATAGCCCATCTTCCTGCAAATGAATCTCTTTCACACCTACTGTTGTCTTGTCCATTTCAGAACACATTGTGAATCCTAAAAATAACCAGAAATAAATGTCACCAGAATAAAGGCTTTTATTTCAAGTTTAGGGAACCTAGCTGTCGGTACAGTAAAGCTTCCTGTCAGTATTTCACTATAATTTAACCCTGCATTTTAGTATCTTATTCACGCCATTACTTCTAGATCTCTAAAAAAACTATGCTAAATAATTCTTGTAGCAACTGCATAACCCTGAAGTACATCCCAGATTTGCCGTTCTTGTGAAGCTGTAATTACTGAGATCGGCCCTGCAGAAGTGACTTCTGCTCTTGGGCAGACACTGCCCTTGCAGCTCTACCAGAACTGGCTGGATGGGGGCTATTGCCTGAACTCTCAGCTGCTAGTTATCACCGCTCAGCTGAAACAGCGTAAGCACTTCTTTCTCATTTCAGTCCAAAGTCAAAGAGATTAGCTTGCCCACAACAGGGAGGCAGTGTGAATTAACCTGGCTGCCTTGTCCCAAAATGGATTAGGCTCGCTCACAAGATCAACTGTAGGGACTAGGCAGTGGATGAAGATGGTCTCCCCCCTTCTGCTTTCTGCCTCTTAGCTGTTAGCCGCCGCATCGTAGCTTGAGTCTCTGTGTGATTTGCATAGACCCCATCTGCCGTCTAGACGGCACCCAGGAACTCACAGTTGCCCAGCAGGGTGGTCTCTCTCCTAGCCCTTGGCTCCAAGAAAGTCTCAGCAATTGGAAAAGGGTGAGTGTCAGAGGAGCGTCAAAGCCATGCATGGCTGATGAGTTAGAAACCCAGGCTGGATGCAAGCTGTGCTTAACTAACGAGGTGAATAAACTTGATAGGGAATATTGTCGCCTATTCGCACTAAGATCTTTATAATCTTTCCTTGTAAAAGCTCTGCAAAATGTGACTTTACCATAACACCCATAGAAGTGACTAATTTCAGTATTCATCAAATAGTGAGATAAGACTTCCAGAGGGTTCATGGTAGCTTCCCAGTAGTAGACTAGGAACATTTCAGTGTTTAAAATAAATAGCAGCTCAACACTAGGTTATGTGCAAACATAGCAGTGTTGTGGAAGTGCCACCATTTTTATTCATATCTCAGCCAAAGGAGACTCTGATACCTAGGGACCTGTCTACATTGTGTGGTGCAACACAGTGCAGAAATTTTCTAACTAACATCAAACATGATAACTGCAAAGACAGAGCTGCACAGTCACTTCAGCATGTGAGGCCAAGCACGGAAAATACACCTGTTTTCAGGACTGCTTTTGGTAACTGAACGGCTTGCACAGCTTCCATTGCACTGGGTTGACACGGCCCAAACATCTCTTGTAGTAACTGCTGGCAAGAGTGGACATTTTAGTGAAGATTGGTGTGCCCCCTGCAATTAAGAGTATACTCCCGTGGCCGGCGCATCATCACAAATGGCACTACATTCCATGAGACTGTCAATGTGCTGTAGCAGTCACCACTGTCACAACCTTGTCCCCCGTGCTGCCACTAGCGCTCCCTCAGTGATACCATGCTTTGGCTTAATGCTATTCCTGCTGGGTGACAAAAGTTATGCTCACTCTGATGGATTCAAAGTTAGATTTGTGCTGAGCACTAACCCAAATTCACGAGCTCCAAATTTCCACCTTCCACTGCTGAAATGGAGGGTTTCTGCTGGAGGCAGAAGCAGGATGTCTACTGCTCTTACCAAGGTTTGCTTGTCTTGTGTTTCCAATGGAGCCGGAGAGAGGGTCAATCACATAGTTATTTAAGAGCTGTGCAGTCTTGCAAAGAGATTAGTTATCCCTCTGAATTATCCCAGGTTCAGCTGGATCCTGAAAGCTACTCTGTACCCCACCAATGCCAGCATTACTAAATTCATCCTGGTATCCACTCTAGTGGGAATGTAGCAAGTTACATGGTGATATTGTCAGCCATCTAGACATGAATAATGCAGGGATTTTAGTTGCAATCACATCTTAACTTTCTGAGCTAAGACATTTCATAAAAAGTGTAAAAAAACCCACAAGATAGTTAATTCCCTAGTTTTTATACAGACTTTAATTTTTACTAAGCTCAGCCCTCACAGAACAAGTAATCTCAGAAGGATAAATCTCTGAATCTGCTTCTGTGCTTAGGGAGGTGTAGGGATCGCTCCATCAGTCTGTTGCTGCAGGACACTTAGCAGGACTATAGCCCTGCTGTGGTTCAGGTAGAACAGCCTGGCAACATCAGGCGTTAAGGAAAGGATTGTTTCTCTTTCTTTTCAAGGAAAAATCCTTGCCTGATTGCTCATGAGTAAGTACCATCTGTCCTTTCTGCCACCCTAATGCCAGCTCCGTGCTGTGTCAAATAGAGCAGTGCTCAGTTTGCTCTTCACAGCGAGAACATCAATATCATTAAAAGGTCTGCAACAGCCTTTTAAGTTCAACACCAGACTGACAAACTATACCCTGGATTAAAAACATGCACAGACTTCACCGTATGTCAACAGGTGGAAGATTTTACTGTTTCCAGACCTTCCTCACGATGGAGAGTAATTATTATGATTACATGGCAGAGATACAGGAGCACAGAGAGACACTACATCTGTGAGTCATTCACAGCAGTAGAGTTAACAGAGGCACAGCCTGGATAAAGGGATTAGCAAGGCAAGACAGATACATGCCTTGGGAGTGCACACACGTGTGTGTGCTCATTAAGTGTCAAAATAGATAATTAAGGATTACATTGTATTAAGAAGATCAAGCAGGAATTAGGGCACATTCGTGTCAGCTGCATTGGTAAATTGATCACAGCACTTACAAAGTACTTTCTCCCCCCCACCACACATTTTCCCTGTTGTTCACTTAACTGAAAAGCCTCAATGCCAAAAATAGCAGCTTAGGCAAAAGGATTTATCTCAGTACATTTCTAAATTTCATAGAAGTGTTCAAGACTATTGCAGTGTATTAATATAGAAACACATAAGACAGTGCTATGCATTTCTTCTCTTCCACTTCTGGCATGATAAAACTTTCCTTCCTTCCTTCCTTTCTTCTCTCCTGGAACAGTTTTTATCTATTAATAATTGTATGCCCACATGGGGAGGGAATCAATGTGACTGAGGGGTCAGGTATCCCTCATGGCAACTGCAAACTTTGCACTAACCATGCAAAGCAAATTCCCGAGAGAGGGACAGGAATATGCATTAGAGTGCTTGCTTTTTTGATACGTACACCAAATGGCAGCTACAACATGGCACTCAAAAATCTTTGTTATCTGTTTCATTTCTGTTATCCTTTGAGCATGGCTGTGCATTGCACAGACTGTGTTGCAACTGAGTAACAGTTCCCCTCAGGTTTTTCTCCAGTTCTGTTTTATAAAAGTCTCCTTTATGTAAACTATGCTTTTGCGTCATCTTTGTTATATTGTCCTCTTGCAACTAGAAGCAAGGTGGTAAAACCAAAGTTGTCGCTATAAAGATATTAATATCACACAACAAAATAACTGCTGTGTTGTGGACAAACCAAATATTTGTAAATAGTTCGCATCTCCCTAATTTCAGTGTATTTTCTATTCATTACATATCCTCCTGCTGTGTTCAGCTATAGTTCAGCTGTCATGCAATAGAAGCAGCAATGGTCAGAGACAGTGCCTGTGTGGAGAAAGAACAGGGAGTTTGAATAAAATCACATAAGATAAGCATCCAGGAATGCTCTGCACTGAATCTCAGACCACGTTTCTTTGTGCTTTCTCCTACCACTTTTAAAAATGCATGGTGGTGTTATTTGGTACATACAGTGTATGTTCTCAGCTAAACACCCATAAAGCTTTCACATCACCCTATCATGCATTTCTTATGATGTGCTCTGTTTTCAACCGAGAAGTGTGCAGTGTCCACACCAGTTGGGAGTGTATGGCTGTTGGTGCCTCTAACACATAGCAATCTCATTAACTTTTCATGTTCATCAAGAGCTGCTCTACACCCGCATATCTTCTCTAACGTGAACAAATCCAGCAGTTCTGATTCTAATCAGAAACATAACAAGAAGGGACAAGCTTTTTTCCTTCTGAAGCAGGAGGTAAGCAAATACAGCCTCTCGAGAGTCTGTGGGGATGTACGAGAAGGTTGCTCCTGCTCTGTGGACCATCTTATGCTTGACATGGTGTAATCCACAGAGCGGAATCTGTGAGATTAATTCGGCATTTGTGCTCTCTTTCATTTACACAGATAAAAACTGGGAATGACTCCACTGGAGTTACAGCGGTGTAATTAAGAAAAGAACTGTGCCTCCACGCCGACCTGTATGCCCAGTGGGAGAAGCTGTGGTGTGAACCATCGTGCTGAGACTGAATGCAAACCTGCCCCGTGGCAGGGAGGGCTCTGCTGTCTGCCCACGGCAGAGGCGGTGTGCTGGCAGCCCGCAGCACGGGGGAGGCACCCCCGCACCGTACCCCCATCACGATGGGCTCGTGCAGCTGCGGCAGCGGAGGGAGGGAGGCAGGCAGGGCCTTTGCACGCAGCCTTTGTAAAATGTCACTGAGTAGGTTTCAACTGAAGTGCACAAAAATAATCCAATTCCACTCCTACTCTAAGAGGATAGCATATATTGTTCTTTCTCTTCATCTATTTCCCCTGAAAGCTTTCTGCACCCAATTGCATTAATGAACGCTGAACTGATGATGACGCAGATCAGATCAATATGGATGTATGCAGAATTAGGTCATTCTGATGGAAAGCAGGCCCAGCCACTCCAAGAGCACTCTGCTAGATGAGGGGCAGTGAGCTGAGCCCCCACCTCTCGCAGCGTGCATGAGAGTGAAATCCCACGTGCTAGCGGGGCGTTTGGCTGGGACAGAAAGTTGCTCTGAGTGTGAGCTTAAAACACGCGTACCTTATACACTAAAGTGCCAATACTTGGCCCCTATCTGCAGCTGTTGAGGCCTCTACCTCGAGTAGGTGCTGCTCTTTACAAGCAAGGGAGAGGGACAATTTGGGAAGAGGAGACAAAGATCTGTCTGTATACTCTGTGTGGGGAAGTAACAAGTCTTCAAGACTGGGAGAAGAGCAAGAGTGAAGCCAAAAGGATCTGTCCCTGTCTTCTGTCCTCATTGAGGTGGGTAGGACAAACTGGACAGTGCAAGGGAGTCTCAAAGGGTCAGCTGTGGAAGAAAGAGATGTTCTAGACAGAGCCATCTTAAAGCAGAGCCATTGGGAGCAGGCAGCAGTTGAAAAGCAGGTCTGAGGTGAATCTTGTTGTGTCACAATATTTCTACATCAGTATCTCAACCTCCAAGAGAGCAGCCAGAGTCTTGATATTAAAGGCTATGAGCTTTATTTCTGAGCAAGCTGGAAAAGGCATGTTCCTGGGCTTTACCTTAAAGAGTTACACTAAAAATTCCAGGAAGATATCTTGTGCAGAGGGTTATTATTCATTAATAATAAAAAAGATATAAAGTCTGAAACCGTTACCCAGCAACACTGCAAACGTGTCAGGTATTATGGCACGTAAAGCTACTGTTATGCTGGAACAGCCGCCTCCTCATACCTTACAGCAGCAGCAGCACTGAGAAGAAGCAGGTAGCTTCCTAGAGCACTACCGGCCCCCAAGAGCTAAGAGACCTTGGGGACAATGGCAATGGCCCTGACCACAAGTCCCACCGTAAACTGCACGGACTGTGAATGAAAAACATGCCAGTGTTTGGGATCTCCACCCTGTCTAAGCTCTCAGTAGTGCAGACCAAACAAATGGGAAGTTGATACGGACTACAAGGTCTACCAGAAGGTCATCATCTATTCAGGCTCTGAACTATGATCTTACAAAACTAAGCCACGAAATTTGAAAGTCCTGGTTACTGTGATGAAATATTAATTACCATAATAATGTTTCAGTTCCCATATGATCTACTATTTAAATGAACACAGACAGTTTTCCTGATGTGAACAATGAGAATATGAAGTGCATACTGGTGTATGATGAGTAGATGCTCCCAGCAGAGACATGCATGCTGGCTGTCAAGACAAACAGCAAAACATTCCTGCCTGTCTGGAGTGAGAAACACAGCCCATGCAGTATTAAGTGGCCAGTACGAGACTGAAATTTGGTTCTAAAAAAGCCTGTGCTAAGGAAGACTGAGGGGGCTGGGATTTTTCATTTTAAAATAGCTCTTTTCCCCATTTGTAGGTTGGTCTCATTTTGCAGCAGCTATATTCTGCACCAACATGTGGTAGACCAAAGATTAAGTCTCAAATTCCCAGACACTAGGTTAGAAGAGGCCAAGAATGCCACAGAATTGACAAGCTTAGTGTCAGGAGATGGGGATTTGGTTGCCATACTTTGCAGCACCTCTTGTTACTCAAACCTTCCAAGAACCTTGACATTCGTAACAGAAGTGGCTAATTCCCACCTCTCTCTTCCTTAGCAATCAGCTCTCAGTGGGAGGCTTAGCTAAAAAGAGCCATGTAGTTTTTTTCAAATGGTTGTGGCTTACGTCCTCCCACTGGCAATATTAATTCCATCCTTTGCTTTTTATGAAGTGGTCAGGACTTCATCAGAGTGCACAGACTTAGAAGCAGGAAAATATCAAAATAAATACTACCATTATCAGCCAGAGCTCAAATATGTGCCAGGTACTTATTCAACCACTTTATGAAATTAACGTTTTGTTTTAAAATCGCTTGTAGCGTACATGTCTGAACTCCTTTTGACTGCAGAGAAAATGATTTTGTGCTTTTTCAAGGCCAAAATCTTGCCTGAAGTTAGCAAATACAAACTAGGTGCATAAAAGTATAAGAAAGATCAAAGGGATACAGCTACACTACAGTGTGAAGGGCATTTCTAGGACATTCTATACTCCATATACTCTCTCCAGACATTCGATCTGAGTCACAGCCTAAAGTACGGGCATGGGCTGCTCTCAAAGGGATGTGGCTCTGCTGGTGCTGGAGCTCACCTAGTGGCTCAGTGCATTGCAAATACTTTTTTAGGGCCTTGCACAAAGTGCTTCTTGCCTGCAAGATATCAAAGTGCACGGGACCCACACGGACATGGAGGTCACGTTATTCTTCTGGACGTTCCTGGGAGCACTCCATAATGGCAGGGAAGGCCAGGATTGTTTGAGGCTTTTTTAAGATACCATTAAAACAGGAGTCTAAGTATCAGTCTTGCTCTTTAACCCAAACACTTCACCCTTAGCTCAAAAAAATCTAAACTTCAACTTTTTTTGCGGTTCATATGGAGTCAAAAAACTCCAAACTCAACCCTTTTTATCTGCCAGTGCTCCAGGACGGAATGTTATCTCAGTTCAGTTCAGGGGTTTCTGATTACGTGCTTTGTGCTCAGAAGTGAAGGGCTGAGATATACGCTGGCTAAGAGCCTACTTCAAACCACTTCAGCAGAAAATCAAGTTCAGTTCTGGAAAAGGAATGTATGATAGTTTTCAATATGTTTTTCCTGGATTGGCATACTCTAGAGTGTCTGGAGAACCAAAAGCCAGCTTCAGATCTCATGGAAGACGGCAGAGGAATGAGCCCAGAGCATCTCAGCCTTTGCCAAGCTTTCATACCTTTTCCTTTTACAATCCAAATGCAACAGCAGAAAATAACATTTAATTTCACTTGCATCTCTGAATGGGAATTTCCATTTTTTCAAAAGAAATGCTCATCTATACCCCAACAAGTGATCAGTGTCTTGGGAAGCCAAACCTGTGGAAGTCGTAGTAAACAATGGACCATATTTTCAGTGCAGATTATCATTACATGAATCCAAAATTTACTTTCTCTGAATGTTCTCAATAATAATTTAAAATTCACTACTTTCTTCAAGAGTATTCCTCTGTACAAATTTGGCTGCTAGAACATTAATGGAAAATTGATAGAAAAGAGGTATAACATAAGCTGAAGCACACATTAACAATTGGAAAAATTTTCTGGTTTTTGTTATATTGATTGAACTTTATGGATACGCAAATGTGTATTTGATCCAAACTGCCATCTGACTTATTCAGAGAATGAGGTCACCTTTTACTTTTTTAATGAGTCAATAATATAAATCATGAGTTGTGAATATCAAGGAAATATAAAAATGACAATGCATTTATTTTATATCATGTGTGATTTCCTGCTCTGATGACATTTATCTTTTCCCACTCCCAGATCACAATTGACTTTTGAGCATATGGAGAAGAAGATGTGTCAGAAGTATCCCAGGATGTACTAAAAGAAAGGGGAAAAAATTATGTAGTCCTCTGTGGTTTAATAAGGTTGATGTTACAACAAATATCCACTGGCTTAATGGCTTTAACTAAAAGCTGAGCATCATAGTTCCTTTTGTCTCCTGTGCTGACTTGCCCTTTTGCATAGTTTTACTGAAGTTGCACTAAGTTTTGTATTTCAGCACATTCCCACTGCATATTAAAAAAGTAAAGATGCACCACGAGAAGATATCTGATATACAGCTAGAGCTGGGCAAAACTTTTTTGGCCAGAACATTTTTCCAAAATAACAGTGATAGCAATGATGTCCTTTTTTTTTTTTTCTTTTTTTCTTTTTTTTGTAAGCTGCTTAAGAAAAAGAAATGTCAGCATTTTAGTTTTGAGATACTTTGATTTTCAGTTCAAAGCACTTGGAAATCAACTTCAGTTTTATGAAAGAATGAACAAGGAAAGAAGTAAACGCTTCCAAAACCCAAAACTTGTTCTCAATCAAAAATTATTATTTTTCCTACTTTGAATTTGCTGAACACTTCATTCCAGGTTGATGCAAAAATGAATTTTTGCAGATCAGCCAGTGAGCCCCCCCGAATCAATTATCTGCCCAGCTCTGGATACAGAAGTCTAGTTAGGAGCATTTCTTTGGCAAAAACACCAGCTGTAATTTCTACGTGAGTGTCAAACTTCTAGGTTGCTTTCAGATAGGCAAATGGTACGCTTTCAAGTGACTGTTCTTCCAAACGCTCTGTTTGTGCTTACCATGCATTGGTAGTTTTGCTTTCACATTGAAAATGTACAAAGATACGACTCATGGTCATGAAACTGTGCTAATACAAGGCCAAAAAGGAACATCTGGCTTTGAATCTACAAATATGCAGGCATTGGTGGCTTACAGGGGATGCCAGAATCTTCTGTTTTACTGTTTTGAACCCTGGATCCAGCTCCTCATGATATAAAGGGTGAATGGAAGAATTTGCAAATAAAATTTGTTGGGATTATCATAATAATATCAGTTGAAATAAAAATCACAGACAATTAGGTGCCTGAGGCAAGACATGTACTAACATCTCTGTTAAATAAAATCCTTGTTCTGTCAGATGGCAGCAGGAGATATGAGTGCTCTCCTCCTATGAAAATCACGACAAATCCTTGTACAACGACACCAGCATGCCATGGGCCTATGCAAAACCCTTTCAGTTTTCCACAGAAGCGCAGGGAGTTCATGAACTGTGAAGGTAGAAATACCACCTTTCCACACCAGCCACAAAGTCAGCATTTGTGAGAGGTGAGAAGGGTCTGGACAATTTCCAGAGTTACCTTTTCAAGAAAGAGTGTTGTCAATAATGCTGTGAGCCTTACTGTCCTGGTTTCAGCTCACTTCGTGGCAGAGCAGACTTGAATCTACTGCTCTTTGTCTAGCTGGAAAAGATGGCAAAGCCTCCTGAGATATTAGGGGTGGAAGAAAAGAGAGAAGTTCAGATGGAGGTTCTGCTAGTCAGTGCAAATGGTGGCAAAAATCCAGTCCTCCTGCATTCAAACCCAAATCATTTTCCCATTGCAATAAAAAGCAAAGCACTGCACACAGTCATGGCCTGTAACACAATACTTTGGACAAAACTGTCTTCACGTACCCAAAATACACTAGTCTTTTGCCAAGCACAGGATGATCACTTAATTATTTGTAACGAAAGCTGTAGAAAATCATTCTCACTGCATAGTAAATGGTTTTTACCCATCCTGGGTAAGTAATGTGCAGCCAAATACAGTTAACCAGCAACATCAAGTGTCATGCCTTCCCCAGATCTCCCTGAATCCTCTCTCAAAGGACTATCAGAGTGCTGAAAATACTTGAAGAATAACTCCTTGCTGTGTCAATCTCAAAAAGGTCAGATTTACGGTTTCTAAAAGATCAGATTTACAGTGATGGGGCTGTCTTTGTCGAAGCTGTAAAGATATCAAGGTTACCCACAAATTGTGTTCAATCTATTGTTTAAGCTACTGGTACAAAATGTTTTTTATTCTCATAAGTCAAGGCAACATCTGCCTGGCACTGCCAAGAACTTAGCTCTCCAATTTCATTCTCTTCCTCAAAGGTAGATGAGTTCTTGCCAATCCTTTTCTTATTAAAAAATAAAAACTTCATGAGAGTAAATGGAACAAGATGTACAAGCAAGATGAATCCCACTTTGCATAGAGCTGTAGCTTCAAAACCTAGAAAGGTAGTTCAAAGTTACATATGGCTACCGCCCCATGGGAAGCAATGCTATCTTCAGCACAGTAGATAATCCACCACCAGGTCTGAGATATATCATTCATCCACCTAACAAGTGCACTGTTCTGCCACCAGGATATTTCACCTGAAGGACATCTGCCTCTTTGCATCTTTCAGTGTCCTCAGTGAAACATGCAAATTTTCACACAAGAATCTTAAAATTCTCCAATGTTCATGTCTCTAGAGAAAAAAAACACCAAAGCAAACAAAAACCATTTTTTCTATTTTGGCTTCATAATTCCATATATGTAGCGTGCATGAGATAAAATGAGGAGGATACCAAGTCATACATGAAGTGCAAATAATGAGACTGACAAGTGCCATTTGAATGGCTTCCTGTGTGCTCCCCATTATGGGCAAAGTTCACGGCTATGTAATTTATCTCTGTGCCAGAAAAGCATAATGGAAGCAATCCAAAGACAGGCACTCATGGTAATTATTAGAGCGGTAAAAGAGAGGATGTGCAAGGTGAGTTGAGAACAACTGGATGTGGCTATGTCCAACAGATGACAGTGAAGTGCCCTCAGGAGTCTGTAGGTCAGAGCAGCGATGCCTCGCCGTGGGAAAGGCTGAAGGTCTGCTGTTCCCAGCCAGCCCAGCTCTGCTGCCCGGTGAGCCAGGTCTGTGAGCTCGGAGCTCTCCTCGCTCTCGCACCGTGTAAACAGCGCCATTACCAGCAGTTTCTGCACATGGTGACCAGGGAAAGGACCCGCGCTCCTTTGGCCCTCATGCACAGGCTTAAGCAGCCAGGTAAGTGTCCAGTGCCAACCCTCATGTAGCAGCCACAGAGACCCTACGCAGCAATATATAATTAGGGTCCTTTTTCTGTTAAAGGACTTTGAGTAACTGAATGATGATTCCTCTTTTCCCTCTCTTCATACCTTTTTTGTTTGGTTTTGTTTTTGTGAATTAATGCTAGATTTATTGCCTTGGGTGAGTTTTTCAAAGCACTCGCAGTTGGCCTAATCCTGTTGCTGTTGAAGCCACTGGGAGTTTTGCCAATGCTTTTAATGAGAACAGAGTTAGGCCAGCGCCGTCAGCTTTGAAGCCCCCGCTTTGTGTGTACTCATGTGAAGGTGGGGAACGGGGTGCAGATAAAATGAGAACCAGTCTAAACCTGGATCCAGCAAGGGAAAATAATGCAAACAAAACCTTTCTTGTGGTTCAAAGGAATCTCTTCAGCCATTTCTTGCACCATTCCCAAGAAGCATCAAATTGATTTTGTAATCAGCACCTGGTCTGTGGGGATGCTCCACTCTGTGGGGCTATAGCTTGGTTTAATGGCGATTTAATTTACCTTTTGAGGCTAGCTGTTTCTCACCTAGGAAAAGTGTGCAGAATCCACCTTTTTTCTTCAAGTGCACCAACAGTCTGTTAGTAATCCACATGTAGTCAGAAGGGACCATCACAGTCATGCAGTTACACCTTCAGCATATTAACAGTTTGTAGAGTTACAGACAATAATTTCAATATTCACCCACAACTTCTGTTTGAGTTATAACAGCATACAGAATATTTAAGTGCGTGTGTTGTCAGTACTATAAATATTGAAGTAGACACATAATCTACCTGGGCTGGGTGTGCCACAAAGAGAGAAAGCATTACCCAGACTGAAACAGGCAAATGATTGTGAAAGACAAACTAAAACAGAACAGGGATTTTTTTTGTTAGTTCTGAATTGCAGTAATACTTTCTTGTTGCCCTTAAATATAAAAAATGTATTGATTTTGATTGGCATTGCCTGTTAAGATTGCCAGATTGGACAAAGATTATAGTCATCAGCACAAAATGCCTTCATAAATTCAATTTCTTCATCTGCATCCAAGAGTAATACTAAGAACAGCATTTCTCCAGAATAGATTACTGCATTGCCCTGACTTAGGCATTTCCAAGAGAGACGATAAACAAGCTTCAACTTGCTTGAAATACTCTTGCCAGTGTTAGCATTTCATGCAAGGAAGCAATGACAGTTTTTAGAGATTATAGTATTTTTCATAAGCTATCAAAGGCAGTTGATTATAAGATATTATTGTTTTAAAAGCCCTCAAACCCTAGAGAATCTTTGCTTTAAAATCGCAGAAAAAGTACAGTGCTGAATAAGAAACTTCTGAATCTGAATCTTGGTCCTATGGTCAGATGCTCTGTGGCCTTCTCAGTGTGGCCAAGTCTCATGATAGCTCAGTTAACCTCTTAAACCTTTTGCTGCTGGAATCAAGTGATTGCATGAGAAATATAGGCTTAGGTCAATAAAATAAAAAACTGTGGCCTTCAGGGTGGAGGAAGCTTTCTTCAAAACAAAGGCTCAACAAGAAGTTAAAAACTTTTTTTTTTTTTTTTCAAATCATGATAAGGGTGTGAAGTAGGGCTGGAGTATCATTTGCACATATTTAGGCAAATCAAAGTTCATGCTCAGTTTCTCATAATTATAGACAAGCATTCATGTTGTAGAAGCTATTAAACAGAAGAAAACAATCTGTACCTCAGAAAATCTTTGAGGACAAAGTATTAGGCATAAGAAGAGCTGTATCTCTGATTGGTTTGCATGTTCTTATACTCCTGCTCCCATATTCTTGGCCAAAGAAGGTGGTTGCAATGGTTCTGGTGGATATTGGGCTGCTGGTCATTCACCTGACCCAGATGGTGTGTCTGTACAACTGAACACAAGAGGCCCAGGGAACTATGTCAAGGTTTTCTGAAAAGATGGCCTGGGATTGTGTAAAGTAATGTGAAGAATGTGCTATACCAGAGTGGAATTTTATGGACTGAAAATTGGGGTAATGGGTGCATGCCCCAGGGTGTAGAAAGGAGGTATGAAAGGACATTAGGGAATGCAAATCCCTAATGATGGGATTGTGTTGGAAGACTGTGTACTGTGGAGGGAGTGAACTCTGGTGCAACACCTATGCTGCCATTTGGGGAGAATGGTCCCTGAAGATACCTGTCCCTAGAACCAAAAGTAGCTTCATCTTGGGCAAGGCCAGTCAGAGTGGCCTAAATAGAGCAAAGGAGAGAGTTAGTAATCAATCTGTCTCAGCAATCAGGAGTCCAACACTCTAGTTTGCTTCCGGGACCCTGTTTATTTAACAGTGTAAACGTAGCTAATGTGGCTATTCTTACAAGTTTTAGGAAGATCATTTAATTAGCAATTACATTGTGCTCTAGCACTGTACAGAAGTACTTAGTGTTATGCAAAATTGGAAAAAAATGGTTTCTAAAAATGGTTCTTAGAATTACTTTTATAATGTTTGATTGTTTTATTGTCAAGACCACTCTCAGCTCTAACTCGCAGTTATCTTCTCTAGCATCATTGAAGAGCCTGGAAGGGTGTCTCTTTGGAATGTGTTTCCTAGTCTATTTTAAACCATGTTTTCACTTCTGCTTTAAATGTAATATTTGGCTGTGTTTCTTTAAAGGGTTTTTACGTAGTCTTACTGTACAGGCTTTGAATGTGCCTCTGAAAACCACTAAACAACAAAGTTGTTGTTGCCATTGCTGCTTGATCTTTCTGGGAGGCCAGTCCCACACAAACCTCCTTCTCTCTCCAGAATACTGCATATTGTAAATACAACAACAACTTTCAGTTTAGTCAGAGGAGAAAAATGCAGTAGCTTTCTCTTCTTTCAGATTGTGAATTAATTTTTTGTTTTGTGAATACCAGTTTCAATAGCTGCACAGCCATTTATGTTAACCAAAAGACCTCAGACATAACAAAAAGCACGAGCAACGTGGTGAGATGCCATTTCAAATTTGCCATTCTGGGACTGAACAGAGCATTATATTTAGATGTGTTCCCAGATTTTCATTCCTTTTTATACTTTTAGAGTTCTTCACGTGCTGTAATCACAGGTATTTAGTTGAGAAATGACATAAAAAGGTTATTCTTATCATATAGCAAGAAGACTTATGCTTTCTGTCTGAGTCAGTGAACTCTGACACTTCATATTGTAATAGCTCTAGCCCTATTCATGTGACTGAAGAGAAACTAAGGAAAAGGCAAAATAAAAGGAGAGGAAATACTATTCATGTTATATCTGCTCTCCAAATCTAAATGGAAAATTATCCTCTCATTCCATAAGAGTTTTTGAGATTTTGCAACCTTTTTCCCATGCTGAAATGGGAGGAGGAATTGAAGGGTAGGAAAATATCATAAACTAATACACTGCGGGAAAATAATTTGGACCAGATGAACTGTGTCATTTTATTTAGACATGTTAGAAATCTTTCACCTTTATTGTGGCCTTTTTAATGTGTTTATTATTATAAGTGAGTTAAAAGTTTTAAGGAAAAATGTAAAATTAAGGGGTAAATTGAAACGTGTGTGTTTTAAATGTTTGAGAATGGTGTTAGTAACTTCCAATAAATTCAGAAATTCAAGATAGTTTTTGAATCAGAAGCCTTGTTAATATAGCTCCCTTCTCCCCGGCAGCTTCATTTTGACTGACATGAAATATGTTAGAAAGTTTTTAACCAGTTCTACAAGTATCTTCTTCTTGACCTCTTTTCTGCCATTTGCCACCTCTGGTCATTATGGCTACAGAAAAGGTGATTATTTTCAAAATTGTTCTAAGCCTTATAGCTGTGCTGCTCCTTTGAGCATCTCTCTGCCTGTCCTGCTGCTGCACATGCACACTTCCTGACAGTCAGGGAGAGGAAATGCTGGCGTGCGGCTGAGATCCAGATGGGCACAACAAGGTACCAACTCCGCCAGGAGAACGCGGAGGGATGGGGCAAGGAGAGAGCCATACAGTTACGTAGTTTGTGTAATGTGTTCTTGCTTTAGGCTCTACATTAGGGCATCCTGATGTCCTTCCATTCTCCAGTCAGGTAGAGAACTAGCTAATGAATCACACTGTTGTCAGGAAAGGTCCCAACCCAAAACATTTCATAGACATACAGACTGGATACATTTCATTGATAGGATTTTCAAAGAATTCAAATTTTCAAAGAATCTCCCTTCAGTACATCCAGTTGGAACCTGAAGACCTGGGCTTCAGGATGGGGTACCATGCCCATCACCCAGTGTGTGCCTGGGGACTGGCACTGCGGGGCAGTTGGACAGCCTTGCCATGGAGCTTCCTTGGGACCAGGAATTTCAGGACCTACAGTCTCTAACTCTATGCCAAAAAAGTAGAAATCCAGGGCTTCTAGTGTCAACAGCTCTAGGGTCGCTCAAGTGTTTGGACTATGCACATATCCAGCACTTCTAAAGTCTGGATTGGATCCATCCTGTACACTACCCCATTTATCACTGTTGGAAGAGTTCTTTAGTCTTTCAGATTAAAATGGATTAAAATGACTTTTAAAACAAGAAAGGAAAAAGACTCAGATCACTTGAACTAAAATACACTTTTTACATCCCCAAAAATGACTTTTAGTGATAACACTTCCAGTATTATTTCCTCTTGAATGAGGGAAAGTCTTCCCTAAATTAAGAAAGTCCCTATGCATGGTGCCTTTCTTTCACTCTTCTTTTTGGATAGATTTCTAAACCTGTTAGCTCTGTCCGCTACTGTGCTTCTGATTTTAATTATTTTCTGAAGACTGAGTATTGAATATCCTATCATCGCTGATCAAATCCCCATAACATAAAGATGTTGATGTCATCTGATTCTTCACCATGTTTTGGCTTAGAGTCAGAATGAAGCAGAAAAGGTGTATTTGCTATTACAGAGGACATGCAAAGCAGTGCTCTTCATATTGGGAAGCAGAATGAAGATGTTACAGAGCAAATGGAACAGAGGAGTGAATCAGTACCTCTCAGTGCAGTCAGGCAACATGTAAGTATGGTTGCTAACAAACCACCAAAGGAAAGGGTTTTCCTTTCTCACAAGAAAATGCTTATCCCCAACCAGGACAAAGAATAAAATCGAGGGGAGAGGGGGGTTGGTGGGGAAGAGAAAAAGGAAGTGAAAGTTTCAGATTAAAAAGAAATTCCAAACCAGACTGGGAAATTTTTTGTTTGATAAATGCACTGTACTGATCACCAGTTTAATCATAGAATCATAAAATCATAGAATCATAGAATGGTTTGGGTTTGAAGGGACCTCAAAGACCATCTAGTTCCAACCCCCCTGCCATGGGCAGGGACACCCTCAACTAGACCACGTTGCCCAAAGCCCCATCCAACCTGGCCTTGAACACTTCCAGGGATGGGGCCTCCACAACCTCTCTGGGCAACCTGTTCCAGTACCTCACCACCCTCACAGTAAAGAATTTCTTCCTAACATCTAATCTAAATCGACCCTCCTTCAGCTTAAACCCATTACCCCTTGTCCTGTCACTACGTTCCCTGAGGAACAGTCCCTCACCAGCTTTCCTGTAGGCCCCTTCAGGTACTGGAAGGCTGCAACTAGATCTCCCTGGAGTCTTCTTTTCTCCAGGCTGAACCCCAACTCTCTCAGCCTGTCTTCATAGGATCACTTAGGCGATTTGCTCCACTGTTCTGGTTGATAGGACCCCTTATTTAACAGATAAAAGCCATGGCTACGCTTCTGGTTCTGCCAATGTAATCTGCTGTTATATATAACTCTTCTTCCTCCCTGTTTTAGAAAATGATCATATTCCTTCATAGTTTGTGTTTTACGATGTAAAGCAAACTAGGTTCTTCTAGTGTCTTGTGGCCTCCTTTAATCTCCTCTCTCCCCTCCGTTTCTCCCTTATTATGGTCTGAACTAATCTTTCTCAAATATGACACCCAAGTTTGAATTTAATTGTATTAAAGAGGTTTGATGCTTTCTTGGTACTCTAACAGTACTCCATTTCTGCTGGAAGTACTTCTCCTAATACAAACTAGTATCGTGTTTGCCTTTCTTTCTGACTGCATCACACTGGCAGCTTATAGCTTTCCTTTACTCAACTTCATACTAAGCTTTTACTCCTCACAAGTCATTTCCAACTGATGTTTTTGTTGTGAGTCACTATAGGGTCAAATTCTTCATAATCCAAGTACAAAGAATTTCCATTGGGCAAAAAAATTTTTTTTTCTCCTACAATTGTGAGTAGTTTCATTGCAGTGTCTGTGAGGACTTAGCATGAGGTGCTAAGAAGTTTTAGCTTGGACTGATTTACAGTGCTCGGAAAACTACTCCGTTGCTTTGCCATGCACAGAAAATGCTGAACAGTTGTGCTAATAAAAAGTCTACTGCATATCACATCATTGGTATTTCTAATTGCATAGTATTCATTTGAATCTTTTTACATCTGAGTAAGCACCAAAAATATGAAGGATATCCTGAAAAACATCCAATTTAAATTAACAATGAATTTAAGGAATTTCAGAAGACTCTCTTAAAGTTTAGCTCTCTAAATGCAAAAACCTTAAAGTAAATACACAAAACCATTTTTTGCCCTTACCATTGATCCTTCATCCCATCCTATTCTTTCTGATGATTGACATGAGACTTGCTAACAACTGCATAGAATTGCCTTGGGTATAAGTTTTGCAAAATTCTTAATTGTAATGCAGACAAAACGTGGTGTATCACTTCTTCCACATCAAGGAACAACCTCTATAGTTGTATTTTTAATACCACAGCACTGAGAGGTCAGTTTGGCAAAGCAGAATGACTGCAGTATTTGCCTAGTTTTCAGAATTGCCCATAGTAAAACAATCTTATGTTAAAATTAAAATCCCATGCCAAGGAAAATGGCAGTACCTGACTTTATGCATATAAGAACACTGCAAACATAGAAGTATTTTGTAAACAGAAATTGAAATTTGTGTATTGAAACTTTCTGCATTCATCTTGGAAATGAAAATTGCTCCTATTTTAAGTATTTCTAATATATTCTGTTGAAAGTATATGTATATCCCTACATATTTGCTTACCAAAATCCATCTGTACTCATCAGCTTCTGTCTCTCCATCAAATACAAAACAAAGATAATGATTGTTAAGCAGTAAAATGCTAACAGTTCTAGAAACATGCTTATGTGCAAGTTACATGGGCATCTAAATCTTTCTACTGGATGACATTTTTTCAGTGATAAAACTAGAGAGTTGGAATGTCTTTAGAATTTCTTGACATGGAACAGCATGGTGTATTTGCCAGACTCAAGTGTTCAAAAAAGGGAGGGGAAAAAAAAAGGGGGGGAAAAAAGATCGAGTTCATGAAAAGCTGAAGATGTTGGTTTAAAACCAATGAGATTTTAAATAAAAATACATGCTGGGGCCTCTTTATTTATATAAAGATGTTTGAACCTGGAGTCTTCTTTTTTCATGTTTTGCTCAATAGACCAGTTTGTGGACTATTATTTATTTATGTATGCATTTTTTTAGTGAAAGATGAGATTCTCATGTAGTTGTTAGCTTCTTAAGAGAGATGTTAAACTCTGAGAGCTGTCAAAATGGTGTGTAATTATCATTGACTTGAGAATATTTTACCCAATTTTGTGTCATTTAGAGTAGATTTTTGAAAGTACAGTAACAACTGTCTCTGAAATGTGTGGTGCCAGAATTAGAAAGACATGTACACAAATATACCCACTAAGTACCCCACTGACATTGCTGTAGAACGCAAGGCTACTAGAAATGATGCCCTTAGTGGCTCAATATGATGCTGAGCTTTTTCTCTTAATAACAGCATGGTTATAGTGCATGTTGGCAATTGACTTGGCATTATAATAGATGACATCAGCTACTGACACAGAAGAATTATTTACAGTGATTAGAAAGCACGCCCTTTAGGAAAGCAGAGTCTCTGAAACAAGCGTAGTAGTCCAACACAATCCAAAATTATGAGTCTTGCTAAACAGAAAAGCTAATCAACAGTACTGTTAAAACAGCAGCGAAGGAATGCTAAAGAAAAATGCTGGGGTTTGGCTGCTTCTGGGCAGCCAGGTAGCAGTTTCTCAAGAATGACATGCATTATTTGTGGAAGGCAATGAGTTTGCTAGTTTCTCCTGGAGTTGCAGGTCTTCACATCTCAACATACATTTGTTACATGGAGATGGATCCTAAATCATAGAATCATAGAATGGTTTGGGTTGGAAGGGACCTCAAAGACCATCTAGTTCCAACCCCCCTGCCATGGGCAGGGACACCCTCCACTAGACCACGTTGCCCAAAGCCCCAGCCAACCTGGTCTTAAACACTTCCAGGGAGGGGGCCTCCACAACCTCTCTGGGCAACCTGTTCCAGTGCCTCACCACCCTCACAGTAAAGAATTTCTTCCTAACATCTAATCTAAATTGACCCTCCTTCAGCTTAAACCCATTACCCCTTGTCCTGTCACTACACTCCCTCATAAACAGTCCCTCACCAGCTTTCCTGTAGGCCCCTTCAGGTACTGGTAAGCCGCAATTAGATCTCCCCAGAGCCTTCTTTTCTCCAGGCTGAACAACCCCAACTCTCTCAGCCTGTCCTCATAGGAGAGGTGCTCCAGCCCTCTGATCAGCTTCATGGCCCTCCTCTGGACTCGCTCCAACAGCTCCATGTCTCTCCTGTACTGGGGCCCCCAGAGCTGGACGCAGTACTCCAGGTGGGGTCTCACAAGAGCGGAGTAGAGGGGCAGCATCACCTCCCTCGACCTGCTGGTCACACCTCTTTTGATGCAGCCCAGGACACGGTTGGCTTTCTGGGCTGCAAGCGCACACTGCCGGCTCATGTTGAGCTTCTCATCAATCAATACCCCCAAGTCCTTCTGCTCGGGGCTGCTCCCAATCCATTCCTCGCCCAGCCTGTAGTTGTGCTTGGGATTGTGCCGACCCATGTGCAGGACCTTGCACTTGGCCTTGTTGAACTTCATGCAGTTCGCACAGGCCCACTTCTCCAGCCTGTCAAGGTCCCTCTCGATGGCATCCCTTCCCTCCAGAGTGTTGACCACACCGCACAGCTCGGTGTCGTCGGCAAACTTGCTGAGGGTGCACTCGATCCCACTGTCCATGTCACCGACAAAGATGTTGAACAGTGCCGGTCCCAGTACCGACCCCTGAGGGATGCCACTCGTCACCGTTCTCCACTTGGACATTGAGCCGTTGACCACAACTCTTTGAGTGTGACCATCCAGCCAATTCCTTATCCACCAAGTGGTCCATCCATTGAATCCATGTCTCTCCAATTTAGAGACAAGGATGTCATGCAGGACAGTGTCACATGCCTTGCATAAGTCCAGGTAGATGACGTCAGTTGCCCTTCCCTTAGGCTTCCAAGAGGTTCATATGCATCAGGACAAATCCTGAGAATCTCCAGGAAATTCTTCTTAGTGGTGGAAGCTAACAGAAAGCACTTTTGCTACTCCTGATTGTCACAGTATGGAGCATGAGCCATGTTAGCCCACTGATTTTAATCAGCTATTTGAAGTATTAATTTGGTGCACAAAGTCTTAGATTGTTTGTACCCTTGTTATGTGAGAAGTTCCTCCCATTTCTTGGCTTAGTTGAATTCGTGTTGATTTATGTCTGCTCATGTGACAGCTTTGTTTAGTTTCATCCTCCTCCCCTCCCTCTTATTGCAATTTGACAAAAATTTTGAAATGGAAAACAATTCTAAACCAAAATCTACTTTCCTTTAACTTAATTCTGACAACAGAGGATGTTTTGGCCAATTTGTGAATCAGGAGATTTTTTAAAAAACAGGTCTACTATCAATTTTGGTTTGAATGAATGGGTAGTTTGACATATGGAATTGGGAATTTCCCAGCTTGCTACTTCTGTGAGATTTGTATTTTAATATCTAAAGCTATTGAGCTGCATTGTTGGTGTAAAAGTAGTAAGTCACCAATTATAACCACCTATGACTAATCAGTAATGGAGGGATTTTAGAACCAGACCTCTTGCAAGACAAGACTGACCAAAGAGACAATGTGTTATATTTTGTTATATTAGTCAGTGATACCATAAAATGCATGCAAGTCTCTGAGCACGTTTTGTCGGTATAAGGCCACAAAGAGGGGGTCATAGTTTAGCTGTTTTCTTCTACAGCAGCATGGTCTGGTAATTCCAAGATGTATTTCAAGTGATTCAGAGGCACACCAAGAAATAAGAACAACTGCCTTCCTGACTGATTATCGTTCATTCTGGAAATGTTAGGTAAACTACATTCACCTAGATCTACTCTACCGCATAAAACAGGATCATCTTAGATTTAAAACTTAGTATCGTGACAGGAACTACTTGAAAATATCAGCACAGTTAGTCTGCTCAGAGACAAGCTACTGCATAGCACTAGTAGTCCAGGATATTCAAATTATACTGGGTACTGGCACTTTGCCAATGCAATAATTATGTCAGTTGCAACACAACCACACATATATTTTATGTGCTTTATATAGCCAATTGGACAGGTGGTTATATTAGTCTCACATGCAAAATACTTAAAAATAAGGAAGATTCACTGCCTGTGTTCCTCTGAATCCTGCCTGAGGGACAGAGCAAGGAGTGGCGCAGAGGCAAGCATTTTTCAGCACTCACTCTCAGGCTCATTGACACTAATCAAGGAAGGGCACCAAGGAGATAGATGATGAAAGCTGTTTCCAGGCTCTTTCAAGATGATTTGGTTCAGAAACCACTTCAAAGTATGTGGTCAGGCGCACACCTCTTGGTTTTACATCTGTGGAGCTGCATTTGTGAGGACTCTCTCTCCTCCTCACCTTCTCCAAATACTCTCTCCTGGGCTGGCTGGCGCATGCTGCAACCTGGCTGCATGGCTTTTCACATGTGAATCCTTTACAGAAAAGACACAATTATATCTGTTGGGTTTTGTTTTTTTCTAGGTACCTTCTTGAGAATATTCTAATCAGCATTACAGAGAGCATCCAAAATACAGAGCCAGCCAATCAGAGCAAATAATGTAAAACTTGTAGTACTAGTCTTTTAAAAGGGAATTCCCATCCATTACAACTAATGGATGAGAACCACAATCTTCCAGTAGCTCAGTGGGCTATATCTGGTTCTACTCCATAAACTTCCAGTTGTCTGCAGACTTCTCCTTATTCACATCTATCTCTCTCCTGCATTTGGAATAAAAAAATAAGTATGAATCTGAATTTGTTAGCCTTTGGGACACGCGAGACAGATTAAATCACCTGCTGCGGCTTCTCTGTCTGCGGGGTCTGTGTTGCGCACACTCTTTGGATTTTCGTAGTCTCTGAAAGACCTGGAGGCTTGAGGGCTGCTACTATTTCAAATTCAGCTGGAGCCTGATATAGCTCTGCAGTTAAATGCTAAGCATTTTTGTCAGTCTATGGGACGGGTGGGTCTGAGAATATTGACAGAGATGAGAAAGGATAAACTGAGATTCATTTATGGACTTCTATTTTAATGAAAGGCTGTAAGGATTCCATACCTCACCTTGTTTACATTAGTTCATTTCTAGGACATGGAGAGTAAAAAGTAAGTCCTGAGACCATGGGATCATTATTCCACCTTCAGTTGCTGACAGTTTTGCCTGAGCAAGAACAGCATGGCACGGTGCGCAGTAACATCGGATACTTCTGTGAGAGCTGGTCAGACTACTGCATACATAGACATTAACCAGAATTATACACACAGAATGTTTAATTGTCACTTTGCTGCATGGTAACAGCTGATACTGCTCAGCCCTTCTCCTCTTCTTTTTGGAAATTTCCCTCGAGTGCACAGTGTCTAATGCAATAGCCAAATACGGCTTAACAGTGTCTAACTCTGGTGTGGGTTGGTGACAATAACATTCAGGATATAAATATCCTAATTCTGGCTTAACCTTGGGCCACCAAGCTGCATGACAAATATGCAGCAGACCAAATATGCGCTTGGAGGACTATAACTTATAGCTGCCACAGTTGACAGGCATTCCCGTTCAGAAGGCCCCTAAGGATTCACGCATAGCTAATGCACTGCCCCATGAAATCTTGCTGGCAAGAACTTATTCAATTTTAGGACCACTGATATTTCTCAGGACAGTTGCAGTTCTGTCTTTTTTTCCCACCAGTACTTGCCCTTTTTATTGCATAGTACTTTAAAGTGTCAGTATTGATAGCCCTTTAAAATTCACCTATGATTTGTAGCAGAACAGAATAGGTTTGTACAGCATTAATGACTTGGAAACTGTTAATCAATTTCATTAATAATTATCTGGAAAGTAACCCTGATATTGCTAGTTGATTCCAGAAGAAAAGAGAAATCATACTTTGCTTTTTAGTTAGGAAGATAAATAGAACGAGTGAGTAAATTACTCAACTCCATAAATATCTACAATTTCATCTGAGAAGAAATATCAGAAACACCCAGATATCTATAAGGGACCCTAAAGTGTCAAAACAGGACTTAGAAAATGGATCGCTTATTTTAAATTACCCATTTTAGGCCCACGAATAACTGACTCACTCTCACAACAACCGCAGCTAACAAACTAGCGCAAGGAGGAACATCCTGCGAATGCTGGAGAGCAGGAACTGTTTTAGCTCTAGGAAAAGCAGCAGCAGAGATGCACTGCATGAATATGGCCAACATATGCAAACCAAACATTACAAATCAGACTAAATATAAATGGTGCTTAAGAAATGGCACACACACAGACTCCTCACAAGTACTTCTCTAATTTTGGAAACCCCTCAAGCATTTGCACAAAAAGCACACACTGAATGATTAATAGGGAGAACTCATTTGTCAATGGATTTATTTGCAAACATCATGCTTCATTGTCTCTGTCTTACAAATCCACACATTACTTCATCCCACTAATATCATTATAAGGTTGCGTGGTATTGACCAAGGTTAAATAGCACTCATTTTATTTCAATCTATAAACTAAAGCCAATCAACATGCCTTGATATCACTACTCCAAATTCTCAATAGGACTGAATAATAGAGAAGAGGTAAATCAAAGCTAACTACTTTAGCTCCAGCCAGTCTGTCTCCACTCAAAGCATCCATTCAGCTGGGAAGCACATCAAAATTTATAGCGTAGACATTTACTGTGAAAGGCTTTAACACTATGAGGAATCCTATACTCGTGCCTTGAAAGCCAATAATATGACACAGAGCCTATATTTGCACTGTCCTACAGGAGTGCTCAGTGCCTGACTGCAACAGCAAACAAAAGCATTTATTAGCCTATGAATCTTATTTCATCTGTGTACACTGACACTGGATTTGTCTTCCTTGAAGCTGAAAACAACAAAAGATCAGAAATGGTAACAGCTCCAGCCTTTTTCTTCTATTTCCAACTGAGAGTCCAGAATCACGGAATACTGATATAGTTCTCCATCAAAAAAGGTGGGCCACACAGCCCTGCGTTTCCAGCATCATAAGTGACACAGACCATAAAAATTCTGGCACAGGGAATACAGAGCAAATCTATTTTCCTAGACAATGAAAATAATCTTTTCAGGTTCATGAAAAGAACCAAGATTGCAAACATTTCTATTCCTGGCAACTTCATGTCTTAATTCTCAATATTACTGGTGAGGGTATGGAAGAGATGAGCATCTGAATCACCCTCTTACTGTGAAATAATCATCTTGTTTGGACAAAGCCTGAATGTTAGTAACAGATTACTCTTTCCCTCGTGAATCTAACAAGGTACTGTTTGGCAAACAGAAGGACATAAGATAGGCTGACCTTGAAAGGCTCTTGATTTCATTGGTGACCTATGATTTCATTTTACTTTGAAAAATAATGATATCTTTTAGACCTGCAACCTTCAGGCTGTCCTTCTAACATTCTTTACAGCTAGAGAGGATGAAAAGCCATCACTGCTGTGATCTACATTTTGCACAGCAGTGAAGTGCCTTGCTGCTTGCAGAACATCAATTGCTTTAAGACTGCAACCCAGAAGGAAAGAAGGATCATTGTTGGCACTCTCCTATATCATTGAGTAATAATTGTATCAGACATGTCAAGTCAGAAGTCAAACCTACCAGAGGGATGCTCAAACAATAGGGACTTTCCCAGATCCTCAGTAGGCATACAAACAGGAAAATAACCTTGCATTAATGTAGCAGGAACCTCCACGCATTCATGAGTGATCAGCTCACAGCATGTTCTGATATGGGTTGTATCATTTCACCCCAGAGAACTATGATAGTTTTCAAAGGTTTCTGTTACCCTAGACAAAACAGGATAATGTGACTGATTACATGATTTAGGGGATGGGCTTCCAGCTGTAATTATGTTTACTTAGCATTTCACTTGCTTTGCTTCTTTACTTCAAGGTTCAGTATTTTGATCTGTGAAACTCTTCTGTGTTTTGTTGGGGTTTTTTTTAATAACTAATTTGGTAATAATATTTACCCCTTTCCTCTTACCAGAAAAAATCAGAGGTTCAATCTCCCCATACCTTTTGCTCTCTTAAGCAAATCTAGGAAAGGAAGTTGTGCTCAGAACTTAAAAAATGTACTAGCTGGTAAAGGCTATAAAGTTCAAGTTTGATAAACCACCATAGCACACTTTCAAAAGCCACTTCACTTCTTCTGACATGTACCCTGAATAACTCACCTTTTCCCTTTTCTGGTGCCTTTGTCTTTTCTTGTGTTTGCTAATTGCTTGCCAATGGCTATGCATTCATTTTTCAGGAAGAAGGTTTTTAATCTGACAAGACTAATGCAATTTAAGGAAAAAACAAAGTGAAAAGTGGAAACAAAATACATTAAGGCAAGGTATGGGAAGTCAAGCATGCCCTGTATTGCTAACTCTGGCAAGTTTACCTTCTGATACAACTCCACTTTGTTGCTAACGCAAGTGAGCGGGGAAGTGTTGGCCATCTTGTTATAAAACTGAAAATCCTACCACATTTCATTTTGGAACCATGACAAGCATTTCATTTCAGACATTTCAAATCAAACTTCTACAAACAACAGAAGCAACCGCACCTCTTAGGTGCCACTTAGCTGCACTCAGCAAATCTGAACCCCCCTGGACTGCTGATATCTAGGGCAGCACACAGGATGGGAGCTTCTAGGGGTGCCAACCTATTAAAATTTAGGTCATGAACCTGAGTCTCCATTATAGGTGGGTGACCAAGCACGCAGTTGAGCAAACTGGCAAACTTCTGATAGAGATCTGTCTGGCAGGCAACTTTTGCAGCTCTCCTTGTAGAAGTTCCCAGTCTGTCCCCAGATTCCCAGATCAGTGTTTTACTGTAAGCTGATTTCATGCTATTTATTTCACATTTTTAAATAGAAAAAGATCAATTTGGAAATATCTGACCAGTTCTAGTAAAATTAATTACAGAAAATCATGTATTACTCGCATTTCTTTTTATCTCAGATTCTCTTGATTTTCTTTTGGGTAAATTCATTTTCATTGTAGACAGCCTATTAGATGCTGTTACCTCTCACATCCCCTAGCTCACAGCTCATATTGAGCTGGAGTTCCAAGTCAGGTTCTTCACATCACATCCATTTGCTTAGTCTTTACCAACCAATGCTCTTTCCCTCACTAATCTTCCAGACTAATTCTTCTGCTTCTTGTAAGTACTAACCTCCCTTCCTGTTGTGAAGTTTTGATATTCTCTAGGAAAGGAACATTCTACACATTAGTATGTTACAGCGGCTAGTTTTACATACATATTGTTCAAGCAATGTTGAAAAATATTCAGAGATGTCTAATTAGAGAAGATGTAGCACTCAGCTGACTACTGTGCAATGTGCTATGTAGGACCAAGCTCTGAACTGACCGGCATTACTAAAAGGCCAAGGGCCCCTTGGAGCCCTGATGATAAACTATTTCTGGTTATCAACAGGTTACCAGTGACTGACGATGGAGTGTGCTGTCTTTTCACATTAATGTAGCTTTTCTAGTAATCCTCACCTTATACCAGCAATCTCACCAAATTTGAGTCAAATTCCTGTCTCCCAACACACCTCATACTGAATACATGTGAAACACCAAACACAGACTGCTGTCAGATACACAGTATTTCATGTGACGCATATTTTGAGCTGAAAATTCTACCTCAGTCTTGTTGAAGCTCCTTCCTACTCTGAAATATATTTAAGGCCAGGTGTGCACACCTCCTATCATTTGTCATGGATGACCTCTGAGAGGCAGTAAGATTTGCTCAAACATACGCTTCCTCAGAGAGCATACCACGTACACCACTTCTGTTTTTTGAAAATACTAACTGGAGATATTTTCAAGACTATGTGTTATTCTAGAGATTGTACTTTCATTCAGAAATGTGTCAGCCTTCACTCTCTGTGAAGGAAGCTGGCTGGCTATAAGTATTCATAATGTGTATACATCAGAGCTCAAACACCTGCAAATCAGATACTTAAGGTTTTCGGATAATCCCTTAATGAATCTGATCCCATAGGGTAAAGCTGAGCTACATTTAGTCTAACTTTCACATGCTGTCTGATAATACTACTTCAAGAGAAACTCTTCTCACAGTTGAGGCTTTGGGCAACGTGGTCTAGTGGAGGGTGTCCCTGCCCGCAGCAGGGGGGTTGGAACTAGATGATCTTTAAGGTCCCTTCCAACCCAAACCATTCTATGATTCTATGATTGTCTTAGATCTACGTTTGAGAAGCAGCTCCACAGGAATCCATAAGATCAGGAGAATAATTTGGTGTCACCTTGAGAACTGTCAAGGACAAAGGATGATCAAAATAGGTACAGCTCTCTTCCAGCACATTATGGTTACCATATGTGGTATAGGAACTATATGATAATATTCCACAACAATGTCTAATGCATCACAAGCAACAGGAACCTTTCCCACCAACATATTATTACAACTCAGTAACTAATTTCTCAGCTGCATTTGCAACCCTTGCATGTTCTCACTCCATGAATAATCAAACTCTTGCATTTAAGAGCACAGATACTAATTAAAAGTGAATCTATAGTTCATTTGCTCAAAGTATTTGCTGTTGATGCTGGTTTTATTGCTGTTATCTAATAACAGGATTTCAAATATGGTACAGGGCTGATGAGTTAACTACATGTGGTAAGGTCTATTGCCAGGGCATGACCAGGGTGAAAGGTCTTAGGGCTACAGGCTGGAGAAGCAAAGGTCAGTTGGCAAAGGTCATGGTCACCTGCAGCTCATTAGCCTCCTGGGAAGCAGCCTGCAGCAGCAGCAGCAAAGGAGAGAAAGGGGAAGGCAGCTCCTTGTAACATTCAAAGGGTAGGGTTTGATCTTTACATTGTAATGAAGGGTTTCTACAGATTTTTTTCTGTTCTATATTATTCCTACATGCAAAATATGTTTAAACAGTGTTCTTACCTTTCTGTGGCTTTCTAAGAACTCAGCGGCAAAGAGGACAGAGAGCTGGTTTTCCATATGGACAGGAAAACAGATGAGATGTTACAGGTTTTGGATCATTACTCTGCAATGTTACTTTTTCCAAATTGGATGGAAGAGAACACAAAGATATTCATTGTTACGGTTAAATGGATAGGGGAGGTAGCATATAGCAATCATATCTTCAAGACTAGCTCATTACAGATGAGATGCTGTGGCTCTTCAAAGAGGCAGACTGTTTATTTTCCCCAAAGACTGAAGGTGCTAGTGGACTGTAACTAGATTTGGTGTGTAGGCTGAATTTTGGGGGTGATTTCTTAAAAGGAGAATGGATGAAGACATTTCCTAAGAAGAGCAGATGAAGGAACCTGCATTCTGCCTGAGCCATAGTTAAGGCAAACAAAGATCAGAGATTGTAATTCCCTGAAAGAATTTGATTAATTAGCAGCAACTTGCTTTTAGCTATTGTGTAGCACAGGTCTGTAGCAAGTCGCATCATGCTATCATTGCAAGCAGGAGCCTGATAAACTCCTTAGCATGACGGTTGTATTACCTCCAGCGTCTCGGCAGCCTGCTTCAGCTAGCTTTGTACTCGGCTGGAGGAAAGGCATGTCATGCTTGTCATTCAACCTCGTCATGCCACCAAGTAAATTACAAGGGAATGCTTACTTTGATACATGCCAGAGGCTGGCATCTACCGGGACCACAGCATAACTCCTGCCTGAGGGACATTGTAAGAACTGGAAGAGGGAAGAAAATGAGTTGTCCCCATCAAAGTCTATGTCTTGCCTTGATATGGGATTAAAACAGGGCTGAGAAGCATGAACTGGAAATTGTTGCCAACAATCAGTATAGATGCAGTTTTAAAAAATATCTGCAACTATTCCTGTAAAGTGTATTATAATATTGTTGGGACTATGAGTTTATTGCAGTTCTGCCTGAAATACTTACAGCAGAACCAGTGTGCAACCTCCTTATGAAAGACAAAACATCTTACATATAATATCAGCCTGCACTCAACTCCACAAATATAGGTCCTTCTTATTCACCCCTTTTGGAACCTAGGCTGTTTTTCTGGCTTCAAATTTACTGTCGCTAAACAAACACTTCAGCAAAAGCTTCAGTGGCTACCTTGAGTCCTCAGCAAGTGCTTCTGCAGACACATGAAGCAGGATCAGAGCCTATCTACACAGCAAGCTGGGGGATGTAGATGAAAGATGAAAAGTAAGAACCAAAAATTTTTATTATCTTGCTGGGAGACTGGGAAGGACTGTGAATTGCCTGAGGCCCTTCCACCAGCCCTCAGCCTATGGCAGAGACAATATAGGTGTCTGTCTGCACACTGTGATCCTGGACAGAAGGGTAGTACAGAAAGACTTGTACAATTTATCTGAAACAAAAAAAAAAAAACACAAACCACCAAAGACAAATTTTAGTCAGGTGAGAAAATCTGATCTCTGTGTCTGACTTCAAAGACAGCAAGGGCTTCTTATTTAAAGATTAGATTGTTTGGGGAACTCATTAGTCATCCTTATAGGACAGACTGAGAGAAATATATTCAATCCTACAGGAAGCTTTCAAGGAATGATGACAGCTGAGGAAAAGGATCAAGGAATAACTCTTACTGGTGTGGAACAAGAGCAAAGGTAAGCAGGGGAAGAAGGATGATCCAGAGGGCAGGTGGATGCCCAGGGAAGCAGCAGGAAACACAGAAAGCAGGTCGGAGCTGTATGCGGGGGTTCACAGTATTTGGGGAAAAAAATCACCTTGTCCTATGACACAGCTACCAAAGGAGGGAAAAAAGCAGCAGCATCTGCAGGGTCTGTCAGCCATTAACTGCCATATTTGTGATTACAATACCTGATCAACGACCCATTTGATTGCAGCTGGATTGGGAAACCAGCTGCCGTTGCTGCCAGCTGAGATAAGCAGCAGTATTCGCATGGAGACGTGTGGCTGAGTACTAGTGAGGTGTGTTCTGAGGCCAGTGGGCAACTGCTGGCTGTTGATAGGAAACCCACAAAATGAGAAGTGTCACTGCTCAGATATCATCATGGCTGGCACACAGGGAGTTCCCTTCTGTGCTGAGCAGCAGTGCAGTGTGAGCCACAATCACAGCAGAACATCAAAACATCTCAGGGAGGAGGGTATTGCTTTAGGCTCTGTGTGGTATGCTGTCAAATAGCAAACTGAAGTTTTGGAGGAATGATTAAATTCAGAATCACCTTTGCTTTGGGAGATACACCTGAGGCCAGTTCCAGTTGGAGTTCCAGCAATCTGTAGAGGTTTTTGTCCTACATGTCCAAGTACTCGATGAAGGAACTTACGTGTAATTCATATACTTGAATTACATGGAGACTGATTCCTGTTGAGGGATATTAGTTGTTTAATGTAAATAAGTAGGTTTTAATTAGAATAAATTACTTAGGAATATAATAGAGTGTGATTAGTGCTGTCTGCTTAGCTTTACTTAGTATAAGTAGCTAGATTTGCTGAAGACTTTAGGCTGTGATAGAGGTATTTTTCTCAGTAATTTTCCTAGTAGTTTTCCTAACAGCTAGTACAGTGCTGTGTTTAGTCTTGTAGTATGGGAAAGTATTTTGATATCACACTAATGTCTCGGTAATGTTTTTCCATGTCTGGGACTCTTCAGTTCTCCATGTTCCACCAGCAAGGACAGGTGTACAAGGAGTCTAAACCAGACGATAAGGAGGCTCCAACCTCTGGGGAAAACTGCGGACACTACAAGTCAACAAGATAAGCACCTGCCTGCCTGGACACAGAAGAAGAATCCAATTAGATGTTAGAAGACCTCAGACCAAAAATCACTCTTGGACTAAAAGACATGTGGACAGCATGTGAGGGGTGTGTGAGGGGTGGGTGTGTGGGACCCAAGGGTGTAATTGCCCCAGGATTTCTTTGTTCTGGGTCCCTCTCTTTGGAGGCACCCAGCCCAGGCTGATCCTGCTGCTGCACCTTTCAATTAAATTAATTATTTTCTAAAATCTGACACCTGAGACTCTGCTGCAGGAAATCTATGGTCGAGCCTGAACAAGGAGGAAGCACACGTGCGTGTGTGTGTGTGACACCATGAATGGTGTGCAAAGGCTTGGGAAGCAGCTACTCCTTCAACATTCCTAGGTTTTCAAGTCCCATGTAATTAGCATTATCAGCTCAATAGCAGTAAGGAAAATTCCAGGTAAAGTAAATCACTGACCTGAGCATGGAAGACAGTTGCTAGTTCAGGATAAAAGCACTGACTGTACAATATAAAATGGTTTTTACACTCTGCTTTGCAAGTACTGCTGGGTACACTGCCAGCTTGGAAAGTTTTATCCCACAGCAGGCTTCTGCTCAACCACATGGATCTGTCACTTGGGTCGCTGAAGTAACTGACAGCCATAATAGGTTAGTATTCATCCACATACAGGATGACAAGGGGTAATGAGGCACACGCTACCAGTGTTTATCACAAGTGCCTGCTGACGACAGAGAAAAAGCAATATACCCTTCTCCTTTAGTATTTTGGGGGGGAGGGGAGAGCGGGGAGAAGGAGAAGGGAGTGGGAAAGGGTAGTTTATGATTAAGTTGAAAGTTCAGGATTAAGGCATGGTTTTTACTTTACTGAGTTGGGTAGTGGAATTAACCTTATGCAATATAGAATAGATTGGAGAACTTGGGTCATTCTTCAAAGCAAGGAACTTTGCAATTAACTGCTGGTACAACCCCTCCCTTTGACAGCTAAGTCCCTTACTGTGGACTGCATGAAAGGAAAGCATTAGAAAAAATATGAGTCGACTTGATTAACAGGAGATGACTGAGGAAGAGAGAAATTTTTAGGAAATTTAATAATTTATGTGTGACATAAGGTGAGGAAGAACATTTTGTATTCCATTGGTTTCTGCCTGAACAATTCTCATGTTGTCATCCTGCTCCCTGCTAAAATCAATGCTAAGCATTTCTAATGGCCAATAAACTTCATTGCATTGTTCAGAGCACTTTTGAAATCCAATTTTTACTTACATCAACCAGTCTCACCTCTGTGCCTTGCAAGATCATGGAGCAGATCCTCCTGGAAACTGTGCTCAGGCACACGGAAAATAAGGAGGTGACTGGGGACAGTCAACATGGCTTCACTAAATGCAAATTGTCTGACAAGTATGGTGGCCATCTACAATGGGGTTACAGCGTTGATGATAATGGAAGAGCAACTGACATCATCTGCCTGGACTTGTGCAAAGCATTTGACACTGTCCCACACAACATCCTTGTGTCTAAACTGGAGAGATATGGACTTGATGGATGGACTGCTCAGTGGATAAGGAACTGGCTGGATGGTCGTACTCAAAAGTGTTGCGGTCAACAGCTCGATGTCCAGGTGGAGACCAGTGACAAGTGGAATTCCTCATGGAATATTGGGACCAGCACTGTTTAACATCTTTGTCAGTGACATGGACAGTGGGATCGAGTGCACCCTCAACAAGTTTGCTGATGACACCAAGCTGTGTGGTGTGGTCGACATGCTGGAAGGAAAGGATGCCATCCAGAGGGACCTTGACAGGCTTGAGAGGTGGGCCCCTGCGAACCGCATGAAGTTCAACAAGGCCAAGTGCAAGGTCTCGCACATGGATCGAGGCAATCCCAAGCACAGCTACAGGCTGGGCAGAGAATGGATTGAGAGCAGCCCCGAGGAGAAGGACTTGGGGATGTTGGTGGGCAAGAAGCCCAACATGAGCCAGCAATGTGCGCTTGCAGCCCAGAAAGCCAACTATATCCTGGGCTGCATCAAAGAAGCGTGACCAGCAGGTTGAGGGATGTGATCCTGCCCTTCTACTCTGCTCTCGGGAGACCCCGTTTGGAGTATTGTGTCCAGCTCTGGGGCCCCCAGCTCTGGGGCCCCCAGCAGGTCATGGAGGTGTTGGAGCGAGTCCAGAGAAGGGCCATGAAGCTGATGAGAGGGCTGGAGCACCTCTCCTATGAGGACAGGCTGAGAGAGTTGGGATTGTTCAGCCTGGAGAAGAGGAGGCTCCAGGGAGACCTTACAGCAGCCTTCCAGTACCTGAAGGGGCCTACAGGAAAGCTGGAGAGGGACTGTTTACAAGGGCAGGGAGTGATGGGACAAGGGGTAAGGGCTTTAAAGTAAAAGAGGGTAGATTCAAATTAGATATAAGGAAAAAATCCTTTACTGTGAGGGTGGTGAGGCACTGGAACAGGTTGCCCAGAGAAGTTGTGGCAGCCCCCTCGCTGGAAGTGTTCAAGGCCGGGTTGGATGGGGCTTTGGGCAACGTGGTCTAGTGGAGGGTGTCCCTGCCCACGGCAGGGGGGTTGGAACTAGATGGTCCTTGAGGTCCCTTCAAACCCAAACCATTCTGATTCTATAATCAAGAAGTGATGTTGTATTTCTTTCCCAGAAAAATATCCCAATGGTTTTCACCAAGAGAACACCCCAAATCCTCTTTAACTACTGTTACTACAAAGAAAACAAAGCTAAGGAATGTATGTTGCTGATGAATTGTATTAAGAAGTCACCAAGAAATTATAACATTATGCTGGCTGATGTGATGGATCATTTATGCTGTTTCTGCAATTCTGCATTAAGAACTACATGGAGCAGACAAGGAATGGTGAGAAGCTGACAGTACTGGGTTTCTAAGAGTTTACTAACTTCTTCAACAAAAGTAAAAATGAGTGAAATATTTAGAAGTAGGGCTAGAAAGAGCAGTGTTGGCTTAGAATTATGATAAGCAAATTGTATTTTGTTGCTGGCCTTATTTTATAGTTGAAGATCAGCATGAATTTCAAAGCATTTAAAAGTTTCAAGTATACTTTCTATTAGCTAGCTTTTGAAAGTTTCTTGAAGAGAAGTTGGGTAAATTACATTTGCCAAAATATCTTTTTAATAAGAGACAGTGAGAAAAACAGGTTAAAGCAATATGAATAGGAAACTTCAAACTATATCTTCTTCTGGTGAATACATCTTTGGGCTTTGAAACCTTAAGATCCTGTTCTTTTTTAGGCAATGAGCAACTTTGGTTGATGGTTCTAGTGGAAGATCTGAAAGTGTTTCAAAGTACTTTGGCTTTAAGTATTAAAAAAAAATACTCACTTCAGCTCAAGTCACTTACAGTAACAGTACAAAAACCCCCAAGTGTGGAGAAAGGCTAATGTCTGCACTGGGTAAAGGCAGTATTTAAAAGGAAAGTACCTAAGGACCTTACACATGGACCTTAATGGTATTTTGATGCTTAACTAGCTTTGCCTCTGTCCAGGGACAAAGAAGTTGATGTGGATTTGCCCTGTGTCAACAAAGTAATTCGTAAGTCGTGGTGCTAGATGGATTCAGTTATCTCCATGCAGGATACAAAGGATGTCTCTTCTAATTTCAATCAGGGGAAAGAAGATGTGCAAATGCTGAAGTCATCTGTACCAAGGATGGAAGCTTAAACAACCTACTTGGCATAGGCTTTGAGCCTTAGTTTCATATGCGGAGTTTGCTGCAACTCTCAGTTTAGATGACTTAGGATTGGATACCTAGAGCTGTAAGTAGTTCACACTAATAGAGGTGATGGGAATGTATCTAATTTATCTAATTTATCTGGGATTTCTGTCAAGATGCCAGATTCATCCACTTAGCCATGTAGGTCCTGTAGATTCAATCCACAAGGAGTTGTTCATGGTGACTGAATTTGATGTAGCTGTTCTTTAATTATCTATGGACAGGCAGGAAGAGCAAGCTAATTTTGGACATTACCTCAGAATTGACTAAGCCAGGGACTCAAGCCATTCATTGTTACTCATTCATTTGGGAAAGTTAAGTATGATACAAAGTGTGCTAGATGGTGTCTAGTTGTACTCTCTCCAACAGCAATGGGATACTTGCCAATGAGTTCAGTGGGTGGGGACTGGACCCTGAATCTCCATTCTCCAGCTCCAATTTCTGCAGTTGCATTCATGAGCTCTACCTACAAATGAAGAAGTCAGGTTCTCATTGTCTACTCATTTTTCCAAATAATGGAGATCATATACTTTCTATCCACACTTCCAATTAATTTGCAAAAGGAAGAGAAATGTATCATGCCTTGCAGATAAAGGGAGTTGTCTTGCCTTTACAAACAGGGTTTCAGGCATTGGAAACATCCAGAACTACAAAGAGGTATTTATTGTAGAACAACTTAACCATTCTGGAAGCAATTGCTTCTGATAGCTGGCAACTACACTGCTACAAAAATCATGGCAGCTGGGAGGCCTCGTGCTTGGAATTGTTGAGGGAACTTCTTGCTTTCTCCATTAATTTGCTGTTGTGTTAGTGATATCAGTAATAGCTCAGTGATCAAAGATCTTTTAAAAGCCTAGACTTGCAAAAGCTACTCCAGCTAAGGTAGAAATCAATTTATAAAATGAAGTGAAAGAAGTTCTGCTTTTGGAGCTTGCTATTCACTGATGCAAACACTTCCAAGTAGTCTGATCCAGAAAAAAGGAGACATTTTGAACAGGAGGCCGCTTCTGTGCCTTCTGGCTTTGAGGGTACATAAGACAAAAATGATTACTAGTACAGTGGCTATTACAGAAGATGTGAAACTTCCTCACTGATTTACGATCTGTCAAAACATGCCAATTAAACAAAAGCATTCATTTGGAATTCATTGTGTTTCAGCAGTTTTCTACTGTAACAACTGGATTTTGTGTTAAGCATCCTGTTTTCTACTTAGGAAAAAAAATCCAAATTATAATGAAGCATTTTGATAAACCTGGAATTAACATAGTGATAAAAGCAACCCTTTGGGGTTTAAGAATTCAGTCCACGAGAAATTTTATGTGTTTTGTCTTATTTCATTCCACAGACTGATTCCCACTCCTCTTGATGAGTTGTGCTTCTGGCCTCCAGCCATCATATTTTTATTGGGGATGTTTCCAAACTCAATTAGAGAGTCAGCACACAAAAAGCCATCTTCTAGTTGGTTGGTTAGTACATCTTCCCTTCTTGTATGTTTCTGCAGTGAATAAAACTCCATAAACTTACAGTTGCCCGGTTGCAGAAAGGAACAGGCAATAAACCACTTTGTTTCAAAATTCAAATTCTGTATGTATTTTTTAGTGCCAGTAAAGCATAGATTTTTTGCAAACAAACTTTTAAAATACAAGCAGCCTTTTTTATGAGTAGAATTTATAGCAATGTATTAGATTTGTGTGGCAAGGTTTTTCTGGCAGGGGGGCTACAGGGGTGGCTTCTTTGAGAAGCTGCCAAAAGCTTCCCCCATGTCCAACAAAGCCAATGCCAGCCAGCTCCAAGATGGACCTACCGTTTCCCAAGGCTGAGCCCATCAGCCACAGTGGTGGTGTCTCTGGGGTAACATAGTTAAGAAGGGGGGAAAAAAACAACCAACCTGTGCAGCAACTGCAGCAGTCAGAAGAGAGAAGTGAGAAGATGTGAGAGGAACAACTCTGCAGACACCCAGGTCAGTGCAGAAGGAGGGGCAGGAGGTGCTCCAGGCACCAGAGCAGAGATTCCCCTGCAGCCCATGGAGAAGACCACGGTGATGCAGGCTGTCCCCCTGCAGCCCATGGAGGTCCATGGTGGAGCAGATATCCACCTGCAGCCTGTGGAGGACCTCACGCTGGAGCAGGTGGAGGTACTTGAAGGAGGCTGTGACCCCGTGGGAAGCCCATGCTGGAGCAGGCTCCTGGCAGGACCTGTGGCCCCGTGGAGAGAGAAGCCCACGCTGGAGCAGGTTTGCTGGCAGGACTTGGGACCCCATGGGGGACCCACGCTGGAGCAGTCTGTTCCTGAAGGGCTGCACCCTGTGAAAGGGACCCATGCTGGAGCAGTTGGTGAGGAACTGCAGCCTGTGGGAAGGACTCACGTTGGAGAAGTTGGTGGAGGACTGTCTCCCTTGGGAGGGACCCCATGCTGGAGCAGGGGCAGAGTGTGAGGAGTCCTCCCCCTGAGGAGGAAGGAGCAGCAGAGACACCATGTGATGAACTGACCACAACCCCCATTCCCCATCCCCCTGTGCTGCTGAGAGGGGAGGAGGGAGAGAAATGGGGAGTGAAGTTGAGCCCGGGAAGAAGGGAGGGGTGGGGGGAGGTGTTTTAAGATTTAGTTTTTATTTCCCATTATCCTACTCTGATTTGATTGGCAATAAATTAAACTAATTTTTCCCCACGTTGAATCTGTTTTGCCCGTGACGGTAACTGGTGAGTGATCCCTCCCTGCCCTTATCTCGACCCAGGAACCTTTCGTTGTACTTTCTCTCCCCTGTCCAGCTGAGGAGGGCAGTGACAGAGTGGCTTTGGGGGGCACTTGGCATCCAACCAGGGTCAACCCACCACAAGCATCTATTTAAACCTATCAAAGCCCCATTCTTCCACCTGACAAGCTCGATGGATTCACATATTCGATGTGTCCTGAACATATTTTGTGGCAGCCTTCTGCTACAGACTGAAAAAGGAAACTCCCGGTGATGGGATGAAAGCCAGAGGAAAAAAATCTAAACAGAGAAGTAGCTACTTAAGAAACAGTAGCAAATCCGAGGCAGAAATACGGTCAGCAGTAGACTGAGCTGTACAGTGCCCTGCAGTGGGAGCTGAGATTTGGTGTCCTTCCATTGCTGTGGAAACTTAAGGAAAGCCCTATGTTTTTTGAAGGTGCAATAGGGTTCATTGAACAATTCAGACTAGAGCAAACATCTGCTTCTAATAAAAATCCATCCCTCTGCACAAAGCCTAAGTGCATGGGCGTGGGATTTACGTCTTTCTGTATACCCTGAAACATGCCTGGCACGCACCCTACACAGTGGGGCACATGTACAGCTCACCACCCTCCCAGATCCAGAGGCTTCATTCTGCCTTACCTATGCCCTGCAACAGGATCACAAAGACCTCATACCTGATAGTAGAATCTACAATCATGTTTAGAAAAGCAAACCAAAAAATCTATAATCATGTTTAGAAAAGCACACCAAATTGAGTAGACTGGTCATTTGACATTTCTGACTTAAAACAGCTGACAAATTAAAACAGATAAAAAACCAACCAAACAAACAAAAAATCTGAACAAAACAACCCCAGCCTTGGTACAAATTTGGGACAAAAAAGTTGTCCTCTATCAAAAAAAAGAGAGGTTTTCTCTTTGTCCAACCTACAGTGCATAAAAAAAAAACCAAACCCTCTGCTTGTGACTCAGTGATCGTTACATCTGCAGTTTGACCTCTTTTTCCCACTTCCAAAGCCATAAACTGGCTTATAAAGATGAAGTAGTTGTGGGACAGCAATTAGCAAATGAGGAATGTAGCAGTTCCCAAATGACGGTTCCTGGTCCACGATTGGAAGAACTGAAAAACATGAAGGAGACTACTGTTTTGAGACTGACTATCGAGGCTATAAAGTCATGCCACTGAATGAGGGGTGATATCCTCTGAAAGAAGAAACAGTGTCAGGTACCAGAAGGAGCTGTTCACTTTGCAATTAGAGGCATAATGCAGCAAAGCATGTACAAGAGAAAGGTGAAGGCCTATGCAATCATTAAAACTAGGGTCTGAGTGTGACAGATAAAAGTCACAGAAGTCAGGTAGTAAAAATGAATGCTAAAAATTTAGGAAATGGCATTTATGGTCATTTTTAGTATGGAGTCAGACTGATCCCAGCAAGAACCTAAATCTTCTGGCTGTTGCCTCTCTCACCGCTGTGCTGAAATCCATCTAACAATTCAAGAACAAAACATGACATTTTCCTTGTACCTTCAAGACATATTGGAAATACAGAAGAAAAAAAAGAATTATCTACAGTCTGTCCTCTGCCATATTTCCGTGCCTGAGTTTCTCTCTGAGCCAACTGTAAAATTTCCATACCTGCATTTACTTCTCTGTATAGAGTCCAAGGAGTAGAATGGAAAAGGAAAGAATAACTCCTTCTTATTTTGCTCAGCTCAAACTTTCAGGCTACAGCATTGTTTTCTTTTTCCTATTTGAAGAGCGGTGACAAGGATGTTGTAACTGCTGTTTGAAAGAACAATCTATAGGCACATACCTACCTTTTTTCAGGAGCTATGTCACATTTCTCTTAGAATGTCGTTCTTCCATACCTTACTACAAATGTCTCACTCTAAAACTGTCCTGAAGCCTTTAATAGCCACCTGCAAGTCAAAGAACTTGAATTCAAGAAATATGGATAGTAACTATTGAGTTAGGATACCTGCCATTTCAAGAGTTGTCTGTAAAAAACCTGGCACTCAGCAGTACGCGGGAAGGCTACACACATTGAAATGCCACGGAGACTTCAGTGTTCCTATAGCCACTATATGGAGCAACAGAGTAGCCTTTGCACTCTAAGAGCGTGTCTGCCTGCAGAATGCTGCCTGGTTTGTGTCTACCACAGGTATTAAGCATCCAGTAAATTTGGCAAGATTTACAGTAACTTGTCTTGGCATTTGGTAACTTCAAGATTAATTCACTTTAGTTTGGTGTCCCTTCTGAAGGGCTGCCAGTTCTTGGGTACAATTCCATCTTTTGTAGATACTTTGCAAAAGGATGTCTATATTCCATAAGCAAAAGGTAGACTAAACAAACTGAAATGAGTCTCTTATATTGGAAATTATATGCCCAGCACAGAATTCAGACATGCTGCATAGTTCCATGCTACTCTACGAACAGGTCTTGAATTTACTTAGCTGCAAATATGTCAAATATCAATTCATCAATCACCTATTACTGGCAAGAGAGAGCTAAATAGACCTGAACTAGGATTTGCACCAGAGAAAGAAGAAACTGCATCTCCACATCAAGGAATTAATTTGTTGGCAATAGAGTGATATTGATCCAAGCAGAGACAGGGACCATTTTCTTTCCAACTGCATTTTACTATGTGACTAGTGAATTTCTGAATGAAAATTAGATAGGACTTTAATTTTAATTAATTGTCATTTTGCTTTTCCATCACTCAGAGAAAACTGTATGATCATTGGGAAGCTGCCTGCAACAACGCAATCAATGAAAACGAGATAGGAAAGGGATTTCAAAAGATTGTCTAGTCCAATACTTTGCTTCAAAGCAGGAGAAACATGCTTTTGTTATTCATGTCAGGTGTTTGTCTTCCATGTTCAGTAAAATGCATGGTGGGATAAGACTTTAGGGAGAATGGCAAAAAGAAATGCTCTTCTCAGATGCTGTCTAAGAAGTGAATTACAGGATGGACTTCACTGCAAATTCCACTCTTTGGAGATGACTATGTAATGAAACATGAAGCTCATGTCTTAACGCTAACTGTCTTTCAGTGCTTCTTTGGTTTGTTTCTTTCCCACTCAAAAATATTCATTACTAAAGATGAGGCCCAGTTTCTCCACTTCTTTGCAGTTTTCTGAGCAAAGATTATGTGATATTTGCTGTACAGATGGCTACAGAAATTGACAGAAAGAAAAAATAGGCCTTGAAGATTTAAGTTCAAAGGGGAAGAAGAAAGTCCCAAGGCCCTTTTTTCTGAATCTATTTGTGAGGAGAACAGGAAAGAGATGTTCATTTTATTCATTTCATCCCTTTCATTCAGAAGACAAACAGCTGTGTTAGCTATTTCTACATTCAGCTTGATAGCAGCATGCTTCATTGGTTGGTGTGTTACTACCTCTAGGAAATCTTCACTCCCTCTCTACTATTTTGGGTCTTCTGGTCCTTCTCCTTGGGCTCAGGAGAAGTAGGTTTCCTTCAGTGTCTTCCACACCCTACATTATTTAAACCCTACAATTTCATCAATTCAAAAAAAAAAAAAAAAGTACCAAGCCTTCTGAAAGTTTTCTCTCTGGCATTGTCTTTTTTAAGTTAGCCACACACATGCAAGGATCTAAAATGAGTAAAACCAATTGTGATGCCTTTAATCAGAAAGCTAATACTCATCTGAGTTGTGCTCCCACAGAATCCGAACAAAAGTTGTACTCAATTCTTTTTCTTCATGGGTGAGTATGTATGTTCTTAAGTGTTTATACATCTGAATGCCAACAAACATGTTTATGGCTCGCTAGCCAAAATGCAGTACTATAACAGTTGGATAGGTCACCTCTTACTATAAGGTTTACCTTTAATTAGAAAACCAAGTGTCATGATAAGTCCCTCCTTGTCATATGCCTGGACTGGCAGAGAACTTGCTAAGCTGTCTGGTTTTTTGGAAATACAATCCTTCCCATGAACTTTATTTCACCTGTGTTAACATTATTGGTGTCAAATAGCTGGCAAATGAACTAATAAGGCACAATTAACTGAGTAACTTAAAAAATATTAAGAATATTGAAGCAAGGCTAACCATAAATATCTGTAAAAAGTAAAAATTACATGTTCTGCCTCCCTTTTCTCATCATATTCAGAAAGAAGGCATGGAAAGAATTGTGCTTAGATAGAGAAAAGGTTTGTGACATTTTCCATTGAAATATAAATACTCAGTAAAATCAGTCAGGCAAATGGGAATTTATTGCTTGTTATGCATTTAAAGTTATACTATTTGAAGAACTGCTGCTACTCCCAGTATGTAAGAGTGAAACCTCACTACTTCTCTACTGCTCAGTGAAGCAGTGATAAAACTTTCAATGTGATATCTGATGCATGTCCAACTAACACGTTTGTAGTTGCACATCTATATATAGCAGCCTATTAGCAGTTTAACACTATTCCAAATTACTATGAGACTCAATGAAGCTGTGTATTTTCAGTCTATGATTGAATAACTGGTGTAAAAGCCAATGTAACCAGTTTAGACTTTCTGAAAGCCTGGCCTAAAATTTCTTAGTCTTAGCTATTCTGGTAAGAAATCTATTCTCAGCAATAAGTAGACTGGAAAAAAAAACCCCTTACATCACACAGTGACTATATTTAATCAGAAGCACAAATGAGGTAACTTCCCAGGCAAAGATGCATCATTAATGACAGAGACAAAGACAAAAATATCACAAAATGTTTTTAAATAATCCAGTCTCCTAATATGGACCCAGCATATTTTCTTCCTGCCAATTTTGCAGAGGTAAGTGGGTAATTATTGACAGCCCATGGCAATATTAATTTTAAAAAACTGTCTTGGTTTCTGCAATGCAAAGCCTCACCAAATTATATCAGATCTTTGGAAAACAGGGTAATAAGAGCATACCAACAGGATGAAAAAAATTTCACAAAAGTGTGTAGGAGTAACAGCTTACCTCAGCAGCTCTATGCTGCTGGAAGTAGACAGACCAAGAGACCACCTTTTTAAAGAGATTTGTAGCTTTCCTTTCTTTGAATAAATGTAATTCACACCTTATCTGTCCATCTGTAGGATAATGCCCAAAGCTGCTCTGCGCTTGATGTGCAAATGCTAGGTCTATCATTTGCATGCACAAGTGATATGCAGGGACCCATTTGCACTTACATATGTAGAAGATGACATTTGAAAAACTGGCTCCTAGAATCATTCCTTCTGTGAATGTTATGCAGCCATCTGTACTGAAGTAGCAACCAAATACTTTGCCATCAGCAGAGTGTTAGCCTTTCAGATATGACTGGTTGAGAGGGGGTTTTTTTGTCCAAACTTCATTTCAACAGAAAACTGGTTTTTTGACTAATACAATTTTGCAACATAATGTTAAATACACTGTTGGTTTTCAGCTGAATCCTTCCTTTTCTCACCATTGCCAAATTTGATTGATTCAATAGATGCTAAGCATGTTCATGTCCTGGGACTTCAGTTTTCTCTGTGGTACTATGATCAGGGGTCCCTGTGACACATCCTAGCAGCCCAGCAAGAGAAGTATGATCCTTGAGGGACTGTAGCTTATGAATTACATAATTACATTACCTCAGATATTACCACAACATTTGGGGGAAAAAAAAAATCAGGTTTCTTTTCTAACCCCACTTCCAAAAGCATTAAAAAAATCCAACAAGGAAAGAATTTTCTCTCCAGTCCGTTCCAGTGAATCTGAAAATCCAAATTTGTCACATAATGGTGCATCATTCTTCCACAAGAGAACTGTTCCATGACAAAGGTCTTTTCCAGAGAAAATTATTGTGGCGAATTGCCAGAAAGATTTCTTTGCATAAAGATCAATGTAAAGTTAGCTGCTCAAACCAGGCACAAACTGGTCAGTGCTCTGTTGTCCATGAAGTATGTTGCCACTTGATCAATGGAGTGGATGGACAAAGTATGCAGTAAGAGAGGCATGAAAGGGAAGACCTCAGATGATGAGAATCACATATGGAATCCATGGGTCATGCACTACGCAAAATGCTCAGTATGCTAAATCTATCAGGGGCTGCACTGCTGAGATTCTGCAGTATTCCCAATATAATACAGATATTAAACACGCATGCTGCATGTTAGATTACATCTGAATCAAATAACCTAAACACAGGGGATGGCCAATGGCAGAAGCCATCAAAGAGTCATGAAAACAGGAGTGTGGCAATTTTCCAAAATCTGCTCAAATAGCACACATGCCAGGACAGGTGTTCTCTGCGTCCGCACACTGTGCCAGAGAAGTTAATTAGAAAAGTGGAAGAGTGACTTCTATTTGTCATATTAATCTGTGTAAATACTCATTCCACATTATTCTTCCTCAGTATTTTATACGAGACCGAGATCATGTGTGCACATGTATACACAGATCAGAGACATAGATGGGATTTTTTCAGGGAAGCATAATCAGTTTTGTATTCTTTCAACCTTTTGCTGGCGGGGAGAAGCAACTTTTACACTTTATCTGTATATTTAGGACAAATTTTGCTCTCGGTTACATAAATATTGGTATCTGTTGAACCAAACAGAATTTTATCCATGAATCAGAAAAAAAATAAAAATTATTTTTCCTAAGGAAATGCTGTTGCAAGCCAACACCTATTAGAAAGAAATGTTGCATTAGACTTTACTTGCAAAACCTCTCTGGAGAACCAAGGTGCCCAACAACATCTGTGCTCCCTTTAGGAGGAGATATTTAAAATTTGCCATTATTTTCTCCCTGCTTTCCTTCACATCTTGTCTTGTTCTTTACACAAACACTGAATGCAGGAACAAAGCAATCTTATCCCACTTTGGTAATGCTTTATTCTCCCATCCTACTTTCATCGTGTTTTATATGCACTTTCTGATATGGTGAATCATGGCACAGGATGCAAGACAATGACAAGTCAGGATCTAGAAGCCAGTGGACTTGGGATTTTCTTTTGTATATGTTTGGAAAAAGCATTTACATGCTCAGTCCTCAACTAACAGCTGAAACCAGTCAGCAGTGCTTTGATTTTGCTACCAGAAACTTTTCTAAGTCAGGTTTTAGTGAAAAAGGACATGGAGTAGGTGACAGCTTTTATGAAGTATATGTTTAAAATAATTCCCTCCTCTCCAGATTGACATCAGTTTCCATAGAAACAGAGGTGGAAGTGGACCATTAGCATCCCTGAGTCAAGTTAAGCTACTAGTGGTCAATTTCTATCATTGAAAAAAGAGCTTGAATTAGTGAAAATGGAAGTTTTTAAAATGACCCTTAAAAAAATCTTATAAGGTATTTTTCTGCACCTGCCAGGCTGGGTCTCTGTGGGACAGTCACAAAGGCACTTGGAGCCAGCAGGGAAGCAGAGGAGGAGGACGAGAACTCCAGATCACACGCAATAGCTGGAAGTAAAAAGGAAAACAAAAGGCAGATGAACCTTTGGGGCTCTCAAGCCTCAAAATTAAAATGTTAATTTAAAATTGCATAGACTTGTTTTTTAAACAGTGACTTTTTAATATCTTTGTCTGAAAAGCAAATTCTCAAGTCCCTTTAACAACTGCAACTACAGTCTTCAGGAATTCACTTTCCTTGGAAAGGTACAATTACAGGAGAGAAGCAGCCACCTAGGTCATGGGGATATTTAGTTATTAATCCTATATACTGTGATATGCTGTTTTACCAGTGCAGTCTACCCCCAAAGACATGAAAGAAGGAATTCCAAAGTATCTTTTGCTATGTAATTGCAGAATGCTGAGCTGTAAGAACGCTAGACTTGAGGCCTCTTGAGATTATGGTTTAGCAGCATGGTACAGATATTGAACCTCACATTTCTTTTATTGTGGTGAAGCTCCATTGCCATTAATGACATTACTCCTGCTTTCTAAGCATGAGAAGCTTCCTTTGTGGGAAATCATGGCAATCAAAACCAGTTTTGCAGTGGCTGCTTTCAAGCCTAAGTGTGCATGTGTTGTGCCCTATTTGCACATTACATCAACCACAATATTCGACTGCCATTTTTGCTTGTGTCTTTGTATGCAGTTAAATGTCTACATGTTCTTTCTGGAGTTCATACCCACTGCACACAGCTTTAAAAGCATCAACTAGGAGTCTGTGGTGCAAAATCATACTTCTGCTTGAAGACAGAGCAGCAACTTTTCTGCATAGCAGTTTGGATGCCTAGGGCTCAGTAGCTTCTCCTCTCTTTGGATGAGTTTCACTCCCCCCGCAGATGGTTAAAGGATGAAAATTACATGCTTAGTATTTTTTTTCAGGAATTCTGCCTGATTTCTACAGTGCATTGATATAAAGGTCAAATTCCATCAGCTTCTGCCAGAGAATTCTCTGAATTTTGTTCTTTTTTCCACAACACAAAATGAAGCAGTACACTTGCCTTAAAAATGCTTCAACTTTGGGGGGATTTGTTAATTTCTTCTCTTCCAAAAGAAGTATTACCTTTGTAAAGTATTTGTTGATTTCTGTATTTAGCTCTATTATTTCAGCATTTAGTCTTCAGCATTGGGTTGAGTCCTTTTTTTCAGTCTCCAAAGCCTCAGAAGCGAAAAAGAACATCATGTTCCTGCAGACTGCCCAGGACACATGCTTCACAGCTGTGCCAAGTTTGCAGCTGACCAATTGGCCTACGTTGCAAGAAGAGTCATTTTCAAAATTTACAATCGTTTTTTTTAATGTGTGCCAGATAGGCCGATTCACTGTGAGACTTCTTTGATTTTATTGACGTTTAGAGCCTCATCCAGTTCCCAGTGAAGTCAATGGGTGTCTTTCCAGTCCTTATAGCAGGACTTGGATGAATCTCTAAGTGGGCAGAACTGTTTCCTGTCACCTATCTTGCCCACTGAGACATTCAAAAGATCACCGACCCCCATTCTGTAACGTTGTATAACGGCATTTATCCTGGAATTTAAAGGAATTGCATGATCTTCAAAGGTAGCTACCAAATTAAAGGTGGCAACTGACTGACTTAAACTTACAAATTCCACAGTGCTAAGCATCTCATGGAAATGGTAATACTAATGGCATTATTTTGTTTGATTTGTTCCAGAAATAATGTGTGCCTTTTAGATCCCTAAGTCCTGCTCCCTGAACATGGTGGCTTGTCTGGGTGAAGGAAGTGCACGAACAAGCAAGTGTTAGGCATCTAATCTAAAATACCATGATGTGATTTCACTAGCCGAAATTTTCTAACAGTGGAAGCAGGCATAATTCAGCCATAAAATGTTTGGATTAGAGTTTAATGCCTGAAACTATTTCGGTCTGAACATTTCAGTTTACAGTGCAGACTTCTGAAAATCAGCATTTTCAAAGATGAAATCATAAGCTGGAAGACTCCAAACCCAGATGACATTTGAGTCTGTAGCCAACAATAGCATCCACTCCGCAGTGTAAAACAAACAGGACAGCAGCAATGTTCACATACATGCTTGTATGTGTACATTACTATACAAGCACAAAAAGCTTGTATAATGCCATTTTTCTGGTGTGTGCAAAAAGAAAACAAACAAACTAACTAACAACTGGACAGTTTAGGGCTTTTTGTTCCAGTCAGTCACCAAACTACTGGGGGGAAATGAAAGAAAATGAAGCTCAATAATTCCTTTCCCCAGTTGCCAGGGAAATTCTTTTCAGGAATCTGAAGCAGCATGGTATCAGTATGGTATATATAGTGAGGAATGAAGGAGACAAGATATCCTATTTGCTGAAAGAATTGGACTTTTTGGTAACCCACTTTTCTCTCCCCATCTCAGTGTCATCCTCCATCTCTAGAGTCATTATAAAGAAACACAAAAAAGAGACAGAAATCAAAAAGATAAATTGTCACAAGAAAATAAAAGAATATTTGTCCAATAGAAGAGTTGGTGCACACCACTTCTCCTCCTATACTTCTGGTGAAACATCACAAGCACCTATTAATTCCACAGGCACAAAGGCATATGACTTGTCTGAAGTGGAGCTAAATTAGGATGAGATATAAAGAAAAGTTTTTAGTAGTGATGTCTAAGGGGCATGAAAAGCTACACCAAAAAGAAGAGTGGGAGAACCACTTACAACACTATTGATCAAGACATTTGAGAATAGGCTATATGGAACAATTTTGGTATGAAGAGCATGAACTAGAAGTATAATGGGTCCTTTCCATGTCTACTTTCTCCACAATCTAATATAATTGAAAGTGTACTGTTAGAAAAACTGCTAAAAGGTACAGAATGTTTTTCTACATTTCTGTTAAGAGAAGGGAAATGCTATTAAATCAGTTAAGATAAGCACTAAATCTAAACCCAAGCGATTACAGAAGAAGTGATGCTAGACTGCGAGAAGAAAGGAAGAACAGGCTTTCCTCCACAAAGCGAGCAAGGGAAGAATAAAAAATCTATGTCACTGCAAAAGTTAACACTTGATAGTTTTCTCTTTAAAATAGTTTTAATTTCCAGTCGTATTGTTTCCCAAAGAGAAAACAAAGAAGTTGGTCATAGAAAGCTGATAAGATCATGCTAACTCAAATAAAATGAGAAGGCCAAACTAGGAAAAGCAATAGCTCAAGACCCCGGACAAATTTCTTCTAAGGCAGCTTAGAGTCATAGAAGGATGTTAAACCTATTTTCTCTTCTCTTTACTTTGCCTTCACTTTCCTTGTTCCCAACACACTCATCTTCATTCCCACCCTTGTCTCACCTGGACAAAAGAAGGTTACTATAATGAGAAGGACCAATGGTTCATGACTTTTCATGAACCATTACATCTGAGGATCTGCAAAGTCCATACTTTGTCACCACACCAGGAATGCAAACCATGAAAAGAATGGAAATCTCCCTCAGCTACTGGAGTTAGTCCAGTGGCTATCTAAGGTAGCAGTCATTATTTATACTACAATATCATTCAGGTTTGTGTGGACCAAAGTTTTGTAATCGTAGGTGCTATGTAAGCATATATGAAAAGGCATCCTCTCCTTGGGGCAGGAACTGTAAGGTAAAATGAGTGTCTTGAGGATTTGGTAACCAGTGAGGTGAAAGAGAAGATCAGGGAGGCAGCAGCTAGAGCACACACCAAAGAAAGGGGCTGAGAAACAGGCCTCAAGTCACTATTTCTGCCTGGAACAATAATGACCACTTCATTTAGACAGCTGATACCATCCATGGGCTTAGCAGCACATTTAGTCATTTCACCTCCCTGTCTGGACAAAAAAGTGGCTCATACAGGGGGAGAATCTGACCATGATAACTGCAGAGAGTGAAAGTGATGCAGGCAGTGTGGGTTGCGTGCATGCGTGTGAGAGGGAGGTCATGCCACCTTTCTTGGGTTTTGCCAGGAAGGTTTCTTTGCTGTTCCCTGTATTTCTTTACTGACCACTGTATCATCAACAGTAGTACCAAAACTGTATGAATGGCAGTACTTTAAATTAATTAGCCCCTGTATGCTGTGCTTCACCGAGGGAGTTAGGTAGTAGATCTAGTATCAATTGGCTTTACTTACTTCTTCGAAAGATATGTGGGAGGTTGGTTCTGGGCTGCACACCTGGCAAACAGAGACCTGAGACTGCTGGAGCTGACCAGGGCTTCATTCTTCTCTGCCTACCAAGAAAAGGGAGGCTGCATAAAAATATCTTTAGGGCATGGCATGCGGGAGTGCTAGTGGTAAGGACAGAGCATTGATTCACCTTTACAGTCAACAGGTCTGCACTTACAGTCATACCGCTGATGTTTAATGGAGGCATGAACCTAACTGCAGGGCAAAGGGAAACGGCTGCAGAATGCAACAAGACAACTGACTCCTCTGAAATCCTAACTGAAGTAGCAGTCATGTCGATATTGATCATGAAATCCCCTTTTTAGGAATATTTATTAAAAATGAGCCAAATTTCTCTCTTAGCTTATTTGTAACAATGGACTTTTCAATCCCATAACAGAAGCAGATACATGCTTAATTAATAAATGAATGGTTATGTTTCTGAAATAATACTTGGTTCCACATGGGCTACGCTTGGAAAGTGGCTGATAAAAATCTTAGACACAGAATAGGAAATTGTTGCTAGTTCCTTGCTCAATTATTTTTACTTTCAACGTTGCCTCAGATAATATTCATACATTGACCACTGAAGAATTCCAGCTCTCTCTCTCAGTGATAAACATACCCACAGCCAAGACATTCTCATAAAAGATTAAAATTCCTTCCCATATCAACAACAAATTAGTCATTCATTTTCACACTGTTGCACTCTGGAATCAGAAAAATATAAATTATTAACTATTCCTATACTCCATTTACAAAAGCAACTATTTTAGTTAATTGCTAATTTGAGCATGGCTTAAAAACAAATGAGAAAATGTACCGTAAATGTTAGCACTCAACTATATAAAGTGGATTCTATCAGCAACAATATTAGCACTTAGCAAGGAGATTTGGGGAATAATTCTTCATAGGAATAACTCTTAATACAAAAAAGATTTGCTGAAGACTTCATTTTCCTACATGGTAGTATAAAAATGGATCAAGGTATTTAGGATACTATTTCTGTGTTATATATCGCTTAGAACTAAGATTGTATTTTGTTCCCTCCTGTAGTGGAGAGTACTTTTATTGGTAGATACAGGAATATGGTCACATGCACTTGTGACTATTTAAGAAACCTGCATGGTAACATAATAATAAAATCCAGTGAAATCTTATCTATTGACAACATGAATAATTATGACAAGAAAATTTAACACACTAACTTCATAACATTCCAGAAAGGGAATCCTTTAAACAGATCTGTCTGCATCGCACCCTTTTACTAGCAATGAACCCAGATACATAAATAACCCAGTGGCATAAATAAATACATGCTGGTTCACCTCAGGTGAGGATTGACAAGCAGGCTTCAGCAGGGCTCAAGACAAGGATGTGGGACTATGTGGTTTGGTTCCTTTGTGGGACTAGATATAACAATGGCTTTCTAAAGAGTAAAATATCTTTTCACACAGGTAGGGTAGGTCCTGAGATTATAAGGAACATTCAGTGAAATGTATTCCACCAGAGTTATCATGCAAGGTTGTGGACACATGTAAATAAAATATCAGTCAGCAATTTTCTGGCATGACAGAGGGCTGTACCTGCCTCTTAAAGCCTCAGTTCTGTGAATTAAAAAATATATTCAAACATTAAAGACATCACAAAAAATGTTCTTTTTTCTTTTTTGTTCATGAACCAAGATCGCATTGGACTGAGCTGGCGATCCATCACAGTGCCCCATCAGGATCTTGTCCAGCTTGTCTGCAGGTGAGAAGGCTCCAGCTCACAGGCTGTGGTTAGGTGAGCTGGACAGAACAGACCAGACTGCAGGCACAGTACTTTGTACTTTCTGCTCAGACTACAGTATAAACAAAGGCTGGTGAGAAGCCAGGACTGTTGAATTGCCAAAGATGTAGACCCACCACTCCAAGCCTAGGTTCCATGTGCGCATATGGGAAGAAGGAAGTTGTACACTTATTCTGCTGCTACAGACCAGATGCAGGGTAAAGTTAATATGCAAAATGTGAGCTCGCCTGCCACAGACCAGACTATGCAGACTCCTAGCAGGTCCCTCAGCTTTGCACTGCTCTCCTCCAGTGGATCTGTGTGTTGTTTGAAGCATTATAGAACAGAAGTTACTGCCCCTAGCTGGAGTCTAAGTGCAGGGAAAGCACTGAGAGTCAGGGTCTTCGTTCTGGAAGTCCTCAGCTTGATCCTAAGCCTGACTGTCCACTCCTAGCAACAACCCTGAGGGCCACCACACTTCCCTGCTCTACCACACTGCACCATTGAATCAAGGTCATGTGTGCAAGTCAACCCCAACAGCAGTCTTCATGGAGAACAGAGCCTCCAACAGAAACAGCACTGCAATAATTTCCAGGATTGGGCAGGGGCATGGGCAGCTCCAGTACTGAGCACAGAGGGAGGCACTGGTTGACCTAAGCCCTGTACCTACGTCTCATCACACAGCTCTCCAGAGTGGGCCTCTTTTTGCAGTGCCTGCTCCAAAGATAAGCACAGCTGGCTCTTGTATCCCACTGATGCATCTATTGAGAACAATGGATTGCATCTGTTGCTGTGAAGTCACCACTGCAGCAAAACTACTGAAGTGATCTGTCTTTTTACTTGAAAATGGTAACAGAAGAGAAGTTTTTTCCTTTTTCTACAATCACACTGTCCTCCTCACCCAGCATAAGCTATCTCAAGGAGGTCTCCTTTGACTGTGACAGCCAGGGCGACACAATGAATATCCTGCTGTCTTCATGGAGGGAGGGAGGACTCTCTAAGAAATACTGAGGCTTCAGAATGAATACTGGCATGGGAAGTGAAATCTATTTCAGAGTACCTCCAAAAATTGTCTCACTTCAGCTTTTTCTTGCAAGGCTCACTAAAATTTCATGCAGTGCTGATATGATATGAAATATAGCACTGTGTAGGAAACAAGCTCACCAGGCATATTGGAATTACTTAATTCCCATTTTAGCTGTTACATTACTGTATGGGACCCAGATACATAGATCAGGCATCCATCCAGCCTGTCCCTGTTCCCACTACAAGTGGTGGAAGAAAATCAAGTTTGTGTTATATGATCACAGTCCTTACAGAGAATTTTGATACTTTATTAAAACTCCAGGATACGATACTCTCCAACTCAAAATAAGGCAGGACTCCAAGCCCACAGTGAAGATTATCTGTAGACTATAAGCTCCTTGTCTTTTCTCTTGAGTAAGTTCTTTTTTTCAGTTCACTACTCCATCACTGAAATGCTACTCTAAACATTCTCTGCATCATTTTGTAGACCATTAGCAACCACCAAAAAAAAAAAAAAAAAAGAAAAAAGACATAGGGAAACATTCCATGATTTAAAAAGTGAGATCCTGGGCTGCAAATTCACATAGGCCCTGTGTTCCCCCAGCTCCCCTAAGTGTAGCACCGTGGGGCAGCATGTGCAACACAACACACACTGTTCACCCAGACCTCCCTCGCCTCTCCCTAGTGAAAGCAGAAATGCCCTCCAAGGACAACTGCTTACAACATTTTTCACCGGTGAATATACCACGCATGCCCCTATAACTCAATTTCCATGTGGCTTATATTACCTACATTTTTGGGCTCCAGCTTCTTCCATTTTGTTGTTACTATATGCAACTGAGATCGAGTTGTGGCTAGACTAAGACACATAACTTGGGCAAGGCACATCATAGGCTCACCCACCTTGGAGTTTCTCTGGGTGACACTTCAGTCATTAATATCTAAATTATATTTATATCTAAATATCTAAAGGCCTCTGTGCAGAGTGCTGTACAAGCATGGAGAGAAGCCAACCTTGCAGGGATACTGGCCCTCCCTGGACCACCATTTCCTGCCTCCTAGCCTTCCAGAAGAAAACAGGTCGTAGTCCTCAGGTGCTGCAGGGCAATCTGAGATGGAGGATTTGCTTCCCACAGTCCAGCCCCTTGGCAGTTTTGAATTCAGTCACATACAAGAACAGCCACAGTTTCAGTACATGTCACACTGTGTTAATAGCACTTCCTCTCATCAGCTTCCAAGAAAATGTTTGCTGTACTAGCAATTCTTCTGTCCTGCATTTAACCATGATGTTTCCTACGGTGTACCTCACCATATCACTCTGTTCCCACAGTCTATACATTTTGCAGGTTTTTTCCCATACTGAAGCCATCGGCATCCTCTGCTGCTTCTAAGACTTTCTCTCTAGAAGGACTCATGAAAGTCAAACCATTTTTTTTCTGTGTCACATTCAAGACTTCTTATGTTGGCTGTTTCAATCCATTTCTGTAATAAGTTCAGCTATTTCTTACATCTTCAAGGCTGTCACAAGATCCCTCTGAGATCTGACTTATGATATGACACAGCTGATGAACTACAAGTTCCCCAAATTCCTTCACTTTTTAAAGTGATGCTTCAGGAAACAGGCCAGAGGGCAGTCAGTCCCGTCTCTTAAGAAGCTGGTGACCCTACCATAAGCCACAGTTGCATCACATCAAGGGATCTTGTTTCAGTAGCAAGTTGCATGAATAAATTGCCCTTACAACATAGTTTCTGCTTCAGGCACACTCAAACAAGGACAGTGAGAGACCAAACCCTGCTCCAGACAACATAGGTCATTTTCATCATGATCTGAGGGGATCATGGTATCTTTGCACCAGCCACTGATTTTTGTTTGTCATCCAAACCTATGCCCATCCAAAAAAAAAATCCAACCCCCTACAGCAGTAACAAATACTTCCAGAGACTACATGGCTTTGTTCTAGGTCCATTTCCTTCTCCTGTAAAGGCTGTTGGGAGGCACTCCTTTTCCAAAATGCATTTCATTTCCAAAGTCGTACAGAAGTTCTTATATGAAATGTGCAACAACAATGTACAAATTGGTGGGTAATGGGCAGACACTACCATTCTTATCTTTGAATTTCTGTTCTTTTCCTTAGACCCCAAAACCTTACTTTAAAACTGTGGTTTCCTCCACTCCCCTCCCCTTTTCTTTGTGGTTTAACAGATAAAGTCAGAATGGGAGGAGGTTTCACCACTTTTGCTGCATGTAAAAACATTAAATTATTCTGTTATTCTGAGGCTCACTGATAGTATGAAGATGACAACTGAACACCAATGATAGCATTTTCTTGTTCTGTTAGTAACAGAGGGCTTCTTTGGTTAGGTTTTTCAGTTTAGCAAATTCCTGATGCAATTGTCTTGATATGAGCTGTTCAAGTTTTTACCTCCATCTTTTCCCCAAAATAACATTCTTCTTTTCCCTATTTTTTATTTTTGCAAAAAAAGTAATTTGTAAACAATTATTCAGTTTATACTGAAATATACTAGCTCACATGCATTTGTCAAATCCTATTTTTCATCTAATTAAAAAGGTGTCCTAGTAGCACATACCAAATAAATATTCCAAATGAAAATAAAAGCATTTCAAATATCACAGAATCATTAATTCTCACAGAATAATTTAGGTTGGAAAGGACCTCTGAGGGGCATCTAGTCCAGTGTCTCCTTTGAAGCAGGGCTATCTTCAAAATTAGATCACGTAAACAAAAAAGGGTTCCAAACACTAACCGCTCAAATAATGTTTGCTTTACACTGAAATTCATTTAATAGTTTTGTAAGATTTTTACAATAAGCTATAATTTCTTGTAGTACAGAAACTATATTGTTGCCATAAAATGACACAAGCACCCTACTCAGATGTCCGGCACAGTTAATGACCAATTCCACGCGGACATGGGTTCGTATACATGTGCACTGAGGACACCAGTGATGAATCATCCTGTCCTATAGCTAGCTGCAAGGTGGAACTGGCACTGTTTGTTCCACTTGCTATTCCTACCAAAGAAGAGGAGTAGGTAGAAATAATAAAGGCAATTTGCTGCCATGCATTTCCCCTTGAAAAAGGGAGAGGCAAATGTTGTCAGCTTTCTCAGCTGAGATTTAATGAAGCCTGACTTTCTAAGGTGCAGCTCCCAGAGCCTATATTATCATTTTGGGCCTGCTAGAATGACAGCTGTCATGTCGTGTGATAATATTTGCAACAAACAGGTGGAAGCCTTGTTGATGCACTGTTAGTCAGCAACAGAATACCTTGATACAGCTAATTAATCAGGTTGCAAATTTGTCTCAAAGTTTAAAAAAATTATAGCTCTGGCCCATCAGATTAAACAGCAAAGATTCATTCATTTATTGCTGCAATAAAAAAGAACTACTTCCCTAGCCCAGGCAGCAAAAGGAAACTGGATACACTTTTCTTCTGGCCTTGAACTCCTACTAGCTTCACAGGATGAGCCCTAATTTTGTATTAGCTTCCTAGTACTGTAATTCTTAGAGATGTCACTCAAGATGTTTTTTATGTAGGAGCAACAGCACATGTTCCTGCCTGGCAGAATTTCGATTATTCATGCCCATATTGCAGTGAATTTCGCAGGCTCTACAAAAACACATCTAAATTGGCAAGGTTTCCAAGGCTTGGTCTTGCATCTTATGCACTTTGCAAGAGAAGGGAAGGTGCCATCTATGAAGTTGATATATACATTTATATATATCAAGTTTATTTATATATATTGAGGCTTACTGCATCTACTTCTCAGACCAAGATCACTACTGCAGGATCCAAATTTACCTGTGATCAGACATCAACACCAAAACGTACAAATGGCATCTTTAGGGAAACAGTCTCAGTAGGAAACACATCTACAGATGACCCTGGAAAATTAGATACATTATTACACATGGGGGTCTTATTACTTCTGGTGGTCTATTCAGATGGTGCTGATAGATGTTGGGTGCACAAATGATACAGCGCACATGAAAACTTCCAAGATTTCTGTTCACGTTGCACCACTTGTCTACACAGAAGACATGAGTCTTGCATGGCTGTCAAGCCTAGACTTTTCTATGACTTAGCACACAAGCACTGAAAGAGCAGAGGAGGAATTACTCATAGATTTCATAAAAAGCAGGATCTATGTTTATGTAATTTTATATGGTTGAAAGATAAACACAGATGTTGCATTTGCAGATATGATATTTATAACACTATTTTATCAATTATGCTGTGCTTCAGACATGGAGAAACATTGTCTATTTATTTGCCTTAATAGTCTGTAGATCAAAAAAAATTCTTATAGATTTTAAAAGGTTACTTGACAAAATGTAGATTTTCATATGTTTAGTCAAAATTATGAGACTAGAGAAAAAGATTACATAAGTCAACTTTCAGATGACTAAAAATAGTTTGGGTTTTTTAAACAAAATATTTTGAAGACTTTTCATGAACACAAAGTATTTTCTGGCTGTGATTAGCACACAGAAATATTCTTTTCCACTAGCTTTGTGTTTTAGAAATGTGCTCCAAAGCAAAGTGAAGAAACTCCTTGCTAACAGGTCATATTAGAGGAGTAAGGCTCTCTGCTATTACAACTGCAGTCATGTGGGTTTCAGACACAGGGTAGGAGCAGGGGAGCAATTTTGGTGCCACTTTGCTTCTAGTAGGAAATTTTAATTAAGAGAAAATATGGCTTCTCAGGGTTTGTGTCTTCTTCTGATAATTCATATATACATGCACTTACCTAACCATAAAAGGCATCCAGTGGTCATCTATTCAATCTCTCTGGCCAAGGCAGGACAACCAGTACCCCTGCTGGGCAGCTGTTTTGACTGGCCTTCCTAAAAACCTCCAGTGATGGAGATTCCACCACCTTCTCAGTCACCCCGTACCCTGAAGAATGGAAAAAAGCCTTAGGTGTCCACTATAGCATGAAATGAATCATACACTAGCAATGTCTATAAAGGGAGATTTGTCTGATTAGCTGAGATACCAACATCCATTGCTGATGTCAGGTTTTTGGCTGGATAGAAGCCATTCTATCCTTCCCACAGAACTGAAATAAATACAAATCAAATCACGCTGTGATGCCCAGCATGACTGGCACACTGCTAATCAGCTTCCTTCCAGTTTTAACTTGAAAGTTGTCAGGCTTACTTCTCTGATTCTTAATATGATTGCAAGCTTTGCTTCTTTCTTTCCTGCACTCCTATATCTTTAGTTCATTCTTTTCCTTTATATGCTAAAATGCTTTTAAGCAGTGAAGGAACTTGCTTTTCATGCTACTGTTTTGTCTTCTGAAACACACTTAAACCCACATTTTTTGGCCAGCAATATTTTCTTTGTCCTAGCTATGACAGGAAAACATCACCATTCACAGTCTTTGATGCTTGTCTTTCTTGTGATCCATTTTATATGTTTTGTATTTAATTCATGTCTACAATAACTATGGACAGTTTTTCCTGTTGTTTTCCTGACTTCCCACTACGGTCACTCCTTTGGGAGTTTTACATGAGTCATTTAGCAATGTGTGCTAGTAGAACAGCGTAGTTACACTGTATGAATTAATTTTCATCTTTGGGAGTAAGAAAGAATGTAAGTGTTGATTCTCTTTTCAACTTCAATGTTCAAATCAGCTGGCTGAAACTCCACGGCTGCAGGATGGTACAATATTATGCCATGAATCACAAGACTCAGTTCTGAACTTAGTAAATTACATATGCCATTAGCATTCATCACACCTAAGGTATATTCCAATAAAACTCCCCTGCACGGTTTCTTCAACCTTTGCCCATGCTACTCCAGGAGATCCAATTCAGCACTGATAAAATCCACTAATCTAGCTATCTTACTTTACAAAGGGATTTGCCTTGATATCTTAGAAGAAAGAGAAGGAAATCTCTCTGCTTAGAATGTGCCGGTAAAGAAGAAAAATGAAGTTTGCCAGTTGTAGTGGAGGAGATCTGACGCTCTGGGAACTCTGCTTTCCTCACAGATCCTCTGCTGAGTGCTTTTTTTCCTCTCAGTTTCCATACTTTAAAATTTCCTTTCTAAGATCAAGCTGAACTTTTTTTGCCAGAGGAAAGGGAACTTCCAGGGTAGATTCTCTCCAGTGCCACCTGACCTTTACCACAGAAAGCTTACCCAGAGGTCAGATGCAAAGGCTCAGATCACAGCAGCTGATGGAAGAAGGAACCCAGGTTTTCAAATTGTGCATCCTCCTCCTTATCAAGCTTTACACAAGAGTACTACTTCACAATGTTCCTAAACCAAACCTTATTGCATAACCTTCACCTACCAAGATCAGACATAGGAAATGATTCATGGAGTCACTGGGATAATGCTGGGGTCTGCAGGGAAAGGGATGTGAGGGAGCTGGAGTGACCTTGAAACAGATGTCACAACAGCCCTGACAGTAAAGCCAGCAAGGGGTGCAATAAAGCAACCTGCTGCTAGTGCTTACTTTCCCTCTTTTGGGTCCCTTTTTCTTCTTGATCAACAGAGCAAGCAGCAAGTGAGATGCTCAAGGTGAACTCAAGAGTCAAGTTCAGGGAAGAAAACTGGTAAAGAAAGAAGAGACTGAGATGCCTCAGCTACCACAGAGGGGAGGCAGAAAGGAGGTCCTGGACCCTGCCCTGGAGACTTTCCCCTCCAGTGAGGGACACCATGCCAGCAGGGAGGGTGCACAGACATCCACTCTAGCCCTCTATTTCACCTGTGGGACAAGTCTAGTCTCACCAGTTGGGAACCATTACTCAATAGGTTTTCAGTTCCCTTAAATACCCATTGTCAGGCCAGTGCCCAGGACTGGCATTCCAACCAGCCAGTCTGTCTAATCCCCTTCAAAATCCATGCTGTTTTTGCCCTCAGCAACAGCAAATGCCAGAGACAGCAGTCTGGACAGAAGAAATGGAACATTCTTTCTTAACTCTGCTTCTGCCTGCATTTTCAATCCCACCAAAAAAATGTATGAGACGAGAGCTGGCATTTCCCTCAACAATTTTACTATTTAGTATTTAAATTACAGCAATGCTTTTGCTTATGTACAAACACCAGTCCCTGTTCCAAAAGGATTGTTTAGTTTAAAAGTCATTTTGTGTGTTTAGATTGCCAGATAGGCTACTGAGGGCATTTTAACCATTTTCTGGGGACTGGATTCTGCAACTCCAAGGCTACAGCCTCACAGTGCTCTGTCACGATCCTGTGGGGTCAGACCCACGCTGTCATCCCAAGAGGCCTTAGGAGGTGTCATCTTCTCTCATCTGCAGTGCTGAAGTGAACAGAGTCCTAATGAATCAATGCAGAAATGATTAATGGGTGTCAGGAAACATCCTTCTAGTGTCTCTTGCAAGCTTGCCAAGTTAGGAACTCAACAGGGAAAAAAGTAAAATCCTCTCCAAAGCACAAAAGGCCATGGAAGAGCATCTTTTAAAGAAATTATAACTGATAAGAGATTTCCACTTTTTCCCATACTCAGCACAACCAAATTTCTTGGTTTAGAACATTTTTCAGCAAAAATACCTCCGAAAGTCCAAGGATTCCAAAACCATGCTCTGATCCATTGCACTTGGCAAAAACTAATTACAACTCATTGTAGTAAATGTTCCACTTTTTCTCTCAGTTGTCTGTGATCAGACCATAAGCTAATTTGCTGTTTCTGAATGCCCAACTGCCAAATTAAAGCAAGGTCGACTCTTCCCTTTCCCCTAGACAACAAGTACTCCTCTTTCAGTCATAACAGTTCAGGCTCTCTTACTTTATCAGTCCTACGGTTTCACGCAAGGTATTTCAAGGCCTGATCCTTACACTCTGCCCCAACAAACACCTAGTTCTTGCTTTTGATGTTCTACATATCTCTCATTTGGGTCTTTTTAATCGGGTCAACCCCTGGCACTTGTATTCACAGCAAGGGCCTCAATGAACCTTTAACTTGCTTCCTGCAGGGCTGCCCTTGCAGTCATTCCCTGCCAGCCTAGATGTGTTATACCTTTGCGTAAACCACTTTCTCCTCTTTCACAGCGACACCTACAAGGCCTGAGTCATGGTAACATATGTACGCATATTTAGTGTCTAAAGATAAACAGAGACCTGTTCAAACACGGCACACATACCTCAGCAGCACGACTCTCTTGCTGCAACCTCGTGGTGTTGTGTCACACCCGCATGTTGTCAGATCCACTGGAGATTGTGCACTCCTTGGAGAAGGGAGTATGTCATTTTATTCTGCGCTGCATGGAGCCTAGCAAACTTAGGCACCGTGCAATAACAATTAATGGTATCAACTGAAGATCTCTGCTGCTGCTGACAGTTACCACCCCCACCCATTCAACTGTGCCTGCTGCAAGGCAGCTCTGGCTAGGCTGGGGCTGAGGGGTGTTTGGCACGGCGCAGGGCTGCACAGGGCAGAGGGAGCACCGGGTGGCCCGCGGCCCGTTGCGCATCGCTGCAGGCAGCCCCCCGCCACGGAGGGCACCCCCCCATCAGCCCCGGAGCTGATGCCCCACGCAGCATTGCCCGGCCGCACCGCGCTACCCTGCTCCGGACTCAGCCAGACACCCACGGCCCAGGTACTGGGGAGCGGAGCTGGCTGTCTTGTTCTGGGCACGTTCCACCAACGTAACGTATTACGTCAATTTGGGGGTTAGGGAAGGAAAAAAGAGGAGAAAAATCCCCGAAGAGGAACTAGGCAGAAGCACATGTTCCTCTCACTGCCGCTCCCCGGCCTCGCCTGGCCTTCTGCGGCCGAGGGAGCCCCAGGCCTCACTGGCACCGCCGGGGCCGGCGTCGGAGGGCGGCGACCCTGCACCCCCTTCACCGCGGGCGGGAGCTTTGGGCAACCCGACACCGCCGCCGGCTGCCAGCCCCGCGGTCCAGCCTGGGGCGAGCCAGCGACCGGGCCGGGGGGCGGGCGGGCGGCAGCGGGCACCGCCCCTCAGCCGCCGTCAGTTAGCGAACGGGGCGGAACAGTGACGGTGGTGGCGGCGCGGATTGGCGGGCGCGTCGGGAGGGCGGGGCGGAGGCCGTGCCGGCGGCGGGCACGGCGCCGATGAAGCGCTGGGGCGGTGAGCGCGGCCAGGCGAAGCGAGTGCGGGTGAGCGGTGGGACGGACACACGGCAGAGAGCGGGCCGACGCGGCGGCGGCTGCCCGGCGGCGGGAAGGAGACGGTGGCGGCGGCGCTGCCGCCGCCGCCGCAGCTGCTGCTGCTGCTGCTGCTGCTGCTGAGGTAAAGTGAGTGCCGCTGCGGCCGCCTTACTTGGCCGCTGCCCCGCAGGCGACCGCTGGGGCAGGGGAGCGGAGCGGTGCGGGGCCGTGCGGCCTCACGGGACTCGGGCACCGGCGGCTCCTGCGGAGTGACAGGCCGAGCGGGAGCGCCGCCGCCTCGTGCAACTTTTTCCCCCGTCCGGGGCCGGCTGTGGCGCCGCCGAGCCCTCCGGCATGGCAGGCCCGGGCGGGCCGCCCGCTGCGGCCGGCGCCGAGCCCTGGGGGCGGCGGAGCTTCTCCCCCCGCGGCCGGGGGCGCCCCGAATCGGCGCTTCCTGATCGGGCAGGGCGGGCGGCGCGCCGTGCCGGGGGCGAGGCCCGGCGACCCGCGGGGCTGCCCGGGAGTCCCGGCCCCGCTGTGCGGCGTGGGGCGCCGGACTGGTGCCCCCGCCCGGCTTGGCGTCCCCGGGGCGGCGGGAGGGGTGTCCGTCGGAAGCGCTGAGGCGGCCGTCGCCGCGGGGAGCGGGCGGCGTGGTGTCGAGCCCGCCTGTCCTCGGGTCTCCTTCGAGGACGGTCCCGGCGGCTCCGCGACCGTCTCCGGGCCGGGGAGCGCTGTCTCCACGCAGCCCTTTCCCGGCGGTAGAGGGGCTGCACGCCCCCGAGCGGGGCCGGGGCGCGGGGTCCGAGCTGCGGCCCCTGGAGAGCGACTGCTCTGCGTCGGGGACCACCGCCCGGGTGTGTGTCGGTGCAGGACTCCCGGAGGGGTTAACTTGCCCGCCTCTTAACAGGGTGGAAGCTCAGTTTGTATTACTTTCCTAGCGTTTTCAATTATTGCTGTTAATTCAATGATTTTTCTGAAGTGGCCTTGATGCTTCCCTGCTTTCTTCCCTACCTTTGCAGCGCGTATAAAGTCTTTCAGGTGTTTCAGAGTGGGACATGCTTTACAGTGTCCACAGCGAAGTTAATGTACTTCTTCTATGTGTACGTATGTATTTGAACTTGTCCAGCGGTAGAATCTCCACAGGCTCAAAAATCATTCTTTCAAAGACTGGAAGTGGTATAAAAGTATTATATAAATATGCATCTTCTTCACGTTATATCATGGGCCTGACTTTCTTGCAGAAAATAGCGTCCTGGTGTGGTACTTACCTTGGTCATCTCCATCTGGAGAGCGGCAGCAGGTACTTACGTGCTTGTGCAGAGGGAACTGCACTTTGAGTTACAGGTGTGTAGACACCTAGTGGGGAGAAGAGTCAGTTTCCATGCACGTTCCTCTCTCACACTTCAATTCTCATTATTCCACTGCCTCCCCAGTACGTTAGTCTGCTCTTGTATTGAAGGAGCTCGTAATTGCAGTGAAAGGGAAGTTCATGTTAGGTGCTCTTTCCCTAGGGATTTTTGGAATATGAGAGAGATGGCAGTGCAAGGAGATGTGGTTATTAAATGTGTTAGTATAAAGGTGAATAAAATCTTTGCTGTCTTGTATAGGGGTGCCGTATCAGTAGCACATGGGCACCCCTCTTGTTGGACTGGTAGTAACATGGATTTGCAGAGTAGAAGTTTTTATTCTCAGTCACCAAAAGAATGCTAGCTAGTATGGGAGGAAATATTTGGATATCAGTGGAGTGGGAGCCAGACATCATTTTTAATAGAGAAGGGGAGAGTGGAGGGGAAGCTTTCATGTCCCCTTCCTTTTCCACTTGATACAAGAGATTCTTGTAAATTTTTCTGTTGAATTTTAAATTTTATAACTGTTGCAATGCCCAACATAAACCATTCTGCTGAGAGATCAGAATTCTGTCTGAACTCAGGAATCTTTCATTGGGATCAAGCTCTTAGACAGTAAATAAAAAACAAATGAGTGTTTGATTGTCTTACAATACTTCTTCCTCCTTTTCCATTCCACCAGCCAAATGGAAATCCAGTAATACATCATCTCAAATATAACAGTCTTTCTTGCCTAAGTGTTTGGTTGATTTTTTTTTTCCCCTCCTGTACTTGAGATGGTCTCCAAGCTATTTATTTTAAGACTAATCGGCTTAAGTCAGTTTGAGTTAAAATGTCTGAATGTAGAGACCATGAAATTTCACTTGGAGTAAAGGGAATTTGTTTATATGGGATCTTAACAGAGCAGTAAGTAAAGAACTGTCAAAGAGGGCTCTTTGGAGACGCTGCAGTCTTACCGGGCTGGTGTGGAGAACTGGTATCTGTCTCTGTGTTAGAGCTGTCTGCAAGGTTCTAGGAGTCTGAGTCTAACTCCATCCCCAAACCCTTTCAGACAGTGAGAATAAAAAAGGCATAAATCCAAGAAATTCAGCCTGGCTTACCTGTGGGTGTGTCTCCAGGTACACAAACCGTAGATCAGTCAGGAGATGGGATGCTGGGGGCCCTGTAGCAAGGGCAGTGCTGAGGAGTATGAACCAGTACTGCAGCTCTGAGCCCCAGGGAAACTGGATTTAGGGAAACTTTGCTACCATAACTGCATTGAGCTGTTTTAAGTACGTAGAATGCAAGTAGGTAGGACCTTTGGTCCTCTCTGATTCAGGTTTTGACTTTTTAAAATATGCTTAAGCAGTAAGCAGTTTTTATGTTATTACAACATTTCCAGTTCTGTATTGTCAAACTAAGCATGAGACGCAAGTACTCATTCTAAATATCTGGCCATAAAGTTACTATGATACATTTGATAATAAAAGATCAGAGGAGTAGGTCAAGTCAGTTAAATTATGCAGTGTTTAGAAGACTTAATTCGTTGAATGTCAAAATGCCCGTAGGCAGTAGGAGTGAAATGAGTAGTTGCAGCAGAGCACTTGTTGAACCTTTCTTAAAGAAAATAAATATTTCAGAATATTTAATGTAATCGAAGTGGTAATTTTCTAGCAAGTTTTGCTGTGCTTAGTTGGTTTTGATTAGAAACATTTAGATTAGCTCCAACACCTGGATCTAAGGTGTGTAAGTGCATTTTGTTCCCTTGTTATATGAAATGGGAGGAACCCATGCTTTTGAAAAGGCTTCTGTACAATTTAATTGATACTTGTGCTTTAGAATTTTTTTTTCCTCTAGTTCTTGTCTGTACGCTTTCCTCTGGTGGAAGAGGCAAAATTAAATATCACTGAAACTCTTCACATTAATTGCAAAGTCTGTGATGTTTGGCAGTGTGAGCTAAGCAGCATAGTTTGGTTTTTCAGAAGTGGCTGCAGAAATTTCTCATTAAAATTTTGGTGGGAGCTGGATGCCTAATCCACGTGGATGGATTTGCAGGTTATTAAAATAAATACTTGTGCGTAGGCTTTTTGAAATGAGAAGTCTAATTCAGGCTCAGATAATTCTTCCCTACAGCAAAAACTGGTTGCAAGGGATGATAAGGAAGTTCTTCGAGAACTTAGAAGATTTTTCTTCTGTGTTCTGTCACAAGAGATGTTGCGCAATAAGCTGCAGGGAATTATATTTAGACCTGATGGACTGAAGAGGAGCTGCATACAAGTTAGGGATCAGGGTCATTCACTGGCAAAGGAAGCCCATATACGTTCTTATAAACACTTTTTAGCTTGTGAGTTAGTCATGTTCCAGGGACTTGATGACTGAGACAATAGAGAAAATGGTGTGGAAAAGAGCTGTCAGAGGTTCCCTGTTCCAGTCCTGTTGACTGATGTCCCTTTACAATGTAGAAGGGAGTGTTTCTCAAAAAAATCAGCTTTCCGTACACTAAGTACATGGTACACAGTCAATATTTTATCTACTGGTATTACATAGCCCCCCTGGGTCTTTTATTGAGATGTAGTTTAGGAGTTTCAGTGCAACTTTGAGTAGTTAGTGCTTTCTGGTTGCCAGTGTAGCATTTCAAATTATGATTGGGTTTGTCTCTTTAAGTAGATGAAAATGAGTAACAGTTGAAATAATGTTTAGAAAACTTTCACTGTTCTATATGTCTTTAAGCTACTGTTTTCTAAATTGATTTTTTTAATCATATTTTTCCTTTTTACTTTATGGTCAGGCAACCTTGAGTCAAATGTTCAGGCCTGTAGTCTCTTGCCTTCAGTGTAATTTAAGCATACACCCTGATACTTTCCTCCTGCTAGTGCTGCTTAGGTGGTCTGGGTGTGCCTGTTTCAGTTGCTGATTGTTTTTTGTAGTATTATACTGTAAACACATTAAAAACATCTGAAAGATGGGGGAGTGGGGAAGCCCCTCTTTTTAAGAACACAGAAATATGGTATTTGTCAAGTAAAAGCATTTTGGACTTTTTGGTTCTCCTGCAGATTATCAAAAGACCCCTCCCTCCAATAGGTTTTTGGAATATAGGCTTTGGGCTGGGGATCGGTGAACATCCTCACCCTCTACATAGACAGCAGGAGATTGAATACCCCAATGGTGAGCGTCAGTGCTAATTACAGTGAGCTCCTCTTCTGTCCTGGCAGACCTCTTGTGGGGAAGGGTTGTGGCTGTGTGTCTTCAGGAAGATAACATGTAAAATCTTGCTGCTAGGATAGATACTGCACTACAGGGATAGCTCCAGGGCTTAGCCCTCTCACTCTGAGACTTCAGTAGCCTTAAGCCACAGAGGAAGAAGCATGTCTCATACTGCAGGGGTGCAAATTCGGTTCAAGTAATTACATACACATTCTTTATAAAAACATGAGCGTTACTGGCAGATTTTTTTTGTGAGGTTGCTTTATTTTATTGTTCATGGCTCTTTTGTGGGACTCAACCTCTACTGGGGTTGTAGAAACATTGTCATAAGTGGAATCCCAAGTTCACAATCGTCAAGAGAATTTGAAATGATTTCACCAATTTTGTCTTCTCTTTCCAGGAAGAGCATATGTGCAGAGTTCGGTGGCAGAATATTTAAGGTACGTGGGCAATCTGTTGCAAGTACAACTGAAGAAGGTGTGACTGGCTAGAAGAACCAGCTGAGCTTGTGTATGGAGACCCAGAAGTGCCAGCAAGCCCAGAAAACCAGCTAATTGGAAGAATATTGCTAGACACAGAAGGAACACATACTTCTGCAACAATCATTGACTCACAATAAATACATCAGTAAAAACATCAGCAGTGAAATGACAGATCCTGGTGCTTTTTGATTCTCTGGTGGATTTTGTTGCTTAGACGTTGCTATTGACACTTTTATTATCCCATTTAATACATCTCGAATCTCTCTGTACATAAAACTATAACTGGACAATTGCATTTTGATACTGTTTAATAACACTTTTGAATGTTAAATAGTTTGCCAAGATGAGTGCCGAAGGATATCAATACAGAGCTTTATATGACTACAAAAAAGAGCGAGAAGAAGACATTGACTTGCACTTAGGTGATATATTAACTGTGAATAAAGGTACCTTATTAGCACTTGGATTCAGTGAAGGGGAAGAAGCAAAGCCTGAGGAAATTGGTTGGTTAAATGGCTTTAATGAAACCACAGGGGAGAGGGGGGATTTCCCAGGAACTTATGTAGAGTACATCGGAAGAAAGAAAATATCTCCCCCAACTCCAAAGCCTCGTCCTCCTCGACCCCTTCCTGTAGCACCAAGTCCTGCAAAAGTTGAAGCAGAGAGTGAGCAACAAGGTCAGTACTGTTCACAGAAGGTGTGCATGTCCCATGTTTTTCTGATATTTTTTTTGTTTCATAGACTTGTCTGACTCTACATTTATGTGTGTAACACCTGCTGGTCAGCTTTTTTAGCACATGGCTCATTTCAGTCAATTAAGAAGTGTTTCTAGTTCATAGTATTTAGCTCACGCACTTTGTAATTTAATGTGCTTTGTCTCAGGCACCACAGAGACCAATAACTTACTGTGAGGTACATCTCACAGGTTGGAAAGTATGTTTATAATTCACGACTGTAAAGACTTAGATGGAGAATGCGCAGGGTAGCATTTATTTTAGGTTTCTAAGAAGCTGGTGGAAGTGTTTCCCTCTGTGGTTTGTCAGACTTAGTGTTGAGAAACTTCTTGGTGAATCCAACCGAATGATTTCCAAATAAACAATATGTTCCTATCATAAATCCGCTAACAGCAAAAAATATGTACTTAGTCATGGAGGTTTACCTATGGCATTAAGAGCAGGTATTTAAAAGTGAACAATGGAATGATGATAAACTCAGATTTAATGTTTTTTGGGGGTAGGGCATGCAGTAGAACAAATAGCACTTATATAAACAAAGGAAGATATTTCCTTTGCTTAAACATAAGTTGCTTTCTAACCTACATTTGCAACAGTATGTTGGGCAGAACTCAGAATGTGATCAGAGCTCTTCTGTTAATAGAAGAGTCTTCTCTTTTTTTAATTGGAAAAACTTCAGGGTAAAAAACCCAACACCCTTCTTCCAAGTGATTTGTCTCCTTTACCTACTGGCATTCAGATATTTGTGTTTTACATATCAACAATTCAAGTTTGATAGGATATTGATGTATCTTTCTTAGATTAGATTTGACATGGGTCTCTCACTTATGAAAAGTCTAGAATGGCTTATATTGCTTCATTATTTTTCAAAATTATCAGTGTTTCTAGCTGTAGGAAATACAGGTTTCAGTATGTGATCCTGTTTCTCACAGTGACACCATAGTCCTGAATAGTATCATCACCCTCTGCCTCTATAGAAATGTTTGCAGCATCACTTGCAAAGTTGTGGTATCAGTTTATCAGCTTCCATCCCACTCTGCCTATTATGAATTTATATTCAGCTGTGCTGATAATCAACAAAGGTAAGAATGGAAAAACAGAATATTGTATGTGGCAACCAAGTGGAAACCTGGCAGAATCATTTCTAGGTTAGTGGGGGCTTAATAAAGAACAGATCTGAACTGCTTTATATAACAATGTCCTTTGGCACACAAGAATTGCTTGCAAATGTATAATGCCTGGGTGTACATCATTGTTAGAATGAAAGTGGGGGCAGATGGAGGGTGTAGTGGCATTTTAGGTTACACTGTACCTATTTCTTAAGTCCTCGAACTCTCAGCCTCTAGTCATTAAGAGTCTCATGGTTTCTCATTAGATTAATTCTGAAAATGGGGTATTTGCTTTTGAAAGAAAACACTGCTTTGATCATTCCTTGTATTGGATATTAATGTGTGCTGAACAGGTAATATTCACTTTTTCCTTAACCACCTGCAGAGATGATTGTCTCCATCATATGTAACTGCAGAATAAACATGGATGGCTCTTTGGATAGACGCCTCAACACTGACAGGTCATTTTGAGGCAGAGGGTGGGAAGAAAATCTCGTTCTTTACACGTGCATGCTGTGGTGAAGTAACTGGCATCCCAGGCTTTGATGCATTTATTGCTTAAAACTTAAAAGTAGTGCTTTGTAACTTGCTTGGTCTCTGTACTCATGCTTGCTTGATGCTCCTGTTTGCAGCTCCACACTGTGAGCTGGCCACAGCACTGTGCTGGGAAGTCTTGGTGTTAATCTTGCAGTTTCTGAGCATGCCCTGTGACTATGTTTGTAACAGACTTTATGGGAGTTTCAGCTGCTGGGAACTACTCCGGGAAATTCTGCTGCAGACTCGGGGCATTTTGCTTAAATGTAGGCTTTTCTGCTTCCTTGGGATGAGACAGTGCCCCAAGCCTTAGTGACTAGATCTCTCCTAAACTGAAGTTCATTGCCTCTAGACAGAGTACTATTTACATGCAGTGTGTTTATTTTTAATAGCTTGGGACAGTGGGGATTTGAAACAAGAAAATGTGCTAATTTAACTGGGAATCTTAATCTCAAAGTCTGCACGTATGATCCTGCCATGCTCCAGAACGTTTAAGGATCATCTTGCAATCCAGCCTTGTATTTTTCTGATTAAAAAAAAATAAGGTAGGCTCCCATAACTCCTTTTGAATAAAAGATTTTAAGCTTCACATAAAAGGCTAGGAACCTTCAGTAACGAGGATTAGACACACACACACCCCCCAAAAGAACTGGGGAGAACACTGAAATTTGAACTCCAAACAGCTCAAGAGTTAGGTTTAATTTCTTTTAAGATAACATAATTGTACATAAAAGAAATTGGGAAAAGTAATAAGTGGTCTTTTTACTGTAAAGAACTAAGGCAGAAAGCCCTATAAATCTTACGAAACCAATTTGAGAAATGTTGTGCTGAAAGAGTATTATAAAAAAACAAAGGTGAAATTTTTAAGTGGGCAGAACGATACAAAAAAAGATATCTATGGTGAAACCAGAGGTGCAGGTGGAAATACAGTTCAGATAAAGAATAATGTTGTTCAGGTGGCCTCACTATTTTTGTATATAGGATTTGGTGCAGGGAATAGCACAGTTAATATTGTCCAGCAGCCAGTGTAATGGCAGTGGGCCAGAAGATTCTTCCCAGGATGATACTTCTCTCTACACCCCTAGAGTGTATTTCAAATAAATTAATCTGTAGTATGAAACTTGCTTGACCAAATACAGTCAAGTTTACATTTTCAGTACTTGATGATTTGAAACTGCTGTGGATCAAAATGACAAATTAATTGGGAACTGGAAGCAGAATTCTAAAATGTACCTCAGTTATTTATAATCCATGTACTCTTTTCATTCTGTAAAGAGTCAGTTCTGTATGTACCCCTGTTGTGTATATGTTGAATAAGAGTATCAGAAACTTAATTGGAGATTTTAAACAATAAATATATATATGAGTTCTTTTAATTTTACTACATACATAAGTTTATTTTTTTTAAGAAAATACTTTCAAATAATTTTGATACTCTTTAACACTTAATTATTTATTCTGAATGTTTTTTTTCAGGCTTGGTACAGGTCAGAGCAATGGCAAGGCAGGTTTAATTCCTCTTGCTGATGTGAGGCTCTCACTGGCCCAACCTGCCTTTTCCCCAGGTTTCTTCTCCCACCAGGCAGAGGTGACTGGCTGCTGCTGGAGGTATTGAGGCACTTGCAACAGTGGAGGCCTAGGATAGGATCGTCTTTATGCCCTCCACTAGGCATTTGAAATTTATGTGAAGCAGTAAAGATTTGATACTGATTTTTTTTTTTCTTGAAATGCTTTGTTTTTTTAAATTGGAGCTAGGTAGGGCTGGTTCCTTTCACTTAGCCTTGTCTCGCCTAACTTTGAAAATCAGAAGTGCATAAGCTCTACTGAGTCCAGCTGAGTTTTGTGAACTTTGATTCAGCTCATCTGATACAGCTGCATACGTTTAGACTATGAAACAGTATTGGTTTTCGGTCTGGTTTGTGAAGGCTGACCTTAAGCAGACTTTGGAGCATAACACTTTGACTGACAGAAATACTTTCAGATTTAACTTGGAATGCTAAATTCCCACTTTGAAATGAAGGTCAGATTGCAGAAGGGCAAACCAGAATTTTATATGAACAATTTGTCTGTTTTGATGTTTTAGAGCTTCGTGCAGCTTCCTGTGTAACTTAAAAGGGTTGTGTATCTTGACACTTCATACCATTTCAGCTGGTTTACAGCCTAAAAATAATCCTAAGCTCTTCCTTCTTGTAATGAAAATATAACACAGATTTACTTTTTTTAAAAACCCCACCTTTCTTTACGCTGCTCTTCTAGAACAGATACAGATCAGCAAATTAGACAAAGATAGTGACACAGAACATTTGGAAACTCTTTCCTTTCAGAAACCAGGTTATGCAATGTCTGACAAAGATCCAGACTGACAGAGAGCATAAAACCATTTGTGCATGCTTGAACTGAATATGCTGTAGGATTTGTTTCTTTAATTCTGCGATAAAGCCAGTAGAGCAATTGCATTTCTGAAAATTATTTACATTTGTAAATTAAGGGACGTAAGAGTGAGTAGAATGCAGCAAGCCTGGAGCCTCTGTTGGGAAGAAAACAGTCATCATCTCTCCTGATTTAGGCAAATGGAAAAAGGAAATTACGGGGTGAAGTGATGAGTCACTATCTCATTTGGTAAATGTATTTGCCGCTCAAGCCAGAGTCCTTGAATTCATTCTAAAAAGCCCAGTCTAAGCATAGGCCTTTGTCCTGCTGCAGTTGTCAGAACTGCCCTGCAGTCATGAACTTCACAAGTTGCTTTTGACTTACACTGAGAAATGGGGCAGGTTCCTGCCAGAGAGCCTCGCCAGCTACTTGTGGTCATGTTTCTTGGTGTACAAGGCAAATTTCTAGCTACCAGATGAGTTATTGCATCTAAAAACAAAGTTCTTGCCACCTGCTTTATCGCTAACGAAAACAAAGATTTTGCAAGCTGCATTAAAGTGAGGCAGAGCGTTTTTTTTCACACTGATAAAATCAGGATGATAGTAACTAAAAAAGTCTTTGTAAGCACCACAGAGAGCACAGGGATACGCTTGCCAAGTAGTAGTACAAATTACACATTAACAGTGGACCTGGGCAAGTTCATGGTTGATGCATGGCCCCACCTGCTGGTAGAGGAGAAAGGAAGCAAGACGGAGGAAGACGCTTTGAAACTAGCATCTTCCATGTTGTGTTTTAACTGTCACAGGATAAAAGTGAGGGAGAGTTTTTGAAAAGAATATTTTGACTAATTGATATTTCTGGGAAAAATACATTACTTGGGGCACAGAGAAACCCCTTTTGATCCTCAGAGATGATCTCAGACCTGAAAAGGCTTGCGTGGCTGAAATGCATCTTTTTTTCCCCAGCTGTATCCTTAGTCTAACAAAATACTGTCTTTTTTTACAAATTTTTGCTTTAAGAAACTGAAAGAATAAGACACTCCTATTTTCATGCTGTAAGAAATATGTGTTTTGTATCGTATCAATTTTAATATGCCTTTCTGTAGTTATGACAGTGACATGTTGAGTGACTTTGCTTACCTTTCTTTAGCCTTCTGTAATACTGATTCAGTCTGTTAATATCTCCTGCTGACATGAATGCTCCCGGGGCAAATTGAAAACAAGGCAAAGGTGAAGTAACCAGCTCCTCTCCCTTGGAATCACCTTGATCTGTTCCTGTAGCTGTGATCCAGGAACATCTGAAAAAACCCCGCTGGTTAGCAAATAGTTCTTACTTAGGCTTGCATAATATCAGTTTGTGGGGTTCAGCAACACATGGTGCTAAGTATTTGCCAAGAATGGATCATTCTGCACCCAGAGCAAATAACCGTGCCCACTTAAATAGTTCCGTGATGCCATATATACATCCAGATTCTCTTGTGTGAAAGAACACAGGTGTTGTAACTGCAGCTGGCTGTGCACTCTCACATCTGCGTCTTGCTCCAAAGCTGCTTTCCATGATGAACATCCATGAAATCAATTTGAAGGCTAGAATACAAAGAACTGCTTTATTTTCATAGCTAAGAATGACAAGGGGAATTACAGGATTTAAAAGAAACATTTATTTTAACTGGAGAAGGATTTTAAGTCCTGAGAATACTTTGGTGAGAATCTAGATACTTAGGAGAATTTAAAGAGAATTTTTGGCTTTTAAAAAAAAGTAATAACTGTGCTTAATACTTGCTAACTTCCCTTTGTGCTTTCAGCAAAATATATATCTAAAATACAATCCTATTTTGTGGTTTCATTAAGCAAAGAGATCTTCTTTTCTTTTTTGTTATATATTACATTTTTTTCTCTTTATTATAGAAATGCCTACATCCTTGGACATTCCATGAAGTCTTTTGGTAAAGTGTTAGGAGGTGTAACTTTTTTTACTAATTTGACTGCTTTTTGTTTGCTCTTTCATGAATGCTGTATGCAGCAGTCCACAAGAACAGCACCTAAACACTGTTCTTCATTTTCACATATGGATCCATTTTATAGAAGAGTTTGCATGTAAAAAAGCATTTAAAAATCTTATTTAAGCTGACAGCTTTTCAGGTAATAAGGTTCTATAATCAAAATCCTCAGGACAGAGTTTCAAAAACATGCTACTGCCCTGAACTAGGGAAAGATGCAATTGCATATGTTTCTACACTTAAAAAAATACCTTTTAAGACTAACTTGCACATCAAAAATGCTATGTGAACTATGGCATGAATGATGAAAAAGGTCTTTAACAGTTCAGTTAGCTGTCAGACAATTTGCTTGTATAATCCACTGGATCTGTTTGTATATGCTTGGCATCCTTTGCTGTGTTAGAGCATTTCCCAGAGGTTAATGTCTGAGATGACATCCACAATCTCTAGTGAAGAAATTGAGGGCAAGATGTGAGATCTACTCTTGGCAGGTCTGAACGTGCCAGTTTCCATCCATGCTCGGAGATCACTCGGTGGTGTCTGGGATGGGAAGATGCTGCTGAGAAGGCAGACTTGCCTACAGGAAGAGCAGTTACTTCTGGTCCACTCAGCTTCCAGAAGCTCTTGAGCAGCTATTGCATTTTTCAGTAAATAGGCAAGGCATAGACGAGGCTGATTTTTTTTTTTTCCCCCCCTCTGTGGTTTCTTTGCTTTTTTTTTTAACTGAGTTTCTGTGTGTTGGAAAACAAGACAAAGTCAACTCAGCTTTCCTTTAAAGTTTTGATGCTTCCTTCTAAAAAACATGCACACTTAAAAATGTAAAGATACTGGCCAAAACCCAAAGTATGCCACTGCAACAGATAAGATTGGTGTAATTCAAGGGGTCTTTTCCTTGCTCTTTCTCTCCTGTGGGATCGGGTTTGTTGGATGCACCATGTCTGAGTGCTCCTGTGCTGTAGCCTCCTGCTTACCATCTGGGAAGGAAGGGAGAATAGCACAAGTCTGAGGAGGGAACCCACCTCCCAGGAGGCATGACTGCACCAGTTTTGTATGTCTTGTTTACAGATATAACAATGGAATTTATTTGTTGGGGTTAGGACAGAAAACTGTAGTGCTGTCATTGATTTCTTCCTAGATCTCCTCATCCCACTGGGACAAGATTAGTAGGTAGCAGGTAAGCGTGAAGGATTATTCTTGGCAGAGAAACTTTTAAATGGTATCAGATGCTGCAGACCCCCATTTCAAAGCATGTTACAGCTTTGCTAGCAGTCTGTCTCAAAGGGAAGACTTTTAGTTTGTGAGGTTACCTTTTAATTTCCGAGTCCTCTTCCTAGGCTGTTTTTGGCTGGAGGTAGACCAAAGCACTTAAATTAGGAATTAATGAAAGAAACCACTAATTATGCACAATGGTAGATAAGGCTGCACAGCTGTGTCTGTTTTTGTTATCTTTCTATCCCAGAACATTCCAGAAATAAGCAGTTAAGGGCAACAATTTGCAGTCCTTTTTCTACGTGCACATGGTGTTCAACCCTGTGACCACACATTCCAATCCTGTATTGCTAATTTGCAATTTTTCATGTGCTGCGCTTGGATGGCGACCTGAAAATATCTGTTGTGTTTATGAACTTAGCCTTGAATTGTCTCCTTGCTGAGACACAACTGCTTGGCACCGGTGAGGAGCGACAGAGGCCATGGCAAAGCCCTCCATCATTTCCCACTTTCCTCCTAGTTGACTGGTGCACACTTGAGGGGCGTCTGCCCTGCCGTGGTCTGCAAAGGGCTGTGAGGCTCCAGGGCACCATGGGGTGCAGCGAGGTGTGATTTGCTCCCATAATCTTTCCATCTCCGCTGATGCATGGGTCTTCTGCGAGGGGTCAGCGCCCTTTGAGAGCTCCTCTAGGACAGGATGCTGTTGGCTGACCAAGTTTTGTGCTTCTTACTGTAGTCCAGTCTTTTGTTCTTCATTTGATGTTTATTGCACTATTTGCAATGTAGCCATTGCCTTAAGAGAAACGTCAGAAAATGTCATCCCTTGACATTTTGAAGCAAGCTATTTTGGGCACTTTGGAGTCAAATCTGTACAGATGTTTGAGTGTAATGTAGAAGATATTCTTACCAGTCCAAATCTGCTCCATTGTTCTGAAGCCAGAATAGCATAGTTAGTAGTTAGCCTACATAAGCAATTTTCTTAGGGAGAAAAAGATTTAGGGAGGCCTTTTGTTCCAGTGCAAGCCAGTTCTGAGAATAAAGAGGGGTTTTAGTGGTCCTTGCAATCTGTCCTGGTAATAGAGAGTGTGTTAAGGAACACATATTCAAAACAGCAAGTAGCAGAAACTTCATCTCAAATGTCTGGAAATAAAGGACCTCTGTTCACTCAGTGAGGGGTCCTCAAGGGCGCAGAGGGATGAATGTTTGAATTCTCTTTGCTCTGCTGTATTTATAATTTATTACTGTTGGTTGAAAGATTAGTGTGCATTCCCCACTGCTTTCATGTTTTTTTAACTTCCTCTGGGTCAGGCTTAGTGCTGACATCTCCAAAACCCTTCTGGTAGTCTGTGTAAGTTGCAGCCCTCTATGTGAAATGAGAGATTTTCACAATCCCATTATTATCAGGACACTTTTTTTGGGTTTATATTAAATCAGTGGTTTAACAATGTTTACTACAGAGTGACTAGTATGGAGTCTCACTTCTTTTGAGCTGCCTTCTGGCTTTTGGGAGAATTCTGATGGTCTGCTAGAGGAACATTTGGTGCCTGTCTGTTGTGTGTAATACTAATCATTGCTTTGGACTAATCTAGTGATGGTTAAAAGTCTCTTACATCTTTGACATTAAAACTTGCACTGAAAAGGACAGTGGGCTGTGGGTGCCTTCCCCAGTGATTTAAGATGCAGGACTTTGAGTTGCATGTACAGTTTCAAAAAAGCGGAAGACAGTTATCAACTGTTACGCTTTTTCTCCAGATGTTTCCTCTAAGACAAATATCTAGGGTTTTATTATGACACAGTAAGAACACACCAATAAGATGAGAATGGCTGGGGTTTTTTTTTTCACTTTTCATTGTCTGTTTGATCTAAATAGCCAGTCAATCAAATACTGTGGTAAATTGTCTGGTAGTTTAGATGGAACATGCCCATGCTTGTTAATGTGAGCTGCTGTCTTCTAAGCAGTATTAAAATGCTTTATTCAAAATCCCTTTGGATGCAAACTAAAAATAAGATTATTTTAAAATACTGATGTTCTTGAAAATATTATACATGGTTGGGGTTTTTTTGTTTACTTAAAAGACTTGTTCATACAAGAAGTAGCAGGCTCCTGTTCTACTTTCCCTTAAATTGGTGGCAAAACACATTTTGACTTCAAAAGGGACAGGATCAGACCTATAGTCAAGGTTTAGCACCATTGGGATAAATCCCACAGTTCTTACTCTCACTTCTCTCAGGCAAAATTCCCATTGCCTTTGGGGTTTGGAGCACAAATGCTAGCTCTGTTCTGAAGAGACTCCAGTACACCAGATTGCATATAATATGAATTTGCATGAAATACTACACGATAAACACTGATGTAAAGGACAGCGTCTGACTGTTCTTTCATGGATTTTGAAGACATGGAAGAGAAACACTGTTAAGTTCATCTTTTCTGAGGTCCTGGGCTAATGCAGGGCATGGAATTTCACTGAGTAATTTCTGTATCGAGCTCATAACTTCTAGACACATTTAAAGCATGGTCCTAATTAGTCCAAATTCCTCCCTTTAGTACATACTTAATGTAGATGACTTTTTAGCCATTTGTATGTAAGATTTCAAAATCAGGAATAGAAATGTCTTGATTTGGGACACACACATGCACATTTAATTGTAGTTTGTGATGACAGTATAGAGATTATTTTCACCAAGTTACTTTCTTCCATTGTATTCAGTCCTCTTCACTAATGCATTTGCTCCATGTTGCTAGATGCTTTGGCAAGGCTGGTGGTTTTTTTTTTTTCCTTGAGGCTGCCTGTTTTGGTAACCAGGGTGACAGTAATGAAGGTTTCTTATAATTGAGGAAATGATATGGTGACTGTTTTAATTGTATATTCTGTTATTGTAACAAATTATTACATTTACTATAAATACAGAGTTTTATTACCTCGATGCATGTGCATATGTACACTGAATTACACAGTATAGTAGGAAAGCATTGTTAAGGTTGCAAAACTATGCATCTAAAACTTGTGTTTGTACATGTAATTACATCTTCTTGTAGTGTATGCCATCTGATAGAGTTTTTAATTACCTAGTCGCCTGACCCCTTTTCCTGCTTATCCCTGCTTTGTTCATTGTCAAGGTCCTCAATGAATGCGAATAGCTTCATTCTGGTTATTTTGTGGTCTGAAGCCACCTTTTCTTCACAGCCTTAAGGCTCCTCTCTGGAAACAGGTTTCTTCATTGCCTCTTCTGCTCTTTCCCGTGACGTGGCTGATAACACCTTCATAGAGCTTCATATTCACAAATACTAAGTAGTCTTCAGGACACCGTTGTGAGCAAAGGTGGTACCATGATTCCTGTGAGGAAGGAGGTAGACCAAAAAGACGGTTAAAAAAATTACTGGTTTAAGATAGTTTAAGGTTAATCTCTTTGTAATAGGGATGTCATGTGGAAAAAACACTTTAAAAAGCTGAATCTGGGGACGGAACTCTTAACTTAAAGAACTCTTAAATGTTCATTGAGATAACAAAAACCAGGAACCAGAACTGCATTAGGTTTCACAGTGTAAGGCTTTATTTGTCACAAGGAGAAAGAACCATCTGCTCGCTCCATGGCTGGCTTCAATTACTGAATACTGGGTGTCTGAGATGATTCCTTGCAGAACAAATCTTCCTGGCATACCTCTGCCTGCATCATCCAGCTTCACCAGCTGAAATCCAAATATAAACATCAAAAGCAAAAGAATTTTTAGAATGTGAGTGCACAGATTAAACAGATGTGGTGACATAATTTAGTGTTGTCTTACTTGATTCTCAGTTCTGAGAATTCAAAGTTTCAAGATCTCAGTACTTTGTCGTACATGTAAAGCATGTCTTGCAATAGAAATATGCACTTCAGGGACATGCATGTTTTAAGTACCTCTTGCTTTACGTTTTTATGGTGTGTCTCTAGTAGTTTCGCTTTTTTTCCACTGTATCGTAGTTGTGATTCACAGTGCAGGAATTTTTGCAAATTATGACATTATATACTAAATTACAGTCCTTGAAACCTGATTTTAGTTTTCTAATATCAATCAGTAACTTGCTTACTTGAAAGATGCTTTTGCTACAATCTTTATTCTGCCATGCTGTAAAGTGCAACCTTATTTAATCAAGAGGTGTGGCAGTACAACTTCATCCCAGTGTGACAGACAACATTTTTTCCTGGATGACTGTTGTAACATCATACATTAGATTTCTCTTTTGGGATATACTAGTTTAGAAAATGGAAATCAAAGTGGCTTCAGCGTGGATGATAGATGAGTAATGGGGGAGATAGGAAAAACACTCTTGACACCTGGATTAGTTATGCATTAACTTTCCAGACACACTAGAAACATGGGAAGAGTGTTCTCCCGTGGAGGAATCTGTGCTGTCTCGCACCAGACCTCTACACCAAGTTTGAGAAGTTGAAGAATATGCTTACTTCATATGAAGTCATCTGCACAACCTTTGTGTCTTTAGATTTTTCATGTTCCGTGTCTTCTAGACGCTGATATGGAAATTGCAAGGTCATTGGGTTTGTACGTACAAACAAGACACAGGACTCTGAAGAACCATGGCATTTGATCTTTGAAAACCGATAGTGTATGAATGCATGCTCCTATGAAAACCCCGAATTGCAAAAATCATTTGTAGTGGGCTAGAGAGGCATTTGACAGATTACGTGCAAGTACGTACATGTGTATTTCATTATTTAATTGCCTTAGGAGACTGGTGTTTAAGTTGGCAGATCTACTTATTAAAAGCAAAGCACTTTGGCTGGCAGGATTACAGAATGCCAGAAGGAGAAAGAGACCAAATGCTGAGAGAGAATGTGTAATTTGCAGAAAGCATGGGGAAGCTATAAAGCCAGCAGGAAAAAGTAGACTTAAATATGGTTCCAATTTGTTCTATTGGGCTCAAGTTGATAGCCATACAGCAGTAAAAGCATGAAGTTCTCTCACTTAAGTATGAATTTAATGTTTTGGAAAATGCAGAGTTTTCTGTCATGTTAAGTATGATTTGGTCACCTGTTTGCATCCTATCAGAAATCTTTAATCCATGCTTATTTTCCTGATTGAAATTAAAAAAAAAAAAAAAGGTAGCTTGCTATGAAATTTTACAAAGGACTGTCAGACCACGACATAAATGAACACTCTAATGGGCTCTGAAACTTTTTTCTTAGTCTTGATTATCTTGATGCAAGACTACAGTATTGACTCCCAGTATATGTTAAATTTCTACATGTAATTTGGTGATATGTAATTTGTAGGAATCTGGGGGGGGAAAGCCCAAAACAAACCAAAACTGAACCCAGTCGTTATACGTAGTAGTTTAGTTCTAAACTATTCTGGAAGGTTTCGGAAGCAGCTGCCAAACAAGTTGAGTATGTGTGTCTAGGGAAGTCTACACCTGTGGCCTCACACTTTCTTGCTCAAGTTAGGTCCCTTCACCACGTCAGGCAGCACAGATTAGAATATTCACTTGGTCCTTTGCATTATTTATTCAGAGCTGAATGCTGTTAGAATAACCAGCTGCCTTGCTCTGTCTCCTAAGATTTCTCAATTTGAGAGCAAGGTTTGAAATGTGGGAAGCTGAGTGGTGGAAAGCTGACTGATGTAGTGAAACATGAGAAAAAGAGAAGCAGAAGGGCTGGCTCCCCTGAGAGATCAAGAAATAAGCTGTTTTAAAAAAAACAACAAACAAAAAGCGTTTTACTTAAGACCTAGATTTAGATGATTGCTCATACTGATCTCTCTAAAAGAGGCTATTAGTGGCACATTTTCCATGAAGTATTAGAACCCTTTGAGAGGTGGCAGGCTCCTGTTTAGCAATTCTGAGTCCTGCAAGAATCAGGTACCTGGTGTTAGCATAACGGAGGTTACATGAATTAGAGCAGCTGTCTGCTGCATCAGCCATTTTTGAGGAGCTTTATCTTGTAAAAGGCCTGGTAAAGTTCTCTGAAGATGCCACAACTGAGCTAATTAGGATACAAGTTTTTCCAGCTTCATGCACAAGTTCGGAAGGGTAAAATTAGAAGGAGAGATGGGTAGAAAGGTGCTTGTTCTGACGTAGTAGGCAGTTCATGTGAACTACACTTAAAAACAGGGAGTCATAAGCCTGTTAGAAAAATCAGGTCAGTTTAAAATGAATGCATTCCTTTTCCTTCTGTTCTCGACAGGGAACTGGTTTTCTGGAAGGATTTTCCATCTGGGAGTCCAGTGAGACCTCCTTTCCCTTCTTGGCATGGCCCACTTTTAAATAAATAAATAAATAGGTGTTCCCTTCTGCTAGGGTCAAATAAAGGTAACTCTGGTTCTTTCTTTTGGGAAGATGACCAAGGGATTCCTCTGGAGCACAATAACAAAAACAGACATGTAAGACTTCCCTTTTTTTCTTTTTTTTTTTCCCCCACTTTTTTTTTCCCCCGGTAGGATAGCAGGAAAACAACCAGGATCTACCTGGCCTTTTGACAGAATAGCAGCCAATTCCCACTCCTTGCTGGCCAGTGTGGAAGAAGGCTTACTCCTTCCAGCCAGCAGCCTTTCAGCCTCACAAACCTCCACACTGAGTCATAGTTGGAAGACCTTTTCACATGTTTGATCACATCTTATGCAAGTCAGGGATGTATTTTCACTCCCTTATTGCATCCTATAATCAACATTCTGAAACAACTGAGTGATTGTAGCTTTAAGCTCTGTTTGTACATATCTGGAAATAGAGATAGATGTATAGTTAGATAGCGCCATTATATTTTCAGATAGGGATGGGTTAATTAGAAGGCTAGCTAACTTTCTTGGCAGGAGCAGGATGGTGGAAAAACTGTTTTGGGCTTTTTATGTGTGTGATCTGTAGAAGCACTGTACACTTGTAGCACTTAAATTTGCAACAGATTAGTATTTCTTGGTGTGCTCATTTATACATTCATTACTCCTCTAAGTTCAGAGCCAGTTACTTGAGCATTGATCTTGTTTCCCTTGAATTTTCTACAGGGAAGTCAGAGAACGTCCACAGCATGTTCACCTGTGCTGGAATAGGCCAGTGTAGGGCAGCTGCCCGGTGGCAGAGGCAAGGAAAGGAAGCAGCAGGTCAGAGTGCTTCTTGCTCACCCCTTGAGTCTTTGTAGAGGACATAAAATGAGCATATGCCTCCCCAGCTTCCTCCCTGGAAGAGCAGCTTTCATTTGATCCTCCAGAGTTAAAAATCATAGGGAACATGTTGTCAGTTCTTAACCAGATGAGTATGGGGTTTTAAGTTTGCACAGCCCCTCTGAAGTTTAAGCTTTTCAAGACCACTTACACAAATACTTTGCAGTTTTTTCAGCCTCTTCTGCTCAGCCTCACTCCTTCACAATACACTGCTTGTTTTCAAGAGGGACACATTTTTCTTTGTCTTAGACCCCAAGAAACTCTTTAACACTACAGGGTTGCATCGAGGTTGCAGAAGGATTTCTCTGAGTTGAAGTGCTTAGAATTATGCTTAGGTTCTCTTAAAGAGAGGCTTTGCCTCTTGCTTTTAGTCTCTTTGCAAATTATTCCCAATGCAGACCGAAATCCTATTCCATACCTCCTTACCCTAACTCCAGTTAATCTTTGGCTTGCAGATGCTGATGTAGAAACATAGCCAATTGTTCGTGCTAGCTTTTCATTAGCACCATCTTTGTTATTTTCAATTCTTTTTTTACACTTCCTATAAACAGATTTTGCAGTATATGAACTTCTGCAACGCAGTATGCTAGACAGCACACAAATGAAGGTCTTTGTCCAGTTGCAGTTAGATAGACAGTTGAGAGCCTGACTGCTTTATAAAGGTTCATGAAATTCATTCACTACTTTAACTGTTAAGGTCTAAATTAAAGTTACTTCAGCAGTGGAGTGTGTACAAACAGTGGTTTATGGAAGAGAGGTCTTTAAGTTCATGCATTAAGTACATATTAAGTACTTCATATTCCATGACATCCTTTTTGTATAGTATCTTGATAGTGTGAAATATATTGAAATGATAAATCAATGCTGACATTGCTATGTAGAGAAATATCAACAGGTGTGTGATATGGGTCAAAAAAATCTTATTCATAGAGATTGAGAATTTTCTTATTCATCTGAAATTAAAGATGATAGTGGGATTACCTCTCTGTAGATCCAGTTCAAGAATTTCCTAATTATGTTGCTGTTTCTTTATCTGTGTCAGATCAGCCCATGATTTAATGCTGTAAGGATTAACCCAGTTCTACTTTCTTGTAAGATTGCCTTTCAGCATTGCTGTATTTCTGTTGCTACAGCTAGAGCCCTAAGCTTTTTTTTTTAAGAGGAGGAGGAAAAAGGCTTGCTTTGAAATACACTAGTTTCCAGAATAAAGAAGTCTTTCTGATGCTGGATTGCTGTTACCATTGTTGGCAATTTTTTTTTTCTGCATGACCATTGTTTGCAATTTTTTTTTTCTGCGTGACTGCTGTACACTCATTATTTTTAACTTTCTGTGTACTTATAAATGTTTCCCATAATCCCCAAAAGATGAAGGAGCTGTTTTGGCTTTTATCTGTCAGCAGCTTCTGCCAGTACTTTTATGTAAATCTTCCAGATCTAAACAACTTGCCTTCTCAAGCACAGTAATACACACTATCTTTTTCTTGCAGTAGTGAAGAGCTTATTCTTTTCCTCTAGATTGCTTGCCTATGGATAGTTTGAGGGGGATTTGTTGGTGTTTTTTTCCCCCATTAGTTTCTCCGCAGCAAAAAGATAGTAAAACAAAGCATTCTTTCAGAATGAAACAACATGCTGTCCTGAATTTTTATGTATTATGATTATTGAATAAAAAGAGAATGTTTTAAAGAATGCTTTTCAAGCAGAGTTATTATCACAAACTAGTGATGGCATTGCATATGAAACAGCTTCATGGTACCAAGAAAAAGGAAACAGTAGGATGGAACAGGGATCCTTTACAGGTGGGACAGGTCATTCTGGAGCACCATTACTAACCATCACCATAGTTAGTAAGTGGAAGGGGAACTGAGGTTGTTCAATACGATACTATTCAGAAGAAGGTACATGTCACTGCTTTTTAGGTAAAATGGTTCCAGCATGGGAACTTGCTCTCTTTATGAAGTTTTACCTGATGGAGGTCATTGAGATCATCTCACTGTGACTCTCCACTGGCTGGCCTCAACCAAAATTTTCAAGTGCCTCTTGAGATACACCTCAGCATTCGTTCCCTTAAAAGATAGGCAGCTGTCTCTCTCTTACATGACTAAGGTTTCCAGGAACAACTGAGTACGTACTTCCTTCCCCACTTGCTAGGAAGAACTCAAGAACAAGTTGTGGAACAAAGTACTTTTGCATAGGAAGCTGAGTTCAGATGAGATAATAGAAAATTCAGGTTTGAAGAGGAAAGTAAATGGGAAGATACTAAACTGCTGGACGACCATGTGTCCTTGTACAATCTGAATGATGCTCCGGGTAATAGATACCTCAGCTTTTCAGCTGGATTCTGTCCCTTGAGAGCACCAGACTTTGTGTGCTGAATTGGGCAGAGTAATTTAATGGGAAAAATGCTATGTCATGATGTGGAAAGAGACAAAAGGAAGAATTGAAATTGCACATGAAGCCTTGGTTCTTTGTTGTCTTAAGTTTTGAGTGCTTGACCTTGTGGTCTTGATGCTCTTTTAATGTAGTTTTGTTTATGAGTCTGTGTAGTATAGCAGGCATCAGAGGGAGCTTTGCTGCTGATTTCTTTTAGAGTGACTGCAGTAAAATACTGTGTAAATGTATTAACTTACATATAGTTGCTTTAAAACAAATTATGCTTTTACTAGAGTTTCACTGTTCCTTTAAAAAAAAAAAAGCCTAGTGTGCAGAAGTTAATAGAATATCATGGCTTTAATATCCTTGGGAAACATGAGGTAGAGTTTGTGGGAAGGCAGCTGGTATCAATTCTAAGAGATCACTTAGTTAATCATAAGACCACTAAGGGAGGTTTTGTTTGTAGAGAGCTATCACAAGTTTGTTCCGATTCTGATAAGGTCTTCTAGGTACTACTACTGCAATCTGGATGCCTAATGTCGTGGTTTTACCCCAGCTGGCAGCTGAGCACCACGCAGTCACTCACTTGCTCCCCCCTATCGGGATGGGGGAGAGAATTGGAAAAGTTAAAGTGAGAAAACTCGTGAGTTGAGATAAACACAGTTTAATAGGTAAAGCAAAAGCCACGTGCACAAGCAAAGCAAGAGATTCATTCACCACTGCCCATGGGCAGGCAGGTGTTCAGCCATCTCCAGGAAAGCAGGGCACCATCACGCATAACAGTTACTTGGGCAGACACACACCATCACTCCAAATGCCACCACCCCCACCATCCTCTTCCCCCAAGCTCCTTATAAACTGAGCATGTTGTCATATGGTATGGAATATCTCTTTGGTCAGTTTGGGTCACCTGTCCTGTCTGTGTCTCCTCCCAACTTCTTGTGCACCCCCAGCCATCCCGCTGGCAGGGCAGTGCAAGAAGCAGAAAAGGCCTTGGCCCTGTGTAAACACTGCTCAACAATAAGTCCATAGAACAAAAACATCTCTATATTATCAACACTGTCTCCAGCACAAATCCAAAACGTAGCCCCATACTAGCTACTATGAAGAAAATTAACCCTCTCAGTTGAAACCAGGACACCTAATGACAACAATAACCCTGAAGGGAACCTGAGAAGTAGGTCACAGGATGCAGCTGCCTGTGGAGCATGCTGTTTGTCCTCACACCTGCGCTATCCCACTACCTTTGAATATTCAGTATCATATATTTTCCTTCTTGATATCCTGTATGGTTTCATGTCAAACCACTGCCAGAAGCTGGAATGGTAAGTTTTTCATTGACAGTTAGTATCTCTGAGGAGAATTGGGCAGAATTACTCAAATTCTTGCAGAGCTCAGCTCTTTTCTAGCCCTGGAGCAGGAATCCTGAAGGAGAGGGAGGGGATACAGCAAGCCTCACTTGATGAAAAAGGCAATGTTTTGCACTTCACTGGGTCTAGCTTCTTCGTTGACCCTGTCCTGTCCCTCCCTTACTGTCACCTCTATCATATCTTCTTGCTTGTAGGTATACCGTAACTTGGTACCCACACCACGTTTTACTTCTCATCTGCTAAAAACTTGTGAAAACTCCTGGTAGGGAACCTGCAGACATAAACACAACATAAAAAAATAGGTGCTGGCTTATTAAAATAGTTTCTTTCTCTGTCCTCTGAATTAATTACGCTCTGAGGACTGTGCTGGCTTGTTCTGTTTAGAAACATTAACCTGCTCTTCCATTTATAGTGATGCTCCTTGGGACTGTGAGAGCGCTGCTACCAGCTGTGCTCCTGCACATCACACAGGGCTTGGGGTGATCCCTGAGAATGAGGGGTACGAGGGAATTATGCATGTCTGCCACCCCTGACAGAAGTGTGAGAAGCCTCTAGCCATGCCCCATGCTCCAGACAGTGGTAAGGAGGTGAGACACACCTCTCCCCGAGACCGGCTGTAACGAAGCCCCGGTGCCAGCCTGGTTGGGGTTCATCTCCAGTGGTGACTGTCCTGTGTCCTCCTCAGCTTTTTGAGTGCCCCCTTCTACTTAGAGGCAGAAAGGCATCTTTTACTACATCCTTGCTTATTTCTTATTTTACTATTTCTATGTATCTTACAGCTCTTTGAAAGAAGAGTTGAATAAGCAAGTGGTTTTCCCATCTCTTCCTTGGGCTTTTGGAGGGGTTTCTTTTGAAAAACAGTTTATGTGTTATGTGTGGCATTATAATGCAGTGTATGGCATGCCAGAATATTGATTTTTAGTTAATTTTTTTTCATACGCCTTGTAATTTTTCCTCAGAACAGGGTTGCTCATTTCTCTAATCATTAATACTAATTGTAAATAGTTGCAGCCATTTCAAATCCTAAATTCAGTTGTAGTTTGAAAAGGAGTATTGCAAAAGCTCACCCATAGAGGGAAGCATAATACTATCTTTACAGCTGTCTTAACTACAGGCTGCTTTTAAAAAATTATCTGTGCTTTGGTTGAAGCCAACAAAGAACATCTGTTGTCTTATTTATAGCTCCTATTTCTAAGAAGTATATTCTGTAGCAGATGAGAAAAGTACCTGACAGCTCATAATTCATAAAGTTACAGAGGTTTAATCTGATAGAATATTATGTACAGAATTCCTTTCCAGTACAGACAGCATCACTTCCCTTTTAACAGATGATAGAAACAGGGCTTTATGAAACATTAAATTAATAAGTGTGAATCATGATTAGCAGCCACTATTAAAAGTATTAAACTATTATAAAGGAATATAGTACTTTATGTTGATTGGTGGGTTTATTTTTCTACTTGTGCAGCTAAACTTTCCTCAAGCCAGACACCATCTTTTTTTTTCTTTCTCTCTACACTTTGATTTTGGTTTTGTCTTGGAGGAATTCTTTGTTGATTAAGGCAGCAGTTCTGTGACAAGCATTCATTTTTGTGTCAGAGAAAGGTAAAGTGACCCCACATTTTTTGGGGGGAGAATTGGTACATTGTAAAGTATGACTTTCTGTATCAAATCAAAGTTTTATTCTGTTTAGTTCTGCCATCTATTGTTTATAGAATATTTTCTTGCACTAATCTGTATTTGCCTGGGCTTATTTCCCCTCTGTTCCCCTAGTTGCCCCTTATTCTCCATAGTCCTGAGGGTGCAGCTGGTTCAACTTAATAAATTGGGATGAAGAGAGGAATTAGTTCTAACGGCCCTCAAAACGTCCTGTATAATCACCATGCACGTGATATTTTAGCAGTCAGATCACTGCTTGCATATATGTGCTAATAACCCTGGAAAATATCTAGGCAAAGTATTTGACTTGTCTCAGTTACAGCATTGATTTATACAGGTGACTATGTCTTTCTTGATGTGTTATGTGTAGCCAGGATAAAATGAAGTAACATTCAGTTTTTATTCTGACCCTCCTAGACTCAGTGGTTTGGACTATAAATGGCCTAATTATAATACCCATATATTTGTCCTCCTGAAAAAATGACTGTCTGGCCTTATTCCTCTAAGTGCCACATATGTTATAGCAAGTTGTGTACATTCTTCTACAAAAGTCAGTTTGAAATGCCCTTTTTCAAGCTTACAGGTGACGTTGCCAGTACCTACCTCGCACAGAGGATTCTGGAGTTGCTGACTTTGCGTTTTGGGCAGTACACTGGGACTGACTGCAGTTCAGAAGGTCATGCTGGTGAGAACTCCTGCAGTCGTCATCCTTTGGAATAAGCCCCGTGGAAAAGTTCTTGTCACTCTGTATTACTGATGTAGGATCACAGCAGAAATATGGATGCTTTAAAAAGCTATTTGAAGTCCAGAACTGTATTAACAGAGTGCTGTTTATCCATGAGGGTTAAATGTTGTCATGGAGATGCCCTAGGAGGGGTGTTGTGCTTTATTCAGGTGTTTCTCCATTGAAGACAAAGGAAAAAGAGGAGTGACAGCTGATGTGATAAACCATTTTTTCAGTACAGACCTGTATTTCCTTCTGTGTCTAAAATCTTCAGTGTACCATTAACAGAGAACACCTGAATGAAGTCGTCACTTCGTCCTCTAGTTCATACCCAACACCTGCTGACCGATGGAAGAAGCAGACTGTGCTGGCCACATAGTATCAAAGAATTTTAGAATTGGTATTTCCATCCAGCTTCTCAGTTGTACTCCAGTCACATAAGATCACCAGCAGGCATCATTTCCATATTCCTTTTCATAGCTCTGGGTCATTCACGTCGCAGTAAATCGTGACTCGCAGACATTTTCCTGCCTCCATAAAAATGGGTGTCTTGTGAGCCCGAAGGCTGATAGTGTTGGTGGGCCAGACCATTCCCTTTTCTAGTGCTGGGGTAGTCTTCACCTCTCTTCATTTCTCCTGGATTTAGTCTCCTTTGGCTGCCAAGGCTTCTGTGGTATTCTGAGTCCACAGTCTGCCTGTTTGACGACATCTGATAAAAATAAATGACAAGTAATAGTAGACAGACTTATTAAGCCACTTGTAATGATGTGTCAAATTCACTGAAGCTTAAATCACTTTCATATTTTTCCATGAATAGCGTTGTCTTTTAAAATTTTTCTAATGAAACCAGTACTAGAGAAGGTGGTTGAGCCCTGAACAGCTCTTCCTCCTGCCCTTTTCAGTGATGTTTTCCACTTCTAGGAGAATTTAACTATAGCTAAATGAAATCATTTCAGGTCAGTTAGGGTCTAAGGAGAGGTATTTTTCTCTTCCAGCAGTTGCAAGTGAATTTACTATCTATGATAATCCTCAATTTATCTGAGAGACGGTGAAACCAGCTTCTTTGTCTTTGCTCTCACCTTCTTGTCTTTCTTTCATCCTTGCCCAGTGAAAACCTTTTGCTAATAGCAGCTGGGCAGCTCTGAACACTGTTTGCCTGTTGTTTTGGTAAATGTGATTAGGCTCTCTGCAATTACCAAGGCAAGGTTACGGTCCTCAAATCTCAGAGTGAATTTCTCTCTGGTTATTTGCAATACCAGACTCATCTTTTTCTGTCTTGGTCTGGCATTGAACCCAAAGCACAGATCTCTATGGAAACTTTCTCTGTAGGGTTTTGGGTTTGGTGTGTTTTTAATCTTTCATACTGTTCTACTGAGAGTTTCTGCAGGAACTTGCTGCTTCTAAAAAAAGCAAAGAAACATATAATGGACCATGAAATGGCCTCTCACTAAAAGTTAGAGGGTTTGTGTCAGTATAAGTCATTTCACCCTCTGACAGGTTGTGTGGCCTTTCTTCCCCAGCTGAGGAAAGCAGGTGCTGAGGGGCTCGCGATGGCTGGGGCTCTGCATCTGGACCAGCTGCCACTGCAGGGCCGTGGGAAGCATGGGGATGTGCTGTCACCCATGTGGAGGCACCTCCTGGTGCTTTCCAGTGTGATGGCATCTGAACTTGTGTTACCGCAGGTATGGCTTTTGGTGCCTTCTCAGTGCACTGCTGAGAAGGCTTTTGGTGCACTTCTCAGTCCTGAAGCACTGCTGGCTCTGGTCTGGGGGTTGCGAGCAGTCAGCACGCTGGAGTACATGGGACTGCCTCAGTTCGTACCACTGCCTTAAAGGCTGTGCAGGAATGCCAAACTGCCCTCGTTTCCAATGCGACTTCACTTGAATCGTATAGTGACAAGATTAAATTCAGCCATTATAGATCCTTATTGAAATTCAGATTCTATTTCAGGGAAGATTGGTGATAATAATAGGACATTTTCTGAATTCCATTTCCCGTACCTAGTAGAGTACGTAACTGCTGAAATAACAGCATTTCAATCAAGAAAGCAAGCTCCCACATTTCCCAGAATTTTCAGTAGCAAGCTGGGTGTTGCACTTTGTGGAAAACCCTCCATTGTCCACTACTTGTCATGCATTATGCCACTGATGGTGCCACTGGCAAAAGTATTTTAGGTGCTCAGTCAGCCATTGTTTCTTCCTAGTTTGCTGGCTAATCTTGTATTATCACAGCTTGCTTGACAATGACCCTTACTTTTGCATTTCTTCTTCTGCATTAATTAATATACTTATCTTTATTATAGTTAATTTCAGTGCCGGTCAAGCCATTCACGTTTGGACGTACAATGTTGTTTAAAACAACGATATCTGTAAATCTATGAATGCATGATTCACTATGTTAGTGAATACAGTTGCATGGATAAAGAGTATATCTGCATGTACATAAGCCAGTTATGATCATCTTAAGACCTGAGCTCTCAAATATTAGACTTTTATGTAGAGCTGTGTTGTCATCAAATGCAATATGTATGCACAAACTTAAATGCCATTTCTGAAAAAAAGAACAATATGCATGGAGTAATTTTGACTGAAATATAAATTCAAGTCATGTTAGTATATAGTTCCTGTAAAATATTTAGAAATTAAACTCCTTTCCATGGTGTGTATATTTTAAATTATATTTTTAAGTTATGTTTGGTGGGGGTTTTTTATTATATATTCCTTCTCATTCTTCTTTTAGCAGTAATGAAGAATTTGGCTCAGAAGCATCTGAAGCCAAATTCTGGCTTTAAATTTCCACTTGTCCTTGCCAGGTACTAAGTACTGAAGTATCTTTTTCTACTGAGAACCCTTCCAAAAGGTGCAGCTGTGTGCTGGTTTCATCTTGCACTTTGTAGTGGTGCTGGCAACCCTTGAACGTAAGGTATGCTCTCATCTCCCACACATTGCCATTGCCTTAGAGCTGTTCAGGCCTGTCTGTATCAGGGAGAGGGAAGAGTTTGCAGATTGGAGCAAACCCTGGCTTGTGGTTCATCTCATTGGTTCTCACTCTGGCAAGGTAAAAATAGAGCTAGTGGAAAATCCAGCTTTTATCATGTGTCATCAGAAGCTTCCTTACTATCTAGAGACTCACTACCGGACTTGAGACTGGAAAGAAGACATGAAAACTGTATGACAGCTTTTCAGAACCTTAATATTTTGGAGACTGTGGAATTTCAAAAAAATTACAGGAATTTGGGGGAAAAATGATTGCTTTAAGTGAAAAACTTATACTGGATTGTAGCAAACGGATCTACAAAGTTGCTCAGATTCTTAAGAGTGGATTTGGTTCTCCAAACCTCTGTGCTGTGCTACAGCATGCTTCAAAGCAAAGGATACTTTTGAAATCAGGTACCAAATGCAGGTTGCATGTGGGCTTTTGTTTTCTTCTGTTTTAGTAAAACTACCCTATCTGAAAAGTTTTCCTTTCCTTCTGTAGATCTTAATATGCATGCTGAGTTTTCTTCTGGAACACCTAATCTAGAACCAGAACTTCTTCAAGGATATCTTGTATTCTGGCTCTGGGAGTCGGAATTTTTTTTCCCAAAAATAGGTGTAGTTCTCTTCGCTTTAGCCTCTGCCATTTCCTCTCAGTACTTTGAAATTGAAGAGCACTGTTCCCAAATTTGTCTTCTATGTAAATGCTATAAACTGGCTTCAGTTCTATAAGTAGTTAAGCCTTTTTTTTTCTGACAGATGTGTGTTTCATGAGGCTTTTTGCTTTTAAATGAACATAATTTTCTATTGCGTGCAAAAGTTCAGGATTTTAAAGTACAAGCCAGTATGATGCTTTGAGTTAATTATATTGGAGATGGCACAGTGAGTAGGAAATCCTAGATTTTAATTTGTTAATGCCATATTCATGCTGATGAAATTATTTTTTTTCAATGTTGCTGAGCACTATAACTGTGTGCCTTAGATGTATTCTGCTGTCATTGCTGTGTTGAAGGTAACTGCAGGTTTTGTACCTGCCGTTGTGTGTGTGTTTGTGTATTTTTGCTGTAGAGCTTATACTCACCAGTGTGTGCATAGTATTGAGAGGTGAATGTCTTGAGTTGTCAGTCAAATATACAAGTATTTCAGAGTTTATACAGAATAGTTTGCCATTATTTTAAAGGCTCTCTTCATATATAAAAGTTCAGTAATGTCTCTGGTAGATAGAAGTTTCCAGTTTTGGAGAAAAGGAATGGGGTATAGGGAAGAAGAGACATCCTCTGAACTCCTAAATTTTTAATATTTTCCCAATTGAGTATTTTAGGGTAGCAGAAGAATGTTGGAAATCTTTCATTTTAATCAATGTGACATTTGCTTTACATACTTAGATTTTGCATAAATACAAAGGTAAATGCATAACTTCTAAAAGCCTTTCACTTTCACTAAGAATATTATTGATCCAAGAATACTGTACAACAAAGAGATTCAGTAACAGATTATGATACAAACCTAGTTTATAAGCTAAGATCCTGCTTAAAGTATAGATGAAAAGCATGGAGCATCAGGTGGGTTGCAGGATGTTTGGGTGATCCGGGTAAGGTCTACATCCGCCCCATTCTTTATGTCCCATGGAGACAAACTGTTTTCTATAGTGTCTTTCTTCACCCTGCAAGGTCTTCTTCCCGTGAACTGAAGTCTTCCTCTGATACTTTCTCCTTTTTGCATGACTTGTACTCCATCCCTCATGTAGCAAATCTAAATTTAGTGGGAAATGGAATTCTTTTTTCTAAATACACCTTGTTTATAGGTATTTGGAGTCTATCTCTTGCCATCATTTCAAGGCACACTTTGCTTAATGCAAGAAAGCATCATTGTCTCTGCTGCTCAGTAGCCTGGATGGACCATCCCTGAACTGCCAAGCTGTCACCTGAAATCTTTCAAATGTCTATCAGGTTTGACTTCTGTCCTCTGTCTCTATTTCTCCTTCTTTGTCTCTCCTTTCTTTCCGCAGTTTCAGTTTAGACTGTTGACTTTTGCTGCATACTGCCTCCAGCTGGAATTATGAGATGAGCATCTTTGTTCAGAGATGATGCAATTTCATTGCTGTTATGCAAGAGGGAGAAAGATGCTTAATCTAACTAGCTACCTAAGGGAGCAGAAAGTTACTCTCATAAGTAAAAATAAGTAAACTATGTTCTTAAAACGTGTTCTTCCTCTGCTACCATGTAAAGGATGCATTTTATGTCCTTAGCATTCTATGAGTCTGTTAGTATCTCATAGTTTGAGTATTTTCATAACATATGCTTTGATGTGACTCTGATCTCATCTTTCGTTTATTCTTTCAATATATTTGCCCTCATCATGAGATAGGTTCATAGTTTGAGGTTGAAAGGAACTATTTGATCTGAATATTACAAATCAAATTGTCTGTATTTCAGCATGCCTCAGCAGAGGCTGTTGGAGCACAGCATCTTCAATTTGAGCCCAACTTGTGTTTGGTAAAGCAGATACGATGTTAAGCTAAAAGAGGTGTTCCGATGGAACCTGAAAGTGGTTTGAAGATGTAAAGAGGTGAGGAGTCCATTCCTTCCCTGAGTAGCTTGGAGATCTGCTGGTCAGCAACACCTATATAACATGTGCTTTCTTTGAATTTAGCTTTTAATCGCAGTGTTATACTAAGTCAACTATCTGACAAAACTTTAGAGTTTACTATGTCTACTCATTTGCATTTTTCACCTAACTATGGTGCCACTAAGGAAGGAAGGTAGTGTGGTTTTCAACAGAACCTGTCCTCTAAAAAGCTATGCAGACAGCCCTTAGTTACAGTGCTTTTATTGCTTTCTCATATGAGTCTAGTATCAGGTTTTCCTTTATTTTGCCGAGGACTGATAATGTAACTAGCATGTAGTCATCTTACTTCTTCTTTCAGAATGCGGATCAGGCATTAGAACTCCTTTGATCCCCAGGAATTGCTCTGATTTTCCACGAGTCATTAAAAAGTAACATCAGCAGGCCAGAGATCTCCTTAGGCAAATCTTTTGGGACTCCTGAATGCTCATTTTCTGGGCCTCCTAAGTTAAACTGTTATGACTAACAGATGTTTTTCTAATGTCCTTCTCAGTTATGAATGGACTGGAAAGTAGTCCATCACTGTCATATGGGCATTCTGCTTCTTTTTGCAAGGGACTTGTCTCAGTGTTCCAGTATGCTCCACTTCTATTACTAGCTCATAAATAAGTAATATTTATTGTCTTTCACTTCTCAGTTTTCTACACTTCCAAACTTCTTTTATACCTTCCTTGCTGTCTTACCACTTTTAAATCGTTTGCATTTTTAGAAAGTTTTATAATTGTTGCTTCCAAAATAGGGTGAATTCTCAGCCAAAATTGTCTGCTTTGTCTTTCTCAGTTGTGGTGTATTTAATTTTTTGGCTACCTCAAAGTTTTTCATTGAAAATTCTCTTCATATTTTGCTGGTGTGTTTTTTCTTTTTTTTTTTCCTCCTTCTACTTAGTTATTCTCATAATTTTGTTCAGTTTCAGTCTTTTAGAAACACAGTGTGTGCATGTACGTGCCTGTATGTATACCTAATGCACATATGTGCCTGTGCGATTAAGAATTGCTCATGATTTGTCTGTAGTGAGTTTAATCAGGCAGAGATCACCATCACTTAGGCAACTGGCAACTTTTACTTCAGTGATTAACTTTTGTTTATCAATCATAATCCATCGAACTGCCAGATGTTTCTGGCAGTAGTTTAATAATATCTTTATGTAAACATTCTTGCTTTCCAAGAGTTAAACAGGACCACTCTAAAACTTTTGAATTACTCTTTGGCAAAAATAGTCCATTTAGAGATAGATCATCCCTCACATCATAAAGCCACAACATTCCTTTATACAATGTGTTCTCTCCATGAGGAAACTGGATTGTGTGAAAATTGACTTTGTGTAAAATCTGTATGCAGGTTTGTTTGAATCTGCAAAATGTCCCTTTATGGTTTTACTACTATCTATTCTTAACCAGTCATTGTGGAAAAGAGAATTCTTCTTTCAAGAAAACTTTACTGTTAATAGTATTAAGCTTGAAAATGGAAAGCAAACAGAAGTTATTGAACTTTTGTATGAGTGTGAAATACTTGTTTCTACTGCCATTTCAGTAAGTCTGTTTTACCCAGGGGATCAGCAGCTCCCAGATGATGATGTGTTTAGCTACCTCATCTGGTGCACACTGGATGTAAATGGATCAGATTAAAAGACTTTTTTCTTTTCTTCCTTGCACTGTATTTCTGTCCATCCATAGACTTCAAACATTTATTGTGTTTTCTTTTCCTAGGCAGTATGGAGAGCGATTCTAGGACTGACTGAGGTCCCTAAAAGAAAATGCTATAAAAATGCAATTGTCATCATTTTTATTCAGCTTTCTGATTACTTGTGGAGTGTTCTCATTTTGACCTGACAAGCAGGATGTTTGTTCCATACTTAAAAATTAATTGGTTGCATTATGTGTCATGACTTTCATAAAGAAAAATTGCATTCAACTGGAGCTTGGCTAATTTTTCTGCTTTTTCTTTTACAGCTTTTTCACTCCCAGATCTTATGGAGCAGTTTGCACCCCCTGATGTTGCTCCACCGATTCTTATCAAGATAGTGGAGACAATTGAAAAGAAAGGTAGGCTGCAGAATGATCTATCAAGGTTTTTTGTTACTTATGTGAGCCAAGAATGCAGAATCAGATCCAGAGCTGGCATCTCCTCTTTCTAGAACTGCTAATGCATCACATTACTCAACAGATATGAAATAATTTCATTTAATGTTTGATGCATTGGCTTCTGCTCAGTAGAGGCTACGTGAACTGTAGGAGTAAAACCAAAGCTTACCTCAAATGACGTTTAATAACTCAACTAATACAAGCATTATTGAAAGGTAAAGGAGAAGGGTTTGGTATTGCTTTGTGTTTTCTAACCAATAAGCACCTTCAGATGGTCATGGAAATGACATTATAACATTGAATTGGATACACAGCCAAACAAGTAATGCTTTGCCCCAAAGCGGGGAAAAAAAAAGAATTAAATATGAAAAAGTTACAAGAACTGTTTTCATACTTGAGGAACTAGTTCTTTATTGCTTCTCTATGCTGAGCCAGCCAGTGTTATTTTTAGGATTTTTTTGCTCTCCTGCTTTCCCATGTTGATGTCTTTACATCCTTTTGAGGATTTTCCCTTTCTTCTGCTATGTCCTGCCTCTTTTGCCCTATTTCTCTCCTCCTGGCTCTTCCTGTGATGTCACCTTCATAGTCCTGGTGAGGTGAAGAGTAGCTCAGTGGGTCCTGTCCATTCAGTGGCCCTACAGCCGGGGAGCAAGTGGAAAAGTGGTATCCTGATCAGTGTCAGGCTGCTGTCCTTGGGGACATAGGTTCTCACATACTGTCCTGGCAGTTTAAGAGAGCATAAGCCTTTCCTGAATGACTAGGAGCTTGCTAATACCAATGAGAAGGGCCAGTAGCAACAGTTTGCATAAGCAACCACTGCTTCCAGGAAATGCCACTGATACTATTAAACTGTTGGTGCTCTGCATCCCTGGATCTGATCGCTTTCCTTGTGCCTTCTCTATTTTCTCTGAAATAGGGAAGTTGTAAACAGTATCTTTTACATGAAAACACTGTATTGGTGTCTTATTCAGGTAGATTATCAGACATGTTATGTGACATATACAGACATTTTCTGTCACACCAGTGATGTAACACTCACCCTACATACAATGTGAGGTGATGGGCCCTGTGGATAGTTTAAGGTGACCTAAGGGTTCCCTGTCTCATAGAAGGGGCTCTCTGTTGACTACATAGAGTGCCAAAGGTTGGGCACACTTATAACTTAGAAGTCTCAGTTAAATCTTTAAAACTAATTAAGGTTTGTCAGAACTTTTGTCATGTCCCTGTCCCAAGCCTGTGGGGTGGGCCTGATTCAGATTACTCACTTCTTATCTACCTGAAAGACCTGATGTTTCCAGCTGGCATGTAGAGGGTGAAGGAAGATCTGGCTCCCATGTTGCTCCTGCAAGCTGTTTTCTTCCCTGGGCTATGTGAATCTGTTTCCTAGTCCTGGCCTTCTACTGCCAGCCTGTGGACAGTTACACAGAATATGTGGGACTGCTGGCATCTCTCATCTTCCTTGGCCAGCTCTTTCTACAGACCCAGCAGTTTGCATGCACAAAGAGTTATCTTACAGCCTTAAAAAGCAATTGCTTTCTACAGTGTGGTAGGTGGATGGTGGTGGGAGAATGTAGCTAATTTATACCGTAAGTACTCATTTGAAGGAAACAGAAGTATGTTGTGTCATGGCAACAGTCACTGGAATATCTATATATCCAATCAATTTTGTTTTGAAGGTCTGGAGTGCTCAACTTTGTATGGAACACAAAGCTCAAGCAGCACAGCAGAATTAAGACAAATTCTTGAGTGTGGTAAGTACAGTTTTCTTCCTTAAAGCACTAGACAAATTTTGTGGTCAGACTGCTCCTCTTTTCTTTGTTTCCCTACTCAGCTTTCATATATATGTTCTGGTTCTGAATAATATAATATGAAAAAGATGATTGAAAGTAAAAAAGATTTCTAACTTTTACACTTTATATGAAAGGTATTTTTCACTTTTACAGGTTGTCTTTTTTTCCTGGCTCCACTGTGTGTTTTTTTCCAAGAATAAATATTATAATTGTTTCTTGGTCACTTGCTTGTTCAAGGACTGACAATCTAGCTGACCAGACCAAAACAAGGTGTTTTGTTCAGAAGCAAGATAAAGATACACTATTCCTGTAAGGCTGCAGGTTATTATTTTGTAAACAAATGGCCATTTGTTTACATACAGTTCTGTGTGTGCATTTTTTTTTGCTCCACAAAAAGGTGGAGAGGCAATAGCTGCACATTCCCTGCCTGCTACAGAAATGATGTTGGAAGGGAAGGAGAGAATTGATTTAATGCTGCAGTAGGCTGGGTTCTCAGGTTTTGGACAGTAAAATGCAGCTGCACCACTAACACCACACAGCCGTTCCAGTTTCCTGAAATACATTTCCTTCTCTTTTTGGTACTCTCTATTTCTACTTCAGGCCCAAATATACTGGCATGGCAACACTGATTTGCACTATGAGAGATCAGGAGCTGTTGTAGGAAGAGTGCTTGACCACGCCTTTGTGTGCTGGAGTGCAATGTGGGGTGTGAGCTTCCACTTGCATGAAAGAGCACAAAAATAAAAGGCTTAGAAAATGAAACTGATTACATGCCATGTTGCCAAAGGGACAAAGGAAGCAAGCTCAAACTGTGAATTAGCTCTCTTCATTTTTAGTAATTGCACTTATTAACAAAAAGAACAAGAGATGATACTATGAGTTGTCTATTCCTTCAAATCAAAAGAGCATCCTGTCCTATGCTGATTGTGGTAGGAGTGAAGAAGTATATGAGTGCAGCAAGCAGGCAGAGGAGATATGCACATGGTGCTAGCAGCCTAAGAGATATTTTTAGTATTGTAATTGTATTTTTCAGTCCAGATAAATCCAGATGTCCTATGGCACCAATATGAATGTATCTCTTAATTTATCTGAATCTCCTTTTAAGTCTCTAAACTGAGATGTACTTTTATTAAAGGTTCAGCTGTCTCCTGAGATCAAAAACTTGTGGTTTACATGCATTCTTATTTAAAATGTAATTAGATTTGAGAAAACAAAACAGAACTTTATCCTTTAGTAACAATGTATCTTTCTGAGTTCCCTTTAAGATAGGATCAGAATCTTCCAGGACATAACAGATGCAACGGGTGTCCAGATACACGGATGCAGACAGATCTCATCTGCTCTGCCTACTCTCTTTGAATTTGCAGAGTGCTAATTCAGAGAGCAAAGCTGGCTTTGGTCTCGAAGTTGTGAGCTGCATAAGTGTGCTGTTCTGCTTATGGTTAAAATGCACTCCATATTAATTGGGTAACTGCCTGTTAGCTTCAACACAGTGCTATCTAGCTCCAAAATCAAAGCTGACTTACATCTGGCCAGCTCGGCAGATGGAAGAGTTCAGGTCTGTTTATGACATTACACCCAAGGAGTTGCAGAGTACCACAAGTTTGTTCTTACTCATGTATTCATTGTAGTAATTTGGGATATACTTCAGAGAATGGGTCAACACTGAAAGAACCAGGATTTAACTAGGTCTATTAAAGAACATCCTGTGAGCAACAAAACTCATGAAAAGTATTTCTTATGAATTTGTGGTTGGATTCTCTGACATATAATTGCTGTTGTAGAATTCATACCCACACTGCAAGATTTTTATCATCTGAGCCATTCATACTGTCTTTTTTATCATGTAAATTCTTTGGTGCCTGATAAGAATTGAGCTCATACTGTAAGCTTTCCTTTTGGGAAAACAGAAAGGAGGTGGTGGAGTACTAAGTTTCTCACTACCCCCTTTTGACTGCCTTTTTTCACAGTATGTGTAGACACACCACAGATCTGATTCCTCTGCCTCCCTGCTGAATTTGGTTTACACTGGCCAGTATCTTCAGGAGTTATTTTACAGGGGACTTGGCTAGCCTAGAAAGTTGGTCAGCATTAATACCTCTAAAATTTTTGTGCCAAATGTGGATCTTTGTAAACATTAGGACTTTACTGCACCAGAGTTTCATGTTTTAAGATGAACCCTAATCTTGCTTGCGCTAAGTAAGCATTTGTGTATTTTCCTATTTTTATTTTTGCTGCTGATATTCCTTGCTCCAATGCTAACAAGTAGTCCTTTATGTGATGCTCCCAAACTTTAGCTGAAGTCATAACTATCCTGGAAGGATATCAGGTTTTACAAGATAAATCCTAACAGCTGCACAAAACACTAAGCACTCAGTTCTGCACGTGTGTATTTGTTTTGACATACTCACATAAATATTTACAGACTTGGAGCCCTAAGTTGTTAATCAAACTTACAGTCATAACAGAAGTAGCTCCCAGTCGAGAAGCTGCCTTTGCCCAAACCCTTGATTATTACTTACTTCTTACATGAAATATTTACAGGTAAAACAGAGACCTGTTAAAAATATTCTGATGTTCCATAACATTGCCAACATGCAGCAAGTTGCTACCGTTATTCTGAGTTCAGCCTTGCACTGTATATGACAGAAGGCCACACACAGCTGTGGAAGCCATTTGGTTTATCACATGCCAAAGGCTTGGGCATGGTGTTGGGCACTGTATGCTCTTCATCTCAGAGAAAATTTCTTGGTGTTTTTCATTCTTTCTTATGAGTTGCTCCCCGTAAACCAGGTAAAAGTTAGCAGGTTTCGCTTCGTATAAAGCCCTGATATCATGAGCCTGTATATTTTTTTCCAGTATCTAATGTCTAAAAAGTATGTTGCTCTTTCCCTTCAGATGCCTCTTCGTTGGATTTAGAGACATTTGATGTGCACACTTTATCAGATGCTCTCAAGAGGTATCTCCTGGACCTGCCAAATCCCATCATTCCAGCAGCTGTTTATAGTGACATGATTTCTGTAGCTCAAGGTATGATTATCATATTATTTCAAACGTGAAATAAAAAAAGCTTTTATTAGGATTCTGAATATCCAGTGGTCCAGGTGTCACCCACAGAACAGGGAAGATTCTTCACAGCCTGGCAGCATCTCAGAAAATGTATATGCCTTCACCACTTTTCATGAAAGCTGTTTCAATTCAGATCTAGACATACATTATTCACTTACCTATTTCGGTAAACATAATGGAAAATATAAGGGATAACACAGTTCTCTTCATTTTAGTAAGTACAATGGCGATAGAAAAACTGGGGGGAAAATCAAGGACTTATCTGTATGCAGAAAGCTAATTTTTAACTTTTTATCAGTGCTGACAAAGTAAATGTATTAGAGGTCATGGTGTTCTGCAGTATGTTGGGAGTTGCAGATTGCGAAGTGAGAAATACATGCATGTAAGATTCATCATCTACAGTGGTCATTTCAAACAAGTACAGCTTATAGGCTTTCAGCACGTGGGCCAAGTTTTCTGTTATATATCTCAGGACAGGATATTGTGACTGCTAACTTTCAAAGTTAGAACAGCACCTGTGAGACTTATCTAGTGCATCTCAGAATTACCCAATCATGTGTGACGCTAAACACAAGACAGACTTCTACCAGTACACTCTGAACGCATTGTGGTTTTTACCAAAATGCATATCTGTTTCCATTTGACTTTTAAATACTTGTTCTTCACTCTTCCCTGAGCATTTCACTTTTTTCAAAAGACAGGAGAAGTCTTACGGCACTAATGCAGGACAGAATTTATTTTTTTTTTCTGTAAAACTGATGCTTCCAAAGGAGTCATACACAGTTTCATTTTACTTATTGAATGTTCCCATGCTGATATCAAGAGCCTTTTATCTGTTTGCTTGCAGAAGGGCAGAGCTCAGAGGAATATGCTCAGTTGCTGAAGAAACTCATCAGATCACCAAATATACCTCCCCAGTATTGGCTCACGCTCCAGTATTTGCTCAAACATTTCCTCAGAGTTTGTCAAGCCTCCAGCAAAAATCTCTTGATTGCAAGGTCTCTGGCTGAAATCTTCAGCCCTCTGCTTTTCAAATTCCAGATAGCAAGGTACGTGGGTCATCTTTATTATATTTTGTAGTGTAAATGTGGGTTAGTTATATACAAAAGTAAGTTTAATGAAGTAAATTTCTGACCTTACTTCTAATGTGGAGGGCGTTGCTGTAAATTTTTCCAATGTTTTTTAAAAAATTCTAACGTAAACTTTTACATTTTTCCTAGTTCTTACTGTCTAATCCATCTCTTGCAGCTCTGATAATACTGAACACCACATAAAAATCCTAGAGGTTTTAATCACAAGTGAATGGAATGAGAGACAGCCTGTACCAGGTAAAAACTGTTTTTAATTTAAAAAGTTATATACCATTGTTTTCTTAAATATTAAAATTCAAATTAAGGACAGTAAATGCTTATTGTTTTTCTTTTTGAATCAGACTTAATGCAAAAGTGCATAATCACAGAACTAAGTAGAAGTTGTTCATATGTTCTGTAGTGGTGTAAAACATTTGTTTTGTAAAAAAATGTTTTTTTCATTACAATCATTACAGTACCCATGCTTTGTACAGCCTTAGGACTTTCATTTCTCTTTCAGTAAACAGTGAATAGGAATCTGTGAATTTTTAACCCCTGTAAACCAATAGAATGCATATCATACAGTAGTGGTGGTGTAAATTCTGGAGATTTAAGTCTCGCTCTACTCCCAGGCAAATTTTCTTAGAACTACAATACCCATAGAGATCATTGGAAGAAAGTAAGGTTTCCCCCTTTATTTACATATATGTATTTTTTAATCAAGAGACTCCAAAAATTTATTTATCAATGTCAATAAACAACACAGAAAATATTAAAACCCCATTCAGGAAAGTTATACTTGTGGGTAGATTATAACTTGTATCGAGTTAGCATCTAATTTCATCACCAAACAGTAAAACCCACATCTAATTTATGCAAAAATCCCCATTTTTAAATCACATATTTGATAGGAGCAAAGCAGAGTAGCTAACTATGTGCAAAGGAAATTATTAATGCAGGGGAACTTCAGATGTTAGCTTAAAGTAATTCCTTTTACAGCTTATTAACAGAGAATATCCGAACAAAGGATAGGGTGATGGTGAACAGAACAGTGGGCAGGCTTTAGCTCTCCCACCTCTCTATTCAAAGTACAAAGTAAAGTTCATGGCAGTAGGATTTGTAGGGCTGCTGCTGTGTTTGAAGAGCTAGAACACAGCAGCAGAAAAACAGCAGCAGAAAAATGCCTTACTTGTATTTCAGGTAGGTGCATTGTATAATGTCCTTTCTCAACTAATGAAGATTAATTCAAAATGGCTAAGATTTTTATTCCTACTGCTCTGATTGGAAGGCTTTTCCAACCTTGCCAGCTCTATTAGTTAGGGACCTTTCCCTAACATTTAGTGTACATCTGTTTTCAGCTAGTTTATACCTAATTGATTTTGTTCAATTCTGTCAAAATGGTTAAGCAGGCATTTCCAGAACCACTGTGTATTTTTCTTCATAATGATTCATAACAACCAGGAGAGTCCAAACTTTTAAAGACTATTTGTCCTATTTTACTAAGAATCAAAAATAACTGCTAATTGTTAAAGAATTATTTTCGCCACCAGTTACAAGCCTTAAAAAGAAAAATAGATTATTGAATCCTCTAATATTCTAAAGAGTTCGCTAATAGCATTTTTTTAGATTATATGTTTGCAAACGCTTTAGAGTATGTAAATTTATATGGCTAGAGGCACTAATTGGGAGGTTACAAAGGTAGGGTCACAAGTGAGAATTTAAGAGCACTTGGTTGCATATCATCCTTAGTTGCTTCATATGAGGAAAGTATAAAAGTGAATCTGTTGATGTTAGAACTGCTAATGAGGACAAGGAGTTTAGTCATCTTGAGAGTATCATTAGGGCACTTGAAGAAATGTGGCTGTATCCATCAGATTTGTAGGATTTGACACTGCATTATTGACACTACATTAATAATTATAAGCTAATATCTGCTTGTTTTTAAAATTGCTTCTGCATTAATTAATGTTTTATAATGCAATAGTTTATTTTGAGGATCCTCCTGGGATTTTTCAGACGATCTGTTACAAAAATAGAACTCCTTCGCTGTGCATTTCAAAGTTCATCCTGGGCAATGGAATGTTTTTTAGTAGAACATTTGCACATCTATTAATATGCTGAAAAAAACCCGCAGATACAAATTATCAGGCTTTGTAGTCTATAGTTAGCTAGCCTCTGCTCTTAGGCCTGTAAAGCACTTGAGTAATTTTCAAAAGTTGAGTCTTAATAGCATGTTATGTAAGTTTACAGGATTAGAATGCCAAAATCACTTAGTGACCTGATCATCTGAAGTGCTCTGTTTTTACAGTTCTCATAGAAGACTCTAAGATGTATTTTTCAGAATTAACCATCTTCAAGATTATTGTTTGTAGTGGCTTGAGTTTCCATAAAAATTGTTTAGAGACATGGTAATAAAAGAAAGATACCTAGATAAGATAATGTATTTGTCATATAAGTGTTCTGAGAATGACAATCTGTAATAGAATTTCAAAAGTGCAGAAGAGGTTTTAAGCAGAAATAATCTTACTTGTTGAAAATAACATAGTAAGTCATAAAAGGGAAGCCAATGCTGCCTCGTTTCTTCTCTTTTTCACAGACTGGAGTGATAGCTTCCTCCTTTCTTTTTTCTTTCTGTTATTCTCAATCCTGGATGAAAACATTCTGTCTAAAACAAGCTGTGCATGAAGTTTTAGTGGTATCTTATGCAGTACATAGATACATTAAATGCAGTGTTGGAGATAATGGATCTACATGGGGAGGAGATCTTTGCACAGCTATGGGTTTTTTTCTTATCGCATCACCCACTAATTATCCTTCTTGCCTCAAAGCAATAGAAAGTATGCAATTGGACCTTATGTCTTGATATATCTTAAAATTAGTATCTTAAGTTGGGCATCTGTAATTGGACATCTTATAGCTAGAGTGATGTTTTGCACACCGTAAAGCAAAAACAGGCCACTACTTGATTTTTTTTTTTTATCATGAAACAACTCTGGAATTTTTTTTTCCCTCTGTCACAGTGTTCAACAGCAAACTATGCATTTTAGTTTGTGAATTAGAATAGTGCTTAGTCCTCCACAAAAGTTAAAGTACTAAAGTTAAAATACCTCTTGTGCCTATGTGTGTAGTAGGTAACGAAAAACTAATGTTGCAGGAGAATTAAGATTGGAGAAGCAGTTGGTGTTTTGGATAACTGGTAACCAGGTCCATTTCCTGCCAGAGCAGGCCGGTGTAAAGGCTGATCCTTTTCCTCTTGGAAATGGACACAAAGCTCCCCTAGACTGCTGCGATGGTCAGGCTCGGCCCACAGTCCCGTCGGTGGTGTCTTGGGGACGCAAACAAATGCGTAGGAAGGCTGTCCTTTATCCGCACTCTTGTGCACCGTGTCCGGGGGCTCGGCTGGCCCGTGGGCAGCGCCGAGCGTGGTCCGTGGCGTGCAGAAGGCAGGCTGTCCGGGGAAGCGGGTGCGCGGAGGGATGCTGCGCCTCCGGGCCGCCCCCGGCAGAGGGCTCCCTCCCCTTCTAAGCTAGTGACAGCCGGGCTTCTGCCTGGCTTGACAGAGAGCAGGCTTTGTTCACCACCGCACCTAGAAACGTTGTGTTCTTGGTTTAGGTTTTGACAGTAGTCTGTGCTTTATCTTTCTCTATAGCTAATTGAAAGTATTTGGTAAAACGGAAACAAGATGTATGATGTTATGAGAATTTTTTGCAGATTGATATGTGCGTGTGTGTGCGTTTGCTTGTAAGTATGTGTAACACACACAAGCAAGCCTGTCAAACCTGATCAGTTCTTTTCCTGCTTCACAGATAATTTTTTAGAGAAAAAAAAGTACTTTATAGATAGGAGAACACTGTGACTATGATTGCAAAAAATAGTAGGCTGCTGACTTTCTGCAAATACAAACCTATAAATTCAATGGGCACCACTCAAGGTTTTGAAATTTAAATTTAAATAAAAGTTAAGATAGGGCAGTCATATGAAAAGGCAAGTGTGTGCATGCTGGTATCTTTTTTTGACAAGACACTTGATTCCCTTCTGCAGGATGATTATTTTTGCACAAGCCACTGGAATTAAAAAAAAAAAAAATACTTAGTTGCAAAGCCTTATCTTTTATCCTGTGTGGGTACCTGTGCTTTTTAAAATGATAAACAATTCAGTGAACCAGGTTTGGGTTGTCTTTTCTCCTTTCAGAATGTGTTTCTGTATTGTGACCCTGTAAAACAAGAAGTGTTATCAACTCCTTCTGTAATTTTGATAGTAAAGAGGAGGCATATCAGTTACTGTCTGAAGTTGGATTAGTTCAGAAACACAGGTTACCATCTCCACTTGAAGTAGGCTGTACCTTTATGACTGTGCTGCTTTAAATTATGTATAGAACTGACAATTGTTTAAGTAGGCAAAGACTAAAACTAGAAAAGCAAGGGATTGTTAATAGGTGAAGCTAATCAATCAACTGTAAAACACTGAAAATGTACTGTAGATATTTGGGATTTCATTATGAGGTACAAGTGGGTTTGGTATTTTGTAGCATAGGAAGATTTTGGTTAGTGGAGTGTTTGGGAGGTGAAAACTTTTCAGTGCCATTTGACTGCCATAAGGAGCACAAGCAGATCTCAAGAACACAGCTACTAGAAGTTCTCACTCTTTCCAACAAGTGGGAGGAAAATCCTAATGCACTTCTCTTTCTCTGAATTCAAGCTTGTGGTCTGCTTCTCCTTTCACTTTGAATTTATTTCCTTGTAAAAGTATAGCTGGCAAAGAAGTTAACCTCAGTAGGCAAACGGGAGCAGGCTCTTCAGTTGCTGCTCTGTTCATTTAGGAAGTCTGATCTCCACCAGGCACTAAGGCAAGGAAAATATATTAGACCAAAACCGGTCCCTTTCTGTACAGTCCATTTTCCCACCTGCCTGCCTGCCCAGGAAATGAACAATCCTGACGTACTGGAAAACGCCATGGATACAGACAGGTGTTTTTTCTACTATTTTCAGGTTATAGGAAATGGATAAAATGCCTCACAGTGTCATGCTAAGGGTCTTCAAGCAGCACCTGTACTCGTGATCCACCGTGAGTGTGTAGGAGGTGATGCTGTGCTTGCAAGCAGGCTATTTTGCTTGCACAAGGCTGCTCTGAGAGATGCAACTCTTTTCAAGGAAGATTTTGATTCTGGGGTTTGTTTTTTTTCTGCAGTAAGTTAGTTAGCCACTTCCTGTATCTGGCTGTTCATGGTGTTTTCTCAATTTTAATACTGCATTCGGCAGCCAGTGACAGAGACTATTTTAAGGCCTCTTACAATGGTCTTCTCATTTACTTAGCTAAAATGAGAAAGTTAGCCCTGCATTGGCCACTTGTTAGCTGATGACAACTTTTACTTTGAATCTGGCTCCCCCTCCCCCACCTGAAATCCCTGGCTCAGCAAATATTTGAACCTGCCCAAGTTAATCATGAAACTGAGATCTTTATCTGAGAGAGACATGCAAGCTACTGAGGGTGGTGGTTGCTTTTTTTTTTTGCTTTTTTTTTTTTTTTACAGTACTAAAGTCAGGTTCACTTTTTAATGATGAACCAGAGTAAGTGGATACCTTCTGCAGAGCACAGAGCTTTAAGCAGTTAAGAAGAGAGAGGAGGCTTGGATTTTCTCACTGAATGTTACAGCTTTTTTAGGGATTTTTATGGAACATTGGTTGGAGAGCAGAGCAATCTCTTCTTCAGAATTTTTTTTTCTTTTATTGCTTCAGAGAAGCTTCCTAGTAAAAGGAGTTTTTTCGGGTTTTTTAAAGCAAGATTTTCATAAGAGGAAACTGATTAATTTTTCAGGTTATTGGATTGTATTTTCAGGCTGTGATACAAGGGCAAGCATTTGTGATGCATAATTTCCAAAGTAAGTGATTTTGAATTTCTGTATGTGTTTTCTTCATCACCTGGTGGAAGTATTTTGCTATAACTGATTACTGAGTAGAGCTTTCATGGTGTTAAGATAGGTGAATGAAAGTCAAGTACCTCAGTACCCCTCCAGGTTATACAGGGAATGGAGAATCGCCTAACCGCCTCCTGTCTTTTCTTGCCTGCAAGCTAGGCTAGTCTGAGCTGAGCACTAACCTGATTATACAAGTGCGGGCAGTACAGAATTTGGCCACCAGTGAAACCTTGGAGAAGTAATTTTTCCTGAAAGCCTTTATTCAACAGAATAAAAAATCTTACTGATCCCACATGAGACCTAAATGCAGCAATGTAGTCTTTGTAGGAAGTCTTCATAACCTAATTTAAATAATTACCTTGGCAACTCAACTGTTTGTGTAGCAGGTGGGCTAAACCTCCAAGTTCAGTGTTTGGACTTGTGTCTGGGATGATTTTAAGTATCCTATTTCATTTTGGAAATGGAAGGAATCTTTGGAGCATGTTTACCTAAACAGGGAGGGGAGAGTCTACTTCAGCATGAATTTAAGCTTGTTAACATATAAAGCAAACTAGCATGTTTTTTTTTTTTTTCCTTTTGTAGCTGTTGGTACTCCAGAGATGTTCTTGTATGTTAATGCTTGTCTAAAAGGGGTAAGCTGCTGAGGGGCACAGAGTGAGGGTAGATATGTGTGAAATAGTTGCGAACGATGTAAATTGTGTTAATTTTTTTAATGAGTATTTATGAGATAGAGCACATTAAAGCTGCACCAGGATTTCTTATGATGTAGTCCCGGATAGTTGCTACAGCTACTCTTTGCTGTGGTTATTTTTGGTATCTGGTTTTCTGCCCCCATAGATTATAGCAAGTATAAAGGATTCACATTACTTTACATAGCATTCTGCTCTGGAATTAATAGTCTATTGTGTGCATGTTTCTTCCAAGAGGTCTGAGAGAGTTATAGTCAGCTATGGGGTGGGGGGGTGGGTGGGGGGAATTAAGAAGGAATATTTGTAAATGGTAGGAGGGTACTGATGACATAAGATCAAGTGAGGAGGGACACACTGACAAAGGGACTCTTGCTTTTAAAAACAATTAACTTGATAAATACCTCAATGAGAACAGGGTAGAGAAACAGTGTGAAAAGGCAGACTAAATCTTGTTTTGTCCTGACAGACTGGCTTTTTATGTTCAGCAAAATCACTTTTCAAGATCTTTCTCAGTTTTTACTTTATTCCACAGTTTAGGCTATTCTGCTGAATGTAAAAGTACAATATTTGGTTTTTAGAGTTCAAAATTACTTTAATCTAGATCAAGTGGAATTGTATTTTATTACGAAATTGTAAGGGGGGGAAGACATCTCTGCAGTAAGCACATTTTATGTAATAATTTCAAGAATATCAGACCTGTGTGTCCATTAAAATAATACATATTTTTACAGTTTAAAAACATAATCTGTATTTCATTATGTGGAGATACATATGTCTGTGTGTGTATGTTTGTGTAAAATGGGTGTGCAATGGATACACACAGAGTCATGCTTTTTTCCCTTCCGCATCTTTAATCTGTTCAGTAAGTCCAGAAACCTTATAAAGCTTTTTGAATGGTAAACTTCAGGCATCCAAGCAGTATGCAACTGAGATGTGACTGACCGACTTCTAAAGGGAACTGCCCTGTGTGTGAGTGTGCATGTGTTGTGTGCGCGTGTGTGTAAGAGCTACGTGCTGCAGCATATCAGCCTTTTGTCATCCTGCCAGGATTGGACTGTACCATGCTGCAAAGTCAGGAAAATGAGCTGGGAATGCGGGTGAGGAGAGCCCACTCGCTCCTTTTGTTTGTAATACCAGGTTTATATTGCAGTTCTGTTAAATGTAGATTCTTTCCGAAACTGAAATTGTTTTAAGATTAATGTAGAACAAAACGATGAAACAGGAGTGGTCTGGTGACATTATTTTGACATGATTGGCTGAGGATTATGATGTAATAGGTTACAGTGCAGCCCCTTATAGGTTTTAAAATGAATTCCAAGACACCATTACAAAGAGAGCCTGACTCTTTTCTTGTATGTGAGCTTACTCAGTGAAACTCATACAAATGTACAATACTGTTTGGAATATGGAAGAACTGGATATAGAATATCCTAAGACAGATATAAATTGTGGCACAGACTTGATGTTTTACATAGAAATGGATCCACCAGGTAAAACTGTAGTCTTATTATGGAAGACTTAATTCATTTTGGTCTTTACAATAGCTGCTGAAAAATTCTTAGTGGATGTAGGCTTTCTTTACTTTGTCATTGATACAAATAGTTTTTCTTTTTCCTTTTTTTCATAAATTAGAATTAAATTGTGGTTTAGTGCATGGTTGTACTAATTAGAATCATAACCTGTAGAAATACCTGTCTGCTTACTTAATTAAATTTTTACTGTTTTGACCTGTTTCTGTTTTTATTGTCAGATGTAATTCTAGTTCTGCTATTGTATCATAAACATTTTGTATTTCTTTTATTATTATTTTTGCTATTTCTAGTCCACACTGACTAAAAGGAGATGCTGTAATAGCATTTTTATTTCCTGAAACAGTGATTGTTTGAGGAAAAACAGATTTTAAAATCTATCAATATTAATTGAATACCTGATATTGCATTATTTTTTCACATCATATAAAATTATTATGCTATCTTGATATTCATCGTAACTTTAAAACCATAATCTTTTGTAGTCAGTCATAATATACAGGACAGGGACAATTGTAAGGAATGATGCACTTACTGGAGAACTAGAAGTGCTGGGTTGATTTTTAATCCTGATTCCGTTGTAGTCCCCCTTGCTACTAAGTCAGGAGTGCTGCAGTATCTTCTCTGGCACCCACTACTGTACGTATGCAGCTTTGACATTGAGAAAAGGGGGATGTGGTTTTAATCAGTCCTGGCATTTGGAACACAATTTATTCTGTAGAATACTAAGATTAACGCAAGGGATATTTGGGTCATAGATGGGTTTCTTAAAGTGTTTTTTTGGCAGATCGTCGCACAGAATGCTGAGGATCACAAAAACCCAATTCTTCTTAAAATATACAGTATTGCTTTGGGTTTGCATGTTTTATTATTTAGCTTCTAGGTGAGGAAGCAGTAACATTCCTCTAAGATCATTACGTAGGAGGGGAAAAAAAAAAAGGCATTTTCCATGTTTTATTATTTATATTCACTTGAAGAGAGTGGAAGAGGTAAAAGCAAACTTCAGAAATGTTTTCTTTCTGAGATGCTTTCTTCACAGGGAGAGATGAGTATGGTTACATTTTGCCTAAAATATATTATTGCAAAAGTAACATACTTTTTTGAAACAGTACATCTTTCTTATTGAATTACATTGTTTTCAGTAAAATATCCTGATTCCTCTAATGTCTTCTAAAGACTGTTAGTAATGGAAATCTCTATTTTGTAACTATTCTTTTTTTGTTTCCTCATTCATGTAATAGTGTGCCATTTCAAGGAATATATGCTCAGATTTTCAGAGAGTTAAAATCAACTTTTTTTTCCCCTTTCATCTGCAGCACTGCCTCCTAAGCCACCGAAACCTAATACTGTAACTAACAACGGCATGAATAACAACATGTCACTACAAGATGCTGAATGGTACTGGGGGGATATCTCAAGGTAAATCAGCTCAAGACGTGTATTTTTTATGCTTGGCTTTGTTCTTGCTGTGCTATTCTGTGTGTATGTACTACGCTTAAGTATAGAAAAATTACAGTTATAGGAGCCATTTTTGGGATATTTTCCAATGCAAACATATTATGGTTGGTTTTATTCTAAATATGACTAAAAAGTTACTGGCAGTCAGTTAGAATGTAGTATGTGAAATGATTGTTATTACTTCGACAGCTATATGAAATGCTAGCATGAAAGGACAACACAAATAAGTGTTTTCTTCCTGTCTTTCATTCAGACTCTCAACTGTAGGCACAATAGTTAACAAGCCAGACTAAAAAGTGCCATATATTAGCAACATTTCTAACTGTACTATATATAGGTACATTAGACCAGCACTGGCTGCTCCAATTGTGCAGGCTTGTATGAACAAGCAGAAAGACCTATGCACTAATATAATTTCATCCAGCAGTGAGAGGACATAGGATATACCATTTTTATAGCCCAGTTGTTCTTCAGCAATGTTAAATTAGCTCTTAAATAACTGTATTTATTAATATGGAAATCAAGAAGGCTTATAAAACCCACTTATTTTAAAGCAGAAGAATTTAGACCAGAGTGAGAGGATAAATGAGTGAGAAGTAGCCGAAATGATTGGTTACTTTTGCTTTCATTTTAGAGAAGAAGTAAATGAGAAGCTTCGAGACACTGCTGATGGTACCTTTTTGGTACGAGATGCTTCAACTAAAATGCATGGGGACTACACACTGACGCTAAGGTAAGATTAGTTACACTAGGTCTGTAATACTTGACAGTAAAATGCAATACTACATTTAAAATACAGTGGTCATTAGGAAATGATACTTGAAGTATGCTTAACTTTTCAACAAACTTTATTTGCAGGAAAGGAGGAAATAACAAATTGATCAAAATATTTCATCGAGATGGAAAATACGGCTTTTCTGACCCATTAACTTTCAACTCTGTGGTCGAGCTAATAAACCACTACCGGAATGAATCTCTAGCCCAGTATAATCCTAAACTGGATGTAAAATTACTTTATCCAGTGTCTAAGTACCAGCAGGTAATTTGGTCTATTTTCTTTGTGTTTCAATTAAATATAGAGAAATTACTGCAGACCGGGGAGTCATTTATCATGAAGAATGTCAGCTCTGTTAATATTTGAAAAGATAAAGTGGGTATAGAAATGCATATTTTTGTTTAAAACCAACTTCACAGTTTGCATATAAATAATTAAAACTTTAAATACTGCAGATATATTATTAAGAAACAAACTTATGTTAATAAATATTCCACTCATTAATGATGAAATATATAATTTTCAGTACAAAGCTGAACACTGGCAATGCCAAATTGCTTTTTGTCATGAATTTCTCATTTGCATATTATGCACATAGTCTATTATATCTCCATATTGATGAAAGAGCAGTCACATTTACCATGTAACTATCTAGGCATTTTTAAGCAGTTTTATCCTGAAAATCTGTGAAATGTAATTGTTTCTTTACGGAATATCTTTCCTTCTGCTCATCATTCCAGGATCAAGTTGTGAAAGAGGATAGCATTGAAGCAGTGGGAAAGAAATTACATGAATATAATACCCAGTTCCAAGAAAAAAGCCGAGAATATGACAGACTCTATGAAGACTATACAAGAACATCTCAGGTGAGCTAGATTTGAAACCAAAGGGAGAGCGGAAGACTTCAGTAGATTTAGAAGAAAATTATTCTAAATTCATACTGCCATACTCCTCCATCTCCTTCCACCACCACTACCATTGCCCAAAAGAGGAAACATATCTGATGTCCTTGCTCAGTATAGTAGAATCGCTTACTCATGTTTGAACAGTCACCACGTGTAACCTAAGCCACCCTGGGCCCAAGTCTGACACGTGCATCCAAAGCAAGCACAGAACTATCTTGATTTACCAACACTTCTGCGTACTGACCTCATCAAGCTGAGTTATGGTTTTCAAGACACATTTGCAGGGAAGCATTATATTTTATTACTAGTGTTTGAAGGGTCTAGTTTCATCTGTACAGAGTAGAGAGATGACTTGCGAAGATACTGAAAACTGCCTCTAGCCTTCTTTAAACTTAACCGATTATTAGCCAAGTCTTGAAGTGCCAGTGAATTAGTGCTGTTTTACACACCCAGAATCGAGGCTACTTAGAATGTGCAGGAAATACACCAAAAAATAATTGAAGACAGGTGCAGGCAACTTGAACTAATGACTTAAAAGACTTACATATTGACTAGCTATGCAGGGGCAGGAGATGGACTAGATGACCTCTTGAGACCTGTCCAGTTTTATTTCAGAAAGCCATATTTGCCTCTAAGGTCATTAGTTGGTACGAAGTGCAACTAGCGCATTGCCATCAGGCTCTAATCATCACCAAAACCACTTATTTATACAAAACAAAGATTGTAGCTAGCTCTTTGTCTAGCAGGTTTTTTTTTCCCTGGAAAACCTTATCATGTAACACCTCATCATGGTAGCCTTTTGCACAGGCCTGTTCTCTCTGTGTTATAAGGCTCTGCAGACAGAATGCGTTCTGGTAAAGGGATATTGGAGTCTTCTGTTACAATATACTGAAGTGTTTCTGTGATACAAGCCAATAAATCATCCCCTCTGTCTGATAACAACTGTAATAACAATTATTTTCTTTCAGGAAATTCAAATGAAGAGAACAGCTATCGAAGCATTTAATGAAACAATAAAAATATTTGAAGAGCAGTGCCAGACACAAGAAAGATACAGTAAGGAATACATTGAAAAATTTAAACGAGAAGGGAATGAAAAAGAAATACAAAGGTCAGTATTTGTATTTGCCTTTCAAAGTGTGTGATTTTTAAGAAAGAAACAATGCCAAGTGTAGATCTGACAAAAACTAAAGCAATATGGCAAGTTTAAAGTTGTTCAGCTGTAAGCAAAGCAAGCCTCACATGGGGTAGACGTGAACTCGCAAAATGTATAGCTACATCTAGAGAAATAATCTGTTCTCTTACGTGTCTACACTGCTAAGTAGCAGATTATAAAGTTGTGAATAAGACATCATCAGAGTGTAACCTACCATGTTATTCCATTCAGAATTATGCACAACTATGAAAAACTGAAATCTCGAATAAGTGAAATCGTGGACAGCAGGCGTAGATTAGAAGAGGATTTAAAGAAGCAAGCAGCTGAATATAGAGAGATAGACAAGCGTATGAACAGCATTAAGCCAGACCTCATACAGCTGAGGAAGACAAGAGATCAGTACTTGATGTGAGTATCAGTACAAATTAACAAAATTTTTTATTTTTTTTTTTATTGGTATCCAGCTTCTGTGACTAACAATTTTATTTGCAATTATTGTCCAGGTGGCTGACTCAAAAAGGTGTTCGGCAAAAGAAGCTAAATGAATGGCTTGGAAATGAAAATACAGAAGAGTGAGTATTAAAAGATTTAAATCTTTCTGGTATTTCAAATCATCTTATGCAAAAGTGAGAAAAAATATTTAATTCCTGGATCACACAGAAGAATTCTCAAGCCTAGGTCTCCCATAACAATGCACACATGACGTTAACACATGATGGCCTACATCATGCAAGTATTAGAAAGGGCTCTGTCTCACACCCTACTCTCCGTTATTCAGGGAAGTGAATAATCAAGTTACTATAGCAAAGTACTAGGATTTAACCTGTGTCTTTGTTTTTACCAGCAAAACATAGATCTTACAGAGATGCCATATGGATAAATAAATTGTTCAGAGGGTCTCTTAGGCATGGGCAGGCTTTTTTCCAAATTTCAAACGTTGGTACTATGGTGCTATCTAGTATAGTGGTACCCACATAAGTATATCACATTGCTATTGGAGATGATAAAATTGTATATGCTGAAGAGTAGTCCTTCTCTGTTTTGTGGTCTGGTTAATTTTTCTGGGAAATGGCAGGATAGCATTCTGTCATTTCAGCAATTCAGTTGACTATAGGTTCTGACAGGGGCTTGGCTAATGAATACGTTTCACTTGATTCCTGGGAAAAATGCAAAAAGCACCTGGGTGGAGTGAATGTAGACCAAATTTAAACAAAAGCAAGCCACAAAATAATATCAAAAGTGTAGTAACAGTGAAGAATGAACAAATAGGAAAACAAAGTTGTCTGAGTAATATTCGTATCAACATTTTCTGCCTATGTAGTTTCCTGTGTATGCCTTTTACACTGCCTGGCTGAATATATAGCAAAAGCACCAAAGTGACAACAAATCTTTTGTGGATTTACATTCTAGCCTTGTCCACATCTATTTTAATTTGGCTTGGCTCATTGAGTCTCCTACTGTTATCCTGGAAATTTTTCATCTCTGCTGTGGCTGCAGTGGTAGAAGCAGGAGATAAAAATGGCATACATGTTTTAAAGCCATGTTGTTCACTCAGTGTTAGCACAGCTCAAAGATGATATGATGGAGGATATGTAGGCACCTGTTTTCATTCGTACTCCCATCACTTAAGTGGTAGACAAAGAACAGTGCCAGGCCATAGTTTTAATGTAGCATCAAAACAGCAAGTGAAACTGTTCAAAGAAAATCTTCCTTTTCTCTCACTCTGTGACTCTCCTTGCCAGTTAGTCTGGTAAGTGCTCAGGTTTCTACTGAGCACTGAATTAAACTTTCAGAATATGACTTTAGGAAAAAAGTTGTAATGCAGAAAAAAATCAATATAATGAGCAGCAGGAAAACCAGGAATCGCTTTCTCTAGGTGCTGGTTGAAAATAGAGCTACTGCTGAATGCGTTTGAATATCACGCAGGACTAAGGATTACCATGGGATAAGGGACCTAGAGACAGTGTCATCTGAAACAAAAGAGCCCTTCTTCTTTCTGAAAAATTGAATTCTGTGAGAGATTGCTGATTTCTGTAGACCAGTGTGAGAATCTTCAGAAAGACACAACTGTGGATGAGTGAGAAGTCAAGTTTTCTTAGATCAAGGAAAACTGATTAAAAACCTATTACAGAGAGAATAAATACATTAGCCAAACACAGACTGATTGCAAGCTGAGCAGGAGAGGCAGGGCCCATCAGTGCAGGCTCTTGGGGGAGCGTGGAGCTCTGGAACTGCAGAATATCAAAGTCGTGTCCACACAGCTGAACCAGAGACATCTTCTTTCATGGTGGGCTTTAGCTCAGATGGTTCTCTGTAAGTGTGAATCAGCTTTATAGTTGGTGGCTGTTTTGGTAGAGAAGGCCCTATATTATATGCTTTTCTCATAATCTGGTTACAAGAAGAGCGAGCACTCTACTATTCCACCCTTTCCACAAAGCCATCTCCCCTATAAATAATTAATCTGCCTACCTGTACAACTGCTCATAGCTTTCCCAAGCAGCGGCTGTAGTTGATACATTGCATGATTTTTCACTGCTGACCAAGTGTTCTGATCTTTGGAAATGAAGCTGACTCAGAGGGTATTGATTTCATTGGGCTTGCTATTTACCAAAACAGTGAGCAACGGTAGTAGTTGCAAAAGCACCAGTGCTCGCAGCAGATTCTGAAAGATAAAACAGCATCCTTTTATATCCGTCTTCAGATTTACATGAGTGTTTTATAAAGAAACAAGAACCAGAACTTATATTTTATTTTTATTCAGTGGTTTAAACGGTGCAGTATTGCATGGTGTACATCCCTAGTTTTACCAGGGAGGTATCCTACTAACCACTGACTTTTTTTTTTTCTCAAGTAATATGAAATGGGGACTACTTAATTAGCGGATTTTGCTCTGCCATGTGTTTCACAAACACATTTTGTCCTATTTCAACAGCCAATACTCTATGGTAGAAGATGATGAGGACTTGCCCCATCATGATGAGAGAACGTGGAATGTGGGCAATATCAATAGAAGCCAAGCTGAAAATCTGCTGCGGGGAAAGCGAGATGGAACATTCCTTGTTCGAGAGAGCAGCAAACAAGGCTGCTATGCCTGCTCTGTGGTGTACGTACCCTAAATTGTGAATGATGTAACCAACATTTGAGGCACCTACCTTGAGCCAGAGGCAAATAAACACTTGCATATGCATGGATCCCATTGGTCTTAGAAGCAAACCAAGTAGTCCTGCGGCCATCCTTACTGCTGCTCCATTCCCTACACAGCTCAAGCCTGTGCCACTCCCCACATGAGCCTCACACAGTAGAAGGGAAACCAAAGCATGGATGCACTTCCTCATGTGCAGCTGCTAAGTCCTGCCTCTTTCCTGCCTCCCTAAGCTAACACAGTATCTAGGAATTTGGGTTAAACCAAGGCTTTTACCATTATCCCACCACAGAAGACAGTGGTTCTATGTAGTGGCTAGCATCTTAAGATTTATTGCCAATACGTTATTTTCTAGCTTACCTTTTCTGAACTGAAAAACTAAAAACTGGTTGTTTTTTTTCCTCTTTAGGGTGGATGGAGAAGTAAAGCACTGTGTGATAAACAAAACACCTACTGGGTACGGATTTGCAGAGCCATATAACTTGTACAACTCGCTCAAAGAACTGGTGCTACATTATCAACACACATCACTCGTGCAGCACAATGACTCTCTCAATGTCACACTAGCCTACCCAGTATACGCACAGCAGAGGCGATGAAGATCTTAATACTCTGGGTTGTTTGTTTTTTTTTCTAAAGAAAAGATATGACAACATTGAGGCCTCTGGAGAGAAAAGGCTCCTTTCAGTCTTACTCAAGAATTTGAGCTGCAGTATCAAAGCTATCTGTCTTCAGATGGGACTAGAGCTTTTCTTCACAACTGCAGTGGGAGAGATCACAGTATTTAGCTGTGAACATGTGTCTAATCTGAAATGCTTTCTTTTTTTTCTAATTAAGAAAAACATGAGAGGGAGAAATCCTAACGTGATCTCCGTGCAGGGACATAGAGGCCTTTAACCATGGTGCTTGTTTACGACCACTTCTGAAGCTTTACCAGCTAGAACATTGGGTTCTCCAGACACAAGGTGTAAGAGGTCTTTGTCATTCGGTTATTGGAATTTCACGGTCACGACCTGGCTTGGATTTGGTGTTGCTGCACTCAGTGGATCCAGACACACAGCATTGTGGATATTTTGGTTTCTGGTGAATGATATGTAGCAGAATGGCACTTTCATTTCTAAGGGACACTTTAAAAGGACTTCAGTTACAGTATGTTGTTCAGAGTCATTGTTATAGCAAAGTGCCAGGAAGTGTTTTGTTTAGACGTTTAAAAATCCTGTTTTAAGAATATATTTAAGACTGAAGAAAACAGGATTTTTAATGTCATACAGTATATAATAATGTACATAGCATTGGATGACTAACTATCATTGATGGAAACTATCAATACCAAACTGCTTCTCTTTTCCCTTTTCTGTTTGCTGAAAGCTGAATTCTTAGACTGTGCTATGCAATACTGAATTTTCTTTAGGCAGTAGTCTTCTCTCAAGCATATCTTCAGGTTAAGCTTGTTTTTCTTTCTTGTTTCCTCATCTTCTTTTTTCTTTCTTTCTTTTGCCTGTGAATATTTTTCCTGATGATTATTTTTTATCATTCATTTTGTTGGTTGGTTGGTTTTTTTTAAATGTACAGGAAGCCAGCAAGAGTTGGCTTCAGAACTAAAACTATGAAATATTTCACAATTTTTCTTTGTATAGAATATTGAGCTTCTAGCTCAAAGTTCAAAATGTTCATAATTTTTTTTGCCTAAATATTTTGTTGGGCAGTGCCTGATAAGCTTCAAAGCTGCTTTATTCAATAAAAAAATATATGAACATTACAAAATATCACTGAGTCCAACAATATTGTTTCAGAGAGATCTTCAGAATACGGTACCGTGCTATGTTTGCTTCTTGAAGCATTTTGAACTTATATCATGATTGTCTTTGTATTTGGAAGACAAAAAAATCGTGTATCCTTCTCTGATAGTTGTTGCAGAAAAAAGAGAAAATTTGTCTACTGGGGTGGATAGTTTGGATTTCAGAATGAATCCACTCTTCACAGTAAATAAATGACTTGACCTACTGTGGCAGAATTTTTGTCAGCATTTAAAGATATTTTCATTTCATATGAAGGAAGTTTCTCTAATCTGTTGCTTAGATTTGTTTTTTGTATTAGTATTGTGAAAAAAAAAACCTCCCACCTTTACTGAGAACATTTGGATACAATGTAGAGCTAATTAAGACTGGAAAATAATCTGTTTTGAAACTGATTAGGCTATCATATTTGGATTTATTTTTGTAAGATTGTAGGCTGAGGCAGTATCAAAGTGAACACTTCTGTAATTTCAGGCACCAGACACTCACAAAATTATGGTTTAGTTAAAGGAAACAAATACATGAACCCACTAGAGCAAACTTATTAGGCATTCCAGGACAATTCACTGTGGGTGGTTTGCAATGGTTAATTATTGTCCTGACCACTGAAGAAATTCACACATTGCAAACTGATAAAGTAATGAAGTTCAGAGAAATCTTGGAAAAGTTTTGCCTAAGTGAACATATGAATTTATTCTTCCCCCAAGATGCAAAGGCAAGACCCGTTACTATTAAAGGGAGTTGCACACACAATCAAAAGAGTAAGATGCATGGAGTTCTCTTCTAAGAACTCTGTTTTAGAAATACATGCGTTTTAATTGAAAGTATGCAGTGCTTATTAAGCTACTGGTAATAGTAAGAAGAAATTAACCAGTCTCCAGTAGCTTTTATATTATCTTTTAATTTTTACATTATTCCTTCATTCCTGAGGCTGTAAGGCTTTTGATTTTATTGTGACTTTGTGCTCTTTTTTTTAGTGGAGTGTCTTTGCTTTCCTATAGATGTATTTTCTTACTAGAATTTATATCAGGAAACAAGATTCAACCAACATTAATGTTTCAGGATAGTCACCACTTACAAAATTATAGAATAGAATTTTAGTCTTCTTCCCTTCCTTATTCCACACTCTTTTCAGGCCTGTAGGACCATGTAAATTTGGTTAACTGATAACTGGTTTTTACTATGAAAAGCACCAACAGTTACTCTAGCACGCCAGTTGTACTACCAGGCTTGAAGTTAGAAATTAGTTCAATATACAACAATTTAACACTTGTAGCAATCCAAGATATTCTTTGGGACATATATTAATTTTTGAATGTTAAGTATTTTAAGAGTAAAATTGTATTTTTTTCTCTATAAGCAAAATATATGTAATCTGAATTGATGTTTCATGTAGCATTTGTCAAGAAATTTTATCATAGTTAAGGCATTTGGATCTAATTTTCCTTATATTAAGAAAACCTCTGCTATGTCAGTGGGCCATATCCTTATCATGCCCAGCCCAGTAAAGGGATATAGTTTGTTCCTGTCATGCTGTACAACTTTTCTTCATTTGTGGTTGTAGCAGAGAAAAGAAATTGTGTGTATGCAAATTTGCCACTTGCTTTTCTTGCACAAGCAACAATGAGAAATAAGCACTATGTTGTGAGGAAGAGTGCTTAGGCCTTCCTAAGGGGAAGTTCTGCCTACAGAGGGTCTGTGCAATTTGCAAGGATCACTTACGGCCTCAGATTGGCATGAGTGGGTTTTCTTTGGTACTTCGTATTGTGTGGCCTCTGCATTTCCCTCTCTCCTTAATGCACAGAGCTACATCCTGCCGAAGGCCCTATTAACTGCAGAGTTGTTTGTCCTTAATGTACCATATTGTTCACTCCAGTTTTGATTTGATCTCAAGCAGACTAGTATATACAGAAAAAAAAGCACATGGAGATAACTGAAGTAATACGGTGCTTTTCTGTATTTCTATTGACATGTAGTTTTTCCATCTAATATGATTCTAGGGTGGGATTTGATTTGTTATTAATTTTTGTTGTTGTTGTTATTGTTGTTGTTGTTTGGGGATTTTTTTTTGTTTTATTTTAAATCCTTGAGTTACGCTGCACTGCAGCAGCACTTTCAGAAGGCCTTTTAAAGGTATGAGACGTAACGCAGAGAACCAAAACTCAAAACTAGGAGATTCTGATTTCCTTAAGTTAAAATTTGAACTTACAAGTTTGGGGATGCTTATCTGTGCATATGTGTGCACACTTGCTATGTTTATGCATATGTTGTATGAATAGATCCTAGTATAGCTGCATTTTCACCAAGCATCATTTTGCTGAATTCAGTAAGTGATATCATTAACTTTGTTTAAAGGCACACACGTGCACACTAGACCTTTGTGGGTGCAGCATGTTTCCAAATACAGTTAGAAAACTGAGTTTCTGTGTTGTTGGATATTTTCCTTCTTTAAAAAAAGCTTGTCTGTATGGTTCAGTTATCTAAGAAATCTTGTCAAGCAATCTGTAAAACCAAATCTTCAGATTTTCTATTGGTGTCAACTGTTTTGTAGTGAAAAAAATGGCTTTGTCTTGTAATTGGCAATGAAATAATAATGCTTGGGAAAATATTCAGACGCTTCTAATGGGGAAAACTTGTGCCGATTTTCACACAGTGCTTTTGCTATGCATGTATTAAGTTGGGAAAGTGAATCCTGATCTTTTCTTTTCAGGGTCACTTTAGAAATGGGCAGCTCGAAGCACAATGCCTCCCATGGGACAAGGTTCCAAAATGCATTTTATGTAGAATCATGTTGTATTTACTGCAGTCAAAGACTAAACTAGACTGTGGAAGTTGGTAATGTTACATTGCACTTGTCCTAATGAGACTGCATTAGCTGCCCAAGATGCTGCTATTTTTTTTTTTATTCTTGTTTTTAAAAATAAAGTTCTGTTCTGTTAAATGTCTTTAAAACATTAAGATTACTTTGTTTTAACATGGTCTTTGAGGAGGTGGAGGGTAAAGTGGGTTGTAAATTGCCTTTACAAGGCAATAATGAAAACATGCCTCCTTGAAACTTTGTTAAAGCTGTAGAGTTGATGGAGCTGTGTCTTGTTTTTAAGTTGCTTTTAAAATTGTAATAAGTCTTTAAGCAGAATAAAGGTTGTTTTGAAAATGCATTTCACTTGTTGAGGCTTCAGTAAGCACTGAGATACCTATCTACCTTGACTCTTCCTGTGTGTATGTGGCCTACTTTAAAAACGAGACCCAAATGTGCATGTTATTAGAGGGAACTAGGGAGCAAATAATTTCAGCTGGCTCACAGCCATCTTATGTATTGAACTGAATGAAGTAATTCAGTAGTTCCGAAATAGTCTTGTGTCAAACAGTGACAAAATGACAGTTCTGCTCATCTCACTCTCACAAAAGCAGTACAATATTCATGATCTGTGATCTGCCTTTTACATCGCAGATGAAGTTCTGGTTCTTCTGAAATCAGTGTGAGGTTTGTCACTGATATCCGTGAAGCCAGCATGTCAGCCTTTGTAGCTAGAAGTCATTCACCAGCTTCATGGCTGCACTTAATTGTGAAAACCCAACCTGAGAATGAAAAGGGAGGAAGGAAGGGGGGGATTGGGCAACACTGATTCTGAGCAGTGTTTTCTTCCCCACATTATTGGTATGTGGTATCTGACATTTTCAAGCCCATCCATATTTTGCCTGAGGAAAGGTCCTCCAGGGAAGACAGCCACTCTGGAAGCAGAAAGAGATTCCTATTCCCATTCTGTCCAAGGTCCATTCCAAAAAATCTGCCCACGTTTTGCTCGCAGTTGCCACATAATACTCGGTTAGCACAGGCTTGAAATAATTATTAATAATCACATTGTCACTGGCCATTAGAGGTTCTTACAAGAAATGTGGATTAAAGGCTATTGTCATATTTTTAGCGCACTTAATAGAAAGTGGGGGTAGATCTCCGATGAATGTATCTGTTGCAGTTTTTCTCAGTTAGTAAGCTGATTCTTTTAAACAGATGCCAAGTTTATCTCATTCTTGCTCCCTGAACCGCTGTTGAGCAACACAAACTCTTCTGCAGCCGTTCAACACCTAAAAATAAGGTTAGCTAGGTCATGAATCACGCATTGTCCATCATCAGCTATTGAGAGAAATTATGACTGGCTGATCATAAACTGCAGAAATCTACGGACCAGAAGATTTCTTGCATGTATTATACATTGTATAGAAATCACTCTTGGCAGACTGGAAAAACAGTTTGCAAAAACGTCATTCTATTTTTGCTATCTGCAGACAAACACACCCCCACTTTCCCTCTCTGCTTCTTGCTAAGGCTTGATGGTCATTTTTCGTAGGGAATATGAAAAACTGCTTAAATCTATCTTTGTGCAGCTACAAGTGGGTGTGTTATTTTTAAAGGCTTGGGAATGCTTGTTGTGTTGGGGTTTTTTTTCTCCCCTAGCCGCTTGACCTGTGTGAAGTCGTGCGCAAGTAACTTCATACAAATCCCTTTGTCTGAGCTGCAAAGCCAAAAAGGGAAGAGAAGGTTTTAAAATTTCTCACTGTTGCCTTCTCTGGGCTTCCCTGAAGGGACAGGTGGCAGACCTCAGCCTCCACCATCTCCCCCAGCACCCTGGCTTCCCTGCCGCTTAGGGGGAGCTTCCTTAAGCCAACTGAGCTGGTCCACTGTAAATCACAGGCTAGCTGATCAGCTAGTGGGTCAGCAAGGGTGGCTTTGGCAGGCAGAGGTCCCTGTAAAGCAAACATGCCGAGCAGGGGGGCAGGCAGAGCCCAAATGGGTGCCTGTGGAGGGCTCTGCGTGGACAAACACAGGCACTCCCATGGCCATGGCAGGGGCAGCCAGGCACAAAATGGCGGGGGCAAGGACACAGCCCTGCTGAGGTGCCAGGCCACATCTTGTGGCTCAAAATGGCCTCCCACAGAGATGGCCCTCACTTATGCCACAGCGAAGACCCCCTCTTGTTTGCACAGGGACCCTTTGAGATGATTATGCGTAGGGTACACCTAACATTTACCCCCGGTGCCCAACACCCCAGAGGGACCCTCATTTGGAGGGTGGAAACTGAGGAAATGGGAAATGGTGAGGTCCTGCCAGTGTCCCTTGCTGGAAAGATGGCTAAAAATAAGCGGTTCTGCTTTCCCTGCAGGACGGCATGCGGGGGAGCGGGGTCAGACATGCTTCCCAACAGACGTGGGCTGTACAAAAGGCCTTTCCTATCGCCTCTGAAATAACAAAAAGCATAAGCTGTGGGAGTGCTGCTGAGGACATGGTTCTGGTGTCTTTTTAATCCCTTCGAGTACCTATGTCCTCAAATACATAGACTACCAAAAATAGAAACTCTGTAGGGACCTTCTGGGTAAACATGTATTAATTGATCAGCCACTGTTCAAACTTTGGATAATCTTTGCAGGGACCAGCACTTTAACCTCTGAACAGCAATCAGATAACCAGAAAGGTCCTAACAATTCTTTGAAAAAGGAGGGTTTTATCCACGGCATTACAAGGACACCTCTTTTTGCACCTTTCTTTCCTCTATGAAGAAATTATCTTTGCATCCTAAAAAAGGAGGAGTTTAGGCCACTGATTTAAACGTGCAAATATTTCTGGGAGAAAAATATTTAACAGGTAACACACAAAAGGATCTAAAACTTGCCATCCTCAGGTCTTTGAACAAACAATATTGACAAAATCAGACATGAATATAGTTAACTTGGATGAAGATTTCACTGTCATATGCCTGGTATTCCTAACTCATTGGAAGACTGTAGCCTGAGAAGACTGATAATTAATTTATACCTGAGACCTTTTCCTCTCTAAATGTTTATTTCCTACATGGTATGGTTTATTTTTCCACAAATCTTGTGCTTGGTGTAAAACAAATGTTCTGTGAAGGTTGCTGGATTAATCCTTCTCTTTTTTTCTTTTTTTTTTTCCGATGTTGCAACCACCCAAAGTCCTTCAGCAGGTTTGTCCGTGGGGTGTTGGGTGAAACAGAAACACCAAGAGTCAACATTTGGTGACCTCCCTGCAGGGAATTGCGTGGCTGTTTTTGTGTCGGGGTGGTCCATCACACCTGCCTGTCCAGTACCCTCCACAGTGCTCCATGCTGATGCGTGCTTTCGTGTGCCCTCAGGCCTGTCACTGCATCCAGGGGAATGAGACATCACCTTTACCTATCTAAAAGGTGGGTATAGTAACTCTTAGCAGCTTGTATGCTGTGAGGCTGAATGGGAGCAGAGACCTGAAAGAGCATGACGTGGAAATAGAAGATGAACGCAAATCCAGCAGCTGCCAGAGCTGGAGGCAGCCATGCCGTGCCAGGGGGCGGAGGTGAAGGGAACAGCCTCGCACCCTCTGGGCAAGGACGCAGACTGCACCGTGATGGGGCTGGGGCCTCCGTTGCCTTTCTCTTTCCCTATGAAATCCATGCAGGATTATTATTCTGTGGGTAAAGGCTGCCACATAAAACAGCGGCTGTTTGCAGGCTCATGCAATTTGCAGCTCTTCCCTGTTTCAGGAAAACAGTGAGGTTGAATATTTTGAGGTGAGATTAATCTCATCTAATTTTAAGCACCTAAAAGAAGGGCTTGTCATCAAAGCTATCTGGCAAAGCTCTCTTCACAGAGAGCCAGGCAATTCCCCAGGGTGATTCACCCCACCTACCTCAAGCACTATTCTTAGGATGCGGTGAATCATGCTCTGGAGTCACTCCATTGACTGGAGGGGGAGCCCAGGCAAATGGCTTATGCTAGACATGCAGCTTTAAGGTGGCTAAGGTTAGACAAACTCAGTCTCTTCCCTGCTCATAGGCAGTTCAGTTTTAATCTTTCCAGTACCAGCTGCGATGTCTTCTGTTCTTAGGTGTAATGATGTGGGACAATTAATTTGGGGCAGGAAGTTCAGTTGGTTTATAGATTTTAGGTCTTTCATAATAATTCTGAAGGTGGCAGACACATTCAAAAGATGCTGAGCTGTATCCTCCTTGCAGCTGTAATGCAGACGAATGTGAATAAGCAGTAATTGCAGGATACTGCCAGCTTCTCTGCCTGGTCCAGAGCAAAACCTAGCACTGCCTCGGGCCTGGCTTATTGGTGCCTTCCAATGGCCTGTCTATGTGAAAGCCATAGACTTGTCTTTTGGGGAATAATTTGGTCTCTTGCCAGCCACGTGGTCAGCTGAAAAGACATGGATGAAGAAGATGCTTCTGGTTTTTCCAAGCGAGATCAGTTTGTTGTTACATCTGTATTTCCTTATCCAGGGGAAACTTATGGAATTTGACTTTCCTGCCAGCTGATCCATAGCCAAGAACACATTTTATTGTGACAATAAAACTAAGATAGGAAGGACTTCAGTCAAATTACCTCCCAGCCAGACTGAGCCCTACCTCACGGCAGGAGAGCTGTATGAAATTTCCCATGCATCTACTACATGGAAAATTCAAGAAGGTGGCAGGCCCTACAATATTTTTTCGATACGGGAGTATATGCATACCTACCCCAGTTAAACCAAACCTTTCAGTAAGAGTGCTCTGCTTACTGCATGTGGAGTTTCCCTTCCAGTGAAATGGGAAGTCTGGCTTTACATAGCCTCAGTGGCTAGAGCAGATGCAGTGATGGGTCGAAGGCAGGAACAACATTTTGGGGAGAAGCTTCAGGAGACTTGAGATGAAAGAGGAGAAGCTGTTATGCAAACAGCTGTTGCTTTACTGATAACAGGCAATATAAACAAGAAAGCCATGGACTGTCAAACAACCCTTGAGCACCAGGAGTCCTCAGGATATGTGAATAAGATCCTCAGAATGGGTTCACGGCATTGCACCTCTTTATGGTAAGCACTGTAGGTTTCCAGACAAAAGAATAATGCTCCTATGTGAAGACAGACTGGCCTAGAAGGTGAATAAATGTGCACAACTACTCTCCTGCAGGGCTATGAGTATTTCAGAGAGGATGAGAGGACAAACTGATAAAAAAAAAAAAAGCTAACTGCCAACTGGTGTACAAATACACACAATTAAATGATGATGATGATGTTTCAAAATGTCTTGATCTTCATTATCAATAACAGTGTTACTAAAACTGAAATCTTGTCATGGTCTGCTCATTCCCAGCTGTAATCTTGACAGGCACAGATGAGCAAGGTCTTGTCCACAGTTCTCCAGTGGAGAAAATACCTCTTATCTGGCTGGGCCACATGGGCTTCCAGCAGGGTGCGGCCAGAGGCTGGACCCAAGCTCTCTTCCGGTAGCGCAAGTCACTTGGGTGCGTGTGCGCTCTTCTGGCCAGCTGCGTGTGACAGCTCCTCAGTAATGCTAGCTCAAAACAGCCATCTGCAGAGGAAGGGAGCAGAGGGGAAGGGAAAGAGATTGCTATTAAAGTCTTGGTAGGAATTTTTTTCACAAGAATCTTCTTTTTGGTGTCACATGCAGAAGACCACATTCTCTACTAAGATGGTTCAAGAAAGCTCCTTTTACTGGGGAATCCAGGAAGGTAGCTGTGGCAATTAAATCAACAGGTTTCCACCCCTTATTTTCAGAACATCTGTAGCAATGTAAATGCACACTCTCCCTCAGCATGTCTATACATCAGACACTGTCACTACAATACCTGTGGGCATACCTGGGCTTACCTGGCATTTCTTAACTGAGGCCTCAGGTCTGAAGACAGGCTGACTAATTGACAATGTATTCAGCTTCTTAGCCAGGTTGTGCCAATGAATAGTCCTCATTTCAAATTGCCACGCTCCTCCCATTTTTAAAATTCATTTATCCCTTGAAAAGGATATAAAATTAGTGAAAAGTGTCTTGAGAAGCCTGAGAAATCCATGTCAATGCCTCAGTAAGGTAACCACACTGCACAAGTGAAAAAGACTGCTGTAGGAGTTTTCCAGAAAAGATGCTCTGGAGCTTGGAAAGTGAGTCTACCACAGCTCTGTCACTGCATCCCATCCTTATTGTATGTGTCTATGATTTCTAGATTGGATTTGCTGGATTCATCTCCAGTCAAAAAAGAAAGACTGTGGTCTTTTTCACTGTCATCAAATCTTAATATTCCAGCCACTGACAGGGGAACCAGCTGAAGCAGGCCAAAGCTGCTCCCACCCACACACCTGGGTTGTTTTCTATGGTGATGGGGCTGCACGGGAAGGTGGTGGCTACCTTATGCCCTGGTATGAAATCAGGACACACCTGAGGAACATGCCTCATCTAAGAAACTCAAAGAAACTGCTTCCATATCTGATAATGCATATGTAGGCCTTGACTACATGTCACATGGCATGTCCACGCCCAGTTCAACACGTATGTTTTCTTCTTTGAGCTGTCATCTTCAAAGCTTTTTAGCTTACAAAAAACATTGGCACAAGTTAGGCAGCTGGGGTTTTTTCTATTTTTTTTTTTTAATGTCAGCTCTACTTTGTACAGTCTTGAAGCTGAAATAGCTGACTGTAGGCTCCCCTTGAGAAAAATAATGAGTACATGTGGCTAACAGTCCCAGCAGATACTTCACATTGGAAGTCTCTATACACTTTTACCTCTGTGGCTTCTGAAGCAGACCTGACTCTGGAGCTTTGAGAACTGTCTCCCTTAGTGAGAGGGACCACGCTGGAAGTTTTTCTTCAAATATTTTTTCTTCCAAATTGAAAGTTTTTCTTCCAATATTTTCCTTAGCTACCCATTTCGAGTGGACCAATTTCCTGGGAGAGCTACTTGAATACAAGAGGGAGGGACAAGACAGAGAAATACGACAAGATTGTTAATGACTAGCTTTTCTATTCACATAGTCTTCTTAAACTTCAGATTTACTTATCTTTTTAATTCTGCTCTGCAGGTCATTAAGGGTGAAATGTTCCAGCCCAGCATCTTTATCAAATTAAAGTTATTGATGTATTTGTTAGTGATGATGCATTTGATAATCCAAGGCTACATTCCTGTGTCAGATAAATGGCCCACTCAGCAACAAGATGTTGTCCTTGCCTAGAAATTAATCTAGTCGTGGACCTTTAAAGAGACTAGGAATGTGAGGCTCAGCATGCACATGCTAGAGTTGATCAAGAATAGTTCTGCAAGGACAATTCTCATTAAAAACCCTCACTTGTTTGATGTAAAATCCTCACATGGGTTATGGATTTAGCAGAACTTTTTCAATATTCAAAATTAAAAGCAGGACTCCATTTTCCATCTAATATAGCCTGTTAGTCAACATTGACCATGCTGGTAGTCACTTAGCATATTTGAGATCTAGGAAAGTCTCCAGTGAGCAGTGGCTGAAGTGAGGGATGAGGCATGCTATGTGAATGCTTTTCCCACCAGACCAAAGAGTTAACTTCAATCTACTGGTGGTTTTACTCCATATAAATAAAAATATTCATTTGTATAAAGAAAACTGTTATAGTGCCCAGTCATTATGGCTCTCACCAGAGACAAAGGAAGACTGAATTCACATCCCTGCTTCAATGGTGACTCCAGGTGTACAGCATGAAGCCTCAAGCTTCTTGAAAACTAAGCAAGCTTAGGCTGAGACAGGTAATTTTATAGCTATAAAGGTGGTGGTGTTTTTCTCTCAGCAGTTTGATTTCTTGGTTCTTTACTGAGCATTATAGCTCAAGAAGTGATATCTAGATCAGAACTACTTTTAGATCAATACTCACATTTAAGGTCTAATTGGTCTGCAATGTGAGTCTGGCTTTGGATTCTGAAGGACTAAAGTCTGGGAGGTTTTTCTGCCGCGAGAAACCATCTCATGCAATTGTAGAAATAACAAACTTTCTGCTTTGAACAGATATAACTTAAAAATAGAACAGGAAACCAAACCCAGCCAGTTCTGAGTGTGACACAAAACCAGACTGGACTGGTGTTTCCATAACTGTACTTTATCCACCCAGAAATCAAAGGTATTTTAGATCCTCAATTTTGATTTGGCTCATTTTTACTGAAAAGCTCAATACTGCCTAGTCTTTTGGAGCAGAAACATAAACATTTGAACACAGCAGCAACAAAAAGGCCAATGAATGTGTTAGAAGTGTTTATGGCTCTAAAAATGTACCACAGTGTAACTAACTGTTAACGGATTGGAAGCTCCAAGACAGAAAAGACCCCTGGGTCTTTGTTTCAAACCCCTTCCCTCCAGACTACTCCAATCCCAGCACAAACTCATGTGAACTAGAAATGGACAAATACACATGACAGGGCTGCATGTGCCAAAAATTTCTTTAGGTTCACTGACTCCCATCTAATCCTAGCACAAGAATCTCCCCTTCATTATCTTCATTCCCTATAGATAGATTTGGCTGCCATTCAGGTTACTATTTTTACTGTTAAAGTGATTAGCCCTGCCTACTTGCTGAGCTAAAATATTTTAAAATGCTTTCTGCTTTCTTTACCAACATTTTTAAATGTAACTGAACAGAAATCACTGGTCAGGCCTCTTAGCCTTGAAGACATGCATGGTCTGGCAAAGGAGAAATTTTTCTCCTATTATTTGCATCAAAGTGCAAAAATCCTGAGTGGGTAATAGAATTACACCAAGGGTATTCATAAAGAAAGTTCAGTAGAAGAAGAGTCACATTAAAACTTCACTCAAATAATCCCTCTTGGAGGCTATTGGACTTCAAATGCTGTTCAACCAGCAAAATGGTGATCATATCCACTAGGGAATTTATTAGACAACTTTTCAGTAATTTATCTAGCACTGATGATACCTCATTTGTAAGTGAAGAAGTGTAAATTATCAGTCTCTTTTAATTTTGTTGCCACAAGCTCCCATGGAGTGCTTTTGTTCTAATGCCATACAAACCTCTTCCCCTTGTGTACCTGACTGCATGCACCTGGTGTACCTGAATGATATTTGCAATGGAAAATAGAATTTGTATTTCCAAATTAAAGAGCTTGACTGTTCTCAGATGCCTGAGTTTCTTGAGGTCTTTGTCCATTGAATCTGAGCTATAAACTTTGTTTAAATATTGTTCCCACAGGGAGGGATTTCTTTTTTTAACATTCTTCTGCATGTTAACCTCCCTGCCTAAAAAATGGGTGGAGGGGCAGGTGGGAGAGGGCAAATTGGCAGGCTGATCAGATGCTTGGCTTACCTGGTCATCAGCAGTCACTTTTAGGATGGGACAAAGAGTTGATATGAGAACAAATTCACAGGGGCTGGTGAAAAGATACTGGTCACCTGAATCAGGAAGGTTCAAGTTCTTCTGTCTCTGGTTTATTGTGGAGATAGCTGGGAGAGGGCAGGAGGAAGTGGTTTTTTCGTTAGTGGTAAGGGCAAAGGGAGGTGTACATTTCCTCTTCTAGAAGTGCAATGTATAAAGCTCCTCAGGGGGTTCTGTCTGTGTGTAGACAGGCATATAGGACAAGTCACTGCTGCAGTATCAGTTTGCACCATAAGCACAATCATTAAGAAGTCCCATACTACTTTTTCTCAGCTCAGCAGTGGAAATTCACAACTTGGTCTGTTGCCTTATCAAACCTGAATCTGTGAGAAAACCTTTATATAGTACCCAACTCAAAGAAGATCAGTTCATAAATCAGTAAGCAACTCAGCTGTTTCAAAGACAGTGGAAATCAGACTGCACATGGTTGTGGTCTCCTTCATCTAGAAAAGCAGATAAAAAAACTAGCAAAGATGCCAGGTAGGACAACGAAGATGGTTGAATGTGTGGAGTAGCTTCACTGACAGGGGAGATAGCTAGGCTAGGGTGCTTTTGTTTGGAAAAGAGGCTGATGAAGAGTTGTCATAGGTACAACCACTTCTGAAAGACACAGGGAAGGCAAACAGAAAATTTAATTACTGCTCCTCAGAACATATGGTCTAAGGGCATCATACAAACTTAACAGGTGGTTGATTTAAAACAAATGAATACAGATAATACATAGGTGAACTGTGAAATTCTTTGACCTTGGAAGCTGTGAATACTGAAGGGTGAGTAGACAAATTCATGGCAGTCAAATCCACCAGGACTACTGAAGAAAAAACTGCTGCTACAACTGCCAGGCAGTAAAATCCCCAGACTGCACATAGAACTGAAGCAATGATAAACTGAGGAAACTATTACATGGGGACTAATCAACTATCTGCAACAAAGTTATCAAGATAATTCAGACCTAGATTCCAAATTTGTTAAGGATTTGGGGGTTAGGCTCATTATAACTTCAGCTGCAATGTTCAGTTCCACAATTTAAACTTCTACCTTCAAAAATGTACGGTGTTGTTCTGCTTTCGCTTTTTCCAGAGTTTTGATTCAAACTTGTGTCTCATGAATATTGCTTTTTTTTTTAAAAAAAAAAAAAGTCTCTAGGAGCTCATTACTGGTCTAATAAAAGTTGGGAAAATCTGTCAGAACTCCATCTCCACGACAGGATGTAAGACTCACTTTCAAACTCTGGGATGTACAGTACCATAGCTACACATAGTAAAATTCTAAAATCACACCAAGTATTTGTCAACATAAACAAATAAGGATATATTCTTACTGTGTTCTTATGACCTTTTGCTTCAAAGGTAAATGCAAGCTTAATTTCTAGTATTCCTCAGCTTTTGTGGAGGCATTCTAAGAGGCTCAGTTTTAAACAAGATTGAACATGTTCACAGCTGAAATCTAAATGGGTTCTGCATCCCTGTTGAAATGTTCTGCTTAAATGTTTGATCCTTAATGCAATCTACGCTCTGCCCACAGCAAATGTTCATCCCAGCTGCTGTTCTTCCCATTAACAGAAAGTGGAAGAAGAATTAAGGTACTGCTCTATCCAAACGTGTTGAAGCCAAGAGTTCAGTAGCTGCCATCCAATATGCAGTGGCCTATAATAGATTGGATAATTGCCTGCCCATATATATTCAGAACTCATATCGCATGAAAATAACATTTGCTTTGTTAGAAACATTTTCCTGATCATTTAGTCCTCCTAATTTCCAGTCATTCAGATAGGGTTTCCTCCTCCTTTCCATTCTGGAAAACTCTCCCCAAAAAGGATTTAAAAAAAAAGATTTTTTTTCATTATTATCGTGTTTAACCATAACGGGACGTTTTGTCTTGGAGTGGAAGGAGGGAAATCAAAAGCCATAGGATGATGCCAGATTCAGCCCCATCCCTGAATTATCATAGGTCAGTCATTGCATTTCCATCTAATGCATTTCTAAATCTGTATTCCCTCCTGCCATTTCTCTATTTTGTCATTCTCCATTACTCGAACAAAGTACTAGTAAAATGGAATCTCTTTCTATTTCCCAACACTGCAAATACAAAAAGCAAAACAAACAAACAAAACCCCTCTTTCAGGTGAAGACAGTGACAAACTAATTTTTCCCTCCAGCTTTTTAGATAGGGAGTCACACTGGTGCAGAACTATATCATTCTGAATAATTTTCAAGGCAAATATCCCAATTCCTCCTATTCAGTGGTACACGAAGAAACATCTGGAATTCATTCCAGGCACTCTCTGTCATAGGAGAAACTATGGAACATGGGTCTGATAAACTTTGTCCTATTCTTTGATTCCTCAGTTTCAGTCAGTAGCCTCGCAGCCATTTTAATTCATTTTTGGCCTTGTCTGAGGATAGGAGTTAACTGGCAGGAGGCTGTGCAAAACCATTTTGTCTGTCAGACCAGGCTTCTCACGGGAACCCCACTGATAACTCTCATCAGCTTGCCTCTTCAAACTAGATGGCTCTGGGGACAAGTGGACACCTAAAATATTCGTGTACCAAAAATGTATTAATCCCTCCCTGGGAGTATGGATGGGTTCTTCCCTCCTCAGGTTCTTTCTTTTTCCTTTTGGTTTGTCTGTTCTTGTGGCCATCTGACTGCTACATCACTAATACAGTGTATTAGGCAAGCAGGAATATATTTGTGTGTACTAAATTACCCAGTGCAAGCTTGTCATTGCAATTGGTCACATTTCTTCTTTTTCTTTGTTTCAGCAAAGCCTTATCTCTCAGCTTTCTGCCACAAGCTTCTTTGAGGTGGGGAGGAAAAGCATGAGAGAACACTCGATCCATACAAAATGAAAAGTGAAAAATTAGATACACACAAAAAAAAGAAAAAACCTTTAAAAGTTAACTGAAGCAATTTCCACAGGGTCTACAATCACCAAGCACCCACTTTTAACGTCTGAGGGAAATAACCAAGGACACTGCACTTCTGGAAAAGCATTATGATATGATAACCACACACTAAGTTCAGCAAACCAGTACTGCTACCAGACTCCATCAATACTAATCTCTTTTGTGGGAGTTATTCCTCTCTATAGAAATAATTAAACATTCACAGGCCCAGAGCAAACATAGGCAATTAGAGGGATATGATGGCCCAGTGGCTAGATGTCTCACCAGGGGATACAGGAGAACAAGGTTCAAGATCCTAGTCTGGCATACGTTTAGTTATTTATATACCCTAATAGACACTATTTATCTACTTTAATAGCACTACAAGAGATCTTACTTGAAAAAGTCTTGTTCCAAGTACCTATTAGCATCATGGTGAGAGTACTGCACTACATTGTGAAAAAGATGCTTTTTTATTCTTAAACTGACTCAGAGACAGAAGCTCGTTAGCAATTAGCCATTCTAGTGAGCAGAAGACTGGTCTCCCTTCCCCTGGGGTTTTCTCCCACCAGTAACATTATTTATATTTCATTTATTTTCATGAAGGGACAAAACTGTTGCCTGCCACTGGTACGGCAAAAACACCTCCATCCTGGCTGGCAGGTTGCCTTGGCTCAGTTGGTACCTTTTCAGTGATTTCTGGAGTACAGAAGGAAGCCAAGGACTGTTGCAAATGGACTTTGAAGTCACCTGGAATAGGCTTTGCTTGTGGAGCTCTTCAGCAGTGTGGCAACACCTTGTCTCATCTATGTCCAGGCAAAACAACCCCAGGATGAAACATTCAAGACTTTAAAAGCTCAGGGTCAGAATGGAGGGAACAAGCGCTCTGGCCCCAGAATTGAGCTTCTGGAGGAGACTTTGTTACAAATCAGTTTAGCTGAGAAACAATTTTGTGAGGATTACTGAGAGAGCAGCTAACCGCAGGATAATTTGATTAGAGACATGGAATTAGATGAAGGAGTGGCTTAAAATAAACTGCTTAGATATTTTAAATCTATGAGTAATAGGAAAGACTGGGAGAGTGCTCTGGATATCTGTTGGTTAGATTTGCAAAGAAAGCATTCATGAAGATTTGCCAGTGGTGGAGACCATGTGGAGGAGGAAGTTATGTGAGCATGGGGCAGAGGTAACAGGCCCCAAAGAGCTGGTGCAGAAGAGTCTCTCTCATGGGAGAGGGTGCTTGGTGGGGCATGGTTTAGGAACTGCCCTGTATACATGGGATGCTATTCCAGTGTGGACTAGGAAATCTTTTTCTTAGTTTTAATAATGTATTATGGTTGCTGTTTACCTCAAACAGAAACTGAAGCACTGCAACAGCAAACATTATCATCTGCCAGAAGGCTTTGGGAGGCAGAAAATCTGTCATGCTGCATGCTTGGGAAGAGCTTGCAGCAGTAAAAATACGCCAATTCACCTGTGTGTTTAGATACCCTGGGTCTGAATTGGTAATGATCCACAATGCCCTCATCTCTTTCTTGAACTGCATCTAAATCCTTGGAAAAGCTGAGGCTTGGTTCTCAGTCTGGGTTTGAAATCAACAGCCAGGAAGCAAACCTCTGCATGAATTTACCCATATCAACCTGCCATGTGCACTAGGAACAATGGGAGAATGTATTTCCTGTATAAACGTATTGATGTAAAACAGAACTATTACACTGATTTAGCTTGACTATTCAGTCAGATAAGTCTCATTCACCACAAGTCAGGGATATAGAAAAGGTATATTTGATCATGTGTCTTTGATCCTTCTTTGAGAGTAGAAAAGGTGCCACTAAGTTAACTTAAGATGATTAAAAAGCCCAGTACAGTGCATAGCTTTGCACAACTTGTAAAACTTGCAAAAATTTTAGTATCTGTCTAATATCCAGTAGCTTTTTTGTGGGCATTCATTTCACTATTGTGAATGTCACTGGAAACCTCCTAGAGAAGTTAGACAGTGAAGCTATATGTATATCTATCTGCATACATATCAGTGATGGATTCGTCCCTTTGAAATCCAATTATACCCATATGGTTTCCTTTATATTATGTTAAGAAGAAAGCAAAGTTTGAAGGTGCATTAGTCAATGCATTGTAGCCTAGATTCCCCCCTGGGCCAAATATAGGCAGCTAACAAGTTTTTAAGCATGTTAGCCTGCAGCCTAACATAGTTTTTGAGCTGCATAACTTGCATTGTTTGAGCTAACATGAGTGAAAAATGATGGGGTTTAGCCTACTGAGACAGGATCTCTGAGGAAGCAGGAACAGAGTTCAAAATGAAAGGATAAGCTTATGCTGAGGATTGTTTTTTCTGCCCATCAAAATAATCAGGCAAAATCCTGGATGGTCGTGAATGTTGTCATAGCTGTGGCATAGGTGTGCTGTGGAAGCTACTTGCTCTTTGTTCTCCTCAGTGGGGTTTCTAGTCCTGAACTCAAACATATCCTTAAACAGTCAGTGAAGCACAACACACTTTGTAGTGCTGCAGTGCAGGAAAGAATGGAAAACTGCTGTTTGTAGCCGACATGCATACCTGAATCAATGGATGGGACTTCAGTCAGGCACTCCTTGTTCAGCCAAGTCCAGCTCTCTGTTACCCAAAGCAAAACTGCTGCATTACCCCAGGACTGCATCTGAGCTGCAGTCAGCTCAGCTGTCTGGGCTGATGTTGATCAGGGGATTATAGACCTTTCAACCTCTGCCCACCAGCAGATACGCACTTCCCTAGCTGCACTGCTCTGGGACCTGATTTGCAATGAGCCTGTTGGCTCAGTTCTCACAGAGGAGAGCTGCTGAACACCTACTGATCCTTTTCACTTCTTGGGATTCAAAAACATTCATCACGACTGGGAATTATACAACATTTGGCAAGCCCTAAAAGAGGAAACACTGAATAGGATATATTTCTCTATTACATCTCTGCTAATAGCTGTGCATGTCAGGCCAAGCATGGGTTTGCTGTACAATTAGTGACTCAAAACCACAGCTAGTTTTCAGAAACCCTCCACTGTATAGGAGTCAGGTCTCTGCTCCCTCACTGCACTCAGAATTCATCATTCACAATACAGACAACGCTTCCACTTGACATTTCATTTCAAAGAAGGAAAACTTCACATTTCAAATTCTGTGACTAAGAAATTTTATTAGATACTTCAGAACTGTAACTCCTTGAGGTTGCTTCCCATTGTATCTAGAATAATGTGGATAAAAAAAGAGATGATGAGAGTTGCTTCTCTACTGTGGCCAATCTGTTCCATAGGCCTCATTAGGCCTTGGGTATACTGATCCTCATCACAACACCAAGTCTAAATGTTTAAAATATTTTCTGACTATGGACCATTGCTATACAACTATGCAGACAACACTGTTTTGTGCTCCCAGCTTTTTCTTCTCCCATCAAGATTCCACCTCAACCCCATGAAAATAGCAGCACTTCTACACCAAAATGAAAGACTGACAGATACTTTAAACAATTTTTCTTGCAAGATCTTATTTATTTTTAGTGGAAAAGAACTGTAATCATACTGTTCATTACTGTACTTAATTTCCCCCACCCTTGGATCTGTGGAGCATCAGACATCGATAGCCTGCCCAATCTCCTGAAAATCCAGGGAGAACCAACACTTCCTCATGGACAGTTTGGAGATTGTTAAATGCCCCTCTCAGATGTTCAGCAGAATAATTAGAATAATAATCCTCCCCTCCATCTTTAGCTTCAGAAATAGCCTCCTAAGCAATAAGCATTAAGTCTTTAAGTTATTCTCTCAGTAAAACCAGTAGTGTATGTACTGCTCTCTCCCAGGTCACTAGCCTGCCTTCACCTACTGCTTTTTCGTTCTGGTCTTCATGCAGTGAGGAAATACTCAGAAGAATGGAGCCAGGATTTGGGACAACCAGCTCACTGAGGAAGAGATTTAGATTTTTAGATTAGGAGTCGAAAAGCTTCCAGATGTTTTTAAGAATTTTTCTATGTACATTTTTGTATGACTGCTTATCTTTTTGCCCACTTTACAATTTTTCCATTCAACACACCCTGCCAACTTGTGGGTGGGATTGCTTTATCTTGTAGCTGTGGCAGATCTGAAGGGCCTAGTGCCTGTAGGCAGGAATAATGGTTGAGTACACCAGTGCCATTTCTGAACCATACTCTTTATTTCAAGTTTCTCAAGACCTCACATCTCTGACAGCACCTGCAGAAGGTGCTTGATGTTCCTTAGGAGCTTCTTAACCTTCACTAGATGCAGGGCTGTGCTGTGCACTTGGAGGGAAGTGGTGCCTTATGGCACAGCTTCTCAATGGTGCTGGGACATGCAAAACTGGGATCCCCAGAGCTGCTTGGACCAGCAGAACAATTTTGAATCTTCTGGGTGTGGAACTTGGAAATTAGGAAACTGAAATCTGCTAAGATTAAACTAATTCAATCTCAGAAAGATCATGTTTGATTTATTTAGCAAGACACATATACTTTTAAGCCAGGTCTTTCTATACTAATTTGACTTCATTAATCTCCAGGAAGATCACACTATTGCGAGCTTTCCACTGATTTCTTCTTTATGGTATTAATCCAAGAGAATGTAGAACAGGGCAAAATGCATTCAATAATTAAGTTTCAGCTCTTAGACACATTTTATGCATATAGTTAACTAAATGCAATGAACTGTCTATTGAATACATGTAAGTGTTTGTAAAAATCAGATGTAGATTTGTAAGATTATGATCTAATTTATGTACTGTAGTATACGCACTGTCACTGATGCAACAAATCTCCTTTATGTACTTTCACCAGAGTACAATGTGACAGAATCTGGGCTGCTCTGCAAAAGAACCAAGAAAGAGTTAGAAATCTCTGGGATGTAGTTAGTTCCTGGAAGGACTGTCTATGTCATATAACATACTGTGCATGCAGGTGATCCTGCTGGTCTTTCTTCCCTTGCTGTGCTGATATCAATGTCTCAATTTGAAGTTTAGGCAAAAGATGAGATTTCCAGAACCAGACAGTCGAAACTGCAAGGTCAAAAGCCAAGCAAAAGGCTGAATGTTCATAAGTACAGGGAATCCACATGCACCAGACGTCTCAGTTCTGAAATACTCTCTTCCTGTTTAGATTGCATAGAAATACAACTCGGTGCAAATTAGCACTTCTCTCAGATAAGATAACACTCCTTTGAGAGCAGGGATACTGTGTCAAGAGTTAGTTGTTCAGAGTCCAAATGTTCTTCCCAAGAGCTTCTAGGGATTTAAATCTTTCCAAACCTGTTTAGAGAATATAGGTATTTCATTAACCTTTGCTTGTTCCACTGAAGATAAAATACAACTCAGAAAGAAGCTAGCTTTATCCTCGACTGAGGATTAGGTCATTATCTGGCACATCCCTGAGCTCTGTTACTGCTGAGGTCCATGGGTTTCATCATTGTCTGGGGATCTGTTATGGCTCATTCCTACACCATAACACCACTTTAACACTGATCTCATGACCATTTGTTAGAGCTGTAGAGCAGAGCCTGAAGCAATCCCATGCAGCCTGATAGGTGTGAGACACAGAGATGCAAAAGAGGAAGAACTCAGAGAAATCTGCATTTCTCCTGCCTATCATGTGGGTAGCAGCCATGAGATGGAGCCTAGAACAGCCTCAAAATCATGACACTGGAATTTCATGAACCCCAAGAAATTATATGGCTCCTTCTCACATGTTTTTGCTCTTTAGCCAAGTGCTTTGTTCAGTATATCTGGGAAACTTTCTGCAGAAATACCCTAATAAAAGCTTTGTTGCTTGTTCTTCTACTCCATTAAAGTAGTAGACATCCACCTCCGAAGTCTTGGCCTTGGGGCATTTTTGGTCCCCACTCTCAGTTTTTAACTGTGATTCCTGTAGCAAAGTTTCAGACATAGAATGGGCTGCATTATTCAACTGATGGGATTTGTCACCCATTTTTCCAAACAGCTTTTACAGTAACTGGTTTTACTTGCATAGTAAAAGCTAAAATAAAAGGTTGCATTTATAGCTCATTGCATCACCAACCACAGCAGCAGGCCCCATTAACAGCCACCTATCTCAGGGAGAATTGCAGTCCCAAATGCAAATCAGTTAAATGAGAATGACTGGCATCTAATGGTAGATAAAATTATTTGACATTGTCGAGGTCACAATCCCCTGTCTGTTTTTGAAAGATACTGCTATCAAATCTAAAAGACGTAAAAGGTCAAGTGTATCATTTTCGGAAATACAAGGTTAAGAGGAGGACAAGAGAAGGTGATTTAGCTGCTCGCTCCTTAGGTTATGATTTTCATAGATTATTCTTCCATTAACTCACAGAACAGATGAGAAAGAACAATAGCTGTTTGTTTTCCCCTTACACCTGCCTTTCCCTACTGCATAGACTCGGCAGGCTCTAATCCAGCTTCAAGTAAAGGAACTTGGCATGCTTCTGGTGAGACCACAATTTTATAGACCTCTGTGGTGATGGGGAGCAAAGTTTAGAGATTTGTCACTGGGAATGAGTCAGCTGTGGAAACCTTTTTCCCTAGACACCTGAAGCTTGGTTGGAACCATTAACAGACAATAATGCCAATGTCATATTTCAAGTGCAGAACATCAGCTAATCTCTTATCAGGGAATTATAGCAGTTGCAAAAACAGGGAGCCACCAAGTGGGACTAGAGTGCTTTTCATAAGTAGGGAACCAGAAAATTATTCTCTTACATATCCCACTTTTCAATGTGAAATGGGAGGCTGAAAACCTATGTGTAGATCTATTTCCTTTGAATTAGATCAAAATTTAAGCTGCTTTGCAGTGAGTCTCACACGGCATGCTTTCTGAGACAGAGTGTTGTCTGTGTTCTTTTCTTTTTGAGGTATTAAGATTCAAAATCATACGTGCAGTTCATGTTTGCTCTATTCTGGGGGAAAATCAAGGCAGGAGCAACAGAACAGTAGCTGTACCTGTGGATAAATTAGGCCATTGGAAAAAAAAAGGTTTTTCTCTTTTCAGAGTTGCCTTGTGATAGGGACAGTCTGATCAGCTGATTTACATTCCTATCTGTAGCAACATGACTTAAACATTTTTCCTCTGACTGTGAGTTTGCTGGCATGTTTTATAGCTATCTGGCTGGATCTCTGCTGAGATACTGATTGCTGAGGCTGGAGACTGCTGGACTGCCCCAGCACTGTCCACTAGATTTAGGCTGTTGGGGGATCAGCTAGCTTCTAGCAAATCTGTGAGGCCAGACCTAGTCTTCAATGGCATCTTGAATCCATTCCCAGTAGTTATGGAGCTCTGATCTTTTCAACATGATGGCTGCTCTCAGGAAAATGCTGATCACAGAGGCTGCATTGATGTGTTTGAGATGTGTTGTGTGCTCACAGCTGGGTCGGAACAAGCTGTTAGAGCACATTAGATGCCATAATCAGCAGGACATAGCTTAGTCACTTTCAAAAGACCCTACCCCAAAGCATTCTGTTTCACTAGCATCATTCAACCCAACCCACTAAGCAAAAAAATAAAATTTAAAAAATCACACAGAAATGCAATTAAAAGAGGTAATAGAAAACTAAATAAAAAAAAAATCTACACACATACCAGAAAGTAAACAGAGATTTACCCACAAAAGAAAAAAGTATCTGAGTTCTGCCACATTTCACTATTGCCATTGATTTTACCTGATAGGCTTTCAGTTACTCTGTTAATGCATGGCTACAGAAAATCCCAAGACAGAGAGTTGTAGATGTATCTCTCAGTGAAGGAATTGCTTTGTCCTGAACTCTTGCATTGTTTCTCCACATCACAAAACTCCAGAGTGTGAAATTACCAAACCTGTAGATATCTGTAGTCCAATGAAGTGGGTACAGCTTCTCTTAGGAGCATTGCCTTGAACTAGAAATGTGTCAACATAAAGTGCACTAAGGACTTGTGATGGCAGCTCTTTCCTTTTCCTTCAAAAAATCCGGAGACTCCTTTATATGACAAATACTTCAGTTTCACTCTAAAGTAATCTGCTATGTATTGGCTTCTATTTGTCTATTACAATAACCAAAACAGCTGCATGAGGCAAAAGAAAGAATTGTTACAGCTTTGTCTTGTTCAAAACAGACACAAAAAAAATCACTATTAAAACCATCCCTCAGTGGCTGATAAAAATAGAACCGCAATTTATGCTCCCAAATACTACCTTTATCTTAAGGCTCTTAAGGAGCATTTTCAGTAATAATGGCTGATTTAGATGGATTCCCAGGGTGCTGGATCATTGCCGATGACATTAATGGTTTAAGGCTCCCTGAATTTTGATTGATTGCTGTAATCTGCAGAAACTATTTCAGGACATAGATTTATTATTATTAAGCCTATAAAATGGTGTCAGGGTCAAAGCAAGCTGATGATTTGTGTTGTGATGCAAACATTACACAGGAGAAAATGAAATCTTTTAATAAACGTGAAATTCAGGAGAGAACAATGTTTCATCTTCTTTGAGGAATCTGTGGCCAGCCAATACAGATTACAGCAGCAGGATGGGTGTATTTAGGCTAAGGCTGCACTCCAAAAAATAACCTTCAACAGCATGCTCAGTCCATTGAGTGTTATTCCACCCAGTACTTGAGATCTTTCAAGGTGTTTAACTGAGTTAAACCATGCTTACCTCCGCTTCCTCATTCTCTGTCAATAAAAGCTGATCTGAAATTCTTGATTTCATGAAACATTGTGGACCTAAATCCATCTAGTAGCATGCAGGATTTAAAAAATGTTTTTCTTGGTGAATTTTTCCCCCCATAGGATTCCTAGCTAAAGAAGAGGGAGACTGAACTGTAACTCCATCAGACCATAAAGGGAGAGACCATAACTGAATCTGGACATAACTGGTTTTTTTCCTAACTTCATGTGTGCTCACAAGCAGAATCAGACCAACTGGTTTCTTGTACGAAGGAGAAGCAGGATTATAGCAAAGTAAGTCACAGCATTGCATGGGAGAGATGCAAAAACATCCTTGTTTGTTTTTCCCCCTTGTGACTGGATGAAAAAAAAAAAAAGTTGTCAGATCCAGGACTAGTAATACAGCCAAGAAGAATGAGAGAAAGACATATTCTCAAAACCAAAGTGTCATATGGATATTTTGCCTTAGCCCAGCCTGCTTAATAGGTTATATATGCAACTGAATACCTTCAGGCAAAAGTTTATTTTCTGCAGGTGACAGGACATCTACTGAAGCACTGAGAGATACACACAATCTGATAATTCGTTTATTCTGGTGGTTCTGATCAATTAATGACTTGGATAAGAGACTACCAGTAAGCTTCAAAAACCATGATGCTTATTTCAGGCTGGCACATTTTAACTTCCTTGTGTCCTGCTATGTCCAAAACCATTGCCATCTTGCTAGAAGGTATTATGTTATTATTGCACAGTCAGCTGCAATCAACAAGATGCAAAACCAGAAGGAAAAAGCAATCTTGGTCTCTAAAAGCTTAAAAAAGTAATTTAAAATAGAAAGAACTAAAGAGATACGATACAGGCAAATAAGTACTTGGGCTTTCCAGTGGCCATACAGTTCCACGGTAGATTGTGCTTTTATGTAAATATTTGTAACTAACTGCTATGTTTTATGTCCTTAGCCAGTGTTCACTGGAGTTGTGGCAGGCTGGTGGAGGAGGAGGAGAGGAGAGGAACAGGCAGGGCAGGGAGCACAAAGGCTGCTATAACAGGATATAGGTGTGACCAAAAGCCAGCACCTACACAGCATGTAAGCAACCTCCCAGAATATGAGCAGTGCTGACACGTATAGTTTAGTAAATTGTCATTTCAGGAGGCTGCAAAGACTTGTCCTATTCCTGGAAAGATGGCTGATGAGCGAGAAGCCTTGGAAGATTAAACTGTGTTAAGTAATGGGGATCACAGAGGTGGAGAGGGAAAGGAAGGGAACTCATGGCTGGGTGAGACTTAAAGGACCCTTTTGCACTGGTTGCTGCCAGCCAGGTGGACAACCCTAATTTAAAAATTACTTGTAGACCAACCTAAAGCTGCTAAGCAGAGACAAGCTAATCCGGGGTATCCCTAATCTGAGTCTGGGGCTATGCAGACTTTCACCTGGCTATTTTGTAAATTGTTTTCAACAGGGAAAAAGAAAGGGACAGAAAATGGGAGGCAAGTCTGAAAAACACAGTAAATAATCCAGTGAAATTAGAGTATAAAAAGGTAAACAAATTGATAAAACAATTTTTCTGTGAGGACATTTAAAAATTTCTGTGAGGACATTTAAAAATTTCTGCTTATTTCAAGTGGTGAACTTATTTCAAGAGTGTGAGAACTATAGAAATCTTTCCAAATGCTAAGCTTGATTTTTGGCCTGGTTTTCTAAGGCAATGAAGACGATGTTGTTGATCTGCTGTCTCTCCAATATCTTTTGAATAGATTGGCTGATTTCTGCCAAATTAGAAGGGCAGAGAGATAGACTTGAACTGCTTTTGTGTTTGGGGTTTTTTTTCAGGAGAGACCCTTGTTATATTGGGAGTGGTCTTCACTCTTTCTTTAAAGCAGAAAAAAATATATACATGTAAGTGTGTGTGATTTTCTAGTTATGCATGTGTAGAGTTATATATAAAAACTATATAACTTTAAACTAGCTATGCAACTGTAACCTACATTTATAATTACAACTATCTATCTGTACACATGTCTATGCTACATATATAAATACATACACACACGCTTGGTTTTTTTGGTATAAACTCAAATATTAGCCTGATAAACGCTCTGACCTGATAAATGCTAAAACATTTCCAGAGGCTCCAGGTAGCTGCAAGACTGGCTGGAACTTTCTAGAAGCTTGTTTCTTCCTTCGCTCTGCTCTCCGGTGCTATGCTGAGGCTGTGCAGAGCTTATCGTTGTTTTTCACTTGCTGTCTTCCTTCTTAACATGTTATGGGGCCATGACGATTTCTGCATCTGAACAAGCAAAGCAATAGATAATTAATTCCCCCAACTTCACTGGTAGTTCACCCCTCTGCGTTACATCCAGAAGAAAGGATCTGCTTGTGGCCACAGGTTAACTTGGTAGCAGAGCACTGAACAGATGCCAGATCTTTTGAGTCACAACCCAACTAAATAGCTATTTCGGCAATTCAACTCAATGCAAAAACCATTCAGCATTCCTGGTAAGATTCCTGAAAAATGTTTGGAAGCAAAAGTAATATTTGCAAAATTGAACTGCATTTCCAAGGTTACATTCCCAACCTCATGAGCAGGAAAGGCAAAGCAAGAAGGCTGTGGTTATATCTCTTTAAGGCCCACACCTGTATTCTTCCTAGTGTCTGATAGCTGTGATCTCCCAGCCAGGCATACCCTGGGGCATCCCTGGGGCCACCTCCCAGCAGTGCCACCCCACACTGCACCACAGCATCCTGGAGGCACTGCAGTGTGGAGGAGTTAGAACTGAGCTCCTCTGAGTGACAGAGAGTCAGCTCTAAAAGCAGCTCCTGAAATCCAGGGATGAGCAGGACTGTCTCTGTAAGTGACTCCCTCAAAAGACTCAAAGGATTTCCAGTAAACAAGCCACACGGCTTCCAAAACAGAGTCAACCAAAAAATACCTTCAGATTTACCATACCTCATGCCTTCTTTGCCATTTTGGTGTATTAATTTCAGGTCAAGGAAGAAAGCCAGAGCTTAGGTTTGAGAATCCTCTAAGAAAGGGACCTGTCCCTGGCTCCCAAATCCACACATAAGCCACAAATGTGGGGTGACCTAGTGGGCCAAGAGCAGGCTCACTCTGGGGCACAGGATCCTCTGCAGGACACCCCTTCTCTGCAGGACTGGCTCTGAGCTGTGCATGGCAAAGAAGTCCCTGTTCCCCTAAAACAGAGCAGAGGCATCACTGTCCAGATCTGAAGGTAAGCATTGCATCTGTGCATTAAGCAAGACTAAGGGGGAAGTGAGCTCCTAAGGGTGGACATCAGCCTTCCTCCCTACAGTGCCTGAACCCCAGCATCTTCCTCCTAAGGCAGCTGTGAGACAAGTGATCTGGAAAGAACCACTGGTCTATGAACCGAAGAAGTGTTTAACAGGAAGACGGGCATAGAGCAAGGAGTGAGGAGGCTGGAAAGCAGAGGAGCTATCATCAGCCACCCACCCTCATCTCACATATGTGAAGAATCTTTGGTACCAGACCCAAAATATTCTGATAAGCAAATTAAAAATCCTGTCACTGTTGGTGATAGGACCTATGTAGTGCAGGAGTCATTCTATGTGGGTTACAGGAACAAAGGAAGCACATCTGGAGCAGAGCTGTGATAATGGAGGGAGGACTAACATGAACTATGCAAGCTGCAAGGCCATGTGGAGAGCCTTAAGCACAATCTGGATCTTAAGAGGCGTTTCTGAGTGAGTTGTGCCCTCACAGAGGTACAGACAGGTCTAGCAGGCCTGGGGCAGATGGCCATGGTGATCAGACCAAGAACAGAGCTTTGTCTTCCCTCCCTCAGAAGCAGACTGCTCTGGGTGCCCTGGCTTATAGGCAAAAAAGTCTGTCAGACATGCTGTGATCTCACTTTACTGAAAAGTTAGATGGCCAGAAAGCAAAGCTTTCCCAGACTGTTCAAAGAGGAGCTGAATTTTAATGCTGCACCTTTTTTTTCTGACCAAGCTTGCCCTGACTGTCTCCTAGCACGAGAAAGGTAGGGCTCTCCCAGGACAGCAATTCTCTTTCCATGCAATATCTGAAGATAAATAAATTAGCCAGTGATTAAGGCAGTTCCTGCTTTCCTTTGCTGGAGTAAGGACACCATCACTTAACAGCCCTCTACAGTTCAGATCTACCTTGCCAAAACCTCTTAGGTCTGTGGATAAAGGTACATCTGCTTTTTTTGGTCTAAAGTTGGACTTTTCCAAGTAAAGTTCAAGGAGAATTGAACTGGCTCCATTCATGCCAAAATGAGGTACAGACTTTTTAATTGCACGTGTAAACAATTAACAAGGTTTCTAATAAAGGTTCAGTGCGAGTCATGTGGTTGTTTCAGAGTCACATCTGAATTATTTCTTTGTGTAATGTAATCTATGTCAAGTGCCCTTGGGCAGGAAGCCATTGTAAGCAAGTTGACTAATTTACCTTGTTCCTTTATCAAAATGCCTTACCCAAGCAACCAGTTTTGCATTTACCTGCGAGATCTGTGAAGAAATATACAATGGGCTACAAGAATAAACGGACTTGCTAATTGTCCAGGTGGAATGAATAATTCACGGTTAATAACTTATCCAATTAAGTCAGCCTATTTGTCTGCCTCCAGAATATCCAGAAGCAGACCACAATTCCCCCTCACTTACTCTTTATTTGCATTTTCCCAATTGTTGCAAGACTGATTATACTCTGTGACCTGCTCCCCTCTCCTGCCAGCAGGACTCCTTTAAATGGCTCCTCCTTCCCTCAGAGTCTCCCCACATTGTCCTCAGCAGCTCCCCTTTGCACATTGAAATCCCTCAGCCTCCTTTTCTGAGCTCTTTTGTGTATTTTAACAAGAGCCTTCAGTAGTTGGCTGCTACTGGCCTCAGGGCACTTTTTTTCCCTATTTTCTGACTGAATGGTCCATAGTGAGGGCAGAGGAGAGTCTGAAGTCGCTCTGAAGCAGCTGTAATTAATTGCAGCTTCTTAGAAAATTTTTAAGGCCACACAGGCTTCTTGCTCAAAGAGTCTTTCCTGTGAGCGAAGTCTGTTTAACTGGGTAAAGTCCTAATAGTCAGCTTACCCTCTTCCTTCTCTATATGACTAGACACTTTCCTGGAGGATACACCTTGTTTAGGGTGTATTGGAAGTTTCCTGACTGATTTATCCTGCAAAATGATGCCCACAAGCAAACTTCTCAGCCCAGACAGACCTCTGCAACAGTCAGTCCATGCAGAAGTGTCCCCTTATGCACATGCAGGACCACCTCCATGCCAGGATGACAGGATAAAGCTCTGGGAACCTTTTTCTTCCTTTTTTCCAAATGTCAGTTTGATCCATTTAAAGTATTCCAGCTGTATGTTATTGATTGCTCTGGAATTTTCTGTCATCGCTTCTGTCAGTGACACAAAACAAACAAGCACGTGTGAACCCATCATCACCACTTTGTCTTATCTCTATGCCAAAGAAAGGAGAAAGTTGGGAGCCTTCTGCTCCACCCAAGCCTGCTGCCTCCCACAGACTTGTTGATGCATATACAAATTTTCACTGAAGGCAAGTAAAACAAATACTCAAAGGAAAAAGGCTGTTATGTTCCCATTAAGCTGTGGTACTGTCCAGAATGAATAATATAATTATTTATAATGCTTTTATCACCCCAGAAAGCAAAGAGAACCGTATGGCAGCTGGCATATGAAATCAGTGCTATGTGCTTGGCCCAGTGGAAACACAGATGTGCACAGGTAATGCAAAGGTGAATGGATAGACAGATAGACAGGCAGACTTATTTTCAGTGTGTCTGAGACTTGTTTTAAGACTGGTGTTCACATGTACCTGTTCTAATACATTTGTTCCATAGGACTGCAAGGCAAAGCTTGGTGCAACAAACAGCTGAGCTGAAGAGACCTATCAATCAATGCAATAAAGTTTATTGTGATATGAACACTAAGAAAGAAGAGATCTGGGTAGCTGGTGAAGATTTGTACTGGGGAGATACTGCCCTTCAGATACTTACCAGATTTTAAATTTCCCTGCTTAAAATGCACCCAACCTGAAATTGGAGTCTCTTAGTGAGAACGATTACATACACTTGCGTAACTGTCCTTTTGTCCCATTCTGCTGCATTTTTTTCTGCTCTGTTACCATGGAAATGGGAGTGAGAAGGTCATACATATGGTATAGGCAATTGTTTTAAAGGTGCTTGAAAGGCTTTTCTATTCTCTGATCTTACTTTTTCTGAGAAGGGAAGTGGGAAAGCAAGCCAGACATTCACTTTTTGTTATTTTGGTGGCATTTAATTTGAATCTATAATCCCAGGAAGCCAGGAAAGGCCATTTTACTTTCTTCTACACCTAGGAAGAAGATTGTTCTTGGGGGAAAGTGATATGGTGGGCAGCCCTGGTATCTATTCATGAACATATTAGCATGGTCCTGTCATGCAACTTGCTATGTGACACTGCTAACCAGTGCTTAAAACACCCAGTCTAAAACAAAGACTCTGTATGGACCGGGGAAGAGAGCTTCACGTATAAAAAGTCTATTTGCCCGTTATGAAACAGAAGTACTATTTACCTCAAGGATGTTTTGAGGCTAACTACAGTTGCATTTGGAAAGCACTTTGAGATCCACCACTGGAAGCAGCTCTTGATAGAAAGCATTTACTTTGTTGCTACTATCAAGCAGAAGTAAGATAAAGGTATTAGACTGCTCTCTTTTGATTATTTTCTCCTATTTTATTGTCATGCTTCTAGCTTCCATTTCCATGGAAACAGGGCTAGAGAGGCAGTTTCTAACAATGTGCAAGCTATAGTTGGGAATGACACATGTAGATTTTAGCTGCTAGATGTTGGCCGATAGCTATAAAAATGAAGGCACAATAAAAGAGGAATGGTAAGAGTGCAAGGGATGGACAAAGGGAACGAGACCCAGCGATTTCAAAGCTGATGAGCACTCCTCCTTCTTAGTAAAGGTTATGGACATTTTGTGTTTTCTCTCTGCATTACTACTTTCATTTTCTAGGCCTGTACTTGGACCTGGCCTCCTTTCTATTATTTCTGTTATAATTAAGTAATATTTTGTTGCCATGGTGCCTGAAGGCCCAAGAAAACCTGAGGCCCTCCTGTGCTAGAAACATGCAAACCTGGAGCAAGAGACATTTCCATAGTGGGAAGGAGAAAAAAGCACAGGAAAGGTAAAATGATTTGGCTGTCGTCACACACAAAAGCTGGTGACAGAGCCAAAATTGGTCTTTACCCAGAGCTCGTTGCACAGCTCCTCTCCACTTGCTCACTGCTTGCTGTGCCAGTGCTGAGGGCGACGTGCCTTTGCCACCTTTCTCCAGTGCTTCCTATGCTCCTCCTGAACCTGGGATTTCCTTCCAGAAACTGCCTCTCCTGCCTATATATCTGAGTTGCTCTTCTAAACCCCATGCCTACAGCTGTCTACAGACCACCTCTTCATTAGCTTTTTTACCTGTATTACTGAATTCCTCCCCCCAACGCTGCTCAGAGCGAGCACTGGCTCTGCTAAACCCCGTGTGAAAGAGCCATTTTTCCCTCTTCCCAGTGTGTGCCAAACCCTTGCCTGTCTGTCCAAGCCACCTGTAGTCCTTCAGAGAGAAGTTTTGCCTGTGAATTAAATTTTTTCTTGGAAGCTCCTGATCAAATCGTTCCTTCTCTTTAAAGTAGTAAGGCATTGTAATAACAGGGCAATTCTCTAATCTCCAACTCACAGTTATGGGTATTTCACCTTTGAATTGCTCAGCCTGAATTGCTCAAGCTGCTCCACCTTGTCACTGATATCTATGATCAGTTACCCTCTTTGCTATCAAAGATATTGTCTGGGTTTTCTGCTTTCTATCATGTACCCTGGTTAGGGGCCACAAGTCTCCTAGGGACACACTATTTCTGAATGGAAATTCATGATGGAATTATTACATTTTAATTACTTAATTTTAAATAAAGTCTTCTGTCTAAAATACATGATATTGAATGAACAAATCTGTTATTGTTCGCAAGGCAACAGGTGCATCACCTTATTGGCAGATACTGATTATCGAGGAAGGTATTTGGCACTGGTTACGCTGGGTCACCAAGATATATGACTTTTAACTCACCTGCATTGCAGGAAGCAAAGTGCTGTTGCAGAGAGGGGGTGTACAGGATGAACAGATCAAAGGCAAGTCACCTAAAGGAGGGCTGAGCTGACCTCTGATGATGTGGGAAAGGGGCAAGTAGAAGGGAGGAATTGTGTTTTGGAGGCTTCAGTGCATATGCTAAAGGCTTGATGAGGCCCAAGAGAGATGAACTATGAATTATTGCATTACCACAGCTGACTAGAGCCTCTGCTACAAAAGCACAGGAATAGCAGGATGAGGGGCATTACTGGGAAAGCTACTTTTTAGTGAAAGGTGTATTAAAGCCTGTGTCTATGAGGAGAAACAAACTCATTACCTGCAATCAGTGTGCTTGTTTCAGCTTTTCTGTTTGGATACTCTCAAACCTAAGTCTCATTTATGATGTACGTGTGTGTCTGTCCTTTATTTTTTCATTGACCTCTCAGAGTCTACGTATGATTATTTTCAGTCTAAGAACGGGAAGACTGAAACACTCTAAGTATTCAGCCAAAGCTGCTTGTTCTGTAACTGCTCGAACAAGTAGGTAAACAACCGTCCTCTTGGTGCTCAGGAAGGATTGGTATTCATAATGTTGGGGCAGGCAGCATAAAATCTCCTAACAGCAGATAAGCTAAGAACCTCACACGTCAATGCATCACAGTAAAGAATTAATTTGGTTTATCGCAAAACAATTCTAGTGTGTTAGATTTTTCCTTTTTTTTTGTTTTGTTTTGTTATTTATTTAGTGCACCAAGGCTCTTTTAATCATTTGCTGTTCTTCTTTATATACTGTCAAATACGAAGAGAAGCACAGAGACATTTAGGGCATTTTATACTACAGGAAGAATGAAGGAAGGGATGTAAATTCATTTTATGATATAGCACTATTCCCTTTATACTTTAAAACTCAACAGAGTAACACATCTTTTCTGTGTGTTAACCTCTTCTTCCAACTTCAGCTTACCACAAACCCCTTTGTTGCTTCACAGCTGAAGTGTACCCTGCGGGAATGTTGCCCCCTCCTTGGAGCACCTAAAAGCTGATACAGAATTATAGCTGAATACCAACAAGGACTGGTATCACTGGAGTGCAAGCTGTCCCAAAATCATTCCTGCGGGAAAAATCAGATTTAAACATGAAAAAGGAAAATAAAACAGAAGTCATGGAAAAGATTATCAGATTCAGGCATCGTCCAAAAGTTCCCCAAATCCCCAAATGGATGTGTCAAAGGCAGGGAGATGTCTCAGTTCTGCCTTTCCAGCAGCTAAATTCCTTCCCACACTCCAGACTGTCCCAACCTCAACCTCCACTTGTCAGCCCTCAGTGCTCCCCAGCCTCCACAGAAATCAGCTGTGCACAATGTCAGGGACTGGCAGACACATGCATCAGGCATCCCTGGCACTGCAGAAGCCCTTCCCATGTGGGAGCAACCACACTGAAAGCACATGAGAGGATATATTTCCCCTTCTTCCAGATTTCAGCACATTAACAGAGCCAGGCATCAGCGAAGTGCTGAAAGAAATCAGAGTCACCACATGTAAGTCAAACCCATTCCAGCCATAGCTGATGAAAAATACCTACGAGCACCATTACTGACAGAATTTGTCAACACCACCATGAAGAAGGTGGCTCACTGGTTCTCCTAAATGAGAACTTGGCATCTCCTGGGAAGCCTTTTTAGACCTGACTGATCATATAAATTATGCTTGGCTCCAAAGCACTCCTGAGTAATGGGATTATGAAGTAACCAGAGAAATATTTTCTTTTAAATTTTTTAACCACCAGGCAAGCCCCTGAGACTAACTCATGGTATTGCAAAACATTTGGTAACACTTACAGGTTAGCATCTACCTATAGTCTAGAAAAAACATCTATGCTTGCTCATGGGATTTGATAGTTCAGAAATCGTTCAAGGGGTTGAGGAAGAAACCTTTGAAAGAGATTAGTTCTGATTAGCACCAAAATAATGGGAAGGGGGTGAACCCTGAGCAAAGACCAAATGGAAGTAATAAAAGATACCTTAGTAACAAACATTGTAGAAGAGCAAACAACCTCATGACATGCCTCTACATCAAAGGAGTTTGCTTCTGCAGCATCTGAATAGATTACAATTCAGCAGGGTGTCTAGTTCTTCCGGGCTGTTTTGCCTGAGCTAAAGACTGAGCATTAGATGAGCATTAGATTCAGCCAAAGAGCTGCGAGTCCTGAGTGCTTAGCTTCTAATAGCAACCCCGAAATGCATTTAACACCCCACATCTGGAAGCAGGCAAACAGAAACAATCCTACGGCAGCGTACAAAAGACTTTTATTCTACTTGGTGTGACTGTTCTTCACTGTCTCACCATGCAGCGGATGTGCCACAGGGTGGCGAAGCAAAAAGGTTCAGGGAAATGTAGATGACTTAATCATTTTGCCTATGCCTAATGCAGATGACTTCATCCTCCAAAATAACTGAAGCCAGCAGAAAATTTTAGCAAGCAAAGAAGGCTCCTGAATACAGTGATTACAAGACAAATGGCCGTACATTTGACAGATAAGTTATTTCTTTTGTGCTTCCTTAATAATCTTTTCCCTTATAGTCCTAAGACTTTCCATAGAAGGACCTGCAGAAAGTTGTAAGAAGGAGGAAAATCCTTCCTCCAGGAAAATTATACTTTCTTGGGACGATTTTCCAATTATTCCAATGGTGCAAAGATATAGCATTGTACTGCTTTTACTGCCTTGGAACCTTGATCAAGTTTCTTTTTCTTACACTGGAGAAATCACCAGGGCTCATGTGTGCACGTGTGAATAAAAGGCATTATTTGCAATTGAGCCATGTCCAAATTTTCTTCCTAGCATGCTGAATAAGAAGTGACAGCAAAACATGAGGAGCAGAGTGTGTCCCAGAAATGGGAAGGCCATTGCTGTTACTGCACGTGCCAGTGGACCCTCAGACTATGAACTCTCACAGCCAAACTAGCCTTGATGACGCTTGTTGTGGCCTCTTCTGCAGGGTGAGTCAATCCTCTGGGCAGCTTATACACCCTGGAAATGAACAAGCCCTCTTTGTGGTGGAAGGAGGGGAAACATTGATCCTCTTGTCATCCTTTCAATCTTGGCCTATATCTGATCTGAACAGCTAAGTGTGCGGGCAGATTTCTACAGCATCTGGGGAGCAGTCATAGTTATATACATAGAGCCAGAAAGAGCTGCTTGCTGCTCCCCAGATTGTAATCTGGCTCCATGATCTGCTCCCGCTGAGTACAAGATAACTGTCCTGATTTTGTTCTCTTAGCAGTCCAGGGGAGCTGCTATGAGTTTCAAAGACCAGAGTTTCTGAACCTGAAATGGCATTGCTCTCTCTCTCTTGGAAATTATAGAGAAGGGCAAGAAAAACAAAAACAAAGAAAGAGAAACCACAAAGACCAAATAAAAGGCAGGGTGTCAGCTTACAAGGCCCGAAGCCATCTTCCTTTCCTGTGAAAATTAGGTGTCTGTCACCACCCAGATACAAAGAACTTAGCATCGTTCTGGCCAACTCATCTGAGGAAAAAAACAGTGTCCCTGCAGCATTCCCTGTCTCCTCTCTGCCTGGGAGGTGATGCTCCGGTTCCCTGGTGCCGTTCCATATGCCGATACCTCCCTGAAGACCAGACTGCCTCTGTCACCTCCGTAACCCCCCTGACACAGCATGTTCACTCTTAATGCTTTTACAGTGCAGCTGGCAACAGAATCAGAAAAAAGTTGGATTCAGGAAATGATAGGAAGCATTGGCACAGATAATAACCAGGAGCCTACTATGAATCCCTCACCATCCTGGGTTTGAATCATTCCAGCTTTCTGTCACACACACATCTCTAGTAATGTGGTTTTTTTAATGGAATGAATCATCTGAAATGTTTTCTACAGTAGATTTCCTAGTTTAAATATTTTAAAATCTATTAAACTTCTTTCTACTTGAAGAAATGGATCCCTGCATTATTAAAAACTTTCCTTGCTCTACTCATTTATCTTTATTTCCTTATTTAGGTCATGGGTTGGGAATTTTTTCTTCACTTCCCCTCACCTTCTTTGATTTAAATCTGACTCAAATTGAGCACTTAGGGAAAGAAAGGTGATACTGTATCCTGTGCAATCTCTCTCAAAGTTTATCAAAGAACATGGTTAGTCAAATCTTCGTCTTTGTCAGGAGTTAGCACCCTATTGTGCTGACTTATGGTAGGTTCTGGAAACACATATACAGGCAGTAAGATTTGACAACTGCATTTGTTCTCTAAGACCCCTCATAAAACCATTTATCTAAAACAGCAAATCTCTCTACAGAGCCTGTGGGAGAAGTCAGAGTAAGAAGAGGGAGAAAAATGGCATGGTTTCAGAAAGGCACAGAGGATCGCAATGATAATGCCAGCACCAAGAAGAACAGAGACTGGAACAACCATTTCATAATGATGGTTCACATTTTATTAATATCTTAAAATATTGCCCTGAATGGTTACAAATACCATGAACAATGGCCTTACCATCTTCCCTGTGGTGGAGCAATTACAACCTACTATTGAAAAAGCTGCCTGTTTTCTTCATCCCAATCAAGTGCCACCTGAGCCACCTGACAGTTCTAGCCAGGAAGATGAATCACGTGTTCCTGCAGCCTGTTTCTGACTTTGCATGACTGGGGGAAAATCACCTCTCTGTGATGCAATTTCCTCATCCGTGGAAACAGGAGAATTCCTGTTCACGTGGAGAGACTCTGTGGATGCAAGTTTCGCAAAGTGCATTGTAAGCAGCAGAATGGGGAGCTGCATTGCATGAATGTGAAGATTCATTCTGTACAACTCCTAGTACCTTACCTCTAACCAACCAAGTTTGCTGAGTCCTCAAGTCCACCACCTTAAACCTTTGGTGTCCATAAATGCTTTCTATAGGCTTACAAACATGGGGCATACTTCTGGAGCTATTAAGAGACAAAATCAACTTTGATTGCATGTCCCATATCTATCTTTTTAGGTCTCTTGCTAGTTGTTTTCACTTGGGGACTTTGTCTTATGAAAGGATAAAATGTTCACTTTCTTTGGGTTATATATGCTGTAACCAAGAAGGACACACTGACCTCCAAACCCCATGGTGTAACCAAGAAGGACACACTGACCTCCAAACCCCACCTTTCAGAAGCAGAACTGTAAATACATGTGGCTCACACTTCAGAAACGTATACAGAGTTAAAAGCTGGGGCTGGGTGGTAGGAGTTTATTTTTGTCACAGACAATTATATTTGCAGTTGTGCATGGTCATGAAGATAAATCAGAGTTTATGCTTTGTGGCAAAGGAGAAAGCTTGTGGGACTCAGTTTCAAAAGACTTCTCAATGAATCAGTCACCTTCAGGGGCAATGCTGGCAGTTGCTGGCAGCGCACACCGAGCTGAGTAAGAAAGGAGGATATCTGTCTTTGACATACAAAATGAAGGCAGTCAGTTGGTGTAAAATAAGCACAGGAGAGATCAGCATCATTTACTGTTTGTGTACTGATGGCCTGCCTTAACATCTTCTCTTGGTTAAGGAGAATAGCTCCTCAAACAGATGAAGGCTTATCCAGCCCTCCAAATAGTCACTCTAAGGCCTTCTCCATGGGAAGATACACATCCAGGGAGAGATGCACCAGAGTCCTCCCTGCCTCTGTGTGTGTATCTGGCTTGCATAGCAGCAGGTAGGGGATCGTTTGCATTGTTTATTCAGCCATTTTCCCCCGTCAGCACTGCAGCTTGCATCTAGCCCTAGTGTCCTGTGTCTTCTAACTGCTGACCAGCAATTGACAATTTTAACTGTTATTGCTAGGACCTCTTGAATCTGAAACAGTGATCCTGAAGAGGAAAGCAGCCACAAAAGAGCAGATGAAAGTTTTCATGCAGAAAGGAAATGAATAATTGCTCTTGCATAAAAACAAAGCAAGCTATAAATCATACCTACAAGCCAAAAGAGGGAAATTGCAAAACAAAAAAATACCCCTTGAAACACACAAACCAAAATCTTGTGATCACCTGGAAGTACAGCCAACTCAATGAACACCTCACAGCGCAGCTCTTTACATCAGCAATGGTTGCCTTGCAAGAGGCACAAGTCAGAGGTAAGTCAGCCTGCCCGTAGAGACTCAGACAGTAGCAAAGAAAACAAGAGCTGCAAAGCCACTTCAGCTTTGAGAAGTTGCATCCTTCCTCCATGTGCTGCAAGGGCAGGAAGACATTCATTATCTTTTATTGGCTTACCCAGCTGATTGGAAGTCCTAAAGGGTCACTGCTGGTTTTCTACAGGTTTTTCTGGCTGCTATAAAATGGATAACATGTATTATATACTCTCTAGTATATAACTTACAGCTGTATATAACATTCATGCGTATAACATATATAGCAACAGATCATATAGCTTCAGATGAGTTCATCTGAAGTGTGACATCTTTGTGAAAATCTGTTGAGAGAAGGGGCCCAGTGTAACAAGGCACTGAACATTAGGAAATGTTTCTCACACACTTCTGCAGAGGAAAACCCACCCAGTTCCATACAACCCTGGCAGTACTGTATCAAACTTCTCGGCTGCTCTTGTCCTTCTTTCTCTCTTTCTTTTTCTCATGATTTTGTCTGACTGTGCTGCTTTACTGACACTGGCTAACCTCTTAGCTCCCTCGTGTTTGCTATTCGCTTCCACCAAACCACATTCGGTGCTGTTCTCTGCCCATAAGGACATCACAGTCTGACCCTTTGTGCTTATATTTCAGTTTGAGTTTTTATTAATTTGAATAAAAGATATATTTTACTTTCCAGTTTATTGATCAGTTGTGTACAGTTCTTAGCTTGAGATAAAAAGATGTTTAATGAAAGCTGTGCTGCCTCCTCCCACAAGTAGAGGGATGGAGTCTGTAATTGCACATGACACTATATGCTTCTGCTATCGCTCAGTGACCACAGAGGTAAATCTAAACAGATACAGATATTTATCACAATGCAGCCTATCCATACTAAGTGTTATTCAAGTGAAGCAGTCTCCACCCATGGGCTTCTCCTTCTCACCGGCCTTCCTGGGCAGGCAGTTTTGGGCAATATAGCTGTACTTCATGTGGAAGTGATAGGCAGCTAAAATGGGTTGTCTCTTTACCACTAGGTTCATGGGAATTTTTCTTTCACAGATGGATCATTATATAATGGCTTTACGGCAGAGTAATGTATGATTACTATTCTTGAGGCACTAAAAAAAACCCCAAACAGATAATACTGCTTAGTCCTAAGCAGTTATCAGGCTTTGCTTCAATATGTTGGAAATCCTTTGCATAGCAGAAGCCTAGGACACATGTAAATATAATTTAGATTGTATCTGACATCAAAAATGGTAAAAGAAATCTGCTGATGAGGGTAGTGAGTCACAGGGGATTTACAAGTAAAGCTGTATACGATTTCTTAGGCGGAAATTATTTTCCTACTCTCTTAAATGAGGACAGAAAGATCCCAGGCAGAAGCAGATCCACCGAGGTGAGACGATACAGGCTGTAGGAAGGCATCCTAGAGGTCCAGAAGGGAAGGATGCTCTGGAGAGAGCTAGCTGCAGTAGGGCCGTGACAGAAGGGACACTGGAGGGGACCTCAGTACCTCTGGGAGAAGCCTCAGCAGAGGTGGCATGTTAGGGCTGGAAAAGCAGCTGAGCAGGGTGGTGGGGCAGCGGCGGGCTCTGCTCTGAGGCTCTGCTCCCCCCTGCACCCCACAGGACTGAGCCTACTCTGTCAGGATTCACACCTGGAAAAGGAGCAGGGGTCCACATACTTATAAACAGCTTGTTACCAGTACTGCAGCAAACACCGGGCCTCAACGGCGTGGTGCACACGTAAAGGAAGTGGAGAGAGGAGAGGCTTCTGCGTTAACACTTGTTGCATGAGTCTGAAATTTAGATCCTCAGGCAGGAGCTGTGGTTGCTGAGAGCTGGTGGAGAGCTCATCCTGGCCACAGCTGTAATGCAATCAGAAAATGCTATCTTTATCTGTGCCCAAATCCAGAGCTAATGTAATCACCAGTGTTGGGTTTTTAACGTGAGGCTATATTTGACCCTGTACCCTGCTACTGTCTCTTACTTGTTTAATGTCAGAGTGTGCTTGGAGCTGTACAATTGGAAAAATAAGTATAATCCCTGTACTGATGATCAGTTCACAGGACTGCTTTGCAATATTCTAAGGATCTCTGCAAAAAAGTTTACTGCTTTAGACTACGTGTAAGAACAACTAATTTACCTAGGAGCTTTTGCATGAAGGCTGCAGTAAGACCACAAGACAGTCTTAGCTATTACCTTGAGTTCTCACTTCTTGTCAGTCTGAAAAACATTCACCTTTTGAGCTGAAAATGTTCATCTCTGCTTTCTGACCAGAAAGAAATTATTTTAGTGAAATTTATCCTTTCAATTGTTATTGACCTATGGCACAGTATAAAAAATATATCTTTTCTTTTGTTGTAAAATAAATTCTTGCAATGCTGTTGGGGTTTTTTTTAAGCTAAACAACCTCAAAAAACAGCTGAGCTCTAACAAATAAAATCTGGCAAGGCCCCAGTTCAGTTTAGGATTGATCCTTGTGCCAGTCCTTGCTCAGGAAAATAATTTAGCATGGACAGCAAGTTGAGTATGTGCTCACATCCCCTTCAGGTCAGTGCTAAAGTTACAGTTAAGTATGTGATGAAGTGTTGTGTGGGATAGGGATGGTTTACTGAATTGTGACCCAGCTATATTTCTTGTCTGGAAAATAAAATGTCTAAGCAAGAGCTGAGGAAAAGCATTTCAAAACTAGGTTCTCAGGACACAGAAGAGACAGGCTGAGTCTGCAGCAGCACACTTAAACACAGAGAGTCAGAGCCCTGATATCCAGGATACCGAGAGCAAGACTTGCCCCGAGTTCTTGCTGCAGCTTAGCAAGTCCTAGAGCTGCAGAATTTGGGAGGGGAAGAGGGGACATGTCTCCGTTTTACAGGGGATGCTGGCCCAGCACTGCCCACAAAACATTCCAGAATCCAGGCAGGCCAGGGCGGACAGAGAATATTATTAGATGCTTTCCTCTCTTCAGATCCTCCAGTCTTCCTCACCCCATGCTACTGGCTGGGCTCCGTGACGGACCAGGGAGACACCGAGCTGTTCTGCAAGAACATTTTTACCCCAGGACCCTGCATCTGCCCTGCAATGAGTTTAACTGCATCAGCTCCACACTACTGAGAAATCACAAAACAATACTAAATTACCAAAATAAAAATTCAGCCTTCACTGTGCAAATCTAACACTTCTGCTGCTATTATGACCCTTATCTGTATTTCCTTTTTAATACTTAGTACCAATAAATTACAACATTGAGCTAATGTCTCTTATTTTAAAAACAGACCACATTGATATCTCCAGAAACACAAAAATGTCTAGTTTTATATTTGACTTTTTTCATGGAAGAACACTTCTGAGGACTTCTAGGTGCTCTACTGGCAGGGTCTGCTTTCCCAGGAAAGCAATCTGTGTCAGGCTTCCTTCACTCCTGCACTGGGATTTGGAAATACTTTTTCCATCTAACATGAATTTCCAAATCATAGTGCTTTCTCTCAGTCTGTAAAATTCTACTTTCAGGATGGTGCGTTTCATTTGGAAACCACAAGTCGTGCTTAACAAGCTAAACATTAGACCTGACGTGAACTCGTTAACTAACGTGACCTAAGCAGAGGCAGCATTATGTTCCCGCCTGAGCAGGCAGCAGGAGGTCACATTGTGAAGTCTGCAGAGCCCAAAAGCAACGTGAGCAAAGCTTTCCTGTAAAACAGAGACACATTAACTCAAGGTTCAGAGTACAGAGCAGCTGTATGAATGGAAACCTCTGATTAGGGATTGCAAAAAAGGAGGTTAATGTTTAGCTGGCTTATCTGCTCACAAAACTTTGCCAAAGATCTTCCTTAGGTTCTGATTTCTACATGGTATATAGCACGAGTTAGGTATCACAGGGCAATTTCAGCTGGGTCCTTCTGAGCTGAGCAAAAGCAAAACAGATACACTACCAAGTATATTTCGTTTAGCTTTAGCTTGCCTGTTTTTCAATTCTGTCCCCATCTGCAGTGTTCAATAATGCATACGAGGTATCTGTTCTTTCAACATCGGAATGAAATGGGGAGATGGAAATGGTTTAAAATGTCTTAAATTGCTGAAAACTTGTGTGTGAGGCTTAAAAATGGTAGAAAAATAGTTCTGAGCAAATAAATAAAACTCTGCAGAAGACTGAGTTGGGAGATGAGAGCATGTGCTGCTGCAGTTAGCCCAGCAGCCTTGTGTGCAAACACCGCAGCTCACTTTCGTGTTTGAACTGTAGCAGTACACCACTGCCAGGGGACGTGCAGCACCCTAACGCTGAATTCTGGCACTCCCCCATCCATCCTGAAGGCAGTGGAGGATCTGGAAGAGGCTGGAGCAATGCTGAAGGAGTGCCATGCTGTCTTCCCCACACCCCGTGGCTCAAGTGACGCAGTACGTTGTATATCAGCAATACACATGTTGTGTGTCCCTGCTGGGAGCCGCCACCCCAGCAGGTCTGGCAAGGGGACCCCATTGCCATGTCCTTGCCATCACTCCTCTTTACAGCTTCTTCCAGGGATTTCTTCACATCAAGGGCTGATCTGGGCCAGAGCCAGAGATGCAAGGCTAAGCACTTTCCCCTGCTGTCCACTAAGCCACAGCTCTAAGCCAAGGTATCAGAAACACTGCACAAAGCCTTTACGTGTCTATCAAGTTTTTACTGAGTCTCCAGTTACTATCGTTTTTATTTTGCTGTCATCCCTTTTGCCTATGTCATGTTGCAGTCTTCTGGATTCTTGCAGAAATGGAGCTGGCTTAAAAACTTATCCATGCCAGTTTGCAAAAATCACCTCTTGCTTCTGGATCGGCTGAGATGGCCTATCATGCAGGGCTAAACAAGAAAGCAGGTTCATTCTCCTGATTTGTGGGCATGGGAAATAAATAAATGCTATTTACCTGAAGTGGATTGACTCCATCTATGTGCATTTACCCAAAATTGCATCAGTGTGAGATTTCACAGAACAAATGTCAAGGAATCAGGTCTCTTTCTGAACTGCTATTTCTGGTGTCACTGACAAAATTTTCTAGGACAGTGGCTATCTCTGGTAGCTGCGCACTCAAGAGACCAGAAGACTGTTTAGGACTGTGGTTATTTTCTCTGGGATATTTGCTGAGCACAGTTCATGGTGACAAGTGCCTGGGGCTGCAGGGAGCTCAGCACATCCCCAGGTACCAGCCCTGCTCAGTTGCTCCCATCTCTGCATCTATACGGATGGATTTAAGCAGACTTCTGGTTCTGCTCTACCTGCTGGTTGATTTGTGTGCACTCAGGTGATGGCTGAACCACACCACAAGGCAACTCGTGGAGGTACAGCTGGTTTTGCACTTGTCCATGGGCAACCTGACAGCATTAGACTGCCCGCGTGCTGTTGTGAGCGTGAATACTCTGCCATTTTAGCCAGTGCCCTCCTACTGCTCCCCTGTGTTCCTCATCTGCCCAAGCCCTCCTCTTTCTACTACACTGCCAAAGGGAGAACTGCCTTTGCTCTGTGGTTGCTCCTTGCTTGGCACTGTGGCTCCCAGTGCACAACAAAGACTGTCAGCTCCTGCAATAAGAATATTAACCAACTATTACTGCTGACATTGCTGAGGCAAGAGAAGGTTTAACCTATAGGTCTTAAATGGACTGAACAGCCCAGCCTGCTGTGTCCTGTCATTAAGAGAGACATAATGAGAACAAAGAAATAAGATACAGCACTGTGGAGTTAATATGTTTATCTGGCCAAAGAGCAAGAGTGTCAGGAACCTCGAGCAAGGTTTGTAGATGTCACAGCAATACAAAGAACAGTAGTTGTAACGGTGCACAAAAGCACTCTTCAAGAGGAAGACAACTTGTCCCCTGTCTCTGTGGAAAAAGGGTTCCCTTACAATCTGCTTCAGATGCAAAAGACTTCAAAAGCAACAAGAAGGGAGGCAATGCATTAAGGGAATGCCATTTGGTCACAGCAAAATTGTGCACACCTGCACCTGGATGGTATGAGATTCCTTATTGGTGTTAGGTATTTGTATTCATTGCAGGTGTATATACCCTGTGGCATTAAAGGTATGAGCAAAGAGAGGATATGTCAGGAGCTGTTAAGCTTAAAACATATTTTTCTAATAAAATTGCTTTGTCTGGGACATACTATCTTACTTTACTAGGTTAGGTATAAGCCTACCACAGACATCACTATACTCACTACTTTGGTGATGGAAGTAAAACAAGAAGTAATGTTTTCGCCTGTTTTTCTTATGTAGAAACTGAACATTACAAAATTAAATTAAGTTGATTCAAATTTAAGCAAATCAACTTGAAAAACAATCAAAGAAAGTCAACAAAAGAGATAAATAGAGAGGAGAGGCATACCAGATCCCAGAAAAATCCAAAAGGCACTCTGAAAAGCAGTGTACAGCAGTACAGATCCCTCATAACATAGCCATAATCTGAGAAAAATCAATAGTAGTCTAGCCATTTCCACTGCCATCTTGATGAAGGCTGTACATGTAGGTGTCTGTAGGTGATGTGATTTACTGTGTCCTAGGGAAAAATTGGGCACGAACATCTGTGTTTGAAGCTAGATCCAGGATCTATGCCTGAGTCCCTGAACAGCAAGGTTGGACTTTCAGAAGTGCTGAGCCTCATTTGGACCTACTAGAGTAACCAGCATTGGAAAATGAGGCCAGTTCCCTCTAAAGTCAGTTGTGCTGTAAGGTGCAAAAGCTCAGCTCCTGCTTCTCTCTTATAAATATAAGTCCTGGCACTTCACTGCATTTTACCTGGAAGGCAGCCAGCCATCAAAACAGAGCTTTACCCAAACTTAATGTCCATGACAGTAGACCCAGTGGAAGGACTTTTTGTCTTGAAATATTTGGAAAAGTCTTTTTTTAATTTGAAATATCTCATTTAAATGATTTTTAAATTAAAAATATTAACCATTTGCTATATCATGCTGGGTAGGTACTATGGTAGCAGTTAGAGGCAGAACGCTGAGGACCCCTGCACAGGCTCAGCCCCACTGTTCATAGGGAGGTGGTGGGAGGGCACAGCCAGAGGTGCGGGCATTTACTGCCAAGGGGATGCCTTCTGGAGGGCAATGGGAAAGGGAGACCAGATCAAAGATGACATAGGACTTCTTCGCAAAGACAAAAATAGAAGAAAGAGGAAGAATACATTTGAAATTGAAAGACACTTTGAACAACACAAAGGAAGGTGGGGGAGAGAGGATTTGGCTTGGCTTTCACTATTTCAACTTTCTGCTGTGATACAAGATACAGAAAAATTGTGAAAGCTTAAAAATTCCCACAGGTTGAGAAAAAAAAATCTGCCCCTGTCTAGTTATTAACATCTCTGTGTCATGAACTCAGATCAATACCACTTGTCTGCAATGGCAGCTGGTTCTGACTTTTTAACTCTTAATGTCAGGCCTACCTTCCTTCTAGTCTAAACCTTATCCCCAAGCCTTTGCTGGGAGCAGAGGCACAAGTGACGGCGGATAGGGCGACGTGGGGAAGAGCGTGCCCTGCTAGCCAGCTGTGCTCAGTCCAGACCCACTCTGGCTCTCACTAAAGGAGGTATTAGAGCTTCCTATAGGCAGATTTAGGAAGGAGTTTCATATGCCTATGCATCATGAGTGGTGGTCAGTGCAAACAGACACTTCCACATCAGGTAGCATTCAGGACTTCTCAGAAAAATGCAGTGTGGGACTTATGTCCAGGAGCACTGAAAAAATTAATGAGGAAGCTATTAATGTCATTTAATTATACATCCTGTTGAATGTAACTTTCCATTCAGTATATAAAGTTTTAAAGCTATCTTTAATGGGGATAGGATCTAAATCGGAAGTGATGCTGCTGGTATAACGATCTGATAAAATGAAAAATCTAGAGTGTTCTATTTTTCTTGTCTTCAACAAGGACTTTTCTATAAATTAATATAGCTACAGACCATGAGCCTTGTGCCACTTCAAGGAGTTTCTTTACTGAAAAGGCTGTTTTATAACTCTCCACATAGAGGAATCAAGCAAAAGCTTAAGGCAGCTGGCTGGGCTCAGTGTACGAGCATAAAACAAGACTGTGACAAAGCAGTAGCTACTAAAGGTTAACAGGGGCTCAAGGGGATGCTGGACAAGTACCCAGGAAAAAAAAAAAAAAAAAAAAGGCAGAGGCACATTTAAGTCAGGATATCCCCTGAGCTGAAGTAGTCAAGGTTGGGAGAGAGGTTGGGGAATATCATATGGCCTGCTACTCCCCTGTGGACACTGCTTCTATTGATTTTCTGCAGCCTATCCTCAGCAAAAAGAATTGTTTCCTCCCCTCATTCCCCAAAATAAAGAACAGAGACAGGGAGGATTCAGGGAAGAAAAAACCTCTGGAGAAAAGGCACGTGATCTCAGCACAGACTATGTTTCTGGTTAAAGATGTTCTCCTGCAATATGGAAGACCCAGGTAAAAATCCTTCCTTACTGTTGGGTAAAGAACTTGAACCCTGAATCCACCACAGTCAAGAATGGGAGCCCCATCTTTGGACTACAAATTCCCTCTTTTACATGTGTGTTTTCCCCTTATGGTTTTCACGATGAACATGAAATGCCTTCAGTAAATTTTGCTGCAGAAGTGGCAAATTGCGGTAATCACAAAAATTTCTGTTAGACATGAAAACATTTCTAGACTTCTTCTACTAGTGGTGATCTGATACAACTGACCTCCCAGATACAGGTAACTTGAATGAAGTTTTGCATAATCTGGATTTCCCCTGTGAAACCACACCATGAGATTGCAGGCCCTCCGCATCTTCCTTGCGTTGTCCAGGACAGTTGCTGTGATAATGTTGTCCATGTCTCTGGTCCCTAGTAGTCTGAGCAGCACTTTTTATTGGAAGCACACTAGATGACTGCAATGAAAAATTCCACTCCTGCAATGCTGCCAGGTGTGTCAGGAAAGAGGTTTATTTTAGTTGCCTTTGAATTTCCCCATACATATCAGAAGTGACCACAGGGTCTTATGGTCACCTGGCTATGGCATATCTGCTTTCCTAGCTTTGATTCCAGATTGGGTCAAATGTGTCCTGAGGGAAACTTTTGCAGTGATATGACCGCTTTTACATATGAGGTTGTCTTGGTCCACTCATCCTATCTCACCAGTCTTCACAGGCAGATCATATGCCTCGCTCTGATTGTTCATCCTCCCAACAGAATGACTGGCATGAACACTTGCATTTTGTTGGTTTATATAGCTTGTTCTCAGAGTCTTTCTAACCTCTGTCTTGAAATTGCCTCATTACTACCTTGATTGATGTTTTTTGTGTCATTCAGTATTTCTTTCAAGTTGATGTCATATTTTTGGTGAACTGCCACACTTCGTGCTACAATGTCCCTTTGGAAAAGAAGCCAGCTAGGTACATCTCAGTCTCCTGAAGCACATATTTAAATGCCAGCTCTACAACATCATAGAATCATAGAATCACAGAATCATAGGATGGTTTGGGTTGGAAGGGACCTTAAAGATAATCTAGTTCCACCCCTTGCCATGGGCAGGGACACCCTCCACTAGACCACATTGCCCAAAGCCACGTCCAACCTGGCCTTGAACACAGAGATCCCACAGAGGGGGCCTCCACAACCTCTCTGGGCAACCTGTTCCAGTGTCTCAGCATTTCTTCCTTATATCTAATCTAAATCTATTCTCCTTCAGCTTAAAGCCATTACCCCTTGTCCTATCACTCCCTGCCCTTGTAAACAGTCCATCTCCATCTTTCCTGTAGGCCCCTTCAGGTACTGGAAGGCTGCTATAAGGTCTCCCCAGAGCCTTCTCTTCTCCAGGCTCAACAAGCCCAACTCTCTCAGCCTGTCCTCATAGGAGAGGTGCTCCAGCCCTCTGATCACCTCAATGGCCTCCTCTGGTCTTGCTCCAACAGCTCCAGGTCTTTCTTGTACTGGGGACCCCAGTACTGCAGGTGGGGGTCTCACAAGAGTGGAGGGGCAGAATCACCTCTCTCAACTTGCTGGTCACACCTCTTTTGATGTAGCCCAGGACATGGTTGGCTTTCTGGGCTGCTGGCACACTGCCTGCTCATGTTGAGCTTCTTGCCCACCAACACCCCCAAGTCCTTCTCCTCAGGGCTGCTCTCAATCCATTCTCTGCCCAGCCTGTAGTTGTGCTTGGGACTGCCCTGACCCACGTGCAGGACCTTGCACTTGGCCGTGTTGAACTTCATGTGGTTTGTACCTCTCAAGCCTGTCAAGGTCTCTCTGGATGGCATTCCTTCCCTCCAGCATGTCAACCAGACTACACAGCTTGGTGTCATCGGCAAACTTGCTGAGGGTGCACTCGATCCCACTGTCTGTGGCACTGACAAACAGTGCTGATCCCAATACTGACCCCTGAGGAACACCACTTGTCACTGATCTCCACTTGGACATTGAGCCGTTGACCACAACTCTGAGTGCGGCCATCCAGCCAATTCCTTATCCAGCAAGTCATCCATCCATCAAGTCCATGTCTCTCCAATTTAGAGACAAGGATGTCATGCAGGGCAGTGTCAAATGCTTTGCACAAGTCCAGGTGGATGATGTCAGTTGCCCTTCCCTTGTCCACCAATGCTGTAACCCCATCATAGAAGGCCACCAAATTTGTCAGGCATGATTTGCCCTTAGTGAAGCCATGTTGGCTGTCACCAGTCACCTCCATATTCTCCATGTGCCTGAGCATAGTCTCCAGGAGGATCTGCTCCATAATCTTGCCAGGCACGGAGGTGAGACTGACCAGCCTGTAGTTCCCTGGGTCTTCCTTTTTTCCCTTTTTAAAAATGGGGGTTATGTTCCCCCTCTTCCAGTCAATGGGAACTTCACCAGACTGTCATGAATTCTCAAATGTGATGGAGAGTGGCTTAGTAACTTCATCCGCCAGTTCCCTCAGGACCTGCATCTCATCAGGTCCCATGGACTTGTGCACCTTCAAATTCTTTAGATGGTTTCGAACCTGATCTCCTTCATTCTCCCAGTCCCTGCCTTTGTCTTCTGTGACCTGCACAGTGTGGCTCAAGCACTTGCTGGTGAGGTCTGAGGCAAAAAATTCATTGAGTACCTCAGCCTTCCCCATATCCTGGGTATCCAGATCTCCCGTTTCATTCTGGATGGGACCCACATTTTCCCTAGTCTTATCACTGGCATACCTATAAAAACTTTTCTTGTTACCCTTGATGTTCTTTGCCAGATTTAATTCTATCAGGGCTTTAGCTTTCCTAATCTGGTCCCTGACTCCTCAGACAATTTCTCTGCATTCCTTCCAGGCTACCTGCCCTTGCTTCCACCCTCTGTAGGCTTCCTTTTTATGTCTGAGTTTGTTCAGGAGCTTCTTGTTCATCCATGCAGGCCTCCTGGTGGTTTTGCCTGATTTCCTCTTTGTTGGGATGCGTCACTCCTGAGCTTGGAGGAAGTGACCCTTGAAGACTAACCAGCTTTCTGGGGCCCCTCTTCCCTCCAGGGCTTTGTTCCATGGTACTCTACCAAGCAGGTCCCTGTAGAGGCCAAAGTCTGCTCTCCTGAAGTCCAGGGTAGTGAGCTTGCTGTGCACCCTCCTCACTGCCCTGAGGATCTTGAACTCCACCATTTCGTGGTCACTGCAGCCAAGGTTGCCCTTGAGCTTCACATTCCCCACCACCCTCTCCTTGTGGTAAGAACAAGGTCCAGTGTGGCACCTCTCACCGTTGGCTCCTCTATCCCTTGGAAGTCTCATCAATGCATTCCAGGAACCTCCTGGATTGCCTATGCCCTGCTGTGTTGTCCCTCCAACAGATATCAAAATGATTGAAGTCCCCCATGAGGACCAGGGCTTGTGAACGTGAGGCTGCTCCTTTTTGTTTATACAGGGCCTCATCTGCTTGGCCTCCCTGGTCAGGTGGCCTGTAGCAGACCCCCACTATGATGTCCCCTGTCCCTGTGCTCCCTTTAATCCTGACCCGTAAGCTCTCAGTCTGCTCCTCATCCATTCCCCAGCAGAGCTCCATGAACTCCAACTGGTCATTGGCATAGAGTATCATATCAGTAGAATGTGATGAAAGCTTCCATAAGCTGATAGTAATGGCTTTTTGAAAAGCTATCTAGTCATTCATAGTCTCCTTTTCTTTGAAGGTGTACCACACTTGGACACACTGGATGTATTTCCCATCTACTTTTCACATGTACATGGCCATGCGAGCCCCGCCCTCCGTGTGGCCTTCAACACAGAAGTCACTTACTGCCATTTCTGCAGCCTTTGTCACATCTTTCTCTACACATCCCAATATTTTAGGATGGGTAGGCAGTCTCTGAGGTAGGGGATAGCTAATGTATTGGGTCTGGCTGAGATGGAGTTATTTTCCCCCACGGCTGCCTCCATAGTGCTGTGTCATGTATTGGTAGCAAGCAAGGTGTTGATAACACACCATTGTTTTGGCTACTGCTGAGCAGTGCTGGCACAGCATCAAGGCTGTCTCTCCATCATCCCCCTCCTCCCACCCCCTTTAGGCTGGGAGTTGTCAAGATCTTGGGAGGAAACACAGCCAGGACAGCCAACACAAACTGACCAAAGGGATATTCCATACCATATGACATCTGCTCAACAATAAAAACTAAGAGAAAGGAGGAGGAAGGAGGCACATGTTATTTATGACATTTGTCTTCTGGAGCAACCACTATGCGTACTGAAGCCCTGCTTCCTGGTAAATGGCTGGACATGACCTGCTGATGGAAAGTAGAGAATAAATCTTTCCTTTTTCCTTTGCTTCCACACACGGTCTTTTTCTTCTGCTTTATTAAACTGCCTTTACCTTGAGCTGTGAGGTTTTTCCATCTTAATTTTCTCCCCTCCCTGTCCTGCTGAGGAGGGGAGTGATAGAGCGGCTTTGGTGGACAACTGGTGTCCAGCCAAGGTCAACCCACCACAGCCATGTCGGGGTAACCATATACCACATTTGTGTAACAGTCATCATGAAAGTTTACTTACACCTAAGTAAACTAAGTAAACTTTTTCCGGGGGAAAAAAAGTATAGCTAGTTTATGCTAATGGTCTGTAAACGGACTGAATCCCTTTAGTGTGGATATGTGTTTTATCACTTCTGCCTTCCCAAGGTCAGGTCATGGACCTTGCATGGTCAGTGGACTCCTATATGTGACACCACTTCCAACTGTAGTCCTGCATCCCTGGATGGTCCCAGAAGACAGTAGGGATTTCTGCCATGATTCACAGCAGCCTTCCCCAAGCTATCATTTTATCTGTGCCACCAGAACACCATCCGATATGATGCAGCTTCCTAAGAATCTTGTTTGTACATCTTTCTGGTAACACTGAAAGTCTTGCCCTTAGTTTTTATCCCAAGTGTCATTCTTTGCCATTTCTATCAACCTGATGACATCCCAAATATGGTGAAGTAGCTCCAATGACATTTATTAATATCCATTGTTGGCACCGGTTGCCAATGTGTTTTGCTGATGTCAAGTCAGTTTATCTCTCCTTTTACGGGCCTTTGATGTTGAGCTCTTTTTAGTGCTTTGTTTGAAGCACTGAGGGTTTCTGGCAAATAGCTTGCCTGGTTTCTAAGCAAGTACCATGTTACTTGTCCAACTCTTGGCTTCTGTGACAATACAATCTCCTTTTCCATTCTCTTTGCGGCTCCCATTGTTAGTTGTTTTGCTCTTGTAATGGAATTGATTTTCTGGGAGTCAGCTCCTATAATATCCAAACTGTTTTATCTATTATCACATGTAACAAGTCTGGAAGACATCCCAGTCCATCAAAAAAATAACATGATGGTAATTTACTAGCCTTCTGGCTGCCTTGATGGAACAGAAGATTTAGTTCCTTCTGCTACACCTTCAGTTTGCCATTTGTCTATGAGAGGAACATTTCTTTGGGCTTCAGGGCTGTTAGGGTCATACATTATACTAAAAGCAGAGGGTCCTTTGTTCTTTTTGTTCTCTACCTGAAATCCCAGCCTTCCTCTTTCCCTGTACCCTGCCTTTAAGTTACACTATGTTTCTGGTTTTGTGAGCAACCCATCATATGATTTTAATTTTCTTTGTTTTGCTGCAATTTCACTTTCTTTCCTTGCAAAAGGCTGAGGGTGCCATAGGCCTTTGTGACATAAAACACCAAGCCATGTCCCAGTGTCTGTTTGGCTTTTAGCTTCTAGTTTATTTGTGGCTCTGGACCTTTTCTTGCATCCGGCACTCCACGGAGCTTTACAGACATCTTCTGTTCATTTGTGTGTTTTGTGGTTGGTGGTTTCCTTCGCTGTTTTGTGCTGCGCTGAGCCCATGGATGTGCAAGTACTCACCCCTTGGATGCCTGTTTGTTTCTGTGATTCTGCTCCTTTGTTTCCCTTGTTTGTACACTTTTTTCATCATGGCATTCAGAGTGTTTTCTCTGTAGTTTGTCTCCTCTGTATTTGGGCATGCTTTCCCTGTTTATGCCACCACATTTTCTAGCAGCTCCCCTTTGCCTATCCCATCTTTGCTCTGTCTTCAGATGGAAGATTGCCCACTAGCCTTGCCCAAGACTGTCAGTTTTGGTGGAGTTACATGGCTGCTTGGGTCATTCTCCTTTGAATGACATTGCTTTTCATCCTGATTATGAATGTAGCCCAAACTGCTTCACGTTTTATGAGCTGCTCCTTGCTCAAGCAAGTCTTTTTGCACGCATTATAATTTGATCAGTCTCTTGTTCTCTCTGTGAGTACTCCCACTGAAAAGATAGATTCTTAGTTTTATGTCTTTGAGGAGTCTAGTATGCTTTTTGAGCATTTGTAGGATTTTGGATGGAGCCTCCTAGTCTGCCGCTGCTGGATGCTGCTGATGCAGGTGGTGGCCTTACCCACCATGCTAATTTTATAGGTAGTTCTGAATTTTGCTTTCTTTTTCCGCCAGCCTCTTGCAATCTCCTAGTTGTTATAGCACAATCAAAAGAAAATAGTTTTGCCAAAAGTATTGGTAAATTCATCCCTTTTCAAGAGCATCTGCTTGGGAACAGGAAATTGGTTGCTACCACAAAAGCCATTTTCTTTCTTTGAGGAGGATTGCTTGCACCGTTAGGAGCACTTTGGAGTTTTTTTGTTTTTTCTGTCCCTGATTTGTGTGCTCTATTGGGAAGTCTTCTGTCATTGTCAGCGGTATTTTCTTGAAAAATGGCTACGCCTGAATAAAGACCACAGTCCCCTTCTTCTCCCTCAACCGAGCGACTGATTGCCAAATTGCTATAGCTTTGTAAAAAGAATGAATAATGACTGCACCATCTTCTCTTAGGACAAAATCTACGGGGAAAATTGCAGGTATTATTCTAAACACTACAATATGCTTCAACCTGCTCATAACTGGGCAATTCAATGCTGTCAATAATTTAACAATGCCTCGCCAGGAAACAGTTTTACCTCTTTGCCTACTGTATAGTCCATGTACCAGCTGTCTGTACAGTCTATATTACAAATGTGGGGGACAACATTACACAACAGGTTCATCCACAGTGTTCTGCTAGAAGTGCTATGCATTGTGCTTAAAAATATGCTAAGCATAATTGAAAAAACAGTATAAAGTGCATCTTTTTGATAAGAGGGGGAACAAAAGGCAGAGTGCCTTCTGTAAGAAGTTCTTCCCACTTTGCAGGAAATTGTTCCATTTCCAGGGAAAAAACGTGTGTTACAGAAATTCTTTCCCAAATCTCTATGATAAATCATGTTGTGATTAGAGTGATGTAGTCACATTCATGTAATGCAGGGAATTCCTCCTACATTTCATCTGGTTAGCAAAACATTAAGGTTGCCATGCTGCCATGCATGTGTTGTGTGACATTCCTAAAGTGCAGGGTATGAATAGCTATTTAACGACATATCATTCCTCATGCTTAGGCCCTGATCTGTTGTAGGGTGTTGCTGCTCCGCTGAAGGCAGCAGGCTCAGGGGTCTGAAGAAATCAGGCAAGTTTTATGGAATCAGCAACTCAGCAGAGCCTCTCAGAGAAACACTACAGCTCTTTTGCCTGTATGAAACCACAAGTACCAACAATCTCCCATGTGCTCTGCACATAACTCTGTGGTAGCACCCACTTTCTTGTTGGGCTGAACTCCTCAGCTTCTGACAGCAGACCTAGCCTTTCAGATAAACTTGACTGTAATCTGGTGTAATCTTGCTGGTTGCTGGTGAATCAGCCCCCTTGGGCAGGCTTCCTACGCACCACCTAAGCCTGGTGAGCAGATAAGCACGTTTGTGGGAGACTGTGGCATACAGCCGCCTACTCCAACTGAGAGAGGTTTTCTGGGTTGGTTAGTGTTTGGTGTAAGTTAATGTTATTTTGATTGTTTATGTCATAGCACTGTTGGCACAGCTGCTTAGGAAGGAGAAGGTGGGACAACAGGTTCCCACCAATGGCCATTGTCCTTGTCAGAGCAAGAAGTACATGGTGGAACAAACCTTACCAAGCCTCTGGAGGATGTTCACCTCATGCTGGACCCTCTTGACACTCCTCCTCTGCTTATCAGCAGGAAAAAAACTTTGTGATATTCAGGGCATGCACTTCTATGCCTGTAAAATTTTCTCTATAGTCTATAGTCTGGATTACAAATGCCAGGCAAATTATAATAATATCTCTACTGCTTTTAGATATTGATCCCTCAATCTCCTCCATAAAGAAAATAACAATTACTGTAAAGAATATTGGAGATTACAGCTAAGCCTCAGGAGCCTTCCAGATACAGCGGCAGACTGGGAGACGGGCTTATCTTCCAACTCATAACCCAAACAAGCTCCTGAATGTGCATTGTACATAGGAATAGATGAAAATGCTCTGGAGGAACAGAGCCAGGAAGAACAGTGCTGAAGGTAGATAAGGTCAGACCAATTCTGGTAATAAAGGCTAATTAGTAAATCAGCAATGGAGTGTTTCAATAACGTAGGCTGCATTGCATCAGAAAAAGGAAAGACAGTGTGTACCACATGTCTGAGGGGATGGAAAAACCCCGAAGGGATGAAGTCAGGAGGACTGAAGAACTACCTTTACTTAACCATTGAAGGGCTGGGTATGAGACTCATCTCAGACATGGTTTTACTCACTCAGTTTTTTTTTTCACTGCTGGGGACCAAAAAGATTCCAGGTGGAGTTTACCTGGAAAAGAAGGAGCATGAAAAAGATGCAGTTGGTCTTAGAGATGGGTTTAGATTGACAGTTACTGTCCCAGCGAAAGCTCTAGCCTCACTTAAAAAACATTTTCAAAACAAAAGCAAAAGGTCATTTAAGTGTTTGAAAATGTAAGTATAATATGTTCTGTTGCAATGAAGAGGAGAAATATTAATGTCATTGTCTGAAGAAAGATGAAGTATGAATTATACAAGTCATAGCATAGGTCCATATCAGATTTTGCATCAAATGTTATGGAGAGTAAAAATGTAGTACTATAAGAATATTTCCAACAAAAGTAAAAGTGAACAAATGAATAATTTACAAGTGTATGCCATTTATGTTTGCCTTTGCATGTCAACAGACCTGACTTTTCACACTGAGAAGGAGTGGGAGTGAGAACAGCAACATTTCTTTTGCTTTAGATTGCAGTGGCATTTTTATGAAGCCCCCGCATGCGAGCCCTCCCTGTGAGGGCTGAGATGCAGCTGCTCAGATCTGTGGCTGTAAAGTAAGAATGAACGACAATATTTAGTCTTCTGTTAAGAGGTGGCTCTTCAGCACCTGTGGAGTTGCAGAGACCTCAGCGAGGAGAGGCTGATGGTCGCACTGTGATTCCCTCTGCTGTGAGCGCTCGCAGCACTACAGACATGATGGTGGTGCACAGCACCATGGGGAGACTCAGCCCAGAGACAAGGGTGGCTCTTCTCACCCTTCACATCATTGCCACTGGCATGGTAGCTACAGGTCCTGCTTCTGGATCTGGATCCCAGTGACTGAGCAAGGCTCTGCCCTAATAAATAGCAGAAGGCTGTCCCTTCCCCATGGATTTGCTATTTATTTTTCATCAGATATGAAGGCTAGGAAACCCTACAGACTAGGGATATCAGGAGGAGTGAAGAGCTAATGAAATGGTGAGATTATGTAGGGCAGAAAATCTTCAGTACGAACAGGTGGGAGTGACAGGATTTCAAGACAGCCTTTTCAAAGCTCTTCGTCTTTTGTTTGTTTTTATTAAGCCCTAGGTAACATCAGTTATTAATTAACAGATGAAATAAGGAAGCTTTTGTTAAAAAATCCACAATCTTCATTCCTTTTCACTCAAACCGCTAAATGCTCCTGAGACCTCCCCTTCTGCTCCAGCGAACCCAGAAGACCAGAATGCCACTTCCAGTATTTTTAATATGGTAAATTTGCAGACCCTTTTTTAGCTACCGCCTGCCTCTCCTCCCCCTCTACCTGCCTGTAACAATGCTATAAAACATGGCCTCTCCCCCAAAATTTATAGGGCAGTTCGGACCAATATAAATCAAATACATGCTACCTACAGCAGTCTTGGTGCGCATTATTGTTGCGAAATGGGAACTGGTCAGACCTATATTTAATAGAGATACATGAATTTGGAGGGATTATTTTACAGTATTGATCTGATGTTGATCTATAGTAGAGTTGGCAGGGAGGGGTTTTTTGATTAAAGTTTTTCAGGGGAAATTGATGATTTATTGACTCATGAATGCTGTCCTGATCTTAGCAATTTAAACTCTTCTTTCAAATGACTAGTCTGGAGAAAAGCTATCATTCCCATCTTGCAAGGGGACAAGCCAAGATCTTGATGGCAGAGCCATCATCCCAGGGATGAGGATATTTGTCTGGGCAGCAGCTGAGGTGGCAAGCTACAGGCTCCTGACTGTGATGGGTGCTCCAGCCTGGACCCGGGGGCACTCCAGCTGTAAGCACACCCCGTTCTTGGGCTTTTTCTGAGGAGATGCTCAGCAGCAGGGGAAAGCAGGTACTATGGCGACAAGTCTCTCTTTCTCCTTTCCACACAACCTTTGTGTTCAGTAGGCTCAGGCTATGTGTGTGACAATGAGCTGCAAAGTGGAATAAGTGGGAGGATGTAAATTTTGTGAATTCCAGGAAGAGTTAGTCATGAGTTTCTCCCTGGACAGCATTATCATTTGGATGTCTACCCGCCAGGAAAAAAAAAAAAAAGCGCACGGATTTAGAAGCTTTTATTGGAAAATCAGATTCAGAAGAACTTACCCTGTCAAATGACAAGTTGTGAGTAATAGTGGTGCCTGACAGTTGAGTTCTGATGCTTACAGAGACATTTAGGCTACCTCTATGCAGTCTTTATGATCCATGAAGGGAGCCTGGGGCCTCTGATCAGCTGGTGAGGGATGACTCATGCTCATGCTCTTCACGATCAGCCCCCCTGGAGCAGACTGACTGCAGCAAAACTCAGAACAAACCTTGTCACAGTCCCCATCCCAGAGCCTTTCAAATTCATTCAATAACATGCCCCTGTAGCTTCACTCCTCATTGTCCGTGCTACACTCTCTGAAGGGCTACAACAGAGCATGCAAAAAAAAAAAAAGGCAGCATACCTTCATTGTTACTCCCTGGCAAATCTGACCCTCAGCCTGTTCCTGCCCCACTTGCACCAGCAGCTTTTTGGCACATGATGGCAGAAGCCCTTCACTGGGATGGCCCCACCCTGGGGGAGCCCAGCTTGATGACTTGAGTGAGGGTACCACCAGAGAGGGCGTAACTCTGGCTCCTAGATCTGCAGACCACACTTGCTTTTAGCTTTCTCCAACACAGCTCCACTTGCTAAACAACCTCATTTTTGATTGCAACCTAGGGCAGTCCTTCCCTTGATGGGGAAGGTTTCAGGTTATGGACACCAGTGTCTGTCACTGTTGGGACTAACCATGTGAGATTACCAACCCAGGATGCAAAATTCAGAAAGATGGAAGCCCACAGCTAAGATGCCTGGCTGGGAACTGGAAGCCGCCTTGGAGGCACATCACCACACTTCAAAGCCACTCCCATAGAAAAGGTGACAGACTTAACAGGGCCCTTGATTTAAGGATTGAAAAAATCCATTGTGGTCACATAGGTGATAGATGTTTGCAATGCTACCCTGCAGAGTCTGTGCACCCACATGGTCCACATTGCACAGCCAGGGTTACCCATTTTTGGTGAGGAGCTGCTGATAAGCTCCACATCCATGGTCCAGCCAGTAGGCCATAGCAGGAGAGTGCTGTTTTATACAACCTCAGTCACAAGGCTCATCCATGGACCTGCCTCTTGAATAAGAGGCAAATGCCTATTGCCACCTGTTCACGTGTAACTGCCTTAGTAACAAATAACCCTTGAGCCTGACTCACCCTCTGCCAACTCTCACCTGCTCCCAGAGGTTTGGTCTCCCTCTGGAGCACCATCTCATCACGGACATGAGGGATGAAGATCCAATGGTCAGGTGGCTCTTCCTCTGGTTCCTCCTCCTTAACACTGAGAGTCAAGGAGATGGAGATGGCAGCTGGGCTCTCTGGTCTATTTCGCTCAGGACAGAGCCCCTCCCAGACCAGAGGAACATTGAACATGGTACAGGAGAGGCGGGCTAGTGAAGACCTCCTCACCAAAGACTTAGTGCTGCCTGCACATTTACATGAAGTTGCACCAGACCTTTTGGTGTCTCTCTAGCCTTGCAGAAAGCTGGATTCAACTTCTGAAATGCAAGCTGGCACAGCTCAGCACAGTGGCTGTATTTTGTTGTGCAAAGCTGCCATGCCATCTGGTGGGAGCTGCCTGGCTGATGGAGGCTAAAGGGCATCTGGGATGCCTTTGATCTCTTCAGCCACAGCTTGACCCTCTGTGCCTCTGCAACATGCTAGTTGTTCTTAGTGTACCAATTCAAGACAGATGTGTTTAGAGAAAGAGCCTTGACGACCCACAAGCATGGTGGTTTTGTCTTAGGAAAGCAGCAGTGTGTCGTGTATGCATGGAATGTGAGGGAGCCCAAGACTTATGTAGATAACGTTGACAGACTGGTGGGCTGAGCGGTGAACCCTTGCACAGCCCACATCCTTGCTGGCTGTGTGGAGCAGATCCTGGAGCAAAGTCCTCATCCACCAGTTCTGGGTTTCCACTTGGGAGGAATTAGTTGGTCCACGAAACAAAGAAGCTCAGGAGCAAACTAGCATATATGCTGGGTGGGTAATCATCACGGCAGGACTGGAGGGACCAAGGTCCAGAGGAACCCATGGAGAAGTGCCGCCTTTAGTACTCTTCACCCTCCTTGAAAATCTGGAGTCTCCAGTCCCTCACAAGCTAGCAATGCCTTAACTGGAAAAAAGCTCAACTATTCCTGCTTTGAACATACTTGCGTGAGGGGTGGGATGGAAATATTCCTTTTAACAATGACCCGAAGACAATGTACATATATGGTCTCCTTATCCTGGAGAGTTAGCAGAAGCACTGCCCCCTCCCTGAGCCACGTTCAGCTGGGGATTTCCAGGAGGACAGAGAGCTTTCCTTTCAGTCTTTCTGGTGAGTCCACCCAGTGAGCTCATGGTTTCCCCCCTGACTCAGCTGTATTCCTGCCACCCACCCAGCTGGGACCAGGGTCACTCATTAACCCCCTCCGCACCTCCGGGTGCAGCTGGGGTGGCTCAGCAGAGGTGCTCCTTGACTAACTGTCCAGGCTTTCTGGCACTTGGTTAAATTCCCAGAAATCCAAGTGACCAACACAGCCTGACCAAACATGCCACTAATCACAGACCCTCCCCAGGGCCACTTGTCATCTGCTGCTCCTTTACTTTCCTATAATTAAATACCCTATCTAATTTCTTCTCATTGTTTCACTCACAGCATTAAGAGCTGCTCTAGAGTCTAGAGCTGTACCTGAAGACTACCCAATGCTGCACAGCGAGGTGCCTTTCTCCCGTCTTTACTAAAACAGGCTCCTGCCCTCAACAAACCATTTCCTGACACTATACGCTTGGCTATATTTGTTATATTGGATGATATTATTCAGAATCACATACTGTATGTGCAAAGCATTACATTTTAAAACAAAGCAAGTACAAGGTATTCAAATGCAAGAACAATAACTTTTTTTAAAAAAGAAAGCCTAGCTGGAAAATTGTATTAAAGGACTTGTAGTAAAAGTCAGCTGCTGGGTGGGAAGTGCAGGTGGCATTTTCTGAGTCATTATTGAGCCAATTTACCAGCATGATGAGAAGGGGTCATAGCACTTTATCATATAGAAAAGAGATAAAATTGAGATCTTTATCACATGGTACTCATTAGTTTTGACATATAAATTATAGTTATTTTTCTTAGGTGCAGTCAGTAGGGTTTTTAATGACTTTTACTTTGTTTCTGGGAGAAACCACATCTTAGCCTAAGTTGTAATTTTGATTTCAAATGTAATAAAGTGAGGTAAGTGCATGCAACGCTGTTGTCAACTGCAGCAGGCATCACTTAATGCACAAGTTTCACCATGGGAAGGACAGTAAGGGGACAATGCTGTTCTCTGGTGCACCAGAGAAGATACTGCATAACTGCAATCACTGCAAAGTGGCAAATGTTATTTTAATGACGCCCAGCTTGGTAGTTTCCCAAGGGTGAAATCAATATCTTGATGATTGAACTGAAGCTACTGTTCTATTACTGAGAACATATGTATGACCTCATTGACAATACTCAGAACATTGAGCTGAGAAAGGGAAATCTCCCTGTTGAAAGATTACATTCAAATTCATCTGCAATATAGAAAAGACATGTTCATTTAGATAATGCTAGAAAACAGCAACAAAGTAGACATAGCTAAATATTCATTAGCTGCAAGGTTCCTTCTGCTGCTTTTGAGCATAAGCAGTAAAAGGTCACGCTGTGTCTAATTGAATTGCTTTGTATTGCGCTAATCTACCTAATGTCCTGTTTGCAAATATAGCATCATCTTAAGCACTGTGTGCCATGTGGGCTAACATTCAAATTGTGCTCTTTTTTGCACTTGTGCATTTTGTAATTAACTAACTGTGGTATCAGAAAACTGTTGGTCCATTTGTACCCTTAAACTCCTATGAATGGACTACTTGTTACTGAATTCTTTCCTAAAGTCTTATATTTATCTCACATCTTCAGAATTTTTACTTGCAAAAAACCCTATTCCATTTGAATCTGGAGGACACCTCTTGCAGCTGATGCTAGAAACTTTAATTCTGATAATAAGAGTCCAGTTTTCTTCCTTCAGCTCAAAGCAGGGATTATATTTACAAAGTGCTTTCTGAAACATGCAGGACTTCTGTAGTGAGGAAAACACTGGTTAATGTCCATATGAAAGTCAGGGTCCCAGAGAAGTTCTGTCCAGGTAGAACGACATGGTAGGGAAGGGAAATCCTGCAGGCATGTGCTGCTGACCTCGGTGTGTGATCATCTCTGAAGAATGAGGACTCATAGGCAGAAGGTACGGTGCTCTTCTCTTTTGTGACATGCACTTGACTTTGTTCTTAAGTTACCACTGTCACTTTAGCAGTCTCAACACCACTTTTGGCCCAAGCTTTTCCCTAAGGACTCATCAGATTTCCCACCTCACAAGGAAGAAGAAGATGCCTCCAGCCATCAGTAATCTAACATGGCATCTTGTTCCAAGCCTGTTTAAGTGAACGGTGATGCTTCAACAATTTGCCAACTTATGCAAAATTGATCTGGTCAGGTATGTTGTCAAGGAAAGGCAAGAAAACTGCAACTGAGACCAGCTAATGAACATAAATTTCTGGAAACTGCTTAGTAAGAACATCTTTACATTTACTTATATCTGTACTGTAGTACTTCATGTTAAAAGGTGGAGATTTTTTATCCTCCTTTTCTCACTAACGTACCTATAGAAGCTTTTCTTGTTGTCCTTGACATCCCTGGCCAGACTAATTTCTGTCAGGGCTTTGGCTTTCCTAACCTGCTCCCTGGCTGCTCGGACAGTTTCTCTGTATTCCTCCCAGGCTACCTGCCCTTGCTTCCACCCTCTGCAGGCTTCCTTTTTTTGTTTGACTTTGCCCAGGAGCTCCTCGTTCATCCATGGGGGCCTCTTGGTGTTTTTGCTTGACTTCCTCTTTGTTGGGGTGCATGGCTCCTGAGCTTGGAGGAGGTGACCCTTGAATATTAGCCAGCTGTCTTGGGCTCCTCTTCCTTCCAGGGCTTTGTCCCATGGTATTCTACCAAGCAGATCCCTGAAGAGGCCAAAGTCTGCTCTCCTGAAGTCCAGGGCAGTGAGCTTGCTGCGCACCCTCCTCGCTGCCCTGAGGATCTTGAATTCCACCATATCGTGGTCACTGCAGCCAAGGCTGCCCTTGAGCTTGACATCCCCTACCAGGCCCTCCTTATTGGTGAGAATAAGGTCCAGCATGGCACATCTCCTCGTGGGCTCCTCTATCACTTGGAGGAGAAAGTTGTCATCAGCACATTCCAGGAACTTCCTGGATTGCTTGCGCTCTACTGCATTGTCCCTCCAACAGATGTCAGGGTGGGTTGATGTCCCCCATGAAGACCAGGCCTTGTGAGCATGAGGCTGCTCCTATCTGCCTATAGAGGGCTTCATCTGCTCGGTCCCCCTGGTCAGGTGGCCTGTAGCAGACCCCCGCTATGATGTCCCCTGCCCCAGCGCTCCCTTTAATCCTGACCCATAGGCTCTCAGTCGGCTCCCCATCCATACCCAGGTGGAGCTCCATGCACTCCAGCTGATCACTGATGTAGAGGGCAATGTCCACTCCTCGTCTGCCCTGCCTGTCCTTCCTGAAGAGCCTGTACCCTTCCATCCCAACACTCCAGTCATAGGAGCTATCCCACCACGTCTCTGTAATGCCAATAAGGTCATAGCCTTTCAGGCGCACACATGTCTCCAGCTCCTCTTGTTTGCTCCCCATGCTCCGTGCGTTCGCGTAGAGGTGTTTCAGTTGTGCCCCCGATGAGGCTGACCTATTGGCTGGGGTGGCTGGAATTCTTTTGAACTTCCCAGTGTTACCCTGTCAGTTCCTGTTGCATCTGGAGCCCCTGGCTCATCTCCTCTAGGCTTCGAGCGTGCTGTAGTGCGTCCAGCACATCTCTGAGCAGCAGGCTGAGGGCCCTCGCTAGCGACCCGTCCCTCCAACCTGGGCACATCACCCCACAACATGTCACTGGCAAGCCTGATGTTATCCCCCTCCCCCTTCAAGCCTAGTTTAAAGCTCTGTCGATGAGCCCCACTAGTTCCTGGGCAAAGATCCTCTTCCCCCTTTGAGAGAGATGAATCCCATCACGGTTCATCAGGCCTGGTGCCGTGTAGGCCGTCCCATTGTCAAAGAACCCAAAGTTGTGGCATTGACACCAGCCACGGAGCCATGCATTTATGGACTGTGTCTGCCTGTTCGTCCCAACATTGCTGCCCTCAACTGGAAGGAGGGAGGAGAATATTACCTGTGCTCCCGAATCCTTCAGTGACTGTCCCAAGAGCCTGAAGTCCCTTTTGATCACTTTCGTGGTGCGTGTCTCTGCTTCATCCCCACCCACATGGAGGAGCAGCAGTGGGTAATAGTCAGAGGGGCGTACCAGGCTGGGGAGTTTCCTAGTGATGAGAAGGGACACATGATTTTGTAGAGAGAGTTGTTTCATAACTGCATTACCATACCTTTATTGGCTGATTGGTGACTGGTTTGAAATCACAGCAATGCCACTAGAGCTGCAATGTACAGGACTCGGTAGGTATCGTGCTTGGCTCACTGAAGTTGGTAGCATTTTGCTGTAATCCTCTCTGCAACCAAAATCATGCTCTACAGTGTTAAGTTACAAACAACTAGCAACAAAATCCAGGTAAGCATGCAGATGAACTTCTTTAACTTTTTCATATGAAAACTTTAAAAAAGAACATCAATAGTCATAGGCAACGGTTTAAAGTGAGAACACAGAAGCTGAAAATGGAGCTGGTATATGAAAAATAGTTGTAACTTCATTTGAACTGCAACAGCTATTCAACCATTTGTAACAGACACAGAACCCAAAATATCACCCAAAAATAATTGTAAGGAAAAAGTTTTCTTTTACTGGAAGTCACTGCTGCACCATGCTTAAAATGTATGTTTTGTAAACAATTTGCATTGTCATCTAAAAACCACTGTCTTGTTGACAGTCAGGAGTTTCACATATGGAAGCCAGCTCAGCCTAACAGTGAGAACTCAAAATGTCAGTCACTCCAGCTCAAAGTCAAAAGCACTCCATCTGCAAGTGTGTGTGTGTGTGTACTTTGTCAACTGCTCATAAAACATAAGTAGCTGGTTTAATAAAAATAAAAATTATAATACAGAACTCCCATACCAAATGCCAATGGTTGTCCGAGTGTCAAGGAAAGAAAATATTTCATTAAACATTATGTGAGTAGAAAGCGACCTGAATTACCCCTTGTGGTGGGTTGAGCCTGACTGGGGCCAGGTGCCCACCAGAGCCGCTCTCTCACTCCCCTCATTCACTAAACAGGGGAGAAAAGGCATAACGAAATGCTTGCAGGTCGAGATAAGGACAGGGAGAGATCACTCACTAATTGTTGTCACGAGCAAAACAGACCAAACTTAGAGAGGGAATTCATCTAATTTATTACTAGGCAAAACAGAGTAGAGGAATGAGAAAATAAAATCAACTCTTAAAACACTTCCCCCCACCCCTCCCATCTTCCCGGGCTCAACTTCACTCCCGGCTTCAACCTTCCCCCCCCTCAGCGGCACAGGGGGACGGGGAATGGGGGTTACGGTCAGTTCATCTCACGGTGTTTCTGCCGCTTCTTCATCCTCAGGGGGAGGACTCCTCTCATCGTTCCCCTGCTCCAGCATGGAGTCCCTCTCACGGGGTGCAGACCTTCAGGAGCAAACTGCTCCAGCGTGGGGTCCCCCACGGGGTCACAAGTCCTGCCAGCAAACCTGCCCTGGCGTGGGCTCCCCTCTTCACGGGTCCACCGGTCCGGCCTGGAACTTGCTCCAGCGTGGGCTTCCCACGGGCCGCAGCTTCCTTCAGGTGTCTCCACCTGCTCCGGCGTGGGGTCCTCCACGGGCTGCAGGTGGAATCGCTACACCCCCTCATCCTTCCTCCATGGGCTGCAGGGGGACAGCCTGCTTCACCATGGCCTTCACCACGGGCTGCAGGGGGATCTCTGCTCCGGCGCCTGGAGCTCCTCCTCCCCCTCCATCTGCACTGACCTTGGTGTCTGCAGAGTTTCTTACATGTTCTCACTCCTCTCTCCGGCTGCAAAAGTTCTCCCCCTCTAAGTGTTTTTCTTCTTCTTAAATATGTTATCACAGAGGCGCTGATTGGCTTGGCCTTGGCCAGCGGCGGGCCCGTCTTGGAGCCGGCTGGCATTGGCTCTATCAGACACAGGGGAAGCTTCTAGCAACTTCTCACAGAAGCCACCCCTGTAGCCCCCCCGCTACCAAAACCCTGCCACGCAAACCCAACACACCCCTAGATCATAGGATGATCGCAAAAATTAGGAGAGATCATCTTCATATCATCTAGTGAACTTAGCAGGTAACAACTCATCAGAGGCTTTTTGTCTAAAAGATTTTTCCATTTGAAAATGTCTTTTTTTTCCCCATAAAATACTTAAAGTGTAGCACTTTCAAAACACTTTGAAACAAAATTTGATAATCTTCCAAATAACATTTTCAAGACAGAATTTGTTTGGAATGCAATTATCTTGTTAACTGAAGATTTTAAAACCCTTTTTATTGCTTTACTCCTGTATTTCTTCACAAGTCAGTAGTTGTACATAATGTTATGCAACAAAGTACATATGCAAATAAATTAAAAGATACACAATCTAGAAAAAATAAACATTGCAACAAAAATATTAATTTAGGATTCACATTTCAGAGGAAATTTGAACATAATTGTATTTCTGAACAGAAATTAAAATAAATTTCGGGTATGGAAGTTTCTAAGAAGAAGCAGCTGAATTTCCATCGCTCTTGGTTAAGCTGTTCCTGCAGTTCCCAGAGGTCAGCACATTCACTGAGCTCTCTCTTTCTCTGCACCACAAACCCACACAGAGGAAAAGAGCAACGTCTGAAAACTTGTTCATGTTTGAAAAACTCATGTATATTCAGTCACCTTTGACTTTCATATTCACTTTCCACAGGCACTTGCACATTTTGAGTGTTAGTGTTGTGAATACTAAGGGAACCAGATGGTCACACTAGACATCACTCACCTCTCTGTAAATGTTAGAAATGTCAGTTATAGCTGAAGTACTTGTAAATAGGGAAATCATGTGAAAAGCAGTTTTTCTTAGGACTTAGAAGCATTTTCTTTGGATCTGATGGCTTTATGCCATTGGCAGTGTTTTGTGAGCCGTCAGGTCCTCACATGGGGCCTGTGGGTTTGTTGGGCAGTGACAAAATGATGGCTAATGTGAGCTGAGTGGGTGTGGGTGACAGGCAATAAATCTCTGCAGGGAATTTTGGCACATGTATGTCTGGCAGGTCTATTGTTATTAATGTTAAAAAAAAAAAAAATTAAACATCACCTAACTACTTAATCTGTAAAGTACGTATGGGCAGGAAAAATCTGAAAAGTCTTTTTCTCTCTCCCCCTCAGCTGAAGCCCCAGTACATTATAACTACCACAGGGAGAAGAAATATTTTGATTGAAATACAATATTCACAACTTGAACAATGTGTTCTTGCTGTATATTTGAAGTTTAGAGACTCTTCTCTGAAATTACTGGATTAAAAAGTGGACCATCATGTATAAACTATTTTTGATGCGTAAGTGTGAACAGTTCTGCAATGCTAAATAAGCTTACTGATTACTCCCTGGACAAAACAATTCAAAGTCATTTTCTATGTACTTCAGTACGTGCTGTCTGCTCCATTCTACATCATTGCTTTAAGCAATGTCACTTCTGAGATCTTGATGTGTTAATAACCACATGCAAGGAAAAAACCCTACCACCGCTGCAGTGGGTTGACCCTGGCCAGCAGCCAAACTCCTACCCAGATGCCAGCTCACTTCCCTCTCCCACAAGATGGGGAGAAAACAGAAGGTGAGGACACTCGTGGATCAAGATAATGAGTTTTTATTAGGGAAAGCAAAGCAAAAAGAGGAATTCATTCAGTACTTCCCACTGGCAGATGGATGTACTGCTACTTCCCAGGAAGTGGGGTCTCAGCAAGTGTAAGGCTTCCTGCGGGAGACAAGCACCATAACCACAAACATCGCCCTTTCCTCCTCTCCCTGAGTACTTATTGCTCAGTATGATGTCATGTAATGGTATGTAATATCTCTTTGGTCAGTTGGGGTCAGCTTTCCTGGCTGTATCCCTTCCCAACTTCTTGCCAACCCCCAGCCTACTTGCTGGGGTGGGGAGAGGGAGAAGTGAGAAAGCCTTGTCACTGTGCAAGCACTGTTCAGCAATAGTCAACACACCGGTGTGCTATCAACACAGTTTTAGCTACAAATCTGATATGGGCTGCTATGAAGAAAGTTAAGTCCACTCCCACCAGACCCAGCAGAACCTTGCTTGCCTGAAGTGTGCAAACTGCTGATTGTAATGGGGAAACCTAGATGCAAGAGAGCAGGAGCCTGCTGCAGAAGCACCCTTATACCACCATTTCTTCCCTACCATTTATTTCCCACCTGTAATATCATGTAATAGCACTGTAACATTTGCTTCATGTATGAAGTCTGGCTTGAAAATAGCATCTCTTAAATTACTCTGTCTTCCAAAACGCATTCTTTTTGCATGCCAGAACCTCAATCTTTATCTTAATATTAAGCAGCACTCTTGGGATTTCATGAACCTTTGTCAGCAGCATATGATTAAGAAAGAAAATTTAGCTGGTGTTCTGGGGAGATGGAATATGTCTTGTAACAGAACAGGGTCTCTGGCAGCTACAACGGTTCTGCCGGCAGGACTTATTAAAATCTAGTGTGAAACAGTCGGCTGTCCTGGCAAGTGTGACATGGGAGGAAGATACAGCCATCAGTCAAATAGTATTTTTACAGAATATTTTTCCACATTGCAAGCAGACATATTGGACAAGTAAAATTTACCCAAACTGATGTGGAAATCAATGTAACACTAAATCATGCTATGGAGAATGCTGCTACAAGAGTTACAAATGGTCACAGAACTACCCATTTCAGTGGTTTTATCCCTCATAGCAATTTTGGGCAGTACAAATACAAAATGCCTACCTGCTCTGCCTTGCACATACTCCCATCCCCAAAGGCAGAAACTATCAGTCAACAAGACAATATACAGAAATCCCATAAGCAATCCTGCTCATCTTTTTGCTTCCCACCTGAGAAAAGGTATTTTAAGTCATAGAATCATGGAATGCCACGGTGGAAGGGACCCCAAGGATCATCTGGTCCAACCTTTCTTGGCAAAAGCACAGTCTAGACAAAAGCACCATCTAGACAAGATGGCCCAGCACCCCGTCCAGCCAAATCTTACAAGTGTCCAATGTTGGGGAATCCACCACATCCCTGGAGAGATTATTCCAATGGCTGATTGTTCTCATCGTGAAATTTTTTTCCTCGTGTTCAATCGGAATCTCCCCAGGAATCACTTGCACCCACTGCCCCTTATTTTTTCCATGTGACTTCCTGTAAAAAGGGATTCTCCATCTTCTTTGTAGCCACCCTTTAAGTACTGGAACATGGTGATGAGGTCACCCCTCAACCTTCTTTTCTCAAGGGTGAACAAACCCAATTCTCTCAGCCTTTTCTCATATGGCAGGCTTCCTAGTCCTTTGATCATCCTGGTGGCCTTCCTCTGGACCCTCTCCAGCCTGTCCACATCTTTTTTGTATAGTGGGAACCAAAACTGAACACAGTATTCCAGGTGTGATCTGACAAGCGCTGAGTAGAGTGGGATAATGACTTCTTGATTTCTGCTGGCAATGCCCTTGCTGATGCAACCCAGCATCCTGTTGACTTGCTTTGCTGCAGCAGCACATTGTTCACTCACATTGAGCTTGTTGACCACCAGGACCCCCAGATCCTTTTCCACAGAGCTGCTCCCCAGCCAGGTGGCTCCCAGTCTGTGCTGCACTCCTGGATTATGTTTTCCCAGTTGAAAGACCTTACACTTGTCCTTGTTGAACTTCATAAGGTTCTCATTAGCCCACTCTTCCAGCCTGTCTAAGTCTTCCTGCAGGGTTGCTCTCCTTTCCCCACTCAGTTTGGTATCATCCACAAACTGCATTAGGGTGCACTTGATCCCATCATCCAGATCACTTATGAAGATATTAAACAGCATTGGGTCCAGTTTCAATCCCTGGGGGAGCACAGGTGTGACAGGTTGCCAGTTCGAAAAAGACCAATTTACTACCACCCTCTGGGTGCAGTCTGTCAGCCAGTTCCCCACCCACCCTCAAGGACCATTTGTTTCAACCATAACACATCAGTTTCTCTAGGAGGAGGCTGTGGGGAACCTTATCCAAAGCCTTGGTGCAGACAATGTCCACTGCTCTCCCCACATCAACCAAGTAGGTTACTTTGTCATAGAATGTGATCAGGTTTGTCAAGCGCAATTTGCCCGTGGTAAATCCATGCTTCTAAAATCTAAAATCTTTGTCTTAGTACTAACCTTCAGTGTGCTCAGCAGGATCCCAAACTCCACAATATTGTGATCACTACAGCCAAGGCCATCACTAACTGAGATATTACAAAGCAGGTTTTCTTGGTTTGTGAGTAGCAAGTCTAGCAATGCATCATTCCTGGTTGGCACATCTAACACTTGTATGAGGAAACAGTCCTTTACACATTCCAGGAACATGATGGATGACATGTAAGCTGCTGTATTGTCCTTCCAACAAATGTCTGGCTAGTTGAAGTCACCCATAAGAACTAGGTTCTGTTGACCCGAAGCTTGCTTAAGTGACTCAAATATTGCTTCATTGGCCTTATCGTCTTGGTTTGGAGGTCAGTAGCAGATGCCTACTGTAAGATCACTCTTGGAGATGACCCCTCTGATCTTGACCCAGAGGCATTCGATACAGCTTCCACAATTGCCATAGCTGACTTCTATACATTCAAGGTTCTCCTTAACACAGACCGCAACTCCTCCTGCTCTTCTTCCCTGCCAGCCTTTACAAAAGAGTCTATAGCCATCCATCACGATCCTCCAGTCATGTGAGTTGTTCCACCATTTTTCAGTTATTCCTATGACATCATAATTTTCTGACTGGGCATGGAGCTCCAGTTCCTTCTGTTTGTTCCCCAGGCTGCGCTGGTATATATAGGTATATAGGTGGTTGGCCTTCCAGTCCATATCTTGGGAGGCAGCTAAGGAACATTTGTCACTGGTCTGGTTGGCCTGGCTGATTCCCCAGGTGGTTGCAGTGGTTGAGCATTGCCACCTTGGACCCTGCCCTCTATGTCCTTCAGTTTAAAGCCATCTCACCAAGCTAGCCAGGCTGCTGCCAAAGATTCCCTTGCCTCTTCTAGATAGGTGGATCCCATTCCTCCTTAGCAGGCTATAGTCATCGAAGAATGTCCCATTGTCATAAAAGCCAAAACCTATCTCGATGGCACCAGCCACAAAGCTGTAAGTTGATTTGCATTATACATCTATTTTTGGCTGCACCCTTTTCTCTAACTGGTAAAATGGAAGAGAAGATAACTTTGGCACCAATACTTTTTGCCTTTATCCCCAGGGCTTTGTAGTCTTCCTTGATTCTTCCCAGTTTCCGGCTTGCAGTGTCATTCGTGCCCACATGAAAGAGTAGCAATGGATAGTAGTCTGTGCTCTTGACAAGCTGTGGCACCCTCTCAGTGACATCTTGGACCTTGGCTCCCAGAAGGATCATACCTCTCATGACTCCCTGTCAGGTCGGCAGATGGCTGCCTCAATGTCCCTCAACAGAGAGTCACCCACTATAAGCACTTGTCATTTCTTTTTACAGTATCCACTGTGTGCTGCTGGTACAGTTTCTCCATGCAGACCTTGCTCATGGGTGTCTGCAGCTGTTGAACCTTTATATTGGGTTTTGGTTGTAACGCTGAAGGGTGGGGACTGAAGCAGATCCTGCTTTTGTGGGTCACCAGAGTCCAAGGTGCCTCATGTTCTGTGGTGTCCGTCACAGGACCGTGGTTCTGAAACCACTTATCTATCTCTGTCTTGGCCCCTCTAATACTACGCAGCCTTTTAACTGTTTCCTGCAACTCGACCACCTGATGCAACACATCATTAACCTGTGCACATCTTGTGCAGGTACTTACCTTTTCTCCAGGAGAAACATCTGGCACTCATTGCAATCTACTGCCCGTGCTGAAGTCTCCTTCCTTACCAGTTCTGTCTGGGTGGAAGCATCAGATATCTCAGGGACTTTCTCAGTAGAAACACTGGTTTTCACTCTGAGGTGAGTGCCCACCATTATGGCAAAGACCTCTTGAGCCGCAGGGTGACTATGCCCTTCCTGCACGCCCTTCCACGCGAACTGCCGTGCCACACCGTGACTGACACGCCACGCTCTCTTCATGGTGCTCCTGGCTGTTTGCGCTCCCGAGGCTGCTTTTTATAGGCGAGGGGGTGGTCATGGTTGCTTTGGCAATGCCCAGGCCTTGTCAGCATCTCCCGCAAGAGCTGCCAGCTCCTGGAGGGTCTCTCCGGTCCCCTGGTGTTTCCCTTCCTTGGGAAACCCCTTGTGTGCTGAGATCTGCTGCTCCGCTGCGGGTCGGGCTGGCACTGGAGCAGCTCCCCTTGGCAACTGATTCAGGAAGGCCCTATATGGCATGATAAGAAGAGGCTAAATGCAATATATACCTCACTTGAAATGCTCTCTCAGGTTAGAGAGCCGAACTGTAAAGCTGAAATTTTAGTACCCACTGTTTCTTGACACTGTCTGGTAGTGAGTGATTGACTCTTGACTGCAAGCCTCATTATTCTAGGGCAGGTTTTTTAAATATACTTTCTCTCCAATTCAGTGCACTCTGTGGTCCATAACTATACTTTGTTCCTTACTGCACTTAACGTGCAAGATAATATATTGCACCTAGGGAAGAAAGCTGAACTTTTACATCGAAAATAATATATACACCAATTATCAAGTTTAAAAGATTATTAGAACTAAGTAATAAATTAATGGGGAATTTTGTTCACGCTTCTCTTAACACTAAAACTACTGGACATGAGAGCATTACAAGGGAATAAGATGCTAATCAGACTGTTCAGCTTCTCCCAGTTCACAATAGGTTCACGACAGGTCTTCAAACCACAAACCTCTATGACTCTAAACTATATTTAGGTGTCAGCTTGAGTCATTCTTGATGTTTTACTGCCACGTTTGCAACTCCTCAACTAAAACCCTGAAGTCAAGCTTTATCAGATATTGAGAGCAGTACACACTACAGACAGAAAAAAGTTATAGAAATGTTCAAATTTTCTTCAACCCAAGCAAAATTCAAGGGTAGGCTTAGAACTGAACTCAGAAGAAAAGCAAGGAAGATCAGGTGCAGTCTGCAGATCTGTACAGACTAATTCTGTTTCATAGCAACCCAATGAGGAAAGAAGACACTGAAAAAAAAAAATCAAATCTATTGTTAGAAACTTGTTTCATCTGCCACTGCAGACTTTAAACCTTAATCTTCATGACAAGTTACATGAAGTTTTAATAGCTATGGAATCTCTTTATAAATATACTTTGCTATAACTGGACTTTATACTGTATGTAGAATTGGAGATTAAAACCTGTTAAGAGCTAATTTTGCTCTTCAGTGTAACATGTGGGAAGAAATTACAGTGAAATTACATTCAGGAAGATCATTTGTTTGAAGGACCAGTATCATGTTTGTTGAAGAACTGATGTAACACAACTTATTAAAGGAATTTCTGTTGCTGGATGAGAACAGGAACTAGATAGCATGATGAATTTAAGGATCTAGGTGAAAAATGGTTAACAAATAACTGCTAAATTGGCAAAAAAAATAGTACAGGGGGGAGGGGGGAAGGTGTCCAACACATGCCTCAATCCAAAGAATTAATGAAACAAGAAATTAATGAAACTACAGAGAGTGGAGTAAATGCCCCAGTGAAGAAAGTTATAGTAGCCATTACTCCTTAACTCTCTTTTAATAAAAAATAACAATAACCTGCCAATAATCTCTATAGGGGATGGCAATTTTGCAGTTAAGGGACCTCTGTAGAAGAGAATGGCTCTTGCTTGTGCAACTTCATACACACACACAAAATCACAGTCGGTAGAAAATCTATTTTTATTGTCTCATCATTTTCCACTTGACTAGACTTTGCTATTTTTGAGGGAGGGACCACATCCTGTTTTCCCTGCAGAGGACTTGACACCTCCAATGTGACTGAGATACCTCAACAGCATTAGGGGCCAGACAACGCAGCACATGCAGGAGGGGACAAACACCACCACCATTCCAATGACAGTTGTCCTCCCTAAATGTCATGACCCTTCTGACAGTTCTATTCTTATGCCAACATGATTCTTCAAGGACAATCCAGAAAGACATGTAATATTAGGATAGAGCAAACATATCTAATGTCTAATGGACCTTCAGAAGGTGAATGGGTCTGCCTAAGGCATCCCTGGACAACCTTTGAGGCACTTATTTCTAATTCTAGATGAGCAGCATAGTCATGTATAAACCTAGAGGATCTGAACAATGCCTGCATTGGGTGGGCGGGAACCCCAGCCCGAATTTGAGCATGTGCGTCTCTTTTCTGTGAGTTTTGAAGGTCATATATCACACACATTGCAGAGCCTTTGTTTTAATATTGTGTGGAATGGATAAAGTTGATAACAGTATTCTGGGACTGATGCTCTAGTAAAAGCAATTTTTAAAAAAGGACATAACTAGTTAAGGCTTCTGTCTGCACTCTTGTATGTAGCAGCACATCTGAGAGAACAAGATGTGCTCTGTGCAGTTCACAGGTTTTGGCTGTCCTTAGGTACAGTCACCAGTTACAAATATTTTTATCAAGTGAAGGAACAGTTATGACAAGCTGGAAACTCTTAAACACAAAAAAACCCTTTACGAGTAGACACTAAAGCTGCTGCTCCATTCCAGTTGCACTGCCTGGGGTAGGTGTCCAGCATGCAAAAGGAGTTTCACAAGAGCCAGGATCATCAAACTCTTCTGATTTTCCCTTTAGCCCCAAAGAAGAAAGAGTCTGGGGGAGACAGCAGGGGAGGCTGGCATTTGAGACCTCAGCAGACTCCTGGTAGGTGTGAGGATGCAGGTTGTCCCCTCTGCGGCAGAAAGAGAGGGGGAAAGGACTTGTCTGGGTTAAGTGCACACTGCTGCAGATTTGTACTGAGGTTCCTGTTGCACCAGGAGACAAATGTCCCCAGCTGCTGTCTGCTTCCCAGCCACAGCCAATAAGCACATTTCTGTGGCATCCTTCACACAGGAAGCACCTCAGTGGACCCAAAAGCCAACTTCTCTGCTTTCCCTGCTGTATAACATAGCTCTCCACATGGAGATGCAGCGGTGACAGAATGACAATTTTATGACTGAGTCTTTCATTTATGATCTTTCTGACAGCTGCCACTACCCACAAGGTGGGAGAGACCTCAGGTATAGCTGAGCTCCTGTGGTGGAGAAGTTCTTCTGCACCAGCTGAAGTACAGTGTGGTCATGCACATTTCTAGCCTGAAATGCATGGGGTCAGATTTCACTGATGCTTCAAATACCACTGAGAGAAAACATAGTTCGTAATTGTGGCTCAGCTGACGCACATGAACTTGCTCCTCCCAAGGACTAAGATCTGTGCCTGAATCCTGAGTGGGCAGAGCACAACCTCAAAGTGTCTAAATGGTTGAGATGATGCTTTATTGGTTTCCTCTCGTGCAGCAGCTGTACAGCTGGAGGGAAGTGACAGCGCTTAGTGCAATGGGCTGCATGAGAGTTCTGGGGAAAGGTACTGTTGCCTCCTTCTCACAGCCAACTGTTGTTCTTGTGTTTAACCTGGACACATAACACATGCTAGCTCTGTAGGCCAGCAGCAAATTTGTCTTTAAAACATTTTGCAGGACAGAGCTATGAGTTCACCCACTGATGCTGCTCTTGCAAATTCCTCAGCCTTTCTTGCTCTAAACTCAAACTGTCAGACACCCAACCTCCCCCACAGAATGTCTGACAGTCAGTGGTTGATTCTGCAGTATTTTCTCCATGAGCCCTTCAGACACAGCACGTGCATTGCCCCACACAGGAGACTTCCTTATGAGCCTTTTCTGGATCTGTGCTTGCCCCTTCTGGAGGTCTGGTCAAGACAATCACTGGAAACTTCCCAGGTGCTCAGGCATAAAGAAGCAGCCAAGCTTCAGCTCTCCATGTTTCCACTAAGCCAGGGACCACAAGCACAGGACACAGACATGTCTTATTAGGATAAATGTTGCCTGTGAAAAATCTCACTTTTACCTGCACTAGTTCAGATCAAATCATCTGGTGCCAGAGAAAACTTCCAGTACTTATATCACTTTTTGATCCAGTGCCAGTTACCTATTTGCAAGATGTCACATATCCTCCAACATACCTAGATGAGCCCTTTTTCCTGGTGATACCTTGCCTTCCTTCCCAGATCATCTACATAGACTAAACGCTGCAAGCCTTGCTTTCTCTCAGTCCTGCATAAAGTTCAGTGTCCCAGAATGAGTTGTCTTTTTGGTCTGTAGCTATCCATGTATTCTGTGGCACTTCCATCTCCCCAATTACAAAATTTCAGTGAAGTCTAAACAACTAGAAACATGATTATTACAGCCATAGTTTTGAAATGTCCCATGGCTGTGATGACTCTCCTCCATGAGACACTTGCATAAACCACCAGATCACAGGGTAATCAGAGCTGATCATGCCTTAACTAGTACTTCATAGGAAACAGACTCAATGCAGCTGCTTCTTTACAGGTAGGCATTAGTAGGACCTTGGTGGCTCTTATTCCCAGCTATGCAAGAGATATCAGGTGCAAGACCTGTGTGTTGTACATCAGCCTTGGAGGTCATCAAGGTCCCAACTCCAGAGCAGCTGAGTGAAGTGCTCCTATTGTGTGGCTAGTACCTCCATGGGAGCACTGCCCTGTGGAAGCAGGACCGGTCCTTTGTGTCCCCTGCCTTGACAATAGCAAGTGGACCTCCTGCAATGCTTCTGTATCACCTCTTTCCCCTGGCCACAGCACAGTTCTCCAGCAAAATAGCAAAGAAACTACTATCCAGGAGTTCTATAGCAGCAGCAGGACCTGCTCTGTGATGCCATGGGCAAGACACCAATGACTAATCTTAGGAAATGTCTATTTGCTCAGTGGGATGCCTTCAGTCTCCTTTGGGTCATGGAATGTGAGATCCCCATCCCTCAGGCTAGGCTCAAAGAGTTTTCCCGTGCTATGAAGGAAATCCACAACAGGCAAGAGATGAGGAAGGGGGTACAGAAAGTTGTAGGGTTTTGTAAACTCCTTGAATAAATAAATATGTGACTTCCTCTGCATCTTTATGGAGTGGAGCACTTTATAGCATCTGAGTTTGATCCACAGCTTTGGACAGAAGAATATGCATAGTAAACAGAAATTTTATGTAATAAATTTAGATAAGGAAATAAGAAGCCAAGTTCCCTAACTCACATCCATCTGTTTCAATGTACCTTTGATGTAAAACCAACCTCTTAAAGGCACTCGCCTGCTTTCAGCTTGCTGCTGGACTCAACTCTTTTACTTCAATATAAGAGGTACTCCTGAAAAGATAACAAAGTCCTATAAATTTAAAAAGAAACCTCCTGGTAACTCTGACACTGACAATACACATTCCTAATGAAGAGAAACCCAGTTGATAAGACTGACTAAAATAGCAAGGGATCTATGTCGATGTGACCTAACACCAGACGTATTTCTGTCGTAAAAGGAAGGCTTGTTTTGTACTTGTCAATGTATGTTTACGTCTCTCAAGTCTTTTGTAGCAAGTTCTACATGGGAGTTGTCTCATTATTTACTGTGAGAAAACCTCAGAGAAAGATTTGAAGGGTAAGCCACAAGCTGCTATTTTTGGAGCTCCTGTATTGTATTTATTCCTACTTGACCTTTTCTTGAGGTACTCTTGACCTTAGATCTATGCAGTAGCCCTAGTGCCAGTCTAATTCCTAGCTGCCCATTTCTGTTCTTCTGAGGGTCCCCTTGGGTTATTAAAGATGTTTCAAGACCACCCAAAACTGTAGTCTCCTGCCTAGACTTTTTTTGGAGAGAAATGCATATAACTTCTGTTTTGAATTTCAGCTGGGGATGGAGTTCAAAATAACATGTGGCTTCCATGATACCTCTGCAAATACATGTATGATATCCATGCATGTGTGATATACACAACTGTAAAACTTTCTGCTGCTAATTAACACCTTGTGTTGAAAGAAAAAGCAAATACAAAGATCTGCCATTTTATTGTGTGAGTAGACAGGTTTTGGTAAGCCAGGAGAGAGCTATGGTCTCCCACATAAGGAGTTTACACCTGTGGGGTGACTGTTTCAAGGTCTGCCAGTGTAAATCTCATTAATTCCTTCTGACTGCCTCATATCGATCCTTGGATAGTAGGTATTCATGGTAAAGCAACAGGATGGTGTTGTTTCTGTAGACAGAAATGTGGCTCCAGCCACATAAATTGAAGGGTTCATTACAAAGAAAGAATGGCTTGAGAGCTGTCTTGTTCTCTGTCATTGTCAATGGCATGCACACACCAGAGATCATTCTGGTCAAACCCTACCTTCAGCCATGCCCAAACCTGGAACAGAAATGAAACAGCTTTGTTCCAGCTAGTGACTGTACCATCTCAAACAAACGTTTTCAGTTTCCATATCACTGGCAGACACAACGCTTTGAGCCACAAATTTCCCAAGAAAATATCTATGACTATGAATCTAATCAAGCTCTATGATGGCAGGGGCTAGATTAGAGAAGACCAAGGTACCAGTAGTGATGGTACTGTTGCCGGCTTGATGAAGGCAGATTTTCAAAGCATTACACAGAAGCTGGTGAGTTAGTAATGAAGATTAATGGAGAGATTCATATCCATGTCTCTTAATAAAGAAAGTAGAAAGCATAGTTAGATATCCAAAGGCAGAGTATGGTGTTGCACAAACAAAAGGCAGAAAGAAGCTGAGACTGCAGCTGGAATGCTTTTATGTGTATGTTTGTGTCTGTCATACAGAGCTCCTATGTGTAGGTCCTGTGTGTGGCTCAGTCACAGTGGGGCTTTGTTCTTCCCCTTGTTATCCAGGTTTTAATGAGGAATCTCTGGAGAAGGAAAAAGTGACAAATTTTAGCTTTCCAGTTTGTCTGTTTGCTACTCCTTAATTGTTCTTTTGGAAATTATAGAACAGTTCTTTGGAGAGTAGGGAGCACTTCTTTTGGATGACATATTTTCCATACATAAATATTCAGGGAAGCAATTTGAGATGTAGAGGCAACAAGTGTGAATGAGTTCATTAAACTGAAATGCCACTGAGAATCGCAGTGATGATTCTATCCCAGTTAGAAGTAGGGCATTGCAATTACTCTTAGCACAGGACTGAAGCTAATGGGAGACCTGGATTACTGCCCTCACAGAGCCAGGGACTCGAACTTCATTCCATGCCCCTTGACAATGTGCAGATGTAATCATGCAAAAGTCAGAGGCAACATGCACTGTAATTGATACTATATTTAGCAAAAAACATACGATGAAACAGCAAGATAGTTTCTGCTCATTTTCTTTCTTTTTTCTTGGTAAAAGAAACTAAATTTACAGGCCATACCATGACTGATACAATCTAGAGATGGCCCTTCAGCTGTGCCTGTTGGAGGGGCTGACAACTATTCTTATGGGAAGTGGTTTGATCATATGGAAGTTAAAACTTTCTTGGCAGGTCCCTTGCCCTTTCATATGTGTCCACAGTCATGCTGTTGCTTTAGATGCAGACTCACACAACTATTTATTAAAAAAAACCCTCCTGCAAACATGAAGTCATACCAGCCTCAATCCAGAAGATTAATTCATCCTTCAAGAAAAACAATCTAAGTATGCAGTTAAACATTCCAGTGTGTTCCTCATAATGCCAATACCTGGAGCATTTGTTGATCTTCATAATTTGATGATGACTCCATAACAAGATTATACCTGTATATGGATTATAAAACACCATATGACGATGAACAGATGTTTGAGGAACCTCATCAGAATCAGCCCCATACATGTTCTTTGATATTTCCTCAGTGACAATTGCATTTTGAGACACATCAGTAAGTTGATTTTTAATCCATCTAGCATGATCCCCATAAATTGCATAATTCAAGTGTTTTAATCAAATTGTCATGCAGGATGCCTTAAAGATGTTAACTATTGTATCAATACAATTACCTATGTCAGCCAGACCCATAATCATGTCAAACAAGATTGTTGCTTTTCTTTGACAAGACCTGAATTCCATGAAAATATAAGTAACATAAATTTTTATGTTTTATAATGTTAATTCAAAGCTAAGTAATACAAAATGAAATATGAAAATATTTTGTTTTGATAAGGTAAAAAATTGTATCCAAGCAATTAATTTTCATTTTTTTAATGCAAACTTATTGAAATAGACATATTTTACCTAATTGCATCCAACATTTCATCTAAACGTATCAGAGCGTAATTTTTCAATGGAAGAATATTTACTCTGAACTTTTTTGACCAGCTGTGAAACCAAAGCTCTTAATACTAATAATTACTGACAGGTAAGAGATGGACTAAAATTATTTTCTCACAGGTCTTTCATCAGTATTGTCCATGCACCTTGCATGGTCTCTCTAGGAGGCTGGTAGCACACCACAGATCACAACCTTCACACGACACATGCATAGTTAAGTCTTTGTATACTATTGGTACTATTTAGTATGCAGTGTATGTAGATCCAACAGGCACAAGCATTAAATGGCCCATATTGGGCAGCAGTAACTAAACAACAAGCCGATAGAGAAGAACCAGAGACAGGATGCCTTAATCCAAGCAGCCCACCTCCTGATGGAGCCATCTATGACATTTGCTTTTTCACCTGAAATCCCTAGTAATAGTGTGGGGGGGAGGAGGGATGAAGTGAAATTTTGTAGTGAAGCAGTAGTTCAGGAGAAGAGGGGGAAGAGGCTATTTAAAGATAAGGAGGAGTATATGGGACCCGGTGACATCAACACATGGTCCATGGCTCTTCAAGATGATCCATGCCGTAGCTGGAAAGGGCATGGCACCGAGAGCTCACCCAGCTTTACCTCCAGAAAGTGAAGCAAACACTCAGCTGCTGCTGCATCCCTGTCCCTGGGCTTCACGTTTGGGTGCTCTTGCATAGCAAAGCCTGAGCACTGGAAAACTACCCAGTTTCCATCTGGACTGCTGTTATTTACATTGTCATTTCTTGTAATTTATTTCTAGTCTTGCAACGAAAAGCCTGACATTCAGCCTTGATTAATAAGAATCTTGTTTATTTTTCCCCTGAAGCCTCTTCTGAGATATGAAAGCAAGGTAGAGGGGGGAGGAATCGAGAAAGTTACTGAAGTGGGGTAGTGACTAAAAATAAAGCAGTGTGGGTGCTCTGCGCACACGTACACACCCCTCCAGACAGATTTTAGGCACTGATGTGGTGGGATCACTAGCTGCCACACCACAACAGTCTGATTTAGGAGGAGAGTTTCCATCCTACAGGCATGAAGCAGCCTTGCAAAGAGCAAGGGAAAGATCAAGCAGTCCCGGGCAGACAAGTGGGTACAGACATCAGGCCTGGGTACAAAGCTGTCAGCACAAGGCTGAGGTATTAGCACACAAAAGCATTCCTGCTCTTCACATCATCTTTCAGTCATAGCTCTCACGACACAGAATAGTCCAGATTTCTTCAGCATTAAAAAAACCCACTTCTGTTTCTCTCAGCCGGGGAAACTAATACACTGGTATATTAGCAAGCAAAAGCCTGTTTTCTCCCAGATAAAGGGATTTCATATATATATATATATATATATATAAAAACAGGTAACTAGCCTTCATGCCTTGTGGCCAGATGGGAAATATGCAACCAAATAACTGTAAGTGCTGAGATCTGTAAAGGCATTTCTGGCTGTGTCTGTCTAGGAATAACCAGTGGTCACTGGCCCTGGAGTATGGGGTGCTAAACCTGTTTTGCTGGTCCCTTACTTCAAATCAATCACCTTCACAGGGCTGGGGAGCTCTGAACTGGTCCAGACTTGTTTTACCCACCCATGTTTGTTCAAAAAAAAAAAAAATTCTGTGAAAGAGTAACTTGTCCTTGCAAGCTTGATACCAGCTCAGGACTAGTCTGCTCCACAGCCTGCCCAGGGCCAATGCAGGATGTGAGGGCCGTATTACTGCCATGCTCTGTGCCGCTGATGCTGGGTAGAAATGTGCTTTGCGTCCTCACACCTCATCTGCGTGGGATGTCTATTGCGGGATCACTTGGTGGGGCACAGACCTGTCATTCATAACCACAGGCTCCCCTGGCTTTCCTTTGCATCAACCCTCTGAGGTACTTTCAGCGTGACTGTAAGCCAGCGTCCCGAGAGCTGCCCAGCCCCTGGCTGGTGGCTTCAAGCTGCTGCCAGCACCAGCACTGCAACAGCGGGAACTGGTGTCTCTATGCAGCAGCTGCGATATCACTATACAGAGGTGATTAACGAGGAGCGCAGGGTGGGATTCAGCAGCAGATAAAACATCTCCTTCAAAGTGACCGTTTCTACTGGGAAGGGTCTTTTAATTTCTTACTCTTGTGGTGATGCAAATATACTATTTCCCTGTTATTTATACACCTTCATCTACATTGATTAAGCAGAATATTTTACAGATCTGAATTATACTTCAGTTTAAACCAAAGAGTCGACTGCAATGTGCTCTTGGTCCACACATGTATTTCCTGATGCCATGGTTTAACCTGGCAGGCAGTGAACACAACAATACAAACATTCGCTCACTGCTCCCACCCCCCTGCAGTGGGTTGGTTGAGAGTATCGAAAAGAAGAAGGTAAAACTCATGGGTTAAGATTAAAACAATTTAATATGACAGAAATGAAAGATAATAATTGTAAGAATAGTAACAATAAAAGAACATACAAAACAAGTGATACACAGCACAATTGCTTATCACCCAGAACCGATGCTCAGCTAGTTCCTGAGCCGCGCTGCCTCCCTGCCAACTCCCCCGGTTATATATGGAGCGTGGCATCATACGGTATGGAATATCCTGTTGGTCAGTTCAGGTCAGCTGTCCTGGCCCTGTGCCCTCCCAGCTTCTTGTGCACCTCCACCTTCTCGTTAGCAGGGCAGTAGGAGAAGCTGAAAAGTCCATGACTGCTCGGCAACAACTAAAATATCGGTGTGTTATCAACATTATTCTCATCCTAAATCCAAACCACAGCACTACACCAGCTACCAGGAAGAAAATTAACTCTACCCCAGCCAATACCAGGACACCTGACACGAGGGCAACTGAACCAGGCAGTTCACTGATAGGGCACAATTTGGTTATCTACCACTTTGCACGTTAAGACCTGGAGCTAACGAAGAGTGCCGACACTTCAGCATAAAGCCAGGGAGAGCTTCCCGTGTCTGCTGTTACAGCAGAGAGGGAGCCCTGAAAAGCCACCCCAAGGTTTGCTGCCCGCTCCGGCTGGATGAGGCCGGGTGGTTCCCGACACACAGGGCTGCAGGGACAGCCTGCGCTGGGCTCCCCGGGCAGCCATGCCCCGCTGCACCACGGCTCCATGATAATTAAGGCTCCTCCCATTCAGCAATCCCTTTGTAGCCACTTTTTAGGCAAGCCAGGCTAGCAATGTGTATCATAGTCATCATAGCCTGGGCAGGGTTATGCTCTGCTTAGCTTCTGTTAGCTTTGGATTTCATGTCTGCACTAAATAAACTTTGCTGATTTTGAAATAGCTGAAATTGCTGACTTACATAAGGGCATATTCATTGTCATACATCCCTGCTGATAAATAACCAGCCTGCTGACCTCAAAGGAGATGGACACGGCAGTACGAACATTTTTTCCAGTAACGCTGGCTGGAAATTTTCCAAGTGTTTTTTTTTTTCCTTCAGAAAACACTGATCTGATAAAAAAGCCAATAGAGATATGACTTGCTCACTGGTTATAGTTTTCAATGGAAAATTAGTGATGCCTTTTATATGATAGGCCTGTGTGATTTATGTTGTGTTCTGTCTTTACCTAAAAGTTAAACAATAAAGAAGTCAGACCAAGACGTCTTAGCCTAATCAAAATAAGGTATAGGGAGGGGCCTTTATCAAATAGAATATTTCATTTAAAGGTGTTCTTAGCATTTCCAAAATGAAATACATGAGAACTCCATTTTGTAGCAAATGCCAGCCTTTTGAGTTTTGATGTGGAGCAGAAACAAAAGGTAGGACTAAGGTGCTGAAACTTCTGCTGGTGTAGACGTTTTGTTTCTGGATGGATTCCAGCCCACATAATGCAACAAAGCCATGGAACAAATAATTACTCACAAAGATTTTGCAAAGAAGATGACTAGGGCTTTCCCAGGGCTAGAGGAATTTGAGGGCAGTGGGTCACAGCTACAAAATGGCTACTTCAAACATCTTGTTTCACTATCTAGATGACAGACAGAGCAATGGGCAAAATATTTTCCTTTCCTGTGAAAGGAAATCCTTGAGGGACAGGATCTCCTTCTCAGCACAGAGGGTCTTCTTGCCAGTAATGCCCAACCATCATAAGGGGACAGGAGCACTTGACAGTTCATTGTAAAACAGACCAGCAGTCTCATGCTGGCCTAGTTTCTTCTTGTCCAGTAAAGCATTGAAACATCCCCTTTTACTCTTTTTTCTTTTCTTTTCCTTTTCTTTTGCAAAGAGAACAGCACAGCTGAGGGGAGAGTCCAGCCTTGTCAGAATAAGGAATTCTTAAATAATTTCTAGTTGCTTTGGAATATGACTGGAGGCATCAAAATAAAAATATTCCAAGGGAAGTTAGGCATTCTTTCACTTTGATTTTCTTCTTCTTTTTCAGCTTGAGGATCTGTTGGTTCATTCTTTAGAGGTGTGAAAATATTAAACACTCCCACACAGGTATACAACTGAAATCAATTTCTATCCTTTGGTTTCACTATCATCTCGTCAAATGTCTAACATGATTACATTTCATTTGAAACAGACATTGAGGGCATTAAGGCTCCTACTACTCAGATCCAGACAAAAAATTAGTCCCTAACTCCTACTGAACACATGGGAAATGGAGGCTTGCTGTTCTCATTCCTTGAAAGGACACAGAAAAATGTTTTAGTATGTTTAAAAATCTGGGCCCCATTTTGCCAGTATTTTGATATCAACAAAGCTGGCTCTAGTTTGGTCTACCCAGAACTAGCTTTGTCTCCTCAGCTGTATTTGCTTCAGCTCTGCACCAGGGTGAAGGAAGTCCACAGCCTTCAGCACCCAGCCATCCCTTGAAGCAGCATAGTCTTATCTCTGTATTCGTGGCACTGTTAATTCCCAACCACTCATGGATTAATGAGTTTAATATCTACTTCTATTATGTAAACAGTTAATTTCTCTTTCTCTACTAGCATTACCTGCATTGGTGGCATCTAGCTGGCAACAGAGACCATCTCATGGTACTTGAAGTAGAACTGAAGCGGCATCACTGTGGTCAGTCTGGCCATCCTCTCCCCATTCCTTAACAGCCCTCAGCAGGATGAAGGTGTTGATGATGAAGCAACATGATAAAACAAAGAAAATCCTGGATGGACTCCACAGTCAAAACTATAAATGAGGAAAATACCTAGGGCTATGTGCTGACTGACTCTACATGTCCCAGTTTAGATCTCAGTCTAAATGCCTGTACTCTCCTTAGGAAAGTGCACCAGGAGGCACATTTAAGCCCAACATGTTCCTCAGCTCTTGCTCCAGGTGCCCCACATTGCTGGACATGGCACAGGGATGGCCAGGACCCCAACTATCCCCATGGCACAGCCCTTCCAAGAGGGACCTGGTGGCCACTTTCTTTCTCACTAGCCAGCAAAGCGGCAAACTGCTGTTGGGTGTACCAAAACAGACAGAAGCACACCTAGGACTGTGCCAACAGATGGTGAGATCCTAACTTACCTCTCTTTCGCACCCACTCTGCCCCAAAGTTTGCTAATGCCCATGACTATATGCATCTTATGTCCAAGTCAGTGAACTCAGACTCATGTTTAAAATACAAGATAGAATTACCTATGAAAATCTGACTCTGAATGCCTAGAAGTTGAATATTCAAAATTGTGACAACTTCTGGAAATGCTGATTATTTTATCCAAGCTTATAATCATTATGGGAGTTAATATGTACTTGAGACTTTAAGAAATAAAAGGGTAAAAAGTTAACACTCTAAACAGAACTGAAAAACAGAAGGTTTTATGGTGCTGGTCTGTAGTTCATTTATTTCACTGTATGCAAGTGGCACAATGAGTCCACTTTAATGTAAATGCAGAAGAAATAACTAGCTGCTTCTGATTTGCAGGGGATTTTCTTTTGTAATTTGCAACTACTGTGTTACTCCCACAAGACTCCAGACCCATTTGTAATAATCTCTTCAATGGACCAACTATCTTTCTTAATATTTGTTTCTGCCTACTCATAAAAGAGTAGAAGAGCTTGCCTATACTGCAAGACAAAACCATGTTGACCCTACAGATAATTGCCAGGCTGAAAAATCCAGGAAGTATTGCAACTGAACTCAGTACCAGAGCACTGAGTTTATTCATTTTAACAATCTTTGTTGTCTTGAACTCTTCTCAAGATCTAGACATCAAAACCAAGTTGATTTCTACCTTCATCCTCAGCTGTGTGAAATGAGTGGCTTTGCACTCACTGAACACAGGCTCTCGTTACCGTTGACATTTGCTTTCTTTGACCCAATCCCCAATTAGTTGTGGATATTAAATATTAGCACTTAAAATTAATAACTCAGTCTGATGTTCTGAGGAAAGGAAAAGGTCACTAGCTGCATTTCTGTCTTTCAATGGAAAAGGATTTTGATGTAACCTCAGTGCTGGCAATCTGAAAACTCAAGGCTGAACACGAATTCGGCTCCATGGCGGTGATCCCAGTTGCACCAAGAGGAAGAGGGGCTGTGCTGCAGTGGACCTTGATGTCTCCAAGCCATGTGGAGGATGGCTTATGTCTAGTGAGGCCAGTGCCCCACACCATGCCAGGGGACCTCATGGCACTCCTTCCAGAGCTGCGTGAGATTCAAACCTGGTGGGGTGACTTCAGTATGGCTGTGTCTTCACCTTTTCTTTTTCCTTTCTTTCTCGGCTCCATCCCTGGGGTGAACGGACCAGCTCTCCAACTTGTACCGCAGAGAGGAACAAATGGCACAAAAATGATTTGCACTGTGAAATGTGCTATGATGAAGGCCTGGCCCGTCTGATCTGAAGTGGCTGCTTTGCCACTTTATCTAGGCAAAATCACAAGTACCCCAAAGACAGAGTTTCATCCTTAGCTCTCAGCAGCCTGGGTTTAAGTAAGCTCCATGCTATTACACTAATCAATTATTTTTCTCTTTTAATTCCAGTGTGTCTGCACGAAGCAGACAATAAAATACGGGCAGAAGGAGCTGCAAGATGAGATAAGATAGAGGCTTGAACATTTTTCAAATTAACCCGATTGCTTTGTGTCATTTGAGGAGATAACATGCTTTTTCCTCTTGTGGCTAATGAAACTGAAGCCTCAGAAATCGCCACATTGGGAGAGTGTGCTCAGCCCCAGCCCCGCTCCTTTTGCAATTGCTTGGGACAAGCAGAGCACCCCAGCCGGGGTCACCTATGCTCGTTGGTGGGGAACCAGGGCAGATATACCCATAGGCTGATATAATCATTTCCACTCCCCGGCCACAGTGTAACATGCTGACTGTCTTCCCCAACCGCATCCTGAGGAGGAGGTTTCCACCCACAAAAGTGAGCACTCCTTCAGCCTGGTGAAGCCCAACCAGGCACTGAGCTCAACCAGAGCCATCAGCCACATGCAGTCCCAAACCTTTAGATCCTATAAATCTTTCAAACACTCACATTTTTTTCCAGGACATATCATATATCAGAGTTCAAATTGTATTCATACCATTTTTCTCTGATTTGCCTGATGCTTACATATGCCCTACAGTATTTAATGGTGCTTCAAGACTTATGTATTGTCAACAGCACAATAAGCCAGGATCCGTGCCACAAGGATTAAGCTGTCATTCAGGCAACGGTGGATGGTACATTGGGCAGAGTGACAATTTGTGATGACCTTCAGGGGTCTAAAGGATTTAAAAGGGAATGGTAAATACCTTCTGGGAGCAGAATGAAAGAAATCACCGAAAATCTAGATTAATTTTTATACATAAAATGTAAAAGAGAAAATAGTCCAAGGATACATTTGTTGCTGTTCATTGATATCTCATCTTCGTTCATGATAACTCTTTTTGGCTCTTTTAAAGTGCTTTTCAACCTCCTGCTACTAATCATGCTATGATTAGTGTGGCTTCAGAAATATGGAAGTTGGGTCACCACATATAAGGAAAACAGGGCCTAGGACATATAATTCCACCTGAAGGCCCATTTTAAGCTGGGACATGGATAAAATTTATCTGTTGCCTATGCACAAGGCCCAAGCATCTGCATATGCATTTATCCAGACAATGTGCATAAGTGAGAGCACCGGGAGGCAGCACAGAACATTTGTGCAAACTGTTTCTGAAACACTTTTCTGTAAATAGAGCACATAGGCCCTAATCTAGCAGAAGACAAAGCACACTGCTTAATTCTAAGCTTGTGAGTAATTCCCATTGCCTTTGCACAGCATACCTGGGCATATCAGCTGGCTGTGCTGCAGAAAAGCCTTTAATAAGTTTTATTTTATTTCAGCAGGACTGCACATGTGCTCCATATTAAATCTGCTTTAAGTACTTTGCTAGAGTTCTTCACTCCCGAGATGGGCTCTGCTTTCTCTTTTCCTTCAACTGGGACTAGTTTACACAAATATCTTCATCATTTTTAAGTATTTGTGACTGGCAAGCACCAAAGAAAAATTAACATGCTGAAGCTGCAAAATCTGGAAGCACAGCCTAATGCAGTGGGCTCAGAGACAAGGCTTGCAGCAGGAGTGACCAGCAGCGAGGGTCCCTGATGTTTCCCCGCAGGAAGCGGCATATTTAGGTGGTGCATAGGCAAAGGACCTCTTTTCAAAGTGACCGGTGCAGTCCTACTCTGCACAGCCTTGGGCAGCCTTCAGCCTTCCTCCTGGCAGCACAGCCTGCCAGCTGGGGCCCTGGGGTCGCCAACACACTGATAGATCACTTCTTTTATTATACACACGTATATCATCTTGCGTTGACTCCAGATCCCAGCTCAGTGACTGCACACAAGAGGATAGTTTGCAAGGTCTCTACCGACAAGTGGCACTTTCTTTAGGACACAGATGTTGGCATTTGCTTTTCAACACCTCCCTGTAACTTTACACACACAGTCTGGGTTTATTTTGAATCAACAAATCACAGCATATAGTTTATGGATGTCCTCAGACCCCCTTCCAGGAAAGAACTCTGACTGTGTCACCCCACACCACCATCACCTCTGCTCCATGTATGCTAAGGTTGTTGTGCCTCAACTCAAGCAGGAAGAGCACGTGTTGGAAGAGCCAGCCTTCCCTGCTGTTCTCTTGGTGCTGGACCACTGTGAAAGCCAGGCAAGCTCCCTGCAAAACTCCCTTAGAACACATTCACTCACCTTCCTCTTTATTAGAAAGAGTATGAAATATTTTCATACATTATTCTTGGTTCAAGCATAGCACCCGCTCTACCACCCCAACACGTCTCTACCAAGTTTTTCAAACTAATTGACCTTTATAGCTTTAAGACTCTGCTCTATTTACATGAAATCGGTAGACCTACGCTCATCTTTGAAGTCAAAGGAAAACACCTGAGGACTTCCAGAGCAGCTTGTCGATTGCTTGCCTGGGCAAGGAGGGTACCAAGATGGGGTAATACCCAGGTGTCCTCCCAGCTGTAGGCTTCTGCACACCTCAGAGTAGCTATCTGCATGCTTTGGACATCGGCCTCTGGCTGCTTATAAGGTCAAGCTTTCAGCTTGTGTTCTGGAGGGACAAGGTGTGTAGTCTTAAGGACACTTGGTGGTACCCCTCAAAACACAATATAAGGAAGCGGGTGTTCCTATGTTTCCCAGTCTGGCCACAGGTCTTTGCAGTATTTTTGTATATTGAGAAAAGCACCGCGTTCTGTAGTCAGAAATAAAGATACCTGTGTTTCTCTACATTTCTTAGAAAAGGAGGGATGGGAGAGGAGAAAAAAAGGTTCCAAATATACTCTCAGAATGCCTGAAATTTAAAAAAAAACCCCAAAAACAAACACCTCCATGTTTTCTGAGAAGTAAATAAAAGAGACCAAGTGATGTTTGCTCTGGTAATTTCAAAGGAAACTGCATAATTTTGCCATCTCTTAGTCATGTTCGTGACTGCTTAGGGTTGTCATGCTTATAGAGGAGATGGAACTAAAGAAAAGAACCACCAGCAGAATAGAAACACACTGAAAAATAGGACCAGCCCCTTGCCTTGTGTATCCTGAAGCAGCCTAGCCATCAGTTAGAGATGGTGGACTAACTTTCCCTTAACTTCCTAATCAGAACTACCAACATACCTATGCTCCTGCAAAAGGTGGAGCACCCCCCTGAATTCAACTTGGCGTCAACTGAGTAGGTGAGTGCAGTGCCACCTACAATAAACCACAAGGATAAAGTCGTCAGTGTCAAGGCAGTACTCTGCAATGATTCAGGACATTTGATCTTCGGTTGGGTCAAACTGTGGTCAATGATGCTACAGAGCGAAGACACTTTGCACGCTCTGTGCATGCGTCAGCCCTTGGGTCCTGGCGGGCTCCCTGCAACGCTGGTGCTCCAGCTGTCATGTACTCCCAGGCTGGCATGGAGTAATGGCAGGCCAAGCATCTGGTTCTCTACATTCATGATGGGTTTCCATAGCTCTTTTCCATAAACAGTCTGATCTCTATTTCTATAGTGCACATGTATTCTTCTCTGAGACCCCTGTTTCCATCTCTGACTATCCACTGCACCCTTCCTTGCACTGTATTGCAGTCCTTTTCTCCGCCATCTGCTGCAAGGAGCCCATTTGTCAAAGAGACAAGATCTTTAAGGATGTAAGGAAGAAGCCCGTCAACACTGCTTTTGTCCCACCATGTTTGTTGGAGGGGAGCCAGGTGCTAGCCAGCCATGGACAACTTTGCAGGGCCGGTTTGTTTAAATGCATTTTAAAATAAATGTTTGTCAAGGGCACAGTGCCCTCATGTCAATGGAAAGGGGCCCACCCTGGAAGGAAACCAGATATTTGAGAATGCCACTTCTCCTGGCCAAGGGCAGCCACCTGCCCAGGGTGCTGCAGGTGCAGGGGGACCACACTCAGCCCCTGGCTACCACTGCAAGCAGAGACAGTGCCAAATTGCTGGTCGCGTACGTGACTCGAGCAGAAAATGGGGAGAGGCAGTGCTAGGTGGGCCAGCAGCAGCTGACCATCCTGGACTCAACCCCGGCCATCACGGCGTCTCGGTGTGCTACCAGCCAGCTCCCTGGCCTTGCTGCTCAACTTTGCATCTGGACTTCTGCTTTTGTGAGACACTGAAAAAAAATGCAAGAGGATGCTCCTCTTCATGATGTAAGGACTGGTGTGTTTTGTGGAGTTAAAAGCCAAACTTCCCGCCCTGAGCACAATCCCCCACATGGGAGGTACCACAGACAAGCACCTGCAAACTCCAACACAACCACCTCCACAGGCACTGTGTGCAGGGGCTCATTTTCCAGCTGCAAACCACTGGACAGATCTGCTGAGGTAGAGTTGAGCACTCACCTCATCACTGCCTGCTCTGAAGCAGCGATTTAATTTTTTGTTCTCTTTCCCCCAGACTCCTCCAGTGCCTGATGCCCTCCTGCAGCAGCAAGACAAGGCTGAAGGTTCAGAAAAAAAGCACATTTTAGAAGAGCACAGAAGTGGGGTTAGTGGACAACACCAGCAGAGACCACAGGGAGGAAAGCGAAAGACTGCAGCGCACAGAGCTCATCGGCTCACACCGGCCGGGTGATTCGCTGCTCTGGCCCAGTGACAGCCAGAACTACAGTCACACCATCACAGACTGACATGGACTGTATTTAAACCACACCTTCAGGAAAAGTTATACGTCAGCGTGAATATTCTCCATATATCTTTATATTTATCCAAAACTAAACTGCTTCAGTGCCCAGGGAGGCACTCTGCTCTCTTAGTAGAGACATGAAGGAGGAGGAGAGATCTGGAAAAATTTAAAAGGTCTAGAAGTGATATAAACCAGTGTTCCTATCAACTAGGGTAGTGCAAGTCCAGGACCCACACCCAGCCATGACTTGAAATAAACGCCTTACATTGGTCAAGGGAGAAGGCAGGAAGGCTCCAAGCTCTCCAGTGAGAGAAGGCACAAGTTTCCAGCCCTCACGGTCTCTGCAGATGGTTAATGCTCCATTGTTTAGAACTGATTATTTCAAACCTAGAGATCAGATCAATGCACATGTTCATGTTTTACGGTAAGCGGGAAATACTGCGGCAAATCTCACAGCTCTGAGTCCGTGGGGAATGGGTACAGGGAGAATGGAGGGAATTTATTATAGGGGTGGTGGTGGTCATATTCCCCGACTAGAGTTTGGGGGAGCCCGTGTAGGGAGGAGACCCGGCTGGTATTTTGGCAGTAACAAGGAGCCAATGCATCAGTGACTGTGCCATGCTGTGCCCCACTCCCCATCGGCAGAGACAGCCGTGGCGCTGCCCAGCACCATGAGGAGAGGGTCCTTCCCCCATCCTCTGCAGGCAGCACCGAGTGAGCACAGCGTGCGCTGCCCGTTCTTTGCCCTCCCTGGCTCTGGAGAAGGATTATTCAGTCCTTATTGTCGGCAGCTGAATGGAAAGGCGATGCAGCAGGTCTGAGTCACAGAGACGTGATGAAAACAAGCTGGAGAGTTTAAAATGCCAGCTGCTGCCTGATGCCAAGTCAAAATTAATCAGGCTCCTTGATCACTATTGTGACTGCTAACAGAGAAGTGTATGTGTATTAACTTGGTTTCCTCTCTATTGTCCAGCCTGCCCTGGGGTTGTATAATTTACAGGTAATTAAGTTCAGCAAAGACTACTGAAAAACAGAAAAGGATGCCAACCTCTGTTTTATTCATCCGCCATTGAGAGTATGGTATAATTTACCATTTAGCTTTTGAAATCTCTCCTAATCTTCACGCTTAAGGGAACTTTAACTACACCAAAACCTAAAGGGATCCTCCCCATCCCTTGGAAGAAATTGCACCAGACTAAAAATCACTTAGGAAAATCAATTCTGCCAGTAAAAGGCCATTTAAGTTTAAGACCTCACCCCTTAAGTCTTTACTGAGGTCTAACTCCCATAGAGGCCAAATAGGAGGGTGCCATTTTGGGTCCATGCATAATTTGTTTAGGGCATTAGACAGAGAGAAGGAATATTCTTCTTTATGGTAGTGATCAGGATAACACAGAGTCTGGGCTAATGTTTAGATCCACACTGATCTGCAAGAGCTCTCTCCAAAGATGTTATGACATGTTATGGCATATCTATGGAGTAAGACTACCTGTGCATTTGGTGGCTTTCTAGCCAGACCCCTAAAAGTTTTCCAAAGTTAGAAAAGTTGTTTCCTTAACAAAAATCTTCATTTAAACCATATTCTTTCACAGGAAAAAAATATTCCAAACTGTTTAAGAAACATACCCATGAATGTGCTCCTGGATTTTGTAGCCAGAGAGCTAAATGAATTTTTGTGTAATTTTAAAAATCACTGATATTTTCATTCTGAAAATTCATTTTAAATATTCAAGAACAGGTGTAATATTTTAAAGATAAATTAGTTAGCTCTGATACAATTAAGGTTCACCACAAGGCAATAAAGGAAGACCACCTTTCCCTCTGAATCTCTATCTTTTTCTCGGGAGAATATAAAGTATTGACACTTACAACAGATGTCCATCTACCCCAGTATCCTGTCTGCCAGTGACTACTGGCAGCTGCTAAGGGAAAACATGATCCTTGCTGGGTTTTTTACCCACAGTCCAGCCATGAGTGGCTTGATGATTTCCTGAGCCAGAGGTCATGCCCAGCCATCATCTTCAATAGCTCTTGATGGAACCTTCTCCCACCTTACTAGGTGGTTGAGGTTTTTTTACCTTTTATACACCTGGGCCATAAAACATCCTGTGGCAATGAGTTCTGCTCATGTGCTGTGTGAAAACATACTGCCTTGCCATTAATTTCATGGGGTTGGGGGGCTGGGGGGAGGCTGGGTTTCGCAGTGGTATAATTGACCTTGTCATTTCAAGAGGTGCAAAAAAATTTAACTAGAAAAGTGTATTAAGGATTCTTCATAGACACATCAAGGGCTGGGTGAGGTAAATTAGAATATGTTCACATAACATGGGCTTCTGCTAATTTAAAAAACATTTTTGTCGTTACTTTCACAGTTCTTCCTTTGTTTGATTCACCTTGTGCACAGGAAGACTACTGGCTTGCTGCCTCTCGAGCCGTTCCTCACGGCCCAGTGCAGTTGCACAAACATCCTGTGTTGGGGCGAGTTGCACCTTCTGTGATCAAGAAGATAAATTCTAGGGCCTGACGTCCATCTCCAAAAACACATTTTTCATTACACTGCAGACAAATAATTTCAGAATGATGCCATGAAAATCTATGGAGTTAGACCAGATTCTGTTAAGGTCAGAATCTAACCCAAATTCCCCCAGGGAGCACATGTCATGTTAAAAAATTGCATTATGTTTACTCTCGTTGCCTGCTGCATCTTGCCAGTGGGTGGCACGAAGCCATCATGAGGGTTAGTACCAGGACGGAGTAGCATTTTAAAATGTTCTGAACATAAGTGACTCAGTAGTCAGCTTTCCAGTCCTAATGGGCTGGCTGTTTCAAATTAAATTGAGTTATAGCAGGGCCCCTAGTCCACATCAGAGGATAAGAGCATGCAAAATTGAATTGGAAAAATGGAGCCAGTTTGCGTTCCTGCTTATGAACATGCAGACAAATCAGCAACTCAGAAATCACCAGCTATTAGTTTATTGGCAATTCATGCAGCTTAAAAATAGCCATGGAAATTTGTACCCAGACCACTACCCCCTCTCAAAATCAGCTAACCATGATTGCAGTAACAACAGAGAGCCCAAGTGGTAAATTCCTGATGCAGCTGTTAAGCTGGGGCCGGAGAGGGAGTGAAAAGCAAGGGGTGGAGGGCACAGAAAGAGGCTTGCATACATCACCAGCCCCAAATATCTAGACCTCGTGAGTCAGAATCATGAGGCTGACTTGAAAATTCTCATAAATTCAATGTTTTGTCTTACTGATTTTGAGCCTTTAATTTGTACCTTTTGCACACACCATAGGGTCAACAAACAAATGTTTCCTTAATGAATTTGGGAGCCTCCCTCATTGCACATCCAGGGAGGCGTTGAGGAAAAAAATAAACACCAAAAGATGACAACATGTCCTGATCTAAACCGGGAATAGGTGTCATCAAAACAGAAGAGGTCCTGCCACTGACTGACATGGAGGAGGGAGCAAAACCAGTACAAACCTTTCCTCCACTCCAATAAGTGCATGCCTGGACTTGCAGTGGCTCCATGAGAGATGGCATCAGGCCATGCTGCATCCAAGGGGGCACAGATATCAGGGTGGTGCTCTGCCAGCTCTCACCCCAGAGCTGCAAGCTGTGGCGGGGGAAAGCAGAGATTCCTGAGCTGGCTGCACGTAGCTCAGGTAAGATCAGTAGCACAGACATGCCTACGTGGTGCTGCACCAGAGCTAACAAGGTTCTGATCTGTCCAAGTCCCTCTACTGAGTTTGGGACCTTGACCTAGCCCACGGGGCACTGCTCTGCGCTGTGGTGGAGGTACCACTGGGAGATGGATGCACAGCAGCCTGGAGATCTTGAAGCAAAATAGCTAACCATGCACTTGCTTGAGCATTTTATTTGACTGTGGCTTTGGATTGCATTTTTCAGTGTCATGTTCAGTGAGAAGAACCAGTGGGTTTCCTCTGCTCCATTGCTGTAGGTCCTGAGGCTGAGCTGCCAAACTTGGTGCAGGGACAGGGAGAAGAGGGAAAGGAAAAAAGTCTCCTGTATTAACTATAGTTTAGCCTGTTTAGGCAATTCAGACTATGTCTCCCGGCTTGGAATCACTGCTTTTAAAGATAAAATATTGGCTTGAACAGGGAGATGGACATCCACGGAAGAGGAGAAGGCAAACTGATTTAAGATGCTCTGGATGATCCTATTCTAGAAACATTGCTACTTTTACAAATAAATAACATGGCATTTCCACAATCTCTGGACAAATATCTACTGAATTCACCCCTTTGAAGGGCTGAGGCTTCCATATTTCAAAGTTGTTCCAGTGCACTCTTCCAGATGGACTGTAAAGTTGAAGAGACCCCAGCCCAAACCTCCTGTCACAGACCTCAGCTTCAACCATTGCAGTGGGGCAAATTGGCACAGGCATTTCACCAAGTAAAAAAAAAACCCAGACTCTGGATCTTGAGCCCCTTACTGAGTCCTGTTCTTAGGACTTCCAGTGTACCTACACATACAATTTTTTCCAAGCTTTGAGGGACTTTTATTAGAGTTCTGGAAGTTACAGTGGTGATGCAGTGAAAGATTTCAGGGCCATTTGTAATTTCCTTAGGGGTATATTATTCTCTTGGTGCAAACACATGTAATTCTTATTAATACTATGTTAGCAGTGTGTTCACACAAAGAAGCAATATATCCCCTAGTGACTAGATCAGAAAGGGTCTATCCAGCAGACTAAGGTTTGTCCATTCAATGTCATAAATCACTTTTTCACGCTTGCAAGGTTTGCACGTTTCTCAGGGGGCATTTCTTCCTGGGGGTGCTGCTGAGTGCCCTGAGTGTTCAGCCCCAGGCAAAGAACCACCCAGGTGGGTGCAGAAGGAAGCGTTCACGTTGTTTGCGTGCACTGTCCCACACCACACTATGTTACACTACACAGTCTGAACACAACTCCCTTTACACCAGCTAATCAACAGGGCCTTAGGATTAAGCTAATATTTTCAAGCATTGGAAGTAATTAATCTTCTCCCATTTCAGACACTGTCGTTGAAGTCACTGCCCATCCAGCCCCTGCTGCCCTTCACCGTGCTGGTGACACTTGGTGGCACACTATGTTGGCCATACGTACTCCGGAAGAAACCCCGATCAACCCAACTTAGGTCTACATTACCACAGTAAAGCTCAGACCAGCTAGATGGCAATTGAGACAGCAGGCCCAACATCTTCACACAGCACCAAGCAAAACCTCTGACTTATTTATGGATGATAAAGCAGAGAAATTACACGTGTGCATGCGCACACATATGCACACCCAACCACACTACCAGCTATCCCTCTCTTCTGACTTGTTTCAACTTCCCAGCCAAGCATGCTTTCTCCCAGCTTCTCTCTTTCTATCTCTTATTTACTCTGCAGTTTATCTCTGCATACATCTTCAAAATTCTTCTGTGCTTCTTTCTAAATACAGTCAGTGGAGGAAAATCCCCTGTTCCCTGGGGGCAATTATCTGAATTTATTCCTTGCCAAACCGTCGGTCCCAGGGAGCAGCAAGAACATTCCTGTTCACAGGAGTTCATCTGCCAAAATATTCTGGGTTCACCATTGGGTTTGACCTGTAAGAAATGCAAAGGGCTGGAATCCTCTTGCTTTAACAGAGTAGGTGGGAGTTTAATCTTTTACAGTAATGTCTTGCATGGAAAGAAGTCCTTGGCTACCAACTAAAAGTTGTCTTGTTCACAGCTAGTCCAGAGGTATTTTAGCAACTAGAATTTGGTGCCCTGAGGAGGCAGGTAATTTAGATGTTTGTGATTGCAGGTGTCAAATGGCAGCAGAGTAATTGCACAGGGGAAATCACACGTGGGGACGCCAACATGGATGGGGCTTTCCTGACACCAGGACTAGCAGCTGCCTCAGACAGCTGAGCCATATGAAGATGAAAACTAATGCAGAGGTTTGCCAGCTGTGCTGACCCCCTGTATAGCTCATGGTTGGGAAGCCATGTCCACCAGGGGCACAGAGCAGTTCTCTATCACCTTCACAGCCTACTCCAGGCATCTCATATTCATCGCAAACAGGATGGAGGGCATCAGAAGTCAAGTCCGCACATGTGGGGTGTAGATGTACCACCCCGCTGCAGTTCATCTAGCCTGTCCTCTGGTAGACCCACTGCTTCAGGAGCAGCCAGGGCACTGAGTGCAGTGCTAAATCTACTAAGCATTTGGGGTTTGGTTTTTCTCAGGAGTCTGGGCAGGCCGTACCCAGGTAGACCTCAAGAATGACAGAAGACTACTCTGGGGGAGGACTACAGAACAAGAGAGGGGCCTGAAGTGCTTCCATCTGCCTCATCCTACAGCATCTGAGGAGGCGTCTGTGGGCACAGCAAGGCCAGGAGAAGGGTCTGCTGCTCCTCTTTTTCCCACTCACTGTAGAAGACATAAGGAGAGGCCCTCCAGCTGGTAGAAATAGTTTCCACAATAATGTGATGGGTCCTACTGGAAAAAGCTTTTTCTTCCCTAAGTGCAAAGAAATTACATGGGTTTGTGGCTCAGGATTCATAGATGCCTTTTTTGGTTGCTGTCTTTGACGTGTTATTTTTTTGGAAGCGATGTCCCATCTTGTCATCCACAGAATATTTTTTTAAACAGGAACGGAAAAAGTAGGTCCAGGTCCTCACACACTCCAAATTCCCTCAAGTTGCTGCTCCCCACACCTGCTGCCCCACACTTTGTGGCCCACATATTCCAGAAGGATTTTCAGAGGCGTGTGGCAGGCACTATACAACCCTGAATGAGCTCTCCTGGAAACCTGGTCCCTTACCTGGGCTTCTCAAATGGCAGCAAAGCACTCCTGAATATTCAGCCCCAAACAAAGGATGAAGGAGAAAGGAGAAATAAGGATCAGCTCCCCAAATACATTAGCTGTAACAAGCAGTCTGAGTGATGCTAATCCTAACCCAAAATCTATGTGCTATTTTGGGCCACTGGAACTTGGGCTTTTGCATGGCCTCTCTGCTTTGATCTCTCTGTAAGGGAATTAAAATGGCTTGCCATTGTCAGATCCTAATCTTCCAAATACTAGTGGTGACCACTCGCCTTGCAGGAGGGAGATTCTCAATCGCATTCGGGAACTCTTGAGACAGGCAGAAAGCAATGTTGTATGATGCTGACAATCAGACCATCTTGGGTATTGCCAGTCACATCCCCTACAGTTGCCAATACCCCATCTGGAGACTTTGATTTGAAACAATGCCCTGCTTTGCTATAATCTGTCACAAAGTGGGATTTCCCAGTGTTTTGCCTGTTCAGCAGACTGGCTTATCTCAACCACTCTGATTATCAGACAGTGCAATTTACAATAATAACGAGACAGCAGTTAACCCAATTTGACTTGTCTTTAGGCAGTCACAGCAACAAGCTTCTCCGGGACATGGAAGGGATTTAAACAAGTTGCCCTTGTTTGGTGAGGATGAAATAGAGTTGCAGCTCCTTTGTTCAAGCCTGAATACTCTGTTGAGGCAGTGGGTTTCATAAAACACATTGAGTCATGAAAGGGGCAAAGACTCCCTTTCAAGTGGAAAAAACAACTCATGATACTAACAGTGACTTTTTTTTTCTCCTCTTTTTTTTCCTTTTTTTTTTTTTTCCCAGCAGAGCTAGCTGCGCAGTGCACTGCACAGATAAAACAGAGCAAGATTCCACTAAAAGAATAAACAGGAAAATCCTTAACTCCGAAATGGGCTGCTCCATTTGAGGTGAAAAGTTAAATGCACCCTGCAGCAATTGTTCAACTTGTAAAGATTAAAATTAATGCCTTGGTAAGATACTTTCAGGAGTATTATGGAGAGTGATTAACGCAGTCTTCTTTAACCATCATTACCTCCCCCACCCATCCCCAAAAAACTTGATCATCTACATTTCTTCCTTTTATTTTTATTAAGATTGCTATTGCTATACTGATTTGACTCCAGTTTCTGACCAGAGAAAGAGCACGGCTGTCATGCCCGTGTTCAGACCGACGTGCCAGTTATGCAGTAATTGATCAGTGTGAGCAGAGCGGAGAGGACTGAAGTCAGGACGTGCTGCGCAATTAAAGTAACTATCTACCCAAGACAAAAATAAGCTTCACAGGCTTGCGTTTCCTTCTTGTACTCTCAGTAGAACATGTGGCAGCAATAACGCCCACAAAATGGGGAGATTTGTGGCTGCTTGTTACAAGTGTTTGGTGGGGGGGAGGGTAATTCTTTCCTTAGGGAAAGTCTTCTTTCTGGTGTGGGCAGCAAGAGGTAAGCACACCAGCAATAGATGCCGCCTGAGTGGATCCCACAGGCTATTTCACAATGGCTTTGATTCAGTGTGTCTTACTCCTTGACCTCAAAGGGCATTTTGCTTAGGAAACTTCCTGAAGAGCTTCACATGTAGGACCAATCCCTCTAGTCTCCTGCCACTCCAAGAATGCCTGGTAGTTCCAAAGGGCTGCAGAAAGGCTCTGGTGGCCCATCCAGGAGAGATCTGTACCCCAGCCAAGGAGCTGGGCACTGCAGTAGCAGAGAGGGTTCTGGAAGGAAGGACTTAAGTGTGTGCCGCTGCCCCAAAAATGTAGATTTCCAGGTATTTTGTGGGATGTCAATAGCAGAGAGAGTTCTTTGAGAAAACACCTATTTAAAGCATACCTATTTAAAGGCGCCACCTCATAACCTTTAGCAGGGCTGTAAGCTTGCAGGGCCAGACTATGTCCATGTGTATAGGCAGCCCTATCAGGCTTCAGAGTAAAAACATTAGCACAAATATTACACACCTTCCCTAGGCATACGGCACTTTTTATACATACAACACCAGAAAAGAGGCTTTTGTTCCAGTCAGTATTAACTTTAAATTTAGCCCTTTGCTTTCTACATCAATACAAAATCACTGGGCCATATAGTCAATTTACTCAGATCCATTCAATCCCACTGGTATCAATGGCAATGTATGGGTATGAATCAGCTGCACAGTACTGGGTATAGTCTCAGTATATTCAGATTTAAAGTCTTATTTTTCATGCTGTTAATGTTTCAGTCTGGAAAGGACATTGGTAACTGTTACTGGAGGGTTTCATGCTTTATCTAGTTATAACGTTTTAGAACATAAAAAAAAAACCCACCAAAAACCTTACAACAATCTGAACAAAATATTCATTATCCTATTGATAAATCTACTAAATACAATGTGTTGTTCTGTCCTCGGTCCAGCCAGGACATCTGTTTTCTTGGCTTTACGGTACTTAGCACAATGAATCATTTGCCTCCAGTCTTTCGCAGTCCCGGCGCGTCATGCTGCCTAAGTCTCAGGAAAATTCCACCCGGTCTCCTCCAGATAATCCAGCCGTGCTGCACTCCTTGCTCCCACAGCAACAGCAGTGGGATCTGCCTACCCTCTTTCAGCATAAAACCCCCAAGACCTGTAGTTTACAAAGGCTCCCTTCTTGCCTGCACAAATTGCCCCTTCCCAGACACATGCAGCCTGTTTTGAAATGTCTTCATGGGGCTCTTCTGGTCCCTATAGCTATGTCTGTATTAATAAATAAAATTAATAAATACATAAATAGAATGAATAAATAGAATGGGTTGTTCTCTGGTCCTCATAGCACGGCTGACAAATGCTCTTCTTTGCAAAACAGCATGGTCCAGTTCAAACTCTCTTTTGGGAACAGCCCTGACCCAGGCTACACCTTGGGGCATGCCATGGGATTGCGCTCACTGGAGAAGGGGGACACAGTCATTTAAGGGGTGTCAGGCAGGTGAGGGCCACTATCTGAGCCTTCCTGAGTTTTCTAGTCCGTGTAGAGCAATAGGACATAGCTGCTGCTGCCTGCAGGCAAGGTGGCTGGCAGAGGGTGCTGCCAGCAAGGTAGAGAGCCTGGACTGGGACAAGGTGGGAGATCCTGGCCAAAATGCATCTGCATGTGTGGCTTCTGTCTGCTGAATACTAACTCTCGAAAAGATGTCTTTGTTTAAATTACCTAAAGCTGTTTAATGAAGCGTCAGTGAGCAATGGGATAGTGACCTACGGGTCTGGAAAATGCCTTCTTGCAGGCTTCGTGGGGGGCAGGGATGGGACTGGGGCTTCTGGTGCCAGGAACAGCAGTGACATGGGGCCAGAGCAGGAATGTCCTCCTGGCACAGAGGACTGGCTTGTCTCCCCATGGGGGCTTCCCAGAAGTTTTCTGTACATGTGTAAAGCACAGGCAGGAGAGGGAGAAAGCAAAGGTAACAGGGGGATACCTGGGCCCCAGGGCAGACATCTTCTGGTGGGGATAGCACAGGAGCTTGCTTATTCAGGTACAGCCCAGCCCAGGCTCTACCCTGAGGAATGGCTCCCTTTCCCTTCGCACCCCACTATGTGGGTCTGGGAAGAAGCCAGGATTGCCCCAGCTGAGGGACACCTACCCTGTGTCCCTGCCCGGGAGTCCCCTGCCATCCAGGAGGGAGGGAGGGAGGCGAGAGGATGCAGCAAAGGCTAAGTTTGGAGCCCAAAGCCAGCTACATGCATATCCACCCCAGGAAGATAAATGTCTTGCCAGGTCTCCCTGCCCCAGATTTGCATCCCTAGCTACAGCCAACTACCCCAGCTGGAAACACTACTGTCATTTGGTTTGCAAGTCATCTTAGAAAAACAGAAGAGCAGGAGACATGCATTTCCGAGACAGTGCAGCAGGACAGAGGCAATGCCCTGCCAGGAAACAGGCTGCCATGCCCCCTGAGCTGGGACTTGTCAGGAGGAGCCCATCCCAAAACAGCTGTAGAGGCTTGGTGAACTCCTCTCCCCCTGACTGCAGAGGCAATAATTTAGGCTTTCTGTGGCAGAGGTTTTTAGAGATTTTAAACTATAAGCTCCTGGGGAGCTCCCAGCTGTATGTTAGGCTGACCACAGGGCAAAATGCTATTTATAATCTATGGTATTAGGCGCTAGCGCAAAACAAGGGTAGATGTTACAGCACTGCTTAAGCAGCCCTCTTCTATCAGCGGGCCTTGGGCTGGCATGGTAAAACCAACCTTCAGCCCTCTGGCATGTATCTGATGATCAGAAAAGAAGGAGGGAATCTCAGCGACAAGAGCTCTTTGGCTGCTTTCTGGCTCTGGCTGCATTTTCTTCCTCACACACGCCAGGAACTTAAAACTCTAGCTTATAAGACAGAAAATACCAAATACCTGATGACAAAGAAAAACAGTAAATCTAACAGTTCTGAGGTTTTTCTCAAGATGTTTGGGGAGTTTAATTCATTAAGTGGTAGAAATAGATAGTTCGGTATCTAGAACGGAATGAAAGCTTGGAGTACCACCAACCAGAAATTGGAGAGGAAAATGAATTGAACTGTCTCACAGTTCCACTCAAAAAACAGTCTGGACTTCAGGAAAAAGTTCTCTTCTGCTTTAGAAAATCCAGTTTCTCTCACCACTAAAAAACCAAACTGGGACACCTCGGATAACCTGTGCTTTAAACAGTTAAGTAGCAATAATTTGCCTATGGTCAGTTAACTAGTGTCCACTCCACTTTGATGTACTGGGTATAGGATTAAAATGTTTATATTAGAGGAGAGATGAGAAAGAGCAAGCTGCATGCCGGGGGACAAATTCTGCTCTTTTCAGACTGCGTAGCTGAAGGACAGGAATGTCTGACCAAAGGGACATATGACGCTGTAAAAACTGCTCCAGGCCTCCTGACAGCCCTTGCCTACTGGGAAAGCATCTTTGGCTTTCCCGGCGGTTGCATAAATACTGTGCATTGCATGAGGGAGATGCTCCATTATTTATTAAATAGCCAAATAAACAGTCACAAAAACCTACTGTGAATGGTCAGAGCAAAAAGATGAGATTTTTGCCTTGGGGCAGAGCAACCCTTCCACACGTACCTCTGGTTTGAAAGGATTTGAATTTTTTTTGTCTTTTCCAAAATATCCTTGCGTATTTAAACCATGAAGGGACTTCCTGAATTCATCTATGGCAAGGCATTCATTTGTCCCTTCTCCCAGTTCAAATTCATAGAAAACACATGCAAGTCTTGCTATTAAATGACAAACTTATTCCAAATGCACTAATAATTCCTTGCTTGGTCCTTCCTTCAAGTAAAGTGTGCTCAGTGCTCAGCCACTGCCCTGCCCTAGGCTGTGGACATCAGGGAGATAATCTGATGTACTTTTTCCCGTATAAACTAGAAATTTTTAGCTACTGCCCAGTTTTCCAAAGGCTATATTCCTAGGGAGTTCTATATAAGAGCAAAGGCTTGGAAAACCCCTTCTGTCCTGCAGAGTACGGTCCTCCTCCACCAGAGGCAATGGCACTACACAAGCTCTTTCATAAACCAAGGGGCAAGAAGGACTTTCCCTCTATATTCCTGCTGACAGGCTATTCTAGACCAGCACAACTTGGAAGCTGGAAATTTAGGGGTAAAAGAGAAGGAAAAAAAATATTGTAGCATAGCATTGTTGCTGCTTAAAGCAACTTAATGTTCCCAGCCAGCTTCCCTGGGTCACCATTTTTAATTCTCTCTGCTCAGTAGGATATTGCGAAGCGATTAGCCCAAATGCTTAACCTCGATTCTAGGTGCTGCAGATTGCTTCTGTGAGGAGGAGAAATTGATGTTTTAGTCAAGATTTTCTCTAACGCAGTCTGATTTTTCTCACAAAGCACTGACAAATGTCCTGTTTCCCCCAGTGCTGTGGGGCACTCCCCTGCTCACCCCTCCAAGCCTGTTGCCGGGCAAAACTGCTCAAAAAACTTACTGCCCCTTGGCCTTTTCCTTCATCTGATACACCCCTCGATTCTGTGGGTAGCATCTATCAGATCAATTGTCATTTAAATTGCGGGGGGGACTGAACTCTTCTCTCATTTAATCCTTAGATATGGTATCTACCATCTTCAGGGAAGTATACGATTGCTCACAGATGTAAGACATAAAAGAGTTGCTCTTTTTCATCATAAATATGTTAAATCTCATAAGCTTCCAATATCCATATCTCCCTGTGTCATCCCTCAGTTGGAATATTTCACCACAAATAGCACCAAACCCTGGGATCTTTTCTTTTCCCCTTGCTTACCCAGATATTAATTGGCAAAGGACTTTCCCCTTTGTCCTGTGGTCAGTTACTTGCTTCCATGTATCCCTCACTGGGGGTCTTATCAAAAGTTCACTGAGCTGAGCAAATGATGATTTTGATCATCTCTTCCAGCAAACCCCAACAGCTTTCTGCTTTGTAGGAAGAGTGTTGGTTTGGTAGCGTGCATTCGGCTGCACAAAGCATAGTGCAAGTGAGATTTTGGTGGCTTCTCCGTAGATAACACTATCCCAGCTTGCAGGATTGCCCACTGTACCCCTGTGCCACAGGTACACCCCACTGCTCTCTCCTTGGAAGAAAATTGTGCACCTGGTCCTCATTTACAAGAACATAGCCTGATAGGGTGCTGTCAGAATAAAAGGATTTAAAAATAATTTACAGCCATTCTGGGGTCCTGTTACAGAGACAAAGTAGGACCAGGGAATATGAGAATTTATAATTCTTACTTTCAGTGTATCATCTATTTCATTTATTTTAGGGTTGCTGAATGAGTAATATCTTGTCCCATTGGAAGCCTCTAGAGGAGATCTGGAGGATCTACCACCCACTGCATTTTTCAAGTAGCTCTACGATCCATCAGCTGGTATCAGTCATCTGATCTCCTGTAAAAGAGCCCTGAAAGATGACTTTCTGTATCATCTTCCTCAGTTTACCATGATACAGCTCCCTTCTCCTTTTGCTATGCTTCTTAAATGGTCTTCTTGGCAGGGGTGACACACACTGCCTCTTGCTCCTGAGAGGCTGAAGTAATTTGTAGCTATTATTTACCCTGGTATCTCTGGCTCTCTAACACTCATATCATTTAACCTTTCAATTTCATCTTTATGCCCCCTCCCTGGAAGTGTTCAAGGCCAGGTTGGATGGGGCTTTGGGCAACGTGGTCTAGTGGAGGGTGTCCCTGCCTGCAGCAGGGGGGTTAGAACAAGATGACCTTTAAGGTCCCTTCCAACCCAAACCATTCCATGATTCTATGATTCTAACGTGGCAATGTCTGCTCCATTCCAAGGTACTTGTGCTGGGCTGGGTGTTTCTTTTTACACATCAATGAGATTTGGGGGGGAAGAGGGAGGTTCAGGCCTTAATAAAACTTTGAGTTGCTGCTTGACCGTGCAAATTTTGCTTTTTTTCCCACTGTCCAGATTGTACAGGGCAACTGTGAGGGGGAAAAAAGGCATATACACAGTGAAAGATGATGCCAGTATATCTCTCTGGTTTTCACGGGAAAAGTCAAGGTCCAGTTTGAGGAGGAAGATGAGAGTGGCTGAGCTCTGGATGAAGAGGAGACATAAAACCAGGCAGCTGGTGCGCGTACACACTGCACGCTCTCGTCCTCCGCATGGGAGAGAAAAGCAAAGCAGAGAGGTACCTATTTTAGGATGTGCTTCTCACATTCCCAACACAGAGCGAGATGCTGCTGCAGTGCCAGCCGTAGGACGGGGGGGCTGGAGCAGAGACAGAAGCATTGTATAAATTAGGGCAATTCAAAGCCCACAAATCATCAGGACAAGCAAAGGAATTAACCCTGATTATTAGCAGAGACTAGAAACCAAATGTCAAAGTCAAGGGCATACAGCCCCATTCGGAGCTGGAGATTTTCCAGTTGACTGTAAAAGCAAAGAAAATATGGTGCAATCCCAGGCCTCCAGATGGAGAATGGGGTTAATCCACTAGAAAAAAGGTACGTAAGTATCCAAAATCAGGAAAAGGAGAGATCAGATTTCTCCTACCCAATCAGAGTAGAGAATAAAAGATACACAATTAAAATCTGAAGCCTCATACAGCCTATTTCAGATGTACGGTATGTGGAGCAATTTTGTTGCTGACTTCCACCAACTTTAGCACTCTAATCATTCAGTGAAATGGGGAGTTGTTGCAAAAGAACTGCAGCTCTCTTACCCGGTCTATTAGAGTACCCTGTTATAAGGTGGCAGCTGCATCGCTAACCGCTACTGATCCTGCCCACCAGTGCCGAGGCCGTATTCTACTGGAGATTTCTGTTTCTGCGCTTCTGCCTCCTCCTTGCTGTACGCGAGTCATAAGGCGAGGTGGGCGCGGGTCGTGATGCGAGGCAAGGCGTCAGCAGCACAAGAAACAGGCTGGTGTCCACGAAAAGAGATTGAAAAACGGGCACAGGGGGGTTTAGACCAAGGGCAGCTGTTATCTTAGCTTGCACAACAGCTTGAGGGAGAAATTGAGAGCAAATTAAAGATGGCTTATTTTTCCTTAAAATCAAAAAAACAGGCAAGTGGGCCAATTTCTTAACAGCTCGGCTGTGCGCACCCTCACACGTGCTCTCCCACAGACACGCACAAACAGTGTTTTATGTGTGGTGTAATGGGATGCCTCCACCAGCGAACTGAGAGTGAAAATTAATCTGCTTTGATGGCAAAACTACAAGTTTATTAGGAACATAACTGAACAGAGAAAAGAAATCAGACCATTGTCATAAAATGTTGGTCTGTGCTATTACTTGGATAGAAGATCACCAAAATAAAAACGAGTTGTTGCAGAAAATAGTTCTGGTGATTTAGTATATAGTATTTTTCCAAGTCAATACTGAAATCCTGCTCCAGCAGATGATTAGGAAGAGCTATGCTGTTAGAGGCTCTGTAAAAGAAAGTGCTCTTTAAAAGGTCCCATGGCACCTTACATGAGAGTAGGAGATACATCAAGGTGTCCAGAACAAAATCCGTATCTTGGCTATTATATTCAGATGATGCTTAGAGTTCCCTGCAGTTTGTCATCTTTATTTTCTTTCCTTTGAATTATTGGGTGCTGTTGCTGTGCTTTGTTCAGCACTTTCCTAGGTTTCACCCCACAAGTGGCTTCATTCATTAATGAAAGAAAGCACATTAAAGCATGCCTTCCCAATACTTGAAAGTGACTTATGCAGATATTCCAAGTGTTACTTTTATTCCAGAAGACTGTGGACATTTATGTCAACTAGAAAAGCTACTTTTCCAACCTTTATCAAGTTTATGCAAAACGCTATTGGAGTTCAATCCGCATTCATCTTCTTACAAAGTCTTAGCTCCTAACTCAGCAAAGCACTTCAAACAGGTTAACGATTGCACTGATTTCAACCCACAAGTAAAATTAAGGCCGTATTTCATTAATTGGCTTTATCAGCACTTTACTTTTCTGAGCTCCAACTAAGCATGCTTCAGAGGAGCCACTGGAATCTTTAAATGACTCATGGCGGTCTGAGTAAAGGCTGAAAACTGCATTTGTCCTGTTTATTCATTAGAGACTTGAAAAAAATCCCAGCCTCAGCATGGTCAGTGCATGATTTGACTGTAGCAATGCCAAAATTTTGCTCCAGCATTCAAGTTCCAATGTGCCTGGGTGTTCCCCCTTGATTTGTAATATCGCCCATGTAATCATTTATTTCAAATGCAGAGGATGAAAGCCGAGCTTTGTCAGGCACCTTCACGCAAGTTCCTGTTTGTTAGATGTTGTTACCCATTGAAACAGTATGTTGCCTGTGAAAATGCTGTTTAAATAAATCTATCTTTTCTGATCTGCGTCATTATCTCAGGCTCTCCTTAACGTCACTTTGGAGGTTAATAAGGAACCCTGTGATACTCCACAAGAGCTGGCACTGGCAGCAGGAAGTTTGTACCAACTGTAAGGGTTAAAGTAGTTCCCATTGCGTCAACCTGGGAGAGCGGTTTAGGAGGGGACAGTGTTTTATCCTTCCTCCTTCCTCCATCACTACCTATTTGGTACAGGTGCACCGACCTCTGCGGTGTCAGTGATGCTCGCCTTAATTGCCTGCCTTGTGAGGGTTCAAACAGGCCTTCCCACGCTTTCTCTCCAGCTGCACTTAATCTTGCCAGGAACACCCCATAAATATACCCAAAGCTCACTTCTTCTTCTTCTTCTTTAAATTTTCAGTGAAGTTTTCCTTTGCGATGCTGAAAAGAAAACTGAGTTCTTCAGCCTCACTCTGCAGGCACCGCAGCCGTCCAGGCTGGCCGTGCCACCTCATTACTCCCTCTGGTCCCCACTGGTGTCTCCAGCTGTGTTCCTCTGTAGGTCCCCACTCCGTGTATGGTCTAATTGAGGCTTAATCTGCACTTGGATGGTGCGTGGGGCAATGCAATCCTGTTCAGTGCCAGGATTTGGGTGCTCACATAGCATCTGTGCCTGTAGCACCCTTACACCCGAGAGGAAAGGCTGGGCTGTCCTTGCACCGGCTGGGAGGGTGTATTCCCTCAGCCCACCCACTACAAGGAGGCTCAGGAGGAAGGGCACGCAGCTCTCCCACTCTGACCTGAAGGTTTTGCTTGCAAATTACACCATAACCTGTATTCCTGGTGCCATGCCACCTTGGTTTATGGACACAGTATCACTAACCCAGCCCCAGCCAGTGCTGGCCCTGGCTGCAGGAACATGAGATGCTCGGATGGTTTCCAGACACCCCTTGCGAGTGCAGTGGCTAGGAAGGAAGGCCAGGCAAGACACGCTGTCTGGGAGCGCCGACAGGCACCTGTGCTTGGTGGGCTCGCTGCAAATTCGGTCACAGCATCCCCTCGTCTCCACAGTCGCTCGGGCCTGGAGGAGCCGCGGGAAGGGTTTCCTCCTGCGCTGGGGAAGCAGCGCTGCTTCCCACCCCTGCGGTAAATGGGTTCTCTCAAGCATGGAAATCTGCCACATCCTCAACCTCCTTCTTTCCCATCGAATGCGTCTCCCCAGCGCAGGGGGACATGCAGGTTGTGGTCAGAGCTGTTCCAAAAGGCAGGTGCCAGTTGCCACCAGGCAAGTCGCGGTGGTTAGCTGCCCTGCGTCGGCATCCGAGGTGCAGGGCAGGGTGCTAGGAAGGGAGAAATAGAAAGTGAAATTTGGCTACTCATCAAATGAAGTGCAGTAACAACAACAAAATCACCATCCATACAGCGATCATTTTGTGGCCCCGAAGCTGTAACCACACTGCTGTTGTTAAAAAGAGGACATAAATGGAAGATCAATTCCACATTTATCACAGAAGGGAATTAAGTATATTCCTTAGCTGTAATGGCTTATGAGGTCATCATGGCTTAAGCCATATTCTCCATTTTTGTCTTTCTTGAAGAGATGCTTTACTGTAAAAGAAAAGTGGCTAATGTGCAGAATTTTATGTGATTATGACTGTGCATTTTTCCTGATAGAGAAATAAAATGAACCTCTCATCCCTTAGTCCTTGCACTATAGGGTTGCTGGTGCCTCCCACAGCATCATTAAAAAAAAATTACAGGAGGGTGCTTTTTACTGCTCTAATCACCTCTTGCTTATGCTGGAAGTAGCTCAGCTGGGACTACCCAGGCAGTATGCATTCATCAGGGCTGCTTTACATCAGGCCAAGCAGAGGTCAGGCTCCTCAGAGGAGCAGATAAAAGCATGGTTTACGTTTCCTTGTTGCTGTTAGTTTTCTGAATATTGCAAGTTGGATTCTCCTCCCCACTACAATTATCAACTTTTAAAATTTGGTGATTGCTAATGCTTTTATTTTCAAAAAGAGAGGACTGCTACAAACCTAAACACCACCTGCAGCGTAGTCTGACTTTTGCATTGTCTAAAAAACATATAAGGCATGATGTAACCCACAACTGAAAACCAACTGCAATTGGTATGCCAGTTAGCACGCTGATCATACCCCCAACATGCACACTGACACGTCATTCTTGCCAAGTGAAGTAATTGATTACATGCACAAAAAAGGTGAATATTAACTACAGAGATCTTCATCATCGGTAACACAGAACAGGGCTGCAGAGGGCCACGGTGCCACAGTGCCAGGCAGGGAGAGGCAGGGGGTTCGGTGCCTTGCGCGTTGCCCCAGCTTCGTCCCTGTGCGGGTGGGAAGCAGCGCTGGAAAACTGAGTGTCTGGCAGCGCCCGCCCGGGCTCATCAGTGTTGGAAACCTGATTTCGTGGTGTAGTGGGACTACTCTGGCAAAACTTTCTCCACCGCTCAAAGGAGCCTCTCTCAAAACCTGACTTACTCCCTGCCTCATTATTCTAATACTTATTAGGGTGTTACTGAGGCCAGGGGCACAAACACTCCCTGATTTCTGATCACCTATCAGGACCATTTTACAGCCATTTTTGCTGGCTCCTTTTTGTGCAGATCTTTTTGTGGTTTGTTCTTTGGTTTTTTTTTTTAAATTGTTGTGCTGTTAAAGTAAAAATAATGGGGGCAGGATGCCTAGTGAGAAAGCCTTGTCCTGCCAATAGTCTGTCAGGCAGATGTTTTTCTTCCCTGCCTGCACGAAGTGCTGTAGCAGTTGGGAGTGAGCAGACCTCTGCAACGTTAAGGGCAGGACCAGGGAGCAGCTGCCTTCTCAGAGGCAAGTTAGGACCAACACAACAACAACCGCAAAGCAAATTTCAAAACATGAAACACATCTAATTCCTTTGTAGTAATAGTTTCTTGTTAAGCCATCAAGCACGCTAAACATAATGCACATGAAATTTTACTGGGGAGCTACGGGGGCAGTGGGGAAGGCAGTGAAAAAGGCTTCCTGCTGCAGATTTCAGAGAGCAGCACTGCCCACATTTTTCTTTTAGACAGAGATAAAGGATTTCCTACAGGCAAAAAATATCATGCCCCCCGGAGAACCGGATAAGCTCAACATCGGTGCTCACATCCTGAGAGGTGGCTGGAAAGACCTGCTTTGTGGAAGGGCAATTTGGCTTTGGCTGGTTATCTGCTCCACCCTGACATATTGAAAGGCGTCCCACTTTGTACCAAGTCAAAGCTTGTGTTATCCCAGACCTTGAAGCTCTTCCAAGTCATATTTACTACCAGAGAGAGGTTAAACAAACAAACTAACCCCCAGGGAGAGCCTGGCAATCTGTGCAGAGGCAGCAGCAGTCTGTCTTCCAGAAGAAATCCCATGCCAACCATGCCATGTCATCCCTGCTCATGCTACTAAAAACCAACCCACGTCCCTCCGATGTGTTCACATGTGGTGCCCTGACGTGCAGCTGTTTACACCAGCCACCACAGACCTGATCATCAACTTCTGACACACGAAAAGTAATTGCATATGAATTTTTGTTGATGTCCGTGCCTTCAAAGTTAGACACCCCGTGGGAATCTTTCCCTTCCAACTTCCTGATCCCCAAATGGTTTCTCAGTGAGGTTCAAACCACAGCCCTACCACCAATTGTCACAGAAGGCGAAGTTTGTAAGTAAGGGTGAGGGCTTTACTTTAGAAGAAGAATTTAAAAACACTTGTGTCTGAACACCTGCCCAACCCCTCTGTGTTTGTTGGTGGAACTGCCCTTGTTGTGTTTCACATCACAATTCCCTGACTGTCTTGCATGCTGGGCTATATTTTCCCACCTTTTATAGGTGTTTATGGTAGGATATGTGCTTTGCTTAGATGTGGAACGGCATAATATCCCTCACGTGATATTGCAGTCCAAACTTCATACAGTGAACTGGCTGTTATGTGACCTTTAGACATAATGCCATAAATCACCGTGCTCCTCCTGCATCACTGGCGGGGGGAAGCAAAAAAAAAAAGCAGTAGTGAAATGGTACAGTGGTACGAATGCTAAAGACTGGCACTCCAGAGCCAACCATCTTTGCAATGAAAGAGGAATATGGTTATAAAATCAGGTTGAAACATTTTTAGTCATATAGTCTTGTTCAAGACTTAGGAAAATATTCATGTTTTGTTCTGAGGAAAGACAGACCCATAAGGCTTGAACACTTCAAAGGGTTTCCACCAGGAAGCACAGCTCCCTGGGAATGTAATTTGAGTGATCAGCTCTGTGAGGGCCACATTGTGGAATGCAGGATCTAAGTTATGTCCATGTTTGTACATGCCTCTATGGCAACTGTAAATCACATCTTCAACCCCAAGGTATCGAGTACAAGTTCAGAGCCTCAATGCACTCACACTGCCATCTCGACATGGGCACACATCCTTAAACTAAAAAAAGAGAGAATGTTGGACCGAAAGGATGTTCTTCTCATGCTCGTACTTAGCACAGAGGCTTGCCATCCAGAGATCTTTCATCAGAGAGCATTATCATCTCCCGTAAAAAAGACGCAGTAGTATCCAAATCCATCCAAACTTTGCTAAACCCCAGGATTAGGAGTGTGATTTGTGTGGAAGTGACAAATCTCAGAAGCATGCCAGGCTCCAATAGGAACAACAAGAATCAGTCAACTAAACACGTTCTGCCGGGCCCTTGGCAAACCGTTCTCTGCCCTAATGCACGGAGAGAAGTAGATTAGAGAATCAAAAGGGGTGTATTACAGTCTCAGAAGCTGGAGCTGGTTATAAGTCTATTAGCATAACAAAAAGGAATGTACCAGGGCAGGCGAGCTGCCAAGGGGAGTGCTGGTAATTGCAGTCGCAGGAAGAGCAAACAGAGCTCCTGCAGGGGCTGGCGGTGAGCGAGCGCAGCGAAAGCCGGCAAGGGCTTCCAAGGGCCTCGGGGGAAATGGAAAACTCTTATCCGTTCTGGTTTGATCCTGTGTGGTTGTGCAGAAGGACAAAAGAGCTCGCTCGTCACTGACCAGAGGAGAGTCTCCTACGTTTCCAAAGGACTGGCTCTTTGGGCAGGGGATGAGGAGTAAAGCAGGTGTCTGAATCTACATCTAGGAGCCACCAGTGGAGCAGCACATCAATGGACCTGTCAAAGAGCATTTTCCTATCCTGGCTGGCTCACGACAGACAAGTAAAAGCCAGTAAAAGTAAAAGCCAGCCTCCTGGCCAGCATCTATGTGCCCCCACTCACCCAGAGAGACCCCCTGAGCCAAGGGCTGAGCCAGGTGACTGCAGGGTGGTGAGGGAGAGGGGACCCCTCTGTCTGGAAGAGCAGATTTGTTGATTAATTTAATAGGGAGGAAGAGCAAACACAGTGAAAAATGGCTCAGCTGGGAGGGGGGGACAAATTTATGTGAACAGAACCAGAAAGGAAGCTGAAGAGCAGGAGAGCAAGGGAAAAGGCATCGCTCGCAGGCAGCTGCCCACCCTTCTGAGGCGATCATCTGGGAATGACCCGCAGCTATTCGTGCTCTACCTGCAATGAATTGTTTCATTTATTTCAGGACAAAGAAAATGGTTTGTTCAGCCAAATGTATTTTTGGTTCAAAATAGGAAAAGCTACTCCTGAAGGCCTGTTTTCCTTTACTTAATAAAGAACAAAAAAAAATAATCACACTTTCAGAAATCCTCTCTTCCTACTCAAGATCAGCTGTTTGGATAGAAGTATTTGCCGAACATGACCTGAATTCATCAAGTCTTTTGTCCTACCCATAACTCAGTATTTTTGGAGAGTTTAAGACTGAGGGACAGAAACAACAGCCCAGTTTAAGTTCTCATCAGACTTGCACGAGATCTGGATACAGCCATCTCCCACAACAGCACAAGCCCAGGGAGCCCTGTCCTTCCTGCCAGACCTGGCAGTAATTTTAAGTTCTCAGCAGCTAAGGAAGCCAGAAGTGCTTTGCAGCACCTCTGTGCAGATTTGCACCCTGTCCAGGGCCCAGGCACACCACCCACAGAGCAGGCAGGGATGTCTGAGCAGAAGCTAAACTATATACCCTCAGGCTACACACTGTGCTTGCGTACTATGTAGCGTACGTTTGGGTGTCTGTAGCAGGAACTGCAGAAAAACAAGAGAAAAGGCAGCAAGTAAGTACTTGGCCTGACCGAAAGACAAGGGAGAAATTTAAGAGGTCAAGAATTGCTTGAAAAGCTGTGATCAGAAAGGATGGCTCCTGCTGTTTGCTTCCACCGGAGCTGAGGGTGACAGGGTTGTGGTAAACAGCAAGGGTTCGACACCTGACTCCATCGCCTGTTTTCTCTGAGCGCAAACCACACATGTGGAGAGCCTTTGGCCGCCCGTCTGGGTCACGCTGGAATAACAACGCAATGGGAATGGATGTCTCGTGATGTTATTTATTGGGCTAAACATGCCAAGTAGTGCAAGGAGGCTTACACACTCAGGTCAGTTGTGTTGTTATTGCAGCTTGTACCACTCAGACAACTCCCCGTGCACCACTTCAAAAGTTACCTGGCCCTGCCACATGACCTCTGAGCAAGCAAGCCAAAGTTTTTAACAATATCTTTTTTCCTCTGTTTCACAGGTCAGTGCTCGTTATAAACTGCCAGTGTTCTCCCGAAAGATTTATTGTTAAAGGCAGCATAGAAAACATTTATGCAAAACTAACAACAAGCACATTTCTTCTCTTTAGGAGGGTCTTTCCACGCGATGTAGGTGCAAAAAAATTTCCCTGCTTCAAAACACACATTTTATCTATGCAGGGTCATGGTCCCATAATTCCTTTCAGCATTTCAATGGCACTTACACAGAAAATGGTTTGTTCACTCGCAGAACAAGCAAGACTGGGAGGCTAACTGCACTGATTCCAGGCAGTATTTTGCCAGTGCAAACTTGTGAACTGTTAGCAGCCAAATACTCTTAAGATTTATTCAAGCCAGGGAACTACTACCTACCAGTTCAGGTCATATTTCTTCTCCTGTTCGTCTTTAAATTATGAGCTTCCACAGGGCCAAGTTGCTTGCATGTTTATTTTCTTTAACACAGCAAGCCTGCAGCTGGCAATAACTTTTTGGGTTGTCTGGCCCCAAACTTCACATTTCAGTTCCTTCTGTGTTGCCCACTGTTGTTTCTAGTCAATGTCAGTCAAAACCCCAAACCATGTTTCTCCCATCTCTTGGAGCGGAACTTTTCTTATGCAGACCTCTACCAGTACAAACAATGCAGCAATAACACTTTAAAAAAAAAAAAGAGTACGGCTATAAATACTTTTATTGCTGGCATAGATGATTTACTGCCCACTTAGTTAATCCCTATAAAATAGCACAGCTGAACGCCTTTAAGTTGCATGCATACAGATGACTAATTAAATACACAGTTAAATGGCTTGACCTGGCACAATTCTGACCATTAAAATCATTAAAGAAATAGAGCTTGCAGTTCCCTCAAGGCAAAGTCTTCCAATGAATAATTTTGGTGTGGCAAATGGCTCGGGGCACTTTGGGACGAACAGGGTACTCACAAGCTGGCACCTCGGGAACTGGCTACCTGACCCCATCTCTCAGCCCGTGGCCCCGGCTCCTTGCTCAGTGCAATGGATACCAGAGTAGCAGGACACAGCTGACACCAGGACCGGGGCAAAAGTTAAAAGAAATCAGCCAGAAGTACAATTCATATTTTGACAAAGCTGCAGCTGAATTCAAGCCTTTTGGTATAATGCCCGGGTGCAATTGCAGAAGGGGATCAGCCAGCACCACAAATGCACATCCCCCCTGCTCCTGTCCCCCGGCCCTCGGGGGTCCCAGCAGGAGCTCAGGGCCAGGTCAAAGGCATGGTGTGACCACAGCTGGCCACGAGGACCCCCCGCCAGCACCTAACACCACCTTTGCAGGCTAAGCCATGGGCCTTCCCAGGCTGAAACTTCAGTCTGGCTTGGACTATTTGAACTGCATTCTGGTGACAAGATGGAGAGTTTCATTAAAACGTGAGCATCCTTGAAAGGATGTCAGTCTGTGTTTTCATTAGAAAGTTTTCTCTGCAGTTTCCATCCTGAAGAGTCTGCTGCTCACCCTCGTGTTCACTGCTGCCGCGTTCACGTGCAGTAGGCTGAAGTAGGCATCGTGTTGTCGCTAAGTGCAGTTTAGCCTCAGAAATTACTGTACTTCTGCTTACTTAAACAGATCTAATTCTTCAACAGAAGTACTATTTCAACAGAAGCAATTAAAAAACTCTGCCATTGTGGCAAGGCACCTGCTTCTACCAAAACTGCATTTAGCTTATCATTCTGCTTGACTTTCTGGAGTAATTTTTAAACAGGCAGGTTTTTTTGTTCTACTAAGAACATTTCTCTTTGTGAAATAGCAGTATTAATTAGAAATGTTCTTGTGCCATTCAGTTTGTAAAACTGAGCTACCATGAAATTTGTGACTTTTTTCAGAGGACAGCAAGGTGAAGCTCTCTCTTTTTCACCCACTAATTACCAAGGGAAAAGAAGTATGACAGATATAAAAATGTTACTGAACTTATAAACAAGATAGTGAACTATGCCATGTCTGTGAGGGTGATAACAGCATTAATATCCAGTAGCCAAATATCTTAACAAAGCTATTGTAGCTATAGCCTATATAAAGCATGGGCACCCAGGGGGGAACAAAGGCAAATGGAAGTCTGATTTGTGTTACTGAACTCAGCATGAAGCATTGTTCTGATTCCATACGAAATTCCCTCTTTTTGTAAATAATCACACCAATAAATGAGGCATCGGCTGGAGGTTTGACTGACAGCAGCTTGCTGGGTTTCTCAATAAACAGCAGACATGGGGAGATATGAATATATGTTTAGTTGCACACATTCCTATTTATTCCCCTGCCTGCAAGGCTCAGGTGGTGAAGCCATGGGTGGATGTGCCCGCCACCACCACCCGTCCCGTGTCTCAGCTGCTGATGAAGACGCACCGTGTGGACATACCCCCGGTACTGCTTCACTGCGAGGAATGGCAGTGACTGGTTTTCATGGGGATTTGGCAGATGCCACCTTCCAACACACTTCTGAAATCAGAACTTCTGTAAATGTTGATAATCGGGGAAATTACCAGCTAAGCCACGACCAGGAAACATTTTCCTCTGCTTTCCCGTCTCAGGATATGCCAACTATTCCTCTTCAGTGGCAGGGTATTGACTCTAGCCATCCCAATGACGGGGCCAAGCATGGCCATATGGGCAAGGAGCGTGAGGAGCCTCTCTGAAATGTTTAGCAGTGACGTGTCAGGTGAGGACAGGCCACAGCAGCGTTTTCTCTGCACATGGGCAGAGCAACGGTAGCGGCAGCGGCACCGGCACCTGAAGCCGAAAGCACCGGGTCTGTTACAGACTGTGGGCAGCATTTTGAGTTACATCCTGAAGTGAGCTGGCATCCAGTATAAAGCATGTGGAGCCTTTCTACTTTTACGGGTCTGCCGTTTTTACAAGCATCCACTTACTCCTTTCGACAGAAAACTCTGTCCTTGATGTTCTGGGCACTGCACAGCTGAAACATTTATTCCTGCCAGCTTTACCACTGCTCTGATAGCTCCCGAGACTTTTTCCCAAATGTGCTTAGTCTTTTCTCAGAAATATAATTAAAGGTACTTCAGAGAAAATATTTACCTCTGAAACAGCCTGGGCTAATGTGTATAACAGAAAAGCTGAGAATGCAGAGGGGAAAAAAAAGCAATCACCAATCTCACATGAGGCCACAGACTCACCAGAAGATTGCCTTGGAGCTGACATTGATCTTCTCCCAGCTCAATGACCAATCCTCAGTTTATGAGCAGGAATTAAGAACCCCATGAGAGGCTTTCCATGGGCACAAGAAGGCCCTGGAGCAGAGCTGGGGAAGACCCCAATGTCTGCAGGTAGAAACCATCCTCTGCAGCTTCCCAAATAAGACAATGATATTACTGACTTGCCAGGGAACAGGAGCAATATCTCATCACGTATATGGCCAGCACAGCTATATATCACATCTCAATGGCATGCCCTGCTACAGACCAGAGGCATTTGTGTGCAAAACCTCGTGATTCACTGGTTTGGTATCCATCCTTCCTTTCACCAGAATGGTTGAAAATATGTATGTAAATGAATCATATTCATGGGAATGTTCACAAGATGTTGATGAAGAGCAGTCAGTAAATGTTTGCAGGAGCATTTGCACCAAAAATGGCCTTCTGTTTATTGTCTGAATTGTAAATTAATTGAATGTTTATGAATATTAGCTGGTAATTCATAAATGTAAACAGACTATATGTGATCCTCATCATCTGATCAGGAAGCTGACACAGTGCCACGCTGCTGAAATGGCAAGAAATTAATATCAATATTCATACTTAGGTTTCTTTGGAGGCTCTTCCTGGTTGTGTCTGTTTGCATGTATGGCTTATAGAAGGTGAAACCTAAACAACCCCACAAAAACCTGACTTCACTGGAGATAACTTGCAAACAGAAATTAGACTGCATTTTTTAAATAAGTTGTGTCTAGTTCAACTGTGAATAGTTGCCTGAGTCTAATAATAACTGGCCAACAGCGATCAAATAGCAAGTATCATATTCAGTCATTAATCCAGTCTAAAAATAATACCCTTAAAAACTTTTGGGAGTAAACTGCAATATATTCAAAGGAATCACAATTGCCTCCTGGACAATGTGAGAACAGAAAATAAGACAAAATCTGATGAACAAATTATTCACTGTGAATTGTCCCCTTGACTCTAACTTTGACAAGATGTTTTTGAGGGAAGTCCTTTTTTAAATAGGTAATGTAGAGCTACATATCAGAAAAAAGAGGGTCTGTTAAGAGCCTTCTTTTAACAATGAAGAGCCCTGATTTTCTTCAGAGGCAAAGTTTATTTAATGACTATTTCAAGGAATGAGGGGGAGAAAGCAGTACTGAAAAAAAACCCACAGTGTTTTGTTTCACTGCATCTTTTTTCACCTTTTAATCTCTTCCTTTTCCCTTCCCACTCACCCACAGTGAGACCCCCATATTATTGGTTCCAGATTTGGGATATAATTTCTGTTTGATGCCTTTGTTTTTCCCTGCTCGCATAATTTTGCTGATTGCCCTCTCTGGCAATTGCTTTGGGCTTTTTCCAGAGTATTTATATCTTCCAAGTTTTTTCCAAGTTAAATTTTAGTTTGGTCTCACAAGCAGAACCATGAAGAACAAGAAATGCCACAATTTATTGCAGTATATTTTAAAATCATTGCTATAAAGTTTTAATTCCACTTCAAAACTCAGAATTTATATGTGCATCAGGTTGAATACAGATTGGAAAATATAACACAGTAAAGAACTGACATGGAGTCGTGCCTCATTAACAAGTCTTCTTATAGCTACGTATGCTTTTATGCCACTCAGAAGGCGCTGGGGCTCCATGCGAGGGAGGCTGCAGCAGAGGAGGAACCATTACCGCAACCAGGGACCGAGGGCTATGGCATTTGTCGTGCTCACCGCCGGAGTGAAAGGCATCTCACGCACCTGCTTTACAGCCGCGGCATGCCGCAAGCTAGCATTGACATGGTCCGACTTGCGGCATACCGCAGGGTGAGGGAAGGCATGCGAGACGCCGGCGTCCCAGGCCACGCGCATGCCGCCGGACGGGGCCCCGAGCTCCTCGCTTTCCCAACCCTGCCAGCTGCTGACAAGCAGCAGGGTCAGATGGAAAGTTCAAGGGAGATGTTTTGTGATCTTTCACCTACTTGTCAGCTATAACTTTAGGAAAAGGAAGGCGGAAGACTGTTAATCTAGATCATAAAATAATATTCCACATTATTAAGATGAGATGTGCTACTGAGGATGCTATTTCAGCGTAGTATTTTATGGTGGTAGTGCAGCTACTTCAGCCTTTGTTGGGTGAACAGTGTGGTTGGTGGACAACCCCATAAAAGTCATGTTAACTATACAGGAATTGCTGTAGTTGGTCACAAGATGAAGCAGCCGGGTATACTCAGACCCCAGGCCCACACATGTTCGGAGGAGATGTAGGAAAGCCTGCCACAGGAGAAAATCATGGGGAAAAAACGCTTAATGATAAAGATGTGGCCAACTGCAGGAGGAAGGTAGCAGCAGAAGCACTCTTCAAATTGAACTTCCGTTGCCACTCCCACAGGAGCACCAGCTCTCCTGCCTGCATCTCCTAAAGGACAGCAAGCAGCTCATTTTCTGCAATGCTTTTTTGTAGGGCAATAGCAACATAGGAGATTCCTACATTGATAGAGACCCTTATAAATGCCAGGCATTGCCTGATCTCATTCCTGCATCTTCAACAGGGAGAATGCTGGTCCTGCCAGGGTCCAGTCTGGTGCCTGGCAGCCAGGAGCTGCATCTTCTGCTGGAGATGCATCCAAAGCAGATGTCAGAAGTGTCATGACGCTCATCTGATTTCATCTCAGCCTTTGCCTGTCTAACTTTCATTTCTTGGGGTGTGTCAGAGCTCAGTAGACCCAGAACTGGAGAGGAAAAAAAAAGAAGGTGCTTTTTGCCTAGAAAAGCCACCCTGCATGAAGAATGAGAAGGGTTGTATGAGCGATGTGGAGGTAGGTACTGTGGAGTTGCACGCGCCTCACTTGAGGGAAGGAAGGGCTCACTCTATACATTACGGACTCAGTAAGCAGGGGTCTGCCACTTCTGAACTTGAGACCTCCATACATGGCAGGTTTTAATCCCTCTAGTTTCTTCTTTACTGCAGTACTGAGCTCGCTGGAGCAACCACTGGTGAACTGGGCTGGCCCAGGCTTCCCTGCACAGCACTGCATTGAATGCCCAATGTTTTCTTTCCAGTTAATTCTTGTATTCAGTTCACATTTCCACCTCTGCTATACAGGGACTCCTCTTGCACCTAGCAGGACACACCATCTAGTTAACCAGACAAGAAGAACAGGCTGAGATCAGTCGCCTGCTTGTGCCTGTGCCATGAGAAGCTAGGGGAGGCAAAAGACAAACTTCAGCTCCTCCTACAACAACTGTGATCTTTTCATCCTCTATTCCAGAGCCACGGCTTTTCCCACGTGCTGGCGGCAGTAGGATCTTGCACTGGGTTTTCAATGTCGTTTGGTTGCTAGAGCTTGCTATTCTGGTGTCTCAGCTAAATCCTCACTCAAGACAAGCCTGCAGATCCTCTCTCTGAATAACGCAGCTAAATGAGGAGCCATTTTTAATCCAGTGAGAGCGATGACGGCTGTGGTGTGGGAGGAAGCAGTTATATATGTTTATTTTCCTAAAACACACCAAAAGGACAAGCTGTTCAAGCCAATGCTGCTCTGATCTATAAAGAAAGCAATTATACCCAGATCTCCTTCGGCACTGACAGAACAGGATCATTTAGAACCCTTCTTCTTCTCACTTTGAGTTGCCTGAGGAGGTACCAGATGAGTGCCCGCAGCCACCACTCTGCTTCACCCCTGGCAGCACTGCCAGGTGTCTCCAGTGCACAGTTTGTCTACCGATGTGATATATACTGGAAATCCGAGTCCTGACCCCTGTTGCATACAGCCAGCCCCCAAACAAAATTCAAAGCACCTGGGAAGGCGAGAAGCAGGGTCAGTGGGATGCTGCCCAGTGGGTGCTGATGCCGCTCCGCACGTGAGAAGTTGGCTGCATGGCACCACTCCAGCGCAATTTAATGCCTCCGCTGTCTTTTCCACCTCACTCTGACTGGAGCAAGCTGGCTCTGGCCCCAGCTACCAGCACTGACATCCCCCTGCAACCCCTGCGGCTCCCCCAGCCCCAGCCATGCCAGCGGCAGGACCAGCCGTCGCTTGACAGCTACCACCTCCTGCGCTCGCAGGACCTTCTCGAAGCAAGGACAAGGCTCCTAAGTTTCTCTCCCTTCCTTCTCTCCCTTCCCTTCCACAGTAGTATACACTTTTAATGAAATCTAATTATTCTTATTATTGAATGACCAGCGACTTGCCTGTGAGCCCACTGCTACTACACAGCCATTGCCTTTCTTCACTGTGTTTCATAGCCATATTTTTCTGGATCACATTCTCTACTTCTTAACCCAAAAGCAATACCTCAATATTACTACTTTAAATACAGCAAAACATGGTGCCTCAGCTGTTCGCAGCACCTGACAAGCAAGAGAAAGAAAGAAGGCAGAGGGATTTCACTTGGAAAGCCAAGGAAATACTGCTGAAAACTCAGTCTTTTATATGCACCTCATCTCCCTGGAGCAGCCAGTGTCATTTGTCACACTGTCACTAACAGACCATATAACCTGTATCTGGGTGGCCACGGTGGGTCCCTACGGAGGGGACCCCTGGGCATCCCACAGACACCCCGTGGGACCAATAGCCTCCCTGCAACACCCCCATCCCCATGCTCTGGCTAGAAACAAAGGTCTTGAAAATAGGAGAGCCCCAAGGTCAGGGTTGTGGCTGCTGGGTGGCTTCCTGGAGCCCCAGGCAGCGTGCTTACACTCCCGGGATCGGTTGGAAGGAAAAGGAGATGGAATGTCTTTTTTCCGCATTGATGTGGGATCTCCTGGGATGAGAAAGCAATGTTGCATATGGAAATCAGCGTCCTCTCACTCTCCTCATCCTTCTACAGGTCAAATGTCCAGGGAGGTCATGTTGTGTCCCAGGAAAGAGCTGAGACAAGGAGTGTCATGGGTATTAAAAAATAAATAAAACAAAGACAAGATTGAAATAACAAAATAACATACTTAGACTCTTCATCTCCTTCCTCTCTTTCCCTCCCACATATTACTCCTCTATTACGTTTTCCAATAAAATCAGATATTTTTTGTCCCCTGCAGTCCAGATCTCCAAACACAACACTCAGCGTTTCTGATGATCTCATAGTTGTCTCCAGAGCAAACGATAATTGCCACAAAATTCACCAATTTTTGCTAGAATCATTCCCTTGTCATTCAGCATCTGGAAAATCAAACCATGGCTCTGAAGCAGCACAAGGACCACAGAGATCCCCCCTTCCACTTTGTCTTCCAGGGATGCACCGAAAGGGCAGGGTCCTCTTTCTTTCTCCATTCCCATTTACAGCATCCTGTCCCTCCCGGTCCTGCCTAGCTGCAAGCAGGGAGTGCAAAGCTCTTTTTAGTATTTTAATGATACAGAACCAAGTCAGGGACCTGCCACCTTTGAACTTTGTGGGAACGCTGGTGTGAATCCAGGAGGCATTATACCAGGAGGCATGAATCCAGGCTAGGCGTGCCTGTCCCTCCTGACTGTCAGTCCATGAGAAAATCAGATCTTCAGAAAAGGTAAAGAACTTACAACAAAGCTCTGCTCAACATATCTCAGCTTCTAAAGGCTTTGTTTTCTGAGACAAGAGAGCGATATGTTGATATGCTTTAAAATGCATCAATTTAGTTACTATTTTCACTAATTAGTAAAATAAATTTTATGTGCCCCAAGATGTGCATTATTCAATCAGCATCACATAAGGCTGTCAGAGAAACTCTTCCAGCTCATTGACACATTAATTATACCTTTTCAGACTGCAACAATTTGAACTGAAATTTTTTTCAAAATTAAAAGTTTTTTCAAAATTGAAATTTCTGAGAGGCTTGTTTGTCTGATAGTCACTAGAATAGCAGGAATCTTGGGTCAGACCTGTGGTGTTTCCATCTCATCCCTCTTTAGCCACAGGCAATAAAACACTGAATAAAGGAAGAAATACTGATCACAGGGAAATAATTGGGAAGCTACATTGGGGAATAAGCTGATTCTCTAAGTATGTTAGAGTTTAAATAGAGGTACTGCATGAACCAGGTTTTTGGTTCATTGGCCAAGACAAGAAATTACATCTGGCTTGACCCAAAGTATATTTATATTTTTTCCCAATGAAATTAACATTTAAAAGCATGATTTCTCCTGGACAAAGCAATGACTTTGATATTGAGCATGTTGACATTTTTGTGGTTTACTTGGACTTTTACAAGTCAACAGGAAGTGGGAATCGGTGTTTCTGTCTCACAGGAGGTGGTTGGCGGTGCACCGTCCTCGGCTCCGGCCGGCTCTGCCGTGCTGTGGCACGCAGACCCTGCCACGCTTCCCCACAGAAGGCACGTGCACTTCTCCCCACGAAACAGAGCTAATTTTCACTTGCTTTTCCAGGCGAACTTGGTGTTTTCGTCAGCTCAAGTATACTGCTTTTTAAGGGTGGGAAAGGTTTTTACACGAAGCATGTGCTAATGACGTGGCAGGGAGTTGAGCTGGGCAAGGGGCTTCACCCAGGAGGGGCAACTTTATGTTCATGAACATAAAGCAGAAGGAAATGGAGACTGAACACTGGAAAAAAATTATTCAGTTGATACTATGGCAAGCCCAGTCCTTTGGGTCAAATAAGCATGGATTACAACACACTCTGCATAGCACAGGGAATAGTTAGGCATTAGCAAAGGATGGGATACAGCATGTAGATGTTTGACATTTCACATCTCTGTGATGCTATGAAACCCTTCTCTGGAACAGTTTAATAAGCCAGAATTAATATTGAACTTTCCCATGAAAATGCAAGAGCATTTTCCTTGCTAAAGTTGTCTGGAAGAGACATGTTCCGTCTGAACAAATCACAGGAGATAGCAAAAGTGGAAACTTTAGCCACAACATTGTCAAAGTACAAAAGTTAAATAACTTTTTTAGGTTTTTTGCCCTATGTCAAAGATGTATGAGGCTACTCCTCAAAATAGCTTGCCTGTACACTTTGTAACACATGCTGGAATTTCCCTTCTCCTCCTCCACAGTCATTTCAGCTCTAAATTCAAACACTGATGAGCACAATCTGTACAAGACTGTGATATTATAGTAATACTTTGGGTAATTCTATTGTGTAGTTAAAAATATATATGTTCAAAAAGATACTTAAACGAATGTGGTAGACTTGCAAATCATCTTGTGAAGGTTGCCCTCTTCATGTTATAGCATTTATAGGTATTTTTAGACAAGTATTTTTCCCAATGAGTACAACAGGGTAAAGTCACGCTGCTGATGGCATCACTCATTCGTTCTAGTACTTCAAGGAATCTTTTAAATATCCTACATCCCGTTACTCAGACATTAGTTTCTTCAATCCCCTTGGGAACTGCAGCCAGAGAGCTTCAAACTCCATGCCAGAAAACGAGGACATCTCTTTGACTGTATCCACCTAGCAACCCTCTGACTTACAGCTTTTCACTTCAACATTGTCACTTTTTACAACCATTCATATTTTATTAAGGAATCCTAAATTTCTCAGAAACTAGAACAAGTAATACAGTGTTAGCCAGGATGTATTGTACAGTTGCAAACACTATCTGTTAACTCTGAAGTAATTCTCTTCCACTGTCTTTGCCTGAGGTCTTGCCCTATTCATTCTTACAATCTCGAGCTTTTGGGATTTCCTTTGTCCAGACATGTTTTTTATCTGATTGTTACTTAATAGATTGTTCCAGGCTCATCTACAATTAGCAGTCCCCATCTGAAAAAAAGTCTTTTCCCTCTAGTGGGTGCCTTGCATAGCAGTTGCTGTATCTTTAATCACGCAACTATTATTAAAGTAGTCTCAAGGTTTAGTTGCTTTGACATGCCTGTCTATATCTATAAATGACTATTGGGTTTTGAAAGACAGAGTTCATATGTGTCTTCCCTTAAATGTCACTGCCATCTGCACTTTGGCTGTCCAGGTACATGGAATTTATTTATTTTTTTATTTCTTATAAATGTCACTGCCTCTTTTGATGAAGTTGTTCTTGCTCACCGCCGGTGTGGCAGCAGAGCTGGGCACGTTGCTCTGCTCCCAGCTCCAGTCCTGCCCTGCCCCGGGCACGGCCACCGAGCCCCCAGCAGCACCGCTAGCTCAGCCAGAAGGGACAAGCTTCTGGGATGCAGCTAGTGACATCCACCACCGAATTCAGGTTGCCATCACGGCCCACCCTTCAAGCCGTGCTGTGTATTTAAGAGATAAGGGCTAAGTAGTCAATGTACTCCCCAAGTCTTAGTCCCTCTGCTTGGAGGATTTGCAGTAAAGCTACCACTTATTGCCGATATTGATTGACTGTTTTGATACTGATACCCACTTAAGATCAGCTGCTGTGTTCACATAAGCTGTCACAAGGCACCAGGAAGAAATGTCAGTCTCCATCAACCTGGGCTGGCTGGTAATCAGTAAACTAAATGTAGAAAATTGCGTGTCCTGACTACTCAAGCCCACATGCTGCCCAGGTCCTCAAAATAGCATCTAAATGTGCTGGATGTGTAAAAATATACCGTTTCACTTGGGTGTTTGACTGGGCAAGGGGACTTGTGCCAATTAATTTAGGCACTTCTTTAAAAAATCCCATGCAACTTTTAAATAGAAATTGAGAAGGAGAAAAGGGGAAAAGCCGGTCAGGGTCAGAGCCCCAGGGCTCGCAGCCCTACCACGGGCTTTGCTGCTCTGAGGCCAGCAGTCACGCCTGAGGTCTTTTCTACATCTTACATTGCTATAAACACCAAAGCTACAATTTGCCGTAATATTTCTCCCCACTCCTTCTTTCTTGAAAGTAGCTGCTCAAGTAAAGGATATTACCTGAATGTTATGCTCACTATGAAAAAAAAAAAAATCATTCTTTTGCATGAATCCAGAGGAGAAAAATCCCTCGGTTTAGCAAGACATGTGGCAACTTTATTTAATTGCTATGGCTATCAGAAAATGGTGCCTAGTTCAGCTGCCTGAACTTCAGCTTCCTTTCAAAGCTAGTGGGGAGGTTCAGGAGAGTGTGGGGTAACCAGGGAACCCCAGATTAATTATAAGACAAATGTCCTGAGGAGGCAAATGAAAAAAGACGAGCACCAGACTTGACTTCCTCAGTTTAACAGAGGGTTTAATTGGAACGTGCAGATCAGAGGTGAATTTACAGTCTTTTTGCACGCTAACTGCCTGGCTTAGATGGCTTCATGGATTCACAGCTATCATTGTTCATCTTCTGAAAAAAAAATTATTTTTAGCTATGTTGTTGGGGTGAGGTTTCCACTCAGCATCCCATTGGCTTTGAATTCATTGCAGTTAGGCAAAGAAGGCCAAGGGTTTGTTGTTTTTTTTTTTAAAATCCCCAAACCCAGCAAACCCTATTGACCAATATCTAAACCTTTATTGCTAAAAAGGCAGTACTTGGAAACTTCTTAGAACTTCTAATGAGATTTCTTCCATCTCCCTGCAGTATTTGGAGGGAGACTGATTTTAAGCTACCTTTGGTGAGATTACATTTTTAAAAGAGTATCTTCTTTAATATGAATAGTCATTTTCACAAAGAGAGAATGTTTTTATTATGGCTACTGGACTTCCAGATGTTTCTTCCTAGTAAAAATAGGGTGCAGTGAGGAGATCAAGTGGATGAAGCACTCCAACTAAAGCTCTTTTAAGACACTTTTCAGTGTATCATCTGTATCACACTATTTCATACATTAGTCAGAATATTTCCCTCCACTCCAAATAAGCATAATCTTAGTAGGAAAATAAACACTAACGTTCCCACGTAGGTCTGTTGCTGTATACAAGTGAAACCAGGATGTGCGTTGGATTAAGTTATCTGAGTTTCAAAACCTTCCACTCTAAATCTGTCAGATACTTTGCTGTATGTGTGTCTTATTTTCCTTACTGGTTCATTCATCTACAGTTCTTGTGCATTTAGACTATCATCTGCAGGGTTTTGAAAGCCATCCCTAATAACACATCCAGTATTCTTGAAGATATTTTATGCTGGTACCTTCAGTGTTAGCAGCCACCTAGACATCAAAGGTTTGCATTTGGCACAAGCAACTGTGCAACCAAATGAGTTGCTCAGAAATTCACAGTAATACCATGCAACTGTATTAAAACTGCTGTTGGATACAAAGTTTGTGAAAAGTTTAGAAGCAAAAATTGCTATACAAAAGGGCATTGCCATAGCACTTAACTGGGAATGTAAACACAGCTTACGTGGAAGCTTTGAAAGTAGCTGACGTGGTCCCACATTTACATAGCTGTGGTCTATTAAAACCTCCCAGTAAAAACCAAAATAAAATTGCTAGCACCATGGTCCTAAAAGAGCTTTCTGTATTATTATTATTATTATTAATTATTATCATCATCATCATCATCATCATAGTTCAGAATGAATGTGAGTCTTAAATCCCCCTGTACAATACACTTTCATGACCTTCCCTGGCAAAGCCAATTATCTGAGCTCACAAATTTTATAGCATACCCATGGAAAGACCGTAAGTTTGGACCTCTGCTGCCTCTGTAAAAATGAATGTTTTTAGTTTGGAGACTTTGTTATGTGCTGCACAGAAAAAACACATGCATTTCATACTAGCATCAACAGAAAATCTGTGTATCCTGTTGTACATAGAGACCTTCAGGAATGTGTAATTCAACGTGCTGTTCTCTTTGAGCTGCATTAAATTCAGACTTAGCTGTGTCTCCTTCAAGGCACTGTACATCTCTCGTACTCCTCTCTTCTCCGCTACACAATTTCTTTCTGATTCTCCAACTGCACATTTTAACCCATGTGGCCTTTGGCTGTAGCATTACAGAACTTTTCTGGCCACCCTGAAATTTTACCTCATGAGCCTTTTAGTAAACCAAGAGGAGTCTGGAGCAGTGGGGATGGTCCCTTCTCTCAAGCCTGTTTAGATCAAATAGACAGACACGTGTTTGCTTGTACTTGCCAATTCAGGTTCTCTGCTTCTATTATTGCTGACTGCACTGAGCACCACCAGGCAGGAGGCTCTGTCTCATTTCAGGAAGATGCTTTATGTTGTCATTGCTAGACAAAAGAGCCTAAAGTTTTGAAAAAAATCCACCTGAGCACCTTTTCTATCTCCTCCTGACCCTGCTAAACAGCATTAGACAAAATTCTGCAAAAGGGGAAGTAACTCCTTTTTATGACACAGAAAGAATGCTGCTGTTCACTGGTGCGTGTGTGTGAAAAAGATCCGAATTCTCCAGCCATAGTTCTAATAATATGTGCAGCTGAGAGGAAAAACTCACAGTGCTGTGATACCAGATACACTGAATGCATGTACCTGTAACAACCACAGCATCTCCATGACACTCTACAGAAAGCAACATAACCTTTTCCATTCACCTGCCTCCTCCTGCACGTGCAGGAGAGAAGGTGAGTTTTGCAGGTTCCCTGGAGGTCTGGAGCCTGGGACACCAGTGAAGGAGTGAGCCCAAGGTCATTGATGGGGTGCAGAGAGCTGCTTGCCAGCACTCCTCCTCTCTTGACTTGAGCTTGAGTCTTCAGTTGTCCAAACCATGTATGGCTCCCACCCAGCCTACACGCTCCCTGTCCTTTCTGGGCTGCCGGAGGAGCTGGTGCGTGCAGGGAAAGGAGTCAGAGAGCTACTGAGATGATACACAGACAGACCTGTGGCTCCTAAGGGATCCTGTGCCCACCAGTACAGACATTGGAAGACTCATGCAGGCACAGAGCCTTAAATAACCTGGCTCCCAGGTCGCTGCAAAGGTTTGTGCATGAACATTGGTCAGCTGGTGCATTTGCACTTCTCCGTGAGAGTCACTGTGTAGTGAGGCGGTGACGTGCTGAGAAACAGCCTCCATGTCAGGGTGATTTACCCTCTGAAGGGACTCTAAACTCCCAAGCAGTCTCTGCTTTCATAGGGGCTATTATGAAAGTGAGATCAAATTTGCAAAATTAAATCGAAGGAAGGAAGACACACAATGCTTTTAGTACTGTATACTTCAAAAAAAGTCAGACAAGCATGACCAAACGTAAAGGTTCCTGGTCAGATGTGCAAAATCCATAAAGCAATAGCAGGGGTTTAATCCAGTACATGGATGACATAGAGCAGAAATATTACAATGTGTTACATCTGTGCCATGTGGCTGTGTTGATAGTAACGCTTGGGTCTACCATTTTGGTCCCTGAGATGCTGTTACTATTGCACCTTCTGAACTGCACGGCTGTAGATGTTTGAATTTAACGCAGAGGATGGCTGTCAGAATTGTGCCATGTTTCTGAGTTTGACAGCCTGCACAATTCATGTCAGGATTTTCTTTTTCTGTACACTAGTTGCTAACAGGAATATAACAACCTCCTACTGTTTTTGTGCATGTTTTGTCTCCGAACAGTAGGAAGACATTGATGAGTGATGAATAGAAACTCCTTTTCTATTGCTCTGAAACTCCATCAGTGTGCTTGTACATTAAATTATGGGACAGAATTTTTTCTGGCTGATACCCTGTGGTTAGTGAACCTCCACAAGGGATGCAACATTGATGGGAGAAGCTGGACAGGAGCTAGATATAAGCATGTCCCATGCTATGAGTTCATTAGTGATGTCAAAAGCATGGCATCAAATTATTGCAGCTTTATTGTTTCCCCCCACCTAAAGCTGCCAGTCATTTAAAAATGGTGGGGGAGAAGGGGGACATGTTTCACCTTCCTAGGAAGCAGTGGGCAGTAGAGAATATGTGAAATTTTGGTACCTGTGCAGGAGTCATGAGGCCAACCACTGCAACCTGGTCCAGGACATACTGGCAAAGCAGCTCTTCAGAAAAGACAAAAGATTTCTCTCTTTAGGAACAGGGCATCCAGTAACATTCAAAGGATTGTGTATAGTCTCTTCTGGAAAGAAAAAAATGCACAGATTCACAGATTTACAGAGCAGTAGGTGTTGGAAGACACCTCTAGAGATCGTCTAGTCAAACCCCCCTGCTAGAGCAGGATCACCTAGAGCAGGTTGCACAGGATCGTGTCCAGGTGGGTTTTGAATATCTCCAGAGAAGGAGACTCCACAACCTCTCTGGGCAGCCTGTCCCAGTGCTCGGTCACCCTCAGGGTAAAGAAGTTTTTCCTCATGTTCAGATGGAACTTCCTGTGTTCCAGTTTGTGCTTGCTGCCCCTTGTCCTGTCACTGGGCACCACTGAAAAGAGTCTGGCCCCTTCCTCTAGACATCCACCCTTTAGATATTTATAAGCATTGATGAGATCCCCTCTCAGTCGTCTCTTCTCCAAGCTAAACACACCCCGCTCCCTCAGCCTTTCCTCTTACAAGAGATGCTCCAGTCCCCTCATCATCTTCATAGCCCTTCACTGCACTCTCTCCAGCAGTTCCCTGTCTGTCTTGTACTGGGCAGCCCAGAACTGGACACAATATTTCAGACATGGCCTCACCAGACAACCTGCTGTAGGTGATCCTGCTCTAGCAGGGGGGTTGGACTAGACGATCTCTAGAGGTCCCTTCCAACCCCTGCCATTCTGTGAATCTGTGAATCTGTGAAAGGTCTCTTTAGGAACACTCACAATTATTTTCTTTGTGCATCTACCCTCAAAAATTTGCCAAAGTTTTATCAAAGAAGATGGCAATATGTTGTAGTGTGGGACCTTTGGACTTCTTTGCTAACTGTAACCAGTGCTGATAGCAGATTAATACCTCCAAAGTTCTTTAAATTCCCTAGGAATATAGTGACTATATTATAGGCCTTGGCAGTGGTGTTAGCTGCTCGCAGTGATGCAGGACAAGGATGCAAGCTGGAGAAGTTGGGCTGGAGGAGACCCTCACGCAAAACCTCTCGTCCGTAGGACTGAGTGTGGGAGGATTTGTTTTTATGTTCAGACCATAACTAAGCAAGGAAATGTGGTAGTGTTTTGTGACTGGGGTATTTTTCAGCTTCCTCTATTAGAAAACAGGACCAAAAGATTTTGTTCTACTAGTGAAGCTTTATTGATTTCCAGCAGTTGAGTAAAATGAAAGGAAAATGAAGCAAACAGAGGCTCATCTGCTTTGTGTCCCAGTGATGGCTGGAAATTTGGGTTTTAAGCATTGCAACCTAAAGGGAGATCATCAAAAGTCCCCATTCTGGAAAAGAAAGATAAATCAAATCTCTGCGTCTAATCATTTTTCCTCATCAGTCTTGCCTCTGACTGAGATGACATTTTGAGTATGACATAAACACATTCTGCTGTTGTTATAAGACTCTCTCTATAATAGACTTTGATATATATCTGTGCTATCATGCTTCCCTGTGCCATTAAAACTCATGACACCCTTGTTACAACATCGTTTACAATATTCCAGAGCAAACTGCAGATATTGCTGTAAAGAGATGTTTTTCATGTTTTCCCAGATTGCAGACATAATGTGATTCTGGTCTCTAGATATTTAACTAAAAAAAAGCAGTTTTCCTTTTTATTTTAAATGATTGAACATTACTTAACTTTTCAAGTCAAATTCTTTCACACAATTCCAAAAGCCTAAAAAATGATTTATAAAATTGTTAAGAGTGAATGGCATGAACATCCTTATCCATGTCAAAATTTATAAAGCTCAGTCATTTGGATCTGGATTGTGCCACCTTTACCTGTGTCCCACATCTAAGTATTCTAATCTGCAGCACAGCCTCTGCTCCCAGGATCACGAGGAAGTGCCAGGGCTCCACCTCCATTCCCTTTACATTCCCTTTTGAAAATCAAGCTCTTGGCAGTGTCTCCTACCTACATGCTTACCATTCAGCTACAAATCCTGAAGTCTTATTAGTCCCCTTTTATACCTTCTTTATACTTAGCGCAAATAAGAAACCCAAATAAGATCCAGAAGAGAAAATGAATAAATTTTGTCTATTTTGAAAACCTTTCCCTAAAAATTTTGTTGGACTTACAAATCTTTTTTTTAAATGTGACCTTTTAAGAATTTCAGGGTTTATTGTGGGAGGGAAAGAAAACAGGTGCCCCCAAACCCACTGTGCCTCGGAAGAGAAACAAGAATTTTAAAAGGTGAGGTGGAGATCTGTTTTCATTAGTCCTGCCTTTCTTCTTGGGGGAGGAAAAAGGGAAATATTTCTACTGCTCCTCCATTTCCTCTCCCCTTTCTGTAACTGGAAAAAGGTGAGGAGCAGGGAGTGGAATTTCGTGTAAAAACAAAGTCTATTTCTTTAAGATGGATATCTTCTTGCAAAATGTTCTCCACATGCCACAGAGTTCAGCGTTGGCACCATGTGGCATTTCTCAGCCGTCTATGAGCCCAAGGGTATCCTTCTGAAATAAACCACTGGCCATCTCATGGGATATTGCCATGCTGGTTTTCCTTTACAATTAAATGCAAAATAATTTCATGTTTTGAAGGCTGTCACGTTGTACTTTGATTGTCCCCCGTTTTAGTGAGAGGGGATCATCCATGCATTGATTTAGCACTTTTTTTTTCCCAATAGTTGCATGAGCAAGTTTTTCAAACACAGATGTAATGGATGAGGCATGGCCGCTCTTCAGAAGTGCATCTGCTATCTGTATCCCAGCTCATCTCAGCCAGGGGCTTGGATGTGCCTGAAGCCTCACTCCATGGTGAGAGAGAGCACCCTTGTTTTCCCTTCTCAGGGTACCAAGCCAGCTCCTCAGAGAGACAGAGCAGCCCTGTTTGTCTCCTGTTTCATCCTTCTCATCAGGCTATGACTTTCAATTAAGGGATCAACATAATGGTTCAGGACTTCACACCAGGGCCAAGCAAGATCCATAAATTCCCTATTATGTGATGGGATAATAGTTTAAAAAGTCTCTTTTAGACAAAACGCAGAGAAGACAGTGCACCAATGGAAATTTAGTGTTGGTAAGGGCACGTGAAAGGTAGGACCCACACATGTTGGTCCCACCAACTTGTGGGCGTGCTGTGACTTGTACGCAGCATCAACCTCAGGCAGAGCTACGTGGCTATGCTGTACGAAGCAATACAATACAAAGGTGGATAACACCTTCTGCTTGACCTGATCACTTCACTCAGGATGAGGTGCTCTTTAGGGCTGCCATGGCTGAGCTTAACATCTCCCAGCTGCTTTCCATATGCCTAGCTACTCCAAATCCAGTTTTGGTGACTGATCAAGTCAAACATGTAACAGAGCTGTGAACTGCCTTGTTTTGTTGGGGAAACCAACAGAGGGCAAAATTGGAAAGTCCTGTTGCATTTCTTCAGTGTTTAGCTGCAGAAGAGAGGCAAAGGGGTGTCTCCAGCTGGCTGCAGCCAGCACCGTGGCTGGCCAGCACCACCCAAACTTTCCTTCATCATAGTCAAAGTCCCCCATGAAAACACAAGGTAGGCGGTGAGCACTACAGAAGAATTGGCACTGCTAAGCTCGTTTAAAATATGCTGCAAATATTTCATGAAGTGTCCAAAATGAGATTTATGGTCACCATCCATTCCAAAGTATGTATAACAATTCATTCAATGTCATACAGTAGAAACTAGCATTTTTTTTGAAGGAAATTGGTCTGCTTTCACTCAAAATATGTGCACTGCTTACAATCACAGAGTATCTCATAAACAGCTCATTCCAATGTGAATCCTGTATGTTAGAAATGATGTATTAAACCTTATTCACAGTATTTTGTGACACAGAGAAGTTTGGTGAGTTTTTTTCTTGCTATTTTTCACATGTTAAAGGGGCTGAATCTGCAAAGACACGTATGCATATAGGGTGTGTATGTATATATAACCATATGAGGCCCTAAATAGGTTTTGAAATGTTTATGAAAGACCCAAAAGCTTGATGGTTCACTTTCAAATCTGCATAATTTCCTTTTTTATTTAGAGGTCATGTTCTAGTTCAATCCCAATCATAATCAATCAACATAAGCCCCAGATAAAGGCTGTCTGACAGCTGGATATTAGAAGAAAGCTCTTCTTCATGCATGTTTTAAAAACTTCACCATTAATCTTGCCATGAAATCTCAGTTAAATGATTGTGGAATATTACATCAAAGTTATCCAGTGATCAGCAATGTGACTTATTTTCTGACAAGAACAACTTTGTCATTTTTATCTGATGGTCATCACATCTTCACACAAAAATAGCTCTCCTTTTTTCTTCTCTCCTTTTTTTACTCCCCCCCCCCAGCTTGAATACAGTGCAGATTTGTATTCTTGGCATTCTCATCCTGTTTGATGAGTTTTAGGAAAGTCAAATTGTTGTTTTGTCCCCAGAAGCAAAGCAAACACTGCCCTAAACTGATAACAACACAATTTAGCTGCCCTATAAACAGTCATTTTAACTCCATGATATGTGGCTGCTGCTTCAACATTCAAGCAATGGAAATGACATCATTATCAGGCAACTCTAGATGATGAAAAATGGCCTACATTAGGGAACACTCTGAACCCAAGAAATCTTCAGCTATCAGTCATCGCCATTATGATGTACTTGCCTCTATCTGCAAATTTAGACCTGTGATGAGGCTGAGCTTGCAAGGGAAAGATATACACTTTCCAGAGGATGTTTGTATAATTAAGCAGAACACCACTGCATTTCTGAGGAGGATCTGTGCGCAGAGACCTACAAAAGCCTGAAGGCTAAGAGATTTCAGCCATGCAAGAAATGTAATGATCCCCAAGGACTGTGGTCTTACAGATGCTCTATGGCTGTTAAAATAGAAATTTGGGGTGATTCTTTTTCAGAATGAAATTTACTATTGTATGCCCAAATTCTCATGCAGTTTTTTTGTCTACTGCGAGTAGCAGTTTGCAGAGGTGTTGTACAGCAGAAGCGTATTCCCTGCAGTAGCTGTCATTCCAAAGGTAACACTGAAGCCTTGCAGAGTATAAGACCTCCCAAAACCAGAGCCGTAAAGGAGAGCGCTCCCAAAGGCAGGTGCTGCAGAGGAGCTTGCACAAGTAGTGCTGAGATCACACGACAAGACTCAGCCTCTCAAAGAGCTACCATGCAGCGGGGAGCAGTGTAAACCAAGGAAGGGGATTTCTCCCAGCTGACTCAGGAGATGCTGCATCAGTTCTAGGGAGAGAGGTTCTGAGCAGCGAGAGCTAAGTGATGACAGAAAGCAACACCCTGAGATTCACAGACCTGTCTAAAACCACCATGGTGCTACCCATGCTGTGAGCTTGTAGCTTCCCAGCTGTGCCTACATGGGACAGAGGAAGAGGAGCGTTAAAGAGCAAAAGGAAGGTTGTCCTCGGAGCATCTCCCTGTCCAATACAGGGAGCCCTGGAAAGACAGCCTGTTCAAGGGAGTTTTAAATCAGTGTCCCCACGTTGGTAAGGAAGAACTGGGACTTCAGAAAACTGAGTAACTCAAGCTTCCATATATATTACAGAATATTCTATTGAGGCAGAGGAAAGTATCCTGGTATCTGCTAGAGCAGTAATGTGCTGTCAACTTTCCTTTGCCTTGTCCCTCACTGAGAGGCTTGTTTTTACATCCATCTGCCCTGTGTCAGCTCTCCTTGCTCTATTAATTGCATGGGAGCAGGATTAAGTCTCCGAAGTGTACTTTTCTATGACATTTAGCCTCCTGCACAGGCCGGGGATATTTGAACACTCTTGTTCTGTAAGCAATAGGAGGTTGGTTCTCCTTTTGGCTACCTTTTACATCATGGGAAACAAATCAAAACTCGCAGCCCTGCAGTGTCTAGATGTTGTACCTTATGTAAAAAGAAAGACCTCCTTTGTCAGTTGCTCTAGGGTTGTCTGTGAAATGGTACAGTAAAAACTAGGTAATGAAATGCCAGGTCTCCTGGAAGGCCATGATTAAAGCAGCTCTGGACAACATTTTTCAAGGTGGAAGGGTTCTTGAATCAAGAGATCACATTCTTTCAAAATGAAAAGGGAAGAGAGACACTTTTTCTGTTTACAAACATTAAGTGAAATATTTTGTCAACATTTTCTGCTGTATCAATATAAAGTCATTACTGGCAGTCTTAGCAACTTGTTTAGGTGTCAGAATAAAAGGTTTTCACTAACCAAAATGGTCTATGACCCTTCTAAGAAAGGTGCCAATAATGTCCTATTAAAATTTGAAGTGATATAAATTTTAAAACATGTTTGTTTCAACTGTTTTCTCATAGAAACCATTTAGAATTTCTAAATGTTTCTTCCTTCTGCCTTTCTAATGGTATGAATGGGGCTGCTATGAACTCATGAAGCCCAGGCAAAGCATCATTTCTCCACCATCCTCAGCTTCCAGAATCTTAGCACATCTTCCTATGTTTTATGTTCTTAAAGTCTCTCTACCCAAGGCAGGAAATTACAGGAGAATTGCAGCTGTCATTTGGGGTTTGCTTCATTTTCTCTTTTTAAGAGCATTTCAAGAATGTTTTTTATCCCCATGTTTATTAAGAAAAGCTTGAAAATGTGACTCACAGAGGCTCAGAAGCTGACAATTAAATAAAAGGAAATACAGATTTACAGCTCCATTAGTCCAAAGCCAGTGCTACACTTGGTGGGACAGGACAGGAGGAGTTTGGTTTTTGTATGCAGGGGTCTAGCTGGGGCTCTGCTTCGCAGCCCATAGCAGGGGCCAAGCATGTCCTGACATCCTCACCTAGGGCCAGCCCCAGGGCTTGGGCTTCCACAGCTGAGAGGGGCCACACACCGGGGCGGGGGGGGCACAGCTAAGCCAGGCACTTCCAAAACAAATCCTTGTATTTCTTTCTCCATGTTGCATTTTTCTCTGCCATAACCATGAGCAGAAGTTCTGTCCTGTGCTCAGAAAAGCAAGGATTTGTTCCTGCGGTTTTGACACGCTGAGCTTTAAAACTGACTTTCACCTACTTCTCATTACCACCACATGTAACAATCCTGTAATCTCACCGTTGCAGAGTGAAGAGAGGACCCTGAAAAGCAGACAGGGGTTCAGCCACATGCCTGGTGAGGAGTTACTCGGGGCTACTGGGTATTTCTTGCTTCTACTCTTTGGCTGTAGAGAGGACCTTTAGGAAAGATTGAGTTATGGCAAGTGCTTGATTCTCTGCCTAAATCTCAGAGCTCCTAGTTGGGACGCTGCATCTCTGAGCTCCTAGTTGTGACACTGCTTGGGAGAAGGATTAAAGGGGTGGTTCATTACAAGGCGAGGGAAGACTTTTCCCAGGGCTTGGATCAGGCTCAGGACCAGGGCAGAATCATAGAAACATAGAATGGCTTGGGTTAGAGCAGACCTTAAAGACCATCTAGTTCCAACCCCCCTGCCATGGGCTGGGACACCCTCCACTAGACCACGTTGCCCAAAGCCCCATCCAACCTGGCCTTAAACACTTCCAGGGATGGGGCATCCACAGCTTCTCTGGGCAACCTGTTCCAGTGCCTCACCACCCTCATAGTGAAGCATTTCTTCCTAATATCTCATCTAAATCGACCTTCCTTCAGCTTAAAGCCATTACCCTTTGTCCTATCACTCCATGCCCGTGTAAACAGTCCCTCCCCAGCTTTCTTGTAGGCCCCCTTTAGGTACAGGAAGGCTGCAGTTAGACCTCCCCAGAGCCTTCTCTTGTCCAGGCTGAACAATCCCAACTCTCTCAGCCTGTCCACATAGGGGAGGTGCTCCATCCCTCTGATCAGCTTCGTGGCCCTCCTCTGGACTCGCTCCAACAGCTCCATGTCTCTCCTGTACTGGGGCCCCCAGAGCTGGACGCAGTACTCCAGGTGGGTCTCACACGAGCAGAGTAGAGGGACAGAATCACCTCCCTTGACCTGCTGGTCACACTTCTTTTGATGCAGCCCAAAACACGGTTGGCTTTCTGGGCTGCTGGCACACTCTGTCGGCTCATGTTGAGCTTTTTGTCAATCAACACCCCCACGTCCTTCACCTCAGGACTGCTCTCAATCCATTCTCCGCCCAGCCTGTAGTTGTGCTTGGGATTGCCCCGACCCATGTGCGGGACCTTGCACTTGGCCTTGTTGAACTTCATGCGGTTCGCACGGGCCCACTTCTCAAGCCTGTCAAGGTCCCTCTGGATGGCATCCCTTCCCTCCAGTGTGTCGACCGCACCACACAGCTTGGTGTCGTCGGCAAACTTGCTGAGGGTGCACTCGATCCCACTGTCCACGTCACTGACAAAGATATTAAACAGAAGCACTACCTCTCTAGATGGGGAGGTGAGAAATCCTCTGATTATTATAGTTTTCAGCGAGTAAGTGAAAGAAACCTGGAATGTAACATATACTAGCATTCATGAGCAAGGAGATACAAAGCAGTGAATGCAAACAGGAAGAACTATCTGTTTAGCAAAAATACTGAGACAATAGCAAATGGTCAGAAAAGGTTTGACAGGGGTTGGTAGAGAGGGAAGGGAAACCTCTTCAGCTGCATGGATTTAAAAGATTGCTGCAATTGCTTTCTTGATCCATGACATACTTTGACACTGCCACTGGAAATCTAACACTAGGAAATCTTTTAAAGGGTCAAGATCTTAAAAGATGTTGCTTCCTGGAGGGAAGGACTCTTTCTGGCAGTGCCTTTGGTAAGTCTAACCCTGTGCTTCTCCCAGAGAAAAGTGACCCTGTCCCTGCCCAACCAGAGATGGGTTCAGGCAGTGGGGTACACCCAGAACAACAACCCCCAGGCTTCAGCTCACTGCTTACTTCTCCATCTGATGTTGAACAGAATTTGAAATTTTGCCAAGGCACATCTTGCTGATTCACCAGCTCCACTTAACAGCATCATGATGGGGGAGGTACTGGCTGTGAAGTGCCTTTGATAACACCTCCTAACCCCCACAGCAGGATTGCTGCTCCTGGCCCTCCACCTCTCCTGGAGAGCCCCAGGCAGTTCACATGCCCCACACTGCTAGGACCAAGGACAAATGTGTGTGTTACAGCTGTCTGGCTGTTGGCAAGGGAGAAGGCTCCCCTGTTGCCTCCCCATCATATCCAGTGCAGCTCATCTGAAGTCTCTCATTGCTTTCCCCTTTTCATTTTTCCCCTGTGTGGCTGAAGTGCCTAGGTAGGTATCAGAAGAAAGGACCCAAAGGCTCTAAATCCTTTGCAGATTACCCAAATGCTCCACTTTTAAAGGGCACTGCAGAATGGCACAGATCCACAGTGGTTTGGGCCCAAACACTTAAAATCCTGATATTCCCCTGTCCTCTAAGTACTCATATCAGTAACGTGTTGTCACTCAAACTCTCCTGCATCTCACTCATCGGAAGAAGAATATTTTCGACTTGTTTCTTGAAGCTATAATCTGTATGTCATTAACAAGAATTAGAAATTAAATGCATTTAGGTATGCATAGAGTTAAACAGACATTGGGCTTTAATAGGTTTCGGCAAGAGACATTATTGAAGAAGAGAAGTTATTAATACATACTGGTATATAAGCACTCATGAAGCTGATGGAAATAGGGAATTCTGTGAACAGAAATATGAAAACCATTGACCAGACCAGTGACCACAATGGGGTTATGACAGTATCCACTAAGTAAAGAAGACCCACAATTCTGTGTTTAAAAGACCACAATTTCCTTCTTCAATTTATTCTCAGATCTCCCATTCCTAATAGCAACAATAAATCCTGTCCACAAGAATAACACCAGCTAATAGTTTTTGTGGCTGGTCTGTTCTGAAAGATAATAAGAATGACAATATCTTGAATTTGCCACATCCTATCAATATTCAGAGGGAGCAAGTATCCCTTAACTATTAAAGCTATGTCAAGTGTAAGTAAGGGAAATAAAAACACAGTGTAGATTTCTTCAGCAACAGGCAGAGAGCAAAGATTCAAAGCTTAAAACTCTGCACAATTTCTAAATGAGTCACGGAAATCCAAAATAACCAAAAATATGAAAGCTTTTTAAAGTTTTTTTTTAAAAGACCAAATTCATCTGTAGGAAACAATCTCAGGGAAATTATTCCAGGAAAGAATTTGTTCACTATACATACAGCATTGTATGTCACATGGTCTAATTATAGGAATGAAAGCAACATAGGAATTAGATGGTCTTTTCAAGCCTGTAAGGAGTGTGAACAAAGAATATAATTACACATCGGGGCCGTTGATTAACCAATTACTAGTTAAAGCAGATTTAGACTTTAAATTAATTTGGTTCTGAATTCTGGGGATTTTTGGGCTAAGATAAACAGTGTTTGAAGATTAATTATCCTTGTCTAAGATGAAGGAACTCATTTCAATTTTGTTAGCATGCTGAAAGACTCCGGCTGTTGCATGGGAGAGGGTAGACTGCAAATCTCAGCAGTATTGAACTGACTGATTAAAGTGAATTCTGAGACTCCTAATCACTCTAATCCTCACAGAGAATGGTGATATTACACACTACATTGTGCCAGCTCAAATTAATATTTAAATTAAAAACAGACCAACATTTACCTAAAGGAGAAAGTGCGCTGTCTCCAAAGGACCTACAAACTCAGTAGTGAGGAAATGCTGGAGCACAGCTCTCCATGCACCTTTGCCCAAAGAATAACAGCAGGGAAAATAAAGGTGCTGTTTGGCACCTGCCATTTTTCTGTACCGTACAAGTAGAACACCATAGCATCCTGATTGAATGGTGTGGGAGTGGTAATATAACATTTTACTTCTCTGCCATTAGTCCAGCAATAGCCCCAGGCAATAATTTGCTAAAGAAAAGACTTCACATTTCAATAGCTGTCCTGGAGTGTAGATAAATTTCCTCATCAAGATGCCTAGCAAGGTACTCAGCTGCCTAAAGTCCCCTGGCATACAGCGAAGCACACACACCATAGTGCTGGTTAAGTGCCCCGGGCCAGCACAGCCTGCTGCCTGCACCAGAGCCTCCCCATCCCCCACTGGGCTTCTCCATTAAATGTCCCCCGTTTTCCTCCATCAGGGATCAACCTTTGGCTTCATGCCAGGAGTGTGTTGGAAAAGAAGGATTTCTACAGCAAGGAGTAGCCCAAACCCTAATCTAAATGCTAGGTTTATGTATAGGTTGGTAAATACAATTGATGAAGGACACCTTTTGGGAAGCCCCTGGAGAGTGCAGTTGCACCACTGCCTTCTGAGCACCCACTCCTCACCAGAACAAAGCATTAGTTTCACTAAACTTTCATGGAATCCAGTAAGACCATTCCTTATAGCCATATTCGTTAGGCAGAGTATTTCCACTGAAGTCAGTGTAGTATAACGCATTGCAGTTTACAAAAACAAGCAGAAAGGGCAAACTATATTTTTGAGCCCATGAGAGGTCTGGAGCTGCTTGTGCTAGGTGGTGTAACAGCACAGAGGGAGACAGCCTATACCTCAGAGAACATGGCAAAATAGATGCAAGATTGCAGAAAATGATGAAATAGATGAAAGACTGCAGATTGCCTGCAGAATGAGGCAGATCCAATGAGGTTTCCAGAGTCCAGAGAAGCAAAGCAGATCTTGCAAAACCTAGGACTGTAGGGACCAGGGCAAAAAAAGCATCAGCCACTGCCCTGAATAACGTCCCCTCATGTCTCTCTGCTTGCAGCTCACGTTGAGCCTGACTTGTGTGTTTCCTTTCCCAGGCTAGCAAGTGGCTATGGGGCACCCAGAGCTGCACTGAGGAAGGAGCTGCAAGCCCTGGCCAGCAGCGCTGCAGGTGAAACAGCTGCCCTTGAGCAGACTGTGTTGCTCCTCTCATCCTGTTTTCTGGATGAACTGGGTCATGGGAGTAATGACAACTACTCATAAAGCATTCACTGTGGAAGGGTCCAGACCTTTACCTTGAGTAAAGAGCAGGATATATGTATATCCAGCTTCTTCCCCTCAAAACCCTTTCCTTGAAACATCTGGTGCTGCCATGGCCGGTGCAACCAGACCCCAGGAAGGGTGGGATCCTGCAGCATGAACTTGCGTTGTGTGTAGATGAACCTGGAGCCCTGGAGTTATTCCCATGAAGGTTGAATTTGCCCTTCAGCTGACAGAAGATTAATGATGGTTTAGGCTTGTGAGGCTTCTGTGTGTTTGTGCGTGTGTGTGTGTGTGTGCACATGTGTGAGAGAGACAGAGAAAGAGAGAGAATAAAGGCACAAGAAATACCTGGTGTTGAAGCTTGTGGAATACTATGTCATTTTCATATGAGAGGTGACTGAAATGTACCTGCTAAAATTACTGATTTTTATAATATTACTCTTTTATTACTTCAATTTCAGCCTGTCTAGGAGTCCAGTATTGGAGTAATTCTCATTTTGCTAGGTGCTGGACAAGCAAGTGGCTATAAAGTTCCTGGCTTATTGCACCGGTGGCCCTAATTCTCAGCTGGGGAGCAATGCACTGGCTTACCCCCCAGTTCCAGACCCCAGAGGCAGTTGCCTTTCAGTAATGCACACGTGGCACACATATGAGATATGTTGTAGGCTTCAGCTGAAACCTAAATTGAGCTGCAGAATGGCAGAGATCTGTGTGTTTGTGTATGAGAACATCTTCAAAAATAGGATTTTGGACAACTGCTGTTGCATGCATCCCACCAGTGTGATGTCTGACAATTTCTTAGCACAGACACTCCAGGGACAGCACACGTATCTTACATGCAGGCATCACTTACATCCAGGGAATTTATCCTTTTTAAAGGAAGCTTGTCCCTGTAAACCCAAAACCTTGGATCCTTAACATTGAACTATGCAAGTATCCTTATGCAAATAATTTTCAGAAGTAGAGGGGCCAGCTTTTTTCCCCTCCTTCCTCTCTTCTCTGAGTCACAGTCTCACATTCCCTCTAGTGCTCGCTCGCTCCCACATATTGCTCAGCGAAAGGTAGGGAAAACTCATCTCCTGTGTTTCAAGAAGCCCTTCTGCAAGCTGCAGGACCCACAAGCCCTGGTTTCCCGTGGGTGGACATCCTGCAGCAAAGCCTCAGCTGCCCTTTTCCCTCTGATTTTAACTCCTTTTCAAAATCTTCTCCACCACTTTCAGTCCCTGCTGTGGCTGGGTCTGGGGTAGGGACGTGTGGCCAGTAGTTGTGCACCAACTGCTTACAGCAAGGACAAGGAAGAGGGATAACCAGGGCAGGAGGAGCATCAGCTGGATCAGAGGTATGGCAGGAGTGGGGGGCTGTGCCACGCTCCCCACCGTTCCTGCTGAGCCACGGGCTGGAAGGGTCAGTGAAGCTGGAGCCATCCTCACTGAGCCAGGGCGAACAGGGTGTGCAGCTTGGGCGAGCTTGCACAGCAAAGTTCCCCATGCTCATTGTCTTCATTCCAGAGTGCACAACACAAAAGTATTGTCAGCTTTTACATATATATATATATGTGTATATATATGTATATACCAGTTGTGTATGGATTAAAAACAAGGATTTTCCACTGCCCTCACTTTCAGAAACAGTAACATTTTAGATTAAATTTAAATAAAACAGCAGTTTAAGGCAGATATACTTGGCAAAAAGAGAAGCAACTAGAAACAGTCTTACAATGGAAAATATTGTGCAGGCCTCTTAACAGGAGATGCCACCAGCTCTGCCTGAAGCCATGAATTACTCATTTCAGCTCTTTTGTGTCACAGGAGTTTCACTGGACTGGTGGTACAATGCCTGAGAGGGAATGGACAGGCAGTGGGTCCCCTGACAGGGTGTCAGGGCGCTTGTTCACCAGGTGGTAGTTTTGGATAGGAAGGTCTGGGCACCCCTGCCCTGGTGATGCCCAAGGGCTGGCTGCTGCAGCCACCCAACCTCGCAGCCAGAAACCTCCCCAGCTTGCAGCAGCACTGAGCAGCACAGCTTTCCCTCAGCTGAAGCCATCGAGAGCATTTGTTTGATCATTGACATGCTGCTGAGAGCCACCGTGCCCTCAGAGGCTCCAGTCTGTGCCAGGGACTCAGAAACATATGTTTCTCCTCGGCGTTGTACACCAGGGTTGACACAACTTCTGCTTCACTCACAGCTGCTTGCGTTGCAGCATCCTGCGGCTTGGGTACGTTCAACTCCTCTGAGCACTCTCCAGAAATGTGAAATGAAAACTTACCTTGTCAGAGCATTGCTGTGGGACCAGGAGAAAGGTTCTGCTTTGTGAAATTAAAGGGGTGCCCAAAGGCATCTTGAGCTGCTTCTGTCACCGAATCCTGCCTGCCCAGGACATGGGGTCTCAGGAGGCTGTAGTCCACTCAGTGCTGGTGCTGCTGCCCTCAGCATCGCCGTCTGTATCTGCAGCTGTGATCTATTTTTTCTACAGAGCTGGGGGTGGGTGACTCATGCTGCAAAACAGCAGAGGAGTGAGAGGCCAGGCCCGTGCTCAGCTACCCCCAGGTATACCCACGAGGTCTCCACTGCTCTCAGGGAGCTCCCCCAGCAGCCAGAAGCCACCATTTCAGTGGCCTGCAATAGGGAATAAGCAACTATCCCACAGGCAGCCCCCCTCCGAGGGCCACTGGGTGCACGGAGTGTTCAGGTGTGAATCACCGTTGCCTCAGCAGCCGGAAACTGGAAGGCACTGGGACAGTGACAGCAACAGAGGGAGACATTGCAGCATGCCGGGTTCCCAGAGGCGCTGGACGCGATGGCACAGAGCTCCCAACCTGCTCTGTAGTAGCCACTGTGGGGCTTTGCCTCTAGAAGGGGAAGGCGGGTGGGTTGCTGTGTCACTGTTGTGGTCAGTTATGCTCAGGCACTGCACAGGAGCGAGATGGGCTCTCTGCAGCTCAGAAGGAGGAAGGATTTCCTGACCAAGCATGACCCCAAGACCTCCCTTGCCCCCCTCCACATCGCAGCAGGCGCGTGGACAGGCATGGAACAGCCCATTCTTGCACCCCAGCAATCCTCCACCTTTCTGAGAGGGTATCTATGCCATCATTACTCCACAGCTGGCTTGCTCTTAAGACCATCCAGAGACCCAGGAGGTCCAGAGGAAGGAAACCCAGGCACAGAGTGGGGAGTAGCCCGAATTTGAACCTCAGCACTACAGGCAGTGGGGACACAATCAATTCCAGCCCAGTGGCACAGCAAAATCAACTGCATGCTTGGGCACAACTAACAAAAGACAGTAGAAATTTCACCTGCAGGATCATTGCATTGGAAGCACCTGGGAGCAGCTCTCAAGATGCCTTCAAAATTATGGTAGACAATATTCTGAGTTCCCAACGAGCAAAGATGACAGGAATCACTTTCCTTCCTATCTCAGTTGTGTAGAGTACATGCATTTCATAGCTGCTACTTTAATCAATAGGATCAGACCTACCAAGACATTTAAGTACTAAATTCCTACTGAGTTCAATGCCAAGTTGGATATGCAATCAAGAAAAATTTCGACTCCCAAATTCCCTTTTGGATCTGACTTTTAGCTTTGGACATTCTCATTCCAATGTTATTCTATTTGCTTCGGCCTCATGTCTCTGTGGATATTGTAAATAAAGACTGAGAGGAAGAAAAAGACTTGGATACACTCAGCCAGTTGTATAGTTCTGCCATGCAGGCACACAAGTACCCCAAATGTAATCAGCTGCAACACTGTAGGGTGAAATCCAGCTCCGGATTGTTTTAGCAGTACCTGCGGCAGCCAGTAGTGATTAAATTAGCCAACGCTTTTTAAAAATCTGTCCATACGTGCTTGACATTGAATGTCTGCATTAGTGAAGACCACAGGCTGTCTATTCAGTGTGCAAAGCAATATCCTTTGTAATTCCTTCTAAATTTATTGCCTTTAATGTCATAGAGACCTGTTGTTCTCATACTGTGGGATAGGGTTCAGAAGGGACATGATGAGTTCTCGCTGTGCCCTTCAGAACTGAGAATACCTCACTCAAATGCTTTTTAACTCAGCTCCTTGCTCAGCTAGGGAAAGGCTTCTCTGGCCATAGCTCTTGCAATTTCTCATCCTACGGGACATTTCCAAGCAGACTAGTTCTTTTTCCTTAGTAGATCTCACTGTACCTTTGAAGCAGGATTAAGTGGCTCCCAGGTCTTATTATCCCTCAAAGTGGAAATGAGAAACTCAATGCATGGGTAGCCTTTGAAATGCAGAAATGAGAAGTGCGAGAGGCACAGTAAATGTTCAGGTAGAATGGCAGGATGGCAGGACTAGCTCTCCACCAAGCAGTGCTGCCACAGGAGCAAGGCCATGCAGCACATCTCTGCAACACTGGCACAGAGAGACCCCAGGTAGCTCAAAGCAAACTTTGGCACCAGAGGTGCCAGGGATGCCACTGTGCTGCTCTGCCTGGGCTAACTTACCCAAGGCCAGGCAGTTCACCACACTAGTACTGTACTGTACTGGGGACTTATTATTTTCCACCATCTGCTAGCCCAACAGAGATTACCTTCCACCAAATAACAGGTCGCAACAGGAAGCAAGTTTCCCCTGTCGTACCATACCAATGCCATTGAAAGTCCCAGGGGACATTCATAAACCCAAGGCACTTCTGGACTGGGTGAGATGCTTCACTCAGTACTGCGTAACGTGGCTGTTGAGATTAATTAGGTGCACAGAGCAACGGACTCGCTGCTGACAGCAGGTTGTCAGGGTACAAGCACTAAACTGGCTGCACAGAAGTACACCTCTGGGACAGAAGACAGCTTGGTCAGGTCTCTGTGGCAGCAGTCTTTTGGCTGGAGTGGTAGCAGTAGCTGCAAAGATACGGGATGTGGGTGAACGGGCCAGCAGTATCACTGGACACTCAAGGCCCCTGGGTATCCTGGGCTAGCTCGTAATGTACAAATGCTGTTTTGTTATGCCCTGACTCCCTCTGCACTGATTAGGAGATGTACAACCCATTGCACTCAGTCTGTAGTTGTAGATGTATCATAAACCTGGTCCTGTGCTTCTCTTTCCTCAGCTCTTAGCAAAATTAGTCCTATGTGGCTGGCACTAGCAGCTACGTTGTTTTCTGCATGGTTTCAGGACAACTGACGTGGGGCAATTTCATAATGTGGTTGGGTACTGGCTGCCATGGTCTTAAATCATGCAATGCCTCCTTTGCCAGTGTAATCCTGGTTGCTGAGTTCAAGTCAGCTGGGACAAGGTGAGTAGGTGTCTAAGTATGCATAAAGGCAAATGGGAAAGGCCAAAATAGGTTACAAATGTCCAGTCCTTATACCAAAATTAGTCTTCAGGGCATCTTGATTACTTAGCTCTGGAAGTTTGAGAGCTCCCATGTTAGAAAGGAGGTTAAATGACTTGTCCCAACAGTCACATACGGCAGAAGCGACGTCAGGATCAGAGAGCCGGGTTCCCATCTTGCTGGCCCACCAGTAGGCTGGTAGGCCATATTGACACTATAATTATACGTTCCCCTTTTGCCCCTAGAGCTTTTTGCTAAAGCAAGATAATTAAGCTCTCCTTCTGGCTATCCTCTTTTAATGAAATGGTGCACATAACACAGCTTGGTATTTATTAACGATAATGAGTTTTTAAAACAATTTGAGGCAGCAACTCACCTTTCACTTGTGTGGTTGTGGTGCATGTCCAGCATCATTCTCAATTTAATGATGCCATGTGTCTTGGGTCAGTCTCCTTTAGAAGGCTGTCTGTAACATAAAATACAGCAGCCTCCATTTGCAGTCAGGTCATTCTGAATGAAAAGCAGGTCCAGGCTTGAACAAATAAAAGCAGATGCCATCTTCCTCCTCTCTTTGAGGTGCTGATGGTGGTTTATTAATTTTTAGAACAAGGTCACAAGTTTATTTGCCTGCTGAATCTCAGTTAGCGACCTCGCATCTTGTAGGCAAGTAAACACAAGCCTTCAATATCTGACACTCCCAATGTTTCTTAGCACAGAGAAGCAAAAATGTAAACCTCAAATTTACAAGAGCCAGCTGAGGTTACATATTAATACTTCAGTTGCTTGAGCTGAGATGGTTTGATCAGTGCAGATCAGCTCTGTCACACAGACCATAGCAGTCAAAATCATGCTGGTGGCTGCCTGCCACAGTGGAGGGCTGCAGTACATGAACTCCATCACCGGTCATTTTTTAAAGATTCTGGTTTCCAGTGCAAACAATTTTGAAGTGCCTCTGCTGCTCAGGATACATAGAATCGTTAAGGTTGGAAAAGACCTTTAAGATCATAAAGTCCAACCATTAACCTAACACTGCCAAGTCCACCACTGAACCATGTCCCTAAGCACCATGTCTACACGTCTTTTAAATACCTCCAGGGATGGTGACTCAACCACTTCCCTGGGCAGCCTGTTCCAGTGCTTGACAACCCTTCTGGTGAAGAATTTTTTCCTAATATCCAATCTAAACTTCCCCTGGCACAACTTGAGGGCATTTCGTCTTGTCCTATTGCTTGTTAATTGGGAGAAGAGACCAACACCCCCTAGCTACAACCTCCTGTCAGGTAGCCATAGAGAGCGAGAAGGTCTCCCCTCAGCCTCCTTTTCTCCAGGCTAAACAACCCCAGTTCCCTCAGCCGCTCCTCATAAGACTTGTGATCTAGACCCTTCACCAGCTCCATTGCCCTTCTCTGGACACACTCCAGCACCTCAATGTCTGTCTTGTAGTGAGGGGCCCCACACTGAACACAGCACTCAAGGTGCGGCCTCACCAGTGCCAAGTACAGGGGGACGATCACTTCCCTGGTCCTGCTGGCCGTGCTCTTTCTGATACAAGCCAGGATGCTGTTGGCCACCTTGGCCACCTGGGCACACTGCTGGCTCATATTCAGCCAGCTGTTTACCAACACCCCCAGGTCCTTTTCTGCCATGCAGCTTTCCAGCCACTCTTCCCCAAGCCTGTAGCATTGCCTGGGGTTGTTGTGACCCAAGTGCAGGACCTGGCACATCCTTGGGAATGCCTCTGTGGGCTGATGTGAGAGGCTGCAATACAGTTCTCCTTTCCTGCAAGAACAGGTTCTGGCCCTGAGGCCCCTGCCCTGGCCAGGATGGGACCTCTGAAAAGTCCCTGGTCCCTAGAACCAGCCCAAGGACTGGATACATAGCCCTGATCAGGGCTGATTCTGGAGAACTGGAGGTGTTTTGAAAGCATGTGAGGTCTGATTCCAATGATATGACATTTGTGAGATAAAGACACAGCAAAAGGGTATTCATTGCCATGTTACAGCTGTAGGGTGATGTGGCTGCACAAGTAGCCAAGGCCAGATCCTGCCCTGCAAGGGCTGCGTCCATGCTCTCTGACACCAGGAACCCTTGTGGCTTTCCCACATCTGCAGAACCAGACCTCTAGCTTTGTCCTGCCTCCAAGAGGCAGTGCCAGCCGATGGCAGCAGCTCCTGCCCTTGCCGCCCAAAGGGTGCACAAAGGTGCGGGGCCACAGCCCCAAAGGCAGCCGTGTGCCTGGAAATCACCATGGTCTCATGCTGCAAACCATGAACAAGCCAAGGGAACAGTGACACCCTGCAGGACATCCCACCATTTCACCAGGGACTGGGGCCAGGGCAGGTCCAGGACCTCAGCAGGCTTCCTCAGAGATGCCCTGCTTGGAAATAAGCCCTGCAGCAGCTCCCAGCACACCAGTCATGCTGGCTCATGCACCACAGGAGCACTGAGCAGCAGGTGAGTCCTGCTGCTCTGACAGCATGGTTATTAATAAAAGACAGGAAAACTAACCAGGATGGTTTATAAACTATATGGGCCCAAATCTGGCTCACCTTACTTAGGGTAGCAACTCCACCAAGGACTGAGGCGTTGCACTGGCTGAAGCCCACGCTGAGCTTAGCACAAATACTGCTTAACTTTTCCATGAGACATTAGTGAGTCTAATAAATCCCTGCATAACACCTTCATTAAGCGGGATTTACTGTAATATGCTATATACGCTTTATGTCTCACCTGCATAAACAGCCATGTTAACGCTATAAATTACAGTGTTCGTATTAACATATTGCAGGCACCTCAACCAAGGTGAAATGCTTAATGGCTTTCACTAAGCACTCGAATTGCAAGAAAGCGTGGAACAAGGGAGAAGCTTCTCTAGTAACTGAGGCAGACTGCACGAGTGCTGTAAGCCTTACAAAATTATTCCTTAAAAAAAAAAAAAAAGAAGAAAAGATCTAAACTTCCAAAATTTTGCATATTGCAGTATTAGTGCTAGACTTCAAGGCTTTCTAACAGAAATTGGCTCTGATTTGTGAGATATGCATTACATCATAGTCTTCTTTTAGGGCATTATGTCATTCCTGCTGAGACGCATTATCTCGGCTTGGCCCAGCATTAGCGATTTTTGCGGGCCTACTGCAGTGTTCCCAAAGCACTGCTGGGAACCACAGATTGAAATCTGAAACATTTATCTTTTACAAAGCTGAAAAAGAGGAAAGATGTTAACATCAGGCATCACTGACTTCCTTAACCCTCTCCTGACTCTGCTTCTTACTGGGGCTTGGTTTTGAAGTCTCTGAACATGCTGCACAAATGAGGTAACCTTTAAAAACTCACATTAGAGGGGGGATAATACAGTGTTTCTTCCCACTCTCCGAGAATTGTCCTTGCAGCTGCCTGAATAACACCTCCCCGGTCTTTACAGGATGTCAACATGAATCAGATTGTACCTACGTACGCTGACAAGCTATATTCTACAGACACGGCTAGAACATATATTAAGAATAAATGGGGAAACTAGTGAAAAGCTTTATGTGACTCAACTCCTATTAAAATTTTATATAGTATCAAGCAACCCTGATACTCTACTTTTCAGCACGTACAGAGATCATGCACACCCAGACAGATCCTCACATCCTGATCCTTCTGAGGACACAAAAGCAGAATTCTGGACTTATGCTAGAGAGCAATTTTTATGCAGGGAACTGAGCAGATATTATCTCTTCTGACTTCAGCCATGAAATTAAAAGCCCATTTCATCTCACTGCATCCAGGGCAGGATTAGAGGCTGTGTCATGGAGGGAACAGACAGGTGCTTTCAGGATAAAGCAAGGATATTCCCAAAACCTCAGAGAATCCCAACACCTCTCTCTCCACAAAAGCACAATTATAAAAAGGGGCTGTGAATGCTAAAAGGAAATGGGAAACATTCAACCATGACTAAATTACAGTTCCCTCTCTTGTTATAAACTAACGCTATTCATTGGAGGGCTTTAATTTCTCCCCTCCATTTTTTATTTAGATTGTGTGTTTCAGTGAGTTGTCACATTTTGGAGCTGTAAGGCTCTTTGCAATCTTGCTAGAAAATACACTACAGCTGTAGCAATGACAACTGTTTCCATCACAAAGGAATGGTTAGCAGCATAACCAGAACTCTCCTGCTGGAGATCTCTTTCCCACTTGGACTGAAAGCTTTTCCTTTCCTTCTTTTCCTTTCGAATTGCAGAGCCTGAATAACAAAGCACTAGGAAGGAGAACAAGTCCTCCAGAGTACTTGACACTTGCTGTCCCCATCTCCATGTTTGCAAGGTGACTTCTACTTTCTGGTAGAAGTTTTATGGTTTGGGGGCCAAGTGTTTTTAATATTTTGTGTTCCTCAGAGGGATGTGTGTGGCAAGTCCTCAATCCTGCTACATTTTGCCGTTCTGACAAGGTTTTGCAGGTAACGCCTCATTAGATGTAAAACTGCTACCCATAGGAGGGAAAATCCAGCTTACTTTCTTAAAGAACCAGTCATGAGAGGTGGGAAAATTGGTTTTCCAGATATTTGCACCAAAAATATACTCATGGGCTTTTTGGCAATGATTCCTTTCACCAAGAAAAGGTGATGATATGCTGTAATACCTCACCCAGGGAAAGTGTGTATGTCATGACAAGACAGTGAGTTACCCACTACCTGAAGTGCAAGGCAGCCCACAGACAGGTGGTTTTACTGGCTGATGAGCCCTTTGAAAGGTCAGGGACTGTTGTTGTATATAACATGGTGGGAGCAGCCTAATTCACTGAGGTGAAATGCTACTACAGACTGGTACTTTATGGGTCCTACATGGCTTGGGACATTAGGCCACAATTCACCGGCAGAGGAGAATATATTGATCTGAGAGATCTGCTCTTCTGAAAGATGCTTTAGTTAAGGTATCACAGCAAAATGCACTTAAAATTCAGAGCAAGTAAATACAAATACTTTTGCTCTGCACCCCAAGGACTAGTAAAACTGCAGTCACAGCATTATAAAATAACAGGATCTAACGTTACTCTTAATCAGTGTAGCATAAATGTGCATTATACCTCAGACTCTAGTGGAGCTACTTCAGACTTATGTAGGTTTAAACGAGAGCATAATTTGGCCAATGGTGTCAAGTGATGGATTAATATCAGACCGAGCTCATTAGGGAGGACTCATGCATGTTTCCTGCATCCCCCAGGCTGTGCAAACAAGCCTCCCTCCAGCAGAAGGTGCTGGATGGTGGCCGGTGCCGGATGGCATTGCCCCAGCAGGAAAATAGCACCTGTGTGCTGGGAGGGGACATGGGAAGGATGCTCTAACCTGCAGCTTACCTGCAGATAGAGATTCCCCCAACTTCCGTTCCTCTCCCCAGCAGTTCCCTCTGCCCCCACTTGCCCTCCCAGCTGTGGGATCCCTCCCTGCGGGGGGTGCAGGTCTGGTCCCACACCCCATGGATCCCCCATGCCTTTCCCTCCCCAGCTGCCTGTGCCCACACGAGCAGCAGTCCGCAGCACATCCTTCCCTGCGTACCTCTGCATGCTGGAGCACCTGAGAGGCCTGTCTGGGGCTTTTCCCTTGCCAGCACCCTGTCAAACACCATGGGCAGCAGGGAACACAGGAGTCCTCCCCAGCACCCGGCATGAGGCAACGCACAAACTCAGCAGTGACTTCTTGCCATCGGGATGGAGGGTTCCAGACCCTGCCTGCATCTCGGGAGCAGACTCTGCATAACTCTCCTTAGCTGCAAGAAAGACAGTGAGGCCAAAGGTGAGCCATACATGAGCTAGTTAAGTTCCCCACCTTAAATATTCATTTGCCTTCTGTCCTTTTCACTCCAACATCCTCAGACATAATTTACAGAGGGATTCTTTTGATTTTAATTAACTTTAAACTCTTTTTTTTTTTTCCCCAACAGTGTGAAATTAGCAGCCTATGCCTGATTCCCTGCTGCATGGCTCTGGTTTTACAGCTGTGTAGCTCAACCGATTTTATACTTCCCTGAATTATGAGGCTCAGTGGTGAATTTATGGCAGAAGAAGACACCAGCCTGCTACAGCCCCAGTGAGAAAGCCTTAACTCGCAGGGCTGCAGCTCACAGCTTTAACTCTAAATTAGACGGGGAAGGAGTCTTTTTGTCAAGGAATGAATCTCTTAAATAGCTATTTTTGAAAGAATTGGGTCAAACTTGATAAGTTTCCAAGGAAAAAAAATAATGGAAAAAGTATATCAAAGCTCAAGATTTCTGTGGTTTTTGACATGTGGTAATTTGTTTTAGAAATGCTGCACCATTTTCATTCAATGTTGAAGAACAAAACTTTTGTACTCCTTATTTTGAAACACTGTTTGCCACTTAAAAACTGATCCAGATCTACCCCTCTACTCCCACCCACATCCCTCCCACCCCAAAAGGGTAAAAAGGTTTAGAGAGCATTAAGCAATGCCAAAATGAAACTGAAATATCTTTAACAGGTCAGCCAGCATTTGGGTATTAATTCAATGAAATTCTTCAAGCTTTCTTACTTTTTATTTGGTGGTTTCCCCAAAATTTTTGGTTTTGATTATCCACAAGTTACAAAGCCTGTTTTTTTCACTCAGCAGTACTGCACAAGTCACAGACAAACAGGCATTGATCCAGCACACCTGCTCTGGGCTGAAAACAGTAGGACATGACAAAAGCCCACGCCCTCACAGTGGACACCTGAACCTGCCATTCACCCCAGGGTGCTATAGATTATCAGGCCATGGGCACAGAAATACCTTTTTGGTGTACTCACAGCTTTTGGCTTCCCGTGCAGTCTCATGAACACACTGTATCCTAGCCATGCCCTGGATCCCAAGGCATGTTCCCTTCTAGTCTTGTAGGTCATTGGGCAGAATTGTCTCTGACTGCTGAGCTGTTCTCATCTAGTGAATATATATTTAGCCAATTCTTTAAATTTTCTGTTACACCCCCACACACACCCCCATTGCAGTCTAGTTCCTATATCCACTGCCTTATGGGTTCTCCACTTTACCCACTAATTTATTTCCAAAGAATGCTATTTATAAAAGAAATTCAGTCTCCATGTAGTTAGCCCTGATTGTGTAGGGGAGCTGTGTAAAGTCACAGGTGATCATTTATGGAGAACACCTGCCTTGTGTCTGATTCACTTGGGATTCAACATGGGTCTGAGTCAAAGCCTGCTGCAGCCTTTTCATGGGCCTTGGCCAGTTTTGCATTCAGCGTGTCCTGAAGAGCAGGCTCTCGTCTGCTCTGCTGAAGCATTACTGGAGATGGGTGTTTTGGAAGAGGGCTCTTTTTTGGTGAGGTTCCTTGACTCTCAGTAAGGGTAATTTTAAACCGGCTGTATGTGAGCAAAATAGAAAGTTTTTTAAGTGTACCTGTAATGGACTACATTTGACACTCATTTTATAGCCTTGTAACTTAAAGACTTTTAACTTTCAGACTATTGAGGAAAACTCACTCCAGCTGAGTGCTAATGCAGTCCAGTCATCCAGACTGAGCTTTCAAACCCCAGTACAAGGCTCTGAGTGGCACTGCTCTCTGTTCAGCGTGACGTGAGCGTCTGGGCAAGGATGTGCTGGTATTTCTGTGGCCATCCTGGAGACAGAAGTTGCTGCAATATTATATTTCACTGTAATAGTTACCATTAAGTAGACATGTACTCCTTGTTGCATCAGCTTGCCGTTGGCACAGCATGGGCAGCCAGGGCTGCAGGAGGAGGTGAGTTTGGGTGGTATCGGGAGGGACAGCACCTAGGAGCTAGTGATGCAAGGCCTATTCATTGGGAGCATTGCTCTTCATTAGAAACTCATTAACGCGCAACCAGAAATAGCTGTCTGTGGTCAGCAGCAAAACATGGGAAATACTCTTCACTCTTCCCTACCTGGATAACAGGGAATTGCAAGGGGATGTTGGGTCATACCACCAATAGGTGCAAACAGGGACAGGTTCCCACCTGAGAGAAGAAAGGGTTCAGTGCATCCTCGTGTTGTGCAGAAATCGCTACCAAAGTGCAGTGATATTTAGACTCTGCTGCTGCCAGTAAAGCTGCGAGCTCGCCGGGCAGCCAGCGTTCCATATGCAGTCTTCTCAGGGCTGCACAGGGCAGGAGCGGGGGGGGGATAAGAGGGATTGTGTGGGGAGAGAGGGAGCAAAAAGAGTCCCCAGCTACACTCCACCCCGAAAAGAGTGCCAGATTTGAAGCAGGTGCTGAGGCTTTGGGGTGATATGTCAGCTTTTGAAGCACTGCCTGGGACTGCCTTGCCCTGGTGCCCAGGTCCCACACTGCTGCCCCAGGGACTGCTGAAATGCCAGGAGGTCAGGCACTCACTGCATTGCCCTGAGGCTCCAAGGGGTCAGGGACTGCTCCCTTGCCCTCCCCAGGGAGAGGAAGAGATGCATTTCAAAGATGGTGGACGGGCCAAAATATCATGTTATGGCTCTTGTCCTCACTTGCTGGCTAAATTGTCTTTTCCCTCCAACCCATGTTGCAAAGGCTGAGAGGTACCCCTCTGCTTTCGCCTCCTCTTTCCAGCCAATAATCTGCCCATCCTTGCTCTGGCACTTCCCAAAAATGAGAGGCTCCAGGAGTATATCCGAACCACAGAGCCGGAGGAGAGTTGTCTGGATGCAGTAGCACAGGGACATGGCTTGTATGTAGGAACAACCTCTCTCAGCCATGAAGCAAGTAATGATCAAGGCCTGGCTCTAAAAGTGAGTGCAAGCAAGAGCCACATGTAGCAGTTGCTGGAGATTTGCAGCTCCTCCTTGAGCATGGGTAGCAGCTGTTGAAGGAGGATCAAGAAAAGGGGTTTTCCCCCATTTTCCCCTCTGTGTGCTCGGTGGCCGTAGTGCATCTCCCCAGCAGAGCTGCAGGCTGGCTCTATGGGAGCCAGAGCGAGCTTGGCTGACACAGTTTTAAAAATGAACTCAGTGAGGTGAAAAGATCATTTTTCTCTCCTGACATTTTCAACTACTTAGTTGCTTAATTATCTGTTACCAGAATATCTCCCTATAAGCACCAGCAATTTCACCCATTAGCAATTAGTGAGAACAGTTATTCTACTGAACTTTGTGCAGTTGAATAATAGATTAATACCCATCCCTCTGAGTATGACTAGATGGGGCAGATTCTCAGCTGGAGCTAGCTGACTTAGCGTTATTCACATTAACATTTTACTTTCGTATTTAAAAATCAGTTTGAAAAGGATATGTATTTTTTTCAAGAAGAATGACTTTATCTCCTCCTGTTTTGGTATTCTAGCAACTACATGCACTTTTGTCATGCAAATAATTTCAGTAGCGATCCAGTGAACAGATAAATTTCTGCCTTGCCCATATTCTGGCTATTGATATACACATTTTTAGAAATAGCAGCCAGAATAAATCCCCCGAAATATGCACGGTTAGAGCGAGCTTTACTGAAACCACCTTCACATTACATCTTCCAGCTCCAAAAATATCATGAAAATTTTAAAGAGAACTTCTAGTAGGGTTGCATCACAAGCAATAACTGCACTGGACCATTAAAACTTGCCAATGGAAAAGTCATACCACAAATGTGATATTGTAATTAGATCCATTTCATCATCTACAGATAAAATACCTGTCTCCCTCTAGAAACTAAGCAATCAGGGCATGTCTTTCAGAGACTGCAATAAAGCAAATTCAGTGTTTATAAGTTAGAAGTTCCTATATAAAGAACAGTAGAAGACTGAAACGGAGGGCTGAAGTATACTTTTAAAAGAAAAGGATTCTTTAGAAAAGTCTACAGAAAAAAAAAATAGAGAAATCCCTTTCTCTGGGTTTTACCTTGCAGTTTTGATGAGGCATTTATAATCACATCTCCAAGAACTGTGCTATTTTAAAACTGTTTCAACTTTGTCCAAGCATGCATGGATTCTGTCACTAATTCATAAGGTTTCCTTTCCTAAGAACTGCTCTCTTTTTACAGGAACATTGCCCTGTTTTTCCTCATTTAAAAAAAAAAAAAAAAAAGATCCTTAGGGTTGCAGAGATATGCATGTGATTTTGATTAAAGTCAGGAGCTAGAGGGGTCAGTTGCATCTGTGTTTATGTCTGTGGTTACAGAGCAGCTCCTCTCTGCCGTCACCCGTCCAGCAGCACTGGTGAGACAGAAACTGATGGGTGTGTGTGCAGTTCCAGCAGAGAAACATGAGATAACTGATCAGATATCTCACAGCCCGAGGTGCGAGACAGCCTGAGACACTTCTGCCGTTAGCTGACCCTGCTCATCACACCCGGGCGTCTGAGGGTGGCCACTGGGTGCTCGACACCTGTAAGACATTCCATCCCCGCGCTGCCCAGAGCGGGCACATGCTGCCCCCCTGCCGCACACACGTGCCCCGCTGACCCGGCGTGGACCTCATGTGGCTCCCAGGGGTCTGGGCACCCCCCTCCACCCTAGGCCATCCTGCAAGGCTGTCTGCACCATGACACCTCTGCGGCCAGCAGAGACACTGAAGGCAAGTGGAGATTTTACAGTTAAATTTAAGTGGCTACAGAAGCTGATCTAATATTGTCCACCACCCCCTCCACGAGGTGCTTAACAGGAGGTACAAGCCCACCCTACTGCCTTTGGAGCAATAAGTGGAGGAGCTCACCCTCCACCCAAGGGTAGCTTCTCCTTCAAGCGTGGAGGAAACAAAGTCAGGGAAGGCTGCAGGCACACAGAAATGATAAATGCAAAGTCTGGTAAGAAAAGTGGCAAGTGAGGGTCCACAAGCTGCTCTCCTCAAGAAGCCACCAGACAAAGGCTTGGTGGGATAGGCATTGACCTGGCAGGAACATGCCCGGCTGGACCCCACCCCCAGAGATCCTGACACGTACCAAGGCACCAAGGGTGGGTCCTCCTCTCCAAGCATGGTTCAGCCCCCACGGAACAGGACATTCACACTATTAATAGCTACTCACTGGAGGGTATTTATTTACAAGCAGCCCATATTATTTTAACCCTTAGCGCTGGGAGCCTCTCTCTGCATGCCCTGCCTGTCCTCGGTATTAGCACCAAAGTGGGTGTAACACAGGTAGAACACAAAAGCAAACAGCACTCTTCCATGGATGAAAACTGTTATCTCTTCCATGGATGAAAACTTTTAACAGAAAGCCCTAGTATCTTCACTTGGTAGCAAAGCGTGGTGCATGTGCATGACAGCCTTCTTCATTTCTGAGGAAAGTCACCGTTTCCAGAGGGATGTGCAAGGTCATGCACGGAAACTACGAAAAGCAGCTCCTGGGAGCAGCACTTGACTGCTGCAGCCGGGAGGGAAGGAGTGAGAAGAGCATCCACTCTCCTTAAAGCCAGGAAGGGATTAGAGAAGCAGGACATGGTTATTTGTGAATTTGGCCTTCCGGGGACCAGGCAGCTGGGGGGTGGTAAACTGTTTGCTCCTAACACAAACTCCTCTCTTACCTCAGAGACACCCACGGGACATGCTCAAAAAGCAAAAGCAGCCCCCACCTTCCCCCCCACGTCCCACCGAGAAGCGAGGCTTGCTTCCGCACAAACAGCATCCTGCAGAAAAGGTCACTGCAGTAGCAAAACGAGGGGACACCTGCATGGCAGCCAGCGGTCTTTTCACACTATCTCTGTACTGAGCCCCATCATTTCTCCTCACCCCGTAACTCACCATGACAGTGCAGATGCACCAGTTTTTGACCTAACAGCTTTAAGCTCCTTTTCTCAGTCAGCTTGTTGGAAAGATGCAAACAAGTACTATTTTCCTGAGCTAGTTCTTTAAATAGTTTTTCCCAGTTGTGCTTATCCTCTCTCCTATCATTAATGTTTTTGGCTGTTCTGGGAGAAGGTCTCTAACGCAAGAGGTCTCTCATGGCTGTGCCATGCCGCCTCTGCAGTGCTAGCCCCGGCTCCTCTGGCCACGGGGATGGCCGACAGGCTATGGCCTTCCTACAACTACTTCCGCTGTGCGCCCTTTTGCCTAAATGTTCCCCTGGTCCTTTTCCCCGTTCAACCTGAAATGCCTCCCCAGCACAGATGAGACAACATTTCTGGAAGCATCGTGTTTCAGGAGCTCTAAACTTAATGAGTAATGCATGAGCCTTATGTTCAGAACTGATTTAGGTAAATTTGGGGAAAACCTGTCCCTGTGGGAATGTCCCCTCCCTTACTGTAACTGCTGTAGCATGCCCACAGTTGGTTTGAATCCTTCCAGGCTTTGGAGCTCAGTGTGTCCTCCTGGGCACCAGCAAAGGCCACTGTGGTGTCCTCAGGTGGGTGAGGGCTATGTGTAGCGCACACTGCAAGGTGTCCGTGGCTTTCCTCCCCAGTGTGTCACCGGGACACATTGACCCCAGCCATAGCTCGTCTGCCCAGCTTTTCTTCATGGCTCCTGCCTAACCTGGGTCTGTCCCCAAGGATAAGGAGGTCCCCATGCAGAGACAGAGGAGGAACCTGCAGACCTGCTAGCCAGGCCAACCCATCTACGGTGTACAGAGTGACTGCTTCTGTCTTTGCTGAGCCCGAGGTGGCAGAGGTGAAGGAGAATAACCTCAGTCAGGATCACCCACAGCTTCTCAGACGCATCCCTGACAGCTCCTGAGAATTGGCCAAAAACTCTGCAGCAGTGATTACTGATGACCATCTGGAGCAACCTGCTGAGCTCTCTGAAGGCCAAGAGGACCTCCCTCCCCGTCAAGTTCAGTTTTCATCAATGCCCACTCCGCACCTGAGGAGGCTGCATTTGGGTTCAGTGCTTTCCAACACAAATTCTGGTGGAAGACCAGAGGAGTAAAGTGAAATGGCAAATTAAGCCTTTAAAATTAAAAGCTCAGGGTGGTGACATGGTGGAGGTGAAGTGAACACACAGGCAGACAAAACACATGTGTTAGCATGTCTGTGTTGGCCATTCTGCACAGGAGACTGCAGGCACCTGTGGACATGTCCGTAGGATAATCCTTGGAGATACTGGATGATGTTATTAAAGTTTCTTTCTGCAGATAAAAGAAGGGGATACCCTTGTATCATTTGGGAGTGGCATTTTCAGCATTCCCCCACAATTTATGTGCAAGAAATGCTGTTCATGATTTATCACTGTGCCTCTTTATATGCTACCTCTTAAAGGCCACCATGCCTCTCTTTCCTTACCTTGCATTACTTAGCTGCTGGTTATTCTGGAGGCTGAACTTACCTCAAAATCTCTTCCAAAATTTAAAAATTTGTTCTGTTTCATTGTTGTTCCATGAATATAAACATTTTTGCTCACAGTGCAATTCTTTCCACCTTTGGCATCCACATTTCTAAAAAGATGCTGAAAGCCTGAAGATATTGCAGGTAAAAGCTATATAAATTATTTCAGGGGTGGAAGAAGAGTGGTGCAGGGAATGGCTTCAGGAGTTTGATTTGCACCTTTTAGCAAAGCAAACTGCTTTGCTGTGACTCCTTTAGGCAGTGAAAATGCTGAGTCCTAGAGCCCCTTTTAAGCTCAAGGAGAAAGGCACAGGCAAAACTAGTGGGTGGAAATTTAAGAAGGAAATGCAGCTAAGGAAAAGGTCACCATTTTTAAACAGTGTGGGTGGCAACTTTTGGACAAGCTGCCACAGAAGGTGATAGCTTCTTCTAATCAAGAGCAGGTAGCTTTTCAGAAAGTTTAGTTTCATCTAGCAGAGTTAGAAGAGCATGTAGATAGCATGCAACGTCCTTCAGTGTAGAGGAAATAGAAAAATCTAGAGGAAATAGCCTTTTCTTGCTTTAGCCTTGGTGATTAAAAGTGCCTGTTCTGCAGATGTGAAAAACCAGTTCAGACCTACTTCCTTGACATCTTCTCATGCTCACTGCGAAGCCCTGGGAAAATTCATCTGGTAATGCCTCTGGTATACTGAAAATCATCAGGTTTTGCACCAGAAAGGAAGGCAGATAATTTTGTAAAGGTCAGATACTCATATCTGAATGCACAGGCAGCCTCATCTGCTCATATTTCTTATTATAAGAAATTAATAAAACCATTACCTCATCAAGCCTACTCTGGACAGATGGTTATCTTGCTAAATAGATGGCTTAACACAGTAGAGAGGCTTCATGCTGAGGCAGGAGTCCAGAACACTTTTGATCTGTCATCTAGAAGCTGCTGCAACCACTTTTCCTCCCTTCTAGGAACAGCAGGGCTTTTCTGCTCAGGTAGGTAATGATGGAAAAGATTGTCTAACAGAAGCAAGCACTTGGTTCATGAATAACATGGACATTAGCTACTTCTGCAACAAAAATTAGAAGTTACACCAAATCTGTGATTTAGGAACACCAAGAGGAGATGTTCTTTGTTTCTTTGTTTTTATAGTACTTCAGCGACCACAAGCAAATACAGTTGCAACTATTTTCTGGCGGTGCTCCTTGGAACTATTATTTATAGCCTATATAATTCCTCTTCAAATCCTGAATTTCTGGCAACGCAAAGCATTAGCTAGGCCAGGAGTTAATGATTATGAGATAAGCATTTATCTCACTTGGTGCCATGTCGGCTTGTTCTACTTTCAAATACTATTTGCTCTTATGCATGCTGTTCTTCTGCCAAAGCTGAAGACAAATTACTATTCTTTTTCCAAGAAAAAAAGCACTGTGACTTGATTCCAATTAACAGTGTGGGTTTTAAGTATAATCTTTGTATTGCTCCTTTTTTTTTTCCTCCTATTTATCACTATTGCGTACTTGTCATCTGTTACTCTGTACCCTTCCAACTCTTTTCTCATGTCTGAAGATATTCTTGCGGTAGAGACATCTTGAGCAAAAAGTGAATTTTCAGGCTCTTGTCTGCAAAGACAGGGGCCCAAGAGGTTATATTGTTTTTCTAGTGTGCTTATGCACATTCAAGAACTGTCCCACTTACGAACATTTACTAAGTAGCTTTCTCCTGCACTATACCCTGCATTCCCTTTGAATTTGTCCTTACCTTTCATTTGTTGTTCTGCATGATGGAGCCTCAGGTTACTGTCAGGCAGCCAGAGCTGTTTATTGCTTCCCAAGTGTTGCTGTTTGCTGTGCAATTGAAGATGGCAACAGTGTGAAGGACTGGAAAAAAAAAGAACAACGGCCTCTGTTCATTTTATTATTTATCCGGTGATCGTTTCTTTGTGTCTTCTCATCTCAGGGTAAGTGGAGTGATCCAAGGACCAAAATGGAAGGTATTTTTTCTCTATGGAACATGGTCCACTTTAAGAGAATATTTCTCTCTAAAGTTAGAAGTTGGCCACAGAGCCACTGTCATACGTAAGTCATTATACAGAGAAGTAACGAACAGGAAGTATATCGTGTATCTCACCTGTGTTTATTATTTGATATTTGACTAAAATCTGGAGTTTTGGTAAAACTCAAAAGTTGAGACATTTAAATCGCTCAGTCCTTTAATATACTGACTATGTAGTGAGAAATGCAGAATACAGAGAGGTACTGCCCCCTGTAAAGATATTAATTTGTAAATCCAGTCAAAAAAATTAAGCTGCTCTGAGCATCCTCATGGTCTGGCTTTCCTGATCACTGCCTTCCAAAAGCAAGGTCTGCCTCTGCTTGGTTTTCACAGGTAGAGGGATGTTAGTCCATACCTTATATTCGTCTTTTGTTTCATTGATCTATTGTTTCTATAAGATGAATTCTGAGTTCAGGTCTACTTTTTGCTTTGTCATACTTTTCTACTGGCCCAATAAAAAATTTTTAAAATTAAAAAAAATAAAATATATCTAAATTTTGATTCATACTTCTTTATTTCAACATATTTTACAGACATTAACTAACTAGTCTAACTGGTATTCCTGTGAGATGAGTCTAATTTTTTATTTTTCCCTTGGTATTTAGCATTTTCTGCAGTCTAAACTGAATAGTAGTTTCTGGTTTCAGGTTTTCAGTAGCTAATGACTTTTACCCAGACTCACTCACTCCACCAACCTCAAACAAATACTGGCTAAAACTTCTTTGTCAGGTTTTTTCTCTTTGATCATCAGGTGGCTTGTAACAGAAGGAAAAGTCTGCTACTGACTTCATTCATTGTGTACTTATCAAACTGCAGTATCTGCAAATACATTAAAAACTGCAGAGTTAAATTAACTGTTCTGATTCATAAAAGGACATTCCTCAAAAAATTAAGTAGATGTTTAACTTCATGAGCTTGTGAATCCATGAATCCACACTTATGTCTTTCCAAAACTGGACAATAAATAGGATATGCTTTGAGTTTTGTAGCAAGAGGGATTCAGAATGAAAAACAAATGGTAATATTTCTAGCAATGAATGACAAACATTCAGAAACCACAGCAGATAAGACCATTTTACCAAGAGAGGCTATCTGCTAAATGATAGGCCCTAAAAATCACTTTCTCCTTTTTAATTTCCTCTGAAAAAAATAGCAATAGAACCAAGGAAATAATCTAAAGTTCATTGCAAATTTGATAAAAAAATCTGTTTTACCCAGTTTTCTGCCTCAAGGTGCATAATCAAGATTAAAAAACACATCATAAAATCTTAGCAAGAATATCAGAAATAAGCACATCTCACTGCTGTTTATATCTGCTTCTTCAGCCCCTCTTGTTTGTATTGGTGTGATGACATCTAAAATAAGAAAATCAGTTGAAATGTTACAGTTTATTTCTACTCTTTAGGAATAAATGAAACCTTCTGAGCAGCTAGCATCCTGCCAGCCGTACCTGGAGCCACGCAAGTGTGCACTGCCTTCCTTTTATTAAATAAACTTTGGGATGAGTCAAGACATTGAAGTCTTCCTTACATCCCAGTAAAGGCATAGCTTTGGGTGTGCTGAACAGAAAATTGCCTTTGATGGCAAAGCACGTTTCACCCAAATGTACAGTAATGCCTTCAGCAGTGAGTGTTTTTGTAAATGTGCAGTGAGGGTCTCCTCTGTTTGCAGCAGCGCACGAGCACCCTGCGGATGCCTGCTTGCAGCCGTGTTTATTAACTGCTAGTCCAAACAAAAAAATATTTGAACAAAGACAGCAGGATCCAAATCACCTAACCTGCCGGCCCATCAAAGGTAAGGTGCCTAACAATGCAGAATCTGGAAGTAAATACCCATGCTCTGTGGAGCAAAAACAGGACTTCTGAAAGCCTCCAGGAGTACCCTGCCTGCCAAGGTAGAGATTCCTGCCTCTGCCCACGCTGTGGGCCCGCAGCACAGGCACTTCAACAAGACTGCTTCACTAGGGGCCTAAAATGTAAGCGCAAGTTACGTGCCGAAGTCAGACGCGCAGGTTAGGCCGGCCAGGTGTAAGCCCAAGAAGTTAGCGGTCTGTTACACCCATCCTTCCCGAGAGCGTGGGGACGCCGGGCACGCAGGGCTCCCCCGCAGCCTCTGCGCAGGCAGCAGCAGGCAGCGCGCCCTGCGCACAGAGCTCAGGGTGGCTTTCCCAAACACTGCCGAGTGCAGAACAGCGCGGCCCCTTCACACGAGGGTGTGCTTCTTTAAAAGCACCGGGGAGATTCGAGGGGTTCGGAGCCCATTCAAGACTGTCTCCCAAGGAGCGAGGAGCATGGAGTCACCTCGTGTATGTGCATTCCAGCCATCTGAGCCTTGAGTGAAGGTGTATTAGTGTATCAGTGATGGTATACCAAAGGCATGCACAGTGTCATATTCAAACTGTCTCTAATGTTTCTCTGATATATATATGTGCTGAAGAGCTTTCTAGGTAGACGGTCTTGCCATTCTCTTTTTAAAAAAGCTCCTTGTAATGTCATATGATGCTCGCAGTTCCTCTAGGGGCAACTGACTGATCCACAAGGGAGGCTCTGCTACATCTGTCAGTGGCTTGAAAGCCGGCATGGACACGGCAGACAGTGACATCACCCGTCCGCTCAGACCTAGTGCAATGCCAGCTGGTGGAGTTCTGCATTTTCTCCCCAAAAATTCCTCTCCTTCTGCACAGGGCTTCTCCTCTGTGGTAGCCACAGCCCGAGGCAGGAGACAGCAATTGCGCTGACAGCACAAGACAAAGCACGTGGCCATCGCTGTTGCATTTCAGCCAGCTTGGAATCACCATGGGATTCAGCTCTGAGCACAGCATCCGTTCCTCGCGCCTGAAGCTGCACAGGGCATGCAGGAGGACACGGGAGCGTGGCCAATGCTGTTAGTGCAGCCATCTGTTAATACATCTCCTCCTTTCATGAAATGTGCAGGAACCTCCCTCGACGTCCTGCAAATTTGATTTAAATTGACAAACTAGTTCAAAAGTCACCAGAGTGACTGACAGAGGCTGAGGCTGCATACGCTCTGTCTCCCCAGGAAAGCAGGGTGAACAACAGAGGAACGAGAGAAAGAGAGGAGAAAGGTTTTGCTAGGACATTATAGATAAAATATATGTGGAGTCTAGTAACCATCCAGCTACGCAACATGGGTGAACATTAGTCATCTGGCAGTAAATGGATTCTGACTTCTATGACGCAGAAAAAAAGGTGCTTAAGAAATCCTGAAAATCTAAAGCATGCCCTAAAAAAAATCACATTTGACATCAACTCTGAGACAATAAAATGGAGAAAACAATACCATGGTACAGGGGGGGGGAAAAAAGAATGGCAAATATATTTCTGCTTGTAAAATAAACTTGGGCTGCTTCTGAAGTCTCTTTCCATTTCCCAGACCCAGAAATGAACAGAAGGAAAAATATGCAAACTCTAAGAGAACATTTATTTTTAAAATTGTCTGGCTAGTTGCTGGGACATCAGAGAACTGAACAGCTAAATACTGTGTGTCGACCAAAAAAGGAAATGACAAATGAACCAAAGTTATTTTTTGTGGCAACTATATGTGTAAACAACAATAAAAACAAAGACCTGTAATATCAAAAATAGAGTTTATTGTGTTTCAACTTCTGACCCCTATCAGGAAAGCAGTTCTGTTTCCTAACTTTAGATAGCCCCTCCTACCACCTAAGTAGGTGACAGATCAAGCTGCAACCATTATACCATCGTCTGGGAAGGATTATTGTCACTGTACTCTGCAGACAGTGGTAAAAGAAATACTGAGAAGTGGTGATGAGGTTTTAAAAAATAAGCATAATTTTTTTGTATGCTGTTTCTCAGCAATCAGATATTTTCCTTTGAAGCTGAACAGCTTCCCTAAGCACAGTACAAACCAAACCCCATAACCTATTTGCCTACTGGCTCCCCTTTGCACTTCCTCCCTTCCACTCTTTCCAGGATGTGGCTGAAGTCGCCAAGAATGGCTCAGAGTAAAGACAGATCACAATGAACTTGTTTTTCCATGTACCATGGAGTGAAGACATGTTTCCATCTGGCCAACTCACGACTCCATTCCACAATTTTGGGTTTGAAACTCTCTATGACGGTCACAGAAGAAATACTGCACTCCTATCTCACTCCAGCACCATGTCTGAGCCTGCTCTTTCTGGTGCCAATGGCCTCTGTCTAACGCATCCTCCCACCTTCTTCTGCTTCTCTTCCAGACAGTATGAAAATCTGCGAGCAAGATGGTGTGAAGTCCCAAGAGCACAGTTGTTCACGTTGGTGTACACATCCTATTCTGTGTGCCGGCAACACACTCTGCATAGAGTGTTTCAGTATGTCCTTCAGGAAGACATTTCATCATTACTTTTCCTTTTCTTTCTTTAAAAAAGCATAAATCATCTACTATAAGGGTACCATCACCTGAGGTTTTCTTCAGCCTTTTTATGGCTGGTGTGGATCGTTACTCAAAGTATTGAGGTTAAAAACTCTTCAGTTTCTGAGCCAATACTGCATCTGACTTCTCATTTTCCAGGGATTAGGCCAAATGGTAAGTGCAACAGTACTGTGGTGGGAAAACCAAGAAGCTACGAGGTAGGAAAATCATTAGTAACTAACCAAAAGAGATGCAAAGGAGGCAGGTCTACTTAGTGATGGGACTAGTCGTGTGAAATGAAGCTAGGTCAGATGTGGAGACCCAGACAACTATTTATACCAGCACTTGTTAAAACAGCTGGAAGCAACGAACAAGGTAGCCACGTACAGGCTGCTGACAAGACATGGGGATTTGTACAGGCTGTTATCAGTCCTAGGCATGTGTCTTGTGCAACCCAAGTCATCTGTGCCTGGACAAATGGGCCTGAGTTGGTTTTCAAGCTAATCATGAAAATGACATTTTCTAAACCTTTTGGGGATTTCCAGGGCTTTCTCTAAGTGGCTGAAGCTCATACAAGTTGGAGCACTAAGTAGCCATAAAGCCCAAGTTGAACATATTGCAGTAAATCTTCATATTTTTGCTCTACTAAACCTATACCCTACTACCTCCAGGTAGAAGCAGGCAGCTCCTCATTCCCCCAACCAAAGCTGAAGAAGAGACACGGTCACTGACACACATTAGACCAGAGGGAAGTGGCTTGGTTATGGCAGACTTGGAGTTCGAGCAGGCAGAGAAAGGATGCACACAGCAGGAGGAGTACTCAAAGTGGAAAGCTGGAAACCTGAGAGAGGAAAACTGTACCAATACCTGTGCTTACAGATTACTCAGGCCAGAGCAAAGAAAAGCTGAGTGTGAGAGGCTGATGCAGTGCTTCTGAGGCGTCAGCCAGGCAGGGAGCCTGAGCTGGGCAGTTGGTAGAAGTTGCTCCTCCCCACACAGGCGAGGATTTCTGGGTGTGAGCCTAGCCAAGGCAAGGGAGTTGATGGAAGAAGCTCCTGCCAAAGCGAGCAGTTGCTGGAGGGTTCCCCAGAGAGGAAGCCGCAGCAGTGGGGAGCTCCAGTGTGGGGAGTTCAGGGACTAGCTATAATTCAGTAACTGGTCTGGACACAATGACAGAACTCCCTCACCACTCTCCTGTACCACCCTAAACCAGACTTTTCTGATTTCAGTTCAATATTGCAAGTGTTTTCACATGATATAAGATCTTTAAAAACATGTGAAGGAAAGAGAAAAGGTTGAGCCAACTTCCCATACTCCAGACATTTCCAGCAATTTTTTTCTATTTCCAAAATTGTTCTCGAGTGTGTTTAGAATCACCATTAGTGCCAAAGCTGGTTACTAGTGCCTAAACAACAACTAACATTCATTTGATACACTAGTGTTTAATTAAATATGTGTATTTTGATGTATTGTATTTACCACTGTATTTCTGCTGCCAACACCCAGCTTTCTCAGCACCAACCATCTGGAAAACATGAAAGAAGAATCCCTTACATTTAATGTTTTAAGACTATAACAGATTTAGGGTGAACAGCTCTTAACATATTGGGATTACTGTGCTGATCATCATAGCCTTTAGGCTTTTTTATACGTCTCTGCCAAAATTATCCTTTTTCCTTTTCCTGGTTATTTGACATTGATCTAGAACTTGGCCACCTAATATTTTTGTCGCTAGAGAAGGACCAAGAGGTACTGCCTCATTATTTTACCTCTTTTGTTGTCTCCTAAAATCAACATATTCTGCCATTACTCACCAGAAGAAATCACATTGCAATGGTTTTCACCACATTTTAAAGAGGAACTTATAACTGTGTGGTGTTCACTTAAGTACTCCAGGCTAAATGGGAAGGACTATGTTTGAGGTATGTCTTTATATAAATGTACCTTCTATCCTATGTCATCTCAAATGTATGTGAGTTGAAATATAGTCATGCCGCTATTCAGTTGCCCACAACTAGCCTGCATAAAGCATAAGCATGAGGTCAGGTTCTCAGCTGATATAAACCATCATAATTCTGTTGTCTTCCATGTTTTCCCATCATCCCCATCCAGCCATTCCAGAAGCCCCATATTTCCCGTTGATGTCCCTTCCATAGGATTTCCCATCCCTTTCTGTTTTGACCACAGACAGAAGGCTTTGTTTCAGGATGAGGTGGAATTAAAGGAAAAGAGATAGCTGCCTGCAAGCATGTAATTAATAAAAACACCCAAAAGAAGGTCTGGTGGTTTGCTGTGTTCCACAAGATACAATTAGCATTAACAACAAAGGCAAAATTAAGTGAAGGACAGCTTATTCTGAGTAACAGAGTATCTGGTGGAATGTGAACTTAAATGTATTTAGTCTAAGATAAGATGGATGTTTTTAACAGCAAGCTTGATTGCCTATGGAACAATTTATCAAAGACTGCTGTAGATTCTTTATCACTTGAGGTCTTTAAAACAAGACTGGAGAGTCTTCTCAAAGTCATGCTCTAGCCAAGCATAAACTGCTTCAGGCAAAATCACTTTGTAGCAATCTACATTGGATGTCTGTGAGAGGTCTGACCTGAAGGTCAGTCATGGTCCCATCTAGTTTTAGGTCTATGAATCCATCAAGTGGAATGCCCCAAACTGGATTCAGTGCCATGAAGGATTTACACCAATGGAGACTCTGGCCCAGAGAGTGAGTGCAATATATCCAAGTCGAAGTTAAGATGTGTGTAAAGGCTCTTTTTGACATCTGTGAATTTCAGACGACATCCTTAGAGAGTGAGTGCAGTGCAGATAGTTTGCAGTGACAGGGCATACCAGTTCTAGCAAGTATTAGGTGACACTGCCCTCAGACGGTCAAGATGGAGTAGGTAAACACTTCATAATTCTTAAAATAAACTTTAAGGTAGGGCTTAACAACTGGCTAAATACATTTCAAGTAATGCACTGTAAATAAATTTCTCCATCATACTGGACTGTTGAGGAAAATGGTTATTTCTTTGTCTGCAGCCACTAGTAACCCAGAGTGTGAATAGTCCAGCTTAGAAAAAAATGCAGACTTGCAACAAGGGTCAAGGTGGGAGACAGGTGGCCTTATCGCTCTTGCAGTTTCTTGCCATTTTTGCTGAATTCAACCTAGCGACGAGAACAATGTGCACTACAGAATCACACCTTCAGCTGAAAAGGAAGAACAAGAAGGAAATTAAAAGCAAAAATCCTGCTCCACATAAAACCTTTGTACCATAGCTAAATTTGTCTAGAAAGTTAACATTAGAGAAATTAAATGGGCACTGCAAAGTCCTCCATTAGTTGAGAGAATATGATATTAACATCAGATATAGAATATAATTATGTTTTTATAGCATCTTTTATGCTCAAGGTATGAGAGTGCTCTGCACAGTGTGATACTGAGGATGCAGTAATAGGTTATTCCACGAGAATGAGGGGCACTGGGGAAGCAGTCAAAATAGACAGGGCTACAGGAGCAGATTTAGGCTCCTTCTGCAGATTTGGTACTTAGAGGTTTTCTGCAGAATCTAAGCTGTTGTGTCATCCCAGAAACAGCGATGCAGTCCCTCAGAGGCACAGCAGCAGAGGTGTCTCCTCCCAGGCTGTCCTGGCAGCCACAGGCTCAGGTCAGGCTCCCGCAACCCCCCCGAGGAGGGCTGGTGGTGCACGCAAGGGAAGGGTCCCCACCACCCACCGGCTGTACTGGTGGGACGGCAGCGCCCGACCACAGGCTGAGCCACGCCACTGATCCTGTCCCAGCTCCCAACAGGCAACACATGTTGGTGATCTTGGGACATCAGGGCTGTGAGCGCCCTCAGAGGACTGATGCAGTGTGACACCAACATTTGGACCAAACACCTGAAGTGCCCAGTGTAGTCTAAGCAGAGACACAGGCTGCAATTCATGTGAGCTAATCTATGCTTGAGTTTCAAGATGGGATGAATCATGGTTCCAGAAGGTCCGCTCACCTCCGCTGGTCATGTGCGAGCCTTGGGTGAGCAACATAGACAGAGGCATCTCCGCACAGATGTCAAAGTCTGGGAAACCGGAGACAGCTAAGAAGTTGCCAGCTCCCTCGGCTGTATTTAGGACAATCTGAGTTAGAAAGATGATTCACATTGCCTGAGACAGAGGCCAGAAACTCCTTCACACAGGGACTCTCCTGAAGACCTGGGGTGTTTAATCTGGAGTGGGAGAGGTCAGAAACAAGGGTACATTGTGTTGTAGTAGGAAACCACCATTTTCTCTTCCTTATGATAAAGTGTTCCTTATTACCTTCCTGCTTGTCCAGTCTAAACCAAAAAGATGTTTCAGTCTAATCCTCTACATTTCCATGGCAGGTTTTAATACAAACCCAAGGAGAACCAAGTCCTAAAATCCTTTTCATATATCTTCTGAGAAAACAAGTAAATAAAATCTCATCTTCTGGTTAAGCAGATTAATGGTGGAAAACATGGCTGATGGCAGGAAAAACGTGCCTCTTTCAAATGCTCTCTGTAAGGTCATTCCCATAATCAAAAGAAAACTAATCCTTTTCCACTAGATAATGGGCTGAGCTAGCCAGTGATTTTACTACCTCAGACAAAGGTTCTCTGAATTCAAAGATGAAAAGTGCCAGAGATTTCAAAATGCTTGAAAAATATTGAGCAGAAAATACTTGGGGGGGGGAGTACTTAGGGGGGGAAATCCCTTTTTTCCTCTCTTTTCTCTCTCTCTCTGCTTTTTTTTTTTTTTTTTTTTTTGAGAAGGAAAGTAATTCCTGAGGGAAGAAGGACATTTTTCCATCTACAATTCCATTATCCCCTATCATACGCTGGTCTGTCATTCAGAGATTGAGCCAACCTTTGCCAGCAGCCACCTGAGAAGTGTTACGAAGGGGCGACTGTGCAAAAGGCGCTGTGCAGGCTATACACTGGCCCTTTTCACAAGACTTCATTTCTGCTGCAGTGGTGCCTGCCTTGGCTGTAGTGTATTGAAGAAATTGTGGTTTAGGCTGTAAAAATTTCCAAACTTTCCCAGAGCTAGGCAGATGCCTACAAGCTTTCCTGCAGGGACTTTTCACATAGTTTATTTGACCAAGAAATATAAAGGATAAACAGCTTTCTCATTAAAAAGACAAAATGGTTGATTAAACTAAAGAAACAACTCCGAGTAATTCCAGCTGACTGCCTTTGTGACCTCTGTCACCATTCTGAATTAAAATGTTCAAGACTAAAGCATCCAAATGCAGATTTAAGGCAGAAATATTTGGCAATGTTTGAAAATTTTTGTCTTGGTAAATCAATTCTCCAGCATCTCTGTGAAATAGGGATAATAGTCTCTCTCCCACAGAAGGATTATGGCAATGAAACAGTATATTACGTTACAATGCACTTGAAACTCTGGACAATTAAGAAAACAATTGTCCCTTGAAGAAATTCAGCCCTTCTCCTTAGGTTTGCTTAGGCAGCTCTCCCTCACCCAATCCACCCCCACACATAGACATATTTATGCCATCACCTCCACCACTGCCATTTGGCTACTGTTGGCTTTCCTAAGCCCAGCCCACACTGGACAGGCTGCCGTGGCGCTGGGCTGGTGCTTACTGAAGGGAGATCAGCCACACAGGAGCCTAGACTCTGAGGTGCCAAGCATAGGTCTGTACAGCAGACAGCACCATCGTGGTAGATCCTATAAACACACCTGAGGGCAGCTCATTTAGCCAGGCCAGCTCAGGTATTATTGCAAGGAATTTTTTGCTTTTGTAGGAAGCTTTCTGTACTGACCATATGTTGCACTTCAATAGGTCTCCAGATACCATTTTAATGTGACTATGAAATGTAAAGTCAGATTGTAGTTGAAGGTAGTGAGACACTGGAACAGGTTGCCCAGAGAAGCTGTGGATGCCCCATCCCTGGAAGTGTTCAAGGGCAGGTTGGATGGGGCTTTGGGCAACCTGGTCTAGTGGAGGGTGTCCCTGCCCATGGCAGGGGGGTTGGAACTAGATGGTCTTTGAGGTCCCTTCCAACCCAAACCATTCTATGATTCTATGATTGTAGTTGGTTCCTGCCCCATGACTCTGACTCAGCAACACTCATGCAACACCAGAGACACCACTAACACCAAGGACATTTTAGCAGATCCATGGTCATGAATATCAAAGCAGAATCTATCCTGTATAAATTGCTTCTTAAAGAATGTATTATTCTCAAAGTTGGGAATAATGCGTTACACCAACTCCAGTGAATTTATTCCACATCTAACAAAGACCAGGATCAGTGCCTAGGACTCCTCTCTTGCAAACTCATCCAACTCTATTCAGAAAGCTATTATCCAATGTGTTAATATTTTTTCTTATCTTTTCTTACAGTGATGAGAAATTAGAACGCTTTCTCACTTTCCTATCTTTTATAAGTTAACAGCCTGCAATATGGTTTTGTATAGATAGAACATCCAATATATAGGCAGTAAATTATTCTGAAGCAAATGTTGAAATGTGGAAGGCTAGTGAAATATATCATGCTTTAGCCTGTAAATTAGTTGAAACTCTTCAGTGTAACCTGTGACAAAATTTGCACTTTGTTGGTCTGTGATCAAAGTGTGGTTCTACAGCCCACAAGCTGATCAACATGAAGGAGGAACTGACTCCGAAATCTTGACATGCAAACAGCATCAGTGGGGAAGGAATTGCATTTTCCAATATACCCATGAATTTCTATGAGTTTATCCTTCTACCATATGTTAGTCAGCCTTTTTATTTTCTTTGTCTTTTCTTTTTTCACTCAACTACAATATAACAATAACATGGGAAGGAGAATTTCTTGCATTTTGAAAAGGGGTCAACTATCAATAAAAAAACCAAGTCCTGATACAGACTTATTTAACAAGCCCTTTAAAACATACCTGCACCAGTGCAATCTTGCCAGCTAGAAGGGGGGCTGGTATTGAGTTCATGATCAATGACAGGTAGGTGAACACGTAGGTGAAGACGCATGTGAGGAAAGGGTGAGGGAAGAAGAGAAAATAGCAGGTGGTTCCTTGGCTTGGCTAACACCAAACTGGTGACTAGCAAAAGCAGTTGAATCACAGATTGTACCTCTTTGCTCAAGCCTTAAACAACTAGATATCTTCACAGTGGCTCTTACCAAAACACACCTTAATATCTCACAGTCTGGTGGGACTGTTATCTGTAGACTACATTATATAGGATGATAACTAGGTCTGCTATAGGTAATACTCATGAGCTCCCTTGGTGACTCCAAACTTGCTTTTAGATGGCTGTTCTCCCCTGCTACAGATGCCATTTTAAAGCAATTTCCTAAATGCTTCTTCTGGGTACCACCAACAGTGGCAGCTATAGAGAGCAGTAGCTGGGGTAGACACTTCCCACCACACTCTATCTCTGCACCAGATCATATACCTCACATACTCCTGTTTGAGAAGCCTTGCTTTGAAGTAAACCCTATGCTATAAGTTTTATTCATCTTTTCGTTACATTCACAGCGTCAGAGTAGCTGCTCTTCCTAAGGTTGTGTTGGGACATCTGATTCATCTATCTTCACTTGACCCAAGAACTAGGACTGATGGAGAAAGATAGCCCTAAACCAAGATCTTTGATCTCCTTCACCCTATTACAGCTGGTAGCTGATCTTCGATCAATATTTTTGCCCCTGCCTTATACAGTGCCTTGGCAATGGCAAGGCAAGATGTCTCGGCTGCTCACGTGAGGACGCTGCCTCATAAGGGCTAAGTTTTTGCATTCTTCCTTAATTAGGGAAGGTGAGCAGTGAAATCACGAAAATGGCACACTGACCCCCCTCACCCTCCTGTATCGCCCAGAAAGGTCTTCTCCACGTGAAAGGATAGCCAAGACCCTGCCCTCACACTATTGTGGCATCCAAGGGTTCCCTACACCTCAAAGCCTAAAAAGACTTAGCTGTCAGGCTACGCTCAGTTGGGCTTTAAGCTAGCACCTACTATTCTTATAATTAGCTTCTTTAAGTGCTCTTCATTCTAGCATTTTTATTCAGGCTTGTCAGAAATTTGCCCTGAGTGTCCAGACAACTGTTATATGCTATGGCTTTGGAGACATATTCTTGATTTCATTGCAGTGATATGTGACTTCTCTAACCTGACGACCTTGCAGGCTTGTTTTGTTGGGTTCATTTGTTTGTTTGTGGGGTTTTTGATTTTTTTTTTTTTTTTTAAGGGAAGGAATGGGGGCTTTTACTGAATAGCAATTTTAATTTCTTAGTTGAGTGACTGGTTTTCCTTCAGATTTGCAGGCACCACTGGAGCCCTAGTGCATGACCGAACTTAGCAGTACTTCAGCAGACATTTACCTAAAATGGGATTATTAGTTTTTCCAGTTTCCAAAGGGAACTTCCCTATTTCAAAGCCACAAGCTCTAAGTGCACAGCAAATGCTTGTAGTCTGATCTCTGTCTTCCAGCACTGTGCCACTAGCTCTCACTGATTTGCAACACACAGCAGCACACTGATGGGCAATACAATATATATGAAAATGAAGGAGCAAAATATATGCAAGGCTTCAGTGGTGGTGCAGAGGGCTGGAAAATACCTTGTATAGTACATCATTTCACTGGAAGTTCTGATTTTCAGGACATTGGTTCTAATATTACCGCAGTCATAGTGTTTAATGTCCCCATAGTGGAATTCCAACATTAAAAAAAGAAAATCTATGGCTGCTAGCCAGGAAAGTGTACCTTGCTGCTTTTGACCAGGCTGATTGTTTTACACCTAGCTGTGCCAGGGACAGAGCCTCCAGGCTCTGACATGGCATGTATCTGGTAAGAAAACCTATCATAAGCCAAGAGTCCTCCCCATATAGATTCCCACTTAGAAATGCTGTTACACATAACAAAAACACTTTTTAGGGACAGCATGCATTATTTTAAAATTTTGCCCCTATCCCTTCCTCTTTTTTGTATTTAGCAACTGTGAAGTTGTGATGTCTGCAGGAAGGGGACTTTTTTTATATACTTCTTGGTACCTCCTCAGACTAGCCTGTAAATTGAAACTCATTCTTTTATTTAGGGCCATCTCTGCCTCTGCTGTCTCTTTATGCAGTTCCTTATCTGGCCAACATTAATTGATGCTGCTCTGTTGTTCTGGGGCTGGTCCTATACGTCTTTCAAATAAAACTAAAATTCAGTAGGGGGATGTTAGAAGGGATTCAAATGACACACTCATTCTGATTATACCATTTCCACTGTTAAAAATGGCCTCTCTTTGGAAAACCAGGCAACATTATCCACTCTAGGAAGCACACCATTCCCACAGTCACTTCTTAGACAGCAGAGACTATTTCTCAGCCTCCTGGGACGAGGCAGTGCAAAATTGGAAGGCAGAAATAACTGTTCCTGAGGATTCCCGAGGATGTGTCTCCCCTCTCCTCATGAATGCATCAGGAGGCAGGTAGGAAATGCATGGATAGGTGTTTCAGCTCTACCAGTAAACTGCTGGATTTGCAGAATACAATGTTTTGCTTTAAATCCCAGTGCTCCTGTGTGCTTACCTCAGATCTGCTGCTGTGCATCAGCTGTTTATGAGCATATATCCCGAGGCCAGGGCTGATTCCTGCCCAGAAGATGTCTAGCAGAGCTACAGAGTGCCAGACTCCAAGAGGAGCTCACACTGTTGGTCTGAGGAGCAGGTGGTTGGCAGGAAAGCGTCTCTGAGACCCTTCTGCCAGTTTTCCTCTCTCTGAACTTGGGAACTGCCTTCACATGAATAAAATCAACATGTTCAACAGACAGGACAAGCTTAGTTTTGTTCTGCCTTGTGCTGCCAGACAACAGGGGCCTGAGGAGATGAAGCAACAAGCCAGGATATGGTAGAGGTGTCTCCAGTCTATTCCTGGTTGTTCCCCTGTGCTGGGGACACCCTTTATCATGTGGCAAACTTACTAGAGGAGCAAAGACGACTGTAGTCCCACTGCCAGCACTGCCTAATGCAGCAGGACAGGCACTCTGGGCCCCGAAAGTCTGCCAAACTACTGTGCAGGCCCACCCCAAAAACTCCTGCAGAGAAGACATCTGCATCTTTCACTGCCTCTGTCAGCCTGCAGGTTCTCAAGCTAAGGAAACCTTCGTGTGCTTGCTCAAGTTAGTTGTTAAGCCATCTTCCTGAGCTGGATTTGAAAGCTTACATGTGACATAGGCAGTTTTTATTTTTGTCATAGTCTGTAAAATCCTTATGTATAACTTCAGTCCGACCAGGGACATCTCCTAAGCAAAATCCAGGGATCCCCAGAGGCTCACTCTGCTCATACCAAAACCAATGCAAAAAGCTTTTCCTTCCACATCCACTTTTTTTGAGTTCTAAAATACAGAGAGCAGCTTTACCTGTCCAAAAACCTAATGAAATAATTGAATAAAATTCTCCTTTATCCTGGAGGTGGACTGAAGAAACAGTGTCCTGAAATGCAGAAATATTCAGATACCAAAATATCCAAGGGAATGGCTTGTGTCGGTTTTTACAATATGCTTTAAAACATTTAACAGAACAAAGACCTTGGCACAAAACATCTCTGTGTTTTGGCAGTATCGCTATTTATCACGTTCAATTTGGATTCACATTCACCTAAACCAGAGAAGCTCAGGTAGCTACAGAAGGGAAAGCACTGAGGACCAGAAGCATTTCATGTAAGTAGGCATCAAGCATCTAAATATCTTTGGTCTGAACCTCAAAATGTCAATACTAAGTTTTGGAAGAAAAAAAATCCCAACCATCCTGCTGGAGCAGGTAAAGGGAGGACTCCAAGACTTATGCTGGGATTAATGAGAGGTATTTGTGCCCCTGCACGGAGCTCAGCAATGCCCACAGAGGAGAGGAGACCCCCATGCAGCCCCAGAGCCGCAACGGGCTGCAAGAGGAAACCTCTGCAAACCACCAACTCATTCTCACGAACAGGAACCCACCTGGGTCTTTCTTACCCCAAGGTCACTATTGTGCCCATTATCACCAAATAACGGGATCTGTGGGTCTGCGCAGGAAAGGAGCTATGTGGACTTTTAGCCAATTAATTTCAGAATTGATTCTCTCTGCTGCCGGCATCCTCTACAGCCAGCAGGGCTCTTCGCCGCAATCCAATGCAATGCACACACCTTTGAAAAATGATGCTTTCAAGCCTGCCCTGTGGTGCAGTAAATTTGAAAGTGCTCTTAATAATAATAAGGATCAACATTGACTTTAATGGTCTTCAAACCCTTTGTGTAATTTCATTAGCTACCCAACACAGATGCAAGCAGGGGTGATGTCATACTTTTTCCCTTGCTCTGAAACCTGAGTCAGGCGCCAGAGATAGAAACCAGTTTTATTGCCTGTAATCGGATTAAAGTTTCTTGCAGCTGGTGATCAATAGGTGATTGCCAGAGTAATCTAGAAATACAGAAGGTTCTTGTGAAGATGCAGCACAGCTCAGATTGGGGCAAGGGTCTTGCAGACTGCACGCGGCGTTGTGGATGCCATCAGATGCCTGTAAGCACTCTGAATCAGCATGGGCAATTTGGTATTTAATACCATTCCTATTCTTGCAAGCACCAGAAGACAGTGCAGTTTCACAGCATGGAGCAACCTGTGTTTTCACGCTGGTGGTGACTCCCAGAACTCCCCTTTTTATTGGAAAGCCTATCAACATAAAAGACTCGTGCAGGTACTACACCACCTTCACATGGTCGACCTAACACTTATCTGTGTGTGCGAGTTCTCTCCTGAGCCAAACTTCTGTTGCCTTCCTCTGCCTGACACGGTGACCACCACCGAAGGTTTGTCAGCGCCTTATCGTGGGCTGCTATCTTTGCCAGGAATGGGAAACAATAGTGGTAACACTGTGAAATCTGTGGACACAGAGCAATGTCATGACCTCCACCCCACCTTGCAGAACTCAGACCCAATGGATCAAATAAAAAAAAAGAAAAAAAAGAAAAGAAAAAGAAAAAGAAAGCTGAAAAGAAAAAAGAAAAATGAAAAGAAAAAGAAATAAAAAGAAAAAGAAAAAGAAAAAAGAAAAAGAAAAAGAAAAAAAAGAAAAAGAAAAAGAAAAAGAAAAAGAAAAAGAAAAAGAAAAAGAAAAAGAAAAAGAAAAAGAAAAAGAAAAAGAAAAAGAAAAAGAAAAAGAAAAAGAAAAAGAAAAAGAAAAAGAAAAAGAAAAAGAAAAAGAAAAAGAAACAAAAGCAAGAAAAACAAAAAGGAAAGGAAGAAAAACCAGAACAGCAACCAAAGAGAAACAAGTAAGCTCGCTAAGTCCACGAGCATTGACTGCTTTAACAAGACTTTTTCAATAAGCTGATAGAATGCAATTACCTCATCCTCTGAATATTGCAGCAGTAAGATCAATGCTACTTAAGGAGTCTGACAATCAGTTAGGCACTCTCAATATTTGTGAAAGTCAAGGCAATTCTGTGTAAAACATTGATTCATGCAGAGGTATCATTAAAGCACCACAATACTAGTCCCCTAATGGGTACTGAGAAAATTAATTTATTCCAACTATGGAATTCTGATAAAATCAGACCTCTGAATCTTCATCTTTAGCTGGATAAAGGTTTTTTTTCATGGTAAGAGTTCTTCAGCAAAGCCATCAGTGTTAGGTAAAAGTCATTCACACAAGACCCAGCAGGTAGCTCCCTAACGAGAAGTTAGGATATAGACCAACCCTCTGGGTGGGCTTGTTGTATATTAACATCATAACATCATTATCCAGTGGGTAATGCTAGACAATGTGATTTTGGCTTTACCTCAATGTATCTGATTAGTAAATAGACCTCCAAGCATGTAACAAATAAAAATGAGGGTCACAAATACCCAAATCATCAACATTATCTAAGTCCCTAATATCTTTTGATTGGTGGAAGAGGCAGGCATCTAGCCACCTTTCAGCATCCCTGAATGTCCTGTGATTTACGTACCTTACAGATGTCAAGCAGGGGAATAGATTGCTATGAAATATGGTGGAATCTCTACCATTCAAGATTTCTTCAGAGCAGATTAGACAAACATCTGCCAGGAATAACCTGGGCATCACTGCTTCTGTGTTCCAGCCAAGAAATGGGCTGCACAACCTTTTGAGGCCCTCCAGCTCAAGAACCCTAAAAAAGCCCCTGATACTCATTTCATGATTTTCTGATTGTGTAGAAAGTCTGTCTGGGCTTTTATCAGATATTTAGATAATAAATCAGTATTAATTTAGTCATAACAATCATACCTAGAATAACATGGATCAGTTTTATTTCTGGCATGATGTGACTTCCCTGGAATTATGTAAGGGATTCATTTAGTTCAGCATTTGGATAATTAATAATCTATCAACATACTACATTAATGTGCGTATTGAGTTATTCTACCATCATTTAAAACAGTGGCATCACTAATGAGACCATTAAGTATAGAGATCATCAAGTCACATTGGATTCATGTTTTCATTATTTCTATCTAAGGTTAGTTTTTAGCTTAGCCAGTTAATAAATGCCAGGGTGATGCTGGCACAGAAAATATGCATCTGTTAATTTTCATTAAGATGTCATGGAGAATGCTAGTAAACAGACATATGTGACTGTTTCGTATCACAGGGTCCCGCTAGACAGAGGAAAGCTTAAAGGTGTATTCTCCTTTAGAACATGATACACAGCTGCTTTTCGCATATTATTTCTGCAATTATTTGAGCTGTACCAGAAGCTAATTAGGATCTAGTTCTGGCAAACACATCAGTTCCTGCTGAACTTCAAATACACAAGTAGCTGCACTAAAAACAATGGCTAAATTTAAGCTCACACCTGAGCATTTGCAGGATAGATTACCATGGCTGCTCAAGTGTGATTACAAACACGAGTCTTATCCCAGCTCCCTGACAAATTAACAGAGCTTTACAACCTTTTCAAGTCGAATTGGGTTGTAAGTGACTCTGAGGTCAGACAGAGGAGTTCCCACTGGAAGCTCCATTTCAGACTAGTTGAACACCAGATTAAACTGTTAAAATGTTCTTTAACTCTGGGCTTAACTCCATCTAAGATTGACAATGTGAGCTGGAATGCTGAAAAAAAAATATTGCAAGAGCCTCCGTGAAGTGGAACTTTTAGAGCAGGCTTTAGAAATTACCTCATTTGGGGATGTTTTTGCTATTACTTCTCTAGCAAAAATTAAGTAGACTTCGAAAGATGAAAATGACACCTCAGTGTATCATATTATGTGCCAGACTGGCAACGTAGAGTCAGATTATAACTAACTGGGCACCAAGCCTGTTCTTCATTGACACTCATAAAGAATAAATATTAAGAGATCAAGAACACAGCAGCAGTCAAGATAAAGAACAATCTGATCCCTGCCGCACAGGGGTAGTTCTTTAAATATTCAAAATATATCCCAGCAGGATATATTCAGCCAGGAAAAATGAAGTATTCTTCACCACCAAAGAAAGAAAAAATTACCACAGCTGAAAAAATATCCCAAAATAACAGGGGCAGCAGTGCCTACAGCTGTATGGTTATTGGTAGCCATGCATAAGTTCAGACTCAGACTCCATCAAGTGGTTTGCACCAGTTGTAGCCACATTTTAGGCCTTGGCTTGTCTCTGGTTCATGCCAGCTCCTTCCACACTGTCCTTGGTCCTCTGCCTTCCTACTATTTTCCTCTTCACTAACAAGACCACCTAGCTAGCATACCTTCCTCCATGTTTTCCTGCCCCACACAACCTTGTGTGTTCTCCTGTGGGACACAGGAAATGCTAGGGAAGAGGTTGAACTGATCTATGTCTGTTCTAGAGAGCAGCAGTTCCAATGACAGCCAGTGTGTATTAGTGTGGAAAAAAGAGAAGACAGAAACAGGGTGCTCTCTGGGACTTCTTCATCCCAGTTCTGTTTTTCCAGTCTCATCCCCTTTTGATGACTCTCATCCACTTTTCATGACCTCCACTGGTAATGAATCAACATGACCTCTCACTGACTGACACCCGGAACATAGGCAGAGACCCTGGAAAGAATTTTCTGTATTCCCTTGCCCTGTCACAACTTCTCAGAGCAAGGCACAAGTTGCTTGTTTGCCCCAAACCCCATCCCCAGAGACATTTCTCAGCGATACAAAGCAGCAGCAGGGAAGTCCCACTAATGAGCAAGCAGATTACTTGCTGTTCTTTCTGTATGCTGCACTGTAAGTCTGCATGGAGCTTCACAGACCAAAACAAGAGACTTTTCCTAGTATCTTCCATGTGGCTTCACAGATGGAGCAGAACCTGTACACAGAGGAGGTGACACTGGTCCCTGTGCACCCCCACAGCCCTGCTCCTAGCAGCAGAACAAGAAGATCTGGGGAAAGGACCCCCCTGTTTGGTGCTCCTGAGATAGGAAGAAACCCTGTATCAGAAGTGGGTGAGCTGTGCCCTCACCCCGTCATTCCCCTTCACTGGTAGCACTGCAGGAACAGGACTTCAACATGTAATGCATATATCCATCATCGCACTTGGTGAAGTATTTTCAGAAAGGTGTTGGGAAGAGCACTCTTGCAGGCCAGGAGAGAGTTATGTCGCCAAGGATTTCACACTCTACATCAGTCTCAACCACCATTGTGCTATAGTTTCCTCAGTAACTGGAAACTGAGCATCTGGCAGAGAACCCTCTACAGGCTAAGCTTTTATATTTAGCATTACATGCTGAAATAAATAAGGCTGTACATGAAACCCCACTATTTTAAAATGTCACTGAAATTATAATTCTGTAGGTCCTGACTTTCCATGGCTTTAAATCTCATTTTTAACAGTGTAATAACATGAAAGTGGGGAGAGGAGGGAGAGGGAAGGGACAAATTTATATGCAACAGATAGTTCTTGCCTTTTGCTATTGAGAGACTTTGCTGCTGAAAAATATACTTCAGGTTTTCATGGGATCCTGATTAATAATTTTTAGGCTTAATTTAAGGGTGCAGAGAGCAACTGAGTGTTACTAGTTACACTGTTTACACAGCAAAGTGAAACAGTCCAAATGCCATTATCTTGTATACAATTAATTGGCTCATTAACCTTCAAACAAGGTCAAATACAAGAACCTAGGTGCATAAACTTTCTGTCTTCTTTCCTGCAGAAAAGTCACTCTTGTTGATATCAGGAGAGATTTAAGAGAAAAAGAAAAGATACCAAATGAGAGAAAAATATCAGTAAGTAAACCCAAGTGAGAAAACATGAGAAAGTGCAATGACTGTGTTAGGGATGGCACATTGCTGTGCTCGTGGGGATGATGAGCATGCTCCAAAACACCCAGGCTCTGCTATTCCAGAGCAGGTTCAGATAAGCCTTAGAAAACCCTTCCAGGGAAAGTCCTCAGCCTGCTGAAATCACATAGATTTATGATCTCTCATGGAGCCTGGATCTTACCTGCAAACCCTGGGATACTTATTAGAGCCTGTAAGAGCTCAGGAACCCTCTTCTTGAAAAGACAATAGGTAGCCAAGCTGAAAAGCTACAGCAGAACTATGAAGTTACTCTGCATTCCTAGTAACTTCAAGAATTAGGTAGTAGATACAGCTAGACATACCTTTTATGCCAGGATCTTCCCCATATATAACAAAAATTGTTATGGAATCTGTCAACAGTTAGGTGATCCCACCATCTGTGGAGTTATTCCTGTGTTCGTCTCCTGCTCTCATCAATAGAGCGGAAGCAATTAGCTCTTACTGTTAGTGCGAATAATTCCAACTATGGAATAAAGAAGCATTTGAAAATTAAGACTTCAAATAAGGAATCACTATAATAAGGTCTTTTCCTGTGCTGACGATGCTCAGACTTCATCCCGGTGTGTGTAAGTGCACGCAAGGTGGCTTGACTGTGCTTTGTAATGGTGCTGATTTCTCCTGTGTTTGGATCATGTTGTTGCATCTCACACCATATGCAGGAAAAGATAAGACAAGAGAAAAAGTCTATTACAATTCCTGGGCAAATTGGAATTCAAAATGCTGATAGCTGACTCTCAATAGTAACAGTACAGTCCAACAGGGAATGATAATTAGACCATAAATAGCCATTCTGGACATGAATAGCGGCCATGTGTTCAGATACCGGGTAAGAGGAAAATTGCGGGCTCGCGTGGGCTGCTGGTTGGGCAGCAGTACTAAGCAGAGCCACACTTAGCATCATTACAGCAGCCCAGACAGATTCACAGTCAGATGTTCTCATCCATCCAAGGAAAAGACGGGCTTTGTGCCAAAGGGGCTTTCCATCTCTGACATTTCACGGCATGTGCCATCAGACGGCTCAGTGCAGAGAGTGGGAAGTTTATTAGCAGTGGCTGGAAGAGTTTAGACAGCTGTTGCTTTCCACTGCCTTTCTGAAAGCCTCGGAGCATCAAACTTGTGGAGAATGTTATCTCCAAAACACTGATCAAGAATGTGTCTGCAGGCGATTCAACTTCAAATACGTAAAAGGTTACAGCAAAGAGGAAACAAGCTGGCTGTCCTCATGCCCATGGTGGAACAGACCAGACAGAGTGGGCGTACTGCGGCAAACTAGCTGGATGAAAGCTAGACAAGCTCTCCAGGAGCAAGGATAGCGAAACCCTGGAACAACTCACCTGCAAAGGCTGCCTGCAAAGCCTCGTATGGAGGGATGGTAACAAAAGTAACCCATATTGTCACAGCAGAAGGAGATGAACTTGGTGAGCTCTTGAGGGTCTTTCCAGGTTCGCAAGTTTTCGTATGTTTCACAGGCAGTAAAATCACACAGTTATCAGAGTCATACCATGTTAATAGTAACACACGTCTTCTTTAAGTCAGATCAGAAACAGAAAGTTTGTTTCAGAGAAGTTTCCCAGAATGCATGTGCATGAATTCAGCATATCTCAAATGGCTGCACACTTGGAAGGACTGTGCTGTACCTCTACCTCCTAGCAATATGCTGAAATACTACTTTTCCCTAGACTTTGTGGAGTTACTAGGTCTCTCCTTCTGTGCTCTTCTGTGTCCACAGAGGCTTCAGCTAGCTTGGACCCCCAGGGCAAGCAACTTCAAACCCTTGGCAGGTATTGAAGATATCTGGCAGAGCATTTTGCCTGGACTCTGTACTCCCCTACAACCTCAAAACCCTACTGCCATCTCTTTTTGATGAGAAGCTTTCCTGTTTTGATGAAGGTGGTCATTATCGAAGTAGATCAAGTGGCAAGTTTTTGGAAAGTACACAGCAAAAATCATTTTGTGCAGAACATACTTAAGATTTGACTTTATAAGCAACTAGAGCCAAGCAAAGAGTCTGGAGGGAATGCTGTGTCCTATCACAAGACTTAAATATGGGAGAAAAGGAGAAGTTTAAAGCAAAAAGGACTTCCAGGGAAAGACCAGAGATAGTGCTGATAGGAGTTCCTGGAGGGGTCAGGACCAGCACAGGGCACAGCAGCCTTGCTGAGTTTATCACGTGCATTTCAGTTTCCTTGAAAGGTTGAAATGATCCTTGACCAGATATTTTTAAAGAAAGTCTTTTTAATTGAGGGAGTTTTTTCCGGTGCTGATGAAAACCCCTTCATGATTAATTCAATATCCTGATATTTGAAGAGTACTGATGTTGTGGTATTATGTAGCTATCACAGAAAATTACCACTTCAGGACAGATGGTGCAGTGGTGTTGATGAGTAACAATTAAGCCCAATCATTAAGGGCTCTTCTGCTCAGTGAAGAGATCCACTGAAGACATGTATATGAAAAGTAGATATGACTTTTTTTTCTGCTAGCAATATCCTCATACTCTTTCTAGAGGACCTTTTTTTTATCTTTGGATGAATTAATTAAAGGGGCTGTATATGAATTATGACTTTTGATTCTCTTTCTTAAGTGTTAAATGGTTTTAGAAAAAGTTTCATGTCTTAATCTAAAGTTACAAAGTGCTTGTAATCATTGAAGACTGATCCATTATATGTCACTGTTAAGTTTCTAATTTTGAATAACCAGATGAATCAGATCTGTAAAACTTTGTATCCAAGGAACTCTATAAAGTCACAAGGGATACTGTCCCAACTCCATCCCCAAAAGGTAAAAATGTGTTGTTATTTCAGTACAATATAATTTGGGTAACCTGTGAAGTAAGGCGACTAGCATGGATGGTTTAAAGAACAAGGGCGATCAAGAGAAGAAGAAGAGAAGGATGATTGAAATGCCATATTAAATGGATAACAGTGATCTGATACAGATTGAAATACAGTAAGACTCATCAGACTCTATGAGCAGATGGGTGAGCAGCATCTCCTTACCAAGAGGAAGCTAGCTGGTGATAGGTCTGACCTCAGCCTGGTCAAAATGGTTGCCTGCACCATGCAAGTTTTCATTTACCTTCTCTAACATACCTCTCAGGTTCTGCCCTCAAGCCATACATGGATGACCAACAGCCCATCCCATTTTCAGCCTGTACTAGGATTGCCTCCATGTGTTGGATGCCCTGCCCTTCTGGAGTTCTCTGAAGGACAGGCCTCATGGGAGCATGGAGAAGAGAGGGCAGTGCATGGTCAGGGCGTTGCATCCTTTGCTGTGCAACAACCACGAGTGACACTGGGAGCGACAGTGGAGCTGATTCAAACTCTTAAGAGGGTCATTACAGTCCATCCCCTTCACCAGGATCTGCAACAAGCCAGGCAGCTGAGAGGGAAGCCAAGGCAGTGGTCTCAGCATTTATATCCAGAAAATACACAGAGAGAGAGAAATCACCGGTTTTGGTTGTGGTAGGCTTGAAATCCAGCACATGGGCTGAGCACCGAGGCCTTTGGAGATACATTCTCCAAACAAGACACAGCCAGGAGTCCCCGGCAAGCCAAACACTGTGGTGTTGAAGAACGTAGTGGCAGCATGTTAAACAGACATGCTTTAAAAAATCTGCATTAGAAGACAAGACCTGCTCGCACTCTCGGTTAAATGAGAAAGAGCAGAACACTGCTTGTAGCCGCTTGCACAGGGCGGGCTTGGAGGGAAGAGCAGAGCCTTGAGATCGTGAACAGAGATACCAGTGGGAAGACCAGGTTCAGCTGCAAGCTCTCTGCAACCGGGTCCCTTAATGAAAGAGAAAAGTTTAAACTCAGGTGCTCCTCTGTGCCGTGTGTGCTGCTAATAGCACAAAATACTGCTGGAGGAAGCCATGTGAATACAAAGCTGGGTGAAATACCCGTTCAGATATTTACAGAGATAGAGCAGAATCACGATTGCGTCATAGATGATAGTGACTATTCACTCCCAATTTTCTGATGAGCGCCTATAGCCTATGACAGGATCATGCTAACCCATTGCTCTCTTCTCCCCAGATAAAAGAGCATAGGATACCAAGGGGACAGAAAGCACATGTTTAATAGCTGACTTGTGCCTTGCTATTATCCTCCTCCTTCCTACATAATAACCTCCTCTATTTATATTCGCATCTATATTTAATGCTCACTGAAGACTACAGACTTGTGTTTGATGTTCAGCTGAAGACATGATTCATCACAATCCTCATTTTTAGTAATGGAAAAAGGCTGTGGTAGAAAAAAACAGATGAGGCTGCTTTTCATCTTGGTAGCCATGTAACCTTTATGTGAACTTGGAAAGTCATACAAAGAATGGCAGCCTCAGCCTATCATGGGTGATTCACAAAGTTTTCTGAATGCTGCATGATCTCCCCTAGCAGTATCTGATCTCTTCTTCTTTGAAGAACGCACATTAAAAATAGACAGCAAATCACCCATTCCTTGACCTACCATTTCTGTTGTTGTTTTTAACATGAGATGTAAAAAACAACCTATTTATTATAAAAAGTTTAAAAAGAAACCCCAGATGTTATCATTTCTATGTCTGTAGTCCTAAGAATGAAAAACAAGGAGCATAGGTCAATTATTAACTTGTTTTTCATGCTCTACCCTGCAGCCAGAGCCACCAGTGTTATGACTGCCAACCAGGTGGCCAGAGGGGAGCATGGCACTCCTTTCCTGGCTACCAACAACAACCCTCTAAGAACAACCCACTGCAGGGTCACTGAACGCAAACAACCAAAGAGCCTCTGTTACCGACTCACAACAAAAAATAGTCTAGTGCTCTTCCTTACACAAATAACTGGACTGTCAGACTACTTTGTGTCATGGAATATATACACTCAGACTCTCCTATACCTCCTCACATGGAGAATGCCAGTGTTCTTGGGGTTAAAAATATTCCTATGCACTGAAGCTAGTTGCTAGCTACTATTTAGCCACAACTTCATAAATCTCTTTGCACAGAAAATAGATTTACCTCCGTCTTTTCCAAACTAGCTAATTTGCCTCAAAATAACTAACATCAGCCTGTTAGAGATCAGATGTGGCTGGGTTAGATGACGTTATCATTTAAGAATATAATTTAATGCTAACTTTTGATACCAATGTGAAAGATTGAAATTCCACTGAAATATATGAATTAATTAAACTGAAGTTATTTTCATTCTTCAGAATGCTTTTTTTACAGAAATAAGAAATAGTATAAATGACCTCCACATTCACAGTTGCTATGAGGGATATTGCAGTTTTGTTTGAATTAAAAGCTCTTTTAATTTCTGGACAAGGAAACGCATTCATCCTTCATCTCTCTCATTCCTGCCTTTCCCAAAAGAGCTTCAGTCAAAGGGGGGTGGTGGTGAGCAAGGAACACAAAGATCTGGCTGAAACTGCACCTGCATGGTGGTGAAGCCAAACCAGAAGGTGTGCTTTGGAGGCCTGAAGCACTACTGCTGACAGAGGCAGGTGACTGAGACAGGCTCCTCTGATAACCTCAAATCACACCCCAGCACCATTTGTTTGCTCAGAATCGCTTCCTGGGTCCAAAACATCCTGGAGGTGCTCCCATGCCAAGGAACTGATGTCCAGCTCTCCAACGCAGCTGCTCCTGGCAGAGGAAAGGAGCGGAGCCTCAGCCCTGGACGCCTGCGGCACTGACGGTGCTGGGCAGAAGGCACTCACGGGTGCTCACTCAGGCACGCCGCCCCCACATTGGGAAGGGGCTGTGCCCAGGAGCATGGAGACCTGAGCACCCAGCCTCTCCCCACCGCTGCCTGGGAATGCTTCGGTAAGCATCCCCACACAGCTCAGCCCTCAGCCTTCGCCATGTGTCCCCCTCTTCATATTGATTCCCAATTTTGCAATGTCTGTGGATGTTCAAGTCTCCCAGAAAGCCAGCCTGTGAGTTCCCTCTGGTCCAGGCATCACTCCATCTGTCCGTCACTCGTAGTGGGCAGTAAAAGTAATTTCTGCCTAACATGTAGGCTCCAGCTCCCGGTGTCAGTGCCAGTCCCGGCAACTCCTCTCTTGTTCCTCCCCCTTCTTCCTCCCACCGGGGGTCCCAGCCTTCGCACAGCCCCTCAGCTGCACCAGGTCGGCTGGTTGGGCTGGGCACCAACCTGAGTTAAGCTGGTTTGTTCGGCTGGGCTGCGTTTGAGGAGCTGGTTTTGTGACACCCTGCTGGCTAAGGGACCCACGACGAGGAGAGCGGGAGGTCAGTGCTGCTGAGCTGGCTCTGCTGCCAAAACAAAGCCTTGTCCAAGTCTAGCCTCAGTGATGCCATTAATTGGGATGTCTGGGCCCGGGCACCCCATGCAACATTTTAATCTGCACTGCAGCTTTACACAGATGCTTACAGCAACATGGGCAGGGGCAGAAGGAAAGGAGTGAAGGGGGGGGGGGGGGGGTGTCCCCTTTTCATGCATAAGCTGTACCTCTGGGCTTCTTTCTAAGTAGCATGCCATTTCCCACCTCCCTTCTCTTCTTTCCAGCAGCCTTACTTCTTTCCTTCCTCTTGCCATTGCTGCCTGCATGCCTGACTGGTGGAGCGGGGGACACAGTGCCTGAGCAAGTGCTGTAGAGACCCTCAGGAGGGGACCTGAGCAATGCAAGATGACACGGAAACAGCTGTGCTAGAAATCAATTGTCAGTGCCAGTCCTGCTCTCCCTTCCATCACCACAGCACCACATAAGGGAAACTCTGCCCATGCACCCCAGAAAATCTTCTCCCAGATTCAAGAGACTAAAACCAGAAAGGCAGATCAGGTGCAGCCCTGTTTTCCTGCTATCCCCATCCCTCCCTGCATCTCTGTTAAAAAGCAATGATTGAAACCCATTTCCCTCCTTGTTATTTGTGCATTGTAATTGTTTGTAAATGCCATTTTTTCTTTAATTACCCCTTCCTACATATACATGAGAAAGATAGGGTAAAGAACAATCCGACATGGCAATTGAATTAGAAAAGCATTGCACATGGCTGTCCTATTGACTTCGTAGCAGTGATGTGTTATAAAATGCAAAGTGCAGAAAAGGGGGTAGTAATTTGTTTATGAATATGTTAGGTGGAGCAAATGCCATATCGCCTGAGAAAAGAAAATCACTGATTGCTAAGTGTGCCTTCTAGCATGGATTTCACAGGGCAAAATGTAGTTTATAAAACTACCTTTATGCTTTTTATTACAGCTTTTTAGCATAAATAGCTAATAACCAATTTACATTAATGGTATTGGCACAAATGTAAATTAGGGTCTTTTTGTTTGTATAGCTGAAGTGCAATTTTATTGCCAGACGATTGTATTTGGCCATTTCATTAACTGGAGAGATCTAAGAAACAGATACAGTTCCAGGGCCTGCCCAAGGAATATTAATATGGCAAAGAAACTGCACCGTACACTTGGTTACAAGCTGGGGCCTCACAAAGAGCACGCGTGCCTTTCGTAACCAAGCCTGTTCCTCCATCAGGCACGTTGGCATGGAGACCACATCTCGGGCAGGCTGGTAGGGAAAAAAGCAGGCTTTAGGGAAAAAAGCTTTCCGGTCTCACGCACGGCATCTCAAGATTTCAGTTGTTTTCCTGTGCTGAGCCAGAAGCACCAAGGTCCTGGGAAGCTGGTTGCCACCCACCCTAACAAAGAGAGAGGGCTGGAAAAGCACGACGGTAGTCTGGGGATATGCACTTAAAAGAGGGGGGGGACTTGCCTCTGCAGGCACAGCGGCTCTGCTGGCGACAAGGCCAGCCAACGTGTCAGAAACGGGGCTGTCCCCTCCCTAACGGGGCTGCGCTCTCCAGGTCCGGCTCTCCTCTTCTGGCAAATGCTCTCCTGCTCCTGACTGATTTAGAGCACCCTCCTCCTCGCCATAGTGAAACAGCTCTCCCGCAGCCAAGAGATGCGCCTTGTATTTTCTCCAGCGCAGTGAGTGATGTGGAACCTTGCACGGGATTTACACCACCACTTCTCCCCATTCCCTGGGTGATGGCTTTCCCGCTTGACACCTAGAAGAAGGGATGGTTGCAACATAATGATTTTTATCGGTTTAGATGGCAGGTGGAGAAAGGGGCCTTTACAGCCTACTAAATCAATGCTTCTGCTAGCCAAAGATCAAATGTAAATGTTGGCAAATTACTGGCAAGGCATGTGAAAGCCACACAACCCCGTTTGCTATAGCAATACAGGTTTTCCATTTCAGGCCTCATTCATCTGGGACCTTTCATATTCAGAGGGTCTTTCTTTAGTCATGCTATGTAAGCAGCTACAGTATATACTGAAAGCCAATTTTCCCATATACTTAAGTGTGCTGCTGGAGGAACAATAAATCATGAATCTATTTCCAGTTTCATTACCCTTTATGTGATATTGATACAAAAGCATCCTTTCCCCTCATATGCTTGTTTCTTAGGTGAAGACTAGAAGAAAGGCTTCTTCTCTTTATACAAATTGGCAGTTAGCTGTTTTCCTTTCATCAATACAGAAGGCGACAGACATTTTCTACAGCGAGAGGATTTTGGAAAAGGGATGCGTGTATTGACTGTGTGTCGTTTTGCTTCCAAGCATACAAGACACTGGGCTAAATTTTGCTGCTGTCGACACCAGTGTAACATCTCCAGAAAATCCCTGATGAACACAGAATAATTTTTGCCTTTTGAACATGAACAGCCATTTTAAAAAATCATTATGCAAATACACACATATATACATCAACCACAGCTCCTTCTCATCTTCACTATGAGCGATGCCATTCCAGCAGATTGACAGAATTACAGTAGATCTCAGTCTTGTAATTATGCTGTGCTGCTATAAATCAAGAATAATTTCATTAAAGTTCATCAAATTCTGTTGATGCAACTTCAATGTAAATGAGGTCAGAAACAGGCTTCGTGACCTCTGGGTCCTCTTGCCCACTACATGCACAGAACATAATGAACTAAGCAAACATAGTAGACGTAGTACAATGCTATTCCTGTAGCACACAAAATATTAAAAGCAATTAACAACAGCAATATTATGAGATGAGTGTTATGAATGGCCAAGATTTACGAGAAGTAAAAGAGGAGAATCACTTCTCTGGAGACCTGGCAGCAGGAGACAGAACCCATCATATGAGGTCAGCGCCCGAAGCTTGTTCTGGTTTGGTAATTACTTAAAGTAGTTACCATCTGATTGCAATTAGGTGGACTAAGTGAAAGACTTCATGGTTTCACTTCCATTCCTAAGCAACAAGGCAAATGCTCCAGCTGGCTCACGTGGCTCTCTTGCATATTATGAGCCATACAAATACCAAATTGAGCTAATTATGATTCATGTTAAACTTATACCAACCGATCCATATCCCATTATCCGAACACAAAGATTCCCAAGGGGTTCCATGGGGTTTGGATCAGATCTACAATGACAAATGCCAAGTTTGTAGGGCCAAAATGAGCTGACTACACCAGTGTAATTTCGGTATAACTCTATTAAAGTCAGTGGGGCTACTCTGATTTATGAGAGTCTGAGAGAAGAATTTAACCATTAGTGGTTTGTGCTGGAATACAGTGTGCTTCTCATTTTATAGCACCCCTATTTATTGCTTTAAAAAAAAAAAAAACTATTTATTTTTTTCTTTTAACTGTAGCAGTTGCATGTTCTGTTCTCCTGATGGTTTCTCAGAGGTAAGATACCCCATTTAATGAGCTCATGATTTCTTCCAATAAAAATATTAGTTACAACCTATAACAGTGCAGGAAAGCTTTTAGTACAATGCAGCCTTTGAGCCAAATTCAGCCCCTACTCTTCAGTGGGATTCAGTTCTCACTTGACATCAATAATGTTGCCTAAGAGGAAATGAGAGAGGGGATTGGTCAATTATACATGTATAATTTTTACAGAACCAGCTTGAAAGTGACAGAAATAATCATTAATGAAGACTAATGGGAATATTCTGGGGTACAGAAATAACTATTTACTATTTCACTTTAAAGGCAAGAATGGAAGGACAAAAAAATGAATAACTACAAGAGCCATACAACCCAGTATGGAGCAGTGTCTTTAGAAGTATATGGCTATTAATAAACTCATATGCCAGTATTTCTGTATGAATAATATCACAAACCTTTATGCAGCTGCTGCAGCCTCGGCTCACATATAATGTGGAGGCACCACCTGCTGCTCTGAAGCACTGAACAGGTTAAAAAGCTGAGTAAAACTATGTTTGCTTCTCCTGAGACTGGCTGTTTGAGGCAGCTCTGATAACTGGGGAGCTGCCCCGTGGCGCTTCCCTGCCGTCGGTGTCAACATCCCCACCGGCCGCGGGCACGGAGGATGGAGAGGCGATGCAGGGCTCCCCGCGGGGCACCAGCAGCCACCCGCACGCCTCCCTGACACACACGAGTCGCAGCATTTTACAGGTAAATGAAGTCGTCTGTAAGGAAAGGCAGTTGTCATTTGTTTTCTAAAGTTACCTCCTGCAAGGAAAAAGCGCATTTCTTTATCACTGGGAATAGCACTATTTACAAGAAAAGGGACACCAAATCAGGCAAGTCTTCCCAGAGAAGCCCTACAGACAGATGTAGCTCAGAAGACTTTGGCTTCTGATTTGATGCTTCTTACAGTCTGAACCTTTGAATACCCTGGCGTCATTATTAAAGGATAAAACTGCATATTCCATAAACCTACCTTAATCTGGCAACTTTTACAAGTGCTAAATTCCCTTTTTAAAAAGTGTTAAAAAAAGGTACCGAGGCATAGATTTAATAGCTTGGATTTAGTCGGTCAAAATCAAGGGCAGGTACAGAATAGCTATTAAAAAAGATCAAACGGCATGCGCATCATATCCAGTGGAGGTGGTGCAGTGATATATGGTCCAGTTCAGTCTGCCCCATTTGCCCAGAGTCACTGCATTACCAGCACTATATCCTAACTTAACTGCCCCGTAAAAGTGCTTTGGAATAGGGAAGCGCAAGAGGAGCCCTATAAAACCAAATTCTGTTCTGTTCTATTTAAAAGTTAAAGGCACCAGTAAAAAGAGAATAAATATCACTCCTTGCTTTATGCAGATGGGAATATCAATCATGAAATGATTTATAAGCCTTATTCGAAAGGCAGCCTTCAGGGTGCTGCTCTGTGCCATATCCACGGGCCACAGCTGCAAAGGTGGTGGGAAAGCTCCCCACCAGCCTCTGCGTGCCCCGGTCAGGGGCAGCCACCTCTGGGGCAGCCTGTGGAGGTGGCAAGCCTGCTGCGAAGTTTTGGCTGGGGGCCTGGGCACAAGCCCTCGCAGGTGTCCCATGGGTGGCCCTGCACTACACCGTACCACTTGCCACACCTGGAACATTGCATTTCAGAGAAGGAAATAGGCATGCTCCATGCTTTCCATGGCATCAGAAAGTATGTGCCAATAACTGTCTCTGAGCGTGTCACTCCTTGGGTGCCTTCTCCAGGACAGAAAAAACTCTTGCCTGTGATCTTTACAAACCCAGAGGCTGTGCAGGAACAAATAAATAGTCTATGGCAATTTCAGATGCCTGGAGACCTCTTCAGTGCACATTTGCAATACCTGCTAGGAAGAGTGAGGGAAATATGCAGCAGACAGCAATCAGTCACTGATAAAGCCAAATGCACCTCAGGAAGAGGACAGGACAGGATTTGCACATAAAGGCGAACAAGAGGGTGAAGCTGCCATACCAACACAAATTTAAATACCAGCTTGTGGTCCAGAAGAACTGCCTGCATTAGACATCATTAACATTTCTGGGAAAGGGACAGCTAAATGAAACTTCTCACCAAGGAAAAATTATCTCAAGGAGAAAGATGCTTTAGGAGCACAGCAACTTCCTCCCAGCACTCAGCCCACCACCACCACTGCTGACAAGGCAGCAGGGCGGGGTGCCTTGGCAGGGAGGCAGCCCCGCTCAGTGCTCCCCACAGCCCTGCAAGCCCGCAGCACCTCCTGCCCACCCTCCTGGACAGCTCTGGTTTTACCTGCTGGCACACCAGTCTGCTGTTGGAACATGAAAACGTGGGCGTCTCGTGGTCCCCCCAAGAACTGGAGCATCACCAGCCTCAGACACGGCTCCAGGTGACCAACAGTGGTGGGTGTAATTGCAAAAAGTAAATTACTTAGGTAAATACCAGACTGAAATTGTGTTGAACTATGTGTCTGTCTTATCTCTAGCTCGTGTCAAATGCAGTGACATTTCCCTTGCACTAGCCTCGGCAGCCAGTGTCACCATATGCCAGCAGCCCTCCTCCTCGCAGAGGGCAGTGAGCCTGTTGGACCTGCACACCGAGCCGTCTCACACCTGCACACACAGGGCACAGCCATCAGCCTGTGCTCACCCCTGACCAGAGGCTCCGTCTACATTTCCAGCCCTTCCCTTCAGGAAGAAGTTTCCTGGAACGTCTCACTGATTGCCAGCTGGTGGGCAGGCCCCTGCTTCATGCTTATTAATCTCCTCTCATTGCTAGGTGGTGGAATATTTAAAACAGCTTCTTTTGTGACTGGTTTGTTGCCTGCAGTGTAATTTTTCTTTGCATTATCCTTATGGGCATATTTATTTCTAAATTATTGTTTTCTACCCATCTATGTATAAGAACAGGTGTAAAAGAAATCTCTTATTTGATGTTACTAATGGATATGTTTCTTAGAAATAAAAGCGACTAAAGAAAGTGACCTCATATATGCCAGTATCAAAATGGGCTTCCTTAAATCACAAACATAACAAGTTTAACTGACAAAGATCCAAATTATTTCCAGAGAAGGCTTCCTTCAAAGCTGGAAGCAGTGTAGCAGCCTCAGCAGACCAGTACAGTGAGATGCCACCTCAGGGACATGGCAACGGGTCATAGAATCATAGTATCATAGAATGGTTTGGGTTGGAAGGGACCTTAAAGATAATCTAGTTCCAACCCCCCTGCTGTGGGCAGGGACACCCTCCACTAGACCAGGTTGCCCAAAGCCTCGTCCAACCTGGTCTTGAACGCTTCCAGGGATGGGGCCTCCACAACCTCTCTGGGCAACCTGTTCCAGCGCCTCACCACTCTCACAGTAAAGAATTTCTTCCTAACATCTAATCTGAATCGACCCTCCTTCAGCTTAAACCCATTACCCCTTGTCCTGTCACTACACTCCCTCATAAACAGTCCCTCTCCATCCTTCCTGTAGGCCCCTTCAGGTACTGGTAAGCCACAATTAGATCCCCCCCCGAGCCTTCTTTTCTCCAGGCTGAACAATCCGAACTCTCTCAGCCTGTCCTCAGAGGAGAGGTGCTCCAGCCCTCTGATCAGCTTCATGGCCCTCCTCTGGATTTCCTCCAACAGCTCCATGTCTTTCTTGTACTGGGGCCCCCAGAGCTGGACACAGTACTCCAGGTGGGGTCTCACAAGAGCGGAGTAGAGGGGCAGCATCACCTCCCTCGACCTGCTGGTCACACCTCTTTTGATGCAGCCCAAAACACGGTTGGCTTTCTGGGCTGCAAGCGCACACTGCCGGCTCATGTTGAGCTTCCCATCAATCAATATCCCCAAGTCCTTCTCCTCGGGGCTGCTTTCAATCCATTCCTTGCGCAGCCTGTAGTCGTGCTTGGGATTGCCCCGACCCATGTGCAGGACCTTGCACTTGGCCTTGTTGAACTTCATGCGGTTCGCACGGGCCCACCTCTCAAGTTTGTCAAGGTCCCTCTGGATGGCATCCCTTCCCTCCAGAGTGTCAACCACACCGCACAGCTTGGTGTCGTCAGCAAACTTCCTGAGGGTGCACTCCATCCCACTGTCCCTGTCGCCGACAAAGATGTTAAACAGTGCCGGTCCCAGTACCGACCCCTGAGGAACACCACTCGTCACCGTTCTCCACTTGGATATTGAGCCATTGACCACAACTCTTTGAGTGCAACCATCCAGCCAATTCCTTATCCACTGAGTGGTCCATCCATCGAATCCATGTCTCTCCAATTTAGAGACAAGGATGTCGTGCGGGACAGTGTCAAATGCCTTGCACAAGTCCAGGTAGATGATGTCAGTTGCCCTTCCCTTGTCCACCAATGCTGTCACCCCATCATAGAAGGCCACCAAATTTGTCAGGCATGATTTGCCCTTAGTGAAGCCATGTTGGCTGTCACCAATCACCTCCTTGTTTTCCATGTGCCTGAGCATAGTCTCCAGGAGGGTCTGCTCCATGATCTTGCCAGGCACAGAGGTGAGACTGACCGGCCTGTAGTTCCCTGGGTCTTCCTTTCTACCCTTCTTAAAAATGGGGGTTATGTTCCCCCTCTTCCAATCGGCAGGAACTTTGCTGGACTGCCAGGACTTCTCAAATATGATGGAGAGTGGCCTGGCCACTTCATCCGCCAGTTCCCTCAAGACCCGTGGATGCATCTCATCAGGTCCCATGGACTTGTGCACCTTCAGGTTCCTTAGATATTCTCGAACCTGATCTTCTCCTACAGTGGGTGGTTCTGCATTCGCCCAGTCCCTGCCTTCTGTGACCTGGGCAGTGTGGCTCAAGCATTTGCCAGTGAAGACTGAGGCAAAGAAGTCATTGAGTACCTCAGCCTTCTCCATATCCTGGGTAACCAGGTCACCTGTTTTATTCTGGAGGGGACCCACATTTTCCCTCGTCCTCCTTTTCTGACTAACGTACCTATAGAAGCTTTTCTTGTTGTCCTTGACATCTCTGGCCAGACTAATTTCTGTCAGGGCTTTGGCTTTCCTAACCTGATCCCTGGCTGCTTGGACAGTTTCTCTGTATTCTTCCCTTGCTTCCACCCTCTGTAGGCTTCCTTTTTTTGTTTGACTTTGCCCAGGAGCTCCTTGTTCATCCATGGGGGCCTCTTGGTGTTCTTGCTTGACTTCCTCTTTGTTGGGATGCATGGCTCCTGAGCTTGGAGGAGATGATGCATGAATATTAGCCAGCTGTCTTGGGCCCCTCTTCCTTGCAGGGCTTTGTCCTATGGTATTCTACCAAGCAGATCCCTGAAGAGGCCAAAGTCTGCTCTCCTGAAGTCCAGGGTAGTGAGCTTGCTGTGCACCCTCCTCACTGCCCTGAGGATCTTGAATTCCACCATATCGTGGTCACTGCAGCCAAGGCTGCCCTTGAGCTTGATATCCCCTACCAGGCCCTCCTTGTTGGTGAGAATAAGGTCCAGCATGGCACCTCTCCTTGTGGGCTCCTCTATCACTTGGAGGAGAAAGTTGTCATCGACACATTCTAGGAACTTCCTGGATTGCTTGTGCTCAGCTGCATTGTCCCTCCAACAGATGTCAGGTTGAAGTCCCCCATAAGGACCAGGGCTTGTGAACGTGAGGCTGCTCCTATCTGCCTATAGAGGGCTTCATCTGCTCGGTCCCCCTGGTCAGGTGGCGTGTAGCAGACCCCTGCTATGATGTCCCCTGTCCCTGCCCTCCCTTTAATCCTGACCCAAAGTCAACCACCTGCATGTGCTTCATCTTTTCAGCCAGGCCTCACAGGAAAATTTGTCCTGTCATTCAAGGAGTGCCTCAGAAAATCTTGGTTAGAGCTATATTTTCTGAAGCCAGTTCTGGAAATCAGATGGTTGTGACCATTCAAATCGGTGACCACTTCTGGTGCTCCCTAATGAGAGAGGGGTGAACAAGTGTACCTTTGTCCCCCTGCAGCCCATGGAGGTCCATGGTGGAGCAGATATCCACCTGCAGCCTGTGGAGGACCCCAAGCCAGAACAGGTAGCGGTATTTGAAGGAGGCTGTGACCTCATGGGAAGCCCATTCTGGAGCAGGCTCCTGGCAGGACCTGTGGCCCCGTGGAGAGAGGAGCCCATGCTGGAGCAGGTTTGCTGGCAGGACTTGGGACCCCATGCGGGACCCACGCTGGAGCAGTCTGTTCCTGAAGGGCTGCACCCCGTGGAAGGGACCCACGCTGGAGCAGTTGGTGAGGAACTGCAGCCCGTGGGAAGGACTCACATTGGAGAAGTTGGTGGAGGACTGTCTCCCTTGGGAGGGACCCAAGGCTGGAGCAGGGGCAGAGTGTGAGGAGTCCTCCCCCTGAGGAGGAAGGAGCAGCAGAGACACCGTGTGATGAACTGACCACAACCCCCATTCCCCGTCCCCCTGTGCCGCTGTGGGGGGAAGAGGGAGAGAAATGGGGAGTGAAGTTGAGCCCAGGAAGAAGGGAAGGCTGGGGGAAGGTGTTTTAAGATTTGGGTTTATTTCTCATTATCCTACTCTGATTTGATTGGTAATATGTTAAATTCATTTTCCCAAGTCAACTCTTGTTTTGCCCATGAAAGTAACTGGTAAGTAATCTCTCCCTGCCCTTATCTCGACCCAGGAACCTTTCGTTCTGTTTTCTCTCCCCTGTCCAGCTGAGGAGGGCAGTGACAGAGCGGCTTTGGGGGCACCTGACCTCCAGCCTGGGTCAACCCACCACACAGATTTAGGATTTCCTGGCCTCCAGTAGCTCTGTGATCTTCAGCAAGTTGACACCTTCCTGGCAATTCTTCACTCTTTAAAAAACGTAAGGATAAAAATGCTTCCCTATTCATGGCAGGTTGTAAGGATAAAAACAGCTCAGATGATGAAGTGCTGAGATACTGTAATAACATATGTGCCATGAAAAAGAAATGTCTCATTAATAGATTGAAGAAGACAGAAAACAGGTTAGACTTCAAGGAACAGCACATGTCAGTCTACCAATGTACAGCCAGACATTTCTACAGCTTTCTCTCTTTCTGCCATGGACTAAAACCATGGCCCACTAGCATCATCTGCTTGCCATCAAAGCAACAATGCTCAGTCAACAGCATCAAAAGCTTCATACAAGATCTTAACTGTGAACTAAAAATTAATAGTAAAACCTGCCTGGTGCCTGTAGCCTGTTACACAGAAGCAACAGTGCACAGGAAACTATTCACAACAGAACTAACCTCATTTCATGACCTGTGATGAAATCTCAAAGTGAGGAAGGTGCCTTTGTTGTGGAGGAGAGGGTTACCCAGACTTACCACGAAGGTAAGTCTTTCTGGCAAGTTGTATCTCCTTACCATAATGTCTCGGTCTAAATTTGCCTTAGCTCTGGGGGAAGGTTTGGGGCTTGTTTTGAAAGACAAGAGATGCTGGAAGGCCATGGTGTTCTAAGCAGCCTGAATGATCCTTAGGTAAAATTGGTAATGCTGGTCAAAAGCAACCCCAGGTACACCACTATGGACCTTTGTGTCCAAAAATTACCTTTGGGTTTAGTTCATTACTCATTCACCCAGACATGTTATTCTGACCCCCTACAGTGCTGTACATAGTCTGTTCAGTGCAGTACGTATAGGTTTGACCTTTGCAGTGCAGCATCTCTTCCCAGATTGCCCTTTTTGCTATGACCTTCACATGATTGTAATATTGATAGCAAAATGGTTGTGGATGAGTCGTGTTCTCAAACAAAACAGTCTGTGACAGCTTATAGTACCAAAAGATAAATAAGTCTGTAATTAGAGAAAAGAAAAATTCCATTAATGTGTAGCAGAACTTGGTGCAAAGTGGCTTATAAAACCTTTAACGTGGCTACAGAAAAGAAGTTCTTGAAAGTTCCTGGGATAAGGCCAGGAAAATAGACAAAAACAGTTTTGGGGTAAACATGATGACAAAAATTGGCGGATTGAATGTACAACCACTGTTAAAAGAAGAGTGTATGAACCAGGAAGAAAAAGGTAAAAAGCAAGACCAGAACCAGTACTCCACTGATATATGAATGTCCTTCTAGAAACAACATTAAGCTAGTGGAGCAAATCTATATGTCCGTTGTCACGAAAAACTAGAGGAAGTTAAACACAATGAGGAACAGCACAGAATATTGGGCTGCACATAGTCAGACACGAACACCTACATCCAGGCTCTACCTGCAGCTTGGACAGGGCACGGACTGGGTTCCTCTGGATACACTAACCCCATGTTATACACTGGTGTACAGCAATACTTTTGCCTGTCTTCTGTTTTTATCAGAAAAATACAAGAAAGTATCAGCAAAAAACACTTCTGGAACAAAAAAAAAAGTTTTTCTTCTGATTCTCCACTCTGCACACAAAAAGACAGAATCATATTCTCTTGGGAAGCAGATGTATTTGGGTCATATTTCTTCTTTGTCTTTCTTTTAAAAAGGAGAGGCATTTAAAAACAATATAGCATCATTTGAAAATAGATTTATCATCCATTTTTCCAGTTTCCCTTAGGCTTTTATAATTGTGAAGTTATGAGCGTGGGAGGGACACTCTGTCCTATGCAAAGAAGGGGCCTCACAGGGGACCCAGGCATGGCCACATCTCCTGCCCACACCTCAAGCTCATGGCTCCTCCCTACCAGAGCATTTCAAAAAAATACAGACATGGTTGCCTTTGTCCCTTAATTTTCAGAACAAAGGGTAATAAATGCAAACAAATGACCCCCAATTCTCATTCACACAATGGTCTGTTTACATTTTTCTGGAATTTTAGAGGTTCTTTCAAGGGGGTTCACATTTAACGTTCACTGCCTTCCCGGCACACGCTGCTATCTGTAGCCTGGACTCATTATTTCTCCGTAAAAATGTCTTTCTAGATGAGCTTTCTGATCTTCTTGTTTGTGTTTGTGATCGAAAGTGTAATGTCCCCAAACTGCCAGTGTAAATCATTAGAGTTTAATTACGAAAACTGTTTTCTCCTCTACGTAATCTTTGGCTAAACAAGTAAATGTGACAAGTAAAGAAGACAGGAGTTTTTACAGACAGCTTGTACATACCCAGGAAACATGGACAGCAAACGCACATGTAAGGTGTCAATTTCGAGAAGCTCTGCAGGATCAGATCACATCCTTCACACTGGACCAGGCAAAACATGGTGCACAAACCCAAGCACCCCTCTTATGTCTGCAGATGGTTGTTCCTATACGGGACTAACAGGATCTCAGCCAAACTCATCCACAGGAGGAAATTCCACTGTGGCTCCTCTGGGCATCCTCAGAGGTCAGCTGGATGCAGACCCCCTGTTCACGTTGGAACAGATGATGACAAATCTAACACCATATGTATGTTATTCCATAGGTAATGTGGCCCTGCAAGAAAGTCAGCAGCTTGGATGTGTGACCTTGACAACCTGCTGAAGTGCTGAATCTCGCCGTTCAGGCAGTCCAAGGGCAAAAATGTGTACATTTGCTAGAACTGTAAGAATATTTCCAGTTAATAGGCTGCATTAATGTCTAAAAGTTAAATTACAGTCTTTACACTTTCTCTGCCTTTCCTCTGAATACTCAGCTCCACTTGTGCATGTACAGACAAGAGAGATTTTGAATTAATAAAGGTGGTATTATGGCATGATCCTTTAAGGAACTGGGAGATGAAAGGCTGATTTTTGTTTCAGTCCTAAGCACACTGACATCAGGGGTAAATTTGGAGCTTGATGCAAGGGATTCAGCTGTGCAACTGACATTAAAGGTAATAGGAGCCACAAGAAAAACAAAATGACATTCTCTTCCTTGAACAAGAAATTAAATACAGATTGCCACTTACTCAAAGAGTTCAAAGTCAATTACTTTTTCCAGTGAAATCAATGAGAAAGACTTTACATTTCAGTTCAGCAGACTTGCTGCCCACTGAGAAGAGTGACTTTACCTGGGATCTTTATCAGCATTTGCTTTACAGGGTTGTTGGGTTTTCTTTTCTTTCTCTTTCTTTCTTTCTTTCTTTCTTTCTTTCTTTCTTTCTTTCTTTCTTTCTTTCTTTCTTTCTTTCTTTCTTTCCTTCCTTCCTTCCTTCTTTCTTTCCTTCTTTCTTTCCTTCTTTCTTTCTTTCCTTCTTTCTTTCCTTCTTTCTTTCCTTCTTTCTTTCTTTCTTTCTTTCTTTCTTTCTTTCTTTCTTTCTTTCTTTCTTTCTTTCTTTCTTTCTTTCTTTCTTTCTTTCTTTCTTTCTTTCTTTCTTTCCCTGATTGATGATCAGTCTCATAAATACAACATTCATTTTTCCCCAAACACAATGCCACTGCTTTCAATAACTGGCTAGAATTTTTTTAAAAAATCGTTGGAATTTTCCTTTAAGACACTGTAAATGCTGCAACAAAGACCAATATTAGCTGGATGAAAAGTCCAAAGCATACGTCCCATTCCCCAACAGGCCTGTTAAAGTGCAGCTGCACTCTGACTAGGATCTACTTTCATCCAGTGACTGCTCTAAAAATGGTGTGCATACTTTGACTTGGTCTTCCTTTGTCACTGTTTGGTTAAGGCAGGTATCACTTGAATGGACTTGATCCTTCTCCATCAGTGTTAGCAGTACGCACAACAGCAGACAGTCACTTATAAAACCACTACAGATTATGGAGTAGATGTGCCTGAGGGAGATGAAGCTGATGTCTATGCTCCATTCATTCAAAGACGTCAACTCTACCTGCTTACAGGTACTGATCCTAAATTTTGTTCTAGGGGAATGGGTGTTGGCATTGCCATCTCCAAGATCTGGGCTGGTTCCTGGCCTGACAACTGTCATTCATTCTTAAAACCACATGTCCACATAAACATGACGTCTTTTCCCATTATTTTCCATATGAGGTTTGTAGCTGATCCGAGGCTAGTATAAAATTAGTGCGCCCTCCCAGCTTACGTACAGCTGCACCAGCCCAGGCATGCTGAGGATCCAGCAGCCAAATCACCAGGGCCCAATTTCTAACATTATTTAATAATCATCATAACATTTAGCTGCTAAGTAGCCAAAGTAATTAATCACATTGTTCTCAACTTCCCATGCCCTGTAGTTATCTTGCTCCCTGTGGTTCGTGCTCCGCAGCCCGCCTGGTGTGCCCGCAGCAGCTGGTGAGCAATGCACCAGACCGGGCAAGGGCTCTGCCCTGCCGGCTTCACACCCTGGTCCTTTGCACCCTGAGCTTGTGCTTGTAAATATGGAAGTGCAAGAGGCGGTGGGGACTCGTGTGCCAGTGGGGCAGGGGTGGGAGCAGGAGCTGACGTTGGCAGGGCGTAGCTTGCTGCGCGGTCCCCGAGCAGAAGGGACACTGGGAAAAGGGGGTTTGTCTGAAAAGCACTTGCCCTCCCCGCCTTGATACAACTATATGTAAGTACTAAATATATATATGCAGGGTTTGCTATCAGTTAGCTAAAGAAAACTATTCTTTTAAGGACTGTTCTTCTCATGGTCGATTTGTTTTACTCTTTAATTACAATCTGCAGTTCGAGGGGAAAAAATCAGATCTATACTCTCATTAAAAATCTTGGTTTGGACTACAAGAAAGAGAAAGAGGGAGAGACCCAGATCTTTTGGAGAAAGAGCAAAGAGCATGAAATATGCCAAGTGGACAGGCAATGGGTTTATCACCATGACTGAGGCTCTGTACAGCAACACCTGTGTCAGCCAACCCAACAAAACGCTGTCTGATAGCCAGCGTTGTGGTAAGACGCAGAGTCTGTCGTTCAGCAAATACCCATGCAGGACACATGCTGAGCACCGGTATCGGGTCTCCACCAGTAGTGGAAAGAGGAGCTTTTCTTGCTGGGTTGAGCTGTGAGCCCCAACTGAGCTCCCTGCTTTCGGCAGGCATCCATCCACTAAGGGCGGGCGCCGCTGCCTCAGCCGTGACTACCGTCTGGAAAAGCTTACACTCCGGTGTGGCATTTTTTCAAGGCAGCAAAGGCAGAAAAATTCACCCCAAATAAGATGCAATCTTCCTGAAGAAGCCAACACCGCCATGCTGTAGCAAAGGTGGTGGGCGTTTGCTTGCCCAAGCTGTTGCCCCAGGGGTCCCCTTCCCTTGCGGGAGGGAAGCACCTTTTCATCGCAGGAACTTGCCGCTTCTGGTGCGGTGTGCACCAAAAATGCCGGGGTGCACCAAGCAGCCACAAAGGGACTTTATTTTCATCATATTGTCCATGGAAATACAGCACTTCCAAGTAATGGTGGTGATTATATAGGCTGTAGGCTTCTAATAATCATGTTTTTGGCACCACATAGATGTTCAGGATAGCCTGGTAGCTTGAAGACTGTTTGCGGGCATTAGAGACATGAGTTAAGCTCAGCCACAAACTTCCTGGAGATAAACTGTTCAGCCTGTTCTGTGACTCATCTTCCACCTATGCAAAAAGAACCGCTATCTCACAGGGACGTCCAGAGAACAAAATAACCCAGAGATGGCAGTGCTCTCACCTACACCAGCGCTGAAGGCCAGGAAAGCCCCTAGAGCTACCACTCTCACTATTCAGCTGGCAACCGGTCCAGAACTGACCACCACCTCTGAAAGTTCAGAGCACTTAGGCCTAGTTATATCCTGACAGAGGTTTTACACGTGCTTATACAGCGGAGGTTAGAAGACAGGCTCTGAGATCACTAGGGCGAGTTATAATGTCATTAAAAAATCCAGTGAATCTCATTGCTTTTCACGTTTCATAAATAAAAATAATAGAGATGTTTTTCCCTGAAATATCAATTTAATTGATAAACTAAATTCCTGTTGTTTGGCTCCACTCATGATATAGTTCTACATGTACCAAAAGGATAAAGAGGACAGAAGTGGAAGACTGTCTACACTATAAAGATGAAAAGTATAAACATTGTGATCTGTGCAAACGCTCTGAAAAACCTACTTTTGCTCTTGATTTTATTTCTGCCCTGTATTTTTAAGAACTCAGTTGAAATAATAAATATCCCATCTTCTACCACTGGAAGAATCACTGCATTTCATAAGACATAAAACAGATGTTCATATAGACAGTTCATACAGCTTATTTTCAAACAAATTCATACATATTCACACAGATTATTAACCCTGTAATCATTTGGAATCACATTCATGAACGTGTGCCCGTACGTACACATTTCTTTCACTATATACATCTATTAGCAAATAGAAATGTTTATGTTACAAAAGGACAACAGCTGGATCACAACAGGATCCCAGTGGCCACTACTTCATGGGATTTTTATACAGTACCCTTACAGCAAAATCACTTGAAGTGCTTTATATTCCATAAACAGTGTATTTCAACAGCGCAACCAAGAGCATGAAGAGTCGTCAGAAGCAGGGAAGGCAAGGGAAACAGCATTCCCACCACACCAGCAAGGGGCAAAAATATAACTATTCCAGTAATAAAAGCTTGTCACAACATAACTTTCCTCTGTGACAGTATGTAGTATTTGCTGTGCATTAGCATTAGTATTTACTGTGACAGTGAAGGTGTTGCATCCAAGTATTTCGCAAAGGGCTGGAGGTGCTGAGTGCTGGGGTTCCATCAAAGGGCTCAGGGTGGGGAAGAGAGAGGACACCCCCATGCCAGCCTCTGTGCCCTGCCTGCTGTGAAGGGGGGCAGCCCCAGGAGCACTGGGGCCAGGGCATCTTCCCAGGGGGCCGCAGGGGACATCCCTGCTCCTGCTGCCCCCAAAAGCATCCCTTGCTGCTTGCTGGGTTACTTGGCTCTGGTGGATGAGCGGCTGGCAGCGGCCGCCCCTTTCTGCCACTCTCCTTTGACTGTCTGTGGGATTTGTGCTTTGCAGTCCCCTCCCCAAGATGCTGCCTGGACCCCAGCTCAGGTTTGGAAAGATTCCCCCCACAATGTGTTTTCCAAAATCCTGCCCTCTATCCCAGCACCAATCTCATGAGCTGCCTTCTCCCTAGCGTGCAAAGCACCAGGAGAGCACAGGTCCCACAGCTGAGCACTGCCCCACACCGCCCCGAGCTGCCCCACATGGAGAAACACGGCCCCCAGCACTCTCAGAGAGCCAGAGCCCACCTTAAGCCTACCTCTGCCCTAAACTCTGGGGGCATGGACAGCTTCATACCTTCTCTATCCTTTTTTTTAAACCTTGTGATAACCTTGGCAAAGGGGAAAAAACAACATAATCATAAGAGAGCCCTCTGCTGGTAAATTAATTTCTGGCTGGAGAAGAAATGACAAAATTTGGCTTGCGTTGGGTTTCTTCTCTACCCTGTCAGCAGATCCATAAGGTTATACAAAACAGCGTCCTTTCATAACTGCATTAAAGGAACAAGGACATCTGAAAATCTGTGTGCTGGGAAGACAGTGGTGAACAAGGTCCCCAGGTTAGGGAAATCAAGTTAGGACAGTTTGCTGCTGATTTCCTGGGGCAGATTTAACTATTGAGTTAAAACCCACCGACATTAGAGGTGACATTACAATGTAAGTCAAAGGAAGACGCTGCGGGAGTTCAGGCTGGAGAGGAGAGGACACGCTCCCCATCCCCTGTCCACACACTGATGATCCAGGTGCATTGCTTATGTGATGAATATCAAGTTCTCATACAAGGCACAAATCTGGACTGCCCTTTGTGCCACAAGGGCTGTCATCCAAGTGCTGGGTATGAATGCTGCTCTCCCCAATCTCTGCATTTCAGTCCCATGACAGCAGATGTACTGATGTACCGACTCTGCTAGGACAATATCATCACCTTTGCAAATGCATTTAGGGTTGAAATAAACCCAGGGGAGAGCAGACAGCCGATTAGGTGAGGTTGGCACTGCTGTGTGGCTGGAAGGTAATCACTGCAGTGTCCGTCTGCAAGCAAGGAGGATCATAGCCAGGGCAGGAAGGCAATCCTTCCTTCCCTACGTAGCTTTATCATAACCCTCCCTGGGATTTTGCCATCAGTTCCAACCATTTGGTTATCCGTGACGTATGACAGAGAAAGGGAAAAGCATGAAAAAAGTATAGGTGAGGGATACTATGCTTCAGGTATTTCTATTATCTTTCTCCATCAAGATTATTCAAATAAAAAAATGTCCCCAGCAGTCTTTCTCCCGTCACTGCTGACAGCTGTGAGTGCCAAGCCATGGGGGGTGTCCCCTTGTTTTCGGCCACTGGCCACACGCAGAAGAGAGCAGCACGTCTGTATGGGACTGCCCCTGAGGAGGGAGGAATTCCTCAAAACCACGACTCTGTGAGCCCCTTCAATATTTATAAGTTGCATTAACCCTGAGCACCACATGTTAAGGTATGGATCTAAAAGCTGCTTGATAACACACAGAGAAATACCACATTGATGATCTATGGCAAGGAGAAATACATCTGGGAGATAATGACAACTTGTTGCAGTTTTAAACTGTGACCAAATGTGATTATCTGAAGTAAAAATATGCTACTAATCATTTGGCAAGAGGTCAAACATACTTCAGCTTCGTGGTTCCCCTGCAAAGCCCAACAATAAAAAGTGGATGGAACGAACTGCGTGAAGGCTTTTTTCTCACTAAGATCAGCTTTTTATGTTCATCTATTGAATTTTAAAACAGCCACTTTGGAGAGGGAGCTTTAATAAACTGACCTATTCTCTGCAACGCTGGTTTCATATTTTTCATCTCTTTCCTAATATAATCGATAGTAAAGAAAAGATTGGGCTGTAAGTAAAATTGCTCATGTGGGCAGTCAATGGCAAGCACTGAGAGGATGTTTTTACACTCTTAATAACAATTAACATCTCGGAGAGGGTGTTGCAGCCATCAGTGGGGCTGGGGTTAGTGCACTGTCAGCGGGAACCACTTCCATCGGACCACACACCTCTGCCACACCACAAACTTCTCATTTTTTGGAAAGGATTAGTTGATCTCTGCTGTGGAAGGTGGGAAGAGGTACCAAATGACACCAGACCGGAATCAGGTACTTCCACAAACTTTTAACAGTGCCACGAGGCATCCAGTTATGAGCAGGTTGGGATTTTCATCATCTAAGTGGCAGTCAGATCTCAGTAGCATGCAAGGAGTCAGTCCCAAGCACCAAGAAACTGGGAGAGTTTCACACAAAATCCCCTGGGATCAGAGACACTGCGTTCCTGTTCACACGGAGGGCTGCTGCACGATGTACCTCTCTGTCCCATAGCTTGGGAAACTCAGTCCTTTGCTGGAACCGATGTCATCTGATCTTTCTTTTTCCCCTCACACCTTCACTGTGTGTTCATGGGCTTGTTTTCCTTATAGCTTGCTTTAGCCAGCTTGTTCTAAACTACCCACTGCTCCGGGTGGCCAAGAATTATCACTGAAATAATCAATCAAGAACAATGGAGGAGATATTCAAAAGCACAGATGAGCATGAGAGTCTCATTTGTGTCTTTGAAAATTCCCCTTATTAGTATTACAAGCATATGTTGAGAAGGATGCCTGATAGTGGCAGTCCATATGGCAAAAAGAAATACAGTGTTCAAATAACAAGAGACACGTTTGCCAAAAGCCAGTACAGAAGCATCACCGGATTACATCCCAGGTGTTAAATGCATTCCCCCAGGCACTCTGCTCAAACACCTTTGCTGTATGTCAGACCCTTGCTCAGCACCTTCTTCAAAGAGAAGAAATAAAAGCTTTCAGAGAATCTGGTGAGATACCCAGAATCAGTGTTGCAACATAGCAACCACTTTGCAGTGCCTCCAAAACCACCCAGCAAATGCAATATTCCTCTTGCTTTCTCATTCTGGTTTCTACTGGTTCCATGAAACTAAAATCTCATCTCTACACAAGCTTTCCTCTATAATTCACTCTCCGATCTCTGTTTAAAATGCACCAGATTCCAGCTATAAACTGCTTCAAATATCCTGAGAACTTCTGCAAAGCACAATGCAAATTTGAAAAGTTCAAGCCTGGTGCTAATGCAATAAAAGAAGGCGAATATGATTCCAGATATACAGTTGGTGTAATGCCTTTAGGAACTGCTCCATCAGTTTGATTTAGAAAATGATTGTATTATGTTAAAACAACTAAATTGGATAAGAGGGAGAGGGATTTGTTGACGTAAATCTTGTCTCTGAGTTCCAAACCCCTCCAAGTAAATGCAAATAAGAAAATATATACGGGGAGAACTGCCAATTTCCCTTGAGGAGATCTTTTTTCAAGGAAGTAAAAGTCCATATTGGAAATCAATCCAGTTGTTTATAAAGCAAGAAACCTCTATTGGAAGTCAGTGGGAAGGAACATTGGAAGCAAACCATCAAATAGCAGAGAACAAAGGGAAAAAATACCCAAACTATATATCCCAAACTTATTGTTTTCAATTAATGGTTCTGATTCTGACGTCATCTGCAATAAATTGGGAGTAACTTAGCATGTGTCAGCTGAACACCACCAGCTCAAAGCAAACAAAACACAATGGAAGAGCAATCAGTTTTAGTAAGGATCACTGTGAATAACCAGCATGGGGAAGAAACGAGGCAGGAACAACCTTAGGCAGCAGAAATTCTTTGAATATTTTGCATGGATCTGACATGGTGTGCCAGTAGCAATCTTCAGCCTACCAACTGACAATGATAGCTATTCACTGTCATATTTCTCCTGCCAGAAGAGTCCTGCCAAACAATATCAGCCTAGTGGGAACAGGGAGCCTGGGCAGAGCCCCTGGTAGGAGATGAAGGATTTGCCTCCCTTCTCCTTTCCTCTGTTCCTACAGATCCCTAAAATCGGGAGGAAGAGAGGCAGGGAACAGAGCCTGCTGGAGGCACCTTCCCACAGACAGCTGTGATTTTACCAATAAATTCTTCTTCCAGCCCAGCCTTGTTTGTCCCCAACCTCCTGCTTAAATAAGTAATTGAATATTGCTTGGCTGAATTAAATAGAAGATCTGGGAAATAAGTGCAGCTTCATGCTGTAGAAATGATGGGAAAAATTATCGATATGTACATCTGTATAATGCTAAACAGCTGTCAAGAAGTAAAAAGAAACAAATCTGAAATGACATTGTTATGCATCCCCATACAAAATTCTTTCCCTGTAACCATTACTGCTCCTTCATCCGTTACGCCAGTAGAGAAACATTTGCTAGGTGGTGAATTAACTCATTAAGATTATTCAAAGTTTTGATTGCTGAGCAATGGCCAAAGCCTGTTTGGTTACTGTCCTGCTGCCCACAGGCTGGTGTGGCCACGCCGGTCACTTGCAGCCCTTCGTCCGGGCGGACGGCGGTGGCAGCGATGGTGACGGCTGCCCCGCTCAGCGCAGGTGCTGGTGCAGGTCCAGGGGACCTCAAGCCATGCACTGGGCACCGGCTTTGGGGAGAGGGAACCATTTTAAGGGTTGCCAGCCTGGAGGTGCCTGGATCCTAGCCTCAACTCATCCTTAATTTGAGCCAAGTCATCATGCAAGCAAATGTGAGTAAGGTAGTCATAAATCCCAACAGGCAGCACGGTTGCAAAGCTTATTACAGACAGAGGCTGATAGAAATGGAAAAACCCATGCTTTATCTCCTCCTGCGCAGAGGGTGCAATCACAAGGGCATCTTGCCCTCGCTGCGAAGCCACAGACCTTGGTGATTGTGGGGGACGGGGACTCGTCCCTGGGCCAGCGGCAGGAGCAAGCCGGCTTCAGTGCCTCTGCCTGCCCAGGCACCGCTGCTCCTCGGCCAGTGACCGCTCTCGCTTCTCCAGAACTGCTATCATCTTCTTGGCAGACTGGGCGTTCTCACTTCTTGTCTCAGTGGTACATATTAACACCTGCCCTAGCGCTTGACTAAACCTTGAGCATGTTACTGATCCGTTAAAGAGTAAAATGTCCTTTCCTGCTCGGCACAGTAATGGCCTGCCTGAGAGCCTTGCCATACACTGAATCAAACATGGTCTGTGACCGTGCAGACTAGTGCCCACCTATTGTTCAGGCATTTAAGTTAGATCAGTGACGCCAACCAGCATCGCCTCTTTCACCAAGATGAAACAAAAATGGGTATGGCAATCCATTTGGAAGAGGCTCATCTCACCCTGGTTTTTTGAGGAAGGCAGGGGCAATTATTCTGAGAAAGCAGAAAACAGCAACAGCTCATCACCAGCTCATGCCCTTCCATGGGCCAAATAAAGAAGGTTTTTTCATTCTCTTTTACTGACATACGGGTCAGCCTTCAACAAGGAGGCATGCCCTAATACCAGGGCTCTCATCCCATGAGGACAGGGATGAAGCTAAGGGCCAGCATTCATGGCTACCGAACCACTGGAGGAATGGGTTTATGCAGGGAAGAGAAAGCAAGCAGAGTGCCTTTCCTTGGACTTCAATGGTTAAAACCAGGAGATCCCAAACTGCTGTATGACTACACCATCTCAGCCCAGGAGAGGACCCATGTTTCCTCACAGACAGGGCTGCGGAAAGTGAAGCAACCAGAGATCAAAAAAAAAAAAATCACCTGCCATTTGGCCAATATTATATCAAATAAAAACTCTTCTTTTCTCCTTGAGAGCCAGTTTCAACTGATGCTCATAGATACTCTTGCATTGTCAGCTCATATTTTTGTGATCCTTCCCAGGGGACTGAAAGAACCTTATTAGCATTAGATAATTTAGTCTTCTATTACCCTGTTTAAATTGTGACTGTGACACAGCATGAGGGGCACAGGTACAAACTAAATGCAAAGGAACAGCTAAGCTCACTGGAAGTCTCACTTGGTGTCTTGCGGAAATCCCTGTGGAGAGGCATCGTCTGCTGCTACCTCACTGCAAAGGCCCATCACTCAAGCCACAGCAATTCATTTTTTATCACAGGAGAGGGAGTTGGTTGAGATGGCATCATCACAATTCCATTTTTACCCCGAGAAGAGCTTAGCCTCTACCAGTGCTTGTCCTCAGACCTTACCCCACTCCTGCCCAGTACCACCCTGACGCGACAGTCTGCTTCCACTCCTGCAATGTCCATGATCAAAAATGGCATGGGCACACCTCTGAGATGTAAAAATGTTTCTCCTTCCTCTTGGAAATCCCTAGGTCAGCTGTACATTGCCATGACACTCTCGTAAGAAAGGGAAAAATATGTTCATCTGAAAACCTCAGGTGGTGGAAAGAGGGGTTTTCATCCTAAAACATCCCACTGCTGCCTCTGGTGCTAGTAAGGGTCATCGTGGCCTTGCGCACGGCCAGCTTGCAGCCCTGACAGTGATTTCTTTTCCCAAGGTCACCTGCAGGAAAATCAGAAAGAGGAATAAGGCATCCCGACTCCAAATCTTACACTTCAATCACATGGCCAATGCTTCCTTCTTTTGCCTTTGCCAGTTTTATACTGACCTGCTTGCAATGACATTCATGCTGTACAGCACCTCTCTCCTCCCAACAAAAATGAACAGAAGTCACTGCTGGTTTAAAAAATGAAGCAAACAAACTTTTCAATAATTCTAACAATTGCTCAGAAAAGATGAAAGCACTCCAGAAACCTGGTCTCTAGAGCAGTAACTGTTCTATCTGGACTGCTCCACTTCCCCTTGCCATTTCCACCGCGAAAAACCAAACTCGTGTATCACACTTTACTCGACAGCATATCAAGGTCTACCATTCTGTACCAACCTGAGGAAAATACAGAGGGGGAGTACAATAGCTAGAACAACTATGTCTATGTATGTATCAGCCAGATCTATACTGCTGGATAAATATACCCTACAAAAATCCCTGGGAGAAGGCCAATTACAGTAACAGTGGCTTATCTGCATGATATTTGATTAACTGAAAAGGAGCTAAACAGTGATTTCTCTTTGGCAACCTGTCCTATTGCCTCCTTGAACGGTAGAGTATTGAAAAAAGAAAGCAAAAAGCCTATTTTTAGATAGATTGAGTTCTTGCCAATGCCCCGTTCCTGTGTCCCGGGCAGGTGCCACCCACCGAAGGTTTGGGGAAGAAGAGTGTCATCGTTGCCGGGAGGGCTGGCAGCCTGCGTCCCCGCAGCACCACGCACAGCACCGCGGCCACCGCACCAGGATCTCCTGGGGGGCTTCGCAGGCAAGAGGTGCAAGGCAAAAGCCAAGTTCCCTTGAAATTAATAGCAAAACTGCCGAATTCAGAGAGTTTTGTGGCAGGCACTTCCATTTCTGACTTCATTTACTGCAACAGCTAATTAAATACATTTCAACTAACATTCACGCCACTGGCACATCATGTTGCCCTGGCTGGCACCCCGGGCGAACCTGGGCACAGTGATTCATCCCAGGGACGAGACTCTTCTGGCAGCCTGGGGTGGCGGAGTCCACACTGAAGGAGCACCCACATGTCTGTGTGAGGCAGGACCAGGAGTCCACAATGGTAGAAAGATAATTCAATTCTCCTTTGGGAAGAAAAAAAAAAAATCCCTGTGGAAAACACTCAAGTAAATACAATTCACACCTGTTTTTCTGCTAGAAGTCTGGCCCCAGGGTATGTGTAATTATGCCAATTAGAAAAACTCTTATTTGGGGACATTAACCGTGCAACTTCAAAAAGTCTTCACATTAAAGACATACTTCTCTTATAAAACTGAAATAATCCTGCTTGGATGTTAACTATTTTGTAAGCATCAGACATTATACTATTTGCATCACGATGGGGATGGCAGAACTTCTCGGGAGAACCTCACATGGATATTTCAAGAGTTTCTTTTTTTCTTCCAGTTTTCTATGTGCAAAACCTAATGGCTTGTTCTTCTCTTTTCTCAGAGAGAAAAAAATGATACTGATTCCAGGCAACACTGAAATACAAGGCTCTGCCAGATGTTACATAAACGATGATGTAATGCTGAAGTATTTCATTACACATGCAGCTCTGTTCTTCAGCCCAGCAGTGATTTATTACATTTTGTCAATCCCATTTTATGTACCCACATCATTTTTACATCATTTTTCTTCATGACATTGTTACGTTCTCACAGAAGCACATAGAGATAACATCATAACAGTGCAGGCAATGAAGTTAGCATTTTACAAATAATGTTACTAATAAATAAGTATACCAGTGAGGGGGAAATGGTCTGTCTGAGAGAGTGAAAAGCAAATTTACCTTTGAATAATCTGATGGGGGAAGAGGCCATAGGTCCAGTAAGAAAACTGAGTTTGTATCCTCTCGGAGCATCTTCTGCCTTCATGCAGAACGGTGAGGAAATGCTGTTCTTGCCTCTTTTCAGTTTAATCTCACATTCTCTTTGTTTTCCTAATGTGTTCTATGTGCTGCCGGCTAGATCTCGTACACCAGCTGCTTGGTCAAACAGATTCATCAGCAAGTGTGAGAAGATCAACGTTTAAAATCTATTTTGATCCTGAAATTATCAAGCCATCGGATATATTAGCTTTTTTTTTTCCTGATCTTCCATCAAGTTTTGTTAGAAAAAGCACGCCCAGAAACATCGCTTCTTATCGGAAGAAAAAGAATTCCAGAAACTATAAGCCGAAAAGATATGAAGGTCGTGTCAAAATAATGCAGCAGGATACTTAAAAGATGCATTCCTACAGCAATATGGTTAAAGAAAACAACCCTTCTAATGAGCAGGATGCCAAAAATCCTGTTAGGTGACTGAAACAGAGAAGTCCTCTTTTCTAGCAGACAGCCATTAACCTGCATCATGCAAAATGTTGCAGGGAGAAGCTGCAGTTGGTAGTAATTTAAAGTTTCCTTCTTCAAAGGAGCACAGGGCTTTTGCTATGCCACTAGAAAATCGAAGAAATCTGCTATTTTAAATGATATGTCCCCCTTGGCATATAAAAGGCATATCCCTGTTTTATGCGGCGTCTCTGCAAGCAGTATTTGTTACTGTTAAGGTACAGGTCAGCAGAAGACTCAAGTATATGCTTAATTCTCATTAATTTCTATGGTTAAGCACATGCTTAGACATTTGGCTAAACCAAAGCTTCCTTCTCCTGTTCTTTGGGATATGCTTGGGCCCTATTCCAAAGCCCGTTAAAATTTGTCTGAGACCACCCACCAAATGCACTGCATCTGGGATTTCATTGCAGAGCACTCAGCCTACCCTAAAATGTCAGTGTTTCACAGAGATGTGCTTCTACACTTACAAATAGCTGAGTGCTTGACCAATCTGGATGTCAAAAACAAGCAGTCCAGAAAGGAAACTGCTTTCTGCTCCAGGACATCTCTGAGTAGCTGTCTGGTCCGCAGACTACTCTTACTGCCTAAAATGAGTGAAGAGATAAGCTGGGTTTATTTTGAATCCCCGCTTGGGCTTCAGACCACTCACAATTAATCCCCTAGTTGCACTGGTAGGTTGGGGCTCACCACTTACTTATCTTTGTGTTCCACAGCTGGTGAGACTCCCCTTTCCACCAAAGGTAAGCAGAGAGTAGAAGTGGAGAAATCTCAACATACCACAACTTTTTCCGTCTCTACTTAGCATAAGTTCTTGCCAAGCCGAATCTTTTTTAAAAAATTATACCATTCTGCCTTTATTGTTTATTTACTTATCTAGACCCAGCCAGCCATGGCACTGCATTAAGTCATCTCTACTGCCATTACGCAGTTCAGAACAGAAGTGTGTGAGCACGGAGGAGGGAAAGGACTTGCCCAAGGCCACGCAAAAGAACGGCAGAGCCAGAAGCAGAGCCAGATCTCCTCAGCCCCTGTCCTCTCACTGGAGCTTGCTATTACAGCGAAATGCTGACTGAGAGCAGTTTCGTCTCTTGTGGGTAACTTCAAGCAAAACATTCATGGGTAGTTTTGGAGGTTCGGCCTCTTGACTGGCTCATTTGGGGCTCACGTCTCTGGAGTTCCTCAGCGGCACGTGAGATGCTGAGCGGCCGGTGTGACGGCATGTTTCTGGCAGGGCAACACACCCTGCCTGGCTCCAGGCGTTGCTCACGGAGCCCATCAGGCTCTGAGGACATTTCCATGGTTTGGCTCAGAAGCCAGCATGGCTTTTTGGGGGGGGGAGAGGAAGGACTGGGTGTTCAGCTGTCTCACAAAGACTGAAATAACTGCCAGCACTCCAACAACACAATGCAGTCATCCTCTCAGCCTTGTCCTGTGTAAGGATACCTAGAAATGGAGAAAGAGCTTTTAAGGCACCGTGGCATACATGAGGATATAACCCCTTCATGGGTGCAGGCTGCTTTTATCTTCTCATCAGAGTAAAAAAAAAAAAAAGAAAGAAAGAAAAGTTTACTATCTAACTAGCCATGAGATTTAAACTGGGGCAAATAGGAGTTTGATTTCTTTTCAGATAAAAGAGATGTTACAAATGAGAATTTTATCTTGCATGGAGGCGTGACAAAGTATGAGACAGAATCCTTCTTGATTACAATCTTCCATCATTTTGATTTTATAATTACTGAATGGAATCAATCAGCTTTCAATTGTTACCTTGGCGAAAGATTAAAACATCATTACTTGTCATACATATTTCACACTTTAGCAAATTTTAATAAACTGAATGCATGAGAAATGGTCATATTATCTTTCACGGCACTGGGATGCTAATGACATTTCTATTGATTTTAATTCGCATTTGTTGGTCAAAATAACTCAGATTCAGGCAAGGCACGGACTCCCATAATCAACACTAACAAATGAAGACTGCTGAGCACTGGAATGGCTAAAATGGAATCATTAATCAGAAATATCATAAAATAATTGCCAATGAGCTAGGGAGTCTTATCTTCCTAATGACCATCCTTTATGGTCTATCGATCCATTTGTAAGGGGTACATGTTGGTGATCTCTCCATGAGAGTGCTAGGAAGGAGGTAAAGGACAGCACCACAAAGTAGGCGACACAAGACGAGCAGGACAAGCCGTCTGGGACACAGCTGCCCATCAGCCACGACAGCCATTTTCACTGCCCTGGCATTTCGGTGGGAAGCTGGGATGCCTCCTCAGGGATCTGGCCTTTGCTTGCTGTAGCAGAGACCTTCTCCTCATGGCGCTCATCGCCCAGGTCAGCCAGAACAAGCCCTTTGGACTTGCCAGCAGCATCCCCGCCAAACCACAGCTGGTGCCAGCACTAGCCTTTACGGCTGTGGTGGTCAATCCCACAACGCTGTGTGTATGCCAGGTCTTGTTCCTGTTGTGCTAGCCTGGTCCATGCAAGGTAGCAACACCTCTTCCACGAATAAAGTGATGGGGAGCAGGTTTGGGAGGTTTTTGGTGGGTTCTGGATACCTTTTAAATACAAATTATAGGACAGCCTCCTTCTCTCACCACATATAATGTGAGTAAAGCAATACTCCAAGTAATCCAACTAACGTAAATAATCCCATCTATTAAGACAAGCAATTACTACTCAACATTCCTGAAAGTTTTAGAAATCTAGTGCAACCGGCACTTCTTTGCTGAATCATGTTTTGTTGTTTGAACTCATATTGGTGCTTTCTCTTCTACTTCTAAGCACAGCTTAATAGCAATATGATGTAATTAGATTTTGAATTACTCAGACCTCATTACTATTATCAATGCATTACAGAACATTTACTAACATACTCTGAAATGTTATAAATAATTAAAACTTAAATACATTTGTTGAATTAATGCAGCACATTTTATGATACATTTTTTTCCCTTCTTCTCCTATGGTCCAATACTGGGATGCTATTAGCCTACAGACCTGCAAGCTTTTAAAAATCAACTCATCTCTAAGCTCTTGAGGAGCGCCATTAACACCAATAGAGCTAGACACAGCATTAAAGTGGGGCACATGCAGAAGTGCTTGCAAGACCAAGGTTTAGCTTTCCTGACTACTACTGATCTCCTTGAGCTCCCATGTCAGTCAGTGGAGTAAGCAGGTTTACCATCGCATAGGACAACCCAATAATACTGTCTCAAGCCTTTCGTGTTTTAATGCATGCACTCACAGACATACACAATTCACTGATTTACAGCAGAATTTCGCCAGTCACGGAGCACATTAGCAAAACTAACTTAGCTGAATTACAAGCTGATCTCTACAATTACCACCAGAAACCTTAATTGTCCCTCTCATCATAGTCACCAAACATAAACATGGGTGGGTGGGAGTACAATATGTCATGGTTTTAATGTGTGTAATGCAAAACAGTACACTTATTAGTGCCCTTAAACAGGGGGTGTGTGTTCTAGTGGTGCTGTGGTTTTTGTTACAGAAGTCTCCCACACAAAACTATGGATGTAGTGTTGTATCTCTTCAGTAAATATTATGATTTGAGACCCAGCTTTACCAGGCGTATAGAATGAATACCTGCTGTGGTAATCCTTAGAAACCATGCCCTGTCCTGTTACACAATATATGTGCACACATAACTGTTCAACAGTCTCTGCCCTAAAAATTGCTAACTCATATGCAATGCATCATACAGTGGCAGATAAAGTGGATTATACATATCATTCACTACAAATCATTTAACTACATAAAGCAAGTGAGATGTAGGTACTCAGAAAAGAAAATGTGGCATGTTCCTTGCTATATCGCTGCTGGAAACAAAGGGCAAAATCCCTGCATTCCCTCCGATGCAGAAATTATCAGTTACCCAGTGAATCTGTCTCCTCCAAGAACTGCACTGTAAGCACATGCAAGCCAGGGTTTGAGGCTGACTTCCATCTGTACAGTACTGAATGAAATCCAAAGATACCAGGAGGGACACAGGGGACCTCTTTAGAGTTGGGCATGGATGAGTAGATGTTTAGAGACAATGTGAAATGGAAATGTAAGAAAGAGCTGCACAAAGCTGTATCTGCTGAGAGTTTGACTCTCAGCTTTTTAAAAAATATATCGGGGTGAGTGCCTGTCACTGGGTCATGATACAGGCTTGGGTACCACATTTCAAGGCTGTTTGAGTCAAGTTTTCCTGATACTCTCCCTCTTCTATCAGACATATCTGCTAAGTTAACTAAGGCATTCCTGTAAGCAGCAGAAACATTCCAAAGGCCAATACTTATTTCAAGATCTAACTCTGCTAAAGGTAAAATACAAATATATATGGCAGGAAAATTGAACTGAGCTTGGAGCCGTAATGAAGGGAATCACAGAAGCAGCCAGTGCTCTGGGCCAGCAACACCAAAACCCAATGGACTGTAAATATTAATCTTCTCCCGCTCCAAGATGATAAGACATGCTTCCCTTGTCCCCCTGCACCTCTTCAGAATGGGAGATACGATAACCCTCAAGCGCTTTGGCAGAAGCACATACTACACTGGGGTTTTATGCTTCTTCATGCTTAAAATCACTATTCCAAGCAAAGCCACTCGTGCACTTGCCTTCAGTTTGAGGCCCCAGGCTAGCTCTCCCAAACAACTTGTTCATATCCATAAAATCAAGAAATTCCAGCCTCTGAATTTCCTTGGCAACGGGTGAGCAGCCAGCAAAACAGCCTCTGATATCAGCCCGCAGGACTTCACATCCTCACCAGGAAAACATGGTACCAGGAAAACAAAACCACACTAACTCACCAGGAAGCCAGCAGCATTTTTCTTCTGATTATAGCAGCTCAGGAACAATCAGGCACTGTCCTTCACATCCAAAGGCACAAGAAGAGACACTAAGTTTTATCCTGTTGATGATTTGTTGATTAATGGCATCCTAACAGTCGAGATCGTTTACTGCAAATCCAGCATGACTGATGCAACACGCTGTGGTAATAATCTCAAATCAGAGGGACATCAAAAATGAGCCTCGAGGACAGAATTCTCCCTTTCCTATTCCCACATAATGGCTATTTATAAAGCTACGACAAGTCTCAAAGTGTACCTTGAAACACTAAATTTAAACACAGGAGTCTGACTTGCAAAGTAAAATGAATGTAGAAGAGTTTACTCACTATATGTTTTGAGCTTCAGAGGCCTCTTACGGTATCACTGTTTAAAAAAAATCAATAAAATTATGGCAGTGACACAAAACCAATAAAGCAGATAAATTTGGAGTCAAGGACTCACTCTTACACTACATCAGTCCCTAAGAGAATAAAATGTGTTGCTAAACTAAAGCCTCATTAAGATGTCATGTATTCTTCCTGTTTTCCTTTCCATGGTCACTGGTTACCAGGGTTTTTCCCTTCTAATCAGTTCCTTTTTAATATCTTGCTCATACTGGGAGAAATATTGGCTCTAGAGCCAGCGTGAGATTTTCCACGTACTTCAGCAGGGCCAGGACCTCACGCTCTGATTTTATTGTGTCTGTGGCTTGGCATAGCCCTGCACCTCTGCCCACTACCTGCCCTTCCCAACACTCTCCACAACAAATATCCCCACAGCTCCATCGGTAGCAAGAAATGCCTACCTCTTACTGAGTACATGGCTCATACACATATATATGTATGGATATGGATGCAGGTATGGATATGCATATGTATGTACATATGTATGTATGTATGTATGTGCATCTCTGATTCCAAGGAGGGAAAGATAAAGTATATACAACTAAACTAGAGGTTTTGAGTATGTACGCGTCACACTGCCGTATTAGCTCACACAGTTATCCTGCCCAGGGATCCAGCTGCACAGCCCAGTCCACTTCAGAGCATCAGGATGCTGGAGAGATGTCATCTCCTGGTCACCAAGTTTTGTCTCCCCTCTGCTCTGAATTAGGTGGGACTTGGACCGCGGTTCCCACGGGTATGATACGCGGTCAGGGCCATGGGGACATTCCTGTCCTTCCTTCACTGAGGTTCACAGCTCTCCTGGGGCTCTCATTTTGTGTAGTCCTCCACTTGCCTGGTCACAGGCTGACACGGGTGCGTCACCACCAGCAAGATTCAGGGCTGGGGAGGGGCTGCAGGTGAATGGGACTCTCTCCCGTAACTTGTTGATTTTGCCGTTCTCTGTTATAACCATAATATGTTTTTAACATCTTTATAGATGTATATGGAAGTGTCAGTTCTGTTGTTATTATGTATTGCTAAAGAAGCTATAAATGCCTTATGACTCAAGGATCTCCAGCCAGAAGAGAAGAGCTTAAAAATGGAACAAAATTGCCATCCATAATTTAAATGGGCAGCTCTCCCATTGAAAAATGCTTTTCAATTTAAACTCTATTAACAGCGAATTAGGAGATCTCCCATCACAGTGTTATTGTTTATTTTAAAATGAAAACTAAGAACATAAAAATACTATCAGCACAAATGTTTGATATACCCAGAAATAAATTAAAACACTTTATTACATTTTTTTAACCCCCAATGTTTATCTTATAGTCTCCAGCAATTTAAATTTAATAGACAAAACTATTAAGAAGGTAGTGTAAATTGAAATTTTGGGCCAATTCCTCATTGCTCTGGAATCAATGACAGAACTGCCATTGATTTCCATATGATCAGGATTTAGACTAGAGTGTTTGTATTAAGAGTATAGAGGCTGACCCTTGACCCTTCACATGACTGATCTTCCACTGGTGTCAGGAGGAGAACAGCACAATCAATACCTGTAAAATAAAAGTTTCATACTTTCTGCCTGGATTCACTTGTAAAAAATATATCTAGATATAGATGTAATGTGTATGCATTTTAGGGATAAATGCATGCATACATTTGTGTGTAGCTGCAGATGCAGCTGTGTGTACACACGTATGTCAGCCTAAGTATCCGACTGCACCTCCAAGGTGGCAAAGAGACTGTAATGCAAATGGGAAGCTGGCTCTGGGGATTTAGTCCCTGTTAAATAGTTACATGTGCAATGTAGGGTTCAGTAAAACAGGTAACTCAATAGTCCACTCCTGCATTTTTATTTGCACGGCAACCAGAAGCCTGAGGCATAGTTTTCAAGTGTCCGAAACGACTTGATTTAGAAAAATTACAACATCACATGCCTTTTCTTCCAGGAAAGATTCTGAAAATTCCTCATTTCAGTCTGGCCAGAAATATAGTAACACCAACCTTTCTCATAACACGTGAGTTCTTCTGTGATAATGTCTAAAAACAAGAACTGTAAGGAGATACAAAAGAACAACAAAAAGGCTAGCTAGAATTTTGCAAACCTCAAGAAAAACACAAACGGTAATTGCATTCACAATTAAAATATTCCAAATCAGTGTAAGACAGCCAAGAAATCTCCTGGCTTTCCTTAGGTTGAGTATTATTTTTTTATTTTCATATGAATTGTATTGGCTTAGTCATTCCTTGATGTAGTTTTCATCAAAGCTTGCTTTTCCCATAGTTTTTAGCAAAGAATTTCCACATGTTTACAGTAAAGAAACGTGACTTCTTGCAGTCCAAGGCTGCTTGTTTTTCTAGCTCATATCCCTTGTCATACGCCCTGAGGGCTTGGTCTCCATGAACCAATGAAACCCCAAAGATCACCAATAAAACCTGATAATAACTAACAGTGTCAAAACATGTAGGAAAATGGGACAATGCCCTTCAGTGAGCTACACTTCATAAGAGCTGCCTAAAGAAGGAAACAAGTGTGTAGGCTGGGGTTGGCTCTTCCATGGCTTCAGCAGCAAAACCCGCTCCATCCCCTGGGTTCGCTCCCAGTTCTCCTCTTCCTCCGCACCAGCGCCTTCGAGCCCAGCTCACAGCACACCCCCAACACGGCAGCATGCTGTGAACCAGGTGAGCTTCTCCATATAGTTCAGCTCCTTCAGTGTCAGAATGCTCACGCACCACCAGCCAAACCCACTCCCAGGTCTGCATGTCCATTAAAGAAAGCAAAGGAGGGAGAAGTAGCACCGGGAGCCGCTGAGCTACTGGAGTCTGGTTTCCTGATGCTTTGCCTCTCAGGCTTGGGCTTTCTAAGCGAGCACAAACTCCAGGTGAAGCTTTCTTTTTGAGGAACATCCAAAATATCCCTTTCCCCTGTAGATTTTCTATAGGGTTCAATAAAGGGTGAACACAGACAGGCGCCGGCCCCTCAAAGAAGCCCTCCCCAGCACCTCTCCTCTCTATCCAGGCTGCCATTTTCATGAGAATTATTTGAAACCAATGCTTCTGCATCTTTGGCTGAAATTAGCCCATAGGCCCAGGTGAGAGGTCAAGCACACAGACACAGATGCACTCCGCATGGCTACAACAGCCCTCTTTTTGTAGGGAAAAGGGGCAAATAGGATGGGTCTTGACCATTACGGGTACTGATGCCAAACTTCCTGACAGGAACACATACAGGCAACAGCATGTTGCTCTCTGGGTGCTGGAGAGGATATCAAGCTGTAAGACACGTTAGTTATCCCAGTTAAATCCCCAGGCTTTTCCTCAGATCCTCTCATCCAATGTGGCTGCCATCAGAGCTGAAATATCTCTCTCCTGGCAGCTCAGCTGCCCGTGCTGCTCTGAGCCCTGCCACCCTCCTCGCTCCATCCCCTCTGCAGCTTCAGGTTTCTCCAGTAGTCGCATGTCCAGAGGCTATAGGGTCAACATATCTTCTCAGTGAGGGTGCATCGCTCCCCTGACATCACTACCTGCATGGGGGAATCTGCAGCAGCAACCAGGCTAAAGCCAGTTTTGCACCAACATCATCCCAGACTCATGAGACATGTCTACAGGGTAGACCAAAGGGAGGAACAGGCCTGCTTTGCCTCCCTCACAGGATGTGAGCCATGCCATCGTGCAAAGCGTATGGCCACTTTAGCCTGATGATGGGCTGAGTAATCCTTCTACATGCATGCAGCATGCACTCGTTCTGGCTAAGCCTCTCACCATAGCATACTCAGGCTGAGCTGCTTGATGTCCAACCATCTCTGAGCACAGGCAGAGCAAGGACCATCCCTCCAGCCTGCCCCATGGCTGTGTTTTAATGGCTGTAAGACTCAAGCTCTCCATGTCGTGGCACATTTCAAGTGCTTCCAACTGCTCTGGACATGAGAAAAATGGGCCTTGGTAATAGGCTGCATTAGAAGGACCGAGACATGACATTTCCCTCAGCTCATAATCCCAATAATTGTTTATCAGGAGACAGAGAACAGCTTGATCATCTCCAGTATGGACTAACTACTTAGCCCAGTGCTTTTTCCTGAATTCTGGTAATCTCCTTCTTTCACATCCCATCTGTCTTTACACTCATGACCAAATCCAGACCTGGCACAATAGGCCACTCTGTTGGTTTCAGCAGACCTGTACTTGTGGATGCCAGTGTCAGTTCTTACCCTTCATCATCCATGCTCCTGCAGGGCTACCCATCAGCTGCTGCTCTCTGAGTGCGCACAAAGCTACCGTTCAAACAGGAGCATCGGCTCCGAGTGAGCTTAGTGTTCTTGGGCTGTTCCAACAACCTTGACTAAATCTTTTCTTTGCTAAATCCACCTACTGAAAGAAAGGCCACTTCAAAGGGAGACTCTCGCCCTGCCTGACATCATGGCATGTTGAGATAATTCGGAGTAGTTATGATAAATGTTCTGACTACTGGCATCAAGAAACAAACAATGGGCTCACAGCAACATAAGATTAAACATGTTTCCACAATTATCTGGGGAATTGTCTTGCTGACCATGTCATTTCTTGCTATTTTTTACTGCCTGAAACAAACAGACAACCACAGAGGGTTCTGTGAAACACAGCTGCAGTGCTTTAGACCCCCCTCCAAAAGGCAAGGAAGCTCTCTTAGAAGAGGGTTTTCACTTGTCAGGTAAGAAAGGACATGTTTGTAGCCTCTACACTACAGGCTTCCCTTGGTCCATTTGGGAGGGAAGCTGTACTGCTTACAAAGGGCTAACTCTCGCTGATGGGAGGGTAACACTGCACATTAGCTTGCTGGAGGGAGGATACACTCAGTAAGGAAAGAACAAGCCTGGGTGGCAAAAGCCAAAAGGATTTCCAGTGAGAGGAAGCGTGGCTTGCCAAGCCAGAATGCAATGCAAGCTTTGATCCCAGCCACCAGCTGTGCCAAAGAGCCTGGTACTCTGTAGACCAGCCATGAAAACACTCAGCCTTGCCAAAGAGCAAGTGGGAGCAGATGGAGCAAGTTGGGGAGTACAAAAACATGAGCTTAGAGCTGTAGGCAGGACCAGATTATGAAAGAAAAAGAAGCAAGAAGTAGCTCATCGGAGCACCTTCATCATAATTCAACTGCTCCTTTCCTTGTGATCCTCCCCCCACTACGTTTCTTCCTTTGGTTTCCATTTCCATTGCTTCTCCAACAAGGACTTACCACTTAGGTTCCCCTCCTTCCACAGCGCCAGGACAAGCTACCTCATTTGGTCCCCAGCAACTCCACACACATCCTCCTTAAGCCAGCCACCCTCCATTGCACCCTGTCTTCAACCCACGAGATCTCACAGGGTAAATTAGCTGTGAGCAGTCATGCTGATGAGTTTCCCTGGGGGCGAAAACTAAACCCACACCCCAAGATAGCCTGGGGGAACCCACTGTCCACAGCCACACATGCCAGAAGCCAGTCAAACCGTTTCACAATTTCAGTCCAGTGCCCAGGCGTGTTCACCATTTAATTTCCTATCTAGGTTCACTGCTGCTGGATGTGTGATTTTCTACCAGACTGCTTTCCTAAGCATTGCCTACAGGTAATTTCATTGGCTTTGCATTCATCCTCTCCTAAGATACTTTACTTGTTGGGCAGCCTTAGCTACTGATGGAGCAGTAGAGGTCCTAGAGACATTCAATTCCCAGAGTTTTGTGAAAATATGCAGCCAGGTGGAGGAGAGAGACCTAGACTGGCATCCCACTAGGGAAAAGTCTTCAGTATGAGTTTGACCCAACTACCAGGCAATAGAGAATCCACATAGATCAAGACCATTCTAAACACCTCAATAGCAGGAAAAGTTTCATTCAGGCCTCATTAATGATTCAGTGGTTAGAAAGTCATTCTAGACAACCGACATATCATTAATAGCTATGGTTTTAGCAATAAAAATGTTCCTTTGTTCACAGTGCCTTTTTTTATTTCTCTTACCTCTTCTCCTCACCCTACCTGCCTACATAATGATGTTTTTTAAATTAAAAAAAAAAAAAAGTCATTTATTCAACCCTGTGTTCCAATATGGGCAAAAATGTATCCTCAGCATAAGTCCTGGTTCTCCAGGGACCAGGCCCTGTTATATCTTGTCAAAACAAGACCTGAAGAACACCAGTATGGATGTTAACAAATAACAGTATAGGAAAAAAGCATGATACATCCCAGGCCAACATAAAAGAAAACACCTGCCTGTTCAAGCAGTACCTACACATACACAGAAGAGCTCAACAATGGTCAGAAACCCTTTGCTCTGCATCCTGATAAAGTAGACTGGCTGTGCCCTAGGGGCTTGCAGAAGAGGAGATGAATGTGTAATGTGAATTCTGCCTTCAATTTATGGCTTAATTTTAAAATAACTGGAAATAAAACATGAAGAGGAATATCACCCACAGAGAGTAGTCTGAACTCTGCTTTCTATCACTTTCCTACAGCTTCCATTTATCTCTGTCAGCATGGAGAGCTTTCTGAATATGCCTGTTCTATGAGTTACACATTGGGCCAGGCTTGTTCCCAAGACTGGGCTTGCCCACCATCCACGTTGTTTCAAGCCCATACATCTGCAGTCCTCCACAGCCAGGAGCCTGAGGTCCAAGCGCTTACTCACGGGCTGTACACAGCTTAAACTAGTACAAAGCCAGATATAGAGAGGCACAGTCTACCAGAACATAGCCCAAATATAGGAGGTTTAAAGCACATTTTATTATACTAATTTTTAACACATGCCCAGGGGCTTGTTTTTTAACTATCTGGGAGGAGGCAGGAGGGTGGAGAGGCAGGTCACAGGGCTTAGACAATCTATTGCCTTGAATTCGTTATGTCTCCATCATCTCCCCTGCCTGCATTACCGGCTCTCTTCAATTTTCTACTAGTATGAGAAAACGTAGGTGGGCTGCTGTAGACCGACCATTAATGTTTTTATCTCCGTCTCATCCAGGAGGTTGAAGAGGATAATGTTTTTTATCACTAATGTTCACGTGATCGTGACTCCATAATTGCTGCCTTCGGTCATGCTGGGGAAGGGGGAAATTAGAGGCAAAATCCTGTTGAAAGAGGTTTGTGTGGTTCAGCTTCTCAGCAGCATGTGTTCCTTGTTACTCAGGACTGTCACAGGGGAGGGAAGACAATACAATGTAAGAGCTAACTGAAGCTGCTGTTTTCGGATGGAAAGTTAGCATCACACATTTGTCTCTACTCACACTAGCCATGCTTCATGAGTTTCCTAAAGTAGAATTCACTCCGTCAGCAAAACAGAACATGTGTTAATTTACATCCTTAGGAAGGAAAGCAGTAAATCATTTCTAATGGTTCAGGTGCTCTACTCATAGCACCTAATTAATTCTGACTGGAAAGTTACAAAAAATTATCTGAGACATTTTCAAGTATTTATTTCAGCTTTATTATTAAATAAGTCATAATGAATGAGGAATTGACCTTGTGGTTAAACCACTGGCCTAGGACTGAAGTTCAGTCCCTGACTCGGCTCCCTACGAAACCACATCATTTCACTGGCCCTTGCCGTATGTTCCCTCCACTAAACTTTTCATCAAACCACACACACGACCTTGGGAGATGCTCAGCTCTCTGCGTGCACTGCTGACATCAAAGGGCCAACCCCTGAAAGGGGGGGACACGGAAGGGAGGACCCATCTCTGGGGTTTCTTGTTTTTCTCGAGGAAAACCCAGCTCAGACTACAGACTAGGTCTCAGCGGGGCCACGCACCTGAGCACAGAGCTAGGCGGGGGACGCTGACTGCCCTCCAGACCAGAGGTGCCGGAGCCGGCCACAGCCCCACCACCAGCCCCATCTGTACCGAGTACGCCAGAGCCAGAACCATGCTGGGAAGACGGCGTCAGGCCTGCAACAAGCATCACTGCTCGGTGCCACCAGCTCGCAGCGGGGAGTGGGGGGAAAACCGTTGCCAGGAACCCACGTTAACGAGTCCGAGTAACAAAAGCTGCTTATATCTAAACAAAAGTTTTCTGATAATGCAAAAGTAAACTGACAGGAAGCAACACACATGCTAGAATGCAGACTAACAGACACTTTAGGATTTGTTTTATGTAAATTTGAACAGGCACCATCCTCTGTGACCGGTTCGATAAGGAACACAGCTCTCATTCCAGCACAGCAACCCTGTGTATGTTTTCTCAACTTTTATTTTCTGCTACATTGACCTCAGCTACAAATTTCCCAGCAAAAACACAATAGATGGTTTATGTCACATTACAGGAAATCACAAAAGCCTCTATAGTGACCCTGATTTTCAGGCACTTTGCTGATTTTCTATCAGTCCTTTTTTCCCTTCTCACGCCTGCTACATAGTTAATATTGGAGCTTTATAACAGGAAAATGTCAGTTTTAAGTCACAATGAGGCTTTCTTGCTATGTCATTTATTTTCTCTAAATTACTACAACAGAGGCTTTTTTTTTTTGCTTCCTCTTCTATGACTGTAATTTCACTAGTTTACATAGTGATGTACACAGATACACAACAGCAGCACAAGAAGAGATGGAGATTCACAGAAATCCAGTTCTCAACATTATTTCAGAGAGAGCTGCCCTCCTTTCCTCGCTTCCTCAGACACCAACCCTGAAATTTTCTGCAAATTGCTGTGGGTCAGTTTAGTATCGCGACTGAAGTGAAATCCATGGACCACTGTTGTCTGCACACTTCCCAGTAATGCTGCTCTCTGATCAGTTGTTCTTTGCTTGGTGAAAAATTAAAGAGCATGTCTTGCATTAGAATCAGAAGGAAGAAACACAGAAGTCTTAGCAAAGTCACTGTCCTCTCATGCTTAATCAGAAAGAAAAAAACTTTTCTGCCATTCCAATTATTTAGTTAATCCCAGTGAGCTTTTCCTGGAACAGATATCTGTGTCGCCATTACTCAATAAATATGAAGCTATTAAGATATTTTCTAAACAAAACTCTTAATGAAAGCACAACTTGGAATAAATGCCCATCGGCAGCACAGCTCTGCCAGAGCTCCCCCACCAGGACATTTGCCACCGTCCTGAGTGTGTTTCCCCACAGGCTTCTCCTGTAAATCATGAAGTCTCTAGGTTTGGGTCTATTCTTCCTGAGACTTTAGTTTCTGTCTCCTTCAGCTGTGCCTGCAGACTCCAACTTTGCTCTCATTAATAGTTGTTTATTTTCACTATTCCCTTGAACAATCCTAATCAGTTTCACCAGGTGTTTTTTCTTCTGCAATTTTGTTTTTCAGTTACCTGCCCCCGTCTTTACAGCAGGGCAGTAGCCATCTATGTGTGCAGTAGTGCTCCACTTGAATATATCAACATCCACTTTTAACAGCGCTCACATAGACCCTGGCAGGGTCTAGTAATGCCTATTTTCACAACCAGGGGAGACACAATATATTTTCACATATAATAGAGTTCACATGCTGACACCAAGACACCTGTTGGCCAAACCAAATACCACTGCACTAGGCTGACAAGCCAGGGGTGGATTTCCAGTATGTCAAGACCACAAGCAGATCCACACTCACATAAGCTCATGTCCAAGGTATGCTTCTGTATGTACAGGTGAGACAGGACCGCCAATGTGGCAGGATACATGTCCTCCTGGAGGGCTCCTTTGAGCCAGCGCTCCTGCCAGAGTGACCAGCCTGGGCAGGGGTGCCCTGCCACCACTGTAGCCCAGGACACCCAGCACCACCAGAAACCAAGAGGATGCCACCAGGCATGTGTTCAGGAGGTGCTCGGTGGGGAACTGGAAGCCAGCGCCTGGGGCAACACAAGGCTTCTGCGTGCTGTCACCACACCAGGAGAGCCACTGATGGGCGGCAGCCTGTCCCAGCATACCACATATTCCCACCCTTAAAAAGTGTTGAGGATCCATGCATGCATCTCCTGGTCTTTGCAATGCTGTCATTTAACTCACACCTCTATTTTTTGTGTTTCTCCCAATTTAGGTCCCAGAAAGCTCTCCTGTGCACCTCTCTAGCTTTTTTATCTTTCCCTCTCTGCATGGCTCTGACCCAGCGTGTGGATTCTCACCCTGTGCCTGCTTCCACAGCGCTTGGTCTCCCTACTCGGCTCCCCAGCCACCCACCCAGCCCTGCCTCTGGTTTGCATCCTCTCCCTTCTGCTGTTTGCCAACATCTCCATCTCCCGGACACAGTGCACATAGCATATAACTAAACTTTTTTTTTTTTTTTCCTGCCTACAAACATTATCGACATCTCCTGGCTGATCCATGGGCTTCAGAGAACTTAAGGTTGCAAATTAAACTTTTAGGGCCTCTTCACAAAGCAGCTGAAATAGCACAGCAGGCATGTCTCTTAATAGGCTTATGCTTGCCATGCAGAGGTCCCCACCAGCACTGGGAAAATCTGTAAATCTGCAAATAATAAAAAAAACCCCTTCACTTTCTGACCAGTGAAATTCTGAAATTTTCATTTGCCAGCAACCATACTCGTCTGTGCTCCCATCCCTCCATCTCTTCCCAGTTCAAGTCTACCTAAGCTCGTTACCTCAAAGAAATCCATCATGCAGCTGGCCATTGCCAAGACTCATTCAACACATGATGCTAGCAGAAGCAGACTTGAAATAGGCAAGGCCAGTATTTACAGTCCCCCTTCTCACCTCTTCAGTCTCTCCTGACACTTGAGCTGTATCCCTTCCTTGCACCTCCACTCCACCTCCCTTCACATCAGTTGATTTCTGATTTCTTTGTCCTGCCTCAGTGCTGAACTAAGGACCAAAATCATGTGCTGGGATGTCCCAAAACCATGGAATTTGATAAATGGCTGGAAGAATGCTGCTAGCTCACAATATGGACATTTCTGACCTTCTACCTCAATTTTCCCATTAGTTTCAACTGGACATTTTAGTCCTCTGTGATCTTCTGTAGCATCTCTGTAAACTGTGACACACTTTGTGTGTCAACCAGGATGTTGTTCTACTTTACCTGTGAGTGAAGCGACCCCTGTGCAGAGACCCGACTGGTACACTGGAGGCGGGCTGAAACCAGCTGGGTGTCTAGCATTTCACTGATTAATACTTGTCCTGGTTTTAGCTGAGAGGGTTGATTTTCTTCATAGTAGCTAGTGTGGGGATATGTTCTGGATTTGTGCTGGAGACAGTGTTGATAATATAGAGATGTTTTTGTTCTATGGACTTATTGTTGAGCAGTGTTTACACAGGGCCAAGGCCTTTTCTGCTTCACGTGCTGCCCTGCCAGCGGGATGGCTGGGGGTGCACAAGAAGTTGGGAGGAGACACAGACAGGACAGGTGACCCAAACTGACCAAAGGGATATTCCATACCATATGACATCATGCTCAGTTTATAAGGACCTTGGGGGAAGAGAAGCGGGGGGCAGCGGCGTTTGGAGTGATGGTGTTTGTCTTCCCAAGTAACCGTTACACATGACAGAGCCCTGCTTTCCTGGAGATGGCTGAACACCTGCCTGCCCATGGGCAGTGGTGAATGAATTCCTTGCTTTGCTTGTGCGCGCGGTTTTTGCTTTACTTATTAAAATGTCTTTATCTCAACCCATGAGTTTTCTCACTTTAACTTTTCCAATTCTCTCCCCCATCCCGATGCAGGGGGAGCGAGTGAGCGGCTGCGTGGTGCTCAGCTGCCAGCTGGGGTACAACCACGACAATACTAAAACTCACCCCTGTGAAGGACTTCCCAGCTTCATGACTGTTACCAGAAAATCCTGAGCAACCTAGTGCATACATGATGAAACAGCCATATAATAGCTTGGCAAGCAAGATCAGGCTTGAGTAGAAGCATGGTCCTGTTGACGTCTTGTCCAAAAAGTGGGGGCATGAAGGGACGGAGGCTGACTGTCAACACTGGCACAGGTGGGAGCACCAAGAACTGATTATTCAAGGCAATGAAAGCACTCAGGCAACTCACAAGGCACATGTGCCAAGGTTTCTGCTTCATCCACCAAATCAGCAGGCTGCTGGGGGTGGACTCCGTTTCAGTTGATAGGTCTTAAACAAAACATCTGATCCCAGCAATCTGCTTAATTAGAAATGCATCTAGGAAGCTAGGACCACACCAGCCTCCTGAAGTGCAAGGGAAAAAAAAAAGAAGAGATACTCAGTGAAGGATGAGCAGCAATGGTCCCGACAAAAATTGAAAGACTGAATGTATTTTTGGTGAAAGTGCTTACAGGCTTGAAGCAGTCAGCAGGGAAATCCGCTCCTGCTGTTTGATCCTGGCAGTGGTGAGGACAATAAGGCTTTGCACATAATAATACAAAATAGATAGTCTTGCATTAAAAAAAATGCAGCTCCACCTCTCTTTCTAATGGAAACAAGTTGCAAGACTTTATATACATTTGTCAGGCATGATTTGCCCTTAGTGAAGCCATGTTGGTGATAGCTATCACTGAGGGCAAATCATGCCCGACAAATTTGGTGGCCTTCTATGATGGGGTTACAGTGTTGGTGGATAAGGGAAGAGCGACTGACATCATCTACCTGGACTTCTGCAAAGCATTTGACACTGCCCTGCATGACATCCTTGTCCCTAAACTGGAGAGACATGGATTTGATGGATGGACCACTCAGTGGATAAGGAATTGGCTGGATGGTCACACTCAAAGAGTTGTGGTCAATGGCTCAATGTCCAAGTGGAGATCAGTGACGAGTGGTGTTCCTCAGAGGTCGGTATTGGGACCGGCACTGTTTAACATCTTTGTCGGCGACAGGGACAGTGGGATCGAGTGCACCCTCAGCAAGTTTGCTGACGACACCAAGCTGTGTGGTGCGGTTGACGAGCTGGAGAGAAGGGATGCCATCCAGAGGGATCTTGACAAACTTGAGAGGTGGGCCTGTGTGAACCTCGTGAGGTTCAACAAGGCCAAGTGCAAGGTCCTGCACATAGATCGGGGCAATCCCAAGCACAACTACAGGCTGGGTAGAGAATGGATTCAGAGCAGCCCTGCAGAGAAGGACTTGGGGGTACTGGTGGATGAGAAGCTCAACAGGAGCTGGCAATATGCACTTGCAGCCCAGAAAGCCAACTGTGTCCTAGGCTGCATCAAAAGCAGTGTGACCAGCAGGTTGAGGGAGGTGATGCTGCCCCTCTACTCTGCTCTTGTGAGACTCCACCTGGAGTACTGCGTCCAGCTCTGGGGGCCCCAACATAAGAAAGACATGGAGCTGTTGGAGCGAGTCCAGAGGAGGGCCACAAAGATGATCAGAAGGCTGGAGCACCTCTCCTCTGAGGACAGGCTGAGAGAGTTGGGGTTGTTCAGCCTGGAGAAAAGGCGGCTCCGGGGAGATCTAATTGTGGCTTTCCAGTACCTGAAGGGGCCTACAGGAAAGCTGGGGAGGGACTGTTTATCAGGGAGTGTAGTGACAGGACAAGGGGTAATGGCCTTAAGCTGAAGGAGGGTAGATTTAGATTAGATATCAAGAAGAAATTCTTCCCTGTGAGGGCGGTGAGGCACTGGAAGAGGTTGCCCAGAGAAGCTGTGGATGCCCCATCCCTGGAAGTGTTTAAGACCAGGTTGGATGGGGCTTTGGGCAATGTGGTCCAGTGGAGGGTGTCCCTGCCCATGGCAGGGGGTTGGAACTGGATGATCTCTAACATCCCTTCCAACCCAAACCACTCTATGATTTTTAAGATTCTAGGTACTGACCAACTTCTACAGATGGAAACGGTGACATAACACAGTGCAGCCAATTCCTGATACCTATTCCATCCAACTCCTGCCAGCAAAGTGTCCTTCAAAAATGGGTTACTGGCATCTATCATTTCATTAGTGAGAATGGCTGCAGCATACTTCCAGTTGATACTGGAATGGTGTGATGGTGTGATACAGCTCCATTTTCAGCACACCAGGAACTCCAAACCCGCTGAGCCCTGGCAGGGCCTTCTCTGCGGCACCGCCTATGAACCCACTGTGAGGCAAGCTGCACGTTATCGTCTACGAGTTTAAGGACAAACACTTCCTTTAAAGCACCATAAAAGCAAAGTAGAAAACCCGAGTATCGGTTGGGAAAGCAAGTCACAAAAAACGTGTGGCAAATCCCTCTGTAGTATACATGCAGTGTATTATATCATTTTTAAAGCTCAGACTCACTCGTGGTCTGTTCGCCAGTGCCGAGGCAATTCTCGGCTTCCCTGCCCAGTGCAGGGCTGCTAGGTACGCAGCGGCACGTACGAACCACCGCAGCTCACTAAATGGGGGGAAAACGGTTCTCTATGTAACAACACAGTGCAAAATGATAAAGTTTCTATTCGCACCGGACACCCAAGACAGGAACAAGGTAGGACCCACAGCCGACAAGCGCCGCCCGCCACCAACGACCGAACAACAGCGGCCGGGGGACCGCAGCCCGCAAATGGCCGACAGCTCCGCCTGCGCAGCGGAAACCCGCCCCGGCCGGAGGCGGCCCCGCGCTAACCCCGCCCTGAGGCAGGGGAGTGACCCCGCCCCTTCCCGCGGACGTGCCCGGCCCCGCCCCCTGCCCGCTCCGCTGGGGCGCCTGCGCACTGCGCCTGGCGCATGCGCGGGCCGGTGGGTGCCCTACCGTCCCGCCCCGTCCGGTCCTGTCTCCCTCCCGCAGCGGCGGCCGGCCGGCCGCGGAGATGAGGTGCCCCCGCTGCGGGAGAGGTGGGCCGTGCCGCGCCTGAAGCGCTCGTACCCCTTCCCTCGCCCCGGCATGGAGGAGAAGTACAGCGGGCAGGCGTTGGCCGGCGGCGGCGTGCTGGGGCCCGTGGACGTGCCCAGCGCCCGGTAACGGCGGCGGCGGGGGGTAGAGCGGCCGCTCCGCTGGGTGACGGCGGCCTCGAGTGAGCCCTGCGGAGGGGGATTGCCCGTCGCCGTCCCTCGCTCTGGAGAGCAGCGGGCATCGCCCTTCAGCCTTCCGGGGATGACGGGAGCCGGCGGCCTCCTCCGAATGAGGCGCAGGGCCGCCGGGGAGGGACTGGCGGCGGAGCCTGGGCCCGGGCGGCGGCGGCGTGTGCGTGGTCAGAGATGCAAACTGGTCTCTCTCCTTTTGCAGGCTGACCCGGTACATTGTGCTGCTGTGCTTCACCAAGTTTTTGAAAGCCGTGGGGCTGTTTGAATCTTATGACCTTCTAAAAGCAGTCCACCTCGTGCAGTTTATCTTTATAGTGCAGCTGGGGTGAGTGTGCAGGGGGTGAAGCGTTGTCTGCCGCTATTAGAGCATGCTTTGTCTATTATATTCTTTGTCAGTGTCAAGCTTATATCCTGCATTATGTTATAGATTAATTAAGGAGGAGAAGGCATAGCAGTGGATCCAGAAAATACTCTGTTCGTAGCAGTGTTTTTCCTTCCTATCTCTGATCACTATAATTTCAGAATCATAGAATATTTCAAGACAAAAGGGACCCATAAGGATCATCAAGTCCAACGCCCTGCTTCTCACAGGACTACCTAAAACTAAACCATACGACTAAGAGCGTTGTCCAGTTGCTCCTTGAACTCCGACAGGCTTGGTGCTGTGACCACTTCCCTGGGGAGTCTGTTCCAGTGATCAGCCACCTTCTCAGTGAAGAACCTTTTCTGATGTCCAATCTGAACTTCCCCTGACACAGCTTCATTCCATCTCCTCATGTCCTATTGTTGGTCACCAGAGAGAGGAGATCAGCACCTCTTCCTCTGCTGCCCCCCTTGAGGAATTTGTAGGCTGAGATGAGGTCACCCCTCAGCCTTTTCTCCAAGCTGAGCAAACAAAGTGACCTCAGCCGCTTATCCTAAGTCTTGCCCTCGAGACCTTTCACCAGCTTGGTTGCCCTCCTCTGGACACACTAATAGTTTGATGTCCTTCTTATATTGGGACAATCATCTCCCTTGTCTGGCTGGCTACACTGTGCTTGATGCACCCCAGGACATAGTTGGGCCTTATGGCTGCCAGAGCACACTGTTGACTTATATTGAACTTGCCATCAACACAAACCCCCAGATCTCTCTGTGGGGCTGCTCTTCGGCCTCTCATACCCCAATTTCTACATATTATCCCACCCCAGGTGGAGAATCCGGCACTTGCTCTTGTTAAATTTCATACAGTTGGCGATTGCTCAGCTCTGTAGTCTATCCAGATCTCTCTCTAAGGCCTCTCTAGCCCCAAGAAACTTCAATGATTTAGCTACTTCAAAACTGATCATACTATGACAGCACTGATCATAGGAAACTCGGGCATGTGCAAATTTTCTTAAGAAGGGTGTGGAAGACGAGCTTTCTTCCTTATTATTTGTATTACTGTAGTTCTTGTGAGCTTCAACTGCTGTTTTTCCCTGATTGAAAGCTGAAGTTTAGAAACTAATAGCAGATATACAGAAACAACCTTTGCAGACACATCCTGCTTCATGTTTGCCTGATACGATGTGGAAGAGCGTTTCTGTAATCAACTTGGCAGAGTTGGAACATTTGGAACTTCATGTTTTCCTTTTATTTCAAATTTGTTTATATTTCTGAGCTTCTCGCTTACATGATCCCAAGCACCATAAGTCTTTTTCCCCATCACTTACTCTTGATTCCGGTTGAGGAAGATGCATGCTGTTTCTTAACTTTTCTAATAAAACACTGTATTCGGCATTCCACGTGTGAATAAGCCTTTGGGTGTATGTAACTTGTTAATAAAAAAAGTTAGCATTGTTTCTGCTCAAAACTTCTGAGATCAGTTATTTTCATTTTTGTAAATCACAGGTACACTTCTCATAAGCCATTCTCTCAAGAACTTGCATTTAAAGTTGACCAGAACTGAAGTTCACTTGCCATCACTTTTGTACTGGTATCTGACACGTGTAATGCAGCAGGGAAATTAAAACCAGTGAGTGTGGTCAGTGTGGCCTTTTAGTGAAAAATGTAGAGGAAGCCATTTTGTACACTGAGCCTGATATGAGACACCTAGTTATTCAGAGCTGGTTTGAATAAAAAGCTGACTGCTAATACACTAATAGAGAAAACTTTCTCCTTTTAACAGGTCTGCATTTTTTATGGTTTTGTTTCAAAAACCATTTTCTTCTGGAAAAGTGGTAACCAAGCGTCAGGTGAGTTGACATATGTAATAGTGATTCACATCTTTGTAGATATTCTTGACAACATACTTTTGCCAAAATGAAAGTAGAACAAAGGTTACTCCACTTGGAAGATATGATAGCAACTTCCAGAATTGTATAACTAACTTTGTGTCTAGTGTACTGTAAAAAACAATTGCCATTTTTAGCTTTTGTCAGCTCCTTTTGAGAGTATCGAGAAAACATTGGTCCCTGGCTCCGTATAAGCATATATTTTAAGGACTGGATTTTCAAAAAGAGCTCAGTCTACTTAGCTGACTTCGACAGTTTAGAAAGGCAATTTCTGGACTGCCATGGACTGCCAGAATGTCAAAGTGCTCCAGTCATGTCCCCCACAACAAAAGAGTGTTTTCTGCATGGTGCATTGTGATGAGGGGCTTGTCTAACTGCTCTTCAGACCTGTGTGTGAGTTCCCGAGAAGTTAGAGTAGGGCAAGGCTGGTACCTGCATTTTTGTGAGAAATTTTCTTCACCTGCTCCATGTTCATCTTGATTTTATGTAATGGTGTGTGCAAAAACTTGATCTATGCACAGTGTTATCTGTGTATGTGGTAAGTTGAGAGAGTCTGAAGGATAGCCTTAGAAGTATTCCGCATGTCAACTGCTTTCACGATTAGACACATATGGCAGAATTTTGAAGTGTGAACAGGAATTCATTGTATCTTTGATTTGCGTTCAGAAAAATCTGTGCATGATTTCATTATTGCTAAAAATTTAAAAAGTCTGGATTTTGAAGATGGGATGTTTGTCATAGGTACTTTGTCTTGTTTAATGTATTTCCAAAATGAATTTTCTTCAAAAACTTGCATTTAAAGTTGATAATGTATTCAATAGCTGAATTATAACCTGCTTCCTGTAGAAAGAATTTAACACACGCATAAATATCTGTAGACTTAAGGTCTTAGTCTCTTTATCTACTTCTGTATATGTTTATCAGATATATACAATAGATTACAAAATAAACAGCATCTTTGACAGGTAAATGGACTTGATTTTTTTCTGCCTTTTTTCAGCCTTTTTGTTAGAGATCTCAGATTATACTATAGAATACTGTGGTAGAAAAGAAGTAAGTAATACTGGTTTATAATATGTCTAAACAAACCTTAGTTGCCTGGCAAAGTAGATAGGAAGGTAATCATACTCTCAATTTTCTAGGGCATATGTTTTCCCCTCTATTTCTACAGCTACTGTGCTAAAAGAATGCTAATAATGGAGTGTTTAGTTTGAAACTGGAGAAAATGATAATGAAATACCTTTCTTTTGCAGTGGATCAAAATTTTTAAACATGCTGTTGTGGGATGTATCATTTCACTCTTGTGGTTTTTTGGCCTCACTCTTTGTGGACCACTGAGGTAAATATATATTTACTGTAAATAGTGTTTTCTTTTTTTAAGCTTATTTTTGTAATCTTTCCCTGTCTTGCTCCTTTGTTTTTTTGTTTTCTGTCCATCAGCCTATAATGCCAACCTCTTGCTTTATTTTTTGAAATTTTAAATGAATCTTTATGCTTTTTCCTATGACCTCTGCTGTGCTTGGGAAAAACTACATATAATTTTCTGTAGAACTTGTAATTTTCTTCATTCACTCTTTGACAAGATGCCAGTGAAATTCTTGATAATGCTTAAACTATTGATGTGAGTGATACAACAAGATCACCGACTGTTGTGCTAACTCTGGTTTTCATCACTTCTATAGTCTTATTAACGTAACCCCAATTGTTTATTTAACTGTTTGAAGTCCATGGCTTGACAGCTAGTGATAGCAGCTTGTATTCCTGTGCCAGGTGACTAGAATGAATTTCTGCAGTTGTTGTAGGGCACTGCTTCATCTGGTCATATGTCTGTGCTGTGTTGGAATTAGGTAGCATTAGTGCACATACTCAAAATTGCTTGTGCCGTTTGTTAGCAGTACTGAATAACTATAAAAGAGTAACATTAGACTTCTGAAAAGAAAGGTTAATGTATTAGAAAGCATCTTTCATTAGAGAGAGGAATGTAAAACCTTAAATGATACATTTTATGAAGTTGAAGTTTTGTTCTCTACACAGGAAAAGGCATACCTGAGAATAATAGGATTTCTTTCAGAAATACTGTAGTGCCTTTCTGGATGCTAGCTGTCTTCCCAAACAGAACCAGTATCATGGGCCCTAGCAGCTTGAATTGTTGTGCAGAGAATGGTAGAAGCATTTGGTAATCTTGACAGCATTTATTACTTTGTGTTCTGCTCTGGAAAGCTGTCAATATAGCTAGTGAGTCAGCTTTTGCTATCTGAAGGAAACAGTGTGCAAGTTAGAATTTCGTATCTTCAGCGATTAAGAGTTTCTGAGATTGCATAAACTACTAGACCATCAACACCGCAATAAACAGGATGCAATACAACAGAACAGGACCTCTTTTTTTCTGGGAGCCAGACACTTTGGTTTAGAGGAGGTATTGTAATGGGAATAATAATTCCATCTTGAGAAAGTCAGTATCTTCTTGTATTACTATAAGAAAGTACAGTTTAAAGTAATCTATAAATGGTTGATTTTAATCTGTTCCTTGAGTTAGGAAGTTCTTTGTTTTGTGATATGTCTAGCTGTCTGCAGCTAGATCTATTGTTGGTGAAGGCAAATAGATTTGCATTTACCCTTTTGAGTTGTTTAAACTTGCTGTTGAAATCACAGGATAAATCTTTGACTGCTGTGTCATTGAATTTTAGCTGACGTAATATGTATCAAACTTGTGAGATAAACTCCTTGTAAGCAGACATAATTGTTTATTTCACTTTTTTATAGGACATTGTTGCTGTTTGAGCACAGCGATGTGGTTGTGGTATCACTCCTTAGTGTCTTGTTCACAAACTCAGGTGGAGGACCAGCAAAGGTATTTAAAAATTTATTTTATTTTACCATATGTAAAAAAATACTGAATGCTATAAATTCAACTACTTGTTTACCCAGAACAAACAGTGTTCTGGATCTATGTTAATAGAAACTGCACTTTTTTTTTTTCTCTCCACTTAATTAGTGGTGAAAAGATGTACTACTCAAAAAATGTTATGTAACGAGAGAAACAGTAGGTGAAACCATCAGCGATCCGTAGCAGATATCTGAGAAGTTTTTCTGTGTGTAGACGGAAAGGAACCTTGAGAATTTTTGCACCTCAGCATTCTTTGTAATGGGATTGTGGGTTCAAACTGACAAAAGGACATACATGTGTGTAGTGGTCCTGGCCTTGAAGCACAGAAGTCCAGCAGTACAGTCCAGATCCTTGCCTAGCCTCGTCAGTGTCTGTAGCTTTTCACATACTTGATTTTTTTCTGCCACAAAGTTCTCTTAAGTACTTTAATGTCTGTGTGAGCCTTTATGTGCTGAATACTTGGGCCCAGTCTTTCACTTAATCAGAGATCCATACTTGGAACATCCTTTGTCTGAGTCTCATTGCACAAAATTTTCCAAGGTGTTCTCAAACTGTGCTTAATCAGCCCTAAATGGAATGGGCTTATCCAAAAACATAGCAGTCTTAGCCACTTACCCTCAACCAGTGATAGCTGGAGGAACATAACTTAGGGTGTTGTATACCTGAGGCTAGAGTACTTGCTGTATAAGAAAGTCTGGCTTTGGTGCCACCCTGGGCTGCAAGTTTTGAAATCTCTTGTCTCATAACTGCTGCCGGAGTCTCCTAGTCACTTTTAGGCTGACCTTAGAGTGAATATCAGTCATCTACTCTGACACTCTGTCCCATCCCCTTCAAATTGAGATTCTTAGGGCATCCAGCATGAAGGTCCTCACCTAGAAGACAAATTGTTTTTCTTCAGCCGTCCACGCAAAGGCTAAATGTAGAGCTTCAGAGAGATTCTTTGTCAGTCTGTATCTTGGTGGGCCAAGCTTGGCAGTTACGCTGCATGTCTAAGGCAGCAGCAGCAAGGGAGTGATAACCCTGTCCTCTCAATGTTTCAGCTTTATGAAGTGAATTGTGGCAAAGAGAAGTCAGCTGACTTTCTGAAACAAGAATGTGATGGCTGTATTGGGGTTAAGAAAATGAATCATAATGGTATTTTTTAGCTGTAGTGTTTTGCCAAGATGATGAATACCAAAATTGCAGTGGTTTAAGTCAGGGTGGTGAAAGCTCTGGGAGCTGGGATTTCAATTACCTCTGTCCCTTTGTCATGAAAACACTGCAGAGCTCTGCTTTCTCAGAGCCTTTGCACAGTGCTCTAGCCTTTACCTCCCATAAGACAAAATACTATGATTTGTCCGCTAGGTATTGTTTATAGTTCCTTGATGCTACAAAATATTAAATCATCAGGCTTAAGGAGTTCTGCATTCTGGCAGGCAGAAACACACCATGAAGAAGGAAGCAGTCATCCTTGATGTTCATAAGATACAGGCTTCTGGCTTGTTACAGTGGTGATTTGCCCTGAGTTACCTGGTAAATCTGAAAAATTGAATATATATTCAATTACATTGTCAAGGTCACTTTTTTAAAAAAAGGGGTTTGCCTCATGTTTTTCTTACTGAATTAAAATATGCTTACATTGATCAGGATGAGGGGAAGGGAGGGACTGATTTCCTGGATTTTTTTAACAGTAATCTGTTATAGAATATTATAAAAATATTTGGATTTTTTTTGTTCTATTTTTTTACAGACAAGAGGTGCTGCATTTTTCATCATAGCTGTCATCTGCTTACTACTTTTTGATAATGATGACCTCATGGCTAAAATAGCAGAACACCGTATCCTTTCTTGCTATGTGTAAGAGCAAGTGCCCGTTATTACTGGAGCAGAGAGAATGTGAAGTTGAATTAAATATGCTTGCATTTTTTAATAGGAATCTTACCTTTCAAGAATATTACAGCATGAGATTTTACTTCTACATCTAAATACTCATATTTACAGCCAAATGTTGCGTACTTTGTTGATAAAACACAGCAATAGATTTTAAGTTGTAGTTAAAGGCTCCCTGCCCGTTTGCATATATTAGACTACTTAGGATTGCTACAAGCTTTTTTGATCAGCTCTTTTTTTTTTTTTTTTTTTTTTTTTTTTTTTTTAGAAATTCCAGACATAATGGCTGTAGCCTAAGTGTGTGCAGTAGATGGTTGACAGCCTGTCTGGCAGTCTGGTATACGCAGAAAGATTGTTTTGTGCTTTTGCAAATGTGGTAATCTCAGTTCATCTGCTAAACTGAAAAGCAATGTGAAATAGCCTGCAGTAGCTCCAACAACAGTGGACTATAAACTGCAAATGGAAGCTAACTAACTTGCTTTCAAAGCCACTGAGTTAATTGGAAGCAATTCTGAAGTAAGTTTTCAAGAGGTCTTCTCATCATAGTGTACTGACAAAAAGTGGTACATCTAAGTACAGGCAGTAAAAACAAACAAGGTGAAAATAAATTTTCTCCAAAAAGGATGACAACATGGATTTACAGATGCAGATGGTATATTCAGGAATAGTATTGATTAATCCACTGAGTTTTCAATGAGTAAATTAATTGTTAAAGTGCCCTCTAGTAGTTTTCCCAAAAGCTATTATTATTTTAATCTTTGCTGGATTGTTCTTGTCAATTACTCTTTGTTTTCTAAAGTTTAAATATCTAGAAACTGGAAAGATATAGATGATAATTACACACCTCACTGGTTTAGTGCGTTTAGTGAAAATCAATCTATTTTTTTATGCTGTTGACTATATTTTTTGAAGTCTGGTTGCCAAAATTACCATAAATCCTGTATCACGACTACTGTGCAGTATTTAACAGTGACTACATTCTCATGTTTTAATAAACTATTTTATTTTATTTTATTTTTTCAAATATTTTAACTATTTATTTTCTGTGGAAATATTTTCATCTTTCCTAAATGTTAAGGATGTGAACTTCGCTTACTTCTGCTTCCTGTGGTCTTCTGCTACATCTACCTGTTCTTTGTTGGTTTGGTTTTTTTAAACTATCAAATGAAACTCTTCCTTAATTTTTTTTTTTGACTTAGCTGAGGGGCATCATGACAGTGCTCTTACCCATGTTCTGTATACAATCATTGCTTTCCTGGGTGTTGCAGATCACAAGGTAAAGAACTTGTGTTTTAGTTGGTTAATATTTAAGTTTTTTAGGTAAGAATTTCACCAGCTCAGAGCTAATTCAAGCCTAAATCAAAACCAAAAAGTTCAACATCCCCACCTGTCCTGGTTTCAGCTTTCATAGAGAGTTAATTTCAACCTGTGTAGCTGACAAGGACTTTGCTGTAATGCATAACCTAAAAAATCTCATTAAAATTATCATAAAGTACTCCATGCCATCAGTGTTCTGGGTGTTCATAATGCTTTGCCTGTGGTATGTTTCTCGGTCACTTTTGGGTCTGTGTTTTGTTGCTGCTTCTTTATCTTTCCACAGTCTTTCTTTTATATTAGACACTCGTATTCGAAGACACAGATTCTGATGCTTCTCAGTAGTATAGTCCCATTATAATTGATGGCAGGAAAAACTGAGTATCAAATTCATACTGTATGGGATTTACCTGGCTGATTGAGTTGTTCTGTTAGCTTAGTCTTGTTGCTAAAGCGGCTGCACTGAGGACTAAAACAGGAAAAAAAATAAATAAATGGAGCATCTGAGAAAGTATTAATATAAAAATAAATCAAATGTTAGAGAGGCTGGTTAACTGTGTACAAAGCAGTTGTGATCTAAGGAAGATGAGGTGCTGTGTGCCCATCTTGTGATTCACTTATAGAACAATGTTGAAAGAAAATATTGTGAAGAATATGGTATGGTGTGATTAAAGGTAAGTGAATGAAAAGGTTATGAAAGGATTAGAGGCCAAGGTGAAATCACTTTTGGAGTTTACGTATACTTTCAACACTTTTTTAATAATGGAAGATGGGAAACCCAGTTTTGTGTGATTTCTCTTTTTCCTCGGATGCTGTTCACTATCAGTTCACTACCATACGCTGTTGTATGCCAGTTAACACTATTGTGAGTTTTAAACTTCAAGTCATATTAGGCTGTTGTGAATAGTGCTGAGGTATAACCATATATGCTATATTACTGTTTTTAACTGGAATAACAATTAGAGGAAATATCCTGTCTTTGTCTTGATAAATTAAGGAAAGCATATTAATCTTTTTTAATGAAGTGTCACTTTGTTTGGAGGGAGGTATTTGGCTCTCAAAAAATGCTAATGGGATCCCTCTGTGTTTCCAGGGAGGAGTACTGCTTCTGGTACTCGCATTGTGCTGTAAGGTTGGTTTTCATATGGCTTCCCGAAAACTATCTGTAGATGTAGGTGGAGCCAAGCGTCTTCAAGCTTTGTCTCATCTTGTTTCCGTCCTTCTCTTGTGCCCATGGGTCATTGTTCTCTCTCTGACAACAGAGGTAAGATAGCAATTATAAAAATAAAGCATTTTTTGTGATGCTTCTGCTTGTGAAGTGCAATTTAAATCTTTCCTTTAAAATATCTTTTAGATTACCATCTTTATTTTTATAGTGAGCTCTGTTTGAAATTTTTCCTCTAGATTTTGATGTGTATCTGCATGATACCTTAATTTCCTTTGTTGTGTGATAACTTTATTTCATCTTTGTAGCTCAGATATTATATCCTGGATTCATATATTAACATTGTATAAGTATTAATGACTGTTTAAATACAGAGCTCTTTTATTCCTGAGGTGTAGATTATTGTGATTTAAAGACATGTTCGTTATGCCTGCATGCTTAGGGAGAGTAGACCATTGATTGCAAACATGGCGTTGCACTCTCAGCAAGTTTGCTGACAAAACCAAGCTGTGTGGTGCGGTCGACGTGCTGGAGGGAAGGGATGCCATCCAGAGGGACCTTGACAGGCAAGGTGCAAACCACATGAAGTTCAACAAGGCCAAGTGCAAGGTCGTGCACATGGGTCGGGGCAATCCCAAGCACAACTACAGGCTGGGCGGAGAATGGATTCAGAGCAGCCCTGCAGAGAAGGACTTGGGGGTATTGATTGATGAGAAGCTCAACATGAGCTGGCAATATGCACTTGCAGCCCAGAAAGCCAACTGTGTCCTGGGCTGCATCAAAAGCAGTGTGACCAGCAGGTCAAGGGAGGTGATTCTGCCCCTCTACTCTGCTTTCAGGAGATCCCACCTGGAGTACTGCGTCCAGCTCTGGGATCCCCAGCATAAGAAAGACATGGAGCTGTTGGAGAGAGTCCAGAGGAGGCCACAAAGATGATGAGAGGGCTGGAGCACCTCTCCTCTGAGGACAGGCTGAGAGAGTTGAGGTTGTTCAGCCCAGAGAAGAGATGGCTCTGGAGAGCTGTATTGCAGCCTTCCAGTACCTAGAGGGGGTATACAGGGGACTTTTGCAAGGGCGGGGAGTGGATTTAGATTAGATATCAAGAAGAAATTCTTCCCTGTGAGGGTGGTGAGGCACTGGAACAGGTTGCCCAGAGAGGCTGTGGATGCCCCCTCCCTGGAAGTGTTCAAGGCCAGGTTGGATGAGGCTTTGGGCAACGTGGTCTAGTGGAGGGTGTCCCTGCCTATGGCAGGGGGGGTTGGAACTGGATGATCTTTAACATCCCTTCCAACCCAAACCACTCTTAGGATTTTATGATACAGCATTGCTTTTAAACACATGAAAATATTTAAGGTACTGTAGTGCACATTACCTATATGTGTCTTTCTATAGCTCAATGTTGGTTTTATATGATAAATTAAATGTATAAAAGTATTTATGTTTTGATAGACTACTGAAAACATTTGTAATGTAAGTGAACTTGATTTAATGTTGTATATACCGTCACATCTAATGGTGAACAGTCCTGTTTGACATGTATTTTTTTGTTGCAGAGTAAAGTAGAGTCTTGGTCTTCTCTCATCATGCCATTCATAACGGTCATCTTTTTTGTTGTGATCCTGGATTTCTACGTGGAGTCCATATGCTCTGTCAAAATGGAAGCTTCCACATGTGCTCGATATGGATCCTTTCTTATTTTCATTAGTGCACTGCTTTTTGGCAACTTTTGGACACATCCAATAACAGACCAGCTTCGAGCTATGAACAAACCACCACACCATGAAAGCACAGAGCACGTTCTTTCTGGAGGGGTGGTAGTGAGTTCTGTCTTCTTCATTTTATGTATGTATTCTTAATTATCTTCTAATAAATCTATTGTCCATGTGACTGGGAAGCCAATCAGAAAATTAGTGTGTGCAGAATTCTTTGGATGAGCTTTTATGGATTCTTTTGAATGAAAAGGGCCTGTAACTTTGTGTTCTTTTACAGTCTGTCTACCAAAAAAAAAGTAATAGATCTGCTGTGGAAGTGGTGATCTAATCTTACATAGCAGTGAAATCTAATGATAAATTTCAAGATGAGGTTGACAGTCATTTTGGTATCTGCAAATTTTATGTAAGCTTTGATTGCTGATAAAACATATTATAAAATAGCTGTGAAACTTAGAAACAGGAACAAAAACTTCAATACTTTCCTTGCAGCTGCCAATATCCTGTCCTCCCCCTCCAGGAAAGGGCAGAAGGGTACCCTTATCGGCTATTCCCCTGAAGGCACTCCTCTCTATAACTTCATGGGTGACGCATTACAGCAGAGCTCTCAGTCGTTACCCCGGTTTATTAAGGAGTCACTGAAACAAATACTTGAGGAGTATGATTCTAGGCAGATCTTCTATTTCTTGTGCCTGAATCTGGTAAGTGCATGGTTTTATTTTTTTTTCTCAAACCAAATCACAGTAGTATGTACATAGTCCAGTAAGAAGACTTATTCTAAGTTTCCCATGATTGATGGTTTTTAAAGTGACCCTTGATAAAGTAGTTTCCTTAGATGGAACGTTAAAATTTAAGATTCTTATGCTAATTTTACAGTAAGTGGCAGGTCATTTTGTTTTGTGGTCACAGTGTGGCACTGTTGCTGCGTGTAACTAGTATACCCGTAAGTAAATACTTGTATGATGGTACATTTAAGATTAAGGTATCTATATGTTACCAGTGGATAAGCTGAAACTAATAAGGCCTTCAGAGAGGGAGACAACAAAATACTAAGTGTAGGATTGAGTAGTGTCATTTTCGAGTACACTGGTTTTATTTCTAGCTAGAATTTACGAAATATGTATAAACAGCATTGCTTTTACATTAATAATAGATCAGATCAGAGTTGTTACATTGTTTAATGACAAAATACTTATAAGTTTTTTGCACAATGTTAGTTTAAAATTCTAAAAAACTTTCAAACTTAGGTTCAAAAATGTTTCTTCATAGACTTGGAATACATAACTTATTTTTGTTTCATTCGAGGAGACAGAAAATGGTCTAGAAATACTTTGAACAATGCGTTTGCAAACTGTTAAGTGTCCTATGAAAAGAGTTTCCTGCTAGCTACCAAGACGTTAAATTGCAAGTTAATGTTCAAGGAAAAATTCAAACTCTCTTTTATTTTAGGCTTTCACTTTTGTGGAGCTTTTTTATGGAGTATGGACAAATAGTCTTGGTCTTATTTCTGATGGATTTCACATGCTTTTTGATTGTTCTGCATTAGTGATGGGGCTTTTTGCAGCTCTGATGACAAGATGGAAAGCAACTCGCATATTTTCCTATGGGTATGTATATTAGGTTCTTTAAGGACTATCTGAAAATTATTCTACTTGCTCATTTTCAAAATGCCCTGCTATAAAGATATGTTCGGGATGTTTTAATGGTGCATGCTTCTATGGGTTTTCTGCTATGTCTCTTCTGTTCCATTTGTGTTCATGCTATTCCCCTTGTATCCCTGTGAAAAAAGTGTCTGAAATATAATTTTCATTTATCTCTACAAATAAAACTTAATCACTGTGAATACTATTTAGAAATTGCCTCACTCTATATATGTGTGTATGTCAAACAAAAATACATGTTGAAAGTCAGTGTTTATATGAGGATTTCAGTTCTGCTGACATCATCAAAATTTGTATTGTTAAATTGCATTGCAGTTTAGCAGTTTGAAGCCCTAAATGTGCAGTATATATAAAAAAATACTTACATTTTTATAGTTTTATACTATTGATGTTTGAGCAGTTGCAAACTAGCTACCTCTTGGTGAGAGATAAATAACCCAGAAATTAAGGCATGATTTTATGGCATTGAGGAAAAAAAGCAAAGCAATCTTAATGCTGTATTAAATGTATTATAACCTTATTTATTATAACTTTGAAATTTGTTCAGAGTACCCATTCTTCACTGTCAAAAGTATGTATGTTTGCTTTCAGGTATGGACGTGTAGAAATTCTCTCTGGATTTATTAATGGCCTCTTTCTGATGGTAATTGCTTTCTTTGTCTTCATGGAATCAGTGGCCAGACTAGTGGATCCTCCAGACATAGATACAAATATGCTAACTGTAAGTTTTGTCATTCTGTTTGAATGTTATTTGGCAGTTAATGGTTCATTTATGCTGCTCTTAATTAAAAAAAAAAAGTTGCATACTCAAAAGACCTAATCTGTGCCTTGACTTTTTAACATATTCTAATTTTAAAATCCAAACTACATCTAATTTTAATATAGAAAAATATATCAGGGTGAATATAATTTAATTGTAACAGTTAAATTGAATTTTTTTTCTAAGATGTTACAGCTCTAATCTCTTTAGATGATGGTCTTTCTCCAATAAAAGATACTAAGGAAATAATCTGTACAAGACTAAATTTGATTCTGCTATTATGTATACCAATGTCAATTATTACAGAAAAGATTTTGCATTAGTCTCTGAGAGACCTAAAAAATCTGCCAGAATTCATTTCAAATGTAATAATTTTCTTCAAACTATTTATTTTTTATTATAGAATTCTGCAAATCCAAGCCTTCATTTATCACTTCTCCAGCTGCACTTGTTTTCTCTCCCCCATACACACAAGAATTTGTGCTCTTCTGCTATCTTCAACAACAAAGAGAAAGATTTTTATGTAGGCACAATTAGAAATGTGCATTGCTGGAATCAAGACCCGATTTTTTTTTTTCTTTTTAATCTTCAATATTTGCTTCATTTTCACTACAGATTTTGTTTCTTGAGCATGGGAGGGGTTACCCCCTCTACATGAGCACAGTTTGCATAGCCAAGGAAAGGTCTGATAACCCCCAAGTAGGATTTGCTTAACTCTTTTATTAGTTGGAATTGCTCTTACACTTTGCTAGTTTTTCAAGAGAGGAGTAGAAAAATAGGCAGACAGATAAAAAGCGCAACTTAACCAATGAAGGAGTGGTTGCTGTCTTCAGTTAGGTACAATTTTAGATGAGTGTGTGTGTCCTAGATGCAATATACAATTTTGGGGGTTTTTTGCCAATGAAAGCGAAGCTTGTATTCAAACAACTTCATCTCTTTTTGAAAGAAATCAAAATCAATCACCCCTTCTTAAAACTAAATTTGCTATCTTGTCCTGAATTGTGGATACTGGGCTTTGCATTTTGTTGGTGGTTATTGGGTGGGTTTTTTGGGAAGGCTGGGGAGAACTGGATTTTTTTTGAGGGGAAGAAAATTCCTTTGAAACCAGCTTGTATACCGTAAGGAATATGATGGAGAATCCACATTAGAATAATCCTCCTGTTGATGTTAATGTTTCCACAGTTTTCCTTAATTAGGTGCACAGTGTTTCTGATTGCCATGTTCTAGAAAATAAACATGAACACCTGGGAAGATGTAGTGATGTTAAAGACTTTTCTCCCTCTCACAGCCAGTCTCTGTTGGAGGGCTGATCGTAAACCTCGTCGGTATCTGTGCCTTTAGCCACGCGCACTCCCACGGGGCTTCTCGGGGAGGTTGTCATGCACACGATCACAGCCATTCTCACCACGGGCACAGCCACGGCCATGGGCATGGCCATTCCCACAGTGACCATGGGCACAGCCATGGACATTCCCACGGGTCTTCCGGAGGCATGAATACCAACATGAGAGGCAAGTACAGACTGTTGAATCATAAATGATGTCTCTGATTTCTATCCAACTTTGAAGATTTTCACTATCAGACCCCATTCTCCACATCATTCTTAAAATCTCCAGAAGTGATGTGACAGCAATTTAATGTAGTGTATGTGAATTTCTCAAACTGTTTCTTCATTAATGAGTTTAACGTGGTGAAACATAACTTGAAATGTTTGTTTGCTTGGCTTTCTTAGATGTAGGTAATATCTAAGGACCAATAAAAAGCATTAATCTACAGTCTTTGTTAACATTAATGAACAGTCATTGTAAACCTTATGGAAGGAGCTTTAAGTCCATGTTCTATAAAGATATTGCCATGCTTCAAGGTATCATGTGACAGCTAGGTGTAAAAAAACTGGGGAGGGGATAAGAAGGAGAAGAACAAATGCAAACCAGCAATCTAGAATATGCTTCTGCTTGTGATGCAGAAAATAAGGTGGTAAAGATGAACCTTCTTTTTCCAATCTAAAATCAGAAGCTAACCGAGAAGGGTAATCCATACAAAATTTCAGCATAGCTGCTACTTAGAGTTTTTTCTCTAGTTGTTAGAATGTAGTTGTTTACCAGCTGCCTGGCTTATAAAAAAATCTATAAAGGAATGAGGTTTTTTGTGTAAGCTTGTCAGAGCATAAGCTTTTTAGCTAATAGTCTCATATTTCATTGGTTATTTTACATTCTAATTCAGTTGGCTATTCTGTTGTCTGGCATTTTTGTGAAGTCTGCCCGTACTCTTAACTATTGCAATATTCTTTCAATCCTGACACTTAACTAGCACTAATCTTATAAATGATTAGACATTATTTTTCTGTGTCCTTTGAGTGTATGCTGAGAATGCTACCCACCATTAAAGCAGTACAAAGGATTATTCATAGCAGATAGACAATCTTTTTATAAAATTGGAGCAGAGTTGGCATACAAAAACCAAATGATACATTAAAATCTGTCCACAATAGCAGGCCAAGGCATTTACACTGATCTTTTTATCCTCTGTTAAGAACCAATGAGTACAGAGTTAAATGATTATGCTGTATAGTACAAATCCCATGAACAATTTAAAGACTATTCACATTAGGTTTAATCTGCAAATGCCTGCCTAGATCATTGCGCTGTAGAGTAAAAATGTTTGTGGTTTGTTGGGTGGGTTTTTTACATTGATTTGTAATTAAACATCAGAAAACTAAATGTTCTGCTTAGTTTTGCACCCAGTTAGGCAGATGGTTGCCTCTGTCTAGGGGGTTTTATTATATTTAATAAACCCTACTGTTTCTGCTGTTGAACATACATGTACATTTTAAACAGGACTGTTCAACCTAATCACTCAGTTTATTTTGTTTTCAGGTGTGTTTCTGCATGTGTTAGCAGACACTCTTGGCAGTGTTGGTGTTATCGTATCCACGATATTTATTCAGCAATTTGGATGGCTCATAGCTGATCCACTCTGCTCTCTTTTTATTGCTACGTTGATTTTTCTTAGTGTTATCCCACTGTTGAAAGATGCCTGTCAAGTGCTTTTGCTGAGGATACCTCCAGATCAGGAGAAGGATCTGCATGCTGCTTTAGAAAAGGTCAGAACTACAATTCTAAATGTTTTTGAATACAAGCATACAAAACTAGAACTGTTTTTTAATAATTATTAAATTTTAGTAGTTCAGTCTGACTGCTTCCATTGTCTCAGACAGCTTCCTGTCTCAAGTTGTTTTAAATCTATTTTGCAGAGGTATGACAGGATTAGGAGTTCTACTGATCAAGTTGTTTTGCCACTAAAAAAAACTTGTTGTGTTTTTTTACTTTTATGGGTAGCTCATGGTTTCAGACAAGTATGGTTAACACTGTGGGAAAGGTACTTAGTAGCAAGAAAGTAACGTAGCAATTCCCAAAAGCTTGAGGCCTTTTTAAACGTGATGCGTACAGATCAGGCTACAGGATTATATCTTGAGCCTGTAATTGCAGGTTTTCTTACTTGCCCATATCATGAAGGGCATGCTAGTTCACAGGTGGGATGGCAAGAGTAAAGCTGTTTTTTCTAAATACTTTTTCATTCTAGTCCATTCTCTTCCTGTCTGCTGCAGTACGGTATCTACTTTGAGGCTGTGCTTAGTCTTCACTGTTGGCTCATTTGAAGTTCCTGCCCAGAATCATAGCGCAGACCTCAGTGTGGAGAACTCCTCTCTGTTAAAGAACTAGTTACATGGTATTTGAGGATGCCATCAACTCGAGGCGGCAAGGAAGACTATCCTGATGGTGTCCTGTCAATTAGTAGAGTGGGAGATATGTTCTTTTCTGCCTGAGAAAGAACAAATGCAGATTGACTGGGAGAGACTTATGTAATGAAAGGAAAGTGAGGTGCAGAGTGGGGTTTCACTTTTTGATGAGGGAAAACAGAAAGCAATTCTGGGAGATTGAGGAAGAAGAAAGTACTGTTTGAAAACAATGAAAGAGAAATTCGTTAAAAGATAACAGGAAAAGCATTTTTAAAAGTATGCCACAGTAAAACAATATGCTTGCTGTAGGTTGACCCCAGCCAGCTGCCAGGCATCCACACAGCCACTTGCTCACTCCCTCCTTTACCACCACTACTGCTGGTGGGACAGGGGAGAGAACAGGAAGAGCAAAAGCAAGAAAAATCTGGGAGCAATACAAAAGCAGTTTAACAGGTGAAGGAGAGAGAGGAGAAAAAAACAAGCAGTGTGCCACCTTCCACAAGCAGACCGATGCCCAGAGTCTTCAAGCAACAGCAGCCTTGGAAGCCAAAAAAACCCCTTCTTCTACTCCAGTTTTTATTGCTGAGCAATGCAATATCCCTCTGGCCAACTTGGGTCCCCTGTCCCAGCTGTGTCCCCTCCCCACTTGTTGCCCACCCCCAGCCTACCCACTGGGGTGAGGGCAGAATGGGAAAAAGAGAAAGCCTTGAACAGTGCCCAGGCACTGTTCAGCAGCAGCCAAAACATTGGTGTGTTATCAAAACTGTTCTAGCCACAAATTCAAATCACAGCACCTTACCGGCTGTTGTGAAAAAAGTTCAGTCCATTCCAGCCAGACCCAGTACAAAGATCAGTTTAAAAATAATGATAAATTATGTGAAGCTATTATGTCTCTGAATTAAGTCCAGATACGATAACTAAATAGCTGCTTATCCTGGATAGCGAGGTAACAGATGCTCTAGAAATGGTTAAATGCCAGCTTTCTGGTTGGTCTATTGTCACTGCGATCTGTACACTGAAGCAGTTTTTTCTCATCCTATTTAACATTGTACTCTGGGTTTTTCATGTAGTTTGACTTTCAGCTTCTAGTCTTTGACAGTAGTAGGAAGGTGACCTTTCAATACTACATATTTCTGAATACAGCTTAGCTGGAAAGCTGCTTTGCTGTGCAGCTTTGTTTCCCTGTGAAATATTTGCCACCAATATCCATGTACATACACAAGTTTAAAATGTGTTCTTAAATTAATTGTTGCTAATGTAATTTATTTACAGATTCAGAAAATAGAGGGAGTCATATCCTACAGAGATCCTCATTTTTGGTGTCACTCTGCAAGTGTTGTGGCAGGTACAATACATGTGCAAGTGGTATCGGATGTGATGGAACAGAGAATTGTACAGCAGGTAAGGTGCAAGCTTTTTAGACCCTGATGTCTTAATTTCTTACTCTGTAGCCCTTTTTCAATCATAGACTGAAGTTTGAAGCTGCTGTTCGTGATTACTTTTGTAGCTAATGTCTCAGTGCTCTAAGTTCTCTAATGTTGTACTTCCCCCTGCCTGCTAGCTTGGAATTAGTTGCATAGAGAGTTGTTTGCTAAAACATCTGCCAAAACAAAAAAGCGTGGGATTGTTTTTCCTCACTGTTGAAAGTGGCACTAATCTGCTCTGTGAAAAGTTGGACGAGGTGTATTTCATGCTGCAAAACAGGCAGTAAGCAGTGGGGATATCTGGATGCTAATCATGGGTTTATAACTGACTTAGGAATGTCTGTCTGCCTTGGATTTTTGTTTTCCTTTAAAAGGTACTTGTTTCCTTATGCAAGACATTGAGAATTGCCTGTTATGCAGAAGTTGCAAAGCCATACCCACTGAAGCTAGTCTTCACTTTCCACAAAATTGAATTCTTTATGATGATTTTTTTTTTTACTCTACAGTATTTTAGAGCCAGAATACTGCAAGTTAACGTGAGATGCATATGGAGTGTAATACTAATGTTAACCAGACTGTTCTGTTCAGGTTACAGCGATACTGAAAGATGCTGGTGTAAACAACCTAACTGTCCAAGTGGAGAAGGAAGCTTATTTCCAACACATGTCTGGACTCAGTACAGGATTTCAGGATGTCCTCGCAATGACTCAGCAAATAGAATCCATGAAATACTACAAAGATGGTACTTATATCATGTGATACAAAGTTGTGTTAGCCAAAGGAAGCGTAAATGGTGAAGCTGTAGGTAGGATTCCATATGCGTATTACTTTTTGTAAGGAGATCTTGCACATACATGTACAGAAACAAATGTACTATATATTTTAATTTTTTTAAGCATACTATCTTTATTAAAATTGCATCAAGATGCTTTCATTAAGGAAATAAGATGGACTTAATATTTGCTGTATATGTGAAAATAATGGAAACCTTAAATGCTGTACTTGGTGTTTATTAAACAGAAGTCTTGCAACTTGTGGATGAGCATGGATGTATTCCATACTTTCTTTTAAGTATGGAACATCATGATTATAAATTCATGTTAGCAGTGGGAAATGGAAATACTTTATATTGAAATGCAAACATACTCAACTAAAAATATTTTTCTTTCTTTCAAACATAGCTTGAAGACTCTTTGAATGAAAAAAATTGCACATTTATGGGCAGTAAAAACATGAAGTCATGGGGGTTTTTTATACTAACAGGAATATACAGTTTTTATATTATGTCTCAGCATGCAAATCTGATTTCTAAACTTAATGCATCAGAGCAAACAGATGTTACCATTTTAAATTTATATTGTTATTTTTTTAAGGAGAGAAATCCACAGGTTAACAGTGAGAAATTGGGAGGGGAAAAAATTGCAGACACTTTTCTGTTTCCTGGGAAGACTTGGAATCAAAAAAACACTCTGTGAAATATTTTTTTGTACTTTTTGTATGAATAACTGCAAATGCAATAGTTTGAAGCTTAAAGTGATTCATCAGTGAGCATCCTAGCGCTTCCCTAAACTTCACCTCTTCAAGATCTGTTATTCTGTCATTTACTTGATTTTTTTTTTTTTCATAATACCATAACACATTTGCAGGTATACTGTAGCCAACTATACCTTTGTGTATTACCCAAGGAAGCAGTGCTGGTTTAGAATTATAAATTGTGCTGGTAGTCTGGGACTTGGCAAGCTGCTGAAACGAACTGTAAATCAAGACTTCTTGACTGGAAAGAGAAAACGTGTGTTTAAGAAAGAATTATGCATGTTGGGGTCTTACTACAGCAAAGAAAACAAATCTCTGTCTTTAGTGAAAACCTGTCAACAGAGTAATAATGTATGTCTTCAGAGGTAGTTATCCTTACATGTGTTTATAGTCTTCTGTGCACCCTTTTCTCCCTGTCTGAAGGCCTTAAATATTTTCCTTGGAATTCGGCAAGTCAGTTCAATGGTTAGCAAGAATGAGTACATCTTTCATCGTTCCGTGTATCACAGCAGTCTTACTTTGTTATGATGTTTTCTTGTTCTGGTATTTAGGCTCAGGACCTGAACATTATTATAAACACTGGGCTTGATGTGAGTGGAATTTGAGGGTAGAGTGATGTAGAAACTACATGATAAGATAAGATTCACCAGCAATGCAGTTTGAAATGCCCTTGAGCAATTCTGCTTCTCTTGTGATCGGACTGTTTATATAAACTGTCTAGTTTATTTTGTAACTGTTAAAAAAGTTTGCATTCCATTCTCTTCCTCCGGTACTGTGTTAAAACACTAAATGCAGTACAAGACTGACTTGAAAAACTGGTCAGAAAGTTTCTAGAAGTTGTATTGCTTTTACAGAGAGTGATGAAGATTGACTGCACTAATCACAGTCCCTCATTTCTCAGGATAGTGCTGCAGAACCAGACGAGTTCTCAAAACTCGATCCTATTTTCTTCCAATTTATGCCTTTGGCAGTGGTTTTCTTACCTTGCCTCCTCCAGAAGGCTCAGGTCAGTTGAATAACAGTGCTACAATTACACTCGGCCTATAAGCAGGTTGATCTTTTGTTTCTGAAAACCATTTTCAAAAGCTTCAGTTAATATTGACACGTGCCACTCATGTTTGAGGTGATTTTACTGGACAGCATGTCACCAAACTGAGCAATAGCCCCATCGTGATAGGCAGATGAAAGGGGGGCGCTTCTTTCTTTTTAAATCACGTTAGCTTAACATAATTGAAAAGCCTTCCTGCATGCCACAGCTTTCTCTGAGCAAATGCCGATTCCTGCTTCAGCTGCTAGCAACAGGACCTGAAACCAATCAAGGCGGCTGGGACCAGGTTAGATGATCATGGCAGTGAAGATGAGCTCATAGCTGGATACTTCACAGCCAAGTGCAAACCTACACCTTAACAGGCATTTGGCAGCTTTTTGCGTGTGACCCAAGGCACACGCATGGTGTTTTTCCTGGCTACCCTGACAGGGAGACAATGGCAATAAATAAATGTGTATCTTAAATGCGCTTAACTAGAGCCCGTATCTGGCAATAATCCTCCAAAGACGGGTTCGGCCTTCCCCCACACGAGATCTGTTAGAACTGTGCTGTAAGGGCAGGTTTTCAAGTCGCAGGTACAGGCCAACTGAGTTGTATTTTGATGAATACTGTGGTGGGGGAGTTTTAAGTCATTTGATTTGTACGCAGGCATCTGCAACAAAACTCTTTCAAAGATTTAAAGCAAACTGCAGCTATGTATTGTATATCCAGCAGCAAGCAATATATGTGTATATATAATAATGAAAAAATAAATGCATTTTTCAATAACATTTTAATTTTACATAGTGTGTCTTGACTTTTCTGGTCAAAACATGAACTGTGATGTAAGCCCGTATAAACTGAGAGCTCTGGTTTCATCTCCAGGACCTGATTTGAGGTACGCAGCCTGAGCTTCAAAAACAAATCTCCTGGGCATTTGCCGGGCGTTTCTCGTGTCCGAAGGCCTCGACCTGAGCGTCGGCTGTTGGCAGCAGCCGCCTGTGACAGAAGCGTCACCGAGAGGTCGCCATCAAACGCGCTTTTCCCCGTGCTTCTGACATCGCGTCCGTACGCCCCCCACGCCGGCCCGGCTCTCCTTGTCCGCCCCCCCAGGAGAGACTGCGCGGATGGTCCACGGCGGGCCCCCCGTGGGGAGAAAAGCATGAAACCGGCTCAGGGCCGCGCGCGGGGGGGTCACACCCACCCACCCACCCAAGGCACACCCGCCGTGGGCGTAGCCCCGCCCATTTTTTTTGAAGTCTCGTGGCCGCCCAGCGCCGGTCGCCACGGTAACGCATTGGGGCGGGGCCACCGGCAGCCAATAGAGAGGCAGTGGACGGCCAATGGGCGGTGGCGGTCGAGAAGTTTAAATGCGCGGCGGTTGGGCACACTCTGGTTCTGTTGCTGCTGCTCCGTCATGGCGCTCAGGCTTACCAGGGTAGGTACGGGACCGGCCGGCATGTACGGGAGAGGGCGGCGGAGGAGAGCGGGGTGTCGCGCCGCGGGTGGGGGGCTCGCTGCTCGTCCTAACCTGGGCGGGGGGGAGCCGGAGCGGCCGTGGGGCCCCGACGCGTCCTCCTTCCCTTCCTCCCCCCGCACAGAAGACTTCGCAGGCAGAGGGGGTGCAGCAGGGCAGCCCTCCTGAGATCTTCCATTCACCTCCCCTTCCCCTCGGTGGGGAGGGTGGTGGTGTGCGTGCACACTTCTCCTGGGGCACCCCCACGGTTCTCCCCGGCTCCCCTTACATCCTCAGGTTTGGAGGGGCGGGGGGAGCAGTCGTGCAATCCTTCCCCCGACTCCTCTCCTCTAGCCCACCGGTTTCGGGCGGGGGGAGTGAGGATGCATGTAGCTCTCCCCCGCTTCCCCTTCCCCAACTCTCCGTTTTCGGGAGTGCAACTATGCAATCCTTCCTCTCCCCCCTCCGCCAAACTCGTGGGGTGCAGGGTGCAGGCCCGGTGCCCGGCCCGCCCCCCTTCCTTCCCTGTCACGGTGCCGCTGACCGCTCTCCCTCTCCCCGCAGCACGCTCGCTCGTCGGCCGGTACCGCGGCGAAGAGCCGCCTGATTGTCACCAAGCGCGCGGTGGCGGCCCCCAAGATGGCCCTGCGCCCCCGCACTGCCCTGGGTGACATCGGCAACCGCGTCGCTGAGCAGAAGACGCGGACTGCCGTGAAGAAGGCAGTGACGGAGGGGGGCTGCAGGCGGGAGCCGGCCGTCAAGCCCGCGTCCTCCACCTCCCTGGAGAAGATGGCTACTAGGAGGACGGTGAGGCCTGCCGCCAAAGAGGAGGTGCTGCCACCAGTCCTGGAACCCAAGTCGGAGCCCCAGCCAGAGCCATCCCAGGTACCGTCCACAGCCTCCCTGGGGCCGTCTGCCCCCTCCCCAGCCCTGGTCTGCATGGCTCCTGTGGCAGGGAGGCTGAGCAGGGGGCACGGGCTCACTCAGTGCCCTGAAATAGGGGTCATGAGCCCCTGCAGAACTCCCACTCTGCAAGGTTGCTGGGTTCAGCTCACCATGGGAGCCATGGCTTTGCCCACACTGATCCTGAATTTCCTTGTAGTCGGAGCCTCAATCTCCAAGCCCCATGGAGACATCTGGATGTGCCCAATCAGAGGACATGCTGTGCCAGGCTTTTTCTGATGTCTTGCTTGATGTGGAAGACAGTAGCGATCCAAACCTCTGCAGCAACTACGTGAAGGACATCTACAAGTATCTGAGAGACCTTGAGGTTGGTAGGAATAGGTCAGAACTGCAGGGGGCATCTGCTAACACTTAGAGTGAACCTGTCATTATAGGCATGGCTTGGAGCTGGTATTCACTCACTTTCACCTATGGATTTTCCTGAGGCACTAATAAGTGATTCCTCAACTTAAAATACAAGATTAAACTCAGCTGATAACATAAACAGATGCTGGTTGTTAGACCAATCAACTAGTGCTACTAGTATCATGCTCTATTTCTAGCCCATTTCTAGAAAACAAAGAAACCTTGTGCCCTGGTGGCCCAGCCTACTGGCTATGCCTGTACTAAACTTCTTGATAAGCCTTAAGAAGCAACACAGGGTCGGCATTGCAAATGCTTCACCTAAGTGACTAGATCTATTAACCCTATTCCTTCCACACAGGAGAATCAACCAGTCAGACCCAAATATCTGGCTGGCCGGGAAATCAATGGGAACATGCGTGCCATACTAGTAGACTGGCTTGTGCAAGTACAGGTAAAATTCAGACTCCAGCAAGAGACCTTGTACATGGCAGTTGCTATCATGGATCGCTTTCTGCAGGTAAGCGTCTCTTGCCCAGTGTCAGGCAATGCTAAAGCATAATGAACACTGATCAGTAACATCATGCATGGTTAGACATGTTACCCTTAACAAAATACAGTTGACCAGCAAAGGGCATCTGATGTCAAATTGTATGTACCATGTAACCCTCTTGGCTATGAACAGTGACTTGATATATATGAAAAGTGCTTACCTCGTCTCCCTGGTTTGATCTCAAAGCCTTCTAATGCCCCTGCAGATGCCAATAGGTAACAGATGATGTACAGTTATTCTGTAGATGCCAGTATGAACATCCTGATGTAGCCAATGTAAGGCTTGTTTTACCTTGAAAAGCTGTGTTCTGAGGCAAGTCATTCAGATAAATCTCTACTGCTTATTACTACAGGACAATCCTGTTTCCAAGAAGATGTTGCAGCTGGTTGGTGTCACATCTATGTTCATTGCCAGCAAATACGAAGAGGTATTTCCCCCGCTCATTGGAGACTTTGTCTATGTAACTGATCACACTTACACAAAGTTCCAAATCTGCCAGATGGAGATGAAGATCCTGCAAGCCCTGGAGTTTGGTCTGGGTCGCCCTCTCCCTCCGCACTTCCTAAGAAGAGCATCAAAGATTGCAGAGGTAATGCTGAGAACGAGTGTTACTTTAAGCAGCATCTGGAAAATGCAATGCTTGACTTGTTAAAATGGTACAAAACTTTTGAGTATTTCAACAGTTTAGCAACTGAGCCTGTTTGAGGTCTGTCTCCTGTTTAGAAACAGGCCTTGTTTGTCTGCTTTAGTCACATGAGCCTAGCCCACCCAAAACCACAGTTAAAATGCCTGCCTGGTACTGCAGGTGACTGCTAGACTGCCATTGAAAGGAGCAGTCCAGGACTGAGCAGCCTAATACAGCTCAGAACTGCTCTGTGATTAAGTCACTTGAATTTCAAGCCTACAGCTCTGAAAATGTTCGCTAAGGAAGTATTTCTTCCTGCTTGACTGAACAAAGGCTTGACAGAATGCTCTTGCCTTGGAGATAGCTAATACTCAACTCTGACTTGCTGCAGGTGGACTTTGAACAGCATAATCTGGCCAAGTACCTGATGGAGTTATCCATTGTGGACTATGATATGGTTCACTTCCCTCCATCCAAGACTGCATCAGCTGCTTCCTGTTTGGCTCTGAAACTCCTCAATGGAAGTGAGTGGGTAAGTCATGCTGTCAGACCATCTCCTAGTTTGGGACGCGGTCGCTTGTGCACCAGCTTAAAAGGCCACTGTAGGCCAAGTGTCTATGCCTTCCACTTCCCTCATGGTATCTCAGCATCTTCTTGTCTCCCTGTGGCCCATTACAAGGGGACAGAAGTAGAGCAGTAACTATTAACCCTCCCCTGTGAGACAAGAGACCACAATTGCCCAAACCCAACAGAAGACAAAGAACCCAGCATACTCAGATTGTTCTAGTAGGTTTGTCTAATGACTTCCCTTCCTTTCAGACACCAACTCTGCAACACTACATGGCTTATACTGAGACTGATCTTCTCCCAGTTATGCAGCACATAGCAAAGAACCTAATTCTTGTGAATGAGGGCATTACCATGCATATGGTAAGAATCTCATGGTGCAGGTGGGGAGTGTATGTGGTTAAGTATCAACACATGGTGCTCTGAAGCTGGCTTAGCTGAGCCAATGCTGTCAGACTTGGATCAGACCCGCTTACTTCAGCGGAAGATTTCTACCTTGCCAAAGTGGCATGAGCCAGCCATGAACTGGTCCTGTGTAGCTAGGATGGGCTTGGCTTGAGTGCCAAGCCTTAGGTGAGCTGGAATAGTGGAAGTTTATGAACATGGTAAACTTAAGCAAACTTCTCTCTCTGCAGGCAATCAAGAAGAAATATGCCAGCAGAAAAAATGCCAGGATAAGTGTCATTCAACAGCTAGATTCATCTCTTATATGGAATCTGGCCCACCCTCTGATTAAAAAGTCGTAACCGCTCCGTGAACTTAAGCAGAATGTTAGCACTGTGTATATAATGTATCTTCGTCGTGTATTTTATGTCTTTTAATAAAGTAGTGTGTTTTACTTGTATTCCTTGTGTGTGTGCAGTTGACTTCCTCGCACAGCTGAGGCCTCCCTCTGGAGGCAGTGAGAGGTGCTCAGCCGGCGCCAGCCGAGGCCGGGTTCCTGGCCCTCCAGGGAGGTTTACGGGCAGGAGTGCTGGCACAGGCTCTGCTAATGTGGCAAAGGCAGCATCTGACAGATCAGTCAGATTGGACTGAGGCTCTATTAATTTAGTACTTATTTACTGTAGTAAATTTTTGTTAATCATCAGCTCTACCTCTAGGAAAATACTGTGTCTTCCCTTAGAAGGGATCATTGTTCTTTGCCTGCCACTCTTGCCATTTTTCTTTTACAAATATTTAACTGTACTCCTGCTTCCCTTCTGTTAATTACCTGAAAAATAGCTGGGTGAAGGGGCTGCCTTCTTCCCTTCTTGCGCCCGCCGCAAGTAAACGGTTTAGGTTTTGTCGTGGGTTTTTTGTTGGGGTTTTTGGTTTTTTTACTGGGAGGTCTTGGGTGGGGAATAAGCTGAGCAACTAGCACGCGCCCGGCCGCTGGCCTCAGACGGCGCGCGCCACGCTGGGCCCCAGGCTGCCGCCCCACAGCCACCTCCTCCCACAGCGCCGCCTGGCGCCCGAGCGCCGATACAGAAGAAGAGTTCCGGGGTTGGGCGGAAGCAGGTGGGCTGCTAGGGAGCCCCGCCTCATCAGGCAGAAGCAATCGCCGGCAGCGCTGCCGAGGAGCGCGCGCGGGACATTTGAAGGCGCGGCTATGGAGTCCCTGCAGCGGGATCTGGCCGCGGCGGCGGCTGAGCCCGAGCCCGAACCCGAGCCGAACATCCTGATGCTGCTCCGGTCAGTGCTGGGCGGGGGGAGGCCGGGGAGGGCGTGAGGGGCAGAGACTGCGGCGGGGCCGCCTCAGCGCCAGCTCTGCGGGGCCGCGGCGCGAGCTCTGACCGTTGTCGCTTTGCTTCTGCGCCAGCCTGAGGGACCAGATGAAGCAGCAGCTCATGGAGTGCAGCACTGCAGTTCGTGCCAGTAAGCTTACCCCCCTTCAACAACCCCTTGTGCTTCTTCTTAACGCGATGTTACGGGAATAAAGAATGTCGTGTGGCCAGTATAACTGTTTTAAAAAATATATTTATTAAAAGTGGTCGTTATGATAATGAAATGTTTTTCTTGGCTGAGCACCTCACTGCCTTTTTCTAGACAGCTCTTGGAGACGTGTTTGAATGCTTACAAAACTGCCAGGCGATTATTGCCCACTGCCCTTTCTCCTCTTGGGTTTTCACTTTAGATTCCTCTGGCACGTGATGACAGTTGTCAGGAATCTGATCACTGGGGCTGAAGTCTTACCAAAAGTCTGCCAAAGTGTTTGGCAGCAATACTGATTTAAGGTGTTTCTTCCTGTTCCCGTTGTGTTTCCGTTACCCATGTCCTCTTCCACTGAACCAGTCAGCTGCGTATATAGAGCAATGCTGTGAGCCAGCTCTGGCATGTCTAAAAAGAGATACATGGAAATATTTAAAAGCCTAATTACTTCTCTGATGCAGCTGATTGATACTGTAGTCTAACAGTGGAAGAGATGATAAGATGTGGAGGTAGGAATAAGAAATACCTTGTTAGTATAGCCATCAAACTACTTATCCTTTACGTTCTGTCGATTGTATTTAAAAGTCTCTGTTGTGCTTTCTAGTGATGTTCTTTCTTTGCAGGTCAAGAAATTTGCCATGGTCACATCCTTGAAGAAAACTTTACCATGAAGTATGTCATTGAATAATTTCAAACTTTTGATGTGTTTTAAAATAAAGAGGAGAAGGGTTGAGAACTGAACTTGGAGGTTTTCTTCTTTACTCCTTCATAAATCTCTGGATTAATGATCAGTACTTTGCAGGAGTCTGGTGAAAATAAAGGAAATGAAGAGAAAACACAGTGAAGAAATATTTTACTCAGTCTCCTAGTATAGTTCTGTGTCTGGTGTGGCTTCTAAATTCGCAGTCCTTCTTGTGATGGCTAGAATTCACTAATACGCATGTTAAAATACTTCTGGCCTTAATGATTTGTGGTTTACAGGAAAAAGTCGTACTTTAAACACATGGAGAGCAAGTTAAAAATGTGATATTGCTTTACAAATTTTTATCATCTTCATGCTGTTTGGATAGGGTTTTGTTGTGATGTTGTTTTTTTCCTTCAGTAATGGACAAGATTTGCAAAGAAATGTGGAGGAAGCAAAAGTCTCTTTCCAGAACAAGACATTAGCCTTGCAAAGGTAGAATTTTCTTCCTGTTTATTTGGAGGTTTATTTTCTGTTTGTTTATGTGTGCACACATACATGCACATATACGTAATTCTGATTAAAATAGGAATTCAAAGTTATATGGTGTGTGTTCCAAACAAGAGAGATTTTAGTACCATTGAACCAGTAGGAATGCAGATGGAGATACTGCAGAGAACAGGAGAAAAAAAAAAAGTACAAGTTGAAATGTGTAAACTCACAGGTTCCTGCAAAATTGTGTGAGTCTGACAGTATGAATCGGTAAACGTATTTCTTGGTAGTATTTTACAAATGCCTGTGAAAAGGTGGAAGTGGATGGGTGTTATAGGTCTCCTCTGTTACCTGACTGTTCATTTGAATTCCCACCTTTGCCCAGTTTCCCTTCTGCAGACTCTGGGATTAATGGTGATCGACTATGTTTGGCAAGAGAGAAAGGAGTTGTCACTCTCACAAATAATCATTGATACAACTTTCTTGTCCTGAGAGTTAAGCCCCCTTATTTAAGAAGTGTGATATTTAAAAGGTATTGAGTATTGTATGTATATAATTCCGATGTGGAAGTGGACATAAATGGAACCTTGGAAATACGTCTTCAATTATTCATCTAAATTTACTTCTCTCAATTTCTTATCAGTTCTCATCAGTTATATGTTTCTTCCCCATACTGTGCAGGATCCAACTTATGGTTGCACTGAGAAACAAAATGAAGGAAAATGACGATGACTCACGGTAAGGTGTTCTTGGGGAAAGGATGGCTAGAAAGGAATGGACTTTACACAGTTTAATGTGACACGTTTCTACATTATGTCATTGTACCTTTTTTAAAAGCAAGCTTCCTTCTTCTAGTTTTGACTGAATTATATACAGTCCACCTTCTGGCTAGAATCAGCATTATCAGACCTCCTAAAGACAGGGTGGATTTACCTTTGGGCTCTGAATTAACTAACCTTTGATTACAGAGATCATAATTTTTGATTCACTAGTGAGAACTGTTTGTAGTTTACAGTTTTTTGTCTTTAATGCATGAGTTACCTGCATTTATAACAGCTGAGCACATATTAGAGGCTTATAACAGAGGTATGCCTCTGCTTTGCTGCCTTTGTTAATTAATTGTGTGGGAGCTTAATGTCTTTGAAAAAGAACTGAAAGTTTCAAACATGTTTAAGCTCAGCTTTTAATTTCCTGGCCAATATTAACAGGCGCACACATATGAAGTCTAATATGAGAAATTTAGTTTCTGTCAGAAATACAGCTGAAAACATTGCATCTCCACGATGTTCCCACCATGTGCCAGAATTCAGGAGCTCCAATTGTTAGCCATTCTTAGATGGCTCGGCTTCCTCGATGCTTTCCAAGCTCTATGATTTGAAATGTTAGACAGACCTAAATGAAATGTTAGGGAAACTGAGAGGGAAATAAGGGGATTATTTAGCCCCTACAACAATACTTCATATAATAACTGTAAAAATGAAAGGGTACAGTTTGTGTTTAAAAAAAAACCAAAACAAAGCCATAACCAAACAAGTATGCTTTATTTTGGTGTTCGGGGAAATGAGTATTCTTTGTTTAATTTAAATAACCTTGATTAAAACATTTATGCTCTTGACTCATATTAAGGGTGTTAAGGTACGCAACCGTGTTTCTTTCCTTAGAATGATCACGGAAACTATGAAACGCATAGTACAGCTCAGCATGGCAGTGATTGAGTATCAGCAGGTAAGTGGTAGTCATAGCTTCTGTTGCATTTGCGTGTGTTTACTAACCTCAGCACCGGCAGGAGCACAATTTGAAAGCAACAGGATGGCACAAGTCAATTGAAGCTAAATATGTGGCCCAAAGGGGGTTAAAATTACTGAAGTGATTACTTAAAGTTAGTATGTAAGAAAGTCTGCTTCTAGAGCTGCCCTTAACTGCTGAATGATCATCTTTCAAAATTTTTTGAAGCCTAGAGTCTAGGAAATACTTTTTTGTTTTGTTTCAGCAAGCACGTGAGAAAGAACAGAAATTGCTTGACATTAAAAGGAAAAGATTCTGTAAGTGTCTTAGTTATACTGACTTTGTTTTATATTTGAATGTACAGTTCATATTTTAAAGTTCTTCCTGTAGCAATATGAATTTACATCTCAAGTAACTGCGAAGCTCTCCAACACAGTTGGAGAGGCTGAAAACATCTGAAAAGAGTGGGAAGTTCTGTAAAAATGAGCTGATGTGTTGTGTACTTGAGCATGAGAATGACACGTTAGAATGAGAGATGCAAGAAGATACTCTAAAGGAATGTGGTGGTGTTTCATTATTTAGTGTAAACTCCCCATAAAATTACACATCATTTAGTAATTTAAATCGTCCTACAACACCTAAAGGATTTTTTATTTTTGTCAGACCACACCTTTATGAAATGCTAGCAGAATAGAGGAGGAGATTTACTTAGAACTTTCATAATAGTATACATGTTGGTATTCAGTAGGCTTGTTAGAGTGAGTCAAATTTAGATGTGAAGTCAATCTTTATAAATTAATAAGGTAAATATGTTTTTTGAATGCTCCTACTGTCACATTACCAGGTTTGCCCACAGTTTTAACAGCAGTTGTTTCATGCATAGGAAGTGGTGCATATGTTGACAGTAGTGAACAAACACAATGAAATATCTGTCTTCATAGGAAAAATGAGCATCCCCAATATCTTTGGAAATAAAGGAAGGCATGCTGTGTCAGCATTCTTTCAATGGGTGAACTGTCCCTAAATGGTTTTATTCAGTCTAGCTTTTAGTCTGGTTTCCTATCAAAAACTAGTAATAATCACTGTTGTTTTCCATATGTCCCTTGTGTGACTTTGGAATTTGGTTTCAGTCAAATTTGAAAAAGGGGAAGAGGTCTTAAACACCTCTGCCTATAAAAGTTGTGACAACCAAAGAAGGGGTTCAAATTGTTGTCCATGTCTGATGGAAATGCAAGACAGCATACAAAGTCCTTTCTGTTTTGCTAGCATCCGGGGAACCAATTAATGTACTTTGATACCAAGTAGCCACAGCACATGGTGCCTCTTGTGTGAAAGGGAGATCTTGAGGTATATCGGAGGGAAGGGGTGAAGTGTGGAGTTAGGGTTATTGCAGTGAAAGTGCTTTAGATGTCTGTGAGGAAAACAGCATATCTTTAGTTCTACTGCTCACCTAACTACTTCTTAACACTTCATTTTCCTAATAATGGAACAGCACTAAAAAAAGCTGGAGAACAGAAACTACTGCAAATTCATACCATGATGAAAAAACAAAAGGAGGAACAAGCATCTATGAAAGTGACCAAAATGATGGAGAAGATACATAATGACTTTGAAAGAGAGAAACAGATGACTACAATAATTCAAAATGTATTCCAGGTAATGTATTGTAGCTTTTAGAAGCAAGTTTGCAGTTTTGCATCACAATCAAGATAACATAGTGTATGGTAAATGTAGCTTCAAACAAAATTGTGTTTTCTGAAAACTTTAAGTAATGATGGTACTGGAGAAACTGCTGTGTGAAAGGAAAACTATTGCTTTAAAGGCTAAAAGCATGAAATTGTCACAAACTTCTTTGGGATAATTATTTACAGAGTTTAGAGACAATCTATCTTTATTCCTTTGTTCCCTTAAAAGTACAAAAATAATGCATTCTCTCAGAGAATGTCTGTCACAGCAGTGGCTGTATTTCCTTACACTGAGAGTCATCCCTAGACCCCCTGCAAATCAGTTCCCCCATCTCACGGTTAAGAAAAACAAGTAGTTTTAATCCCATGATACCAGTGAGCCAGACTGCTGATCCTCAATCTGCCCTTTCTGACCACACGGCACTTCTTTGTTTGTGTCGCCCAACGCAGCCTTGGCCTGCAGCCATGGCCATTCTCCAAATACTTTCAGGGGTGTAGCCTTCAACCTCTCAGTTCCCACGTATCAGATGCTGCCAACTAGTCCATATCCACACAGCTGGCTGGCAGGTGGTCTGGAGTTACACGAAGTGAGGAAGAAAACCTCATGATTTGGGGTAGGGTGGAAGGGCCTCCTGTGCTGAGAGGGGCTTTACCGAAGGTCATGTATGCTGTGCTGCAGGCTGGTACTCCGCCTCTTGCTGTGTGACTTGTCCTGGCCTCCTCCACCTGGCCACGCAGAGCCGTGACCTAAGGACAAAGGTGGGAGGCATGGTGAATTGCAGTTGCAGTGCTCTTGAGTTTAGCAAATGGGTTATGAAATCCCAGTTAAGGGCACACAAAGTTTATTTAAAAAATTTAAACTAGTGAGAAAAGAGAATATATTGGAGGGCTTCAGGTAGAAGACAGGATATAACCATGTTGCGAATTTGGATAATCAGAAGAATTTCAAGGACAGAGAGGACAGGACAAGGGGAAACAGGCACAAACTGGCACACAGGAAGTTCCACCTGAACATGAGGAAAAACTTCTTCACTCTGAGGGTGACCGAGCACTGGAACAGGCTGTCCAGAGAGCTTGTGTATCTGGAGATATTCAAACCCCACCTGGACATGATCCTGTGCAACCTGCTCTAGGTGATCCTGCTCTAGCAGGGGGGTTGGACTAGATGATCTCCAGCGGTCCCTTCCAACCCCTGCCATTCTGTGATTTTGTGAGCCACAGGTTTCTGTATTGCATGCTGTGTCTACTGCTAGTTTGCTTTGATAACAATGTTACATCTCAAATGGGGAACAAGAAATTAAACATTTTATTGGGTTTTAGATTAGATTCCTAGAATTATCTTCTGGTTTTGTATTCCTGAAATCTTCCGAGCCATAAGTAGAGCAAATCTTCTTTGGTTAGATTTAATAATTCGCATTTTCAATCCAGAATGGCAGGGTGAGAATGTTAACTGTGTTATCTTGTGTTTGAGGCAAACTTTATTTCAGGTGAATTTTGTTGTTTTTTTTTTTTTTAAAAATGCACAAAAAAACCCCCAAAACCCCACAACTCTGAATTTCTATGTTTAAAATAGGGACTAGGAAATTAAAATAGGAACAACTAGGAAATTCAAAGCACTGTTGGGGGTTTTTTTGCCTGTGTAATGACAAGAGGATCTAAACTGATACTTCCCTTTCTCCTCTGCCCCTCTTCCTGCTACTTGAAACACTGCTGTGAATTTCGAGGGCTTCCAAATTAAAAATTAAAAACCAGACAGCTTTTGAGAGATTTTACTAGGAATAATCCTTTTAAATGCTTTTTTTAACCAATAATATTTTCTTTCTTATAGAATATCATAATTGCAAGCAGAGTTAACTGGGCAGAAGATCCATCTTTAAGGGAAATTGTTCTACAGCTTGAAAAAAATGTCAATTTTATTTGAACCAAGAGAAATGGTGTTTCATTTTATGCAGTATATATAATCAATGTTTTAAATTTGGTAGATTAATGTGCATCATGAAAACACACTTTAAGAATTTGAAAATCTAACCTTTCTGGAAATAGTTATTCTCTCTAGAGAGTCGGAATGTGGCCACGCAACTCTTTTAGTTAAATCTAATTAAATTTAATTCCTGGCACACAACAAATGTTTTAACACATAGCTGTCCTGTCCCAAGAGCTCATTTCCCTCTGAAAGGCAGCAATAGCACAAGAAATAAGAATAATCTATATATTTCCAGCTTTTATGTAAAGGTGGGCTTAGAACAAGGCTTTGCCCTTTCTTTCCTCTTCCACTGGGCACCCACAGGATGCATGACCCTGCTCTGCCCCTGCGGAAAGCCCAAACTGCAAAACTTAGTTAACTCAGTCTTTGGTTTTTTGTTTCCCTTTTTTAATTAAAGCATGATGTATAATTTTAAATACCAAAAAGATTGTACTCTTAATTGTACTGGTCACTTGTGACTGTGCTATATGCTGATTAGCTAGGCAGAGCATCCAGCTGTAGATGCAACCGGTAGGTGCCATCCCATGTAGCAAAATGACAACCCTAGACAAAATGCAGATAAGGTGGAAGAGGTGACATCATGCTATCGACTGTGCTGCTGAGCAGTATTTTTAAATATATTTTTCCATTGATACATGCATTTTTGCTTTATGTTTGGAGAAAATTAGTCAAACTGTAGCGTGTAACATATTAAAATAGTGTTGCTTTTAATTTAGTAAATGAATAGCAGCTTTTAAAAGGTGGATGGGACTTGTCTTGATCCAATAAAAGTAAACCATTTTTACTTGAAGTGTTTTGTGGGTTGTTTTGTTTTGCTTTATTTGTATTCTGGCTCAGCTCTACCGCCGGGCCACGCCCACAGCGGGCGTCACCACACCCGCTGTGGGCGTGGCCCGGCGCTGCCCCTCAGGCGCGGGCGGAGGGGCGCGGCGGCCGGGGGTCACCATGGGCAGTAAGATGGCGGCCGCCACAAGGGCTGTTCAGGTAACGGCGCTCGGCCTGTGGAGGGAGAGGGGCGCGGCTGGGGCCAGCAGCCCGATTCGGGCGGCGGGTCTCGCCTTGCGTGCGGCCGCCCGGGCCTGAGGCGGCCGGGGCCTGAGGCGCCGCCGAGGAGGCCGGTGTCCTTGGCGCGGGGGAAGAGGTGTGCGGTGGGGCCCGCCCGGTGTCGCCGGTCGGTTGGTGCCGGTGCCCGTTCTCTGGGCCCAAAGGATGCTGCAGGGCAGCCCGCTGCCTTTTGTACGCTGTTCAAGAGGGGAGGGCGTGAGCCAGCATCTCCTTTGTAAGCCATCCCGCTTCAAGGTGAAGGTGAGGTATGGAGGCTTCTTCAAAAGACGCGTTTCAAAAATAAGCTGCGTGGCTTTGGCTACTAAGCTTTATAATTTATAGTTTTTTCTTAATGGAAGTTTTTTAATCCCGTCCAGCCAGCTGAACAAATATGTACAGGCAGAGCAGAGTGAGCGATTCCATGTGCTGAAACTTTATGATCACATTTATGCGACTCTGGTAGCTGTTTCTGCACGCACACACCCTTATTGCTGTGAGAAGAGCAAGAGAGCGCTTTTTCCTGCTTGGGACGTTAGGGGGGAGGAATGCCTTTAAAGGTGAAATTTCTCCGTGGGTGAACATTAACAAGTAGTCAGTTTATCAGAGTGGTGGTGCAGAAAGCAGTGGTATAGAAGTGGTGGTTTAATACGTTGTATGTTCTATTATTTTAAAGGTAATGTGTGTTTAGAAATATATTTTACTCTCCCTGTTTCTTCTACTACCTTGCCTTGTTCTAGGTAGTCAAGCCGCATACTCCATTAATTAAGTTCCCGGACAGAAAGAGTAGTCCAAGACCTAAAAGTAAGTTATTTAATCTCTAGAGACAACTTGCGCCACCTTTCTTTGCATTGTTTTATATAAGAACCAGTACACGATTTTTCTGCTTCAACTACATGACTCAACTGATTTTGAGCAGAGTTTCTGAAGCATGGTTGTTCCAGTTTGAAGGCAACTCTTTGACTGTTCCTTTACAGATGCTATACAACTATGGGAATAGACGTAATACGTGCATGTCTTCATTTCTGGGTCAAGGCAGATTCCTGAGGATTTCCAGTGTCATTTTTCTACTTGTATATAAAGTCCCATTTTTCCAAAATACTAATAGTTGCCTGAAATGATTATGTCCAAGTCAGTTTGAAGCAGTCTTAGGTATTCGGTGATATTTGCAGAAATGATATTGATGTTGCTTTTTCCTCATCTTTTTTCTTAGTTGGAGTGTGTGATGTCTGTGGTATTTAAAACCCTGATTATAGCTGGGAGAGCCATCCCACTGTACATTTTAAGAAGTGTTTCCTTGTGCTACTAATTAATGCTGAGAAAAAATTAATTTCATTGCGATCTTTGACATTAATTTTTATACCTATAGCTCTGTTGATATTTATAGGACTCACAAGACTGTTACATTTAGACATCAAAGTTATATGAGTGATATGTTGGTTTAATATTCTTTTTGAGTCAAGAAAGTGTTTGAAACTAAGGTAGGAGACATCTTAAGAAGCTCTGTTATGTTATTCTCACTTGTTTAGAAATTATTCTGTACCATGTTATTTGCCAAAGCATTATCATGTTTGTGATTTAGAATTCTGTATGTTAAGTACAGTTCAACCAAATCCAGCACCTCTCATGCCAGCGAACTGCTTTCTCAAAGGCTTGAAAATGTGTTACTTACCTCTTGTTAGCTCTGCATCCCAAGATTTTTGTGACTGTATCTTTTAAGTATGTTAGACTTTTCTACCTTAATCAGGATCTGTCAGCTCATTAGTAAATTGCAATCTACCTCACCTTGCTTGAATGCTGTAGCAATAACTGTGTTTCGCTGTACCAGACTGTTGTTTCTACGTAGCCAGAGCTCTGCAGATCAAGACTATGCTTTTAGGGACATGGGTGCTTGAAAGGCCAGCCAAATTCTTTTACTGTATTACTACAGCAACATGATGGCCTCAAAGAGGGAAGGGAAAAATGTGGTAGAGACTGTATCTGAGCTAAAGCAACAGCAGTATTAAGTCTGGTACTTTTGAGTCCTGACTTCTGATGTTTTTTATTGGCTAATGCATCTAGTCCAGGTACACTTCAGACTTTGAAACATGCAATAGAGGAAAATCCTTGACAAATCTCTAGACATTTTTGTGATGTATGAAACAAACTCAGAAAAACCATTTCTTGTTTTTTCATATATAAGGTGTGTTATTTCTTGAAACAAAAATACTTTGTAGTAATTACCTGCCAAAACTATTCCAGCTGCGTGTTGTTAGAAAGTTGACAAACAGCTATTTCTTCTGTTTTCATCTTCTGATCCTTTTGTCTCCTGCTCTTAAATTTTAAAATTTCAGCTTAATGGCATGCCCTCTCTTCAGAATATGTTCCTTCTGATGGTCTCTCTTCTTCCTCACTCTGTTTGGGACCTTCCATTGTTCCTGAACCACCTGATCAACTTGGGACTTTCAGATACAGTCTTCTGACTGAGAGCTGCTGAATGTGCCTCTCAATGGTGGCTTTTTTTTTTAACCAATGATGGTTTGATCACATTGCTGCAGGTGTTTGATCTCCCAATCCTGCTATTGACTCAGACTCACTGTGGCTAAAACTGGCTCCTCTCCTTTGTCCTCATTGATCTTGTTGCAGGCAGGAGGGAGAGAGGCAGGCAATGCTGTGGTATTTTAACTCCTTGCATTCTTTGACTCATCCAGTCTTGGTGCTGCTTATTTAATGTATTCCCTCTGTCCCAGCTGTTCAGATGTTGCATTTGTCTTGCTCATTTTTCAGGAGCATTGAGAGGGGCTTCCTGTGGAAGCATTCTGCTTTATCAGGTGTTTTAACCTTATATATAGAGATCTGCATGCTTACGAAGTAAACAAATTGCTGTGAGACTGTGTCCTGCCTGGTGAGGTAATTGTGTACTTCCATTGTAAAATCAGCCATGGTGGGACAGGCTAAGATTCAGCATGCTGACACTGACAACAGTGCCCTTTTGTTATCTGCTTCCCTATCCTCAAACTCAAGGCGCCTTCTCTAATGTGGATGCCTTAAGTCTAGCTCCTGGCCCTCACCTGCACTCCTTAGTCTCTGCATTTTGCTAACATTTGTTACTGGTCCCCGATAGTTGGTGGTCATTCTGCACATCATTAACAAAATTTGATACGATGCCACCTTGTAATATTAAAAATGGGTACAATGCTGCATTACACGTTATGGTATGTCAATAGTTGTGAGCTTTATCTTTCTGTAAGCCTCTACCTCTTTTTCACTTGTCTGTCTTTACAGTCACAGTAAACAAAAAGCATCATCTCAGTGGATCTTAGTTAATTATGTTACTTATCTTTCTACATCATTGCCTCCACACACACAATTTGGATATTTCATGCTTTTTCTGTAAGTACAGCTTCCCAGTGAAAAAGTCTTTGTTAGGATGTACGCTGATTTATCTTCTGTTTCCATATCAGTGTTTCTGCCACTCAAACATGCTTTCTTTTGCTGTCTGAATTTTTTCACTGTTTTTAACAACAATAAAAACAGGTTGTGAGAAGTAGAGTGTCTTAATTCTTTTAAGTATTTGTTATAATGAAGAAAATTATCAATAACTAGTAACTTCTATTGGGTGCTCATTAATTAATTTTAAAGTCTTGCTATATCTCTGTAAATGGTTTTGCAATCTGGGTTTCAGTACAGGAATCTCTACAAGCAAATGTGCCATCTCTCCATGCTTCAAAAGCACAGGGGTCTGCAGGAGGCAGATCACTGGCATTTCAAAATATTTCTGCTGTTAGTAGAGTACAAGGTACACCAGACACTTCCGAACTAGCAAGAACCTTACCTCAGAAATACAGAAGGAAACTTATGTCAGATGAAGAGATTGAATATATTCAAGTAAGTTTCATGTGTTGGTGTGTATTGTCTGTATCTACCTAGCGTGTAGCTTATTTCTGCACCTTCTTCAAAGTTTCAAATCTGGTATTACGTTGTAATTCTCGGTAAGGATGCGATCCCAGCTTTCATAGCTTTGATGCCCAGTATGCAAACTACAAATTCTTAATACACAGGGTACCCAGCTCTCACTAATTAGTAGCTTGTGGTGTCCCTGAGTGGAGACATACGGACTTAAAAAAGACATGCAGTTAGCTGTCGATAGGTGTAGCCAATGTTAATCCCCATCCCTAGCTGTTTTGTAACAGCTGTTTAATGTGTAATGTGAATGGGCTGGACAGGAGCACAGGAGTCTGCTTTCAGACCAGCAAAGGCTTTTACCAGGTGACTGAAGTCCAAAATATTTCTCAAACTCATTTTTATAAGTTATTTATTAGTAAGTTAACTCTTGTATTTCTAGTAGTAGAAATATTTTATTAAACTTGATACAAATATCTTCTGCAATATTTGCAAATATGGCATTGTACACGAAAGGCAAGAAGAATCTGCTTTTGTTCCGTAACAATTCTCAGTTGTCATCACTGATGCTTAAAAAGGGAGAATGCACAAATTTTTAAGAACTTGTGCACACAATATGTGTGAGTTCAAAATGAAAAGACGCTTGCACAGCTTTGTTAAATAAGGACACCTACAGTGTAATCATGTTAGTAGAAGAAATCCATTTTCCTGCATATATATGGTAAGGGTATTATAATTAGAAATAAAATGAGTTATTTCCCATAGTAACACACTTCTTGACCTCTAGCATAAATTTTCTAATGGTGAATTGTAAAATAATTTTGTTGGCAAATAATGAATAACTTTCTGGATTCTCATATAGATTGTAATGCCTCACCTTGATTTTGTTTTTACTTTGGAATTTGGGCAGCGAAAATTATTCTAAAACTGGTGTTCACTGCTGCTGTGTTTGTGTCAGACCTTTCTAAAGTGAGTTGAGAGTCAGATTTCAGAGTGGGAGAAATGGAAGCAGCTGTAACTGTAGGTTGCAAGTGTTGTTCTTTTTGTATTCTCTCCTGGAAAAAATGGAGCTTTTACTGGTAGATGCTGATATTTGACACTCTGTGCATGTTCTTATATAGATTAAAAATCAATGTATAAATCAGAAATTAAATCTAGAACTTTGTTAGTCTGTAACAGTTTAAAAGATTTGATCTTCTTTTCCTGTTCTTTTAGTGGAATGTGTTTAACTGTCTGCTTTTCTTTTACAGCGTGGAGGTCCAGAATAAGTATGGACGATAGTTTGTTGGCCACCATTGAAGAATGAAGCGTTGTATTCACAATAAAGGGATTTCCTTAATATTATAAATAATTGTATACTAATAGCTTTACTAAAAACCCATATGAAGGGTGAGAAGTTTGACACAACACACCGTATATTAATTTGTGATTGAGAAGGATTTTCTGTTGATGGCTAACTAGCAATTGAATATACATGATGTCCACAGCATTAAAATATTTTTCTGATTAGCCATTTGCAAACTTGACAATATAACTGAGTTATTTTCTTTTTCTACTTGAAAAGATTCATTTGTCTCCTCAGGGATGATTTTATGGGCAGGAAAGGAACGCTCAAGTATTCTCAGAGATGGTTGAGACACTGTGGTTGTTCTCAACAGTTACACAGCTTTGGTCAGGCAGTTGCATAGCAGCCGTTTTCCCTAAATATCAGATCTGAGGTTGGGAGAAAACTCAAAACAGGTTCTTCTGGCGTAATTTAAACCAATAACTGTTTGAGCAGACAGCCCTTTGGGTCCAATTACAGTTAGAAGTCTGCAATATAATAGTAAGACCGCAGCTCATTCTGGATGTCATCTCAGTATGTGGAAGAGAAGGTTATCAGGGTGGTCAGCATGGATTCACCAAGGGGAAAGCATGCCTGACCAATCTGACAGCCTTCTGTTATGGCATGGCTGGCTGTTGGACGAGGGTAGAGCAGTGGATGTTGTCTACCTTGACTTCCACAGGGCTTTTGACACCATCTCCCGTAACATCCTCATAAGCAAGCTTAGGAAGTGTGGGTTGGATGAGTGGACAGTGATGTGGGTTTGAGAATGGCAGGTCTCAGAGGGTTGTGATAAGCAGCTCAGGGTCTGGTTGGAGGCCTGTAGCTAGTGGGTCCAGTCTTATTCAACATATTCATCGATGACCTGGATGAGGGGACAGAGTGCACCCTTTGCTGTGCAAGTTTGCTGACGATACTAAGCTGGAGGAGTGGCTGACACACCGCAAGGTTCTAGGTGATCCTGCTGTTATAGTTGAATTGAGACAAATAGAGTCCAGAGTAAATTCAATCTGTATTTATTAAGGTAGGAAAGCAAAAGCAGCGCTGGGCGGCCGGGGAGTCGCAGCTCCACCAAGGGCTCGCAAATTCAAACAAGCTAAGCAGCCCCTTTTATAGGTTGATTTTCGCGCCTTTCTGCTTCTTCCCTTATCGTGGCTCCTTCAAGTCTGGGTAGTTTGTTACAGAGATACAAGTTGTCACAGTAACATAGCACTGCAATTTGCAGCATTGTGATCAAGCCTCGCCAAACAGGATGTTCTCTGGTGCAGAAAGATTGCTTTTCTCGTCTAACCCATTTTGATCACCAAATTACCTCCAATTACTTATTACACTGCTGTAGCAGGGGGTTGCACTAGACCATCTCCAGAGGTCGCTTCCAGCCCCTGCCGTTCTGTGATTCTGCATTGTACCTCATCCGAAGGCTTAATTTGCAGCGCAACGGTGCCGTGCGGGCCTTAGCTACGGCCTGTGACGTGCCAGAGGGGACCGAGCCCGTGCGGCCGGAGGCCCGTGCCGCGCGCAGGTGCGGACGCCGCGCGGGGTCGCACTTGGTGCCGAAGCTCCGCCGCGCGCGCCCCGCGCCTCCTGCGCCTCCTGCGCCTCACGGGGGTGGGGGCGGGGCCTCAGGCGGCTCTCGCGAGGCGCCCTCAGCTGCGCGCAGGGGGCGGGGCGAGGGGTGCGGTGACGCCGGCGGTTGCCAGGGGCGGGGCTAGCTCGCAGGCCGGAAGCGGCGCGGCGCCCGGCGCTGGCGGTGTTAAAAGCCCCGTCGCCGGCCTCGCCGCTCCCCTCCGTTCTCCCCCGGCGGCCATGGACGCGCGAGCGCGCGCTAAGCGCTACGAGAAGCTTGACTTCTTGGGGGAGGGACAGGTGAGCGGCCGCTGGGGTGCGGCGGGAGGGAGGCGGAAGGTGCATGTGAGAACACCATCGGCTTCCCCCGGCCTGTCAGGTGCGGGGTCCTCTCTGAGGGACCGGCCGCCGTGTGAGGGGCGATCAGGCTGCCCCGGTGAGGTGCCCTGTTGTGACCGCAGTGGCCGTGGCGGGGTGAGTCCGCGGCCCTGTGGCTGCTTGCAGCCGGGCCCAGCCCCGTAGCGCCTGCCGCACGCAGCAGCGGGATCCACCTGCGAGGCGAGGCGGGGCGGGGGGGCCCCGCGGTTATAAGGCGCGAGAGGAGGTGGCTGGGGAGGCAGGTTGTCCCCCGCCAGCCTGCTGACAGCGGGGTTTCATGGCCTCGTCCTGAGGGAAGGGCCTGGCGCGGGCAGCTCTCCAGCCTGCAGAGCTGGGCTCGGGGGCCGCCTCTGCCGCGGCAACGTCCCAGCCCCTGAGAGGGCTGCGCTGGCACGCGCCTTGTGGCTTGTCTGCTCCGTAGTCACGGGAGCCTCTCTCTTTCTCCTTAGTTTGCTACTGTCTATAAAGCAAAGGATAAGAACACCAACCGAATCGTGGCTATTAAAAAGGTGAGTGTCAGAATATTTTGACATTGTGTGATCAAGTGTCTGGTTGCTCTTGACCTGCCTAATACTTTTTTTTTTTAATCGACTTAATGGGTAATGGGAGAATATATTGTTTCCAGAGTGTTTTGTTTAAATGATCTAGTTAAGCTGTCTTCAATACTTCCTCCTCACCCCCCCCCCCCCGAAGAAGAGAGACTAGCTTCAGCCTTACTACGTTTCTGACTTTCTAAAGGGTTACATGGTCTGTAACTTGAAATTTTGGTTATTTGTTAAACAGATTTATTTTTTAAAAAACCCCACATATTTCCAAACGTCAGACTTTATTAATCCTTGATAGTGGCTTTTTTTTTTAATCTTTCTTCTTGCTGTGCCTGATTTCCTTCAGTCCAGGAGTGTTACTCCTGATTAAGTTCTTTAGAATTGATGGTAGGTTTTTGACAAAATTTTACAAAAGTGATCTTAGATCTGCAACTTACCTGTTTGAATAAAAACGTTGAAAAAGCCTATGTTGTCATACAGGGTTTCACTTCATACTACCTGAAGAGATTTGAGGCAGTTTTTCTATTAAAAATAGGTGATTAGCTGTGCTTTGTGAGGGATAAAAGTGTACATTCCAGTGCTTTGGTTAGTTAAATACTTTACTAGATGAGTTGAACCATAACAATAGTAAGCAATTTTGTTTGATGTACTAGTCCCTTTTAGCGTTATAATACTTGTCCTGTATGGTTGCTACTAGTAGCCGCTATTGTGAAAAGCTTTCTTGTTTGTATCACAATATTTTTCTTAACTTTTATCATCTGGAAATATCAGTGGTAGGATTCTGGACCTGAAAATTTCAGGGCAGTAGATGATTGAGACAGAAGGACTTTAGGCTAGCCCAAGTTTACAGAGTATGCTAATTTTACTAGAATCATTCTAAGACAACTGTCAATTACTTTGCCCTCATTTCTCCCTGGGGACAAGCTCATTAGTGTTATCATAAAGTTTTGTGGCTACAAAGCATTTTATGCTACCAGCTTGCATTATGTCTGTTTTCAGTGCCATCATGACTATTTTTAAGCTTTTATAAAAGCTAATGCTGTATTTTAAGCTTTTTATTTAAAATTTTAAGCTAATTTTTTAAGGGGAAAAAAAAAAACCCACCAACTTCAATCCTAGCTCGTAAAGTGCTTCATGGCACTGAAACTCATTCTGTCTTGGAGTAATACTAAAGAATGTATCTGCTACTGTTGAGGCAGATGGCTTAACCTTATATAATATGAAACCTTTCTTTTCAGATTAAACTGGGACATAGATCAGAAGCTAAAGATGGTGAGTTTAAAAACAAATTCATGCTGCAGAAGCTCTGCTTTCTTTGCTTTGCTTTTGTAAATTGGTACATTGATTTCCCACACCATAACTTGGCTGAGAAAAATGAGCTCCACTCTTTTAGTGTAAGGCTTAATAAAGGATTGCTTCCTAAACTGCAGGACAGAAAAAAAACCCAGCATAGATAACTGCATGCATAGTATATGTCTAAATAGGAGTATGTAACCCGCTAGCTTCTCAATTTAAGTGGAATACAAACATGAATATAGCATACAGTAATAATCTTTACAGCACTGAGTTTGGAACACCTTTTTGTATTGATGCATCTCTGTGCCCTAAATATTTAGGAAAGGTAAGAGTATTTATCTCTGTTTTCAGATATTTCCTTTGTTACATTTCTGTGATTTATGATGAGACAAAAGTTAATAAAAACAAGAACTTCAAGCTCTTGTCTCTGTGTGGGTTTGTTTTATGATGACAAATCAGGGCTATAGAGCAGTATCTTTTGATTCTGTGCTCTGACTAGCCATGTCATGGATGTTACAAGTTAAAACCCAATAATGCTGGTCTTCTCTTACAGCCTGTGTGGTACAGTAGAATTTTGTATGTGTGTAGGCTGCCATCCTTCAGGGATCCTGCATCAACTCACCAACTTTCCAGTGAAGAATCTTTGCTCTCAACTCTCCAGTTCCCTTCTAAGGGAAGAATTTTTAAAGAGAAACTGAGCACTCATGCCAGAGTCTCACAGTTGAGCCAACTGCCAGAGTAGCGATCCATCTGGCCTTCAGTGGACTAATGTCCTTTAAGGACAGTCATTACTTTTGGCCTATACAATGTCTAGCTATAGTTCAAGGATATTATTAAAAATAATGATCATGTCTGGCTTCCTTGTGCTATCTGATAACCTGGTGTACTTTTTTTTTAATCTCAGGCTTTGCCCACCCAAAATCAGCCATTGTTGACTTGATTCTAAAATAGGTAATTAAAATAGGCAGAGCAGGAGTGTAAAGTAATCTGTGTAGCTTTGCCCAAAGTTTTGCTAGAGTACTACGTGTTGAATCATATTCCAGGTTTTGGGAGAACACTGTGTTTCAGCTCATGTGCAGCTGAAACTTTCCATGCAACATACCACAGGAGTATTTGCTTGCCAGTCAGTTTTCATACAAGCCATACGTACCAGTGTTGTTGAGGGAGGAATCATTACCCCACAGGATTCATGGTTTGGTGCAGTGCAGTCAGTGTGCTGTCATCCTCCCACATCCCCTTTGGTGGTTCTTCCATAAAACCTGGCTATTAAAGGATTGAATGTGGCAAAAATGCATGTGCCTTGCCTTATTAAATAATGCTATCTCAAAAAGAAATATATTCATGAGGTTTGTCAGTGTGCCCCTCTCTGGAAGTGAGTGAGACACATTGAAGAATTGATATTTGCAAGATGTAACTTTTCTTTAAAATAAAACCAAAGCTTAGAACACTGTGAAAAAGGCGATTTTTTTTTTTTTTCTAGGCTTTTGCTTGAACTTTCATTTTTGCCAAAATGGAGACATGTTGCTTATAATCTAATTCTGATTACTGTGGTGTAGAATTTATTTCCTGTGGAATAAGGTTTATGTCCACTTTTATTCTGCAGCAATCTGCTTATCTGTGGCAATCTACTTGTTCATAGTAGTAAATCGTCAGTGAGGAACAGAATGAGAGGTTTCTTTGAAGCTTAATCCAAAATTTTTAACTTTGTTCTGTGTCTCATTTTTTTTTTAATGTAGGAATCAACAGAACAGCCCTCAGAGAGATAAAATTGTTACAGGAGCTAAGCCATCCAAATATTATTGGTGTAAGTAAAATGAATGCTGTTTCTGGAATCAGTCCTCAAATATTTCTGGTACAGATTCAAACTGAAATTTAGAATTAGTTGGGTCATGGAGACACTACTTAATTTTATTAGAGCTATTTTTTCCAGCCCAAGTTGGGCAATGAAACAATTGTTACAGCAAAACACCTATTTCAATTACAAAGACAAAGTAGTTTCTTACTTTTTAGCCTGGGGCTATGTGGTTATTAATGGTGGGGAGAATTGTGGAAATTTAGATTACCTGATTTTGCATCTCTCTGATAGACTTGCAAATGAGTGCAGTGCATAATTTACCTGATTGTTTGCTTCATGTGGAACTGGTGACAGCCAAAAGCAGGCTTTTGTAAGCAATGGTACAGTGGGATTCATGGGGCATATTAGGTTTTAGAGCTGATATCTAAAATCTCTGTTGACAGGAGTAAAACCTGTATCTTTTCAGTTGCATTTAGGTTGACTTAAAGCTGTGGATACCCAGCTGGAGCTAAAGATATTTTAAAATTAGCTAATAGTGATAATTTGAAAGTCTGCCATAAATATTAGACCAAGTATGAATTTTCCAGATATTTCATTTAACTTTTTCAGAGTGGAAATATGGTTCTTTTCTGGATTGTGAACTTGCTTTCAAAGTGGTTGCTTTAGCTATCAAAGTTAGAGAATGTGCAGAGAAAGACAACTAAAATGGCAAAGGGCTGGAGCATCTTTATGAAAAAGTCTGAGATTCCTCGTTCTGGAGATGAAAAGGCTGGTAATGGGGAGGCCTGCAAAACTGAGGTGGTAGGTAAAGTGCATGTAGAACTGATATTTGCAAAACCCTAATACATTAATAGAAATAAGAGATGTGTTTAAAACATATTTGTGTCAGGGGAAGGGGGTGTGTGGAAATTGTACTACCTTTACACAGTGTAGTGAATTTTGATTTTGTTGCCACAGGCATTGTAGAAGCAAATAGCATGAGCAGTTCAAAAAGGAATTAGACAAATTCATGACCAGCAGGTCCAGAAGCAGGTTATACCCACTTAGGAGTCTTGATAAAACTGTTGGAGAGGTTGGAAGTGTAAGGGGCAGGAATTACAAAAAGTGGCTAAGCCTGTAGGCTCATTTGCCTAGTATCTCCTGTTACAATGGTGTCTGCAGAGGAAAAGCATGAGCACATCACTGCTGTTACAAACTGTGCTCACAACTATCTTGCAATCAGGTAATTCACGTGGTCATCATACTGCGACTGTAAGGAACAAGCCACACCATGGAGAGAGAGCTTACCTTCCTGATCATGAGACTAGAATGCCATGCTAGATGATCTGTTGTTCTTACTCAGCATCACTCTTGTGTTCTCAGATTAAACACAGCTTCATCCCAAGAAAGGGTCATTTGGATATTCTCCAAAGAGGTTTATTTATCCTAGAAAGCTTGCTACAAAGATGAATACACACCGAAGAATATATTTGAAAGGAAGTTAATAAGCCTGACACTTAGAATTTATAAATACTACATGCTTACAGGAAGCAGATACAGAGCTGAATCCATGGGAAAACTTAGTCTGATCTCAAGAAAGGGTAGGACTTTTGTAGAAAGTTTGAGGAGAGGACAAGATGTGCATTAGATTATCTATTGTAGCTAACACAGTAAAGTTAATTCTTTCTTTTTTTTTTCCCGAACTCCAGGAAGAAGGGGCAATTGTGTAAAATGTGCCATGCTTAATGGGGATTTTTTTGGAGAGTGAGTTAAGAAGCTAAACTAAGTAAGAGTTTTTTGTATAGCAAGTTGAAAAACTTAAACCAGTTCAGCAAGGTGAAAATCCACATGCAGACTACAATGGTGCAGAATTTTAGAAGACTGATGGTGTGAGAGTATGCTTCATCATAATGTATTTTGCTTTACAGCTTCTAGATGCATTTGGACACAAGTCCAATATTAGTTTGGTGTTTGATTTTATGGAAACGGATCTTGAGGTATGATTTTTTTAAAAGATTTTTATTTCAGTATCTTCAAATGTTTTTTTGAAAATACTACTTTAACAGGCTTACATTTGCCCATGTTAAAAAGGTGATTTTCATTATGTCAGTTGATTAAGATCATGTCTTAAAAGTAGTTTGAATAATTTGACAATTTTTGTGAGTTCTCAGCTGATAATGCCTTTACTTTTAAATACTTGTCAGCATGATCTTCAGGAAACAGATTATGTTTACAATGTCAGTTTTCTGAGACTCCAGTCAGAGTGTACAACCTCAGTCATAGATCAGCATCTCAGAATGCAATTGCTAAGCATAATATCAAACATGTTCAAGTAAGTGTGATACTGAAGTATACCAAGTTATGAGTTGGTACTGAAGTCACACGCACCTGAACCATTCTTTGAAATGTAACAATGCTAGAGGTACTTGCAAATCAGCATCTTATATGTTTCATTCTCAAAGACTTTAAGTCAATTTGTCTTTGCGGAAGTCTTTGTATGAGATGTTTTGGTGCAAGATTCTTCATCTTGGAAGTCTGTCCTATACAGCAATTCATGTCAGATCTGTATGTGTGCACATTGTATCTACTCTGGACTGAAATTCATGTAGTTGTTAAGCTAGCCCATTACACATATGCTGTTAAGAACTAGGGCTAGCATTTAAAATATTAAAGCATTGACAGGCTTGCTGAAACCTAGATGAATGCAAGACTGAAAAGGTTAGATCAGTTTTTTGCTAATAGAAGTTAAAGTAATGAGTAGAGTCTCTAGAGGATTTATTCTGTTTACCTAGTAACTAAGCAACATTTAGAGCTGAAAAAGATACAGTGTACAAAGAGGAATGAAATACTCTTGTACTACACGATGCTGTGGTATGCAGAGCATTTAACTGTATTGTGGGGCCACCTTTGGGACTCAGCCTGTTGTGATCAGCCATGTGCTGCATACATGAAATTTTGTGTAGTCTTAGCTATTTTGTCTCAAACAACTTAAAGCTTAGGCAAGGCTGTTACTGGACAGTAATATTAACAAGTAAGTTTTGGGGAGTAGTGTGGAAAATACTTTGAAACAGGATGTTTACATAGAATTTTAATGTTAAAAAGAATGTAGAAAATGTAAGTATATTAAAATATAGTAAAGTGGCCATACCTCCTGGTCTTATTGCAAATAGGTGAGGAAACTGTTGCATTTACAAAGATTAGATGTGTAGTTTGCATGGAGAAAGAAGGAATAAGTGGGAATATAATTTCAAGTTTACTGACATATTTATCATTTCTATGTGTACATCTTTGTCTTGTAAGTTTGGGTATCAACCTTGAACTGAGATAAAATAATAAACTTCTGTTTCCTACCCATTTTCTCATTTGCTCATTATGCAAAGTTCATGTAGGCTATCTGGACTCTCCATTTCAATTACTGATCTCCAGAATAGACCTATTTTTCTGGAAAAAGGGTGAGAATGGTAGGCAATATGTGACTGCTAGTTTAGACTTTGTCTTAATGAATGAAATAACTTTTGAGCTGAAAGAATGGAAGTTAGTCTTGCATGGTAAGCTTTGTTATCAAACTAACACTTTACAGGTTATTATAAAGGATACTAGCATTGTGTTGACGCAATCTCACATCAAGGCATATATGCTGATGACACTTCAAGGATTAGAATATTTACATCAGCACTGGATTCTACACAGGGTAAGCATGTATTAAATTGACAGCCTTTATGCTGTAACAAAAGTCACATTTGATAGAATTTAAGTCTACATTCTGTTGAGGTTAGTTTTGAAGTTCAGACATTCTTAGTCCATAAGCATTCATCCTAGCTGTTTTGGAGAGACAATAGCAGTACCAGAAATATTAAGAATTAATAATGTGGTTATCATTTAGATATTTATATAGAAGTGTCTCGAGTTACACATGATTTTGACTAGCACTGAACTGGGTCTGGCTGGGATGGATTTAACTTTCTTTGCAGCAGCCAGTAAGGTGCTGTATTCTGGATTTGTGGCCAAAACAGTTGTGATAACAACAGCCGAAACATTGGTCTGTTGACAGTGCCCAAGCACTGTTCAAGGCTTTCTCTTTTCCCTCTCTGCCCTCACCCCAGTGGGTAGGCTGGGGGTGGGCAACAAGTGGGGAGGGGACACAGTTGAGACAGTGGACCCAAGTTGGCCAGAGGGATATTGCATGCCATATAACGCCATGCTCAGTAGTTAAAAACTGGGGTAGAAGGGGTATTTGGCTTCCAAGGTGGCTGTTGCTTGGAGACTCTGGACATCAGTCTGCTTGTGGAAGGTGGTGAATGATTTCCATTGTGTTGCTTGCTTGGTTTTTTTCCCACTGTCCTTTACCTGTTAAACTGCCTTTATATTGCTCCCAGAGTTTTCTTGCTTTTGCTCTTGTTCTCTGCCCTATCCTGTTGGGAGGGAGGTGGGATGAGAACAGAGTGAGCAAATGGCTGTGTGGGTGCTTCGCTACTGGTCAGAGGTCAGCCTGCAACACACTGTATTAAACTGTCATTTCCATGATCTCTGCAGTTATTTGAAACATTTGCAAGATCTTTTTATTATTCATTTGGCAGCTATGCAGTTGCTGTTCCTGCAGCAAAGCTAAAACCTATAAAGAGGCAGTTTGGTTTTTTCAAACTCTGCAGCTTAAATATAGTATTCAGATGGTGTGTTTCACTACAGTTTTCATGTGTAATGAAATACTTAATTTCCTGGGGTTTTTCCCCTCACAATGTAGACTTAGGATAGAATCAAAAGTCTGCATTTTAGAATACTGTTATGGCACACCTGCCCGGAGGTTCAACATATGTCTGTTTTTATCAGTACTCACAAAATTCGTTTTTTGCTTTCTGTACTGACAGGATCTTAAACCAAATAATTTGTTGTTAGATGAAAATGGCGTTTTAAAATTGGCTGACTTTGGCTTGGCAAAATCTTTTGGAAGCCCAAATAGAGTTTATACACATCAGGTAGTAACAAGGTAAGACATTATTACATAGTGATTGTGTAGCTGTTTTGCAGTATCTCTTGAAATATGTCATGTCAAATCAATGTGTGCAAAGTTTGGCATCTAGCTCCTGTGATATGGCTGTAGTGGCAAAAGCCTCATAAAGAAAACACAAGAAGGCATTGTTCAGCAAAGTTTCTGTAAGAACTACTGGAATATGCATCATGGGAGTTGTTCTGGGGTATGGTACTCTTTTGAAGTGCATGGAAATAATATGTATCTGCCTATAAGCCTGGCTTTCAGAGCAAGACAGCTGTTACCCTCTGTTAATTTTGAGACCTAGAATCTTTTTTGTAGCTAGTCACATTACCTATTATGAAACAAAAGCTTGAACCAATTAAAATAATTATTAGTGTTATTTACAGCATGCTTATTTAAGATATGCTTTAAAAAGCAGGGCTGCAAAATATGCAGGGTGTTTGTTTTTGTCTGCTGTAATGCTAACTACTTGGTCAAAGATGGTTTGTTTTAACACCTCTATTCGAAAGGCAGAAATGATACAGTAGTTTCAAATGCAGCATGTATAAGAACATTGCATTAAACTTGATTGTTCTTAGGCAGTGGAAGTAGCTGTGTTAAATAACTGCTGTCAAGGTTCATTTTGCATAAAACTAGTCTCTATACTTAGGTCTGTTGGTATGGAGATTTTTGGAAGCTGGAAGGAATCCTATCTTTGTGTCATTTCTTCAACATCAATTTTAAAGATAATTTTGGTTTATAACATGCCAGCCTGCCTGTTAAATGCTTTTTCCTTTGCACATTTGTAGTTCCGTTGCTTGTTAATCAGGTCAGTTGAAACTGTAGTTAATTTATGGTTATATGTGACTCTCTGGTGAGGAATGCACAATTTTGTTCAGTCTTTCTTAAACAAAACACTTTGCTGGGTGAAGTACAGCTCTTCAGTGTCTGGAAAATATATGGGCAGGAGCAGTATCCTCTTTGTAGTTCTTGCATTGCTACAATATACAGCACTTGGCATGAGCAAAGCCAGGTGATTTTCCCAATATGTGTTTTCTTTTCAGGTGGTACCGAGCCCCAGAACTATTGTTTGGTGCTAGAATGTATGGTGTTGGTGTCGATATGTGGGCTGTTGGTTGTATTTTAGCTGAATTGCTCCTCCGGGTAAGTCTTCAAATGTAAGCATTTTGTATTTGCTCTTCAGTGCATTACAACTCTGTATGTGGGCTTCCTTTCTCCTGCTGACAGCAGCAGGTGAAGGCAGTTAGGCTATTTAGGAAAGGAAGAAGAAGGGGAGGGGGGGAGAAGCTTCCAAAATCTTGGTATCTGTAAGGAAAGTGAGGTTTTGGAATAGACTAGGGTTACATAAGCATCACAATTACTGGAAGCCTTTAAAAACATCTGGATAAAAAAATTGCAACAAACTGTTACAGTCTTGCCTTGGGGAAGGTCAAGTAGGTAACAGGACTGGAGGAGTTATCCTTTCACACAGCCTTCTAGGAGTTTTCATTTGCTATCCTTCTAGAAATATGACATAGATACATGCATACTCTGTCCCTTATGCGTTGTTCCACAATAACTGTAAATAGCTACCTTAATTGTGGGTTTATTTGTAATGAACAGAAGATGGATGTTCTAAGCTATGGTTGTCGACAGTACTGGAATGAAGCTGAAGGTTAACATCAGGCTAATCCAGTGCCACTCCTGAGTACAGTACACAGAAGTAATGGTCCTTAAGTAAGCTTTTTGGAGGGTAGGGGCACAGACACAGCTGAAAAAATATACTGCAGGCTACTTCATGTTATCTTCCATGAGTATGTGGCTTCTCCTTGCTTTTTGCACTGTACTTTAAATGTTTGTGTGGCCATGTGGTGAACCAAATTGGGGAACTAGTCTGTCTGAAAACACCTTGAAAGAAATCTTTTGCCTCGGTTTATCACACAAACAAGTGTGCTGGTATGATTTGGTTGGCAGTTCAGAAATGGAAATGTACAATGACTGTTTAAGCAGCATTAGTGATGTGTACATAAATATGCATTAGACCTGCTAAAGTTGGATAAACTCAAGGAAAGTCAGAAAGCAAATCAATTACTGAATTCTCTCTATTCTTTGGTTTCTCACAGAGCAGAAACTGTGTCATGGTTCAGTTTTATTACTGTGATAGTTTTAAATGTGTCTGTCCTTTTTCTTCCTAAATGTACTAGGTTGAGGGACAATGCAACTTCTGGGAGCTTTCCAAAAGCAGTTTATGGTCAAGGGGCTTTTATGACGCCAAAATTTAGTACATTGCCTACTAGGGATATTCTTGACAGTTTTTCTGTCCTACTTAGTTAAATACTGCCTCTAATTCTTCATCATTTTGCTTTGGTCACAAAGTCTCTTTTTTCTTGCATTGTGTGCCTGATGCACAAGCTGAACAAAGGGCAATTATGGCCTTTTCAGTCTTCTGCCTAGTTTAAATGAAACATGATCCTGATTGGGCAGTTTCTATCCTAGGGGGTCACTACTCTCCCTCATGCTGTGATCTCATTCTGTCAGTCTAACTGCTACTTGTGTAATCCATTTACAATTCACTTTAAATGTTTTGAATATATATAAAACCTAAGTTCAGGGAGCAGATGATGGCAGGATCATTGTGACCAACCAACTTTAAACTGGCAACTGAGATGTAAAATCTTTCTTCTCCTCCATTTAGTTATTTTATGTTAATGTGGTGGTGGTTTAATCTTATGTTTAGCTCTCTGCTATCAAGTCAGTGATATGAAGCCTGGGTTGCAAGAAACCTTCAGAATCTATTTGGACATTTCTAGAATGCCTCAAATATTCAGTCTGTCTTTTTATGGGCTGCTGGTATACAAAGATGTATATAAGGGATAGTTCAAATTTCCTCTCTAGAACTGAAGTTCAGAAGTTAATTCAATCAAATGCTGTTGCCTTCTTCCAGGTTCCTTTTTTGCCCGGAGACTCTGATCTTGACCAGCTGACAAGGATATTTGAAACACTGGGCACTCCAACAGAAGAACAGTGGCCTGTGAGTCCTTTTATTTAACAGACTGACATTAGTTTTACTTGATACTCTCTATTTTAGCTTTTGAAATAAAGGGTGTACCAGAATACTTGAGTAGAATGCCAGAAGGCAGCTGCCTGATCTCACAATGCGGAGGATAAGCAGCTGAGATTTATTGTTTCTCTTGGCAAATTCCTGAGCAATATAGCAGTGTTGTTAGCATTAAGCAACAGTAATGAAACTTCGTGGTTTCATTTTTGTGTGTATCCAGTTTCCCATGGCTATTAGTATGAAGTTAAGATTGTTGCTTAATGTTCTTTAGATGCTTGATTAATAATCTGCTTTGACCTGAAAGGCTTTAATCACTTTCAGAAGTAGGAACAATTTGTAGTTGGCCTGGATAAGTTATAGTTTTGGGATACAATAAAAAACACCAGACCAACAGCTTTAGGAATAAATAGTTGATCTCAGAGTAACTGTACTGTAACAAATACAATTAGTAGTACAATTACCTCTGAGATGACAGTGGATTCAGTAATTCATGAATACCAGGACAAACTTAGCATCAGGGCACACAATGACCTCCCTAACCATGGTTATCAGGCAGATTGACAGGAAGCAGGGCATGGCTTCTTTGGACATGCAGCTTGGACCAGCTGATGGGCACAGGGGGTCCAGAATTCCCTGATCACACTGTTGTCTTTTGTAGTTGAGTTGTGGAAGCAGTCTCTGGACTTGATAACCAGTCATCACATCACACTTCTGCTCCCTCTCCATGCTGCTTTTCCTTTGTGTGAGTGGTACTCGAATGCTGTGGTATGCGATCACCAAATGGAGCTACAGCCATATGGAGAAATATCGTATAAGGCACTGCTACTCCCATACAATTTTGTTGTTGTTTTGAGATTAAGTGAAGCGCATGAAGATTTTTGCAATGACATTTCTCCTTTCTTTGGAGAGGAAGAGTTAAGATACAGGTGGGGAAGGGAGAGGAGATTTGCTAGCATGACAGAGATGATGCATTCTTAAATTAATTTGCAAACCCATACATTTCAAGAATTGAAATCTTTACTGTCAAGATTATAACTGAGCGCACTTTTCATTTCCGTGTTAATATTTTATTTTGCTTGGATAAACTTACTGAAATGTGAGGACTAGAGATTCAAAATACGTAAAATACCATGTATGGATAATTGTCTCCAGCAAGATCATTTTTATGATAGAATTTTAATACAATGGGACTGATTTCATACCTACAGGGAAAAAGTATGCAATTCATCTGTTCAACTGCTTGACATATTTTCCTTCCCTCCCCACACTCCCCAAATAGTTTCAGTTGTGCATTTTGAAAGTAGCTCAAAACACTCATGATGATCAGCTCATTTTGAGGAGGAAGACAGTCTATCAACTTTGAGAAAATGCATACTGGCTCTTTTGTGAACCTTGCCTCTTCCACCTTGTCAGTTTGCAGAAGAAAACTGTGAAGCTACTTCATTTGTCTGCACCTACTCTAAAGTTCTGTCATACTTCCATTCTTTGTTAGCAGTTTTTCCTTTTGGACTGGTCACCACTAAAGCAAGGGAAGGACAAAACACTTGGAAAGGAAAAGTGTGAAACAACTGTAACTTTTTTTTTAAAAAAAGTCGTTATGACCTACTATTCCTACACTTATTTCAGTGACCAAGTATTAGCAAGGTGTTTTGAAAGACAATTTGCTTCTGCTGAAAGACAGCCATGTGAAGTTCCCTTTGTGTGAAAAGCTGAACTCTTTCTCACTTGAAAAACATATTTTCCATTTTTGTCTTTGTAGGGGATGACGAGTCTTCCAGATTATGTCACATTTAAGTCTTTCCCTGGAATGCCACTTCAACATATCTTCAGTGCAGCTGGTGATGATTTGCTCAGTCTTCTGCAAGGCTTATTCACATTTAATCCTTGCACTAGGGTTACGGCTACTCAGGTATAGTACACTTGCATTATGTGCTCATCTTCCTTAACCTACTGTTAATATCAGATAAATGTGCTTTGAAGTCAGTAAGCCAGGTTTCAAATGAAATGTCATATAGTTCTGTCTGTGAAATACTAGAAACGTATTTCCAGCATTTTGTAGAGAGAACTCTGAAAGGCATGAATAATGCTGACTGATCATCTGCATTTCCAATGTAGAGCAAAGGTAACAACTAAAAGGTGTATGAGTCATGGCCTTCAGACAGTTGTTATACTTGACATTCAAAATTCAGTCACCTAACGCTTGAAATTTAAGACTTAACATAGCATATCTTACTCTCTGGTTTTGAAAGGTTTTCAGTCTTAATTCATCCAGTGTCATCTTCAATTTTATTTAAACTTTTTTGATTCTTTTTTAACATGAAATTCCGTGGTGATTTAAACCAGCATTCTGATCTGAATATCCTTTTCCATTATACTTGAGTGAAGCATGTCAATTTCACTATTCCTTGATGGGGAGAAATGAAGGACTTCAAAATGTTCTAGTTAAGAGTATTGATTTCTGCTATGAAGAAGATAAAGCAGTTGAAGTTTCAAAACTGTATGTCTGTCACCTTACACGGTTTGGAAAGCATGCAAGAGACAAAACTGTCCGCTTACGGTCAGGGCTTCCTCATTGCTTGTTAAACAAAGCAGATCCCAATCCAGGGGATTAGTGTATGTGTTAAGTGTCTTTTTACTAGAAAACTTTATTCAGACCACATTCAAGTTTTTTGTTACAGTCTTTAAGAACTTTCAATATAAGTTTCCAAATAATTACTTCTGCTATGCTTGGGACATGTCTGTACTAGTTTGTATGTATAAAGTCATTTTACAGGTCATATTGTAGGATGGTGACTTGAATATATGATTTTTCTAGTCTAGTATTTTTATTGACAATGCCACAGTCTAAGGCAGGAAACAGCTTCTGCTTGCTGTATTGGCTTGATTTATAGCTGACCCCGAATACCATGTAACTGACATAAGCAAGAGTAATGATTACCTAAGACACAACTTAGCCTCTTTTCCTTAACCACAGTTTATGGAAGCTGTGGAATTCCTAAAATTTAAAATAGGGTATGTAATTCCACTACATGAAATTAACCCTGCTCACCTGTGTTTGTCTTCTGCTCTAATTCAAACTGGTTTTCCCAGTTTACAGTGTAGAAACAGCACAGTTAAAGGAATTTTTGAGAAGGATTTAACTTACAAGCTAGCAAAACAGATGGTGTCCTGGTCCTGGATCTGATCAAGACTTCAGATATATTCTTTTAATCGTTCTTTATTCCTTTCTTCTTTATCATCTTGTGTCATCTGTCTATTCAGAATGTAAGCTCTATGGACATAAAAACTTGTTGTTTGTACAGACTACCTGCAGTGTAGTCTAGAGTTTTATTAGGATGTCTGAGCATTAGTTAAAAATAACAGTACACAATTATCTCTTGGCTTACAAATCAAAGTGTTCTGCGTAGTCAGAGAACACAAAATCTTGATTTGTCCCGAGGCCACCTGCTAATATATGTGTCCAAGCAGCTTAGAAGTCCCAATTGTAAGTGCTTTATTTCATTGTAACCTCTTTATAGATGGTGTTCTGACACTTTATACTAATCACTTGGTTATTTTTCTTCCATTATCATTAAGGCATTGAAACAGAACTATTTCAGTAACCGACCAGGACCCACTCCAGGAAATCAGCTGCCAAGACCCAACTGTCCTGCAGAAGCTGTGAAGGAGCAACAAAATGCACTTATAAATCTAAAAAGGAAAAGAACAGAAGGAATAGATCAAGGTAACCTCTTAATGTTTCACCTGTTTTAAAACAGGAACTACATGCTCAGAGAGAATGTGATACTTTCAGTGTTTCAGAAAAAAAACTCTCTGAATGGATTACATTCCTGGGCACCAATACCATCTGAAGCCCTTTAATGATTTATGCTTTAGAGTGAGAATGACTTAGTTCTGTGTTCTAACAGAATTGGTACCAAAAAAGGCTCTTTTGTGATGCTTAGGAATCTATTTGTTAGAAAAAATACCTAATTCCATTAAATAATAGTGTGGTACTACCCAGTAAATTATAGGTGATTATGATGCCCTCTTTTTTTTTTTTTTGAGACATCTTACTGAAGTGGAAATAACTTAACTTTACCTCACTTAATAAAAAAAAAAAAGGCAGGGGTGTGAGAGAGAATCATGAATCATAGAATGGGTTGGGTTGGAAGGGACCTTAAAGATCATCCAGTTCCACTAGATCAGGTTGCTCAAAGCCCCATCCAACCTAGCCTTGAACACTTCCAGGGAGGGGGCATCCACAGCTTCTCTGGGCAACCTGTTCCAGTGCCTCACCACTCTCACAGTAAAGAATTTCTTCCTAATCTCATCTAAATCTACCACTTTTTAGTTTAAAGCCATTATCCCTCATCCTATCACACCATGCCCTTGTAAACAGACCCTCTCCAGCTTTCCTGTAGGCTCCCTTTAGGTACTGGAAGGCTGCTGTAAGGTCTCCCCGGAGCCTTCTCTTCTCCAGGCTGAACAATCCCAACTCTCTCAGCCTGTCCTCAGAGGAGAGGTGCTCCAGCCCTCTCATCATCTTCGTGGCCCTCCTCTGGACTCGCTCCAACAGCTCCATGTCTGTCTTGTACTGGGGCCCCCCAGAGCTGGATTCAGTACTCCAGGTGGGGTTTCACAAGAGTGGAGTAGAGGGGCAGAATCCCCTCCGTCGACCTGCTGGTCACTCCTCTTTTGATGCAGCCCAGGACACAGTTGGCTTTCTGGGCTGCGAGTGTACACTGCCAGCTCATGTTGAACTTCTCACCCACCAACACCCCCGAGTCCTTCTCAGGGCTGCTCTGAATCCATTCTCTGCCCAGCCTGTAGTTGTGCTTGGGATTGTGCCGACCCACGTGCAGGACCTTGCACTTGGCCTTGTTGCACTTCATGCAGATCGCATCAGCCCACCTCTCAAGCCTGTCAAGGTCCCTCTGGATGGCATCCCTTCCCTCCAGTGTGTCAACCACACCACACAGCTTGGTGTTGTCAGGGAAACTTGCTGAGGGGGCACTCGATCCCACTGTCCCTGTTGCCGACAAAAATGTTAAACAGTGCCGGTCCCGATACTGACCCCTTCACTCTCTGCTCAAACATTGAGTCGTTGACCACAGCTCTTTGAGTGCAACCATCCAGCCAATTCCTTAGCCATAGAGTGGTCCATCCATCGAATCCATGTCTCTCCAATTTAGAGACAAGGATGTTGTGCGGGACAGTGTCAAATGCCTTGCACAAGTCCAGGTAGATGATGTCAGTTGCCCTTCCCTCATCCACCAACACTGTAACCCCATCATAGAAGGCCACCAGATTTGTCAGGCACGATTTGCCCTTAGTGAAGCCATGCTGGCTACTCAATAATCACGTCCTTATTTTCTGTGTTCCTAAGCATAGTTTCCAGGAGGGTCTCCTCCATGATCTTGCTAGGCACAGAGGTGAGACTAACCAGTCTGTAGTTCCCCAGGTCTTCCTTTTTTTCCCCTTTTTAAAAATGGCAGTTACATTTCCCCTTTTCCAGTCAGTGGGAACTTCACCAGACTGTCATGAATTCTCAAATGTGATGGAGAGTGGCTTAGCAACTTCATCTGCCAGTTCCCTCAGGACCTGCATCTCATCGTGCCCCATGGACTTGTGCACCTTCAGGTTCCTTAGATGATCTCAAACATGATCTCCTACAGTGGGCGGTTCTTCATTCTCCCAGTCCCTGCCTTTGCCTTCTGTGACTTTGGCAGTGTGGCTTGAGAACTTGCTGGTGAAGTCTGAGGCAAAGAAGTTGAGTACCTCAGCCTTCTCCATATTCCAGGTAACCAGGTCTACTGTTTCATTCCAGAGGGGACCCACATTTTCCTTACTCTTCCTTTTATCACTGACATACCTATAGAAACTTTTCTTGTTTCCCTTGATGTCTCTTGCCAGATTTAATTCTACCATGGCTTTAGCTTTCCTAACCTGATCCCTGGCTGCTTGGACAGTTTCTCTGTATTCCTCCCAGGCTACCTGCCCTTGCTTCCATGCTCTGTAGGCTTCCTTGTTGTGCTTGAGTTTGTTCAGGAGCTCCTTGTTCATCCATGCAGGTCTCCTGGTGGTTTTTGGCTGATTTCCTCTTTGTTGGGATGCATCACTCCTGAGCTTGGAGGAGGTGACCCTTGAAGACTAACCAGCTTTCTGGGGCCCCTCTTCCCTCCAGGGCTTTGTCCCATGGTACTCTACCAAGCAGGTCCCTGAAGAGGCCAAAGTCTGCTCTCCTGAAGTCCAGGGTAGTGAGCTTGCTGTGCACCCTCCTCACTGCCCTGAGGATCTTGAATTCCACCATTTCGTGGTCCCTGCAGCCAAGGCTGCCCTTGAGCTTCACATTCCCCACCAGCCTCTCCTTGTGGTGAGAACAAGGTCCAGCATGGCACCTCTTCTCATTGGCTCCTCTATCCCTTGGAAAAGGAAGTCTCATCAATGCATTCCAGGAACCTCCTGGATTGCCTATGCCCTGCTGTGTTGTCCCTCCAACAGATATCAAAATGATTGAAGTCCCCCATGAGGACCAGGGCTTGTGAACGTGAGGCTGCTCCTTTTTGTTTATACAGAGCCTCATCTGCTTGGTCTCCCTGGTCAGGTGGCCTGTAGCAGACCCCTACTATGATGTCCCTTGTCCCTGTGCTCCCTTTAATCTTGACTCATAAGCTCTTGCTCAGCTCCTCATCCATCCCTAGGCGGGGTTCCATGCATTCTAGCTGGTCATTGACAGAGGATAACATCCCCTCCTTGTATTCCTTCCCTGTCCTTACTAAATGACATAGCATGTTGGTCTTTCAAATGACAGACTGGAGAATGTAAATCAGGTTCAGAAGAGAGATTTCTGCTTTCTCTCTTATATTAAGCAAGTTAACAGTTATGACTGGTCTGCGTAAGGAACATTAAGCACATTTCTGTGACCCTTTTAAAAGGCAAGCCTATTTCCTAACATTTACTTCTATATAGATCCTCCAGTCTTCCCCAAACAGTAGTGTGTACTTTCTATCTTCATGGCAAGAAAAGCTCTGAGGACTCAAGACCCGTATCAACACTAAATTACTCAGACCTTCTAATAAAGAGGCAAATACTGGTTCTTAAACTTGGAGTTGGTCTTCTCACAGCTGGAATATGCTAGAGAGCAGCTGTCAGGTTAGCATCAGCTTTTTGTTACTGCCAGTATGAGACTCTGTTTTGATAAGAGTGATATCTTTTTGGAATGGAGATGCTTCCATGAAAGTGCATTTCCTCTTCAGAGAGACAACTACATTGTTAGAGTTTAACTTACTTTTTAGGCACTTTGACTTGTTTCTTAGTTGTGTGTCAAATTAAAAGTAAAAATGCATTACTTCACTGTCTTAAGATTCTAATCTCAAAGAAAAATTTCATCAGTTGACTATCTGCATGCTCTTTGACCTCAGTACTATGGGCCAACTGACATGTGGGAGCTTGTGAAGTTACCATAGCTTAGGTAATTAATCTTTTTAGCTCCTTTTGCAAGGACCATGTGAGGGTCTGTGATTAGTGTTTTGGAGTACATGTCCTAAAATATGCCTGTTAACTAAAGGACAGGAAAGAAGAAATGCTTCCTTGAGTTCTGTGACTTAACCATTTGAAGTCTTGCACTTGACAATGAGCAGTTTCCAGAGCTGTATCAAGCTAGAACACTAATTGCTATAATACACCCTGGAACTTAGCAAAATGGACTGAGAGATTACTGAAGGGTACCCTCTTATAAAATGTTGGCATCAGGGTCTGGCTGCCAGGAGGAAGGAATTTATGCTATTCCCCTAAGTGCTGCTTTTCCACAAGAACAAAACCCTATAGCCTGTAGGGTGTGTTCACCAAACTTAAATGTGCAGCAGCTGTACTTCTCAAAAAAAAAAACCCCATCCTCTTTATCGTCAGGGGAGAACTATCACTAGATGGATGACTGACTGTGAAAAGTATTGCATGCATCATTTCTAGCTTTTGCTACCATTTATTTCTGATCAGTGAGGTATGTGGAGACACTGATGCTATGATGACATCTTTGTCCATCTTGTCCACTCTGGCAAACACTTAATCAAAAGCAGCACTCCTTCCCCAGGGCACCAGTTTCTTAGTTCTATTAATCTGCATTTCTACAGAGCTGTAGGTTCACAAAACAGACTAAAAGATACAGTATTAAACTTTTTTCTTTTTAAATGCAGTATAAGGAATCCATCTGATTTCAGAACTATTCTACATTGGGATGGAAAAAAAAAACATTCTATTAATATCTAAGGTTAAGAATTTGTACTGTTTGGGCATTCATTTAAAATTCATGGGTGTGATTCAATGTCAGTGTATTTCAAAGGAGACCTCTGCCTATAGGGCAGGAAAAAACAGTTGGATCCTTTCATAGTAAGCTTCATAGCCATTGCAGAAGGCAGCTATGGTTTATTCTATGTATGTTATAAATAAGTAGCACATGAAGAAATGAGAGGACAAGATCTGGAATAGGATCAGAAAAGTACTGCTGCCCTCATCTCCACAACTGATACTAAACAGAGACATGGTTAAAGAATGAGGCAGAGACTAAAAGGGCTGTCACTTCCTGCAGACAGCTTACTGCTGGGTAGTGACAGCATGTAAGAAAAATCATTATGAGTATATGTGTGGTGGGGCAGAGTTAAGCCTTAGAATAGCTTGCCTTTCTTAGGCTTAAAAGTAGAATTAACTGACAAGCTTTTTATACCAACAAAGAGGAATACTTAATGTATCACAAATGCAATTAACACTTAACTACAGAATTTTGGACTCATTTGGAGTACATGTACTGATTCAAGTAAGCTTTGATTCTAGCACTCTTTCATGGATTCGTTGGAAAAAGTCATCATGTACTGCTACTGCAGCAAACAGCGTTAAGCAGCTCTGAGTAGATGTATCTTGAGAACAGTATCAAATGAATACGAAAACATTGAGGGAGGGGGCTGGACCTGTTCACTTTGGTAACAATGTGATTTACGCTTTTCAGGATTACCAAAAAAATTGATTTTTTGATTGCTATGGATGAAAATGGGTGAAAGCGGCCTGAGTCCCAACCATTGAAAAAACATTGTAATGGTCACTGGATGGTTATTTTGTAATATTTTCATATGTAAAGTATGCATTTAATATTTCCTTACTGAAAGAGATATCATTATCCTTACTTCTGTTTTTAAATAAAAGCATTGTTAAGCAAAACAAGAAGATTGCTTTCTCTGATTTGCTGTCTTGTTACTTTGACTCATGCTTTGAATTAGTAACTGTCAAACCTGCTTGCTGGCTATAGATTTACACAGGCTAATTTTGCAGAACCTTTATACAAATAACACCCTTCTCACCTGGAGCTTAGATGTACATATGATTGTCTATCAGCCCTATAATAAATACTGGGAAGTATTTATGTAAGGGAAGGGCAGGATGCTTTTTTGTTCCAGAAGACTTTGAGGCTTACAGAGGAAGAGCAACTATGTTCTTGCTCCTGTGTTACTTCATTTTACTTCTGCCTTGAGCCAACGTGAAGTATGCTGGTCTTGTAAGGGACAACTGTTAATAGTCTCCCAATACCCTACTGTGTTCTGTATTGGTTGTTGGCAGTTGAAAATTAAACTTAAACTTCCTACTAGGATCTATTTAACAATGTAGAGAAAATGTTTATCAAATAACATCGGTTACAGCAGTGTTTACTGTCTGTGTAATCAAACATCATCATCCTGAATGCAGGCTGGGGGATTAAGAGAACTGCAGTCCTCCTTCTCACAGGCATATGTATGAAAATATTTTAATCTGAATAGGGTAGAGAGAGTTAGGAGTACTGTAAACTTGTTTGCATTGGACTTATCTAGGGCAGCATTCTGACTGGACTGCAAAGCTTGGAAACCTTCAGTCCCTAAAACTGATACTGCATTTTTCAATGAGTATCCTAACTATTTTGTATTATACGTAGCGTTTGCATGGCAGTGACAATTTTGTCAGCTCTGCTTTGAGAGTAACACCATTCCCTTCTTGTCACATGCTGTGTGTGCCTAGATGATACCCTTCCCTGAAGGAAACCTTTCCCAGTGGGACATGTAGCAATCCTCTAAGCTTCTATTGGCAAAAGTTGTAGAGTAGGTACTGAGTTAGATGGGCGATCAGTGTTTGAATGTATAGAGAATGGTTACTGTGCTGTGTAAGAGTGGGATTAAAGAGAGGATATTTTGTGACCAAGGTTACTGTCTTGTATGCTTTGAGTTGTGTGTTTGCCACAGCAGATGCTCAAAAATAGCAGTGCCTCTACATAATACAAGTCCAGGAGATGTTCCCTTCCAGCTCCCACACTGCAATTCATTTGGCATACTGTGCACTGCATGTATGATTGGGGTCTGTTCTATACTGTGAGGGTATACAGTAAGTTTTGTTTTCAGCTGAGTTCATGAAGCTGCCTGTGTCAGGGACTAAAATTGCCTTGCTCTTAATGGTGGTGTTGTGCATAGATAAAGTGTATGTACATTACAGAGTAAGATAAGATTAGAAAAAGGATTAGCACAATATTTTTTTCTTAATCTCAGGCTTTTGGATAGTTTGATTTAACTTTTGTGACTTAGATCAGAACTCTGGAAGGAATATTGGGGACTCCTGGTGAATATAACTTAATATGCAATCATACACAATTAGTCATCTAAATACTGTTTAATTTGTGACTTGGTTACCTTGTAAGCTTTATATCATGCTAATCATGCTTCAGCTTTGGCAATCTGTCTTTTATCACACCAACTCACTGAATATACAGATACTGCAATCTGCTCGGCTTCTATTCAGAACCACAACAATCAAGGATGGTTTGTCTTGAGCCTGCAATGTGCATGCTTGTGCAAAATGGAACATAATCTAAATGCCTTCTCTCTTGGGTTGAGATAATTTTTCTGCCCTTGCTGCTTTTTTATCATGAGTTACTGGTGTTTCTTCCTGAAAGGTTAGTACTCTTCTTTGTAAACTTGATAGCTCTTACCTGAAGACTTCATGGAATTTGAGTAACTTGTATGCATTGTACTGATACTGCTTATATAACTGAATTAAAACTTTGTTTTCTTTCTTCCACTTTGTTGCCACAATAAATGTAGCAAAAACTCATTGTATGAGCACACACTACAGAAGGGGAAGGTGCTCTTGGTTTTAAACAAAACTGATTTCATTTTCTCACAGATACCAGGATTACTTCTGGTGGCATGGAGAACAAGGACTGCTAGCTTTCACATCGTCATCTTGTCTCACTGGTTCTTGATTGGTGCCAATGCTGTGTGATCCCTGCAGCCTTTCTGTTTTGAAAAATAAGGCTCAGAGCCAGACTGAGTTACATAATTGTTGCTTTGCATTTGTGGTACACTCTTACCCATGGTGTGGCCTTGATGCTGTCAGCACTCCAGGCGGCACTTCCAGTTCTTTGCTTTTACCTGTATTCGCTCTTGGCTTGTGACTGTTCCTGTTCTTTTGACTTACTGCATGTACACTGCTTGCTTAACTCCTGTTCATCCATTTCTTCTGGTGCACAAATGTTTATGCTCCACATGCTCCAATGTAATGATGCATTTACAGAGCAGGTTTCACATCTCAATACTCGTTTGCTTCTCCAAGAGAAGGGAGAAATCGTTACAAAAAAGGCTATAATTAGGCCTGCTTTTCTTTGAATCCCTCCATTTCCCCTTGTATTTCATACTCAACTATGTCGACTTCGCCACTGAGGTAAAGTATTCTTTCCATATGGCTTTAATAAAATCATAGGATAAAACAGGGATAGCTTTGGATGTAGCTTGTCAGGTTGAGATAGTTTAGCCCTTAGAGAAGTTTCTCTGAGTGCTTTGAACACTTTTGGCAGGCTGTGTTTTGACATACACCTTGCTGATATCCAGTAGCGTGAGAGGCTGGGGAAAAGACATGCATGGCTGTGGTCTCTTTTTGGCTCCAAAATATAGCACTGCCCAGAAAAAACATCTGCTGGGAATTAGATGTGTTCCTCCTGTAGCCCACCAGCACTATCACGAAGGCTCCAGAAGCAGCTCAGTTCTCACCAAACTTTGATCATTGTATAATGCCAATTTCTCATTTTCAAGCTTTCCCAAGTAGAGCTGGAATAAAATTGCAGTTTTGATGCTATTGAGCTAGCCTCATATCATCTCTGTGTTCAATTCTAGTATTCACTTTTTTCTTCTATTTGTGAGCAATTTACTCAGAAATTTACTATTTATTCCCTTTTAGAAACTCTTATTCTTTCAAATAAAAGGACAGGGAATTGGGGGGGTGGGGGGGAGTGGAGGGGATGGTGACTCTCTCTTTCTTCTAAAGAGTCGAATCCACAGGCAGGCACGTCCCACAGGAGGATTTTCTGAGAGGCTTGCTGTGTGGTCGACACAGAGGCCATCAGTATTGTGACCATTTTCTCTAGAGCTGTTGGCTCAAATTGTGCCCAGAAACCTTCATACTAACAGCATTCACGACTGCGATAAGAACAGAATGGTATGCCAAGTAGGGAGGAGGAGAAAACTCTTAAATAGAAGGCATTAGTGGAATGTGGTTTATTACCTACTACAAGAGATTGGTGCCACTTCAGTAGGGACACTGACAGTTACGCTCAGCTGACTTTGACAACAGGTCATCAGCTATGTGCCTTGGTCTTCAGAAACCTCCAGTTTGGGCCAGGCTGGTAGGCACGTACTGTCAGAGAATACTTAGGCTGTCCTGCATGGATTTCCCATCCGTGAATGAATCCATCTCTCTTTTTTTTTTTTTTTTTTTGGTATTTTAAGGAAAAAGTTCACTGACAAAATGAACAGATAATTAGCAAAAGATTGCAATCTGGCAATTCTGAAGAAGTGTACTACTGCGTTGACAAATATAAAATTGTCTTTTTCTTGCTACTTGAAACTTACCCATATGCCCAGGAGCCTCCTCTGGTTTCCTCACATCAGCATCCTGAGGAAGTCAACAGTGCAGAAAGACAGTGACACCATGTTTTCTATCTTTGTATACGGTGGTAGAAACCGGTTTTAGTCTATCAAACTTAATTGCAGGAGTTGAAGTGCTGACTTACAAGCACATCACTGTTCCCTGCCACTAGAGGCAGTGTCTGACAGAGTAGTAAGGCAGATGGTCGGATGTTGTAAGAACTGTGGGATCTTGACCCAACGCTTGTCTCTGAGAGTCATCGCTCTACCAGCTTGAAGCTCCTTGTAAGGATGGAGAACTGGGCTGTCTCTCAGCATGCAGCTTAGGCCTGCTTAATGTCATATTCTTGTAGAACTTCTTTAAAAAGACCCTTTATATTGACCTTATCTAGTAATTTGGGTTCATGCAGGCTTCCTTTCTTCCATCTGTCACTAACTCCAGTAACACTTACTGCCTCAAGCCAGCACCAGACTCCTGCTGGTTACCTGAGTGTCAGAAATGTGTAAATGTGCTGGTAAATGCTGCTGTCTCCTTTTCTTGTAGTGCAATGTTTCCTTAGTGGCACCCGAGTTAAATGTCTATGCCAGTTATTTGTAAGGCAAAGGTATTAGCTGTTATTCAGAACCTGAGACATCATATAATAAAATACTGATTTAGGACTGAAAAGCTGTACTGCATACAGTTGCTGAGAGGTCAGAAAGAATGACATTTATAATTGGCATTACATGGTATTATGCTAAAAAAGGTCAACAAAGAGCGTGCAAGTGCAGCACCTGGAGAGCTCAGTGCAAAGCTGTGTAATATTACTCTTCTGTGCTTTGGTTACAAAAATTAACCTACTCAGAAAGGTTTCGTTAGTGCATTTCCTTAATAGACAATGCAGATTTTAATCCACTTTAACACTGGAGTGAAAAAACAACTAAGCAAACAGTTTATTAAACTGTCAGTCTCAAAATAAAAGGATTTTTTAAGCAAATTTGCCTGGAAATACCAGCCTTGTGAGGTTTTTAATACTAAAATCTTAAAATGCTATGAAATGCTGGCTTTCAAGTCCACCAAGTGATCTGAAACATTTAATTTGATCAGAATCTAACCAAATTTGACTACTTAAGTGCATAGATTTTTTTTTCTTTTGATTTTTTTTTTTATAACTACTATCAGCTAGAAAAGATTCATGTGAATTATGGAACACTAATAAAGATATAGTAGAAGATACCACCGCTTAGTATGACCAACCTGATATTCTGGAAGGGGCAGTTACATGTGCACGTCTGGCCCCACATGCACTGACAGTCTCTGTCATCCGTCCCGTCTTGGAGATTTATAGTTGTGGGATGCTCTTGCCTTGCACTGGCAGATCACTCAGTGCTCTCTTTGCTGCTCTGTGTGCCTCCCCCCACCTCCACACACAATCTTGAAGGTGATCATCTAATTATAGCAGTAACAAATACTGGGATATTCCCATTTGGTTTTTGTCAGGTCTCCAGCTGGGCTATACTGTGCTGTCGGAGCTGCTCCTGGCATGATTTCTAGGTACACTGGCTTTTGGGAAATGTCCAGAGGTCATGGCTTCTGGAAGCCATTGGCTACCTAGGTGGATTTGGGTAGAAGTGGTCCATAACCCAGGTTTATTATGGCCTGCAGCCACCTAGACTGGGAGACAAGGATGGTCTTGCAGTCACACACAAGTAAAACTCATAGGTGGTAAATAAATTATTTTTACTGTGTGATCACACCTTTGCATGGTGTTCCCCTTTACTGGAATACCTTTCCAGCAAACATCCTAGAAGTTAGGTCATTAGCCGTGTAAGAGGTCCGGTTGGGATCTGAGTGTTGGTTTCCAGAGCACGTGCACAGACGTTTCCCCTCCTTCCCAAAACCACATTTTTGACTGGTGTCTTAATTGCTAGGCCCAAGTAAAATATACGTTTACCTAAAAAGCAATTTCACATCTTCTGTATTTTAAGAGGCACATAAAGTCTAAATTTACACTATAAAAATGAACTAATTTTATGTACGTGGCCACCACGATGTGTAACAATCTGGTTTTGTTTTCTTTCTGATTGCATTTACATTTGGAAAGATTTTCTGTATTTCATTTCACCTGAAAAACAGCCAAGTGGTAGATTTTTCCTTCTCATTGGATGCAGACTTTTTGTGCTCTTCTCTTTGCCAGTTGGCACAAACCAAAATCCTTTAATTACTGAGCAATCTTGAAATTACAGAACATTGAAAGCATCATTCCAAGTTGCAGCTTCATTTCAGAAGGTGTGAACAAAACGGCACAATTCCTAATATTCTCACCCTAAAATACACTGAGCTGGTTCATACCATGCAAGTACTGAAGAAGCAAAGAGTCCTTGAGCATTCCTGGTTAGTTACGATTTCCTTGTGCTATGCCAAAAAGCTTTCTGCTTCACCACTAACATCTTTTGAGTTCTCTATAGTAATACTGTATTCTTCTCTCTCTGCTTCTGTTACAATAATCCACGTAGAAATGAGTTGGGAATGAGTAAAGCGGATGCATGTAAAGGTGCAACATCTGCAGGTGAAATCCAAGTTGGGATCCAAGGGTAATGTCTTTCCTGGTGACCTGAGCAAAGCTGCTGTGCCACAGAAGGTCACTGGTGTGTATGAAGCTGGGCTGGATGTCTTGCAGACAGAGTTTTGTAGGCTCCCTGAAAGTAAGTGGCTCAAAGTGACATGCTTCTGGGGCATCAGGTTCTGCTGCTCTGCTCCGCTCTGCTCTGCTTGCGTACACACTGAGTGAGGAAAGTGGCTTGCTCCCAGGGCACAACTGGCTTCTTACCAGGGTTTTTTCTGGGAAGCACCACATGGTTACTTCTCACCCAGCGCTTTCCTTTGTTCCTCCCTCCCCAGCACCTGAAGTGAGGCCAGAGCTTTAACTCCATTCCTGGGTACTCCTTGGCTGTCTTACTTCCTGTGGGGCCACTTCTCACTCCCATTCTGCCCGACTCGTTAAATCTCTTTAGATCTCTGTTCGTAAAAATCCTTAAAAAAAGCAAGGCCAAAGCATCTTGCCTTTCTTTTCTAATGCTATGGATTCCCCGTCACTTGAAAGCCCTAAATCAGAATTAGCATCTCTTCAAAAGAGGCACTCTTTACCCTGCCAAAAGGAACAGTTTGAGGCAGGAATTACTGGTTGAAGATGTCTGGCCAGTAAATCAGATTAGCCTTCTCTGATTTCAGAATATGTATTTCATGGGTAAACCTTACTCTAAATGCATGGATAGTTTCAGAGTGACAGTTCTTTTCATGCAGTAACATCTGCTCATTGCTTTGCTATTAGCCTGCTTCATGCTTGCCAGCAACACAGCAGGAAAGTTCAAGCCTTTCTGGTGACGAATTTTTCACTCAAAAAGCCAAGGCGCACATCCCAGGGCTCTGGGGTGCCCTAACTGATTGGAAAGTCCGTTACAGAGCTCTGCTGTTTTCTTCAGTGCAGAGGCTGGGTTTGTTTGTGTCACTGATAACGGTGCTGCCTGGCATTAAAAGACCTGCACGGAGCAGTGAATTAATGGTGTTCCCCACCAGTGAACGCTTGTTGCTATCCCAGACACGCTGACATGTGGTACAGTCAGTTGTATTCTTCCACCACATCCGTACGTCACCTTCATCAGTCTCTTTGCAAGACAGTTTCATTTTTTTTAAACTAAACCTCAGATTCTCCTTCATGTTTTGAGTTGATTTTGCAGATGAGGAAATTAAGCAAAACTTGACCAGTCAGCTTCTCATGATCGTGTAAGAAGTCTGGAACAAATAGATGAATGCAGTTTTGCTGAGTTCTTAATATGCTGTGATGCTTGTGTTTCCATGTCTTGACCACATGCTTCAGGAAGCTGACTATGTTTCAACGTTAAAAACACCAGTGGTTTTCCATTGCCTGCTCACTGGCCATGCTGCTTTCCTGTCTGTGGCTCAAGTCTTGATTCTTTCCCTTCAGCCCTGCCTCTGGGGAGAGGAGCTGTAAATTGGAGCAGGTGTGCTGAGACTCCAACCCTCAGTCCTGACCTGAGGAGCCCTCACCTGAGTTTGGGACTTTCGCTACTCCTGTAGAGCAGGAGTGTCGCTGCATCAGTGCCGGAACTGTGGTCAGGTCCTCTGGGATGCCTGCAAGCGGGTGTCCTTTGCAGCTAAATGACTGGCTGGCTGGCTGAGAAATACTCTCACAACAGTGGTAAATGCCCTTTCTCTACCAGAATATAAAGAACGTCTGCTTTTTATAAACTGTACCCTTGTGGTAACTCTGGTCTCTTTGGTCCCCAGTATAACACCAAATTATGTAATGCTGATTCATCATACAATCTGCTTCCTAAATCATTGAGTGTCTGTCTGCCTGCACACAATGGAAGAGGAAGGCGTTTTACACAATGCACCCTGCAACCCATACCAAATTCCTTTTTGGTAGGTGTAGCTACATTATCTACACATATGTACCTGTATGCAGTTTAATAGCTTTTAGTTGCACTGAATTCCTAAAGCTCGGGCAGCTTAAGGAATTTATTTAAAGTTCAAAATAGTTATCTTAAATATCATAGCACACACAGAGAGTGGCAATAAAGCAGACAAGGCAAGGGAGTCTTTCCACAGAGACCTTCATTGCTACTATTGGTGGCTTTGTCTGCAATGGCAAGGATATCCTATCGTGACCTGGGAAGCCAAGAAATCCTCAGCTACTCCCGAGGACTACACTTGGTTTCTAGCAAGTGATGCTGAAGAAAGTATGTCGGGAACACCAGGAAAGATCTCGGCTCATTAGTAAAGCACAGCCCTCAAGCCGTGCTTTGAACAAACACCACTTCACCATCAAGGTGTGTGGGCAGCATAACGGCCGCGGGATGCAGCAAAGCAGTTCAAACCCAAGGTTGGTGCCTTGCAGTGTTAAACTTACACCTGATGCCTGGTCTTTTAAGATCTGCGTGTTTATATGCCTTATTCAGTGAATTCATTAAATCCCAGCTACTGAAACCCCAGGTGTTTTAGCGGGTGCGCGAACAGGCAAGTGAAGTTAGCAGTGTCCCTGCGAGCAGGACAGCCTGCGGAGGGCGGCCCGGCAGGATTCACTCTACCTGCCGCAGGTGTAGCTGGAACCGCCGCTTCTGCCGGCTCGGAATGAAGCCCGAACACGCTACAACGACCGCTGTGCAAGATAAACGCCCTGCCGCCCTCAGCTGAGGCGCAGCTCTCCCCCCGCCGGGCAGGAAGGGTCGGTGCTCTCCCCACCGGCGGACGTGGGGCTGCCGGTCCGGAGGGGGTGTCCCCCTCGCTCGGGGAAGGAGGGCCTCCGGCGGGGCAGGTCGGCTGCTGGAGGAAGCAACAACAACGGCAGCAGCCGCGGCGGGCGAGCACCGCGGCGGCCGTAACGCAGCGATTCGGAGCGCGGAAACGGCGCGGACCCCCCTCCGGCCCGGGTCCCCCCCGCCGCGCCGGCTGACGACAGCGGAAGCGGGGCGGTGGCGCCGGGCCGAGGGCGTCGCGGCCGGCAGCCGGGCAGAGGCGGTGCCGCTCCGCCCGCGGCGGCGGTGCCCCCGCGCTGCACTTCCCAGCCCAGCCCTGTCCGCTCCCGCATGAGGGAAGCAGCGAGGGAGCCAGGCCGCGCCGCGCCGCCGGCATGTCCGCGCCCTGCTGCGCCGGCCAGGTAGGGGTCTGAGGGGCGCGGGGAGGCCGGCAGGTGTGCGCGGCGGGCGGTGCGGGCCCCAGAGGCCTCCCGTGCACCGAGCGGGAGGGCGGAAGCCCGGGGGCTCCGACGGTCGTCACGGAGAGCAGGGAGCGAGGTCCCGGGGGAGCGGCCTGCGGGGACGGGGTGGTGACAGCCCCGCCGCGCGGGGACCGAGAGCCCGGGACGGGACAGGGCCGGGGTGCCGCATCCCTCCGCTGCCCGAGCGGAGCCGGCCTCCCCAGCGCAGCGTAGCCGTTAATAGCAGCACTTCAGAGGGGAAGCCGAATGCGGCGGGCGTGCCTGTCTATAAAGCTCGGCTCTTTCAGCGTGTGTAGTGGTGTTTTTGCGGAGTTTCCTGGTTGAATTCCCCTCGTGTTTCAGGAGAGCAGGCAGCTGCGCGCTGCACGTCTCCCCAAGGCGGGTACGGGCGGCGGACAGTCGCTCTGCTTGCGGGTGTCCGCATCAGGAGCGGCGGTGGGTTGCGGGTGAAGAGGCGGACATGAAGAGGAGCCTTCCCAAAAACCTGCACTGCAAGGAGCCATTCCCAAAGGGGTGACGGATCACTTAAAGCGATAGGGCGCACTTAGGGAATTGCCACTCGTGCCTGGTGGTGATGAGATGAAGCCCCATGCTGTAAGAAGTGGAGAATGGTCTTAAGTTCTCTCTTAGCTGCAGGCTGCCTGGCACTCCTTGGACCCTTTCAAAAACTCCTTTAAATTTATTTGGCTGGTGGAAAGATTGCAGCAACTGCAGGTGCTAGTGGGGGGGGAAGTGAGAGATGAGAGCAAGTGGTGATGAAGGGTGGTGCAGGACTTACACCCTTCAGCATCCAGAGGATGATGAATCGGTGCTCCGCATCTTAACTGCAATGCACCTGTTTTCTTGATTGAATCCATTCTAATGGATGAAGGACTGTGGAATGGGGGGAGAAGGGTGGCTGTGAGGCCCTGTCCAGATCTCCTCCTTGGTTGCACTCAAGGGAAGGACTTCTATTCCTACCAGCTGCCTCTGTAGCCTGGTGCTAGACCACTTCTCCCCCAGGCACTTGATTTTGTGTTTTATTTTCCCAAATCTCCACTTTTGCAATAGAAACCCATTACTACTTGTCCTGTTTGCAACAGACTAGCCAGTGAGCTTATTCCTGTTGTTTTATGTATTTAAACACCTTGCAGTCCTAGTTCTATTGGTAATTCTTAACTGGTCACTCTGCCCACTCTCAGCATCTGATTATTCTTTTGCTTCTGTGTGAACCACCTGGGAAAGATCTCAGATCTTTCCTGAAGGTTGAAAATGCGGGCTAGATTTGGTCTTCCAGCTGCAGTTCCTTCAATCTTCAGTGGGCCAGGAGGGTTACTAAGCATGCCTCCACATGCCCGTCCTCCTGAGCTCCCCTGCACTTCACCAAACAGCCCTGGGTGGTCGTGGGAGCAGAAACTGCACTTGCTAATATTCCCCCTAAAGCAGGGGCTGTCCCTGACTGCTGCTTCGCATGCATTTTGGCAGCGTGTGAAACAAGTTTTGGAGCAGCCCAACAAAGTGCAGTTAGTAGGTGCTGTTTCTGCAGTGGTTCATGGCTGTTTGCATTTCCGTTGCTTTTTTTGGTGTAGCTCCTGGAGAAGTAACTTAATACCAAGAGGATGAAACCATTGTGAGACTTGTGTGATGACCGGCATGGTTTTAGCGTGACCAAACTTTGAGGCATTCTTAAAGCCACCGTTCCTACTCTGTGTAGTAATATCTGATAGTAATGTGGTTTATTGACACTGATGTGTCACTTTGGAGTCTGTAAATAAACTGAACTCCTTAGTAATGTTGGAGCCAAAGCAAAAGCCCTAAAGTGGATACAGTCATAGTGCCAAAATTATGCAATACCTTGGGGAAATGTATTCTGCTGGCACAAGCACTGGTTTTCATGTAAGACTTATCTGTGCTAAATATGGCATATTGCTGGAATTATACCAGCAAACTTAGTGGATAACTTTTTTATAGGCTAAGATGATGAATGGCATAAACCATGTTTCAATAGCATGCAGTGTAACTTTTTTAAAAGGAAAAATGGTCTTTGCCTTCATGACTTGATTTATTCCAACCTTGATGAGGGGATGTTTGTTTAACATAATTAATACATGAGAAGAACGAAAGGGATAGAAATTCTTCTCTTAACCCAACTTCCTCAGGCATTTTACGGTACAGTTAATCAAGCTGGAAAATCGAGAAGGAATTTGGCCTCTCCTTAAATGTTCCCCTGAAGATGAAGTTAACCCTGTCTCCAGAAACAGAAATGGTGTGCTTTAGGAAGGATGGAACTTTATACGAGTCCTAAAAAACAATACTCATGTTGGGTCCCTCCTTTTTCCCTAAAAATATACTGGTTTAATGGGTTTGATATCCTACAGGGTGGGGTTTTTTCGTGTGAAGTATTTTCACCCTGTATATGTCTTATATCTGCCTCCCTGTTTCTGTGGGTCTGCTTTCCTAGAACTGACTGAGAACTTTGGTATTGTCCTTCTGAGCTGTCAAAGTACAATTACCATGTGTGGGTGTCTGTAGTTGATGTCAAAGTTTCGTTGTGAGTTAATGTCACTCGACTATCCATTTTTTCTCCATTTATAATGCCAGCAAATTTTCCTGGTGTGAAGTAGACAATGAGCGATTGGTACTTTAGGTTTTAGGTCAAACCGTGCTAAACATCTAGTTGATTGTGCCTGTTGGAATAAACGCATTCAGCCCAGACTCCTGTTGTTAAAGGACAGAGCGGTAAGCTGCCAAACTTCAGTGTACATTGGTTATGCTGATTTTGCACTCAAAAATTATTTAACATTACTTGTGTGAATTTTATCTCTGCCAAGTAGACCCTGGGAACTTGCTTTCAAGGAACTTGGCCATTTATAAATTTTAATTTCTGCAGTTGGTTTTTATCGGGCGATGTACAACCTTGTTTTGAAGAGAATTGCTATTGTTAGGTTTCTGGGCTGTAATAAGCCTGCTAAACATTTCTTCTTTTGCTGGTGTTTTGTTGGTAGACCTATTTTGAGAATGCAGTGAGAATACAGTTTGGCTTGGGCCTCCATAATGCTTTTGATTACATAAAAACATCTGCTCAAATTGACAGGAAACAGGATTTTACATTTGGCTTTTCTTCAGTAGTTATTCTCAAGAGAATAAAATTGAGATCATGGTTAAGAAAAGCAGCTGTTGCGGAAAATCACTATTACAATGAATATGTTTTTTCCAGAGTTAAATAAATGTAATTTAGATAGTTAACATTAATTTGGGGGGGCAGTATGTTGTAGCTGGATTGTTCAAGAAGATGGATTTTTCAATTAGAACTGGTAGTTATTAAAGCTTATAAAGCTATTTTTGTAGGTCTGTTAAATCTTGAGTGCTTTAATACTGTTCTGCACTTCGAAATCATGTCATGTAGTAAATGCAGTAAGATGTGCCGCAAGTGAGAGTATCAGATTTTAATTTTATATCCATACCACTGAAGGTTTAAAAAAAAAGCACTTTATTTGTAAGATTGGCCTCAGCCAATCTTACGACTTCTGGGTCTTGTGGCTTTTGGGGCAAGGGAAGGAAGCCCCTCGTACACTCCGGGGCTGCCAGCCTCTCTGGCACTGCCTGTCTTCATCTGCAGGTTGAGAAGGAAGGGGGCTTGCAGTCCTTTCTTTGTGGCCTCGTCTTTTCATGATATGGTGAAAAGGGTGGCTCTGTCATCCTCGTCCAGGTTTGTGTCCTCTGAGGACGCCAGGGCATTGCTGGCCCACGTGTGTGGTGTGATGTGCTGCAGCACTAAGGGATGGTGCCGGCGGCATTCCTGGCTCTGCTCCACATGCTGCTCCCCAAAACATGTCTCTCCTTCTGCAATTGGTCTTCCTGGGTGAGAAGGGTTTGGTTTAATTGTGTTTAACCTGAACGAGTCAGTTAAAAAGAGAGAAATTTAGCTGTGGGTCTTACCCCCTCTCACAGCTGCTTTTCCATGCCCCCACCACCACTGTTAATCATGACTGTAGATAAAACTAGCTGTCTGAGGTCTCATGTGGAGTGTTGTAGTGTATTCTGCTTAGAAACAGTTATGAAAAAGACTGGGGAAGAACTTTTTTCCCGTTTGCAGAAACGCGGAGGTTTTGTTTTGAACAAATAGTTGCCTAAACAACTGAATTAGCAAAGCCTGGTTTTCTGCAGCTTTGTCCATTGGTTGGTATCTTGGTTAAATAAGGTTGCTATCTTATGTTAATTCCCTTTCTAATAAATACTGAACTTGTGTTGCAACCTTTTCCTTGCTGAGGGTTGAGAGGTCATTTTTCTCTGCTAAACCTTTTGCCTGTTTTCAAGGAAATTGTAAGAATGTCTGTGATGCTGTAATGTGGTATCTTGGAGGCCCTCACCTGCCTGTCCTACCTGGATAAAATTTGCTGCTGGACTCCAAAGTGATTAGACAGGGAGGGAAAAAGAGACCAAAAGACAATGAGAACCTGTAAATGTTGTATCATTTGACAGCTAGGTTGGAATCCTTTCCCTGGCACTGCATGAGAGGCAGAAGAAACTCTTTCTCATTCCAGGCAGAAAACAGTCTTTCTCATTGCTACTTAATTTCCCATTGCTGCCTTTTCCTCTTGCATCTGATAAGTTGGATGCATTGTGGGTTTAAAGAAACAGCTTAAACACCCATGGATCTACAGTGGAGCGAAGGCAGTACAAGAACAAGGCCTTCGCTTTTAAGGCCAAGGGGATACTATTCTGCAGAAGCATATAAATCTTACTGCTGCTTTTATTTTAATTTTTGCAAGTGGAGGTATTCCATGGTCTTTTTTCCATTACTGAGACTTTGATTACAATGGATACACTCGCAGTTGTGGTGCAAGACATACTTGTTTCAGGGGAGCAACTGAATGAAAGCCTGAGCTGTGACTGTAGTATAAGCTGAAGGTCTCGTCAGGAGCCAGTAACTGCTGTCATCTCAAACACATGCTGAGGCTGGATGGTGTTCTCAGCTTAGCCATGTGAAGACACTTGGTCCTTAGGTTGCTTCCAAGGTCCTTCTCATACCTGAGTTAATGGCGCTTCCATTTATTTCTCAACTGTGCAGGCTCTAATATGTTTTGACATGTTAAATGCCTGGCTTCCTAGATTTTTAGGCTGTGATCAACCATTCTGCTGACTGAATTTGACCTACTGCATTGTTCAGGGCACCCAGAGATAGGCTTCAACATCAGCATGTGCTATAGCATGAGGGACCCAGCTAGCCAAAGCTGTGAGGGACCGTAGTGTTCGCCCAGGACAGCATGCAGGGCCACGGCAGCTCCATATTTGCTTTGAAGAAAGTCCTGACACACCTAGCAATCTCATCATCACTGTAATTAGTGATGACTATGCTGGGACTGATGTTTGCAGTTTAGTGATTGGAACTTCCAGCAATTGGAGATGGTGTATGCTCAGGTATTTAAACATCTAAATATTCACAGTCTGAAACATGAGGGGAAGTTTTGTACTTCTTGCTGTCCAGTAGGACTGATCCAAAGTGTGTCAACCTGTTCTCTCTCTCGCTGAGTTTTAACAGGAGCCGGTCTTAACAGTTTCTGAAGAGACCCATCTCGTGGTTTTTTGCTACCTTGGCTTCTATTATGTTACAGTCACTAGTAAAACAGTGGTTCAGGAATACTATTCAAATGAGATTCAGGGTAAACAGTTTGGGTTCCTTCTTTGAGTGGGAGAAAGGACCAGGTAATTTAAAGGCTCTCTAAGCTAGCGAAGAAAGCCTCACCAAGAACCAGTGCCTGGGAACTGTAGCAGACAAATTAGAAGGTGAGAGGTTTTTTTCCTGTTTTTTAATGATAGATGTAAGTAACCAGAGGGACAGACAGTCCACTTCATGCTGCTGTCAAATCCAGATGGTCTATTGTAATGGAAAACAGCTATACTACTGGGGAGCTGGGTGATGTGATACACTGCAAGGCTCAGGTCAGACTAAACAATTGTCTTGATTTTTCCAAAAACATCAGGAGAAGCGCAGTTGGGCAGTCTTTAATTTAGAAATTTTGCAGTGACGTTATTTTGTAATGCTCAGCTGAGTCACCACTTAATAACGTTTGAGCATGGATACAGAAGCTGATCACCCTCAGTTCAGTTTAACTTCAGCTCTGCCGGCGCCTGGCAGTGGCTAACCCACATTTTAGCTCTTGGCTATAGCTATCCTAGATGCTGCTTTCTTGCCTAGGTTTTGAGCTGCTTGGTGCTGTATGCCAGTTCTGCCCTGTGGTGGAGGGCACAAGCCCTTTGCTTTGGAAACTCAGCTTGGGGCAGGAAAGACTCACTGGAAAGCAGTGTTCAGGCAGCGTCCAGGCTGGCGTCACTTGTCTCTGAAGTTGGTTTTAATTTTGCACAGTTTGCAGTGTGAGGTGTGCTCCTAAAAATAGGTCATCAGTTGATTAACTGGTATGCTGGTCACAAAACCTCTTGACTTAGGCCGTGTGGGGAGTCTGAATATTAAAGAAGCAGTGAAAAACCAGTTAAGTTAGACAAAGGACAAAGCCTCTTTGATGAATTTAGTTACTTCAGGGGGACAAACCACTGTGTAACCATGTGACCAGTTGAAGAAACCTTTGCAAAATGTGTACGCACAGCTGGGGTTTTCAGTAATAGTCTGAGCCCAGCTCCTCACAGTTGGGACACCTGGCATCAGGCATCTCTTGTTTTCATGAATCAGTGCACTAACAAAATGGTTCGCTGGCTAGACACTCACTCTTTCCTAAAACTGAAAGTCCAAGGACAGGTGTGTGTAGATGCTTCAGGACATAATTCATGCAGGGCTGTCTGCTTTGCTCTTCCAGCCTGCTTGGATGCTGTCTGTAGCCCTGAGAGTAGATGTTTGGGTGTTTTTGATAGACGTTGCTGTTAACAGCTCAGTGACCGCATTATCTGCAAATCTTATGGCCCAGATAATGCTGGTAGTCAAGTAATCAAGCAGTGCATGAAAAACTAAGCTGCTCTATGCCCCCATGAAAAGAAGCTTCAGCAAGGCACATTCCTGCGCTCCGCGGACAGGCCAGAAGGCATGCGGTCTCCCCAGCCGCTCCGGCCAGGCAGTCAGTTAGGAGGGAAGAGATGAAACACTGCTAAGTCTTCTTTTCATTTAAGTATGCACTTTTTTTTTCCCAATGTGCTCTTCTTCCCTTTGATTTTTACCCAAAAGGAAGAGAGCTTTGTTGTGATAAGCTTGATACTTCCTGATGGTTTGTATAATTTAAAAATACCATAGGCTATTTTGGGCAGTGATCATGAACTCCTCACTTTGTTTTAATGGCTACGCAAAACATTTTCTAAGACCTATGAGATTTTTTTGGAAACATCTATGGAAAATACCTTCTAAAAATGTCACTGTCTCTACAAAAGCAGCAGGCAGGACACGTTCACTTTACTTTTCAGTCTTGTATGTAAATAGTTATGTGCGTGCTTAACATTACCATCATACCTCATTCCACTGATTAATCAGATTGGATCACAGCTTGCAAAAATTAAGACTTGTGTGTGTGGCAGATGTTAAGGGTATGTTAGTGGAGCATTCACTGTTGGGAGCCGATAGCTTGTGCGCAAGTTGGTAACCCTGCTTTTACCCTGTTTTGTTAACCTATCTAACTCTTGTTAACCATAGGTACTCCCCAGGCTGGCATAAGATGGGAATGTGAAAATATGTCCAGGCCTGCCTGTACTTGGAAAAGTGGTTTGCGTGAACTAGGGCTGTTATGTAGTCTGCTTGCTGGTGCTCCTCACTATGTGGATGTAAAAATTACTGTTCCTCTGCACTGGCAGGAACCTACTGCACTCAAATGGAATGAGGTGGTAGGAAAACACCACTGAAACATCTGTTCAGGGAAGGGTCAAAGCATGGGGGACTGCTGTGAGGCGTTCACCTCTGCTCTCCCCTCCTGCCCGCGCACCGTGCCTTCACTTGAAATGCTAAAACTCTTTCTGCCATGGCATAATAAATCAGAAATCAGCAGCTGAGAAGGATTGATATGTCATTGTTCTTACATACACAACCCCCATTTTTGGGTTTGTTTTTTTTTTTTAGCCAGTAGGTTGCTTTATTCAGTCACCCCCAGCAACAGAAATAACTATCAGGGCTACAGAGGTGCTGGTGCCAGGGTAGGAGGGAGCAAGTGGCTGGCAGAGGAGAGAGGCTGGGGGGAGCCAGTGGCTATTAAGCCAGCCTGGCTACCAGAAGAAATGTCTGTCAAACTGCACATTGAGTATTTCGTAACAGAAAAATTTCCCACGCAGCTTTCTACAGCTGCTGTTGTGAAACCAGTCAAGTCAGCCATCATCGAGGCAGTTCAAATCGTGGCGCAGTCTGTTTTCAAGTACACTAGGTTTTCAAGTTTTGGGATCTCGGGCAAGCTGGCACTGCCCCCTCCTTGAGCTCCCAAAGAGCAGCACTGAGCAAAGCAGGCAGCCGGTCTATGTTGTGGAGGCCTGGTGTCGTGGTGGGTTAGCATGAGGGAGCCAGCTGATTTTAAGTATTTGTGGAAAGCATAACTGTTTGCATAGTGCTCATAATAATTGTCAGATTGTGGTGTTCACCTGGTGAGGAGATGTAAAGCTAGAGAGGGAGCCAGGGTGGCTGTACTTACTGCTTGACTTGTGGGAGCCTTTGGATGAGAAAGACATGAAGCCAGAACCTGCTGCAGCATGACAGACTCCTGCCAGAGTAGCCTGGCTTTTGGAGGCCATTGTGCTGGGCTCTTGGGGACCCTGGACTTGGAAGGATCACAGGACTTCGAAGGAGCTCTGTAGGTACAGACCAGGATTTTCAAGTCCTGCCTACTGGCAGCGATCCCAGACCTTGGGTTGTCTGGGTTGTCTATGTCCTGAAAACTGCACAGCACCTTCCTTCTGCAAAACCATCCTTTGGAGGAGGTTTTGTTTAATGATGAGCTAAATCTGTAAAAGATTTATGACATTACTTGCTTTTTTCCGCAGCCCATTTTTTTAACACGGGAAGAATTTGTTACCAGCTTGCACTTTGCACCAGTGGGTTCTGAGCTGACCCAACCCTCGCTGTGGTTGAAAGGCAGAGGCGAGGTGAGATGGGCCATGTCCACGGTAAAGCATGTGACATCAGAGGAACTGTATAGTTTAATTGCAAAGGCTGACACAACCTTTGAACAGAAAACTCATTGCAGAGGTGGGCTTTGAAGTCTGTCACCCAAAGATAACATCTTTGAAACCTCTCGGGTCAGTAGGTTGTGGCTAGCATCTTACTCTTTGGGACAGAGACTGTTTTCATTTATTTTTGTATAACACCTATTTCATTTTCACCCACTCTGGAATGTAGTTAGTCATAACCAGAGTTTAAAAAAGAAAAAAAAAAAAACCACCAAAAAAAACCAACCCCCAAACCACCAAATTTGGGACTGTGGCCGAATAATCAAACCAACTGTCTATGGTTTCCACAGCTATTCAGAGTGCTTGAAGGAGTGCATCTGAAAAAAGATGGAGACACTGCTATTTTTCACAGATATTGCCAATTTATAGGGTACACGCTCAGTATTAGAAACTATCATTATTACTCTGTAAGTAATATGGAACAATGCATAAATGAGCTATATATTCTATTTAAGTATTTGTTGCTTTAAATAGCAGCTCCAGGGACCCAGGACTGGAATAGCAGACACATTGCTGGATGTAGATGAGATTTCACTGGCAGAGCTGTCTAGCACCTGGCTTAGGAAAACGTTGTTCCCCTTACAAATGCCAAAGCTGCATACCTTTTTATTTCTGTACTATAGTTTTTAACATTATGGTGAGCATGGCCAGCAGTTGAAGTTAATCACGGATACTTAGCATCTGGCTGATACAGACTGAAAGGCCCTTTAGTCTTAATATTTTCTTTTTTTCCCCCCATAATTCTGAAGTGGATGGATTACACTTTTCAAGTATGTTTTTGTTTTGAAATGTTACCATTCCATTTGTTTGCTGAATCAGTAACTTGCCATAGCTTCCTTATTTCTTGGACTTACATGGATGCTGTAAAAGTTAACTTAATTTCACTACGTATAAAAAATAAAATTGCCATTCAGCCACCGCTGCCTTCTATTTTGAAACTATACTTGCACGATGTGCTTATGCACATAGTATTTTTAATTTCCAGCTTTGGTGCCAACATGAGCCCATTCTGTTTATTCCCCACAGTTGGAGCTTTGTGTGTTTTGGGGAAGATTTCTGTTTTGCAGCAGCAGCAGTTTTAGCAGCTGCGTGCTTTGAGGCCCCTGTCTCTCTGGCGTGAGATCCAGCATTGAACTGAGAGGAGGGCAGCGTGGAAGCTGGGTTGGGCTGTCCCCGTTTTATGTCTTCTGCAAACTGAAGAGCCATTGTCGAGCAAAGCAAGGGCCCATCTGCTACCCCCTTTCTGTGGGGCTGAAGGCAGGAAGCCTGAGCTGGGGTGTTGCAGCAGATAGTCATGGCAAGGAAACGATAAGCTGGGAGTCTTTTCAAGACACTTCTTCGAAATATTTTGGGGCTCTTTGATCAACCAATCTGGTTGTGAGATTCTGTGGAGTTACATCAGCTCTGCGTGTTTGCAAACACACATGTGAAACCCACTTCTCCAGGTCAGTCATTGATGCTGGAAGAGGAAATGTCCTGGGAGAAGAGCAGCGTGTAGTGGTTTGGTGCCTGATGGCACATACAAGCCAGTGAAGTTTGCCTGGGCGACTCAAATGTGGCACTTGTGCATTTTGAATCCCTTGGCAAGGGCTAAGAAAAGTCATCCATCCTGTACAATAGCTTGCTAGAAAGCAGGGGGGCCCCTGAACATCGCCATGGCCCTTCCAAGGGCTAAGGAAATGCCAGGAAAAAGCATCCTCGGTGTGCTCAAGCCCCTGTCACTGGCAGCACACAGCCCCTGTGCTGCACACTAGCCACAGGGAGCCCCTCAAAAATGGGAGCACTGAGCAGTGAGGTTGCTCTGGCTTGGCAGCAGTGAGACCTGAGAAAGAGGTTCCCTGCTCCTGGCCGCCTGCTGATGTTCAAAAATCCCTCCTGCGGTTGCAGCTGCTGGGTTAAGCATGGGAACCATACGAAGCTGCTGCTTATTGCAAAGAAGGGCCTGGCCGAGGACAGTGCCACCTTATGTATAAAAATAAGGCTTATATTTATATTTTTATATATGACTTTTCTAAAAGCAGAAGGCAGGGAAGGTGAACCCAGCTTCTTTGAAAGTTAATGATACTGTTCACAGTAAGGAATTAATAAGCATCAAGCTAGATCACTTTCAGGGTTTATTCAGTACCTTTTTCCCTGTTGAATAGGGCAGTTATGTGCTTTTTGCTATGCTGCTTGTTTTTAATCTTGGTGGACCCTCAGTTGCAGGTAGAAAAGAGCTAAAATACACAAGGAATTCTGTCTCTAATAACATTTAAACATTGGAGACAGTATCAGCTAAAGTGTGATTTGGTATTATTTTCCTTGCAGCTGTGGATTTTTTTCCCTGCCATCTTGCATGTGGAGTCACTGCTTTCAGATTTGCAAAGCATATCTAAATAACTATGAAGTTGCATTTCTTCTCTGGCTTTCCTCAGTACAAGAGGTGCCATTGCATTTTGGCATTTAGCTCAGCTATCTTTGCTTTGTTTGCAGTAAGCCAAGTATTTCCAGATTCTTTCTCTACTGTCCAAAATATTTAGAACTGTTAATGTAATTTTTTGTTTGTTGGCTTGAGTTTGTTTGGAGGTTTTTTGTAACTGTTGTCTGTTTTTAAAGCCTTCAGCAGAACTATCCCAAAGTGTGGCTTAAACAGTTTTCTCTTCCCCCTTTAATTTGCTCAAATTCTTTAGTAGCATAAAAATTCTGTAGGGGGGGAAAAAAAAAGTTTTTGTCTGTGTGTGTACCAGAAAGGGCACCTTAAAAAGGACAGTATGGTTCTGGTGAATTGAAATGGATCTGTACTGGTTGATTTGAAACAAAACTTCCAGCTTGTCTTAGAAAGAAAATAGTTTTGTCTGCATGTTAAAAGCAAACAGTTTTGGAGTCTGTGCCCTTCTTGTGCACATTTGTTTTTTCACTAAGAGTGGGGAGAGTGTATTACAGGAAATAGAGCCTTACCATTGCAATGCCTGTTCTGCTGGCTGAAACGTGTCAGGACCACAAGATGCACAGAGATAGCAAAGAGCAGGATTAAGAAATTGGGAGTGGTTCCTCCTCATCCTCTTCACTCTCATCCTTAGCGTGTGGGAAAGCTAGAAACTGATGTGTTTAAACCTAGTGACTTTTGGTAAACAAGACAGTCTGCTTCCACTTAAATACTGCTCAGCTGGGAGGAAAGGACTTAAGAAATTCTGGAGTCTTACAGGAAGTCTCCCAGCTCCCCTGTCTGACTTTTGCAACAGAAACCTAAAGACAGTGATGGAATGACTTGTGTTTTTTGTCTTATTTTCCAGTTGGCCTGCTGCTGTGGTACTGCTGCTTGTTCCTTGTGCTGCAAATGCTGCCCCAAGATCAAACAGTCAACCAGCACCCGCTTCATGTATGCGCTTTACTTCATCCTGGTGACTATCATCTGTTGTGTCATGATGTCAACAACAGTAGCTAACGAAATGAAAATGCACGTAAGTAAGAGAGATGAACCCACTGTTGCCCCTGGAAGGAAATGAGAGACTCCTTCCACAGCTCTTCATATATAGAGGTGCTCCCTTAGAAGAGGAGGTCAATTCCCTTCACCCATCCATTTCCAAACCCAGACGGGATGATTTTCCATGCTCAGCCTCTTCCTGTCAATTGCTCACCTATTGAGTGTGTTTCACAACACACAGCACTAGCAGCCTTCCTCCTCATTCCTCGTGCGGAAACCTGCTGCAGTGAACCCATCCCAGGTTTGCTGCACGGGTAGTGTCACTAGAGGCTATTAGGGACCATGTTATAGTAGAACAAATCGATTCAGTCTAACGTTGAGCTCCTCTCTGGCAACTTGTTTAATAGCAGAAGCAGCAAATTAGAAAATAACTCTTCAAGTGTTGCATTTATAATTTTAATTCTGTATTCTTGGTGCTGTGTGACAGACTACCTCAATGCACAATGCTGTGTATCCTTTACAAGGGGTTTTCTTCAGTGTGCGTTCAGTCATCATGTTCACGTGGCCTCTAACCACAGCAGATATTGCTCATCTGTAATTGTCTTTTTAATTAAAAAGCTTCAAAAGTATGAAAGGAGCTGTGGCTAAAACTAGGTATTAAAACTCAAGTTTCTCTGAGTCTTAATATAACTTTTCTAAGCTAAATGCTCACCAGCCTGCTTGCGGTCACATATTAGACCTGTGGTACCACATCTTTGGTTTGGTTTCTTAAGCCACCCAAGTTGCTCTCAGTAGCGCAAATCCTCTTTTGCCCTCTACAAACTACAAAAAGAGAAATCTGGTTTTAAGTAGAGGGAACAATGGCTGGATTGCTTAATTCTTAAAAATTAAGTTTCTACACCAAACATGGCATCAGGCCTGCTTTGAGGATGTGAATGTACTTGCCCTGGAGGTTCAGAAGACTTCCCTCACTGCAGGCATCTAGTTGTTTTGTGTTAACCTTCCCAAGAGGGAGTGCCAATGGGTGCACAGTTGAGGCTGTTTCCTCGTTTAACCAGTTGTTGGTCGAGTTGATGCCCTGCTTACCTTCTGCGCTTGACTTTCAGTTGTCTTTGAAACACTTCCCTCCGCAGCAGCCCAGATCCAAAAGCTGGTGGTAGTGCCTGCAACACAGATGAACCAGCGGGCTGGGGTTATGACTAGGCTAGTTTGAGGGTTTCTGTGGTCTGCTGCCAGTGATTTTTCTTTATTCCCATTATACCCTCTTTGTATGTTCTGCCTTAATTTTCTTTCATTTAATAGGGCTTTACTTGAGTTATCCTAGTGCCACCTTCTTACCCCTGACCACCAGAAGTTGCTGACAGCCCTGTAAGACCCAGTACAGACATACGCTTGCCTGTGAGCTGCGACTGAGAAACTGTTCAACATATGCGTGCTGAAATTGCTTGCCAGGAATTACTTTGACTTACTAGATGCTTAGCTTGGCAATAAAGTGAATAACCCAAGGAACTCAAGTGTGTGGGAGACAAATTACGTGCTCATATCCAAATTTCATAAAGTCGTTTTCCATCAGTAGTGCGGTTTTAATGCAGCTTGTATCCCAAACAAAAAATACTTGCTCTTTATCCCACAGAAAAGTGATTCAAGAAGCCTTCAACAACATGCTTTTCAGTATTGCCAAATTTCTTTTCCAGTTCATAGTCTTGAAAGCTCAGTGTGGGAAGAAATGACACAAAGAGTAGCTGTTAGTGTGAAGTGGAAAGATAATCACCCTCTTAATTTAGAGCATTTGATGTCTTTGAATGGGAAATGGACCATGTGAAAGTAGGCTTTCTTTATCTGCTGTATAATTTAATAATTATGTTCGGGACTGTTAAAAGTTCAAAGGCTCCTGAAGCTAATTCAGCCCAATTGTAATAGAGTGCACCTTGAAAATACTTATTCAGACAAACCAGTTTCAGCTTTCCAGTGATGAACTGTTTTGAAAGTGTTGGGCACTTACTGATTCCTTCGCTTTTGGCTGGATTGTGGAGCACTCCTAGCTCCTGAAGGCAGACTGTAAGCAAACACTTTGCATGATGCTTCTAGGACCTCACCTTCTCTTTCTTGAGAGGAGACAGAATTTTAATTAGTCTTAATCAGCATTTTTAAATTTTTGTATTAAAATTTAAGTTATTAAAATTATTTAAAATTTAAAATATTAGTGCAGTCCTTTATGGAGCCGTAATCTTGGCAGGGAACTGTGTGTCTGCTTTACCAGTTTAGAGTTCAAATACTCCTGCTGATGTTATGTGGATCTCTCTTTTGTCAGTGAGAAGTTTTTTCAGTTGATTTGCTATAAATTCCCAAGTCTAAAGTAGTTCTAAAAGTATTTGTTGTAGCACATGGTCCTTTGGCATTATTTTGAGAGGAAGCAACAGAAAATGTACATCTCTTAATGACACCTTAAAAAGAGACTTTTAAAAAATGTTTGTATTTGTTCTGCAATATTTATCTACCCCCATGGTCATGCATTCTGTCTATTAAAATACGTTCAGGACAGGTTTTCACATCCCAAGGTGCCAGACTCTGCAGGTGCCAGCTCACAGCCGGGGACCTGCTCTGTGCCCTGCAACATGGCTGGAAAAATGAGGCACTGTCCCAGGGAGCTCAGCTTCCACATCCTCACCAAAGTCGGCAGGTAGACAAAACCATGTCAGTGGGAGAACGCGGTACCCGTGGAGTATTTGGTTGTGGTTTAAAAACCCTGGGGTACTAATGTAACCAGCAGTAGTTTGAGGACATCGTATTTTGTGGTGAACTGAAGAATTGAACGGTGTCTTGTGTGGGGAGGGGAGGTTTTTCTCTGTTGTATTCACTCTTCTCCATCTCCTGAGCTGTTCCCATGTCCATGGGACACCAAGGGAGAGAGGTTCAAAGGATTGAATTCTGAAAAATGTGCAAAGAAACCAAGACATTTGTGTTTGATCTCTGGTGAAGAAGCAAGAGGCAGTGGAGGGGTAGAGGAGGAGTGGATGGTTTTGATCAGGAAAATATTTTGAATATTAGTGTGTAGAATAGATTTCAGAGAAGCAAGGTTGTGTATCAAGGCAAAAGATGGGGTAGAGCATCAATCAAGGCATAAGAGCCTCAGTGATGGGGACAGAATGACAGAAAAGACCAATATGCAGTTACACAAAATGATTTAGAGACTTGACTCTGTTCCAAAATGAAGCAAAGCAGGACCCAACTTGACGAAGTGCTTCTGTGCCTCGATCCATATATTATTCTTTTTTCCAGTTATTCTGGTTTTTTGAAACACAGGTACAGCTTTACTCACAAATGTTCTGTTGAAGGAAAACCTTGCATTTTACAGACTTTCAAAGGATAATTAAGAGAAGAGAATTGTTTTGTTGAAATAGTGTTTTGATTTTTTTTAATCAAATTTTTAATGTTAAAGCTGTTTCAAAACTAGTGGTTTCACCCTGAAAATATCCTTGTCATACTTAAATAATGAAAGGAAAAATAAGAAGGATGTTTTCAGGAAAACAAACACCAGTAAAAAACAGTTCAGTTGTGTCAAAGCATTTCTGTTGTAGATGGTTACATGTTCTGGCAGAGCATCCTTTCAGGCTTGTTTCCCCATCCAGGTTTATAACTTGGCCCTTAACTGCATTATAGTATGTTAAAACCCAAATTTGCTACTAAAAATGAGGTTTTTAAGTGCAGATGCCCATTGCCTATTTCTCAGAAGAATTTAGCCATTAATGCAAGATGGCATGTGTTTTGGTCCAATTGTTTTTTGTTTTTCTATTCCATTTCTCAGCCACTCAAGGCAGGCCGGTTTACCTGGGGTTTTTGCCCTTGTCTCCCCACCTACACAGATTTTCTTTCATGTTTCCTCCATTTCCAAACCAAAGTTCATCTGCCACATTCTCCCTCTGTTGGATGAGGACGTCCAGATGAAAGCAGTCTCCTTCAGGCTCTTCAGGCCCGTTTCTACACAATTCTTCCTTCCTGTTCCCCCTGTGATGCTGTTTCCCACTCTCTTGTATTCACACGTTTGGGTGCAGACAAACCCAATCTCAGAGGTGGCCAAGCCCCAGCTGGCTGGAACCTGGATGCGGTGTGGCCGTGTTGGCTTGCTTCTTGCACTGCGTTTATTTCTGGCACCAGCAGCTCACAGTGAGGGGAGAAAGCAAGTTTGGGGCAGTCTGTCCCTGTTTCTGTAGATGTTGCCATCATCTCAAAGGGTTTCACTGCACTTGGAAAATTACCAACTTTGCTGTGATAACATCATTGCTTGCGTAGCAACCAAGGCGTTTACATTATCTGAGTGGATACTGAGTTTCTGCAGCAAGATGGTTTTGTCCCCTACTCGGAGGCCAAAGAATTTAGCTTCCATTGATTTTAAAGGTATAAAAGTAGACACTTCACTATATCAACCTTGGCAAATAACTAATCTGTGACTTTAACAGCTGGCCAAACTATCCAGCAAACGGAAAGTCTGGTAAATCACATAGGCTGGGCAGGCTGCTCAGCAGCTGAACATGTTTCAGAAATACAGAATTTTTAAAAAAATTAGTATTTTTTAACCTTCAGTAAAGAAGTCATATAAGCCTTGATAAATTGTTCCCAGCAGTAGACCATCCTGTCACGAAAACATGCCCTTTTCATTACATCAGCCCTTTTGTCCCCAGCATTGTGCTTGTGTTTATTATCTGCCGGGGCCCCCGAGAGTTTGGTTTTATTCTTGTTTTGTTCCTTCAGGATCAAGGGTCTCCAAAAAGGGCATTCAATCCCACAGGACTATTCCTGTGGCCATCACTTATTACTGCATAGTGTTGTGCGTACTACAGGACAGCTGAGCTCTTTGTTGCTTGTGTAGGCACAAACTGAGCTATTGTTCTAGTGAATCCATCCATTTCCTCTCAGCCAGATCTGTAAGGAAATTACTACTAAATGGAGAAAAGAACATACAGGGTCAAAATCCCATCAAGATCTCAGTAGAAACCTATACAATTAAATAAGATGCCCATTTACAGTTACCCAGAGATCTGTTTTTAATTAGCTAGCTGATTAATCGAGTTCCATGGTATTGTTTTGTTTTGTTCTGTAAGTCTTATAAACAAAATGCTGCTTGGTGCCAAGTACAGATCTTAAAGAAATCTGTCTCCTTGGATAGTCGTATTGTCTCTATCACACAAATATCTAATTTTCTCAGAAATATTGTTAGTTCAATATTATGCATCTTATTAATCTCTACTGATTAATGGTTATTATAAGCAGAGAACTGGAAAGCATTAATTGATAGCCCAGTTGCTTTCCCTGGCATTGCTGTGGCCCCTTGGCTTGCCCTGGCATCACAGTGGCATTGATAGGTCTCTGAATTATTCCAGTTAATCCATTTGCTTGTTTTGAATGTTGGCATTCAAATGTTTGTCCAGTCTGACATTTCATTGCCTTTCAAGACCTGGGAAAGGCACCGCTGATGCTCCAGACAATTTCTCAGGAGCTCTCTAAAATCTCTTGGATGCAAGTTAGCCACAGTTAACTCATTTACTGTCCAGCTTCTTACACAGTGGCTACTCATCTCTGAGTTACCTCTGAAAGAGTATCTCATAGTAGCCCAGCTTGAATCTGTTCTTGTAACACTACGCAGCTGCATTGACACCTGATTTTCATCTCGGCTGTTTCTGGCTCACCTAGGATCCCTCAGTACTGTAGTTACATTTGCTACCCTTAGCACAGCAACTCAGTGTTGCTGTGAGCTGCTAAAATATTTGCTCTTTTTGGGAAACTGCTAGGAGGGTTGTTTTGCTCCTGATTGGTTTGGGTTGCTGGCACAGGATGAGAAGTTGCATACCCTGCTGAGGGAAGCAGGCTTTCAGAGCCTGGTGGCTGGAAGCTGGCAGTTTATGTGTTTATCCCTTGTTTCCTGCATCTCAGATGGCTTTCTACCCAGCTGGGAAAGGAGCCTGATCACTTGCTCTCAGGTCCCGCTTGTTCTTTCCCTGTCCAGATTTTGTGTACTGACCTGCCTGCTGAAGGAAGGAGAGAATCCTGTCTTTACTAATGTCTTGGAAATGTTAAAGGACGGTGTTGCCAACAATCTTTGTATATTTTTCCTAAGCAAAATGTGGCCTGGCTGAATGCTTTCTGATTCCCGTTTCTTTTGCCCAAGTTACTTATTTGTGCATGTTGTGTCCTGGCACACATTGTCTTCTGTCTCCTCCAGTTGCCTTTGCAGGTAGCAGTGATCAGCTCAAGGGTTTGATGTGTTGCTCGACTGGTCTCACCGGCCTCAGCTGAGGGCTCTGTGTGTGCAGAGAGGCCCTTCTTTCTTTGAAACGAATGGTGGTTTTCTAATTAAATGCCTGTATTTCTGTGCAGCTGAATGGCTCCTCTGGCAGCGAGGAGGGGTGTCTACACTGAGGCACCCCACAGGAGTGGGTCCTGGCCACACAGACCTGCTTTTTTGAGCATCCAGCATCATGTCTGCCTGGTGAAACTGAAGCCAAAATGTGCAGCTGTTTGCTTTCCCTTGTGGCAATAGCAAGGCCTCAAAGGCAAATATTTAATGAGTCAGGAGAAAGGTGGAATTTTCCTACCTCTCTGTTAACTTAAAGCAAAATCAGGGCAACTGGCACAACTCCCTTTCAGAGGCTGTGATGGAGGGGAGGGAGCTTGCTGCCCCCATTGCTGCTTGGGTGTGCTTCAGTCTGCGTTTCCACCAAGGGCAGCTCGAGCCAGAGCTTCCTGCCCTGCAGCCCCATTCATACCCATTCAGCTGGTAAAACCACTGATCTGGCTCATGTAAACTGGATTACTGAAGCAATCAAAGTGTTTTGCTTTAAAGCATGGGAAGAAGGGAGAAGGTCCCCGGGGTGAGGGGATAGGCAGTAAGGGGCAGGGATGGCTTAAGCCAACAGAGCTGAAGAAAAGGTAGGTGGACTTGTACCTGAAACATCTGGAAGGAGTTGAGAGTGGAGGCTCTGAACAACTGCAGTCCCTTGTGGTTTACATTTCTTTATGTTCCTTGAAACCTCTAAATCCAGGCTGAGGGCTATCAAGAGTGAAAGGTGTTAAATAAAGCCAGTGAAAAGTCGGTGGTGCATAGACTTAGACACGCCTGGTTACAAGGAGCCCTGCGTCTTATCTAACGGCTTGTAATGTGTTATGCTTTTCAGATTCCCTTCTACAAGGAGCTGTGCAAGGGTATTCAGGCGGGCGAGATGTGTGAGAAGTTGGTGGGATACTCTGCAGTGTACAAAGTCTGTTTTGGAATGGCCTGTTTCTTCTTTTTGTTCTTCTTGTTCACTATCAAAATTAACAGCAGCAAAAGCTGCCGAGCATACATTCATAATGGGTGAGTATTTGTTTGATTGCTTAATTTCCACTTCCTTTACAGGTTTGTGCTGCCTACTTGCCAGTTGGGTGTAGGAAGGAAAAAAAAAAAAAGAAAAAAGTGATTTTACTGCTTTTGTCAGAAATAATGCAGTCAAATTAAAACTAAAGTGTCAGTCATCAAAGGCTGTTTTTTCTCTTGTTGGGCTTTAAAAAAAGATTTCTCATGGTGGTTGAATTGAAGACCTCTAATTCCTATTACAACCAGATGATTTTTTTTTTTTTTTTTTTTACTCTCATCCAGATTCTGGCTTTTTAAACTTATACTTCTGGCAGCAATGTGCTCAGGAGCCTTCTTCATTCCTGATCAGGACACTTTCCTCAATGGTATGTCCTTCTTGTTTTGTTATGCTGCTTTATTCTGTACTACCTTGTGAGTGCTTATAAATCCTAAAGGTCTGATCAACGTGAACATTACTGTATTTCTTTAATTAAAGCCTGTATAGTCTAGGTACAAAAGGAATATTTGGAGCTGCTTGAGGGGAACGCTGTGCGTAGAGTACGTGGTCTTCATGTGAACGTGCAGTAAAGAGCATGTTTTTTTCCTGACCAAGAGCAGGCCAAATGGGTAGGTAAAATACCACTGCAGTGCAGTCTTGCAAGTTCTTTAAGAAGCGGGGAGCTGTAATGGTGCACGAGGCATTGTTCACTCAAGAAGGCAGAGCCACATGTTGGTCTGGCTTGTGCAGGTAGCTCTGCCGTAGCGTGGCAGCCAGGGGCCGTGCTGCACAGTAGAGAGGTGGCAGTGCAGGAGGCACCGTGGCCTGCTGGGCAATGGTGTTGGCTGCCTGGAAACCTGCAATGCCACAAAAGAATTTGGGATGTTCTTACCTTTCAGACTGGTGGCGTAAATGTGGTAAGGTAAAATTAGACTTGGGGTGTGTTGCGAGTGCTCTGCTGAGGGTGCTGTGCCTGAAGCATTTCCAGTTTTGGAAGATGCCCTGGCACTGCACAGGCATGCGCTGGTACTAGCCCAGTGTTTAAATGCCAGCTCTAGAGGGGAGCTTCTCACACCCTCTTGTGGGCTAGGAGCTAAAATCCCGGTGATACCAAGATGAGTTTGTGCTCTTTAGTTTGCCAGGTACTTGTAAGCCCTTTGAGCTTACAGGTGGAAAGGGGTGGGATCAGTAACACAAAGGAGCGGTGTGTCTGCTGCCTGCTTCCACTGTTTGGTTACATGTGTTGTCAACACCGATCTCCTCTAGCTGGGGTGTCTAAAAGGGGAAGAGGAAGGAGTAACACGGGGAAGAGAATAGAGTGGGCAGACACTGTGCTCTGGGAAACTAAGGTAAAAGCCACTTCAAGTAAACCACTGATAGGTGTCATTCAGCTTCTTGTTCATACTAGCCATTTGTTTGGTCATAGTTCAGTTTGATGCCCCAGAAGTGAAGGGCTCCTTAGGCCTCTGCAAGGTCATGGGATGGCTGCGTGTGCTTGTCCTTAGTATCTAATCACTGTTTGGATTAGAAAGATGTAGCAGTGCAATGCCTTGTACTTGTGACCAAGCGAGGCTGTCTATCATCTTTGCGGGTGACACTTTTCATTGTGAAAAGTCATCAAGAAAGGAAGTGTTTGGGAAAAATGGGAAACAGCACTTTTTGTGCTGATTAGAGTGCTCTTTCTCAACAGCAGTCTAACCTACTGTGGAGATACAGCATAACAAGCTTTCTTCCCCAAATTAGCTCTTGACTTTTCTGTCTAAAGCTGCATTTTGCATATTCTGCTGAACTGTCCTCCAGTCAGCCCCTGAACTTGAGATTTACAGATGGTTTGGGTATTGTGTGGTATTATTTTCCCTTTTTTTTTCCTCCCATCAAGAAACTTAAACATTTTTTTTGTTTTGAGCATTCTTGTTTTCTTAAAAAAAAAATCTTGCCATGCTTCCCATGCTTAGCAGTTCGTTAATCATGGAGGAGTAGTATTACGTGCAAGCACTAGGTTTGTGTGGGCTGTGGCGTTAAATCCACACTGGCCAGGCTAACCTTATCGATGATAGATCCATAAAACAATCCTGCAGTGTCCTGCCTGTGGCAGTGGGGGACCCTGACAGTCAGGCTATTTAATTACTCACTCTGTTGGTGGTCTGCTTTTTTTCTTCTCTGTCTCTCCCAAACACACGTGCACACCTTGTTCCCTGCCTATTTTTATGTACTTTTTTACATGCTAGCTTCTTGTTTTGTTTATTTGAAGAACAACATGCTTATCAAGTGCATATAATACATTTAGCAAAACCAGACAAATGTATTTTTGCTTGCTTTCAAATAATGAGCTTATGGTACAGTAATAAATAAATAAATAAAATCTCTACGTAATGTGCCCTGACTGTTCTATTCTTCCACTTCACTTATACAAGTTTTTTTTTTAAAAGGAAAACACAATGGTAGGATATGACTGAACTTTGTGAATGCACTTCCTCGGTTATCTTCACTGAAACCAGCTGCACACCTGGAGTCATGCATAGTCTATGCACTGCACAGCAGAACAAGCTGTATAAGCAACTAAACCTTTAAATAGGTGTCTGTATTTCCTCAGAGACTTCTGATGTTGCACATAAAAGATCTGTTGTCCGAGGTATCCAAACAGCTACCCAAATACAGTATATGTAGGTCAATGGTTAAGCAGTCAAATAACCTGTCTTAAAACTAGTCAGTGAATACCAAATGTTCCCATCTCTTTAGGAGTGGCTCAGGACAGCATTTGTAAATAGATAAGCCCCACCTTTGTTTTTCTGTGGTACTGGATTCTGGAAGGGAAGAAATTGCCCTATTTAGTACTGGGTTCCAGTACCTTGCAATTTCAGGGTTTAGATTCCTGTGAAATGCCTTCATACCACCTCCCTCCTGCCAGTCACAAATAAAGGTTTCAGTATTTTCTGTCTGAATATAGTAACTCATAGTCTCCACAAAAATTCACTAGGTTAGGGAGCCTCGGTAAATGTCCTAACAGGCTTATTTTGAAAGTGTAGCACATTGCAAGCTGAATTCATCAGGGAGTTAATCTTGAGTTAGCTGAGCTGGCCTTTCAGCTGAAATCTCTCATCTCCTGCTACATCTGTGGGCTTCAGATATTCAAACCGTGTAAATGCTTCACTGCATAGACAATAATTCTATTTTATCTCAAGGGAAAGGCGACTGCAGTTTGACCTATTTTCTGCCTCTCTGCCTTGCAGCCTGGCGCTACGTAGGAGCAACAGGAGGTTTCCTTTTCATTGCCATTCAGCTCATCCTGCTTGTTGAGTTTGCACACAAATGGAATAAAAATTGGTATGTGTTGGGCAAGTAGTTATTTGTGCAAAATTCTGGTGGACTCCTGAACAATACATTTCTCGTAACCAAGAATTTAAAAGTAGCATGGATATAATTTCTCAAACAGGACACTTTAATGTCAATATTTTGAGCTGTTCATCTTTGCTTCATCCACTTTTCTCCTTCCCCAGCGGAGAGGCTTCCTCCTTATTCACTTCTACTCTGCTGATTTATTCTTAACCTGAATTGCGTGGCTTCCAACAAGTAGTAAAAAACCCCAAAACTCTTACTTTTAGTTGTTTTGTATTTTATGTGAAAATATACCTGCTAAGAAACAGAGTGGTGCAAGAGAATAAAACTGGATTTGGAAAAAAGTAACAGTAAAACTGTGTGCAGTGATGTAAACTGGTAAATCCTGCTTTTTTGTGTCAGCTAATGCACATCAATTTTTTTTTTTTTTTTTTTTACTTAACATGAGAACTGCTACTTTCTCTTCAGCTTCTTTGCTTTCATCTAAATATGCAAGATTCCATTATCAACCCACATGTACCCCATTTTGGCATTGACTTAATTTCTGGTTTAAGCATATTTACTATTACCTTCCTAGCCCTTAGCCTCTCATCAATTTAAAATATTTTAATTGTCCTCCCACATATATGCGGGAACTCCTGCCTTTACCTCCACCCTTTCTGTCTCTCATTTCTTCCTCTACAAACCTTTACGGTCCTCTCTTGTTCTAGTTAGCATACTGACTGCTAAGAAAGAGTCTTAGCAAACCTTTGGGCTTGTATAGATACTTGTTTTCAGGGAGAAGAGGTGGCATCTCTTTATACCACAGATATATTTACTGCTAATTACTGTAGCTGCTTTTCTGTTGATGAAAGATTTCCAGCAGCATTTAACTTTAGCATTCTCTACATCAGATATTCTTTTAAAATAAGTCATGTTTCCACAAAACAACAACAAAACCAATAAACCTTCCATGCACCAAAAAGCCATTTGTGCCAAAACGACTTTTTTAGCTGCTACTCCTAAAAAAAAAAAAAAGAAAAGGATGATCTTTTCACCATCTGTTTCAGATAGGAAAACAAGATGGACCATGCTTTAGCTGAGGGAGACTGGTGGAATAGACCCAAATGGAGAGGAGGCTTTTTGAGCAACACAGTAGTAAAACTGTCAAGGTAGCGCAAGGGGCAGAAGGGAGGCCATGCCAAGCAATATGCCTTTGCTATCCTTGGGTGAAGAGCTCAGCTCGCTAGCTGAGCCTGGGGCACTCCACGTTCCCGCTGAAGAAATCCCTGAAGTATTGAGCTGAGATGCACTGACGGGCTGATCCCAGACATTGGGAGTTCTAGGAGTCACGCTGGGCTATAATTACAGAAACAGCTGGGCAAGATAATACAGAAGATAAACACTAATGCTAAGTAATGTTTCCCTCTGTTTCATGGGAGGAACCTTGCAATGGCCTGTGTTGGTGTAGTCATGTACACATGCTTCAGGAAAGTAAGCACTGTCTTTTGTGTTTGAGGATATGAACTATTCTGCTATTAGAATTTTACTATTTTGGGAAGGGAAGACAAAGTTAAGATGCTTGCGTCTCTCTCCCCAGGACTGCCAGTGCAAACCACAAGCAGATGTGGAATGGTTTGCTTGCCCTGGTCACTCTCATCTTGTACTCGGTTGCTGTGGCAGCCCTGGTTCTCATGGCTCTCTTCTACACACGCTCAGAGGGCTGCATGTACAACAAAGTCCTGATCGGTGTTAATGGTGGCCTGTGCCTCTTTGTGTCGCTGGTGGCCATATCTCCCTGTGTCCAGAATCGTGAGTCCACTGATCTTTCCTTCTCCTGGGTTTCTGGTGCTGCCACAGTTGTGTGCCTGAAGGCCTGAACCATGTTCTGGGCAGAAAGTCCCGCAATAGTTCAGAGCTGGTGCTGCTCTTGCCCCTGTCCCTTTATTTGCACTGTGAAGTGCTGTTGTTGGTGATCAGCTCAGCTGCTAAAACTACAGAGGTGTGAGACATTTTTGGGTGTGCCATCAGGCAGTCATATTGTAAAGAAGGCTCACGTGCTGATGGCTGGTAATGTGTTGTGGAGCTTAGACAATTCTTGCAGTGGTAGCAGTTGAAGTAATAGCTTTCAAACTCATTCACCATTGTTTACCATTTACTTTTGACTGCTTGTGATTTACCATCTGTAAAGTTTGCATCTGGAGGAGTTGACAGCAGTATTTCATGCTTCGGTTTATTTTATGTGTGCTGTTAGTATCTTGCATACATTGGACCTGGAAATAGTAATTTGAGTAACTCCAATACAGATTTTACAGGCAAATAAAACTATCATGGCAGCTAGTCAATAGCTTTTGGAAAGCTGGTGCTTTTGGTGAGAGCAGAGTGGTGATTCTTTACTTATGTGGGAATCTTTAATGCCTTTCTGAAACAGCCAGCAGAACTAAAAGACAGACTCTTTTCTCTTTACGTGCCAGTGGAAATGTATCTAAACTGTCTCAAAGACTTATGAACTGCTTTAAGTAAAACATAAAAGATACTCTTCAGAAAGATACTAGTGTGCTGTTCTCTAAAGGATATGAATTTCTTTTTCAGTTTGTTAAAATGTCTGTAAAAATCACTTATTTTCCTCTTTCTTGTAAAGGCCAGCCCCATTCTGGTTTGCTGCAGTCAGGAATTATCAGCTGCTACGTTATGTACCTCACTTTCTCAGCACTATCCAGCAAGCCACCAGAAACTAGTAAGTTATCTAATGCTTTAATTCTTTTAGACATGCAATGTATTAAAAGCAAGAATTTAGCAAACCTGAGTTAACAAATTCAGACATATGGGAGTGCTGAGTTTGGTCTGTTCTGACCTATGCAGAAGAAATTGCAAATACTAAAAATAAATCAATGCAGCAGAGAGACTATGCAATTGGCACTCTCCATGTATCTTAAATGCTTTGGTCTAGGGGAGCTTAACTTACCTTGGGTGAGTTGCATCTGTTGCCCCAGAGCAATTCCAGCCTGTTTCTTACAGACAAATTTCCCAGAGTCTTGTAGCCTGTCCTTCATGCAGCAAGTGCATGTTCTTGTATGATAGGACATGACTAAATATTTAATGTGTTTGGTCACATGATGGGGAAGGAGTTGGAAGAAATGCCTCTTGGATGCCTCTGGAAGAAGCTGAATGGTCAGCTCGATCCAAAAGTTCGCTAGGTTCACCACCAGGTAGTAGGTGCTGGCCATCAGAGTTGGATACTAAAATCAATTCTTTTCTCCTAGAATTGGTATGATAGATAGCCTTCGTTCTGGACTCCTAATGGAGCAAAAACTTGAATACCATATGTCTTTTGTTTTGAGAGGAAACATTCTGAAAAAGGACTTGGAGTTATGTTGCAGTTGTTTGAGATGATGCTGTTCTTCAGCAGAGTTCCTATACTCCACTTGGCTTCTAACCATTGCCTTTGCAAGCCAGCAGTAGGGAACTCCCTAGAGTTTTAAGTTCTTCGTGCTACAAAAACACAGCAAGTCTTTACAAGCACAACTCAAACTGTTTCCTCTTCCCAGGTAACATTCTATTCACTTAAAGAGGATTTTTTTTTTCGGTTCAAATTAGTAATGCTAAAAAACCCTTCTTTATTATTGCTCAACTTTTAGTGTTGAATAGTTGAAACAACAATAACTAGAGGAAAATAAGTCTTTTGGCAGCAAGGAGAAGTTTTTACAGACACCTCCCAAGAAGAAAGGGGAGAGATGGGGGAAAAGAATCTCTCTCTGTCACACTTGAGAAGGCACAGGCACACATACACAAATGTATTCTAGAGCTAAGAAGGAAAAACAGATGGTATTTAGATGGAAGATTTACTTATGGAGCTTATGCAGTGTTTTTGAATGAATATAGAAGCTAATTTAGAAGACATCTGAATTACTCATAAGACAGTGTGAAAAAAGGGGAAGAAAGTGATGTATGGTATTAAATCATTGGTCTCATGTTATTTTATGCTTGTGACAGTCAAAGCCTTCAGCAGTTAAGTGAATGCTCTGATTCTTCTTGCATGTATTGCAAGTGTGGTTATTGCATTTGTCAGAGTATGCATCAAGCACACTTTTGGAGACCTCCTGAATCAGATGTTCCTCCTTGTCTTCCCAGGCCAGAGAATTCTCTCAGTTGTCATCTGCTCTCAGAGATGCTCCTTTTTCCCCTGTCTGTGTAATAAGAACTCTCGTATCGGCCTGTGCAGCTTTTGCAATGGCATGTGCTGGAGAATGTATGGGGCGCTGGCACTAAGTAAGGTGTCCCATGCTCTGTGGCTCAGATTTGCCATGGACTTACCTAATGTTGACTCATTCCTCAAGGAAGGACTTGCAAACTGGCCGTCTTGCAAACCAGGCTTGAAGAAAATGCAAGCTACAAGTATTTATTTGCAACACCCAAAAAGCAGAATTGCAAATGTCTTTAGAAGGAATGGGTAAACAAAAGGTAGTATCTGTTGAACCTGTGCTTACCACAGTGTGCCTTACCTTATTGGTGCCAATCTTAGCTAAAAGGCCTGCCAAACAGTCAACCTGCCTTACTGCAGGTGTGTCCCTGATGGACGCAGGTGGGGGATTCTGCACGTCTCTGGCCAAGCTGTTTGTGTCTCCAAAGACAAGCAACGAAGGTGGTGAAGGGTCTAGAGCACAAGTCTTATGAGGAGTGGCTGAGGGAACTGGGGTTGTTTAGCCTGGAGAAGAGGAAGCTGAGGGGAGATCTTCTCGCTCTCTACCACTACCTGACAGGAGGTTGTAGCCCGGTGGGTGTTGGTTTCTTCTCCCAAGTAACAAGCAATAGGACAAGAGGAAACGTTCTCAGGTTGCACCAGGGGAGATTTAGGTTGGATACTAGGAAAAACGTCTTCACCGAAACAGTTGTCAAGCACTGGAACAGGCTGCCCAGGGAAGTGGTTGAGTCACCATCCCTGGTGGTCTTGAAAAGACATGTAGATGTGGCACTTAAGGACGTGGTTTAGTGGTGGACTTGGCAGAGCTAGGTTAACAGACTTGATGATCTTAAAGGTCTTTTCCAACCTAAATAATTCTATGATTCTATAAAAGCTTGCCATCCCTTCTTTTGTTCCCACGTTCGCCCTGTCCCAGCTGCGTGTCCATAAAGCTGTTTGTGCAGCCCTGCAGAGCCACACAGAGGCTTCCCCCACCAGGTCAGGGGACTGACTTTCAGTTTAATTTTAACCTGGGTGTAGCCTTTGCTACATTTTGCCCTCTGCCCCTACAAACAGTTGTGATGACACAATGGGGATGCAGAGTGGCTGCTGGAAGGAAAGTGGAGATGGGAACACAGTTTGCTTTAAGCAGGGTTGGCTCAAAAAGCTCTTGATTTGAGATAAGGTGCAGATGTAATCTCTTGCTTTGGAGTGATGCTGCACGCTGTTGCTCTGCTGTGCTTTGACCCCAAGCAGACACCAAAAAGTCAGATGCATCTTGGAACACTGAGGACTGAATTGGTTTCATTTCAGGGACCTAGAATTAGTATTTGTGCAGATGTTAAGATAAAATCTTGCCTGGGACCTAAAAGTAGTATTTGCTTAGATGTTAAGTCTTGCCTTTAACCGGTGCATCTCCTTTTCTTTGTTCTTCTGTATATCCATCTGATACAGGGCAGCTACACACCACCTTTTTTCACCGAGTATGAGTGTCATACTTGTCCTCAAGGCACCCCTGCTGTCAAAGAAATTTATGGTCTCAGATCTGCACTCTGTCGCTGTTATATGGCTATATAGTCTTGGGTCAAGTGTTGGTAAACTTCCAACTTCTTATTTCTTAGTTCACCAGACAGTCTTTTTCCTCGTTTGTCTGCTCTGGTCAAACAAGAAATTTTAGTACGCTGGTAACTTGCATTTTTGTTTTGCTGAAACACAGAATCTGCCAGGTCAGATTTACAGAATATTTTTATGTGTGATCTTTTTAAAAGATAAGTAGAAACTGCTGAAATGTACCTACCCAGTGTCTGAAGCAATAAAAGTATTTTGCTGAAAACCTTCAGTCTGAAGACTACTTTGAAATGCAGTGAAATGAGCATTGCTAACTGTTGTCTTTCTTTTGTGAAGTCCTGGATGAAAACAATCAGAACATCACAATCTGTGTACCTGAATTTAGCCAAGGCCTACACAGAGATGAAAACCTGGTTACTGGCCTGGGTACTACCATTTTGTTTGGCTGCATTTTATATTCTTGGTAAGTCTGTGAGTTTGCAGTTACCTCACTGTAAATGCAATGTTGTGGTCCAGCTAGTGAAGGCTTTACAGCAGGCCTCACACAGACAAAGTAGTGGGGGGAAGTAGAATAGAACTGAGCTGGAAGGTTCGTATTCTCCTTAGTTTCAGAACAGTTAGATATTTTAGCCAAAAATGTTCAGCAAGATAATACAACTTTTTAAACAAATGTATTTTATTAAAACTGAATAGAGCAATTTACATCTAGAGGTGGAGGGAAAAAACTTCCAGCTGTCCATGATCCCAAACACTCAGGGTGCTTTTATTCTTCATTTACTCTTCCTGTAAGAAAAACTCTGTGCAGTTATGTCCATCTAAAAAAGCTATCTGAAATTTCTGTAGCCTCCTGGCAGAGGCTATTACTGTTCCTTGAGGGTCTATAAAATGAACAAAACTGTTTGGGAGGGTTTAGGGCTTCCTTTGAACAAGTGATGAGCACAGTACTGCCATGAGGATTTGCCAGCAATCTCCTGCTCTAAAAAAAACTATTTGTGCCCATATAGTTGGGATGCTCACCTTGTGTTACTGCAGCTCACATCAAGAAATTGAGTTGTGCTCCGGGGTGGGGACGGGAGATGGTTGAAAGGTGATGTATCTCTTGTTTTGGCTGTGCAGGTTCCCAGGAGACAGCACTGCCTGTCTGCTGCAGGTTTTTGAGCAGGTTCTGCTTCTGAATCAGTCCACTTCACAATTCACATACTGAAACTCCTTCATAATTTTGAAGTGAAAAGAAGAGACTTCTGAAGAAGTAACACAGCTACTCTTCTGCTATAAAATATGCATATGTGTTTCATTTAATTCTGATATCAAATATATAGATACTATGTGTCATGGATCTAGTTCACATTACAACAGTATTTCCAGGGCCTCAGGAAGGTGTTTCGGGAATGCGGACTACTTTCACATAGCCTGCAGGGGAAGTGCACTACATAGCTGAGGAGATAAGAAGGCCTTCAAGGGGAATGTTTTGAAGTATTGCTTGTTAAGGCTCAGTGTGTACAGCAAAGCATTAACACATCTCCCCGTGGCCAATGGGAATTTTGCATTACGCATCCTGAAAGGGTAAGACTGGGCAAGAAATGCTTCTAATCAGAAGAAACTAGAAAGGATTCCCCCCAGACAACTACAAGAAGGGGATTTCCAGTGACTGGTACACTGACAATAGCGGTTGAAATTTACTTTTGAAAACTCACTGCTCCCAGTGACCTGTTATTTTGCTGCAAAATGTTTAGAGAAATGCTGAGCTGAAGTTACGGCTGTGAAGTTAATATGAAAGCATGAGTTCTGCACAGCAGGGAACATCTTTTCTGAATTGCAAATTGGAGTGTGTAGTGCTTTGCTCCTGTCTGATGTAATGAATTCACCACTTTTCAGGAGTGACCTACTTTTAAGCTGGTGATACAGGCTGAGTTGGCCAGTGGCTGTCTGTCAGGATGGTTAATACTTGTGCAGAACAAACTTTTTGCATGCTTAGTGCTTGATGCTATGTCCAGGCAAATGCTTAGCTTAGACATTGGAGTAGACTATGTTTGCTGTGGTGTTGAAAAATCACTCTGTCGGGCTTGTACTTACGCTGGGAGTTTTGACACTGTCTTCTTTTACTCCTAGTTTGACCTCAACAACACGTGCAAGCTCAGAGGCGCTGAAGGGAATATATGCAACACCTGAAACTGAAGTGAGTTCTTGCTTCCTCCCACGGGATTTCTGTGCAGAGTTCCTCATGTGCTTTTTTTGCTGATGTTTTCATGGCTAAGTAATCTGTAATCAGGTGAAAACAAAAGCTTGTTCGTAGCATGCATGCTGTGTGCCTCTGGGTATGGACTCATTAGAACACTTGTCCACATTGGCCCTTCTGCAGCTCTTGCTGGTCCCGTGGAGCTGCCTTTATGTACTGAAATAATTTGCTGCTCTTGCAGTTTATTTAACATCCTGCAGACTTCCTGTAAATCTTGTTGTGCTCCAAACAAGGTCATGTCCTCTCATGCTGCTGGGAAGATATCAGATAAAGAAGTGGAGGCGTTCTCAAACGTTTTCAGTCCTGGTTGCCTTTGTTCTCATAGCAACTGACTATGATCCCAAGTTCCTATCTCTTCTTTTTATTTCCACACATAAGTACTTCCTTTCTTTTTGCCTATAATTTCATCTCGGATTATATTTCTTATCCCTGTTTCTTCATTCCACCCGCCTATTTCTTTGGCCTTCTTATCATGGGAACACCCAGAAACACTGGGAAACGAGTAGTTTTTGCTAAGTAACAGTTACCCCTTACTTAGGCTTGCTGGTGTCTCTCTTCAAATGTACGTGTGTGTTTGGAGGATGAATCTCCATCCCTAACTCTGTCTATGTTGGTGTTACTTGCATCTGCAGTTTTAACGTCTATTTTTCAAGTCTTTAATCAGATTGTTTGTGAGAACCCAAAAATGCAGAAGTGTCTGATGAGACACTTGGTGTTTGCAGTAGCTGGACATGGGGAAGCAAAATGCATTTCACCGTGGGAGCATGTCAGTGCCAGAGGAGCTTCCGTCGGGCAGGATGGTGCGACTAGAGCTGAGCACCCGGTGGCCCCTCACACCGGCCCCAGCCCTCGCAGGCTCAGCATCCAGCACAGAGACATGGCTCGGGCTGCCTCAGGCAGATCCAGGCAGGACCTGCGCCTTCCCACGCTGTGCTGAGGGCACCGGGGAGAAAACTGCCACCCTTTACGCTCACCTGCCTTCCCTTGCTGGCATTACGCCGGAGGAGGTCTCACCAAAGGTTGGGGGCGGCTGGCACAGCGTGGGCGCTGGATGCGGCACCTTCATCCTGGGAAGATCCGGCTTCTCTGCCGCAGTGCTTGCCAACCGTTTGGTTTTAAAGAGCAGTACAAGAGCTGCTGAACATAAATATAAGGCAGTGACAGGTGAAGAGCAACTAATTGGACTCTGATTGCCTTCCCTGTGGCAAAGAGCCCTTGTCTCCTGGCCAGGAGTGTGAACGTGGCTCTGCAGTTGCTTGTGGTGTACAGAGGGTCTGTCAGCATCTGTGCTGAAGACAACTGAGCGTTATGAGGGGTTAGTGGTACGTGTGCCAGCGTTGCTAATTGCATCACTCTGTGTGTGCAAGGACTTAATTGCAACTAATTAAAAAGTTTGAGGGAACCCAGCACTTGATTTGGAATGTGAGTGCACCCCAAGGGGAGCTCAGGCTGGCATCGTAGGTGAGGCTTGGCACAGCAGTAGAAAGAGATACGGAACGAGGATTTTATTTAAACTCTCAGCCAGTCTCTTAAAGAAGAATGAGCTTTTTAGTTTTTCGTGAGTTTGTGAACTCAGTGAGTACATGTAATCGTGGATACGCAGGGTAAAAACTGCCATTTGATGTTTCTGTTAGATGCTTTACCTTAAAGGCTTACTATCTGATTTTTGGGGGTGTTAGGAAAACTTGCAACTGGCCTGTGCTGACCAAGGAGAGAGGCTAGAATGCAAAGTATAGCATTACAAGGGTAAATATTTATTCATGCATATGAAGCATCCCAGCCAAACTGGGGCACTCCAAATGTGGTTTTACACAGGGTCCTTATACCCTTCAAGTATTCAGGTACAGCATGATTTGACTAATCACTAATACCCACACCACTCATTACTAGTCATAGTAAGACTTTGCAAAGCCACTGTAATTCTGCAGTGTTCTTGACGCTTGTCTGTTCATCCAGACATCCCTGGAGTCAGTCTTGCAGTAGTTACTTATCTGTGATGCTGGGAGGGTTTCAGAGATGTGTCAGAGCAGCTAGGATGCTTGTCAGAGCAGCTAGGATCTTGGTTGTCCAGGGGTATCTTTTATCCTTCATGGACAGCTCTAAGCTTCCAAGAAGCTTATTTCCTGAGCCAGGATGTCCTTCACTTTGTTTTACTTAAGCATGAAAAATACCAAAGTCCAGTAAAATTCCACTACCTCATTACATTGCTGTGTATACTGTGAACTAATATATGTTAACAAAGTTAATACACTTTCATATTATAAAGACTGATTGATAAAATAGTTAGGGAAGGGAATTTTCCCAACAGGGTTCATTATCTTCATCAGACTACAACCAAAATAAATCCCAGGTTAGGATTTTATCAGAACAAAAAATGTTGGTGATGCCTACAGAAACTGCTGACTTGTACTGTGATCTGGTGCAGAAAATGCACTTAGTTATATGTTGACTGGATAGTCAACACCCTTTTCTCATGTACATTACCACTCAACACAAGAAGTTTAAATTTCAGCTTTCCTTTTACCATTGGTTAAAAAAAAAAATAATCTTTTAAATAAAGCAGTAAAACCATCTTTCTGCTTTTAGTCATTCTTCTTGTACTCATTCTGATGCCATTTCAGCAAATTCTCACAAATATAAGTACGTTTCTGACTTAGGCTTGTGCAGTTGTGATTTCCAGCCTGTGCAACAGGGTTTTAAAAGTTCCTTATACTTTCATTTCAGTAGAGAAATTATTTATTTAAGAAGCACTTAGATGCAAGTCTGATGAGGTAAGCCCTCTCTAAACTACTAAAGTGCAACCAACTTTACTGTAGCTTTTTGACCACTTTCTCATCATTATTTGCACCAGTGTTTGACCTTGAGTTATGTAAAATAGATAGAGTAATTCTTAAAGAATGGTTAATTTGCTCCAAATCTTACTGAGTACGTTTTTCCAAAGCTTAGAAACTGCTGTTATGAACTACTTGGCAAATCCTAATTTGACTTTTATGCTGGTTGGAAATAGAAAACCAGACTTTTGTAAATTAGTGTCTGTAATGTACACATAACAGACCTTCCTTCACCAGCTGTTCTCCTTCTTTGCTGTAGCACAGACTCTTACCCTTCCTGTTATCTGTTTCACAGGTAGCTCGTTGCTGCTTTTGCTGCATGCCTGATGGAGACGGTAATTATATTTTTACTGCACAATTTACCTCACTTATGGCTTTCAGACCAAAGACAAAAGAGTAAGGGCACAGCTGCAGGTGGAGAGTGGCTTGTACCCTCCTGTAGCATATCAGACTGAAGCAGCTGAAGTGCTCTAAGTTAGGCTAGGGAAGGAAACAAGAGATGTAACAATACCATTTTAAAACAACAGGGTAGTTAATAATTCTTTAAAGAACATTTAATTACTGCAACATACAAAGAGTAATCTCTGCTCTTTGCTTGCTTGTGGGTGTGACTGACTGCTGGATTTTTGGCTCGGCAACTCAGCAGGGATTGCGGTTCGGGAGTCAGTTAGGAAGGGAGTGCCCTGTTTGCAGACCTGGTACAATCAGGGTTATCAGCTTGGACTTGCCAGAAGAATATCACACAGGTAGAGCAATTTAAATGGCCCAAATGCTCAAAAAATAGCCAGTAGGCCAGGAAGCTGATACAAGGCAGGATTTCAGTGGTGGTTCAATTTCTTTTACTAAAGGCTTAGGCCCATGCCCTGAGGGCAAGGAAATGTTCAATTATTGCTCTGTGTCATGCTTTCCTAAGTCACACCATAGATGTTTTCTGTATTCTTTGTGAAGCCAGCTGCTGTTTTCAGTTCTCATTAAATTTGCAAGTTTTTTTGTTTCCTGTCTCTTACAGCTGATGCTGAAGAGCACATTGAAAAAAGGGGAGGCCAGACTGTGATTTACGATGAGAAGAAAGGCACGGTGTACAGTTATGCCTACTTCCACTTTGTTTTCTTCTTGGCTTCACTCTATGTAATGATGACAGTAACTCATTGGTTCCAGTAAGTATATTTCTTTAAAGCTGAGAAATTAATATCTCTCTGCATTGAGATGGGGAGATGTGAATGAAAACTTCTGCCTTTAGTGTGTCTCCTCTCCTTAAGAAGCTGGAAGAGACATTGCAAGTCTTTCCTGGGCGATTCTTGAGCAAGATCTTGCTCTCTAAAGGGCTGCTCTCCCCTGCTTCATGTCTGGGTTAACCTAGTTGAAGTCTGTGACCCACCTGGAAAAAACAGAGAATACTGCAGTCTGAGATATGAATAGTGAGTTTATTGCTGCCTTTTTTTTTTTTTTTCCCTTAACAGTTATGAAAGTGCTCAGATTGAAAAGTTCTTCACTGGAACCTGGTCTATCTTCTGGATTAAGATGGTCTCCTGTTGGGTTTGTGTCTGTCTGTACTTATGGACTCTTATTGCTCCACTCTGTTGCCCAACCAGAGAGTTTTCGGTGTGAACATGCAGAAGGTCCTTCTGTGTTTTTCTCCCCCCCCCCAATAAAATACAACTGTCATTTTGGAATGAGGAAACACCTATTGCCTACTACCATAATGTACTAGTTAGTAACTTTTTACTCAGACTAAACAAATGATTAAACACTTTTTAAGCTTTTTTAGTTGTCATGAACAAGTATTGCCCAAGGGAACAAATCTGTTCCAAAACTTTGTAACATTGATGTGTTGAGTGTAGGACACACAGTTGTTGCATAAACTGGAATAAGTGAAATACTTTTCAAATAATGGACAATCTTTCTCTGGCTTTATTGGCAAGAAAAGAAAAAACTATGGTGCAGATGTATCTTCTTCCTTCCTGCGAATGTTGGGTATCTGCTAGCAAATCTGCGTCGTTCCTTTTTATACTCTTTTATTAACTGTGTCTTTTACAGTTTGCAGTGATGATTTGGACTGCTGTTTTGTACAGCATATAATTCTTGTAGGTAGTATCTAGATAATTTTTTCTGAAAATATAACTAAATACTTCTGTAGACATAGAGAATATGTAAGAATTTGACTGCCAAAGCATCTACTACAAATTGTTTATCTAAAAATTAAATATATTAAGTTATTGTATACCTAGATTGAGAAAGGAATGTACCAATGATCATAGAGTATTTATTCTATTACAACTTTAAAAGGCACCTGAATATTTTATGCAATTCAGATCTAGTCCAGTTGTTAACAGAAGGGGATTCTACACACAAATTCTTAAATTCTGAATTTTGTCCAACATTGCTTTGCCAGCTCACTTGAACTGCAAGTTGTGTGTACTGCACAGGGATTTAAGATACGGTACATTCTTTATTCAGAATGTTTGCTGTTGAGAAAATACTAATTACAGGAGCACTGCCAGTTGCTGTTAAATTTAGCAGTGGAGTGCTCATTTACTTTTATACCCTGCTGTTTCAGCTTGTGTCTAAAGATCTCCCAGGATGTTCAGTTCTGTTTCCATTACTAATTTTATAATATTTTAAATGCAGTGATGGTCAGAAAAGGGCTATAGTGCGTCATCTTCCTTTTCTGCCTGTGTGTTGGTTGGAAAGTATTCTTTCTAACTGCTATATTTTTATACTCCTTTGTTGATGTTAGTTTTGCTGTTGGGATGGGAGTTAGCCAACCAATCCATTAATGGAGACTAAAATTGTTTTGGAGAACTCCTGTTCCAAGCAGTGGGGTAAGCAGTCAGAAAAACAAAACCAGAAGACACAAATGTAACAGCAGCTGTGGTAGTACAAATGACTGACTTGACAATGTTAAACCCTACTATGTCACTTTTGTTTGCTTTAGGCAGATGATTTGGTGGTAGAACAACAGTTCAGATGCCCCAAATGCTGAATAAGGTTGAACCCACTACAGTTACATAGTGGGTCCGGTGGGATGAATTTATCGCTTATGCTAGTCACAGAGGTTTTGTCTTCTCTCTCTATATATATATACACGTACAATGTGAAATATGCAGGATATAAACAAAATCAACTGATTTATAAGTTCTTTTTTTTAAAATATGATTCAGCCTTAAATCTCCACCCAATGCTTTCTGCAAAACAAAAAAAAGCACAACATAGGGGCCAATGAGATGGCAAAAATATTTGCATGCCTTGTTCTGTTGCAATAATTGATGGCTAATGCACACCTGGTGAGTAATCCTAACATAACAGATCTCAATTCTGCTCTTGTTTTCATTACTGTTTTTAGCTGCCTTGTGGCTATCGTATCCTAGGGCTTCTGTCCTGCCTGGAGCTCACTAGGAGTGCAGTCTTCCCTCCCCCATGCACTCTTACCTCGAACAAAATCTACAGGTCTGCAGTCCTGTATGCTTATACCACCTACACCAGTGCTTGGAGCCTCAAAATACATCTGTCATGAGATCTGAGGGAAGGAGTTGTCGGTCCAGAGGTGACTCTCTTGCTGTTCTTCTCCTTGTTTGTGCCTAGGGAAAAAAAAAAAAAAAAAGCAGTGAAGTTTAGCTTTGACATCGAGTTAGAAAACCAACAAATAGCTCTTGAGGGGGAGGCAGATTTTTTTCTTTCCTTTTGCTTCTGCTGGGAGGCTCTGAGCTTGCCAAGAGCTCTGCTAGCATGGGGGCCCGTCAGAGTGTCTCTGCTTGCATTTGGAGTCCAGCCACACAGATCCTTGTGCAGCAGAAAAAGGCTTTTGTTAATGTGTTCACAATCTAGAAGCCTTTATCTGTCCCATCTCTAAGATAAGAGCTTATGGGCTGTGCAATGATGACTAACAGTTGTCCCACCTAACTCATAGCAGTTATTCTGACAAACAATCTTGATCCAGTGCTAGAGCTGTGAGCTGCAGCTGAGATAGTCCAGGCTCTTGTTCCTCCCTTGGCGAATGCTGTTCCCTAAAGTATATAGGCTCACAGGAGTTGCCTTGTAGTGCCCTATGTGTTGTACTATGAGAAACCAAGCATATTTTTTTTTAAATTAGCAATGTTTTTTATAACAGAACAATCTGGACAAGGAGCTCTATAGCACAAGGCATGCATTGTGTCAAGTTATAAGGCAGGGAATGGTAACTGTTCTCTGGTTCAGATAGCAGGCATCCCAGTCATAACTGTGGATGATCTTAATACATATCTTGGCCAATAGATGTTCTTATTTGTTTACTAAAACGCTTATTTTATGCAGGCAGTATCTGCCTGCAGATTTCCTTGTGCTCATTTTTTTTATAGTTTCTATTTAAGGAAATAGGTTTTGCACAGAGGAAACAGGGTTGTAGGAGGGAAGTCCACGGTGAGGCATGAGTCCATTCTTTTTACACAGCACTTGCCTCACTGAATAGCTCCTTCATCCTTCCCTTCCACCAACTATTGACCTTAAGTATCTATATCTGTGGATATATAGAGAGTGGGAATGGGACAGTGCCTGACTACACTGCTTTGTCTGCTTCTGAGCAAATGTTGTGAGAAAAGACATCTAAAATAACTTTGAGGACCTGTGTGTCCATGCCACGGCCCCAGATCCAGCTGTGGATCTCCAGGCCTTTCCAAGGAATCAGGAACCAGTGGCATCTGGGTGTGCAAAGCTTCTAGTTCCTCAGTGAGGCACGGCTTCCTGCTGCCCAGGCAAATGTTACAGCCTTAGCATTTGCTGTAAAATCTGTACTGTGAACTTCCATGTGCAACTACTTAATAAAATCCTTGGCTAGGGTCTATGATTCAAATGCCCAGCTCATAGATTCCAAACAGTTCATGTAAATGGGCTTTTAAAGCCTCTTTAAGAAGTGCCTTCACACCTACTGCTGTGATAGCTAATAATTCAGGTGGCACTGGAACTGGAAAACCTGAACTGAGCCTGCGACTGGGTGATGCTGCCTTGTACATGACACTGGTGTGTACAAGACACAGTCAGACCCATGGTGCATGTGGAAGACCAAATAATCTGTGCTTGACAAACTTCTGGGGATGAGACTGATTCAGGTATTACTATGCAGTGGAAGATGAACTGGGAAAACTCACAAATAGCCTGATGCTTTTGTAAATAAATGAGTAGTTGTTGCTTACATTTACATTTAAACTGTAAACAGTTAACTCTCTCTCCCCATACCTGAAAGTGTGGGTAACTGCTTGGCTTGAGGCGGTTAGCTGTGCGGTGTCTATCCTGCCTTGTGCCATGATTGTTCATTGAATTTGTTCCTGAACGTAAGCAAGCAGTGCAGCATTTCTGGCTCCTAGTATTTTTGGGCTATGTGAAGTGAGGAAGCTGTTGTTCTCTAGTCTTCCTGACTTTCTAACATGTCCTGTACTAAATTTCCTCTAGTTAAGCTTGAATTTGAACTAATGCCATCATTTAATGGATTCTTGGATGAAGAGACTGCGTTAGCAGAAGTTAGGATGGCTGAGAAGGTGAAACAAGTTTATTGGCATTTTCCTACTTTTTCAAATTTGCTGTCATAAGAAAGGTTATTTGGAATCTCACTGCTGCACTGCCCTCTGAGACTGGAACAATTTTAGTTTTTCTCATGAAGGTAAGCAAGAGCCACAATCATGACTGGTTCTTTTTTGGGGTAAAATCAATAGAATGGACTCAGAGAGCAAGCCTCTGAATCCAAATAGCTGGACTAAAAAATGAGACCTTAAAACCGTATGAAGAGCATGTGGAAAGCAGATGGATATGCTTGTTTGCTGTTTACCACCTAGTTCCTCAAAGCGTGCAGGCAGCCCTTGCAGCTGGATGCCAACTAAGGAATTCTACCGTGATTGCACATCAGAGTTATTACATGTTTGTGATACTCTTAGCTTTGCACTTCAAGCATTTCCATGAGGTTCAAAAAGCTTGTACTTGCCCAGCTAATTCGGTAAATCCTGGCTGGGTTGGTCCACTTTCGTCAGAAACGGGTAATTCAGTGTTGCTGATCTATGCTTAGTCCAGAGAGAGGGTTTATCCCCTCGCAGAATCATAAACACTGCATGTCTATTTATTTATTTATTTTGTGTTTTAGCACCTTCCTACAAATCTAGAAGAGCTTTGAGATTATAAGCTTTGCACATATAACTGCTTCATCAGCCACTGGTACAGCCGTTTCTGGGCTAGAACATTGCTATTAATGAAGCAACCATTGCACTTGCGAAAAAGCTGGTTAACAGTTCTCTGGTTTTGACCAATGCATCATGAAAATTTGGGAACTCCAGATAGAGCTGCTTGAACTTTGGCTAGCAGCTCACAGTCACATGGGCATCTCTGAGCAGATTGGTAACAAAACTGACTGCTTTTAAAACATGCTATAAAGAATTCATGCTATAAACTGATAGGCTTTTCTCCTAAATAAGTTGACGAAGCAAAATACCACGAGACTGTACCTGTGTGGCTAGGTGAGCAAGATTATCTGCAGCTAAAATTTTGCTCTCATCTTTCCTTCCAGGCTTTAGAAGCAATGTCTTTTGCTTGGAGGCTATATCTCCTTATTTTATTTGCCTTTTTCTCCTTTTGTTTTTTGAAGGCATTGTAAACTTGCTTCACTCCCATTGTGCTTCCTGTCAAATGGGATGTCTTTGGTGCTAGAAACTAGCAAAGACTTCTTTGCCAGGTCTTGTTGATCCTTTCCTTTATATAGCAAGACAACCTGCAGTGTTGAAGCAAAGTCAAGGATCATAATTTCTTATATGGATCAGTTTTCCTCTGTGAAAACTGCTGCTTTGTTTTCTGAAGTGGCCTACAAGTTCTTGTGGGAGGAAAACACATAATCAGCGTCGTGACATTTTACTTTGTGTTTTCAATTTTGTAAACAGTAGTTTGAACCGAGTGTTTCACATGACTGTACAAGGGAATGCCAGGGGTCAAGTGCTTAGAAAGCTTTGGCTTTTTATACTCGTAACAGGATACATAGCTTGGGAACTGGTATGTCTCTGCATTTTCAACATGCTGATGGCAAGCATACCCGAGTGCCCCAGGATGGGGATGCAGACACACTGCACAGGGTTTGAAGTAGAAACTTTGGGAGACTGGCATGACGGTGGCTGTCTAATGCCCGAAGAAACTCGGTAAGTTTCAAGTAGGCCTTAAATCCAGTTTTGCTTTGATTTTTTTTCAAACCTGGTTTCGACTCATTCCACACCTGTTCAATAATGATATTTTTTAAAAGTTGGAATTTATTTCAGATATAAGCCACGTCGGCTTCTCCCCATTTGCCAGTCTCTGACAGCTCCCAGTGCTGTAGTGTACAGCTGTTTGCACAAACTTCTTCAGAGCCACAGTCATCAGCTTTGAAACCGCTCCAGCAGCTCAAAGCTTCCAGGGCTTTTGCTCGCCAGAGCTGTGGGGTGCAGCACTGCAGCCATGCTTTTGCCAAAGAAGCCTCAGTGTGAAACCAAGAATAGTTTTGGAAAGCTGTGGGGAAACAATGTCTCGTTATTCATACCTTATTTTTCCTCTTACTGATAGATGTCCAGGTGTCGTTGGATATCCACTCAAAGTTAAAGTGGGGAGAATTAACTCTCAGAGAAATTTGTTCAACTTGTCATGTACAAGCTGAGAAAATACTTACTAGGGACTTAGGGGTTCACTGTCTGCTTTTTGTTTACCACCAATGAGTGGTGTTTGGTCTCGTATATGCCATGTTCGAAAACTGGATGCAAAGTAGTCAAAATGTAAACACTTTTTCTTAATGGTGAGGGGTTTTTATTTAGTCTTTTTCAAGGTTCTTAATATCTCAAGGGGACTTTTTGGTGTGTATGTGTGGTTTTATTTTATTAAACTGTAGCCCAATGAAGTGGAGGATTGCTAGTTTATTTAACATTTTTTGCGAGTGTTGTGATCTGTAGTAACTGTAACACTTTGACTTTTAAGAATTGGTAAAAATTTCAGAATTTTAAGATCTTAATTGTAAAATAGTCAACAGCTTTGCCTTTCTAAAGCATGTTAATGGTTTTTATGGACACTTCCTTTTGTATACTGAGTGAATGTATTGTTAGAGATTTAATGTTTAATGGACCAATAAAGCTTTTTGTACATTTGAAACGAATTGTTGTGATATATAAAAGTTGAAAAGTCAACTCATTCTAGGAGAAAGTTTAAAAATATGTAATTATGTGAGCTAAGCAGTTACTGAGCCATTAAAATTAAATTTGATTGGTTGATCTCTTTTGTTCACTACATTTGGATGTTAACAAAAAAAAATGTTGGCCCATGGAATATTACATGGCTTTGCTGTCCATGTTATTTTTGTACTCCTCCAGAGCCTGATCTCAGAAGATGGCAGGTTGCACAGATTTGTCCGTGGCGTCTGCTCTGTACAGTCCGGCTCTCTTGAGATGTGTCAGATACTTCTGACAGCACAAACAAAATATTTTCCAGGCCAAGTATAGCACCGAAGCTCGCACAGTTGTTTGAAACAAGGATCTCTGATTTTACTTTTTCCCTCATTTGCCCAGATGGTGGAGTAGGCAGCTGCTGAATTTGACACTAGATCTGCACCAGGGAAAGTGCTGTGTCCACATGGGTCCTGGTCCCTTGCTGCTCACCATCCGTGTTCCTGGAGTCCTCTTTCAGCCTGTGCCAGCTCCAGCCTGCCTGCTGGTTCTGGTTGGACCCATGCCACAGAGCTGACCCAGACCCACACCAGGACACAGGTTCCGTGCAGTGACAAGAAACTGCTGACCGTGTTTCAAAGGGTCGAATGGCGGCTGGTATTCCCCATGCAGCTCTGGTGCACACAGCTGGGAGGCTATGTGTTTTGACTGAGGTGCAAGGCAGAGAGCAGTTCCCAAGTGGTGGTGAGGGTCTGCAAGAGCCAACCACCTTCACTCAGCAGCCTCTGGCTGGTCTGCCCACCCCTGCTTTCTCCCTGCCCTGCAGCATCCTGGAGTGATGTTCCGGTGTTTCAAACCAGGAGGTGGTCAAACCAGGAGATGAGCAGGTTCACGGTGAGCTGGGTGAAGAACTGGCTGAAGGGCAGGGCTCAAAGGGTCATATGAAAGGGGCTATGCCTGGCTGGCAACCAGTTGCCAGCAGTGTTCCTCTGGGCTCAATTCTGGCACTAGCTCTGTTCAATATATGTATCAATGATCTGGATGCAGGAGTTGAGTGCACCATCAGCAAGTTTGCTGGTGATACCAAATTGGGAGGTGCTGGATCTAGGTAGATTGCAGCATTGGGCACTCATCAATGGCATGACATTTCATAGAATAGAATCATAGAACCGTAGAATGGTTAGGGTTGGAAGGGACCACAAAAGATCATCTAGTTCCAACCCCCTGCTGTGGGCAGGGACAACCTCCACTAGACCACGTTGCCCAAAGCCTCATCCAACCTGGTCTTGAACGCTTCCAGGGATGGGGCCTCCACAACCTCTCTGGGCAACCTGTTCCAGCGCCTCACCACCCTCACAGTAAAGAATTTCTTTCTAACATCTAATCTGAATCGACCCTCCTTCAGCTTAAACCCATTACCCCTTGTCCTGTCACTACACTCCCTGATGAACAGTCCCTCACCAGCTTTCCTGTAGGCCCCCTTCAGGTACTGGTAAGCCACAATTAGATCTCCCCAGAGCCTTCTTTTCTCCAGGCTGAACAACCCCAACTCTCTCAGCCTGTCCTCATAGGAGAGGTGCTCCAGCCCTCTGATCAGCTTCATGGCCCTCCTCTGGACTTCCTCCAACAGCTCTGTGTCTGTCTTGTACTGGGGCCCCCAGAGCTGGACACGGTACTCCAGGTGGGGTCTCACAAGAGCAGAGTAGAGGGGCAGCATCACCTCCCTCGACCTGCTGGTCACGCTTCTTTTGATGCAGCCCAGGACACGGTTGGCTTTCTGGGCTGCAAGCGCACACTGCCGGCTCATGTTGAGCTTCTCATCAATCAATACCCCCAAGTCCTTCTCCTCGGGGCTGCTTTCAATCCATTCCCTGCCCAGCCTATAGTCGTGCTTGGGATTGCGCCGACCCACATGCAGGACCTTGTACTTGGCCTTGTTGAACTTCATGCGGTTCGCACGGGCCCACCTCTCCAGCCTGTCAAGGTCCCTCTGGATGGCATCCCTTCCCTCCAGAGTGTCAACCACACCACACAGCTTGGTGTCATCGGCAAACTTGCTGAAGGTGCACTCGATCCCACTGTCCATGTCACCGACAAAGATGTTGAACAGTGCCGGTCCCAGTACCGACCCCTGAGGAACGCCACTCGTCACTGTTCTCCACTTGGACATGGAGCCATTGACCACAACTCTTTGAGTGCGACCATCCAGCCAATTCCTTATCCACCGAGTGGTCCATCCATCGAATCCATGTCTCTCCAATTTAGACACAAGGATGTCATGCAGGACAGTGTCAAATGCCTTGCACAAGTCCAGGTAGATGATGTCAGTTGCCCTTCCCTTATCCACCAACGCTGTAACCCCATCATAGAAGGCCACCAAATTGGTCAGGCATGATTTGCCCTTAGTGAAGCCGTGTTGGCTGTCACCAATCACGTCCTTATTTTCCATGTGCCTGAGTATAGTCTCCAGGAGGGTCTGCTCCATGATCTTGCCAGGCACAGAGGTGAGACTGACTGGCCTGTAGTTCCCTGGGTCTTCCTTTCTACCCTTCTTAAAAATGGGGGTTATGTTTCCCCTCTTCCAGTCGGTAGGAACTTCGCCAGATTGCCAGGACTTCTCAAATGTGATGGAGAGTGGCCTGACCACTTCATCTGCCAGTTCCCTCAAGACCCATGGATGCAACTCATCAGGTCCCATGGACTTGTACACCTTCACGTTCCTTAGATATTCTCGAACCTGATCTTCTACAGTGGGCAGTTCTGCATTCTCCCAGTCCCTGCCTTCTGTGACCTGGGCAGTGTGGCTCAAGCATTTGCCAGTGAAGACTGAGGCAAAGAAGTCATTGAGTACCTCAGCCTTCTCCATATCCTGGGTAACCAGGTCACCCATTTCATTCCGGAGGGGACCCACATTTTCCCTCGTCCTCCTTTTCTCACTAACATACCTATAGAAGCTTTTGTTGTTGTCCTTGACATCCCTGGCCAGACTAATTTCTGTCAGGGCTTTGGCTTTCCTAACCTGATCCCTGGCTGCTTGGACAGTTTCTCTGGATTCTTCCCAGGCTACCTGCCGTTGCTTCCACCCTCTGCAGGCTTCCTTTTTTTGTTTGACTTTGCCCAGGAGTTCCTTGTTCATCCATGGGGGCCTCTTGGTGTTTTTGCTTGACTTCCTCTTTGTTGGGATGCAACACCAGACAGAGTAACGCCAGGCACAAGTATAAACTGGGAGGGGAGTGGCTGGAGAGCAGCACCCCCAGAGAGGGATCTGGGGGTGCTGGCCAGCAGCAGGCTCAGTATGAGTGAGCAGAGTGCCCTGGCAGCTAAGAGGGCAAACCACATCCTGGGGTGCATCAAACACAGCGTAACTAGCTGGTCAAGAGAGGTGATCATCCTGCTGAATTCTGCATTGGTGCAGCTTCGCCTTGAGTACTGTGTGCAGTGCTGGGCCTCACCATTTAAGAAGGATGTGAAGGTCCTTGAATGTGTCCACAGGAAGGCAACAATGCTGGTGAGAGGGCTGGAAGGCATGTCCTGTGAGGAGCAGCTGAGGGCTCTGGGTTTGTCTAGTTTGGAGAAAAGGAGGCTGAGGGGCAACCTCATGGCTCTCTGCAGCTTCCTGAGGAGGGGAAGTGGAGAGGGAGGTGCTCAGCTCTTCTCCCCGGGATCCAGTGCTGGGACACATGGGAATGGTTCAAAGCTGTGTCAGGGGAGGTTTAGACTGGATATGAGGAAACATTTATTCATCGAGAGGATGGTCAAACACTGGAACAGACTTCCTGGAGAGCTGGTCGATGCCCCAAGCCTATCAGTGCTTGAGGCATTTGGACAATGCCCTTAGCAACATGCTCAACAGGACTCTGAACTCCAAAGTAGTTGCAGCTGCTGCCCCAGCTGAGCGTAGCCTGGCTGCGCAGGCAGTCAGGGCAAGAGAGGACTACATGCTCGGTTTTAAAGATGTGGGATTGCAGCATCTTTACTTGCTAGAGGCCACACATGGAGCAGTGTCTGCATTACACAATAGCCCAGAAAGAGGTGGTGGTGCAAGAGGAGCTTGTTTAAACACACGCAGGGACTGCACAGTCTCTGATGGAAGCATGAGGGGCAGGAGGTTTCCCAAGCCCGGACTATGACCCTGGGACAGATCTTTGTCTGCAACGGCCAGACTTTGCTTGTTCCTGAACTTGCGGGCTTCCCGGCAGTCAGTGTGTCAACACAACATAGTGAGCTCCAGCATCCCATTGTAAGGGACCAACGGCACCTTCTGAAACAAAAGAGCAGTTCTGGCTGGCTGAGCTGTGACTGTTTCTGTGGCTACCAGTTGAGCAAGCTGGTATGTTTTCTGTCGGAGGAGGTTAGAAGTTCACAGCTTCATGCAATTCCCTTCAACAGCTCAAGAGCCAGAGCCCGTATCTCATCTTCCAGCTTCCGGTGACTAACGGCTGTGGTGTAGACCAGAAGAGAGCTGGGAAATGGGTAAGCTCAAAGGTGGCAAACTGGCATGGCCAGCGGCCAGGGTGCTCCCTCCCAGCCGCTGCAGCAGGAAGAGAGCCTCTGGCTGCAGGCAGGAGGGCTGGGCACAGGGGTTCAGAGGCTGACTGCGGTCGTGTTTTCTGATGGAGCTGATGCGTGCTTCATGCTCTGACCAGCACATGCTGCAGGCAGACCAGGGTGGGCCAGGCCTGTTGCATCCAGTTGTGCAAAAAGTACGCACTGCAGGCCAGGTGTACCCCGGCTGTGGTGTACCCATGGTGTATGTGAGCGTGGTACAAGTAACTGCCTTCTGCCCCAGTTGTGCCCAAACCATTCGGAGAGGATTTCTGCCTGGAGAAGGGGCTCCATCCAGTGAAATGCAAATGGAGTCACTGCTTTATGGTCTGTGTTCTTGTTCATAAATGAATGATACTGCAGTTACAGCCCATGTTCAGCTAGAAAAATATAGGGGTTTTTTTCTCATCTTTTAAGCATAAATTGACAAATGTCCTCTGTGTTGCTCCAAAGAAACTAGCCTTTCAATCCCCTGTTGAAAACCTGGTGAGTGAAATTGGGTTTGGTGAAGCCAAGGGGAAAGGAGGACTGAAACTGGAGGACCTCTCATGATGAAGCGCTGCGCTGGGCATTGCTCCCGCATCATGCTCTTTGCTGTGGGACTCGGGTCCCTTGTGGGACAGGTTCCAGGGCCACACTGCTCCCAGAAGCCTTGACAATGGTGGACAAACTCGCAGTGAAATCTCTTCCCATAGCCAAAGCCTTTGATAGAACCATAAACCTTAAGGGTATTTTTATTGTACTGAGAACAGGAAACTTCTTTTTTTGTAGTTTTGATATTCTCACCTGATAATTTAACTCAGCATTTCCCCTGTATTCTTGTGCTGGGAAACAGCCATGGCTGTTCATTTTCTCAGAGCTACTTCTGATTTTTAAAACCCTCACTGTATTCCTCTTCCGTGTATCTCCCGTCCCCCTCCCCCCCCCAAGGCTGAAGTACAGTTTCCCATTGTCCTTTTTAAAGTAATTATCCGATAGGCTGCAATATCCTTCTCTTTCGCTGCCCTTGGAGCTTCTCCTCCCTTCCTTTCCTAGCTCCATTGTGAAAAAGCATGTGGTAGAAATGTACATGGTATCCAACACCTTTCTATACTTCGAATTATAGAATGCAGTGGTACAATTTTCTGGGGCTTTTTGTTTCCATTTCTTTCCTAATGGCTACTAGCACTTAATTCAGTGTATTGGGTTTTTAACTCAGTGACTGACTTTCATAAAATTCCTGTACCTGCTGACAGAGCTTGGCTCCAAGTGGGGACAGCAGCCCAAAGCCTGGCTTTGTGTATGTGACAGTTGGGATTATTTTCTCTATATAGCTGATTCTGCATTTATCTCCATATGTCTTTTTTGGTCTTAATCACATGCAAATCATAAGATGTGACTACAATGCCCTGCAGTCAGCTTTTTTGCTTTTACAGAATGTGACAGTGTTGTTACTCATAGTTTTCTGGGAGTGGGAGGGCAGGGAGGTCTAATAGAGTTCTTAGAGGAGGTCTGCCAAAGGTAACCAAGTCTCTAAAGGAGTTAAACTGCTGTAAAGGAGATAAACTTTTTCCTAGGATGACTGGAAACGTACCAAGAAGCCCTTGGCTTGGCCAGACACCTCCCAACCACTTCATGCCTGGATGCAACCTGTTGTGTCTGACATATTCCAGATAAACAAAATTGCACCTTGTTCCCAACCCTGTTTAATACTGAAACCAAAATGGCAACAGATTCAAACTTTTCCCGAGGAAGTTTTAAGCAAGTGTCATTCCATTACATGCTGCTCCCTAGATTTCAGGGCAAATTTGAAAACAAGTGAAGCCCCAGTTGATTTTATCTCCTTTTTATTTTCACTTTTATACAAAAAAAAAAGTCTGACATAGTCACATCAATGAGAACAAGCTGCGGTGTGCACTCTTGCAACAACAATCATATAAGGATTTAAAATACATTGTTTTACTGTTTGCAATAGCAATGTTAGTTTGCTTTTCCTTCTTAAATATCACCAACGCCAAATTGCTGAGCTTGAAATTCTTGAAAGTCCTCTGGGATGGTGTCTAAAACAGGAAAATATGCAAAAGTTTAGTCTCTTCTGGCAAAATCAAGGAGCACTTAAATTAATTAATTACCCATCTACTCTTTTTTTCAGGTAACATGCCTTCTCTTTTGTTTATACATTAAGAATGACCAGGGAATGTTTTCATTTTGAGCTGTACACCACAGAAAAGCACAGAGGGGCTAACAAGACAGGGGTGCTGCAGTGCCAGCCCATAATGAAGTACTATCGATCTTCAAATTACATTTCCACTCAAAAACTTTGTGGCTTCCAGTTCTATATTTTTATTAATAAATGCTGACCAGAAAGGCAGAAAAAGTGGTTGTCTTGCTCTGCACCCCAGACACATTTGTTGTGTCAGCATCTCTATTTCTCACGTATCCTCATTCAACTTCCCTGTGACGGTTTCCCATGCTACAAGAAGGGACAGAAACATTAACCCAAGGACCAATAGCAACTGGTAGAAAAATTTCAGAACTGGCGAAGGGAGCTGGACATGGGTCAATGTCGTAACTATAGTTCTGTTTGAAGCATTGAGTTAGCAGTGCGCCTTTGCCAGATCCCAGAACATTTTATCTGCAGAGCCACAGAGCTAACTGTAGAGCTCAAGCTGCAGCCAAATATGGAGCCACAGCAATGAAGCTCAGGGGCCTGACCTCAACTTTGATTATTTCCACCTTGATGCTGGACAGGTAATGCTAAACTCAAAAAAGGAAGTAACTATATAAATACACACAGTATATACAAAAAAAAAGGGAGTAAGTCCTTTGCTTTTTGTTGATCACATCTTTTTCTGAGGCTTGAAAATACTTTTTAAGCTTTTTCTGCAAATGTAGGAACTTATCTGAAATGAAAGCAAGGATACTCGGCGACTGCAGAGACATCTTTGGGTGGGTTTCATCGACTTACTGCAGCACCTGCAGCAAAGCCACTGCCTGCTCACCGCCAGGAAAGTATCTGTGACTTCAGTGGCAGCTTTGAAACATGCTTTCTGGTAAATCACGTACTGTTTGAGACTCCTATCAAGCAATTTTTAATTGTTAGCACCACTGGCTATAAGTTCCCTTGCAAGCGCCAGCCTAGGTGTACCAAGTGCCCAAGAACCAGCGTCCATCACCAGAACAAGCCACAGAACCAGGGTCTGGCCGTGCAGCAGCTGCGTCCACTGCAGACTCGGCCTGGGCTTCTTGGATCCACAGAAAGCAGACAAGGAAACTAGTCCAACTTGGCTGGTAGCTTATTTTCCTAAGGCTGCCTTGGTCAGGTCGGAGTTGATGCTGAAAGGAGGGAGGCAGCCCTCCCAACCCCACTTCAAGCTAGCTGAACTGCTGCCAGGGCAGACATACCCTGTCACGGTCAGCTTCTGTGTGAGTGACCAAGGGTTGACTTATTCCACAGAGGGGGAGATCAGGGCTAAGCTGCAAGGCTCTTACTCCAAGAGGAGTGAGCCAGCCTGCTTCCACAGAGTCTGAGAAGGATTCCTCTGTGGGAGGAAGGGCATCTCATGATTTTGTCCTCCCACAGACAGGAGCAACTACCAAGTACACGAGCGACACTGATGCCTCGTGACTGAACCCACTGGCTCTCCAGATTTATTTCACCTCGTATTCACAGCTCGAGGCATCCTACATACATGATGGCTTCAGTATATTGTGCATGTACAACTCTTCACAGTTGGTTGGTTTTAAATAACATTTCTAATTCTCTGATGACAGCTATACTACTTAGTTGGCACAATCTCTGCAGCAGAGTGACTGCTCTGGGAGGAGCGGCTGTGAGGTGTTAGTTCCCGTCTGGCTGGGCTGCAGTGTGCTGCTGGTGTCAGGGGAGGCGTTTCACAGCTGTGAATAACTTGTAAATGAAAAGCAAAGGAAAGGATGCAAAATGGCTTAATCCAACAGCCACGCTACCGGTTCTTCATGGTCACTTGCTAGTTGTTAGTTAAAAAAATGACCTAAGAGCAACATTACCATTGCAGCGATATTTCAGGTTGGACCAAATAATGTTTTCCTGAGAGAAGCAGAAAACTCCAAGCCGTCCTCCACGCATCGTGGTGTCTATAGTTACACCAGAGTCCGCCACTAGGTCAGAGCCTTCATAAAATCTTGCCCTTAATAAAAGAAAGCAAAGACCAGCTCTGTTAGGTCTTTTCCAAGGCTGCAACATTCATAAAAGTAATTTCATTATCTGTGGTGCCTCTAGCCTTTGACGTGCTATCCTCTCATGTAGCCCAGGGGAGAAAAAGCAGTTAAGATAGCTCCTCTGTAGGCTGGGAACTGGAGCTACGCTGCATGCTGGCAAGAGCTGGGCAGGGAGAGTGTTTTCGTGGTGGTTCTTTTTTCACATACCCTATAAAAGCCTGGGAATGTTTTTTCCTGTCCTCAGACAGGCTGAGAGCTTCAACTGTTGAACATGTCCACAGTTGATAGTTATAGGAGAAAGAGAGAACCAGATTAGATCAGTTGAAGAAGGCCAGATGGGTATTATCTCACACAGTCTGAAGCTAAACTTTTTTTTTTTTAAAAAAATATGCAAAGTTTCAGACAAACTGTTTGGAACCTTAAATTTGACTGTGAGATTTCTTTAAAAATGTGAATATGATTAGCTCCAGGAAGAGTTTTGATGATCTGGCATCTTCTTGTTAGAAAACCCATTGGCAAATTCCCAAACAGTTCTGGGAACAGCTGCACCCTGCCAGCTCCCCAGCACGTGCCCTGTACCCAGGGGTGAGTGGGACCACGCTGGAGCCAGCTGAGCTGTGGCAACACTCACTACACCAAGTCCTCAGCCTCAGGGGTACTGGGTAAACGACTTAGAGGATGATAAGCCTGGAGGGCCCCAGTTTGGATGAAGATGCTGCTGGTCTGACATGCCAGAAAATAGCAAGTGGTGAATGGAAAGAAAGTTCCTGTGTCTTTTTATAAAATAAGAAAAAAAGAAACCAATTCCTGTTAAGTTCCTGAGTTTACTTCCTGATTTGCTGAGGCAGTTCAAAAGTATCTGTACAATGAATAGAGCTTCTTGTCTTTCAAATTTCCATGGGAGAGGCTGGCTCAAGTGCCTTTTTCCTTGAAGCCTCAGAAAACCTTTGTTAGACACATATTGTGGTCTGTGGTATCTGGCCTAAACAGACCGCAGTGGACAGAGAGCTGGCAGAGGTTCGCTTTAGGCCTGGCTGCCTTCAGTTTTTGAAAGATTTTGTGACACCGATTTTGCCACTTTTCCCAATTGCAGGGGGAATTACTTAGGCTGGCTAGAGAGGCTGCAATCACACGCAGATGTTTGCTCGTGAAGCAGCTTCACAAACAGCTCGGTCTAAAGGAATGTTGCCACCCAAAATCTGTTCACTACTGCCCTGTGCCTGGGACACAATAATTGACAGTCTAAATGTTCTTAATCCATTTTAGCATAAAGTCAGTCAAACACGCTTGCTCCAATTACCACTGAGATGATGCTCTGCACCAGAAAAGTGGAATAATGATACCATCAAGTTACTGCATCTCAGCTGCAGGGAGGTGATTTTTTTAAAACAACAACTGACTTACCTGTATTTCTGTCCTATTATAAGGTTGCAAAACCTGAGCTGATGATGCCAGAGCAGTTTATTTTTCACATTTTTACATCAACCTTGATCTACATATGTAATTCCTGCTGATCTGGATGACTGCTGAGGGAAATGTTTCCTCCTGAATGGTGATTTTTTTTTTAAATACCTTTTTCTTTTTCAAAAACCAAAATAAGAATAGATAATATGCATTACATAGCTTTGACAAACTTTCTGAATATATACTGTGTAATCTCAAATCTATCATGTCAGGATAATTACTGATCTTAGTTAGGATCACAGCCTTTAAGTAGACAATTTTTATTAATTCTGTTATCCCAGAATATGTAAATGAACTATCACAATTCCAACAAAAGTATTCCAAAAGATCAACATTAACAAAGTTTGAAATGCATTGTTTTTCAGATGAGTGGCCAGTAGTAGCTTGGAAAACAGGGTACTGAAGCCAGAAAAGAGCTTATTAGGGTAGGGCATAGTTACAATAGCCAGATCATGGAAACTCCAGTTACAAACAGGCTTAGCTTGGAATTGTCTTTCCTAGGAAAAGAATTTCAGGTTGGATTTCAAAAGTCTAACCTGTTACAAGGCTTCCTGAGTGCAAAGCCCAGACAGATTATAAATTCCCAGATTATCATCTCAATTAAGTGTTGAGAAACAACAGTTTAGGCAGACATATATCTGTACTCACCTCCTCTATCCTTTCCTCTCTTACCTGATATAGCCAATCTGGGGTCGGTGCTGCAAGAACCAGCGGTAGGAGACTTTGTCTTTCCACCCTACATTTCGGGGGTCCTTCCATAGCAGCCTGACCTGATCACTGGTGTCCCCCGTGTGCCAGAGGGAGTTGCGGAGGTGCTCGCCCGGGCCTGTCTTGGATTTCACAGCCTGCAGAAGTACAATTTTCCAATGCTGACCACAGAGAAATGTCACTTTCAGGAGCTCTAAGCCTTTTTGTAGCGGGCAGCAGGTCTGCAGAAGCACCCTCCCTCCTGCTCACAAGCCCCTAAGTTCTCTTGGAAAACCGCAGCCACTGCTTGCATGGAGAAGCAGCTGAGTGCCTGGACCAAGCAGAAGGAGGCAATTTGACCAATTACAGTGAAGGCACAATGAGAGCAGAGACTAAATGCTCCAGATGATGAGCAGGGGCAAGACTGGAGATGACGTTCCCTAAAAAACGGTGCTATTAGCGGGGCTGCATGGCAGCCGCCTGGCTTGGCAGTTTCGACCCCCCGCTGCAGGGAGAGAACAGCAGTCGTGCAGCATGGCTGACACGCAGTGCGATGGCTTGGCCGATGCACGGCATGACAGCTTATCCCATGGCAGTCAGATGGCGGGGTGGCATGGCCAACACGTGGCAGGATGGCACAGCCAGGCTGTGCTGACCGCTGTGTCCCCAGCTCGGAGCCAAGACCAGTACCTTTAGCTGAATGCCGGGCTCTGCAACAGCTCTGAAGGGAGTCGCTTGCCAGTACGTCTGTTCGGTCTGTTTCCACATTACCACATAAAAGCTAGAGCTGTCTTGATAACCGAAAATAAAGCCAGCGTAGTCATCATCTGTCACCGTGTTCACATGAAAAGTGCCCTCAAAGTCAACACCATTAAAAGCTGTGTAACCTGAGGATACATGCAGGTTAAAAACAAGTCTGCAGAAAATCCATTCACATTCTGTAAGTTTTCTGCTGTAAAACTTGAATCTCAGGAGAGGGTACATACCAACAGCAAGGCCAGGATCGCTGTTCATGGTCTGCACAATTTCCATGCCCTGTAAGAGTAAATTCAGGGTGGTTAGTCCGTGTGATAAGCTGGTCTGGCTAAGCCTGGCAGTCTCTTCTGGCCTCCCTCTAGCACCCTCTCCATCCGCCTCCTCCCTTTGCTCACAACATGTCTCTAACACTTGTAGCTCTGAATTAAGATGAGAATTAAAATCAAATACTAATGTTTCAGCTGCTCGTGTGCCCCGAGTCAGGAAGGATTTTTCTTTTCCCATTGCAGAACTGGCCATACTGGTACTCTGATACTTTCTCTCCCTAACTCAGTCTTCTGGAAATCACTGAACCTGGCCAGAATTGGAGATGGGACTGCGTGGGGGGGGAAGAGGGCTGGGGCAGGCAAGAGAGCTTTGCCTAGGCTTAGCTCATACAGTTTGATTATGGAGCTCAGGATTAAACTGACTGCCAGGACTGGGTTAAGGAGGGTGTATACATCTCAGCTGTCTCGGCAGAGGCTTTGGCAATGGGAATAAATTGCACGTTCCTTGTGATTCAGAACACATTAGCCTCCCAAAGACTAAAATTTCTCAGTGTAAATAACAGTTATTGGACTCTCTCTAGAAGTAAATGCTATGCTATACAGCAGGTCAGACTTTCAAATTCCGGGAAGGATCCATGAAACTGTTTGCTACAGAAATATTTCAACAGGGTGACACAAAGTTCTTGTGTTTGCCTTCTTGGCAGCAGTGAAATCCACCCAGAACAAGCTGACTAGCCTGTAGTTATTTTAGATTATTAGCAGCATCATGCTTCAAGCTATCATACACTAAAAAAAGTTCCTTCATTGTAACTCCTGTAAAATAGTCAACCAACCAACAGCTTCCACTTTTCACTTGTGTGGCAGAGGTCCAGCAATTACAGAGACAGATTTACTGTGGTTTTCAAATAATCTTTCTCAGTCACATAAGAAAGCCCAGATGTATTTTTACCTGGTTCAGAACCACCCAGTTGGGATCAATCTGTGCATCCCCCTCTGGGTCCAGCACCACTGTCTGATAGGCCCTGAAGTCTGTCAAGGTGATCTCTGCATTCTCAGGGCACACATCAATCCGATCAATCACTGTATCCTGGTCAAAATCAGACTCGCAGATATCCCCAACTCCATCACCTGAATGCATTGGAGAAGTGAAAGCAGATTTATGGTGCAGTAAGTAGACACATCTGGCTGAGCCACTGGATCACGGCGTCCAAGAAGCAGGTGGAGTCTCAGCCCTGATGGCCACACTGCCCAGAGAGGGGACCTGAGGACTCCTGTGTGTTGGGGTCTCTCCTGGGATGAGTGTATGCACACATGGTGACTGTGTCAGATCCTGGTGCACACGTGTAATGCCTGGGGAAGGATGTAGTGCCTAAGCACCAAAATAGCTTCTGAAGGCCCATCTTACCATTGTCATCTTCCTGCCCTGGGTTGGGAACCAGCCTGCAGTTGTCAGGGCCTGGGGGCAAGAGGTCAGGAATGCCATCGTTATCATCGTCCTCATCACACTCGTCACCCAACCCATCCTTATCCGTGTCCAGCTGGGAGCTGTTAATGATGGTGGGGCAGTTGTCTGTGCTGTCCTGGTGCCCATCGCCATCGCTGCAAGAACAGTGACAAAAAGAAATGGCACACCAGGATCAGCTCCTGCCTCTGCATGGGGGACAGCACAGGTACCTGAGCGGGAAATGCACTGGAGGCACCCCCAGAGCTGGAAACAGACCAGTGGGGCACCATGACCTGGTGTCAATCAGGTGGCTAAACAGTGAGGAGACAAGGAACAGAGACTGTATGATAAGGTGGCAGGAAGACAAAGACTAAGCCTGGAGCTATAAAAATATTCAGGTAAGGAAAAGAAAAAGAAGCCTCACATGGAGTGGGAAAAGGTAGCAGAGCCCAAGATCCCAAATGACATCCACTCCTAAAGGGCATGTAAGGCACATCCAACATGTGCATTGTCGCTAATCAAAAGGCATCCAGGAGACAGCAAGAGCTCAGCAGCTGGTGACCCTTGTCACACATGTTGTCCACAAGTGTCTTGGTGCTCATGAATGAAAATTTATGGGAGACTGTGTATGAGCACCTGAAATCAGACTTGTTTAAAAAACAAGCACGACTTCCACCCTCCTGCATAGAAAGATATGTTAGCAAACACGACACCCATCTACAAGAAGGGCTGGAAGGAGAATCTGGGGAACTACAGGCCAGTCAGTCTGACCTCAGTGCTGAGGAAGGTTATGGAGCAGATTATCCTGAGTGCCATCAAGACATATGTACAGGACAACCAGGTGATCAGGCCAAGCCAGCATGGGTTTATGAAAGGAAGATCCTGCTTGACCAACCTGATCTCCTTCTACAACAAGGTGACCCACTTAGGGGATGAGGGAAAGGCTATGGATGTTGTCTACCTGGACTTTAGGAAAGCCTTTGACACCATTTCCACAACATTCTACTCGAGAAACCTGCTGCTCATGGCTTGCTCAGGCATACTCTTTGCTGGGTAAAAAACTGGCTGGATGGCCAGGCCCAAAGAGTTGTGGTGAATGGAGTTAAATCTGCTTGGCAGCTGGTCACAAGTGGTGTTCCCCAGGGCTCAGTACTGGGGCCAGTTCTCTTTAATATCGTTATCAATGATCCGAATGAGGGGATCAAGTGCACCCTCAGTAAGTTTGCAGACAACACCAAGCTGGGCAGGAGTGTTGATCTGCTGGAGGGCAGGAAGGCTCTACAGAGGGATCTGGACAGGCTGGATCAATGGGCCAAGGCCAACTGTATGAGGTTCAACAAGGCTGAGTGCCAGGTCCTGCACTCAGGTCCTGCACTTGGGTCACAACAACCCCAGGCAACCTTACAGGCTTAGGGAAGAGTGGCTGGAAAGCTGCCTGGTGGACAAGGAGCTGGGGGCGTTGGTCAACAGCTGGCTGAATATGAGCCAGCAGTGTGCCAAGATGGCCAAGGTGGCCAACAGCATCCTGACTTGTATCAGAAATGGTGTGGTCAGCAGGACCAGGGAAGTGATCGTCCCCCTGTACTCAGCACTGGTGAGGCCGCACCTTGAGCACTGTGTTCAGGTTTGGGCCCCTCACTACAAGACAGACATTGAGGTGCTGGAGCGTGTCCAGAGAAGAGCAACAAAGCTGGTCAAGCATCTGGAGCACAAGTCTTATGAGGACTGGCTGAGGGAACTGGGGCTGTTTAGTCTGGAGAAAAGGAGGCTGAGGGGAGACTTTACCGCTCTCTACAACTACTTGAAAGGAGGTTGTAGTCAGGTGGTGTTGGTCTCTTCTCCCAAGTAACAAGTGATAGGGCAAGGGGAAGCGGCCTCAATTGTTACCAGGGGAGGTTTAGATTGGATATTAGGAAAAATGTCTTCACTGAAAGCGTTGTCAAGCTCTGGAACAGGCTGCCCAGGGAAGTGGTTGAGTTACCATCCCTGGAAGTATTTAAAAGATGTGTAGATGTCGTGCTTAGGGACATGGTTTAGTGATGGACTTGGTAGAGCTAGGTTAACAGTTAGACTTGATGATCTTAAAGGTCTTTTCCAACCTAAATGATTCTGTGATTCTCCTACTCTACGATTATGGTCCCACAGGGAAGCTGCACAGTAAGAAAAAGCGGAGAAAGTTCGTAGCTCCCAAGCACCCCTCCAGCCCATGGCTGCATCTGCTGGTTACAGTGAGGAGTCACAAGGAACAGGGACACAGACTATAGAAAAGGGTTTGGAAAGTTATGGAGTGGCTGTCTTGTTTCTCCTTGCCAACAGTTAAGTGCATCTGTGCAAAAAAACGGCCTGAAGTCAGTCACACCATACACAAAATGGTTTCTGGTAATAAGCAGGCAAGTTTCCCCTCAGTAGCTTTTTGCCTAGTGCAGGCAGAGCAGAAGTGACGTGCAGCCAAGTTAAGGCAGCTTATAGCTATGCGTATTTCCACCTATCTCTTCCTCCTTAAGACAGGTGCTTTAATTTTAGGCCAGAGCAACTAACATCTGCACATTCTTGAGATACAATGCAATGAGGACCATGCACAGAGATCTATCACAAGGTTAACCTCAGGCAGAGCTATAGCATTTCTACCAAGAAATACTTCACAGAATCAGATAATCACTGAATGGCAGGGGTTGGAAGGGACCTCTGGAGATTATCTAGTCCACCACCCCTGCTAGAGCAGGATCACCTACAGCAGGTTGCACAGGATCGTGTCCAGGTGGGTTTTGAATATCTCCAGAGAGGGAGACTCCACAAGCTCTCTGGGCAGCCTGTTCCAGTCACTCTCAGTCACCCTCAGAGTAAAGAAGTTTTTTCTCATGTTCAGATGGAACTTCCTGTGTTCCAGTTTGTGCCCGTTGCCCCTTGTCCTGTTGCTGGGCACCATTGAGAAGAGTCTGGCCCCTTCCTCTAGACATCCACCCTTTAGACATTTATAAGCATTGATGAGATCCCCTCTCAGTCTTCTCTTCTCCAGGCTAAACAGACCCAGATCCCTCAGCCTTTCCTCATATGAGAGATGCTCCAGTCCCCTCATCATATTTGTAGCCCTCCACTGGACTCTCTCCAGTAGTTCCCTGTCTGTCTTGATCTGGGGAGGCCAGAACTGGACACAGAAGTCCAGATGTGGCCTCACCAGGGCAGAGCAGAGGAGAACATCCCTTGACCTGCTGGCCGCGCTCTTCTTAATGCACTCCAGGATAAAAATAGCCTTCTTGGCCACGAGGGCACATTGCTGTCTCATGGAGAGCTTGTTGTCCACGAGGACTCCCAGGTCCTTCTCCGCAGTGCTGCTTCCCAGCAGGTCGACCCCTAACCTGTACTGGTGCCTGGGGTTATTCCTCCCTAGATGCAGGAGCCTGCACTTGCCCTTGTTGAATTTCATATGGTTCATCTTTGCCAAACTCTCCAGTCTGTCCAGGTCTCGCTGAATGGCAGCGCAGCCTTCTGATGTGTCGGCCACTCCTCCCAGCTTAGTATCGTCAGCAAACTTGCACAGCAAAGGGTGCACTCTGTCCCCTCATCCAGGTCATCGATGAATATGTTGAATAAGACCGGACCCAGTACTGACCCCTGGGGCACACCACTAGCTACAGGCCTCCAACCAGACCCTGAGCTGCTTATCACAACCCTCTGAGACCTGCCATTCAGCCAGTTCTCAAACCCACATCGCTGTCCACTCATCCAACCCACACTTCCTAAGCTTGCTTATGAGGATGTTACGGGAGACGGTGTCAAAAGCCCTGCGGAAGTCAAGGTGGACAACATCCACTGCTCTACCCTCATCCACCCAGCTGATCATGCTATCATAGAAGGCTATCAGATTGGTCAGGCATGCTTTCCCCTTGATGAATCCATGTTGACCACTCCCAATAACCTTCTTATATATGCTTCATACAGATTAGTAAGGTTTGAGGAAAAAAATAAAACATGTTCTTTTTTAAAACAGGAAAAAAACAAGGCCATATCTATGTAAGAGTAAAACAGCTGCCAGCTGGAGGCCTTAGCAGCTGCTGGCCCAAGACTGGGAATGCTCCCTGCAGAGGCAGGGAAGTGGGCTCCCCACACTTATCATCATCCCAGATAGCAGCACCCACCAACAGCCCTGGGGTGAGACCCTGCAGCTGTCTGTGGCTGGTGAAATGCTGTCCCAGCCCAGGATTTATCACTTCACTTTCCTCTTGCTTTAAGTGAGGAGCACGGGGAAGACTTGCCACCCCCGAAGTTGGTTATGCAGAAGCTGCTTCCAGACAGGCATTAGCAGTTTGTCATGGGGCATGGTCCCCTGAATGCTCATGGCACATAAAAGACATAGAGGAGCCTTGCCACTCTTGCTGTGCTAAAGTAAAGGTGTTTATCTGCAAATGTTTTACACTTGATAATAAAATTCTGTTTCTGAAACACTAGGTTCTTATGGAAAAACATACAGACCTTAACTGTGAAATTTCTGCTAAAGAAAATAAGAAAGTAAAGAGGAATGAAAAATAAAGAAAAGAAAAAAAGACGTTTCCTCACTAAGAAGCTCTGAGCAGTGCTCTGGGTTTTACCGATAGAGAACCGCTCTGAATGTCACTTTGACAGGAGCTCACAGGAAGCCTGTGTGAACATAGGGCTAACGGTGAAGGACTCTGTGACTGTACTTCTACAGGGAAGTGAAACAACAAGGCTGATAAATCGTAACACTGTTTTTGAAATAACCTCTCTTTGAGGATGTATTGGAATTAAATCCAGGCTAGTCTGAGGGTTTACAGCTTTCCAGTAACCAGTGGCATGCTTCAGCTCAAGACTAGCCTCTTCTACTTCCCTGCTGCTGTTACAAGCCACAACACAGCATACCTGTCCTGATTGGTATCGCAGGAATCTCCAACCAGGTCATTGTCAACATCCGACTGCAAAAGGAAACAGAGAAAGTTCCGGCATCAGCTGCTGAAGTCATCTACTAAAACAGCAGTATTAAACCAAAACTCAAACAAATAAAATACAATTAAAATAAAAGGATGGAAAAACATTTGTTTTACAAAACATCCATCTAACCAAAAAGTTAGTTTTATTAAAGAAAAAAAACAGACAATGAATAAACAGGGTTAAACCTAATTGGGGCAGTTCAAGCAGGATTCCTCTAGTACCAGAAATAAGTATCCCTCATTTCTAACCAAGGTTGATTTCTTAAGCAACTTTAAAAATCTACCATGTTTCTCTAAAGTTTCCAGCATTTTTTCTTAGTCACAAAGTACCTAATCAGAATTCAAAATACATGAAAAGTCTCAGTGATTTCTCACCTAGGAGCAGTGAAAGTTTTGCTAAATAAGGATACCAGCATTTTGTCCTAATTAAAGAAATACCAAGTATAACTAAATGACACCACTGTGTGGAATCTGGCATTGGACTCCGCGGGACTGGAGCATGCCCACAGTTCAGAGCATGCCCACAGTTCAGAGCATGAGAGCAGAAGATATTGGCAGGGTAGAGGTGCCAACAACATCCCAAGTTATAAGAATACACCTGCTGGCTCCTCCTTCCCATGTCAGGAGAATTTTAAGCTCCATAACACTTTCCTGAATACCTACTGTAAAAAGATAGAATGGTTAGGGTTGGAAGGGACCTTAAAGATCATCTAGTTCCAACCCCCCTGCTGTGGGCAGGGACACCCTCCACTAGACCATGTTGCCCAAAGTCTCATCCAACCTGGTTTAAACACTTCCAGGGATGGGGCCTCCACAACCTCTGGGTTGCCTCTGGGCAACCTGTTCCAGTGCTTCACCACCCTCACAGTAAAGAATTTCTTCCTAACATCTAATCTAAATCGACCCTCCTTCAGCTTAAACCCATTACCCTTTGTCCTGTCACTACACTCCCTCATAAACAGTCCCTCACCATCTTTCCTGTAGGCCCCTTCAGGTACTGGTAATTAGATCTCCCCAGAGCCTTCTTTTCTCCAGGCTGAACAACCCCAACTCTCTCAGCCTGTCCTCATAGGAGAGGTGCTCCAGCCCTCTGATCAGCTTCATGGCCCTCCTCTGGACTTCCTCCAACAGCTCCATGTCTGTCTTGTACTGGGGCCCCCAGAGCTGGACACGGTACTCCAGGTGGGGTCTCACAAGAGCAGAGTAGAGGGGCAGCATCACCTCCCTCGACCTGCTGGTCACGCTTCTTTTGATGCAGCCCAGGACACGGTTGGCTGTCTGGGCTGCAAGCGCACACTGCCGGCTCATGTTGAGCTTCTCATCAATCAATACCCCCAAGTCCTTCTCCTCGGGGCTGCTTTCAATCCATTCCCTGCCCAGCCTATAGTCGTGCTTGGGATTGCGCCGACCCACATGCAGGACCTTGTACTTGGCCTTGTTGAACTTCATGCGGTTCGCACGGGCCCACCTCTCCAGCCTGTCAAGGTCCCTCTGGATGGCATCCCTTCCCTCCAGAGTGTCAACCACACCACACAGCTTGGTGTCATCGGCAAACTTGCTGAGGGTGCACTCGATCCCACTGTCCATGTCGCCGACAAAGATGTTGAACAGTGCCGGTCCCAGTACCGACCCCTGAGGAACGCCACTCGTCACTGTTCTCCACTTGGACATGGAGCCATTGACCACAACTCTTTGAGTGCGACCATCCAGCCAATTCCTTATCCACCGAGTGGTCCATCCATCGAATCCATGTCTCTCCAATTTAGACACAAGGATGTCATGCAGGACAGTGTCAAATGCCTTGCACAAGTCCAGGTAGATGATGTCAGTTGCCCTTCCCTTATCCACCAACGCTGTAACCCCATCATAGAAGGCCACCAAATTGGTCAGGCATGATTTGCCCTTAGTGAAGCCGTGTTGGCTGTCACCAATCACGTCCTTATTTTCCATGTGCCTGAGTATAGTCTCCAGGAGGGTCTGCTCCATGATCTTGCCAGGCACAGAGGTGAGACTGACTGGCCTGTAGTTCCCTGGGTCTTCCTTTCTACCCTTCTTAAAAATGGGGGTTATGTTTCCCCTCTTCCAGTCGGTAGGAACTTCGCCAGATTGCCAGGACTTCTCAAATGTGATGGAGAGTGGCCTGACCACTTCATCTGCCAGTTCCCTCAAGACCCATGGATGCAACTCATCAGGTCCCATGGACTTGTACACCTTCACGTTCCTTAGATATTCTCGAACCTGATCTTCTACAGTGGGCAGTTCTGCATTCTCCCAGTCCCTGCCTTCTGTGACCTGGGCAGTGTGGCTCAAGCATTTGCCAGTGAAGACTGAGGCAAAGAAGTCATTGAGTACCTCAGCCTTCTCCATATCCTGGGTAACCAGGTCACCCATTTCATTCCGGAGGGGACCCACATTTTCCCTCGTCCTCCTTTTCTCACTAACATACCTATAGAAGCTTTTGTTGTTGTCCTTGACATCCCTGGCCAGACTAATTTCTGTCAGGGCTTTGGCTTTCCTAACCTGCATCCTGGCTGCTTGGACAGTTTCTCTGGATTCTTCCCAGGCTACCTGCCGTTGCTTCCACCCTCTGTAGGCTTCCTTTTTTTGTTTGACTTTGCCCAGGAGTTCCTTGTTCATCCATGGGGGCCTCTTGGTGTTTTTGCTTGACTTCCCCTTTGTTGGGATGCATTACTCTTGTCTTGGGCCCCTCTTCCTTCCAGGGCTTTGTCCCATGGTGTTCTACTAAGCAGGTCCCTGAAGAGGCCAAAGTCTGCTCTCCTGAAGTCCAGGGCAGTGAGTTTGCTGTGCGCCCTCCTCACTGCCCTGAGGATCTTGAATTCCACCATATCGTGGTCACTGCAGCCAAGGCTGCCCTTCAGCTTGACATCCCCTACCAGGCCCTCCTTATTGGTGAGAATAAGGTCCAGCATGGCACCTCTCTTCGTGGGCTCCTCTATCACTTGGAGGAGAAAGTTGTCATCAACACATTCTAGGAACTTCCTGGATTGCTTGCGCTCAGCTGCATTGTCCCTCCAGCAGGTGTCAGGGTGATTGAGGTCCCCCATAAGGACCAGGGCTGGTGAGCGTGAGGCTGCTCCTATCTGCCTATAGAGGGCTTCATCTGCTCGGTCCCCCTGGTCAGGTGGCCTGTAGCAGACCCCCGCTATGATGTCCCCTGCCCCAGCACTCCCTTTAATCCTGACCCATAGGCTCTCAGTCGGCTCCCCATCCATCCCCAGGGGGAGCTCCATGCACTCCAGCTGGTCACTGATGTAGAGGGCAATGCCCACTCCTTGTCTGCCCTGCCTGTCCTTCCCGAAGAGCCTGTACCCTTCCATCCCAACACTCCAGTCATAGGAGCTATCCCACCACGTCTCTGTAATGCCAATAAGGTCATAGCCTTTCAGGCACACACACGTCTCCAGCTCCTCTTGTTTATTCCGCATGCTCCGTGCGTTCATGTAGAGGCATTTCAGTTGTGCCCCCGATGAGGCTGACTTATTGGCTGGGGTGGCTGGAATTCTTTTGATGTATCTTCCCAGTGTTACCCCGTTGGTTCCCGTTGCATCTGGAGCCCCTGACTCATCTCCTCTAGGCTTCGAGCGTGCTGTAGTGCATCCAGCACGTCTCTGAGCAGTAGGCTGGGGGTCCTCGCCAGCGCCCCATCCCTCCAACCTGGGCACATCATCCCACAACATGTCGCTGGCAAGCCTGATGTTATCCCCCTCCCCCTTCGAGCCTAGTTTAAAGCTCTGTCGATGAGCCCCACTAGTTCCTGGGCAAAGATCCTCTTCCCTCTTTGAAAGAGATGAATCCCATCAGGGTTCATCAGGCCTGGTGCTGTGTAGGCCGTTCCATTGTCAAAGAACCCAAAGTTGTGGCATTGACACCAGCCACAGAGCCATGCATTTATGGACTGTGTCCACCTGTTCCTCCCAACATTGCTGCCCTCAACTGGAAGGAGGGAGGAGAATATTACCTGTGCCCCCGAATCCTTCAGTGACTGTCCTAAGATAAACACTGTCTTGCATCTTTTTGGACTCAGCACACCCTCTCCCTAAACAAGGGTAGTTTTTCCTTCTGCCTGCTAACCTGATTTGGGTTGCTGATTGTAGGGCAGCTGTCACAGGCATCACCAACACCATCATTATCCTTGTCCTCCTGGTCTTGGTTGGGGATCCTCTGACAATTATCTAAGAGGTTCCTAATACCTAGCAAAAAGTGGATTAGATGTTAGTTAAAAACAATTCTTGTATTTGTTATTGGGCAACATAAACATCAAGAACAGTAAAGACACTATTCCTTTTCAGCACCTACTTAATCTTGCAATGACATTATAAACCTGTACAGCAAATCTTTCTTATGTGTGCATCCATTCATCTGATAGAAGTTAGAAATGTCTTGCTAAAGAACAGCTTTCAACTCATCACACACGCTTCATTAATTACACACTTCATTCTATCCTGTTCCTGTATCACAGCTTACAGGATGGGACATTTCATCTTCGTTATTACGTTTGAAGGTTTGTGATTTTTTCACTTCTTTCAAGCCTCCCACAGCAATGAAAATAATAAATTATGTAGCTCTTGGGCACCTGGGACAGGCAGCAGCTGGGTACTCTGGGATTTGTTTGCACCTTTAAGGAATTGAATTTTAATTTAATTGAATGACTGATGACCTTAACTTATACATGAAACATAGTTTGGTTTTTCTGTTACAGTGTTCAGTGCTTCTGATGGAGGCTAAAAGATATACATTAATCTAAATGAAAAGGATTCCAGACACAGGTTTCATGAAGACAATGCATGGCATGACACTTAGTAGCTGGTGACAGGAAATCTCCTAAGGCACGGCACGTTCTGGGCAAGTTTCAAGATCAGAGAAGCTGAAAGTAAAGAATTACGAACCATCTCCATCCATGTCATCATCACAAGCATCTCCTTTCCCATCACCATCTGTGTCCCTCTGGTCATTATTCAGGACATTGCGGCAGTTGTCACAAGCATCTCCAAAGATATCTTGGTCGACGTTTCTCTGGTTAACATTAGGAGCCAAGACACAGTTATCCTGCAAGAGACATAGATCCAAATCAGACATGAACTGAACCCCAAATTTTTAATTTCTACTTTCGTGGATTTATATAACTCTTGTCTTTATTTCTACTTTCACAAAAAGTTATTACTGTGAGCAGTTTGACACTTTATGTGAATATTACTTCTGGATCAGATTTCACTGGCTCCCTCAAAGCTCTGCTGTGAACCACAATGTGGGAACCCAAAATATAAACACCCAGTATCATAAGGCTTCATTTATAGCTTTGACTTCTGATTCTCATTTTGGATGCTTCCATGGTGAGTAACCTGTTTTGGTACCCTGGCTTCCTTCCACGGTCCTTCTCAAAAGCTGCAGTTCAGAGACCATGACAGGGTTTGTAGATGCTCTCAGTGAAAGGTGGTTGCCCCCTTCTGGTAAAGAATCAAACCAAAGCTGAAACACTTGGAAAACCACGACATTTTGATGCAAAAAAGTACAAGTCTTATTTTTCTGTCAAGCAAGCTGCTGTTGACTCTCTAAGACCATCAGGAGGCATATGGAGAAAACTTTATTTCAAAGTGGTGTAAACTTTCCTCTCCCATGTAGCACACATCCTCTTGTACACATGGAGGCAGAACAGAGCTTACCAACAGCATAGAAGTTACTTGATTGCAAAGGTGGTGAAGCTGCATATAGATTAACAGTTGAAGGAGGATTTAACATCTTTCCTTATACAACATTAATAAAACCAGTTGCTTCAAACTACCAGAAGTTAGGGTTGGCCTCTGTGGCAAAACAGCCTGAGACAAACCTTCTGTGATTGCTAGTCTGCCCTAGCTCCACATGGACATTTCTGCTCTGGACAGAGTGTTCTTGTTGTCTTCCTTGGATTAAGTGCATTAAGCAATACCACAGAAGGATCTTAACGTAGAACAACATTGAGTATGTGAGGATACGGGGTGAACACAAAAGATCTTCCATGGTCTGAAATTATTCCCTGATATATTCTGCAGTAGTGTACCCACATGGAAATCTCTTTCACTTTGAGAACACAATTCAAAGCTTTTTCAAGTTATTGGCAAGACACCCATTAATTTATGTGGGTTTTGGATCCCTCAAGGAATGTGATACCAGGTCAATCTGCTTTTTAAAAAGAAAGACATTTATGCAAGTAATGTTCCTGAAGGCCATGCTATGGGAGGGCATGACAGAAGGACACAAGTTCTGTATACCAAAAACTCTAGAATCAAATGCTAAAATATAATAATGGAGCATACGCTGGTGGGATTTAAGGCTGGGTGAAACTGCCTGTGTTTTTTAGGTCTTATAGTAGCAAGCATTATATAAAAGAAAAAGACAGGATTTAGAGAGCTGCTGATATTGGTGTGTATGGGATAATCTCTGGCAAATAGTAGGGAGCCAGATTTCAAAATCACTGCCTATTGCAGTAATGTGAAACCTTTCTGTTTGCACAGAACCTGATGTATACACAGCACCTGCTCATTGGGAATGCCATCTCCATCCGCATCGTCATCACAGGCATCTCCAATCCCATCACCATCAGCATCTTCTTGTCCAGAGTTTGGGACAAATCTGCAATTGTCCTAGACAAAAAATAAGATGTGTCTGGTGTTCTATGGGTAAATGGGATGCCTTCATAATTTGAATAACTTTTTCTATTATTGTTTTAATTAATCAATTAATCAAATTAAATACAATTTATCCAGAGGAATTCAGTAACTTGAAAAAAGATTAATACATCTAGTCACTTTCCTTCCACTCTTCCTCTACATGGTTTGAATTATTACAGGATTAAGAAAGAATTTCTTACCTTTCTGCAGTTTTCAGCAGAACAGGAGAGTTCTTCGTTAGGGTAGCCGTCAATGTCAACATCTTTTCCGCAAATATAACCATCACCAGCCCAGCCAATGCCACACTATCAATGAAACACCATACTAGTACTACCAAAAGGTTAATGAGTCACTGCAGCAATATTCAAGTGGAAAACCCTACTCAATATTGAAAACACTAGCACATGGAAGGCATGGACAGACACTAAACTGCAATGAGGTACACTTCAGCATCTCTCAAATGTGGAAAGACAATCTTTGTTTCAAGCTCTCTATATGTAGGCACAGCTAGAAAGAGCTTGATGTTAAATGGAATGTGTGCCTGCAATACCTAATGATTTCACTGGGAGCTATAGATTTCTTTTAGACACTAATCCAGAATCAATTTTGGCTAATCACCTGCAGGTGGAGAACAAGAGGGGATCTAGGCAGAATGTTCACCTAGCTTCTCAGCTAGGGGCCCATGGTTAGATGGGATGACTGTTTTGTTCAGTATCTCAAGAACACTTCTGCAACTAGAGGAAGTTTTAAGACAAAACTGTGCCGACAGTTACTAAGTTTGCATTAGCAAAGCAAGTGCATCTGCACACAAGTTTCTCCTAGCCAATTAATTTGATACTGTTTCAAAGCAATGCCTGATTTGTGTTGTAACTGAAGATACATGCATAGAACTGTATGTCAAACTCCAGCCTCTCCTTAAAATGAGGACTTGCCTAACGCAAGTATCGAAGTATCTTCCCATTATAGCATGGACTTAAAATATCCTAGATTAGTCTTCTTTGAAATAGATGTACTTAAAAATGAGACCAAAGCAAGTGCCAGCAAAAGCATCCACTGTATCCAAATTTAGGACACAGGATTAGTCCTGTGCTAGCTGGAAAAACTAAGTAATATACTTCAGTTAGACTCTCACAATGAAAGTTTATATGCCACTTGGTGCTCCTCTGCTCCCACAGCTGGAAAGCACAGTACAGCCTACCTGTGCCTAGAATCTGTGGTCTCACTTGGAAAAATACCATCTCTATCAGCAGGCAAATACAGGCACGTTGGCTATGCAGAGAGGATCCCTACACACAGCTATGTAGCTGGGCACCAGGAGAGGAATTTGTCCTTGTGATGTCTTCTGTAGAGTGACACTTGACAGTCCTTTCTGAGGAGACTATAGAACTATAAAAGCCATTCCCAAAAATCTAATTACACAGACACAGTGAATACAGTACATGAGTGTGGCTGCCTTACAGACATGCTGCAAGAAGAAAACAATTGCAAGATAGACTCAGCGCGGTTATTTTCATAGTTGGGCTGGGCCAGTGTGCCACAATCTGGTTAAAACACCCAGCTGTATAAAATGACCACAAAGACTTTCTCAGTTCCAGCCTAAAAAAGGCTATTTTTCACTGTACAAATGTAGGAATTTGTGAACTCACAATACATGTCACTTCTCCTCTCCTCTCCTCAATACAACGGGCATGGACACTGCATGGATTGAGGGCTCGATTTCTGCAGCTCCTCTCAGCCTGGCATCCCCTGGCTTGGTCTCCTGTGTATCCTGGTTTGCACTGGCCACAATGGTAAGACCCCTGTAAGAACAAAAAGTTACTAGACAGCCTTTTAACAGGACTTCTTTTTCTTTTAAAGCAAGCATATGAGCAAGATTCATGTCACACTGCTTATGCTGTGCAAATGTAGTTTTCCACTGAGGCCTCTTGCAGTGTGAAAAAACTTTATTTTCTATGTGAAACGCAGGTTTGGCTCCCACAGTGCACACTGGGAAACATGCTCAACTCTTAGATCAGTCTTTTATTAAGCCAGAGAAAAGTCATGTAGCAGCAAAAGCTTCTTCATGATGCCTTGTCCTTGCCAGCATCATTCTGAGCTGCCTTCAGGTGGCCAAAACCTTGACTGGATGCTCTTATTTCAGTGTAACGCAAGCCCATCAGTTTATTTAAACTCGACTGGGCATAGCTTTTAATCAAAGAGAGACCAAGAAAGTTCATCATGTCTTTGCCTCATTTTATTTTTTTTAACTTAAATGTTTTTAAGCCAATTTGAGATAAATCTTGTTCTTCAGAGAAGAATTCAGGAGTTGAAGACGCAGCCATCCTCATTTACACTGCAATAAGAACATCCCTGTAACCTTTGGCAGTGGTTTACCTAGACACACACACATATATATTTGATGTTTGTGCTGCTTTGTTGTGTAAACAAACCCAAAGAAGCTAAGCCAAGGAATCTCAGTGTGCACTCAGACAATCACTGTATGAGATATGCACAGATAAAGTCTGATAAGAAGGGGTCGTCTTTAGGCATCTAATGCGGCTTTTGTCTCTGTTTCACATACTTGTAGATTTGTAACCTATGACCTAAAAGTTAATTGAAAATAATCTTTTTTTCCTTATAGAGAATAATTATTTTTCACAAGTCAAGGAACAGAAACAGGAAGATCTCTGACAACTTGCGCATCCATCCCTTTGTGAAACTGAGGTGCTTCACACAACTTCACTCTTCCCAGACAAAGCCTGTTGGAGGAACTGTCAGGTTTGTCCCAGTCCATCATGATAGAGAGATACTTTTACTACCCAATTCAGCACTATTTTTGTCCTCTGTTCCTCATTCCAAATTTTAACACTGTGCTGTCTGCATACTTGCAGGCTGAAGATGAAGATATATAGATGACTAAGATAATCACTGCGGTATGCAAATGGTATGGCTATATAAAACATACTGGCCTGTGCGCTTTCTCCTAATGGATGCCAGGGTAATATCTTCTGGAGTCTGCTGAATTTGCTCGGTATATTCTGTCCTATATCAAGCCCTGGTATGCATTAAAATAGCCTTTAAGGCAGTACTTCCAGACTAAACTGTTTCTAAATGGAGACTGCTCTGCTTTGACAGATGGCAGGCCACCTGTTGCCCTCCACAAACGGGGCCCGATGGCCTCCTGAAGAGGACTAGTCATGTCTAGTCATGCAATAGGATACAACATGTGACAGAAATGTTCTAGAAATATATATATAATTAAAAAAAAAAAAGAAAAAAGAGAGAAACATATTGAATAGTGAAAGCAGTCCTAGAAAAACAAGGTTATTCACAAGGAAAGCACATCACTTCAAAAACTACTGGTAGCCTCAATGATACCTAGCTGCAAAAAGGACCACCTTTACACCAAGAGAATAATTCTAACCCTTCTCTTGTTATGGACAAAGCCTGCTCTGTGCAACCGGGTACAGCAGAACAGTATTTGACAGCAGCCTAAGTGGGACGTATAAGACAACCAGGTGATCAGGCCAAGCCAGCATGGGTTTATGAAAGGAAGATCCTGCTTGACCAACCTGATCTCCTTCTACAACAAGGTGACCCACTTAGGGGATGAGGGAAAGGCTATGGATGTTGTCTACCTGGACTTTAGGAAAGCCTTTGACACCATTTCCACAACATTCTACTCGAGAAACCTGCTGCTCATGGCTTGCTCAGGCATACTCTTTGCTGGGTAAAAAACTGGCTGGATGGCCAGGCCCAAAGAGTTGTGGTGAATGGAGTTAAATCTGCTTGGCAGCTGGTCACAAGTGGTGTTCCCCAGGGCTCAGTACTGGGGCCAGTTCTCTTTAATATCGTTATCAATGATCCGGATGAGGGGATCAAGTGCACCCTCAGTAAGTTTGCAGACAACACCAAGCTGGGCAGGAGTGTTGATCTGCTGGAGGGCAGGAAGGCTCTACAGAGGGATCTGGACAGGCTGGATCAATGGGCCAAGGCCAACTGTATGAGGTTCAACAAGGCTGAGTGCCAGGTCCTGCACTCAGGTCCTGCACTTGGGTCACAACAACCCCAGGCAACCTTACAGGCTTAGGGAAGAGTGGCTGGAAAGCTGCCTGGTGGACAAGGAGCTGGGGGCGTTGGTCAACAGCTGGCTGAATATGAGCCAGCAGTGTGCCAAGATGGCCAAGGTGGCCAACAGCATCCTGACTTGTATCAGAAATGGTGTGGTCAGCAGGACCAGGGAAGTGATCGTCCCCCTGTACTCAGCACTGGTGAGGCCGCACCTTGAGCACTGTGTTCAGGTTTGGGCCCCTCACTACAAGACAGACATTGAGGTGCTGGAGCGTGTCCAGAGAAGAGCAATGAAGCTGGTCAAGCATCTGGAGCACAAGTCTTATGAGGACTGGCTGAGGGAACTGGGGTTGTTTAGCCTGGAGAAAAGGAGGCTGAGGGGAGACTTTACCGCTCTCTACAACTACTTGAAAGGAGGTTGTAGTCAGGTGGTGTTGGTCTCTTCTCCCAAGTAACAAGTGATAGGGCAAGGGGAAGCGGCCTCAATTGTTACCAGGGGAGGTTTAGATTGGATATTAGGAAAAATGTCTTCACTGAAAGCGTTGTCAAGCTCTGGAACAGGCTGCCCAGGGAAGTGGTTGAGTCACCATCCCTGGAAGTATTTAAAAGATGTGTAGATGTCGTGCTTAGGGACATGGTTTAGTGATGGACTTGGTAGAGCTAGGTTAACAGTTAGACTTGATGATCTTAAAGGTCTTTTCCAACCTAAATGATTCTGTGATTCTAAGTGAAAGGTCCAACTAGCTTCATCGCATTAAAATGGTTGTCCACCCCTTCTATTGGATCGTAACATCTTTCGAACCATTTCTACTTGTGCTATGCTTGGTCTTCTGGATTTAATATCTACAGGTATTAAAAGTGTTGTATCCATTGCAGCTCTCCTCCACTCTGTACTTATTTAGAGACATACCTGGTACTATATAAATACCTTAATGAAGGGAAGACATTACTCCTATAAAAAAAGCACCTAGGGGAACATCTTGCTGCAGTAGTTCCCAGGTGGGAAGAGATGAGGGCAAGCGAAGGTTTAATCTTTCAAAGGAGGTTCCTTGCAGTCACATACTCATAAACACACATAACTGGATGGTGTGGAGAGAAGAGTTCCTGCAGTTCCTCAGGGAAAGTGATAAGGATACAGCTCTGATGGACATGTTAATGACAAATCAAGTACTGATTTTTTTATTATTAGCCAGGAAAAGAGGAAAGGATTCTTTGGTTTAGATGAAGCCAACAAACAAATTGTATTATTCAGCTCTTCAATCAGAGCCATAAATCCAATCGTAGCCTCATAGAATTTTAAAACAATCAATTTTTTAAAGCCACAAATGAAATGGTGCTTACCAAAGTGTTTATGCAATGAGAATTTGGAACACAGAGTCCAAGTCCACCACTCTGACATTCATCAATATCTAAGCAGACCTAGCAATAAAACAAATCAACATGTAATAAAAACAATGTCAATTTGAGATCCAAGTCTGAAGAAAACCCACTAAAGTTTAAGTCTAGAAAAGAGTCATAGCTTCTCCAAAACTACTCTCAGAATGGCACAGACATACCCATAGGCTAACTTTTCAGTGGATCTCCAGACACATATAAACCCTGAAGAGACTGTGATACAGAAAATTTCAAACTTAGGATGGGCTTCTTGATCATCCACAAGGGTTTTGACAAGAATTATGTTCCCCTTGTAGGGTGCTACCGGAACATGGAAAAAATGACTGTAAAATAGGCCTTTTCTGTCATACTCTTCCTAGCTCAAAGCCAGTTTACAGAAATCAGCAGAGCCCCCTTTAAAATTGATCAGAGATACCTATGAAGATAGGGACATTTTTTCTTGTCTCCATACCGGTCCTGAGTATTAGACTGTTAATACTTGCATTAAAGCCAAGCAAACGCAACTCGGATCTTCTAATTGAAACCCTCTGAGCTCTGCCTAACTGCACAAGGCAATTATGGAATGACTTAAGTATAAATAAAATGTAACACAGATGCATTGATATAAACCAGTACCTTGCAATGACAGTTGCTGCAGGGATGCTGCCACTCACCTGCTTATTGCTCTTGGCATAGCTGACTCCTATCCCTTGCACAGTTTGTCCTGTATATCCTGGGGGACAGGTCTCGCACTGGAAACCTGGAGCAGTGTTCACACATCGCACACCAGGGAAGCAAGGGTTGTAACGACACTGCAAAGAAGAAAATGAACCGAGCACATGTTTGTGCTTCAGTAACATCCTGACTCTGAATATTTGCACAGCGTCTCAGTCAAAGGCACCGCTACATGCAATGTCTGTATGTCTTCAGTTCAGAGCTGGCTGACAGAGGAAACAGTGTCTGCAGGTATTTCTGACCCCAGTAGGTCTTCGGCTATCTGTAATTTAAGTAACATTTGCCATCTTCCATTATAACCTGTAGTTGATGCCATAAGCTCTGATCAAAGCAATTCTTCCTTTTGCTGGGCAGGCTCAGCTCCCTCAGAGGCTGAGACACCCCTGGAAGGGTCCAGACCGCAGTATCAGGAAAGCTGCATAACTCCAACCCACCAAATGGTCCTGCAGTTGTGTTTTGTATACACAGAAGTGGCAGCAGAATTTCCCCTCGTTTATATTTGGGCAAATCTCATGGCCAGAAGTAAGCCAAACATGAGCCAGATGAGCAGGTATGTGCCAGTGGCACACACGCATTTCTAGAATGGAGGACCACAAACAACCCCCAGCACTTCTCCCAAACTACCACATGCCCACAGCATCACCCTTGGCCTGAAGGCACCATTTGCTTCAGTGCCTCATGTGGTTTTAAAGAACAGCTGTGACCCATTTCACTGTCCTTGTGGGTGCCAGTTTGGGAACCACATCCCCCGTTGCTGCCTCTCCAACATCAATACTAGCCGCTAGGTAATATTTGTAAGGGTAGTGGAAACATCAACAAGTCATCATGCTGCATATGGCTCAAAGACAACAATAAATAAGAAACATGAGAAAGAAATATAAAAGCATTTTAAAAATATGCCTTTCCCCCTGCCTCCATTGCTAACAGAAAAACATCTGCAAGATGGAGGGAAAACAAGCCAGAAGATAACCACCTACAACAAACATACAACTTGTAACCAAACGCACACACACAAGGGAGCAAGAAAAGGTATGTTTAATTTCAGTAGCGTTTGACAGAAAGATTTGTTAGAAGTAGGTCCACAACTAGCATAAGGAAAATGTAAAACCTAGGACAGACATTTTGTGCTCCTGATTTGCTGTGGCTTTTTTATTGTAGGCAGCAGAGGGCACTCAAATTACACCATACATACAGCAGAGCTAGCAGCTCCCAAGATGCAGGGCATCAGCATATGAAAGTAACATCTTCAAACTGGTAATGAATAAGGGAGCATATTGCAGAGATGCTAACAGCCTCAGAAAAAATGGTAGCTCTTAGTCAGGAAGCTTCTAGATTTGTGTTTATCAGAATTTGTACGCTAGCTTCTTTTTAAATGCCAGTTACTAGGAAGTACAGAAATAGTTTATTCAGTTGAAAGGTGCTCTCCCAGAAGAGATTCATAAAGAGTTTTCAAAAAAAAAAAAAAAAAAAAAAATCACTTCTTAGTCTCAGCTAACTCAAGAAAACAAGTAATATGACACATTCCCTCTTATTAGACAATGAAAAGCTACTGCAATTTATTATTTCTCTTTTTCCCCCTGCCCAACTATAAGTGAAAATCCAGCCTTTAAAGGAGATATTTACTGGTGAACAAAACTGCACCAGACTAGTTGGTATTTTAGTAGCAGTGTTCACGTAAAGACCTCGTATAAGCAAGACTGTATCTCCATGACACCGTTTTGGCAAAATTTCCTTGCTGTTTCTATGCGAGCTCAGGTCTGCCATGTGGAGCGGTGGCAGGAACATAAAGGCACGTCAATCGCCAGTGGCGGAGCCTGACTGCTCACAGAAAATCATGTTACTGTTGGGCGACTACAGACCAGTCTCAGTTTGTGTTCCCCCTGCTGCTGTCATGTGTAGAGTTGCTCCAACCCTGAAAATGGCAGGGAGGAGACAAGTGCCATGCTCTGCCTCAGTGGGGGTATGGCTTAGGACATGGAACCCATCCGTACTGGCAGGCTCTACCTAGGCTGGCTTCAGTCTCTCACCATGGTTGCCTGTGGCATGAAACTTGCACCACAGCTGTCTCAGCTTCACCTCTTGCATTCACATTTCAGAGCTTCACCTCCATTTTTTGCACCTTCTGTTGCAGCAGACACAGTCCTTGCCATGTGAGGCAAAACAAAAGACACCGCCTACAGCTCAGGAAACTGCCACTCAACTCACTTTCTCTCCCCAGTGTTTTTTTTTTCCCACAGACAGATATAAATGGGACACATTGCATCCTCTCTGCTGATGGCCTGCAGGAGGGGGTAAACTGAAAAAGCAGTCAAAGCACATCTCCTGTTGGCTAGGAAGGAGAAAAAAGGAATTGCTTTTGCTGTTTTACATTATTAGGCAGATACGTTGGTAGTACTGTGTTATCCACAAGCACAGTTAATGACCTAATTCTCCTGGTTCCCTGGTCTATTACATGCAGATGCTTTTCCACAAAAATCACTAAAGAGCAGTGGCAAAAATCATCACACAGAAAAAATGTGAAGCTGTAAGTGGTTTTGTTGTTTGTGTTCTGAGTAAGCGTCACGTTCCAGTTAAGAAAGGTTTTATTTAGTTATTTAAGATATTGTAAATTTATTAACTTAATCCTCAATACAAGCAAGCTCTGAATTTCTAACATATAGCACAAGAAAAAAAAAAGATTTAAGTCAGCATTATCAGCTTTCAACACAACCATAAAGAAGCAAAAGGAACAATAACAATAAATGTTTACTTTCTTTCATAGACTTTGAAGGTAAGGCTGAAAACATGGCTCCAGTTTGGGTTGAAGAGAAGACTTTGGTCTCCAAGGCTGGTTCAGGACCACTACAATTTAAAGAAACAAAGCCCATATTGACAAGAAGTGCTTCTGCAGTTCTGCCCATAACAGAAGCTACTGCATCTTCTTGTAGAATAGAAACAACTACATCAAAAGCTTGTTTTGGTTGGTTTGGGTTTGTTTGGTTTTTTGGGGTTGTTTTTTTTTTTTTCTCCAAGCATTAAACTCCTTTAAGCGACTTCTAAACTCACCAGGGTATTTCAAGTTTTCACACATAAAACCTCCATAAAGTTGCAGCAACAGCAAAATAGGGAGGTAGAATCAAATCAGAATGAATTAATATTTACTGTACAAGCAGTCAAGAAATGCTGAAGACAGCAAGCATCAGCAACCCATTGGTATTTATGAAACTGTTGCTTTTTAGCTTTATTTTTTCTTTTTTTTTTTTTAATCCAGTGAAAGTCACTATTTTACCTCATCGATATCTGAGCAGGTAACTCCATTTCCCGTGAGCCCTTCAGGGCAGGGGCCGCACTGAAATCCCTCTGCTGTGTCCACACACCTGACTCCCCTGAAGCAGGAATTAACTTCACATCTGGGTTTACTGCGCCTAGGAAGCTGAGTTGGAAAATTCACAGCTCCCAAACCTTTAATGCAGAAAGAACAACAGTTTCAGCAATTGAAAGAAACATCCATCATGGCTTTCAGCTGGAAAGCACTCTGAAGAGATCCCCAAGACACTGCACAGCGGGGGCTTTGTGTTTCTGCACTGCACTGCTACCAGCTGTGCTGTTGCTGCAGAGCCTTCATGCTGGGAATGGCCCAACAGCTTGCTCTGTCCCCAGACAGGGGAAATTAAAGCTATTTTGTTAGGTCCACGTGCTTCTGCTGGCTACACATGGAAGCCCTCCTGCTAGGTTAGTCCCAGCACAGATCTGCTGCTGGCCAGGGAAGGAAACTCTGAAAGCCAGTGACTTCAGATGGCCTCAGGGACTCAAGTGTGATGGTACAAGGCATTTCTCCGGCTAAATTGGCAACAGCACCACTTCATATGAAAAACAGTGCTATGGTTTCGCAAGAGCGTATCTGACAGTCTACAAGTAAGAGGAATAAAGCAGCAGCAGCTGGCAGCCCACAAACACGCAGCAGGACATGCAAGGAAACTGGCTTAGGTACACGCAGACTGGCCTTGGGAAAAGCGAGGTTTTTTGGGACTCTGGCAGGTGCTGAACCTTGGTACTGCCATATGCAGGATTTAAAGACTTTTTTTTTTGGCATTTACACGTTAAAGGTTAGCCTGTCCAGAGCTCAACTTGAGCTTTGATGAGGCTGACAGACTGGGAGAAGAAATCAACTGAAAGGCTTGATGAATTTAAGACCTTTTGCCCCACCCAGTGAGGGAGTACTTTGGTTTTTATACTGAGTGCATGTGTGCACTGATTGTCTGCTGTGCAGGAGGGCCATGCAGTGGCATTTGGGAAAGCATTAATTTCTTCCATTTAGTGAAAAGATGGAGACCACCCTTTGGGTCTTACTGCTGTTAACCAGTGACTACCTACTCAGAATCAGACAGCTTTCAGGTGGACTGCATAGCACCTTACTCAGACTGACAATACCAGCTAAAGCAGAACATGGTTCCTTCCTTGTCCCTCTACTAAGATTGTTTGTGAGATTGTTCATTGCCCGGCTGGCAACGTCCCCCTCCCCAGGAACATCTGGCACAGCTTTGTGGCAGACCGAGAACTGCCAGCACAGGGTGAGTGGTACTGCTTGGTTTAGTGGGGCTTTATCCCCCAACTGTCAGGTGTTTGTCAGGTCTATGGAAACTGAAAGCTTTTTCTCTAATGAAAATACAATTTAAATTTGTGTCCAATACATCTAGAACTTTGTACACACTATTTTTAAAAAAGTACTTCTTAGAAACCACATAAAGCTGATGCAATCAATGCTAGTTTTAAAACAACCATACATCTCATCTGGTTGCCTTTTACAGGCAATAACAGGAATACTTACCACATGCTTGGCACTCAGCTATGGTATTTCTCAGAAAAGTTGTTTCTTTGACCTTGAGGATATAGAAAATAAACATTATTTAGATACAGGCAGCTCCAGGTTGCACCTGGTTGCCAGAAGAACCATTATAATTTTCCCCAAGATGCCACTCAAACCATGCAACAGAGGTACTCTCTTGAAATTAGATATTCTTTGCATTCCATAAAATTAAGGACAGTGATAATGGTTGCACTTCAGTTCAGCCTTCACCAACAGGACCTTTAAGAAGGACATGCTTAACAAAATCAGCAATTCCAGTTCTGACACCCACCAGCACGTGGAACAAATGCAATTTCTGTTCTGTGCAACAGACCTACCTCTATCTAACAGTGGGCTAGGATGGCTACTCTTGTTCCTCTTCACTTAAGACACTAGATTTTATGGATCTGAATAAGCAAGTCCCCTATACTCCCAACATTCATTGATCCTCCATAGCAAGCACAGGGTACCAAGACCTATGTGGTTACTTCTCTATTGTGCCTCTGAGGCAATGAACTTTACACTGGAGTTTATTGTTTATGTGAATTCTGCCCTGACTATAAAAAGTGGCCAGCTTGGGATATTTCACGCTGAAGCCTTTATACAGTACCTGTTGTCTGAGAAGGTCTTTCACATCTCCCAGTATTTGGTTCATCTGCATCATCTGACTCATCAGCTGCCTATTAAAATCACCTGCAGGGAAACAGCAACAAAAAAGAGTGCACAAGGCATATAACTCTCCTTCATTTGCCGTCATAATTTCTAAGATTCAAGATGGAAACACTGTGAAGAGCCATGAAGGGCAGACACTACTGTTACTTATGCCGTTGAGGAATCCTTAGAGCAAACACAGTATCTAGCTCCAATTTTTATAGTGATTTGCATGAACTCAAGGCTCTTCTGGACTGAACTCCACTGTGTACCACAGAAACAGGCAAAACAGAAACCTCTCCGCAGAGAGAAAAGCAGTCTGTGATTTTTCTACCATCGTTTCAGTGTCAAGGCTCTCCGGTAGGACCTAATAACACTGGCAACTAATGCTACCAGTGCTACTGGTTCCCCCCAGGCCTGAGACCAGCAACCCTAAGTGAAACCTTAGGATTTGAAGACTGGGTTTTTGTGATAACCCATTTGGGACAGGAGGGCAAGGTTGGGGCACAAAGTATCTGTGCATACAATGGAAAGTCACCTTCCATAAATGTATTCCATGTCACTACAACCGATTCCTGCACACATTTCAGGGTGAAGTTACCCAGCTTTCTGAGCAAGCTCACTGTGCAGCTCTGACCGTGCATCAAGAGTGCCTGCTCTGACAAAAACAGTGCTTTTAATACCTGTGACAGTCATTTGGCTTTTCTTCCAAGGCAGCTTATCACACTGTATGCAAGTTTCATTTGCTTCTGGGGGGTGCAGAGGTTGTGTGGACTCACAGAACATCTACTCAACATGCTATGAACTCACACCAAAGCCGGTTCTCAATAGCAAGTAACAAATTAAAGACCTCTAAGACAAGACCAAAAACTTACATCTGTAATGAGCCACAGGGAAGGACCAGAACCAATCCAAGATCTTCACATGAGACTCTTATTGGTTAAATGAAACATTAGTTTTGATCCAGTAACAGACATGAAGCAAGAGAGCATGTTTAGCACAGTAGCTCGTAGCAGTTCCTGTTTGTAGCTCTCTTGAGCAGCTATTTGTTTACTTCTCTAAGTCTGTATGTCAAAACAAATTTCACAAATATATGCTCTTTTACATTCTATGCAGGCAGGGTATTTTGATATTATGCCCAATGGCTTCAGGGAGGTTTATTCATGTGTTACTTTTGTGAGTATTGAAAGCTTATATGAAAAATGCTTTTCTTAATGTTTACCTCATTGCTTTGTACTTCAAAGCATGTCTAACTGTTTCCAAACATTCTAGTGGGAGTCATCCAACTCCTCACATACTACGTTTTCCTCATTTCAGATTTTCTCATCAAAACATTGAACAAGTTTAAAGACTTGGGAACCACCTGTTCCAGAACCTGCCTCTGTTCTATTCCCAATCTTGTCTTATTTTTATTTGGGAGGAAGGCAGCAGGACTTAATATCATGGTTATCTCAGAATCCCATAGTGAAACTTGGCATGCAGGCTGTTGGGACAGATGCTGGGGTCTGTTCTTGTTTTGCTTGGGTTTTTTAAACAAAGAATGGTTTAGGCATTATTGATTGAGACTTGCAAAAAAAAAATCTCAAGATTTCAGATACTGTTTGTTGGCTAGCATCTAAATCAAAACCAGATCTATTCTGTACAGTTAGGTTTTGCAGACTGTTAAGCTTTAAGGTGGACTAAACAGGTTATACTGCCATGAACTACATGTCCTCTTTGCAAATTTAGACTGCAGAGCATAAACAGGTGATTTCCCATAGGTTTGTGGTTTGTTTTGGGTTTTTTTTTCTATTCCATTTAAAGCCAAGTCCTACAGTAGGCCCCACCTGCAACAGAATGACCAGTAATCAGTGATAAGATCTCAGAGAGGCCTTCAGGGAGCTGTTGGTCCACAGTATATTGTGGGGTGGCTTTTCCCTGGAGTGAGCAGGGTAAGCAAAAGGTACAGCCTGAAGCTATACAGCTATCTGGTCCTACCATGTAGTCTCTCATCCATACCCCACCTACTGAGGCAACTCCACAGTTCTGCTAGTCCCTAGCTCTACACTCTGAGTCAGTAAAACTCCAAGTAACAAAATAGCTTTCACAGCAATAATTAAATTCAGAGAGAGATCTGAAGAACTACTGTCCAACAGGGAACTGAAGTCCCTTAACATGCTTATTCTCTGTAAGCCTGAGGTCATGTCAAGGAGCTACCTTGTCTCTTTTCCCAAGACCTTGTGGTATAGAATCATAGCATGGTTCGGATTGGAAGAGACACTTAAGGATTATCTAGGCAAACCCCCTTACCATGGCAGGGACATGTTTCACTAGGTCAGGTTGCCCAAAGCCCCACCTAACCTGACTTTGAACACTTCCAGTGAAGGGACATCCACAGCTTCTCTGAGCAACATGTTCCAGTACAGAGCCCTGGACTTAGAGCAGGTGACCAGCTTTGTTGCACAGCCCAGGCAGGGCGAACACGCAAACACTACCTCGTGTAATTGCAGGTCACTGTGAAATGCCTCATAGAAACTTCTTCTAGCTCTCTTAGGAGCAATACTGGCTCAAGCACCCCACTTGTCCCCATCCAGCAAAGCCAGAGCCAGAGTCTTGAAGCATCATTCAAAGAGATTGTGGTTACTTGGCCAGAGATCCCACCAAAGTATGGGTGATGGCCGACAAGCGAAGTGCCTGTCAGCCTATAATCCTCCACCAAAGAAGCTGCATATGCAAGTTGCACATGGAATTACAAAGAGGCAGGTTCAAAGTAAACAGGAGATATCTCCTCTGACATGCGATTGACTTCTTGCCAGGAGACATTCTTGATCATATATTCAAAACTGACTAGACAGTTTCACAGAAGGAAATGTATATTGAGTACAAAACACAAAGACTCCACCTCTGAGTTGAGAGCTCTGTATACAATGAACTGCTGGAGAATAGGAAAGCTTTCAGGGAAAACCGCACTATAACTCCGCTGTCTTATACTCTTGCCCTTGGGTCTATATTGGCATACTGTCTCTAACAGTAGGGAGGTTAAAAGAACCTTTGGTCTGGTGCAAGACAGCTATTTTTTTTACACTAGGTCAGGTTCAGGTACCCTACACGACCCAGATGATGTCCAAGGATCCCTTCTGACCTGACTGACTTTGTGATGATGATTACATGCAGCATACTAATCTCATCTACCAAACTCAGCACATCTTGCACTGCATTTTCCTACCCATACAGGAAGACTGAAATACACATGTTCAACCTCTGTCTGATCATCATATTCTCAACGACACTTCTTAGGTGTCTCCGCCTCACTGACTGAGTATGGAGGAAATGCTGCTGCCATAGCAGTGAGCAGTGACCAGGCACACAGTCAAAGCCATGTACAGTTATTCAGGTCCAAAGCTCTCCCAAGGATTTTCCAATTAATATGGAAAACACATGCTTTTACCAAGATACATAGGTCTCACACACCCATACAGCTAAGCATTTGCATTCCAGCTTTTTCTGGATGAAGGCAAAATTGTGGTTATCTGATATATTGCTGTTGTAACAGGACGTCCTGAAGCACATACAAAGTGCAAGGCAGCTGAGTTAATATTGCTGTTGGAACATTTGCACCTTTTCCTTTGGTGGATTTGACTATGTAGACTTTGGATATATTGATGTGAGCTGTTTTATTATTATTATTAATATGACATTAATTCCACTTGAAGGTTATAAGCAACTGAACTTGAGAGGGTCAGCCAGGTGGAGGCAGCCAGGGAGAGACAGTATCTCTGTCTGTATTACTACCATTTGTATTATTGATTAATGAGCAAAAAATTACAAGTGAGAAAGCCACAAGTCTGCAGTCTGGAAACCTCGCTCACAGAGCAGTGAGTTTTTCCAGGAGGAAACACTGAATTACCCTTCTCTTCTGTGTGCAAATGCCTGTTGATTTAGGGAAAGAAACAGATCTTTGGTGATGAAACTCTGTACTTTTTGCCTAGGTGTATGTATGTTAAAGAGCAAGAAAACAGAAGCATGTGCAACTGAGGATTTACACAGCTAAAAGGCAAAACAGATTCTGCACACCACTGATGCCTACATTCATGTCATGTACCCAGGATGTTCTCGTATAAAAATTGTGTATCTAATTTCTGTTCTAATCAAAAGTAGCAATGCTGCAGGGTTGGGTTTGGCGGGGGGACAGGAAAGGGTGTGAGAGAGAGAACTCATGGATCCTATTTCAAACCTTGAACTCACTATTTTTCCCCCCATGGTTGTCATATATTAACATATTGCACGCAGTGTGAACCCATTTTTCTCCCTCACACCCACAGCAGAAAGGCAGATCAACAGGGACTGGGAAGGGATACAGATGGGGTAGGGTAGCCCAGGTTTGCTGTGCCAGGAGGTTAGAGAGCACCCTCACCCATCACAGAGGATTGCACCCAGCCCCTGGGGACCTGCAGGAATCCCAGTAGCCTCACCTCCTTCCTTTTCCCTCTGTCCTCAGCTCAGTCTCCACAATGCTTAGCACAGGCAGAAAAGGAATTGGTTTTGGAGAAGATTTCCAGTCCAGCATGTGACAAAACCCTCGGCTAACTTGCAGCAGGACTAGTGGCTGCCTTGCGATGGCTTTTCCCACGTGGACCCGCAGGCTCTGTAGCCATAGCAGGAACGTGCTCTGCAGTCTCCTGTGTCCTCCTTCACGCCTTACTCCTCCCCTCTCCAGGACACTCCAGTGATCAACAGAAGATGAATACTGGCCAGGCGGATAAGTACATGGATAGGTCTTCCTACTCTATCCATCTAGCTATTTTCATAAAGCCTTTAGCAGCATGTCATACACTCCCTGTATGAACCTGTCTGCAATTTGAATACTTAAGATATTATTAAGCTGACACAAACAGATCATGATCACAGAAGTTTGTCTTCCAAATTAAGCTAAAAAGCCTTTTTTAATCATTAGAGACTCCTCCTTCACAACAACTCAGTTGCTGCTGATGTGACAAAGCAATGTTTTCTCTCCAAACTGAGCTATTTCTAAAACATTTACAGGAAATTACCATGGCTGTAATTCAGTCAAACAATTGTTATTACCTGTCTATAGAGCTTCTCCACATTTTTAATATTCATCATATTAGCTTCTTTGCAGTAGTATCCTAAAGAACAATTTTAACTCCTGGTTGCAGGTCTTACCAGTGTACTGAGGAACAGGTTCAATTTGTTGAAGAAAACAATCCTGCAGGTTCCCCACTTGGGCAAGTGTTCCTCCAGTTACCAGCTTCAGCTCGTCTAGCGTATCCTGGACTCACAAGAAAAACAGAGCTCACAATTCTGGTAGAATGATGGAAAAAATATGAAATATCAGACAAAGTAAATTAATTTTTTAGAAAGGTTGTCCATTTCCTAAGCATGCAGGGCTCCATCCCCTTCAGGACCACCCATCACCATCTGAACTGTAATAAAATCCCTAATCTTTGCCTTGCAGATTTTCACATAGCTGTGGTTTTATTTTGAAGGATTTTTTTAATATTCCAATTCATATGATCTCACACACCAGGAAGTTCATATATTTTTATATCTGCAGCATATAAGAATGAGGGGTTTCTTTGTTGTTGAACTGAATCCAAAGCAGCCTTCTCCCCCCTGCACCCCCCCAACAGGTTTACATTCAAGTCAGGAATGTGGGCATCTTAGCAATTCTCCATAAAAACAGGATCATTTTCAAGCCTACAATGAAACAAAGCAAGGGGGCAACCTGGGTGGCAGAATGCCTTTGCACCTTCTAATGCATATTTTGCATTAATGATGATGAAAGATGCTTGCGGAAGACACTGTTTCCCTCAGACTGATAGTGTGGAGGTGACAGGAAGCTATGCCAACCCCTGGGTGGCAGACACAGGAAGAAAAGCTTTTGTAGTCAAATAGACGGGAGTTGCACTCTTGCACCACATGAGTCCTTCCCCTTCTTTTGTCTTTTTAGTCCATGTGGCTTATCATGAAGAGGAAAGCCACATACACAGCCATGGGTTGCTCATACTGAACAGCTGTAATAAGCTGGCAAAGAGCTGCCCTTGCTGCATCAGGTAAGTCCTTGCAAAAAAGTCTAGTCTAGTGTTTCTTGGGGACTGAAGTGAGGGAGGTGGTAGGTTTTTACTTTTTTTTTTAATTAGCTAAAAATTGCATTTAAAACAAATAGCATAGCTATTACTGGTTTCAATGAAGCTAAGATTTCACCTGTTCCATAGGGAGCTTATATTTACATTTATTTCACAAGTTAATACTCAAGTCTTACTGAATCTTGGCTGCTGCGAGGGCTCAGGAGTGGATTCAGTGATCCAGAGGATCCCTGGTGATCCCTTTAAGTGCTCAGCTTGCTCCTAGTTTTCCCCACTTACCTGTGGCTTCTCCTGGAAAGTACGCAACTCTACTGCTGCCGACCTCTGAGACAGTGCTGCAAATGCTTTTGGCAGGTCCTGAACGGCCCCTACTTGCAGGCAGTCCAGATACAACTCTATTGTGCTCAATCCCTGCTGCAGGCCACTCAGCCACAAGATGACAGCATGGGGTTTCCCATCAGCCAGCTGGATGTTGCTAAAGATCACGGAATTCAGCCTCCCATCGCTCTTCAGATAGCGCAGCACCACTAGTACAAAATACACAGAAGGATTATCAGAGTGTAGCAAATAACCCAGGCTGATCAAGGAAGATCCTGTGGAAATCTGCAATTGCTCTAGTATTTTTCCACATCAGCTTTTGTAAATGCATCCCATATGCAGATAAAAATGGTAATAATAAGTGGGACATTGACTTTCAGAGCACGATTACCAGGACTCTTGTGTGACTCCCTGCTTGTGAAGCATTGCTGCCTGCACAGTGTTTTCCATTGCTTTGTCCAGGCCCCTCTAACTGGCTTAACCAATGTCACTTTACAGGGTATAACATGCTAAAATACAAGTAGTAAAGGGTGCGGCGGACAGCCTGCAGTCAGCACTTTGGCAAGTACATATCTAATAGACCTAGAAATACCCTGTGGCAGAAATGCACAACTAGCAAAATCAGTTTCAGTGATGTATATTGCATTTAGTGAAGCCATCTGACACTATATCCAAATGCATCATTCAAGAAACCAAAGGAAGCATGATTCCAAGCCAATAACCTGCATTTCTCTGTAACAAATAGTAAGTAAAAACAAAATACAATGCAGAAAAGACATAGTCTACCCCTAAAGATGACAAAGCCCCCTCTCAACTCTTTTTTTAAGGCATTACTGAATGACCTACTTGATAATTCACACAACAATATCTCATTTTATGAGGTAAAATGCACCATCAAAAAACACAACAGTAGACAAACAAAACCTCTTACATGCTGTGTAATATTGAAAAAATGTCTCCTTAAGGAAATTGGATCAGTAAGCTATGATCTGCAAGCTAAATCTCTTAGACCAGCTAGCTAGTTCTGTCCACAAAATCTCTCCCTGGCTCTCTGAATGCATATCTGCAGAAGCAATGAGCTGTGTGCATCTAGACAGTGTGTAACTACTCTACAATATTAAACAGACCTTGTTTTAAAATTCCCACTCATCACCAGCCCGCATCTCTCTTATTTCCTCATAATAACAGTCATGTGCATTGAGGAGTCAAGCTGCACAGATGCTGGGCACCTGAACAGTTAAGTGCTGGCTCTTGCGAACATCTGTTTGAAGTTCACAGAGGGCTGCTACTGTTTCATCAAGTGAGCACTCACAAATATTCTGACCTTCAAGAAACACCTACACTAACATAAGGTCAAATAAAAATTGTGAATATAGTGCAGGAAAAAATTTTTATTAGCTTCAGAGCCAATAACACCTACTGCACTCATCCCATTTCTATTAATTTAACAAATTACCTTCCCATCTCCCCACTACTAATGTACCCTCTTCGATGCTGTGATAGCTCTGTTAGTCGATGACCTTCTGAGTCACTGGGTACATGTTCCCTACTGTTATTCTAATTGCTCAGTCTAATGATTAAAAGAATCCAGATTTATACCGGCATGAACGGGGCAGGGGATGTTTCCATCTCTAAAGTCTACACTAGTGCTAAAGTCTCAGCAGCTGTGATCAATATCAGGAATGTTTTCACTGCTGTCTATGTCAAAACACTGCCAGAGCTGAGATTTCCGCAAAGGTGCATGAGGTCACCAGTAACTTGCTAAAAGTTACTTTGCCAAGTTTCTTGGCAAACTCAAAGATCTAGCAAGACAGAGTACATTGCAGGCATTTTACTTATGTGAATATTATGCACACTTGGTCATAGGAAAGCAAGGTCTTTGGATCTGGGCCCTGCATTCAGAGTGACCAAACGCAGCAGTAAGCTAGAGAAAGAGGAGGCCCAGAATGGACCCTGCCAGCATAGTTTTGGGACAAGGAGCAGTCTAGCTTGGATGGACAATCAAGTATTCCTTCCTCAGCCAAAGCCAAATATCCATCTGGTAAACTAGAGTAGGCTTTTGAAGGCAGATTTTGCTGGACCACAGCCTCTACCTCCATAAGATTTAACTCATCCAAGCCCCTGAATTATGTGTTTGCTGCTAGGATGTTCTACATTGACATTCATGAGAGCAAGTCGCTCACCTATACTGTTTTAAGAAATAGATTTTCAACTAAACTACTAGTCCTGCCAGTAAATAGGACCTGCTTCACAGAATTGTTAAGTTACATCACTTTTATGCACTTACTGCTGTTTGTTCCATAAAGGAATCATTCAAAAAGGGTAAGAAACCCACAGATGCTATTTGCCTCTGAAAAGCACATTGGTCTAACCAAAACAAATTGAGCAGTTGTCCAGTAATTCAGATCTGCTCTTTAAAAACATTTAGGCATTGTGAACATTTTACTATCAGGCATACCACAACAAAATCAGAACATGAGCAAACCATTTGTAACACAGCTCACAAATGTGGCACTTTAAAGGGTAATTAAGGCCTGTTTTGGGCTACTTAGATCAGATTTGGGTGTGTAAGTGGCAATACCATGCAGAAGAAGCACTATACACATATGCATCTTGCCAAAACCATAGATGTTTAGACCCTGCATTTTGCTAAGATGTCAACGTTGGCTCACCACTTCAGTGATGATCTCCAGTCTTGAGAGGATCAGAAACAGCCCCCACACTCTGTACTTTCAGCACACATGACAATCTCCTGGATGCAGTTTAACTTACTGTATGAAGTAGCCATGTGGGACACCTGACACTTCCAGAGAAATCACACATGAAAGCACTGCCATATGCCTTAAACAAGGTGTACTAAAGTAATAAGGAGGCAAAAAGACCTCCATGGTCTTTGCCTTGCTGCAAAAAGCCTCCCTCTGTTTGATCAGTCCTTTACAACAGGTAAGTTACAGATGTCCCCTATCTACTCAACACTGGTCACTGACAGAACAAGTTTTCTCCATGCTGCCTACCTACATGCCACCATCCTGTCATGGACACTTCTCAAACACAGCACAAACATACTGAGGACAAAACCAAAAGAAGCCATGTAACCTTCCACGAGAAAGCCTCTTAAGTCTATTAGTTAAAGCATAACAGTAACCATCAGGCATGCAGGTATTCTTGAAAATCAAGAGAAGAGTTTGCGTGTTCAAAATTGTATGTATATAGACATATTTGTGTACAGACATATGCATTCCTATATATATATACACACACAAATAACTTTTACACACATAATCATGTGTGAGAGGGAGAGAGGGAATATGTCTGATCTATCATTTATTTAGCAATTAGGTAAGTCAGTGTTAGGAATTGTATGACACTGATAAGGCTGTGCGACCACATCTTACCCACCCCCAACACACATGTAGCACAAAAGTTCTTATTCCCTGACCTCAGAAGGATTTTGGCAGATCTAATAAAACTACCAATATTTTATCTAACTCATTCCCCTACATTTGCCAAGCAAAAGGTGTGCTTTTCTTCAGCATATAGAATAATTTTCCTTTGTATAAACTGAATTTTCTCAGTAGAGTTTCTCAGTCTATTGGACTCAGCTGCCCAATTACAATATTTGCAGCAACAAATTATCATGGCAGTGTTGAAGTCAATGGAGCAACACTAATTTACATCATTTGACAATTTTTCGCTGAACCTTAAAATTGCAATATATCCTAGATCTGGTCTAGATGGTGATGAAAGTGCTGCATTTCTAAAAGTCTGCTGAAGTTCCTACTCTAATTCCTTATTAACTAATTTCAACAAATGGAAAACAAACATGTTAATTCACCCAAAAGATCTTGTGAGTGCTAGGAATGTTTGTCTTGCATCGTAACATCTTAACCTCCAGGGTCAGCAGAACAAGAACCTGCCTTTCATATGCATGAGGCAGCATGTGCGTGTGTCCCTCACATTCCTGAGTAATAAGAACCAGCGACTGTCCCAAGGGGAAAAAAAAAAAAAAAAAAAAAAAGAAAAACAAATTGAGTCCTTTTCTCCGTACTCCATTTTTTCCCTCCTTTCTCAGCATTGCTCAGAGCAAGTGCCAGGCAGAGTGGAGATACCAGCTGATTGTCAGGTCAGCTTCCCCTGGCCAGGAGAGAGCAGCATCCAGTAAGAGGAAGGAAAGAGAAGGGGAGTGACAGGGGATTTAACCAACATTTTTATCTTGGGGGGGGGCACCCTAAGTGGTGACAGCATGCAACAGGAATGACTCAGACACAAAGGTTAATGACACAGTTTTCAGCATCCATCTGTGACACATTCATAACTATGGATCCAACACTAGTTTTCCCCTACATACTCTGAACAACTCACCTTTATTCATCCGTCCCATTACCGTAAATTCAAAATACTTGCTGTTGTCAGCTAACGAATACAGGCCAAATATGGTGGCTGTGCTCTTCGGCTGCAGTTTGAATGTTGAGAGCACGTACACGTCATTCAGCGCAGGATCGCCTAGTGCTTGTTGCAAGAAGTTCGTTACCACTCTCTTGTTGGAATATGGAAGAAGATCAAAAACTGAAAAATAAGCAAGTTCCAACAGCAATTTAAATATAATAATGACCAAAGAAAAATGTTGTCTGAAGCCATGTGTATTTGGTTTGCATGGCAAGGTTTTGGTAGTAGGGGGGCTACAGGGGTGGCTTCTGTGAGCAGCTGCCGGAAGCTTCCCCCTTGTCCAACAGAGCCAATGCCAGCCGGCTCCAAGACAGACCTGCCGCTGGCCAAGGCTGAGCCCATCAGTGCCTCTGGGGTAATGTATCTAAGGGGGGAAAAAACTCCAGCAGTAATTGTAGCCAGAGAGATGACTGAGAAGATGTGAGGAACAACTCTGCAGACACCCAGGTCAGTGAAGAAGGAGGGGCAGGAGGTGCTCCAGGTGCCAGAGCAGATATTCCCCTGCAGCTCCTGGAGAAGACCATGGTGTGGCAGGCTGTCCCTCTGCAGCCCATGGAGGTCCATGGTGGAGCAGATATCCACCTGCAGCCTGTGGAGGACCCCACGCCAGAGCAGGTGGAGGTACTCAAAGGAGGCTGTGACCCTGTGGGAAGCCCATGCTGGAGCAGGCTCCTGGCAGGACCTGTGGCCTGTGGAGAGAGGAGCCCATGCTGGAGCAGGTTTGCTGGCAGGACTTGGGACCCCGTGGGGGACCCCCGCTGGAGCAGTCTGTTCCTGAAGGGCTGCACCCCGTGGAAGGGACCCACGCTGAAGCAGTTGGTGAGGAACTGCAGCCCGTGGGAAGGACTCACGTTGGAGAAGTTGGTGGAGGACTGTCTCCCATGGGAGGGACCCCATGCTGGAGCAGGGGCAGAGTGTGAGGAGTCCTCCCCCTGAGGAGGAAGGAGCAGCAGAGACACCGTGTGATGAACTGACCACAACCCCCATTCCCCATCCCCCTGTGCCGCTGCGGAGGGGAGGAGGGAGAGAAATGGGGAGTGAAGTTGAGCCCGGGAAGAAGGGAGGGGTGGGGGGAGGTGTTTTAAGGTTTGGTTTTATTTCTCATTATCCTGCTCTGATTTGCTTGGTAATAAATTAAACTAATTTTCCCGAGTTGTGTCCACTTTGCCCGTGACGGTAACTGGTGAGTGATCTCTCCCTGCCCTTATCTCGACCCAGGAGCCCTTTGTTGTACTTTCTGTCCCCTGTCCAGCTGAGGAGGGCAGTGACAGAGCGGCTTTGGGGGGCACCTGACCTCCAGCCTGGGTCAACCCACCACACCACCCACTGGAGATTGTCCACTCTTTGCTAGTTCCATATGCATACTTTAAAATGAACCCAAGTTGTCCTACCTAAAATAAATAATATGAAAATGAAAATTAACACTATGAAGATCATCTTTACAGATCATCTAGTCCAACCCCTCTGGCATTAGTAGGGACATCTTAGGCAATCTGATCTTCCATGCAAAACTATTCTATGATTCTATCACAATATCATAAAGATTTTGTTGCAACTGATCATTTTTTAGCAACTTTTTTTTTTAAAGGAATTATTGATAAGTTACTATCATAGAAATATCTAGTCTTCAAATTGAAGTACTCAGATATTTTCAAGTATATCACTAAAATTCTCTTCTGAGTATGCACCTCTACAGAGAGCTTTTAAACTTATTTCTGCTTTCATAAATTCAGATGCTTGCATTCACATTTCAATTAGACTGAGGAACTAGCATCAAAATTCTCAGAAAGATTTCCAGTGTACTTATACTAAGAACCATTTTGATGGCATTTACAGGGCACCAATTAAAATGCTAAAAAACCAAGTAAGCAGTATGACGTTTGTAACCTTCTCACTTCACTGACTTCTCAGAAGATATATTACATAAATAAGACTCATCTTTCCCTTCTGGCACAGATAACAAAGACAGACAGGCCTGACAAAAAAATAACCCTGGAGGCACAGTGAAAGCTGTTTCAAATTTTTCTTTTAATTTTTGCACAATGCATCAGCAAAGAGTCTAACATGATACATGTATGTACGTCAGCTACCCCCTTATGATACTGAAACAACAAACTGGGTTTTCCTTCAATGTTCCTAAATCCATGATGTCTCCAAACTCAATAAACTATTCCTCTAGGTTTCTTGATAATCTCCTATTTCAACCTACTGCTATTAAAACAGCATATATATTATACCCTTCCAATAAGGTCTGAGAAATGATGATGCACAAGTGTTATTTAAATAAAAGAGCATATTCAGCCATTGTATACCACTGCCACTCCATAGGCCTGTCATAGCTGGGCCATATTTTTCTCCCACACTGGCACAATACTGCAGAGCTGCCACCGGAGAAGAGCCCTAACACCAGGCAGACAGCAAAGGTGCATGACAGCGCATTGTGCCTTACCTTGATTCCAGCCCATAGTTGTACCACTAAGATTAGTTTCCCAGGTCAAAAATGATGGATCTTGACAGATGAGTCTTTTCTGCCCAGCACAACCTCAAAGCTGTCGTCATGGACTACTGATCCAGTGTTTCCAGACACTACACGCCGGAGGAGACTGAAAAGCACTCAGAGGACAATTCCGTGGGCACACAGACCTACCCACCGGCACAAGGGAAACCCTCTTCCCTTGTATTAGAGCCTGGGTTCATGCTGCTTCCATTGCTCATTCTGGAGCATCCATTCATCTAGACACTAATGTCATTTCCAAAAAAGAAAGAAGTGAAGAGCTTTTTCCTTCATTTTATGAAACCATTGAAATACAGATCATCGCTTAAGTCTACACTTGCACTGGGTCCAAGGATCCCATGACTCTACTGAGAGTTCTCAGGACACAATACAAAAAGAGTCAGGCCCTTGATTTGCATGCATTTGTAATACTGTTGTCAAACAACTAAGAAATATGTATCTGAGATGGACCTGGTCAAAGGACTTCTCTTTCACTCAGTTCAGATTTACAGCATCCCAGGACAACCACTGCTCCCACTGAAACCAGTGACTCAGACAGCAGAGGCAAAAGGCCAGGAATTTCATCACATTTAGCGCAGACAGAGCAAAGCAATTGCCCAAGCAAGAGACAGAAATGCAACTCACTACTCTGTACAGCAGCATTTTTCAGGTAATAATCATTCATGAAATCCAGCTGTGTCTTCTCAGCTGGAGTACCGCAATATAGTATGTAAGTCTTTGACAACACAAAATATAGCTATACATTTTGTTCAGTCCTTCTAGATCTATTGGCTGATTTTATATCAATTCCTGTGAGACTAATTAATCTCTGCTAGAGTCAAACACTTAAAAATATAGGAAAAGTATTATAAAAGTAATGACTAAACACTGGCAAACATCCATCTAACCTTACGGAAAACATTTATTGAAATTTTTGAAATTTGCATATTTAAATGAATGGTCAAGTTGGTTTGGTAGTTGCATTCTATAAAACCCATTACCTCAACCAGATCCTTCGGCACCATGTTATCAAACCACCTCTTAGGATATCTTCACTGACCAGCATGTAGATGCAGTATGTGACCAGATCCATTCTTTAGCAGAAGTTACACACATGCTAGCAAAAGCAGCTAGCAGAAGAGCAATGGGGTTATGGAAACTAATTTTACATACTTAGTAGAGTTGGCAGAGAGATACAGCTCTTAAACCTTACAGAGGCAGTTGCTTGTTTGGAAGGAACAAGAAAAAGAGATCCACAAGAATTTCAGATTTTGTTTTTAGAAGAATCTAATATTTTTGTTCCTCTCCCTGGAAAGGCAGACTTGAAAACAAATGGATAGAAAAGGACTGCCAAAGCTGAAAGGCACAAGCAGCTAGTTTCAATCCGTGCAGCGAGAGTGAGGACTCAGGCATGCCTCCGAGAACGAGCGTGCATACCCACCACGCTAAACCAAGCCCACTCGTGAGACAGATCAGGAATTCTCTCCCCCGCCTGCTTTCTTTGGTTTTAGAAGGGAACTGCTCACCCTCCTATGAAAATACTAACAAGGTATCAGCTACACCTTGAGACAGTGGCAAACCACTCTTTGGAGGTCTGCCCAAAAACATCAAGGCTAGCTCTTCAGATGGGAGCTGAAAGACACAACGGGAAGTCCTAAGAGGAGGCAGCACAGAGGAATGAAATTAGTGGCACAGGAGAGGGCAGAGCTCAAAATAAAAGACCCTTTCTTTCCCTTAATTCTGCTGCCATGTCACCCCAGCTTTTTGAGACCCTCCAAGGGTCTTCTGCAGTCACAGCTAACCATAATAACCATAAACGTAAACACTGCTCCACTGCTGTTAAGCACTTTTCAAGATAATTAATGATGGCTTAGACACCCGGACTGAAACCTTAACCCCACCGCTATGATTTCTACTGACCGTAAGAAGGTAAAAATTTCACATGTTGAGTGTGGGGTCTTTCACTGGCCACTGCCCGCAACAAGCTAGAAATCTGCCTCTGTTTCTTAAAATATGGCAATACTCTGCTTCTCAATATGACAATTTTCTGAAATGTTTTTACATCAAGAAGGACTTTAAAAAAGGCTTTTGGAAATGCAGCTAAATTAATCTGATTGGCCATCTTATAGATCTGCTTCACTTAACTATTGAATAACCGATTAAAATGTCAAACATCATTTCATAAGACAATGGAGGGGGTTAAAAATGCAGAAAGAACCAGGAACAGCTTTAAGGGTCCTGGAGCGGCACCAAGTTACACTAACTACTGCACTCAGCAGCTGAGCAGGTTCCAGTCACAAGCTGCTGCTACTAGGGAGCAATAGCACTCACTTTATGCATGCTCTAAAACAAAGCATCCCCGGACTTACTGTGTGCATAACATTGGCAAAGTAATGCTGGATTTAGAGGGTAGCTGTTTCCCTATGCACTTTATGAAGTAGAGTTTTCCCAATTAGTTTTCATAGCTTAGCAATTTGCTTTGCATTTATGAGAACTTACAACTGAAAAGTGCTGTTCAGACGTTCAACACGTGTACTAGCACCCCTATAAAACCAGACCGCCTTTTGCTGATTTTAGCGGGGATAGCTGATGGAGCGGTCACACCGCGACCTCCTCCGGTTCCCACCGTGGGTCCGGCGGGGCAAAGCAGGGGTGGGGGCGCCCGCGGGGCCGGGGCAGCCCGACGGCAGGGCGGCCCCGCCGGCGCTTTCCGCGGCCCGCCGGGCAGCGGCGGCCCCGCTGCCGGCGACGACTCCGGCTCCCCTCGCACCTGCGGAGCTGGCGACTCCCCAGCCCCCCTTCTCTGCCGGCACAGGGCTCCCAGCGGAGGGAACGGGACTCTGCAAACCCAAAGCCGCCTTGAATGAAAGAAGGGAAAGAAAAGCTTGATCAAACAAGGGAAGCAGGGGCGGCGGGGGCCCTTACCTCGGGGGGCGGGCGGGGCGGCGCGGCCCGGGCACAGCTGCAGGGCGAGCGGCAGGAGCAGCAGGGCGGCGCCGCGCTCGCACCCCATGGCGGCCGCGGGGCGGGCAGGGCGGCGGAGGACGGCACACGTCTCTGCTGCGGGTCCCGCCGTTTAACGGGGGCGGCCCCGGGGCTGGGGAGGGACGGCGGCAGGCGGCAGGCCATTGGCCGGGGCTCCCCCAGCCCCTGGGGGCGGGCAGGGGCCGCGCCGGGCAATGGCCGAGCCCTGGGGTGGACCAGAGGGGAGCCGGGAACGACTGGCGTCGGTGGGGTATCTGAGCTCGAGCAGAGCCGGAGATCTTGCCGAGGACCAGCAAAATCAACACCTGTGGGCATCCCCCCAGAGTCTGTCCTTTGAGGAGCCCTGGAAACTGAAACGTGTTTAATGGTGTTGAATTCAAAATGGATTGGGATGCTCTACGCATGGACTTGGTCTTGGCAGGAATTTAACTTATCCACTTTTCATAACTGAAGAGTGTCACCACAAGGGGTCATGCAGATTGCAGACTGGGGCAAATTTGGTTTCTAGCAGACTGATTGGCGAAGTGAGGAAAGTATCATCTGCTCCTCCGTTTCATTTAGAGAGCTCAGGAGCACAGGGAGAGCTCAAACTGACCGGATTGAGGCTACTGAAAAAGATTGCTTGTCTTAACAACCCCCCAGACCTGATGACTCAACCAAAGTCAGTTTTAAAAAAAACTTCTACTTCCAGCTACAACAATTTGCAGTATTGTGTGTGCCCCCAGGATGTCATGATCCTATTGTTTCTCCTCTACTCCAGAAAATTCTAGCCTCTGCGTTGCTGACGTTAAGAAAGCAGGGGAGAAGGGGAGCAAGCCCCTTGGGGTCTGAGCAGCTGTGCAATCAGCCATGCCACGGGAAACTACCCATCAGGCAGGCCACCCTACCCTCTCCCCCTGTGCTTTCTGCTCACCAAGGCAAGGGTCTCCCACAGGACCCCATGGCAGTAGAAGACCTACAGGGTGCTTCTCCCACTCAGGAGCTGACAGTACATGGCAGGCGTCCCAACCTGCTGCACGGCTCCCTTTGTCCTGTGCGTCTCTGTGTGCTTCAGCCCTGCGATGAACCTCTGTCACATCAGAAGAAACTCAGGAAGCCATGGCTGGCCCCCTCACAGCTTGCTACCCAGCACGCAGTTGGAATAGCTGGAGCTGTCTGATATTATTTACATCATAAAAAGAAGGGCAACAATTGGACGCAAATTTTATGTTAAGTGAGGAAAGTAGTGTTGATTAATGTTCAGTCACATCAGACTCGGCGTATCCAGCTAACGAGCACCACAGAGAACAGCCCTTAGGGGGCTCATTGTGTGCAAGGCAAGACCCAGCACACTGCAGGGCTGGGGCTGCGGAGTGCACTGTGAAGGGTCTGCCTAAGCAGCTATGTCACCACATGGAGCACAAGTGTGGGCTCCTCTCCAACATGGGTGCAGTGGGACTGTCAAATACCTTCAGCTGGCCTATACTCACATGCCCTTTAGTTGCCCTCCCCACATGGTATATACTCTATAACACACCCTACTTCTTTGCTTATTTGCGTAAGTGTTGACCCACTCCTGCAGTAACTCATTTATTCATCAGTTCATCGCCAGGCTGGAGGGTGCTTCCCCCATACCCAGTGTGTCCCAGCACAGTGCTATTCCTCCTCCTCACCCTGCTGCACTTCCGTATGTCTCCACACAACAAGAAACGCCTCGGCCTCACTCCCACCATCCTTGCCCCTGCAGTGGAAGTGACAGGATGATGCGGTGGCGTCAGCAGGCTGGCAGAGAGCTGCACAGTGGAGTGAGAAAAACAGAGCAGCAGGTGCAGAGTGCTATGGAGCAGGGAGAAAGAGGGAGGCTGAAAGGGGGTAGGGCAGGACACAAGGACATGGAACAAAAAAAGGAAGTATTTACAGTGCCACAAGCTCCCTAGAAAGAAGTCTCAGCCCAGAACTCATCCCCAGCCTAAAGGATGGAGAGGAGCTAATGCTGCAGAGGCTAATACGTGGACCTGGAGCAGCACTGATGTTGCTCTACTATCTATCAATGAGAAGCTCTTCATCACCAAAGAGCATTCTTTGAAAACATAGGCTTAAATGCCTGACACAAAACCATCACAAAAGTCTGCAAAATCATCACAGTTCTGTATTAAAGTAGTCAGTGACTATAGCAGACAAAAAAAGGGGGGGATAAAAGGATAGTAAAGTTTTGCTTTCTCCTATCTAAATTAACACCATCAGTTATTTGCAACCATTTGCAAAATTATTATGCAATTTATTTTAGTTTATGAAAACATACAAAATATTTTCTTGAAAAAATCCCTTCTCTGTTAAAAAAAGTTATTAAATAATTTTAACTTACTATTTTTACTTCTGATTTAACTAAGGACGAGTCTCTTGCACTGATGCTGATCAACCCCATGGGAGGAGGATCTTGTTAGTAAGCATTATATACTCGTGTTAGATTTGTGAGGACCATATTCTGTTCTTGCTCTACATGTGCTTATCCTTTGTGCTTGTTCAGCAAGAATGCACATGGAAGTACTATTTGGCAAACAGAGCATGCTGCACAATACAATGTATATAAACTGTTCACAATGTATATAAACAGAAGCTTAAGTCCATGTTTAGATTAATTTAGCCAGTACACATAAAGGTCACTGCAATTTTTCCAGTTTTCATTTCTATGCTGAGTTTTATTATTGGAGAAAGTTACAGACTGAAGGGGATTTTGTGCTCAAGCACAACCTTCTTTAAGGGATTTTCACAAAAAAATGTTTAGCTGCTGTCTCTGGAAGAGGTTTTTTGACCTTCTAATTGTCATTTTCAATAAAAACTAGCTATTGCCTTTTCACTCTTGTGTATTCTCTGAACTACAAACTCCAGCTTAATTTGCTGGAGGTTAATATCTTGGATAAGAATCAAAACATGATTATTAGACATTGTGTTTTCAAGAAACTTTCATAAAGTCAGTAACATTTTGTAAGGAAGTTTCTTATAGAAATATATGACTGTAACTTTTTATATAGGGTCTGCAAGTAAACCTCAACCATTAAAATATTTGTCCTGCTTACTTTACATAAATCAATAAAATTCAAGCATACAGAATACAGAGAAGCTGCCAACATTATAGGTTTTGCTTTACAGAAGTGTCCGTGACTTGTTCGAATTCCAAGTGATAGGGTAGGGGAAGTAGAAAGGAATCCCTGCTGCTTAATTCAGCTTTCACATTTTGCTCCTAATGTGCATCAGAAGACTATTTTAGGGAATGATATAGATGATTAAAAAACAAGATTCATGGGGAATCAAGATATAGAAGTCTTAATGCAAGTGAAGTATCGGCTCTAAACCACATCCTTCCATATTTACATTGACACTTCTGGGTTTGATCCTGTCACATTTTCATAAAAATTTTGTGTAACATAAGGTTTCAAACACAGGTTTCAAAAGATTTGCTTTTTCAGAAGCACAAATTCAAGCCCCACTTTTTCAAGTTGAGGCATATATCCATTCTCAATGCACCTATTTACTTTTCATTTACACCAATAGGAATTCCACTCAGGCAACCAAGAGGAAAAAGTTCCTGAAGGGCTTTTGGATGGGGGAGGGAAGATGCAGATTGCCTTTTTTCCCATCTTTGCTTAGGTCTCCACAACAGCACAGAGAGAAATTGGGCCCTAAGGCAATGCAAAGAAAGTTTACTCTGCTATTTACCTCCTAAGCCTTCTTGCAGCCTGCCTTAAGAAGAGCCATAAGCTGGCTCGTCCTCCTTATAGAAACAGATGTTTTGTATCACAGCTGTTAGGACCCACCCTTGCCTCCAGAGCTTGCACACCTCAGCAAGGCAATCACATGGTGAACAGGCCAGCGCAAAGTATATGGATAGAAGTTAGCGGGTCCTTGTAGGGAGGAAAAGAGAAGAAAGGTGTCCTTAAGAATATGTACCTTAAAGACCTTTTTATAGGGATAAATATAATGTAGCTTTTAAAAAAGAAAATAATTTTTCGCTACTGTTAACATTGCCAGTTGTGTGTTCTTCTGAGGACAGAAAATGGGTACGTGTTTCTTTTCCCATGTTCCTCTTAAACTGGAGCAGAATGATCTCTGATCTGTGTCATTGATTTTTATAATGACATTTTCTGCCACAAATTTCATGCAGATCTGAAACCACAGATCTCCCAGGGGGGTGTGTGTGTGTGTGTGTAAGAACAGATGAAGCTCTGCCCTTGCTCTCTTTATCTCTTTATGCATCCAATGCTTGAATAAGGGTGGTCAGTACAGGGTTGGGGGGGAGAGGGGGGAGAGAGGGTGTCAGTGTGTGGTATTTTTTCCTTGTGTGGGAAGGATGGAAACATTTTACTTGACTTAGTATTTAGATGTGCTGTGGCATGTCTGCATGAACCCTGAAATGAAGCAGCTGACAACTTGATGCCTTTAAAGCTCCACAGTAAAACAACAGACTGAATGGGTTATCGTTAGAACCTGGTCAAAACTGCTACCATATGATTGGAGTTCCTTATTTTTAAAACCAAATGGCTGATGACTGCTCTTCACATCTGATCGAAAGCCACATTTTTTGTTCCTGTGGAAAGTCACCAGCCTCGTGTGTAATAACAGAGCCAGAGAGCTGGGGTTCAGCAATGCCGTAGCATAAGCCGCCGTGTTTCACGAGTAAAACGACGGTACCTCAGGGCGGGCGAGGTTTCCCCACGCATCAACGGCTTCGGGCCGCCGACATTCCCTTCCCCTCAGCGATGCCTCCAGCGGCCTCGTCCCCGGGCCTCGGCAGCAGGCGGCGGTGATCAGGGGCAGGGCCGGACACCCTTACGCGGGGACCCCCCGCCACCTCCCGGCCACACGAGCCCGGAGGGCGCTGGCGGCCCCTCAGCCGTGCATGCCCCCCCTACCGCCGCCTTCTCCCTCCCCGAGGTGCGGCCGGGGACGGTCGGGCGCTGCCATGCGAGGGCAGTAGCGCCGCGCTTCCCGGACCGGCGCGGACGGTGGACAAGATGGCGGCTCCCATGGAGCTGAGCTGCTGGGGAGGCGATTGGGGGCTGCCGTCCCTGCACCCGGAGTCTTTAACCGTCATGGTAACGGCCGGCGGCCGCCACCCGCCCCGGGAGGAAAGGAGGGAGGGAGGGAGGGAGGGAGGGAGGGAAGGAGGGACGGCGCCCCGGGGTTTGCCTGCCGCCAGCATGGCTGTCCGTGGGGCTCTGTCCCTTCGGGAGAGGCGACGCCGCCGAGGGGCGCGCCCGCCCGCCCTCGTCGCCCTGAGGCCAGGCCTGTGCCGGGCAAGGGGCCCGCCGCGCCCGGCCGGGGGTGGAAGGCGATGGCGGTAGGGCCCGCGGCGTCGCCTGGCAGGTTAGTACGGTCCCCGGTTCTTTCCCCACAGGCAGCCGCCTCGCCGCGGACCGTGGCGTGCCTCCCCCGCGGAGCCGCGAGCAGGGCTGCTGCCCTTTCTGAGGGCGTCGTATTTTCCCGCGGGCTGTCTGGCCTCGGCCTTAACGGGCGGCATTAGGGCACCTGGCGGCGCATTTGCTTTTAGTCGGTCTTCAGTACCCAAAGCCATTTAAAACAACTTGTAAAGTGCTTTCTTACACGCAGTGACTGGATGTTTTTTTCCCCCCGCAATCTTTTATGCAGGCTTATGCCAAATTTTCTGGTGCTCCCCTGACAGTGAATACTATAAATAACTCTTGGAGAGCTCCGAAAGGTACAATCTTTGCGGTTTTTTTATTCTTTTAATCATAGCCATGTTATAAATGTGGGTTCCAATTTCTGAGTTTGCTTTGGTTTTGTGTTCATGAATGCGACCTGCCCCAGTGAAGGCTACCTACTTTCATGATACATCAATAAACGACTTTACAGGATGCAGTGTGATGAATTTGTGGGAATAAAGTAACAGAAGACTTAAATAAAGTGTCTCAAAGGACACTTTATTAAAATGTATATGGGTGAAGCAGCGGACAGTCAACAAAGCAGTGGTGCCAAGTGCATACCTGTTTCTGTCAGGCAGTCTAAATTGATGCTGCAGTGCAAGCAAATTTTTAAGCTTTTTGCACTTTGCATATTTATAATGATAGTAACTAGATTTGTGTGTGGAAATAGTGTTCTTTAATTATACATGATTTAATGGGCTGGTACAGTTGGAAGTGGAATGTGAGCCTCAAAGAGTATAACTTGCACCAGCTGGGATGTTTAATACTGTGTTGAGTTAGAGAGCTTGACTCAGAAAACGTGACTAACAATCTAGTTCTAGAGAAGTTGGAGATAAGGTATCAGCACTTATTTGTGTTGGATGCTTCTACTCATTGCAGATCTGTTTGCTCAGAATTTAAGTTATTGTCTTGGTGTATTCCAAAGAGGTAAAATCACTGCCAGGTTAAAGTATTCTGTCATTTACACTTACAACATCATCAGTTCAGGCATTTCTGTATCCGTGCAGAAGTTGCGCTTTTGACTCTTGCTTTTCAGTGTATTGTTTTCTGTTAGCAGAAAATACTAAGAACTAGCTGGGTGTACTTGCCAAAAGTTCGGTGGCTTTCTTCATAGCCAAAATATATAAAATCCATTTAAAAAAATAATAAATGCAAATAGTAAGTGTTGGTGATAATTGGTACTTTAATAGTATTTAGCAGCACAGTCATGTTAGGCTCATTGTGGCAGTTACGTTGTGAACATAAGATAGCCCCCGTTCCAGAGATTTAACACTACAGTCTTTGATCCTGCAATCTGATAAGTAAAGGCTGAAGAGTAAGCTTCTGGTAGAAGGGAAATGCTTGGTTCTGGAATAGTTCATGGTTATGCAGTGGTAGCTTAGGCAGTGGTTATAGCAAAGCGAGAGAAAACAGGTGGTTAAAATGGATTTGGAGGGAAGAATTGGAGTAGAAAGGACAGGCCCAGAGGTGAAAGAGTTGAGAGGGCAGTTGGACTAGCTTGGAATCTTTATCTTAAAATGAACATCTGAAATCCAGACAAGTATGAGATACTTAGCAGAACACATTGGCTTCAGTCTGATTTGATGTGGGCCGTTCTTTATGTGTTGTTTTTAGCGAAGGCCATAATATACTAAATGTCTTTGTGACTTTGGTGGAACCCCCATGCTGTATAAAGCTTAGTTTGTGCGTACATGTTAGGAAGATCAGAGCATGCTATAGAGAAAAGGAAAGTAGATGAAGTGACTGATTGCTGTCTGGTTATGTTAGAACTTATCCATATAAACTGTTGACTGTGTTATTTTTGCCCGCTAGGAGATGTACCAGTCCTGATATCAGAAGACACTGTTATTTCTCAGCCAGCAAAAATACTAAACTTCTTAAGAAAGCAGGTAGGTCTCTTTCAAAAGATTTGTTTTCTCTGTCTTACCCTGCCTCTGCATGTCCCCTGTATACATTGATACAGGCTTCTGAAAACCTGGAATTCAGTTCAGACCCAGTGCTTTCCTGTTTTTCATACATGCATGAGAATTAAAAAGTGGTGGATAACAGATTGCTGCTTGAAAGTTTGATTGTTAGTTATGTGAAAGATTTAAAAATAGGCATGAGAAAACTGTTCATTGAAAAGGACAACAAACTGGCCTTAATTGAGCAGTTTCTCACTGAGCACCCTGCTCTTAATTATAACACTTTTAACTGCTTAAATGGTTATTCGTCTCCCAGTGCTCTTTTTTTTGAAGGATAATACATACAGCGTTGTTTTTAGCCTACATAGTTTTTCTGTATCTTGTAGTGTAAAAATGACTGCAAGCATTTCTTGATGTACATCATGTTATTGTGTAGTCAACTCCTGCTTGCCTTTTGCAGATCTCTTAATGTTTTATTCACAAAGAAGCAAGCTGTTTGATTTATTCTTTTCACAAAGTGTAAAGATGTCTAATAAAGCATGGCATCATCTTTTTATTTCTAATATGGTCCTCCAGCCCACTATTGTGCTTTTACATGAGAAATTCAGTTCCTGCCCAGTCAGGAAGATTATCTGATGAATGCCATGTTAGTGAAACTTTAAATCTTTGGGGTGATGAAAAACAGAATCTGAAAACTGCACATTTGAGATGGGATTTTAGACAGTTGTTTTAAAATTCAGAAGTTTCATAGCTATTTAAATACCAAAGATTCCTTAATGTTGGGGGAAAAGAAGGTTCCTTAAGTATAACAATAATATGCTTGCTTTTCAGATATCTAAGGGTCAGCACTGACCCTTTTTTCCTAAATTAATGAAGCAAATGTCTTCTCCCCCAAAAAAAGTTACCAACCCTTTTAATGTACCTTAAAAGGATCCGGTGTCAGAATTAAAAGCTCAGTCAGCTGTAACTGCATTAATTTAGCTGTGCATCTGGTCCCTTATATTGTTAGCATCCAATTTCTAAACTTTTAGAATGGTAATTAAAAGCAAAAGATGGGAATGCTTGCCTTTTTTTTATGCTTATACCAGCTTAAGTGCCAGATGCTTCTTGAAAAATAAAGATGGGGACTTGCCAGAGGTTTGCTACATCCATAAGTACTGAAAAAGTGCTTCTGTGTCACTGGACACTTGCTTGGAAAGCAATGGGAAGGAGACACAAGAGTTACTTTGGGAATAGGAGGACCCAAAAATCTAAGAATGGGAAAGTGGAAGAGGGAGATGGAAGGAGGTTTGACAGAGCTGGCCTGGAGAAGTAAAGACATTTTAGTGAGCGCATGCTTCTGTCCTGAAAAATGTTACGTTTACTAACTTGATAGCTGTTGAGTTTGAAGCAACTTTCGGCTGCATTGATAATCTTTTTGGAAAGTTCTGTGTAACACTATTTCTAGTATGGTTTGGGTTTTTTTTTTAATTCATAGAAATATAATGCTGATTATGAATTGTCTGCAAAACAAGGAGCTGATACGCTGGCATATATTGCACTACTTGAAGAGAAACTGCTTCCTGCTCTGGTAAGTATTGAGAAATACTTTATAATGGTCAGAATTTATGGAAATGAATGCTACAAGAGGTGCCCAACATGAGAGACATTAAAGTCTCTCAGCCATAGTTCTGACTGGAATGTATTTGCTTTGTTAGTCCAATTTTGGAAATACAGTCTAGCAACTTTTGAAAGAAGTGTGTGTTTGTGGGGTGTGAAGTAATAATAATGAATTTATGAAAGACATTTTAAAAGGGCACCTGTGCATGTTTTTTCTTTTAGATGTTTTTTGGGAAACAGTATCCTGAAAACAGCTTATTGTGGCTATGTTTTGTTTCATTTGATTCTTTTGAAAAAGCTTTGAGTAAGATGTGGTATGTCTGATGTGGGGTGCACAACTGTGGAAGCTTTTGAACTGTTCGATTAGAGCTTTTGAGAAATTAGAATACCCATTAGTAGTTTAATTTTTCAGTTCTAAATAACACAGGGCCACATGCCTTCTCCAATTTAGTTGAAGTACATTGGCGCTATAAAAATCCCCAGATATTGGATCTCTTGTATGACTTTGGCTTCAGTTTGTACAGACAGAAGTATTCTGACCAGATGGTATCATAGGTTAGCCTCTTCAGCTGACCCACAAGGTTTCAAATTCATCATTTCATGATATCTTTTATTTTAAGATTTATATAAAATTTTAAAAAAATTTAGAAAGTTCAAACCTGATCCTGTATGTCTGCAACTTTTTATGTAATATATTTTCTATGTACGGTGAGTGTGTATGAGTGTGTATATATACATACACATACATAAACATGAGTGTGTATTTAATTTTATGCACCTGTATATAGGTCTATGTAATATCTTTGTTGTTTGTCTTTAGGTGGAAGGTAGCTGTTGCCTTAACTATATACTACTACACTGAAATGATTAGTATAATCCTTTATGGAGCCTGATTGCCTTAAGTTACAATGGTTCCTAGTGTGCTTCTGCTTCTCTGACAGAGATCTTACACATCAAACTTTTAAGAGATGCCTACTATTCTTACTCAAATTCCAGCAATATTTTTTCTTATGTTGATACAGCTGCACACTTTCTGGGTTGAGGCTGAAAATTACTGCAGTGTGACAAAGCCATGGTTTGCCTCAAGGATTGCTTTCCCACTGAGTTTGTATATGCCTGGAAAGATGTCCAGGGAAGCGCTGAACAGGATCTTGCTGACCAGGGGAGGGCCTCCACTCTACAGTCTCACTGAAGTGGAAGCACAGGTATGTGTTGTGTAGTAAAGAATTTGTAAGTTGATGCTGTGAAAGACAAGAACTGAAACAGTCTAGCACACTGTCAAATGATGAACGATGCTGTGCATACTAGCCTTGCTACACCTAGGGCTCTTAGACAGTCTTGTGTCTCATCAGATATACAGGGATGCCAAGGAGTGCCTAAATCTCCTGTCGAAGAGATTGGGAACATCTCAGTTTTTCTTTGGAGATACGTGAGTGTGATTTTTTTTTTTTTTTTTTAGTGACTAATAAACCAGGTACACAAACTTTTTTTTTTAACCTACCAGAATGTTAAAAGTGCTGCACGGTAGTTTCATGTCTCACACTCTGCTTTTCAGATAAATCTAAATGAGCAAATGGGGCACAAATGGGATGTTTGGAGGCAATGTGGTGTCTCCCTTATCCTGCATTTTTCCACAGAGAGGCAGATGATGCCCACAGCTGCTAAGAAAATGTGGAGTGCTTGATGAGTTAGTGTGGCACTAGAGAATGCTTTTCTAGCCAATGAATGTCACCTCCTGTGCTTGTATGCAGAAAAAATGCTTTAAGCCTGAGGTGTTACCACTGTCTTCATGGGAGGGGGGTGTAGGTCTGGGAGCACTTGTCTTCCTGTGGTATGTGTACAGAGCAGGAAGCAGATATAGCCAACAACATAGCACCAACAGGTCCTAAAAAGGATGATCTGTTCCTTTAGCCACTGAAGTCGGACCACTTCATGAGAGAGGATCCTGGTCCCCTGGCATACAGCTTGGCTTTTGTGGTGCCAGAAATGGGTTTTAGAGTGGCTTGTTTATCAGTGTATGTGGCAGCATGACTGGATTTTAATGCTGAAGTTACTGTTTCGGCTTGCCAGCATGCTTCTAGCTCAGAGGTGCTGAAATCAGCAGATAGTCTGTACAAAGCATTTACCAAATTGATATGAAAAGATGGAATGCCACAAGAGCTGGCTATGTCCTGAAGTGAGTTGTGTTAGACATCCACAGAAAACTGTTACGATGTAGAGGTCTTAGTGTCTGAGCTCAGTCACTTTGGGATTTTGTTTTGGTTTGTCACTCTTTCCAGGCCCACCACCTTGGATGCCTTTGTGTTTGGTTTCCTTGCACCAATTTATAAAGTGTGCTTCCCCAGAGTACAATTACAAGAGCATTTGAGACAGCTTCCCAATCTATGTCGATTCTGTGATGATATTTTAAGTTGCTACTTCAGGTTGACTGTCTCAGGTAAGCTGTGTTTCTTCTCCCCTTTTTGTCATGTATAGTCTTGTTTGGATTAGGACTCCAGGATTCCATCTGTGAACCATGGCAGAATTAGATTTTATGTCATTCATGCTAGAGCTTCTGTGAGGAAATGAGGTAGAGAAACTTCCAAAATTGTGCAGAAAGGATTAAAAATTAAAAGTAAGGGTTAATACTCAGTTTTAGATTCTGTCAAGCATTGGCAAAATGCACGTGTATCTGTGCTATGGCTCATGCTTAGTACTTCTGTTTTTCTTGGAATGGCTTTTCCACTTAAATTCTTCTTAGGTTAAAAATACTGCATGAACTTTCTCTCCAATGTGGGATTAGTTTTTAAGGATTTAAAAGCTTTTGTAAATACCTTTTCACTCTTCATCTTTCTACCTTCACTCTCCAGGCCATTCTCCGGCTGGACAGGATACAGCAGATGCTAATCTGCAGAAACTCACACAGCTTGTAAATAAGGAATCCAACTTGATTGAAAAGGTTACTTTTGCTTCAGTCTCTAATTTTGCTGCTTCGTTGTGGTTACTTGTTCAGATATTCTTGCATCGCAACTGTACAGTGGACATCTTATTTTAATTGCTTCTTTTCTAGTGAGTTACTTTGTGTAGAGTGGCAGGAAGACTATTATGTCATTTGAAGGGAATAATTAATGAAGCCTTGCACTTAATAAGTATTTTTATTACAATCAAAAGAACATTGTCTTTCAAGTGCACATACCAACAAAATAGAGGTGTCTTTCTGCAACTGTACATTCCAGCAAAGGAGGAAGCAAATGTTTTGATCAAAACTCTTAACTGGTCCTGCAAGTTAAGACCAATCAGCAGCTCTCTTGCTCCCAGCTGAATGCTGTAGTCACTAACCTAGTCACTCTTTCTCCAACTTGTTCTGCATCTAGCTTTTATTTCTTTATATTCTTTGTTTATAAGGCTGTCACTCAGCACCTATCAAAAGCTATACAACTTATGTCAAAAATACTTGTGAAGGATTACTCTTCTGATGCAGACAGAATACTGTAACTAGAAGGATAGAAGGCGTTTTTTCCTGTGTATGAAATAGAGCACTAAGTGTGATCAGCTTCTGTAGCATTAGGTATTGATTGTATCTTGTCTTTGTGGTATTGAAGTGTGACTGTGGAAGTTCTTAAGAATGGGTTATGTAGACATTTGTCAGGCATGATTTAGGTAAAGCTGAGCCTACCTTGAGGAAATGGGATGGACTAGACACCCTCTGGAGATCTCCCCTGTGCTGTCCTCTGTGATTCTGTTTATTCTGTAGTAACTAGACTCTTTTTGATACCACATTACACACAGGGCATTAGATTGATTTCCTATTGAAATGTAAAATCTTTATATTCAGAGATTAATTTTAACCTGTCTTTGAAAAGGTGTTATTAGAAGTTCATTAGTAAATACTTTTCGAAATCTATAACTAATCTAAATTCACCCAGCGCCTCCAGAACATTTCTAATTTGAAAAAGATTTGTTCTTGTGAGGTGCTGAACATGCAAAAGCATCCACTGATGTTAGCAGTTTGACTTTTGATCTGCCTTCTAGCACCATTTGGCTGTTGTACAAAATTGAAACTTTGACCTCTTAGAAGAAGGTAGCGATGTTGCTTTCTTCAGTAATCTTGATGAAATGATTTGAGCAGAAACACACCTATTTGCCCTGGGTTTGATGCACCATGTGCTAATGGAATGAATAGCAGTTCTAACACAAGCATATGTTTGGGAGTGGAAAGGAACCAAGGCATCAGTTTTGGATGGGGCTGAAATAACGGGGTAAAAAATACCCCAAACCAGCATTAATGATGGCCGCCCTGACATATAGACTAATCGTATAATCTATATTCTACTGTTTGCCAGATCCGGCTCTCATTATTTCTCTGCAGATGGACGACAATCTTCGTAAGAGTCCTCAGCATCCCCCTCGAAAGCTAACAACGCTCAAGCTTGCTGCAGGTGGAGAAGGAAGCAGTCCATTGAATCGTTTGTCACCTTGACAGCTTTTGTTGCCCATACACGTGTTTGCCTTCAACTCTTCTGAGCACCACAGTAGATTTTTTCACATGAATGTGTTTTGCAAGGGAAGAATCTGCTAATGGGTACAAGTAGGGAAGAAATATAGCTTTACAATCTCCTATCTACCTGTTCTTTTAAGAAATCGCATAATTCAGGCTGACCACATACTAAGCTGAGGCTAAAGTAAAGAATAGGCTTATTCCTGCAGATGCTGAAGTGATTTTGTACAGCATATTTTTGCCTTTAGCCTACCAGAAATGTTGACCAAAAGTTAAAATTCCACTTACGGAATGTTCATTGTTGTTTTATTTTGTGGGTTTTGATTTTACTGTAATCATGTTACTATATGTGAGTGGGTATACTTTTGTATCTGACTGACAATTACATAGTTTAGTTGAAATATCAGTGAAAAGACTGTGAAAAAATGAAATGTTGCCCTTGATGGCAGCTGAGAAATGAAAAGCAATGAGAAGTTAAATATTGTTTTATTTTACTTTCATGAACACTTGCGGATCTTGTGTTTTAAGGTTGTTTGTATTTCTGAAAGCTTGACATGTACTTTGAGGAGGATTGTTGAAAAGTGTATGTACTGTGGGGTGTACAATGATGTACAATACTAACATTTCACAGGTACCTGGTATAGTCCTGTGTGAAACAGGCTTTACCTGTGCACAGGGTAATAATACCACGTACTGCAAAACTGTTAAGTCAAAATCACAGGGGACTGGTAGTGAGATGGAGAGGTTTGATTAGCTCCTGTCAGGACAAGAGACTGACTAGCAAACATACTGCCTCTCTGGGTTGAAGGGAACTGGTTAGGGATTTATAAGAAAGCTTATGTAGGCTTTCAAACTTGTCACAGATGCCTTCAAATTAGTTTTGTCTTTTTTTTATAACCACTATAGTTCATTCAAAAATTAAAATAAAAAAATCCAAATTTTTGTTGACAGTCTAGTTCAGAATTCTTTTATCTCTGCAAAGTTTAATACATTGCAGTGCATACTTCTGTTTAATTAAGGGGCTTGGGTCTCATTACGTTTTCTCTTAGCAGCAGCCTTGCCAGTTCTAGAGACCCAAGCGATTCCGTTACAAGAGAGATGCTGTAATTCTCTACTGGCAACTTACTGGTAGATGCTTCATGAGTGGGTGTAAAGAGAATTAGTCAAGGAGATTGGCCAAAATGGCAGCACTTGGGATACAGAATTCCAATAGCTGCATGTATGGGGATGTCTGTTCTGTTTTTTTCCTTTTTCTGGCCAAATCGAAAGAGTCTTGCACCTTCTTTTCCACTACTAGTCACGTTTCAGATATAGAGATAAATTATTTCCTATTTATAAAGACAAGACTGTAGATCGTGTACATACCGTACTTTCAGACTCTATATGTCAGGAATGTAATATCTTTAACATTTCTTAATTATAATTGAAATGTTGGGTTTCTAATGAGCACTTTAAAATAATGTTTAAGTTTAATGCTCTTACTAGAGTATTTGTTTCAGTGATTTGAAATTCATCTAGCTCATTCTTATGATAATTGTATAAACCGACAGTCCACTACATGTAAAAGTAAGTCAAATGTTTAAAATTTTTACTGCCTGTATCTTGACAAGGTTTAAATGAGATCAAGTCACATGGCTTTTCAAAGTCTTTAATTTATAAATATGGCTATGGAGAATATGCCTTAGTTGGTTGCTTTTGTGAATTATGTACACTCAATCTTTAAAATCTCTTTGTAAAAAGGTCATTGTTCCAAGATTAAAATTTTGGATTTTTAGTGGAGTTTTGGTAGTGCTTTTTATGGAAATTATGTCAGGTTTTTTGAACATTTTTCTTTTTCATTGTGAAAAGGTTTATCTTGTCCATAAAAAAAAAAAAAGAAAAACTGCTGATTGCTAGAACAAGAAATTGGAACAATTTAGTGTATGTATGAGGTCAGATTTTAAATCTTAATCACAGCTCTTCGGTACCAATCCTTTCTTTTAACACAACTGCTTTTGGAAAGGGGGAATGGGGAAGCACTGGTTTTCTAATCTTACTAAGTGTGAGCCTTGGGCTGTGTGACAGCAAAATTTTGACAAACCAATGCTTGGGTAACTTCATTCACTGGATGGCAGAGGACAGCGGGCCCAGAGATCACAGCAAATATTGCCTGTAGTAGTGCACACCATCCCAGACAACCAGTAAGGTTGCGCAGCTGCGCACTTCCTTTTTTTTCCTTTTTACTGAAGGTGAATTGAAACCAAACTCGTTTATGTGGAAAGCATCATCTCTGGCCTGACAACTTAGACTTGCCCATTAGTTAACTGGCATATTTTGTGTGCCTGAGTTTTGAAGCTGGGCAGTTAATGATATCCAGAATGGGGTCAGCTCAAGTAACTGTAGCTGTCTGCACCTCAAGTAGTCAAAACTCCTTCTCTGGCTAGTGGAGAAAGACAGCATCTAGGTGTGATTCATCTTAAATAGATGCCTAAAATTGCAAAGTGAATTGAGTCCTGAAAATGCACGTCTGCTGAATGTGAAGGAAGCCGTAGCTACGTACCTCAGCCATCAAGTGAAAACCGGCCATGGTGACTGCCCTTTCCTCCACCACCTGAGGTTGCAGGTGGTCCACAAACAGGGGTCAGCCCTTCTAGCCAAGCAGCAAGCGTTGGGCCGTGAAACCATTGTATGCAACCTGCTTCCTGTGAAGAGCAGCTGGCTGCTGTACGTGCTGCAGCTCTGCAGCCTCAAAATACTGGGCTTTTCGTGCACGCGCCCTCAGTGCGCAAGTGCAGGATGTACCCCTGGGGTTCCCTTGTCTTGCTGCTGCCAGGGCAGCTGGTGGGCGTCCTCCCTGCCCTCCCCCTGTAAAGTGGTGGCTGGGAACAGATTATTACCAAATAATAATAAGCAACTCATCCAGCCCAACAAGCTTTCCCTTGAGGAGGAGGCTGCCAATTGTTAAGTGGGGTGAACTGCTCCAGCGGGTTGCAAATTTAACACCTCTGTTCCCAGGCAATCTTGCAGTGAAAAGTGTATGTGTAGATGTCGTTAGGGCTGTTCTGTGTCTTTCTGTCAGCTGGTTGTAGGAACATGAAGAAATAAGATGAAAAATATTATGAATGAATTGCTACAAATATTTAACATTTCCAAGGTAGCTTTAAAAATGTCTTTTCCCCCCTCTGAAAATATTGTTACACTAGGTTTTTTATACACTTACACACTGGTGAAGTCACATCACTTTTGCTAACGTAGCTTAGCACTCCATTAAGAAAAACACCCAGTTGTATTTGATTCCAGGTTAAAACAGTTTCCAGACTCGCTTGAGTAGGTTTCCTCTCTTGCTTGGTATTATTCTTGGCATTGCAGTAAGAACATTCATAGTGTTGGGGGTTTGGGGTTTTTTTGTTTGTTTGTTTTTTTAATACAGAAGGCAGACCAGCTTTTTATGTTAGCCTGACAAACTACGCTGCAGCACAGATCTGGCTGGTCTGTGCTGTTGGCAACAAGTTATCCAATCCCTAACATACTTCAAGACTGTGTTGACTAATAAGACCCTGAGTAAAAAATGTAGTGTTTCACAGTACAAATGTCCAGTTTCACGAATCATTTTAGTCCGTAGTTAGTGGTTAGTCTGATTCAGCAAAATGCTCCATAATACCACTTGGTTCTAACCGATGCCAGTGAGGTGATGGATTTTGGTGCACTTGCTAGAGCCCTGATGCAGGATCAGGCCGTTCAGCGCAGCAGGTGTTATTAAAGAGCTGCACAGGGGGTTGAGCTGGTGAAATACCAAAGAAGACAGCCCAGAGCTTTCCACTTGGCATGCGACCGCTGTCCTCATTCAGCCCTAACTCTGCCAGTGGAAAAGCCACTTCTCTACCCGGCTGGTCCCGGCATTTTAGCCACCGCGGATGCTCTGGCCCATGTTGTCAGGAGCTGCCAGGTGTGTGCCTGCTGAGCAGCAGCTTTAAGCAGCTTCAGCTCATTAAGCATTTTGTCCCTGAAGCAGGTGAGGGAGCACCCATGGGGCAGCTTTGCCTGCAGAGCTTGGCAGTGCTAGTCGGCTGCTGGGGAAGGTGAGGAGTGGCTGAGCACAGGCTGGTTTCTGGGCAAGAAGCTATTCCCCGAGCCAGCTGCTTGCTAGGCAGGTGCCCACGTCATGTCTGCCGTACAGGCCTCTCTGCGGCACTGCTGTTCTGCAGCTATGTGAGACCTGGTGTCCTGGGTTTCAGCGGGGATAGGGTTAATTTTCACAAGAAACTGGGAGGGGACACTGCCAGGACAGCTGACCTAAACTAGCTCAAGGGATATTCCATACTATATGATGTCATGCTCAGGATATAAGCCGGGAGCTGGTCAGGGAGGGATCGCTGCTCAGGGACAGGCTGGGCATTGGGTCCCAGGCAGTGTGCAAATTGCGTTGTGTTTTTCTATGTTCTTTTTATTAGTACTGTTGTTGTTATTTCCCTCTCCCTTTGCTGTCTCAGTAAACTGTCCTTATCCCAACCCACAAGTTTTACCTTTTTCTTCAGCTTCTCCTCCCCATCCCATGGAGGAGGGGAAGGAGTGAGCCAGCGGCTATGTGGTGCGCAGCTGCCAGCTGGGGTTAAACCACAACACCCAGCCATGCAGGGATGATGATGATGTGGGGCTTAATGCTCTTGTCCTGTCTGGGCAGCGGGACAGCAGCCAAGCCCCACTACACTGGTCTCCTCCTTGCACTAAGAGACCTGCCAAGCAATGGGGGGAGGCCAGGGCAGCCCGTTCTGGAGCAGAGCTCTGTATCAGAGGTAGCTGCAGGGGAGGCAGGGGAGGTTTTGCACCACCTCTGAGATGTGTTAAAGCAAAGAAGGGAAGAAGGAGGTCCACTGTTCCCAAACCACACTGGTTTGCTGTTTCTGCCCAGAGCAAAGCTCCAAGGAACAGATCGCAAGTCTCGAGTGAAATCAGAGCAGGTTGGAATGAGAAGCTGGGAAGAAGGAGGAAAGAAAAGGTTAGGAAGGGGCATCTGCTTTCACTCTCACTGACCTGTTTGTTGTCTGAGAGATTTATCAGTGTCACAGTACTTGGGACTGTGAAAGACTGCTTCAGTAGCTATGACATGCTGCTCTTGTGGACAAAAGGTGGGGGGAATCCAAGGACTTGCTGGAGGTTTTGAAAAATAAATAAATTACTTGTAATGTGCTAGGCCAGTCTGCCTCAGCACAGGACCAAGCGAGCAAGGCTTACTGAGTTTCATTAAAAGCTAAGCTGAAACCAGGAATCAATAATGGGAAAACTTTAGTTCCACAGTAAGTAAGATCTTGCGGTACATCAGCCTATGGCAGAAGGCTGTTCCTCAGCACTGTTCAGCTCCCTTTTGCTCATTCCCACGTTAAAATCACAGGGATTCTTTTTTTCATTATGAATGTCAGTGTTCCAAATTTTTACAATGTTGAAGTGTTGCATTTGGGGTATAATGGTGATTTACTGTTACCAAAAACCAGAATGTTTCTGGTCCTTCAGTTAAACCAAGAGTGCAGAGAAATTGCATGCCATGGGTATCAAGCGGGCTCATTATGTAGAAGCAGTCCCTGTGTAAGCATGCAGTGCTCAGCTCCAATTTGCCAAGCCATTTTGACAAGGGTGGCTGGGCAGCCTGCCAATTCACACAAACACCTCACCATTTTTGTTTCCAAGAGAGCAGAGGTGAGAGAGGGAGAGTGCACTCAAGGAAGTGCGAATCTCTGCAAAGCTATGCCTTACCCAAAGCAACCTTCAAGCAATGGAGGTGGGAACCCAGCTTCCCTCATATTGTCATTTGCTGTGGTGAATAATAACGTATCAGCTGCTGCCAGCTGTTTTACTGTTGGCACAATAGCAATTGTGCAAGTGTTAATAACGGTCATGTTGGGAGCTGCTCTTCGCTATTTGAGGAATAGAGTCATAGAATCATGGAATGGTTTGGGTTGGAAGGGACCTCAAAGATCATCTAGTTCCAACCCCCCTGCCGTGGGCAGGGACACCCTCCACTAGACCAGGTTGCCCAAAGCCTCATCCAACCTGGTCTGTTGTCCTTACTCTGCTGCAAACAACATCCCCATGTCTGCCCTCTTACCTTTGATGCATCACTCTGTTGACTTACACATAGCTGTTATCACCTACGCATGTACTTATAGGGTTTTGGCACTTGCAATTATTGCTTATTTAGGTAATTATTTCAAATAAATGTGACTGATTTTCTTTTCCCTATGCATTTTAGTTGTTTTTATTTTAAATCTTAAGTCTCCTCCAACCTTTTTCCATTCCTGCAGTCAGTTATTTCAACTTATATTTAACTTGCACTTGAATGCCATAGCATTAAAGAGTCATATGCTAAAGGGAAAGTCTTTAGGTTTTCATGTGGAGTCCAGCTATGGGGTGTCTTTGTGGGAAGAGAAGGGAGGGGAGCTTTTCTTGTCACTGTTAAAAGGCAAGATTCATATTTTGTTAAACTGGGCTGCATATGTTCAGGTCAGGATTTCCCAGTGAATTTTGCTCTTAGTTGGAACCACAGTGAGAGGCATCTCTAGAAATTTCTCCAGTAGCGTGTTCACTGCTCAGCAGCAGCCGTGGGGAAGAGTAAGGGCTGCAGCACCTCCATGGCCAGTGACACATGTTCTGCTGAAACTTGCTGTTGGAAAATGCAAATTTTTGAAACCTATATGCTGTACAAAAAAATGTACTGTTTTGGGCAGGAAAGATTTCTCATACCCAGATAGGAATTTGGAGAGGGGGGAAGGGAACTGATGGATACAGAACAGGCACAAATTGGCCTGGAATAGCAGATACTCTGTGATTATGTGGGAGAGGGATTTCAGCGCTCTGCTCTGAATTAAGGAAAGTGAGAACTCATTTTGACTGCTCCACAGCTCAAGTGTCCGAGCCAGTGGATTAGTAGCTTTTCTGCAGTGGCAGAGATACTTTATTTTTCACAATAATCCTTGAAAGGTCCTGTTTCCTCAGTGCAGGATATGAAAAACTCAGAAATCCCCCTGACTTCCATGGGGTAAGAAAGCAGTTTCCCACCTGTTGTATCTGCTTCCTTAGTGGCTCACAAGGATTGTTCTGTATATCTGGTCTCCTTATTTTAGCTGAGCCAGGTAGCTGTCTTCACAGAGAGAAGACTAAGTGTTGGAATGGTGTTGGCAATCAGCAGCACCTACTGTAGACAACATAGCAACAGAGTGACGTGCTCAGAAGGACTGGGGCAGGCAGGATGCTTACTTTTTCTTCCTGAAGATTATTTTGTGGGAGGCACGGTACCTGCTAGATACCACCTCCAGCAACACACAAGTCTTGAGAGCAATCTCCAAAGGCTTTGTGCTGTTTGCAGCCCTGTCCAGTAGACATCTAATGCCACCAAAGATTCTAGGGAGCACAAGGTCAGCTGGGATTACAGCTCCCCAGTGAAAGACAGTAGGAAGAGGAGGGCATTACCCACTTTTATCTTAATATTACCAGCTCAGCTTTCTCTCAGGTCAGCCTTCGGTCACATTTAGGTACACTTAGGTCAGTTTGGTGTAGAAGGCCCCTGACTTATGTTGGTGTGTCTTGACACTGGCATTGTTCCAGGTTGCTCTCCTGCAGTCTTACCAGCCTGAGGAAGACTCAACCTAAAGTTGCCAGGTGTCCATGTAATTGCTTGTCGGGTTTGATTTTAGGAAGTTCCAAGACACGTTAGGATGCTCCCATCACTGCTTTTACAGCTTTTGCCCTGGAATTTAATGACGAGTTGGCAGTAGGACAGGAGACAAATACGGATGCCCTGTCTTTGTCTTTGGGCACCGGAAATTCACCCGTAGCCATGACTAGCACTGACACACAGCTTAAATGAGAGAAACTGGGATATCAGTGACAGAAAAGTGGGGGCAGAAGTCTCTTTTACTAACTCTTATACTTCATAAAGGAAAACAGTTGAAGAGGAGCCCATGGCAATTTTAGGGATTATTGTTTAATGGTCAGTGTAGACTTTGTTAAGAGTGTTTCTCCACTGTCCATCCTTTTATCAAGATGGTGTCAGTCCTCTGCACTGACTATTGCCAGCGCTTCTCTGCTGGGTTTCTGAGTGGGCCAGATTCCTGGAAGGAGGCTGCTGGGTGCTGGCTGACTCTTCTGGTTGCAGGAGAGGTGGGTGTTCCTGAGAAATGTGAGGGGCTGGTTTCCAGGGCTGGGTTAAAGCACACACCAAGTTTCTAAAGTGATTTGTAGTCTGGAAAACTTTTGCAGAGTGTGAGTTTGCTGTTTTATCTGGCAGAGTAAAGGAAGATTTCCTTACCTCCTTCACAGTAAGGGCATGCGTTTGTAGAAAAGTCCTGCATAAGTGCGTTTTCCCCTCTCAAGCTTCTAACTTGCAGTTCTGGCACTCAAAATTCTTGCATGCCTACTGGTTTCTTGTGTCTGGCAAAGTCTGACATAAAAGAAAAATCAGGTCTGAGAGATGCTTTGTTCACCATTTGAGTAAGAAAATTGTCCACTGGCATGGAGGGAAGTGTCTTATTTCCTGTATTCGCAAGATGTACACTTGGAGAAAGAAACAGTAAGTGCCAGAATGACATCTGCTTTCTGAATTGTCAGGCTATAAGAAGGGGTTTTGACAACCTTAGAGCCTGCATTGTTTCACTGCCTCTGATGCTGTGTTAAAGCATTATTGAAGTTGCATATTGCCACAAGGGGGACGGTACGGAACAAAACCAGACCACGTTTCTTCCAAAGACCATTTGAATGAAATAAAATAGACTACGGTCCTGGAAGTTACCCAGACGATGCAAACCATCTGAATTTCTTTAAGCAATTAGCTGCTAGTTCTTAACAATAATGATATCCTTCACATTCTGGTTCAGTCAGTTCAGTGTGGTCTGAGATTTTAATAACTTTCTTGTGTATTTTCAGCTTTAGTAACACTTCCTTCAGTTGTAGTTTTACCAGATGTCTCCCTGGGGCTTGGTTTGAGATAATTCCTACAAAAATTTAGGTAATTCAGCATATGAAGGTGACACACCCTGGAAAAAATTAATATAAATTGCTATAGATTATTTAATTTGCCTACTTTTTTCTTCTGACTACATCTGATGGCAGTTGTGTTAGCTTGCCCCCACTTTCTCCCCTCCCATGTTTTTACAAAACGGTTTTTTTCCTCGTGCACTTTTGCAGAAGCCTCTGGTGCTGTCACAGGTCAAACACCAACACTGTATAGATGGCATAGCTTGACCCAGCATAAGCAGTTTCACTCCTTGTGCTCCTCTGCCCTTCACCCTTTTTTAGGACCTTCCCAATTAGTTGGTAGCTGATTTCTGCAAGAAGGTACTGGTAACTTCAGGTACATCGCAGGAAGGTACCCCACTGTGCCTGGTGGGATGTTGCCTTTTGGAAGGAGAATAGGGTATTTTCCTAGGCTCTCCTTTACCATATGGATAAGGATATAGCGAACTAAATATTTTTGCAAAGAAATGGATGCGCTTCTCTTGTTTAACTCTCAGAACAAAATGACATGAGTTCTGACATCACTGGTCAGGCACATACCTTGAAGAAAGTTTTTTGCAAGGGACAATATTATTTCTTGGACCTGTAGCTTATCATATTATCCTTACAAAACAGTGTGCACTTAGGACTTACCTACATTTTTTCTTATTGTGTTTTAGTATCCTCTCACTAATGCACTTGCACACTGAAGCAAGACAAAGAGTCTTTAGTGCTGAGTTATGTCTATCTGAGCCACACAACTGTAGATTGGGCAATGTGACAAGATTTTCCAAAGGTTGACCTCTGTGTCTCCCAGCCTGATGTGCAGCTGTGTGACCTCTGGAGACTTACCTCCAAGGTGCCCTGCTGATGGGATCACCTTATCTGTCCATCAGTGTTGAAAGCAAGGAAGTTGTTTTACAGCTCACAGTATTACTCCACAGAACTTACAAAACAAGAGCTGAAGAAGGCTACCGTATGGGGAGCCTGGCATCAAAGAAAGACTCGGAGCAGCAAGCAGCATGTCCACAAATACAAAGAAAAGATCCTGCATGAGGACCTGATAACACGGTCATCATTTCAGAGTCAGAGCCCACTTTTAGCACCTCATGCTAAAAGTGTGTTCTTTTTCAAGTACTTTGACAGAAGACAAAGATACTCAGAGTACTGGAAAGCAGAGCTGAAATTTTGGTTGATTCCTCAAAAGAGCTATCAGGTAGATATTCTAAACCATGTGTTCTCTGTTGAACTAACACAATTATTTTTTTTTTAACCTCAGAACTTTTAAAGGTAAGAATTACCTTTTTTAACAAAATTATTCAGACAGAGAAACATAAGGATTATTTCTTGATAGAAGCTTCTTGAAGTAACTTGAAAATGATTTAATACTCACCCTTTGAATTTCTTTGAATAGCATTAGTTGTGTTAGAGCATGAGTGAACTTTATTTTCCTTCCTTACCAAACAAATTCCTTCACTGGAACCTGAACACAGTTCCGACTTCTAATATTCTGTCTTCCTGAGGAGTCAAGTGTGTAAGGCAGAGATGTGGGGTTTTTTAATAGAAGGTATTTTAAAGTATCTAAGGCTTTGGAAAGAAGAGCAGAACTTCAGTTGCTGTGGAAGTGCCAAACCTGATGATGCCTTGTCACAACTACTAGTCTCAGTTCTCAGCAAGCCTTGAGCAGGGCAGTTGCAGATTTTCCCAGGGAAACCAAATGCTGACTGTCACAATACAAGCAGGTAAATGCACTTTGATTCTGTTCAGGTTCCAGAAGTCAAGTTCTCAGTCATATTGAAATTCAATATTTATTAAACAAAGATCTATTGTATGTAAATGAGGCCAGCTGATCAGGCACTAGGGTTTGTGTTCTAAAAGTAAACCAGAGTGCCACATCGTTTCAGTACTGACTCAGAAAAAAAGACTTTTTTACTCCTGAATCACTAACCCTATAAACAACCAGTATACTGTCCATAGGACATTTTATAGCTACTAACACCTGTGGCTTAGTTTAAAAAATGCCGTATAAAGGTTGTGCAACAAAGCCGGTTTGCAACCTAGAGCCCCTTACACCACTGCTCTCCAAATTCCAAATTTAAAACACCCTTTGTAGCATGGATGCTCTTAGCTAGTGACATTTATTTAGCATGAAATCTTTTCCTCCAGGTCAATAGTCCTCCAGACTAATGAAATAAAACCTATGCCTTATATTTCATGAGTCATAGTGATTTCTGTTTGGGCTATTAAACGAGCCATTATGTTGATTTTAACAGCATAATTAAGCTCTTTCACATTTTCAAGTACTGAGAGGAAGCTATGAAAATATTTCACCTGCAAGGGAGAGTGTGCTACTCATTAGACCTTTCACTTTGGACAAGCAAGAAAAAAAACTTTTAGACTGCACATCTACTGACTGTTGATCTCTGCTGATGTACAGCTTTTGCTGAACTTGAAATATACACCTAGAAATCAAATATACATATAAGTCATAGAACAAAGGCAGACCTTCTTGTTGGTTTGCACTTCAGATGTAGTTAAAGAAGATGGGGTCCTAGGTTTCCTTATCAATTTGAGCTTTGTAAATCTTGATCAGCTTCTCTTTCACACTGTCTTGCTCAAAGAAAGAAAGAAAGACATGTATAAAGTTTAACTGTTGCTGCCAAAAAGCAAGAACACCAGAGATATCTTTTCAGTTGCCCCAAAGAACCACTATGCAAATAAAATATTGCCATTACTACTTCTGCGGTAATAGGTCAGCGTTAACAAAAACGCACTCCTGATAAAGTACCTCTCACCAGTAACTGTTGTAAGAGCTTTTCCCATCTGCAGAGTGAAATGAAACTAAAGATTTATTTTTCTAGTCACTGGTATTGGTAAATAATCTAACATGAAAATTAAAGTGTCTGCTCTAGACATGGGACTCTTTCCTCTATCTCAGCTCTTTAGCTGTGATCTTAAATACTGTGTAGAATAATGTAATATGTCCATAAAACCATATTTCCTTAGGCTTTTTCCCCATAGTCACCACTAACTTAATTAATGCAGTTGGCAGGGACTAGTGGGAGCTCATTATGCTTAACCTCTATAAACATTTGCAGCATGCAGGGTGCCTATTCCTGTTTGAACCACTTGTAAAACTTGGATAGTAAACCATCTGTTCCTAGTGTTTTCCCAGGGTACGAATGGGATCCAGGAAAAACAGAATGTTTTGCTAACTGTAAACCAGATACCACAATGGTGATCAGGCTCCAGTTTCCTTTAATGGCTTCAAAGTATTTAAATTTGAATCACTTAAGTACATGATGCCAGTAACATGCATGCAAAAAGCATTGAGGTTGAAAAATGAAGATGGCTCATTAGAGCGATGCTTCTGTTCATGAGAAATAATTGGAGAGCACTACTTTATGCGCACTCATTATTGTGTTCTTCCAAGAAAGGACATTACAGAAGTTTCTCTGAAAATTGACTGTTTTAGAGACCTCATCAGTTAAAATGAAAGGCTCCATCTCAGCAGGCACTCAATGTGCTGTAGCACCTCTTGCAGACCTTTGCATCATAGAAGTATCCTGGGTCTGCTCATTATACAGCTCTTTGAGGAAGCAGAAAAGTTGTCCAGTGCTTGGGCAAGTGTCTGGCTTGACGTGAGCAGTGCCGTGGCTGCTGCTTCAGTGCCCAGATGTGCCCACAGCTGGTGGGGAGTGTGCTGTGCAGGGGGCAAGGCAGTCCAGCTCAGGGCTGGCTGCAGGGACATGTCTGTAACAGGGTGCCCAAGCCTCTGGTGAAAGGAGGAAGGGGCCCTTGGGAGGAGTGGCTGCCTGCTCTGTTATCTCCAGGTGGAGACCATTCCCTGCAGGGTCATTTCAAGGGAACCCAAGGCCTGGGCATGCCCTGCAGCTGGAGCAGGAGCGCTGTGGTACCACCCTGCCTACTCTGGCACTCTGTGTCACTCTCTTCTCTCCTTTCCCCAGGCTTGAGGTCATGGTCTGCAGCCTCCTAGACCATGGTGGTCAGACTCTGGCACACAGCACCACCACAGTGTTGGCTGGAAAGGGCTGCTGGAGGTTTCTCGTCCCTCCCCACCCAGAGTAGAACTGTTGTTAAGTTGGACTGGGCTGTATCCAGACAAGTCCCAAAAGACCTCCAAGGAAGTAGCTCCGCACTGTCTCTGGTGAGCCAACCTAGTTCTGCACTGCCCCCTGGGAGAGGAGCCTCTCCTAGAGTGCCACTTGAACCCCTATGAGAAGACCATGTTGGGTGTTAATGTCTTTCTGTTGAGTTTCCTGTGGAAGGCTGAAATTCACTGCTGCATTTTCTTTCCTCTCCACTTCCCAACCTACATGCACACAAACCACATGCAGGCAAAGACCCCACCCAAAGCAGTGCCTCAAGTGTTACAGGACAAGTAGGTGTATATAAGCAAGCGCAATTTCTTTCTTCAAAAGATCATCAGAGTAGGCTTTTCCAGAACCTTTTCAGGGTTTGATAGGGAGAGCAGTATGCTGCAGAGAAGAGAGGGTGAGCTGAGGATTTTATTTCAGTTGGTAACACCAGACTTGGAAGCTCTACACAACAAGGACAAAAATCCTGGTTTAAGTGGCACACAATCAGAGCACTGATATGTCTTCACAATGCTGGGAGGACCTGGGAGATATACATATGGTACATTATTCAGCACAACAGCTTATTTGAGGGTGTAACATATGCCAAGCAAGATGACATCAGATCTTAAGAATCTACATTGCACATTGCTGAGCTGATAACCATGACAGTTCTGAAAAGTGGGAGGAAAAGGATAAATAGAATTTTGAGCAGAGGGTGGCAAATGAATTTCAACAACTGGAATATAAGAGAAGAAAAAAGTTTACTTGGTGAAATGAGGGAACTCAAGTAGCTGAGGAGGAGTCTGTCTTCTCAGAGTGTCAGAAAATTGCAGGCATCTAGAATGGGAATTGGCCACTGCTGCAGAGATTAAGTTGTGTGTTTAACTGGCTTGGTTTTGGTGAAGAGAGATCTCATTTCTTATGGTTAGCATAAGCACAAGTAACCTTTTAAAGAACTATACATTTACTATTAATAACGCATTGGAGTTACTATAGATTTCTGTCATGAGCTGCTGGTATATTGAGTAGGACACTCTAAGCCCGATGCTATGTTTTACAATGACGTATTTTCCAGTTTTGCTGGCTTGCTCCCTTCAGCAGGGATTTGTTTGGCGTTGCAACTCCAGTAGCGATGGTAATAGCTTCCACTGAAGTGGATCTAAGTATATGCTATGTAACATCCTTTCACCCACCACTGGGTGTGAAATAAAGGAGTTGTTCAAGTGTATGAAGTAACTATTTAAACCAGATTTGAACATGAAATGAAAAATCATTCTGTAGCCAACTGAAACAGCATGGAAACTTTGCAGAGGTAGATGGTAACTGCCTGAACTGGAATCCAGCCAGCAAATCCGAGCTAACATCATGATGCAAAAGCTTTAGTAGACGCTCACTCCTACAGAGAGAAAGGCACTCCTGAAAAGGGAACAGCAATGAGCAGTGAGGACCTCTCTTTCATGCCTCATATCAGAGACAGCATCATTTGCAGCACACTCCCATCATGCTCTTTCAAAGTGGACTTCGCTTAGTCAGCCAGTGCCACCATAAGTTGCAGCATGCAAGTCATCCTTGCAGGGCTTTCATCCAAATGCTGTCCTGCTTCATTTGCAAGAGATGACAAGTGATTGGGTGGTTGCTATTGACGTAAGTAAGTATTACCACCTTGCACAGATGCAGTCCAGGTGAAATAGTTTGAAACTCTAGCAGCTCCTAGTCTGGAGAGAGGCTAAGTGGAGGCACTGCCTCGGGGGCAGCACTACCCAAGGATGTCTGTATGTGGCAGGCATGGCTGGGCTCACATGAAGCATGCTGGCCAAAAGCCAGTGCAAAGCTCCTCAGACAGCCGTGCTCTGCTTCTTACTAAACACTGAGCTTCTTCTTTTACTGGAGCAGCTCTGGCAGATGAGAATGAACCCATTTCAGAACCATTTCAAAATGTGGCTCTCACCCAAATACTCAGCAGGCCAGACCAGCAGGCAACCTTGGGCATCCTTTGACATCACGGTCATCACCTTACTCCCTGAAAATCACGAAGGCCAAGATGAAAATGGGCTTTCCTCACACTGAAATGCTGAGCATAGGTGTGATCATGCAGGTTCACATACTGGCTTCATGACAACAGCGGGACTCCCACATGGTGAAACTTCTGGGACAGCATGTCTGTGTCCAGACTGCTAGCCATGTGGGGCGGTGCTGAGCACATAGCTATGACCCTTCCTAAATGTGAGTTTTTAGATGCTGTTGCCGCTTAGATATTATCTCAGCTTCATCTCATCTCTGTTCTAATTTTCATCTCTCACTGGCAGGACAGTGGAGACATCTAAATGACACCCATGGTGGCACACAGAGCCAGTATTCATGGCCCCAGAAGCCCCATATCGACCTCTCAGTGTGGCTGAGAGCCACAAGACACACACCACATACAGTGAGGAGCTGAGGTATGGCTTAAGTGGCTGGTAGGGAGAGGATGACCAAGGCTCATTGCTTAATTATAGGCTGAGGCTGAGCACACAGCTGCATCCCAGACTGTGAAGTACCGGAGTCCTTCCTGCTGCAGATCCAGGCCACCCAGCCACTGCACACTAGTGCACCTCCTTGAGACCAAGCCTCCTGTTTGCATGGCTGTTCCTCCAGAGATGTGGCCAGCTGTCTCTGTCTCGCAGCATTTCAAAACTAGCATGACAAGCTCTCACAAACTGGTAGCTAAAATTCACTGGTTTCATACATTTTTGCACAGTAGAATTCCTCCCGGGAGATAAAAGCTGTGCCTCTAACCCTTGTCTCTGCTCCATTGGCTTCCCAGTTTGCCTTCCCGCTTCTAGTAATGTTCACTTCAGGCAAATGGAAAAGAGAGATTACCCCCTAGATAGCACAGGGGAAAAAAAAAAACCCAAAACAACAACCCAAAGGCAAGGTTTATGCTCCACTTCAGAGCGCTGCCTTCCCTGTGACTGCTGGTGAGGTCCCCAGAGCCTCTGAGAGTTCACAGAGAGCACTGCAACATGTCCCATCTTCTCCTTTGGGACATTGTGACTTCCTGACTGAGAATCAGATTAAAGATGTATCTTTTTCTGAGCTGTTTCCAGAAAAGCCTCAACCCAAGCACTACTGAACCTTGCTGATCTGTGCCCAGAATGTGCACTGTTCACTGCAGGGCTCTGCTCCATGATCTGGACAGCCCCGTGTTATCAGAGAGGCTTGAGTAACACTGTGACTTGCAGGAGGATGCATTTCATGGGTTGTCAGGTTGGGAGTTTAGGCTCATTTTAATTTGCTTTATTCTCTTCAGCAATTGCTGTTCTGACCAGCTGAGCACGGATCTCCGTCCTCCCCAGATCAGACCTCTGCTGGGAGATCAAACAGGATGCCAGTCGCCCTTTTCCACGCAGACTGAGAAATGTGACGTGATGGCAAATAAGCATTTAACACTGGTCCATGGGCCTAGTGATGCTTTTTGTGCGAACCTTTGGTCCACAGCATCGGCAAGCAGCTCATACTCTTGGCACATGCTTGCAGGACCCTGGGCTCAAACTCACTTGAAGCTAACTGTGCCGTGGTGGGAAATGATAGAGAGACCACTGGTGTGATTTAGAGGTACCTCAGCCTACAGACTCAAAAAAGAGAGGAAAAAGAGCAATAAATAAACTATTAATGAAAGAAATAGAGGAAGAATTTATCATCAAGTGGAAAGATAACTTCTTGAGGAATACAGAAACCATATTTCCTACTGCAGTCTTTTGGAAACTAGAGATATTTCAGAGCAATTAGAAGTTACGCTTGTTATTTAAATGGCAGTAGAGCTTTTCTTATGCTCATGTTACCCAGCCAAGAAAAAAAAGAACAACTGACACCAGACCTGAAGCTGACAGTGCCCAGCTTTCCAGGGGCTCCTGGCAAATATTTTGAATTCCCTGTTGTCTACCCAGTGTCTTCTTCACGCTGCTCGGGAAATCTCCACAGAGGGGTTCTGGAGGCGCTCCTATTCCCAGCAGACTGTCCCATTCTGTGGACAGGAGCGGGGCTCGTGCTGTGGGACGTTGGTTATGTCAGGCAGCCTTTTCCCTCCAGGCGGAGACAGTGACCAGATTTGGTGGTTTGTTTGTTTGTTGTTTTTTTCCAAGTGGTTCTGAGGACAAAATGTTGCTGTTATGACTGCATTTCTGCCAGTCTCTGAAAAAGCAGATGTGCCATCTGAGCAGGGCTGATTGTTGTATAAACACTCAGCATTTTCTGACAAAAACACCCTTTGCTTCCTCCTAAACAAAACCACTCAGCTGTGTCTCTGCTACAGGCAGGAACATCAAACTTCTCAAACATCAGCAGTTTTCGAAATTTTGGAAAGCTAACACTAACTGAAAAGGCAATCAAAGTGTTTTCATAAGGTGATGTTAAGTATATGCCTTTGCATTATAAGCCCTTATCATTTCTCTGACAGACATCTAGGCCAGTGTTCATTAGGACAATGAACGCTGTTCATCGCCCTGCAGGGCACGGTAGGGTCTGGGCATCAGTGCTGTGGCAATATCTCTGCCTCCTCCTGCAGACCTTCTCCCTAGGGCTTTAGATGAGTCGTACTGTACGTAGCAGAGAGTAAAACCTATTGCAAATTCAGTGTGCTGGGCTTGACCAACTGTGGATTTAAAATATGAGCAGATGGAGAAAACCTCCATATTTACTTCTAATTACTTCTCACGTTGTTAAAACCCTCCATAGAAAGCTAAATTAGAAGAGATGGTGAGAAACATGAGATTTTAGATTTTACAAGGCACAAAGAGCCTCCCCAGTCAACATGGCTATATGACAATCTTTTCCATCTACCTAAGCATTTAAGGATTATCACCTCTTGAACTAACCAGCTGCTCCATGACCCCACAGTTTGGAAACTGCCATAATAAGAAGACACACATATACCTGTGTACAATGTCACCTATGCTGGGTTGTGTGCTACTCTGTTATACTTGGATTTTGCACCAGCTCTGTGTGTTGTACTTCATTTGACAGTACTGTATCTCAAGAGTTTCTCCAGTATGAAATAGGCCAAAAAATGAGAGTGTTGTTACATACTCAAGATGCCTGGAAAAGGGAGTTGATGCTTTTTCAGCTGGAATTTCCTCTTGGAATTTCTTCTTAAATAGGTGAAGACCCAAATAAGCCACTTGAGGAAAGTCAACAGCAGTTCCACATTCTATCCCACCTCACCAAAATAGTCAGCTACCTTTTTATTTCATCTGCTGTAAGTTGCAGGTTTTACATCACCTGCTGCAGCTCTGAGATTCTTCCTTGGAGGTCATACAAGGGCTAAGGCTGACATCGTAAACTAAGTGAGGACTTTCAAGACCCTCCCTATACCAATTCTACCCTGGTAGAATAAAAACTGATCTGAGCAATCCTCTAGGATCCCAGCACAAAGAATGAGAATCTGGTGATGGGCCCCTGTTGTAGCAGTATTAAGGCACCATTGAAATAACAGTTAATATTGATAACTGCTGACTGCAGAGATCCTGCCCTCCTCTAACCCAACTAGCCCTTCTGCTCCAAGATGTGTAACGCAGAGAAGAGGCTCGAACCTGGCAGCTGTAGGTAGTTAGCTCTCATAGCTTGGTCTTTGCATTCATCTACTCCAGGCTTGGCTCTTCAAAATAGATAGTCCTTCTCTCCATCTGGCCTCAGAAATCCACTTCTGCTGCAGGAGACAATTGTCCTTCATATAGTGAGCTGATTTCCCTTTTGCTTTTCAAGATCCAGACCTATTTCCTCTCTGCACCAGGGTGGACACAGCAGGACTACACTGATGCTACAGTGCACAGCAGGAGCGATTTCCAAACCACCGAGTACTCTCTGACATGGTACCTGCTGAGAGCTTAAGCCAGACCAAGACGCTTTCAGCCACCTCACTCAGCCAGGACTGGGGACTCAGGATGCCTGTCCCCTTGGTAAGGCACAGCAATTGACACAGGAGGCAATTTAATAAGAACCTCCCTTGCTCCTACCCAGGTCCTCAGGGGTTCAACAGTCTAGTAGCTGTGGAACATATTTTTTTCTTCTTAGAATTAATCCAGCTGTGAGCTGGATGAACTGACATAGAGGCCTCTGATCACCACTAGGTGTTTGCAAAGTACCCAAATAGCAATGTGCTCCTGCTTTTATATCTGGTCTGCCTTCCTGAGGAAGAGGAAAGTGGAGGGGGGGGTGTGTAATTCGGCCAGTGTTGGATTTGTGTGGTTAAGATGATGGATAACGAATTTTGTTTGTGCATCCCCAAATACAGAAAACTGCTCCTTATGACCCATGGCTTCTCAGAGGTTTTTTTGTTGTCACTTGCTCGTTTGTTTTTTACCCTAGACAAATGTGATATTCAGGGTCCAAGACTTTGCTGATGGAAACCTTGCACACGCTTATTAAGTCAATGCAGAAGTAGTGGTAATGGTTTAAACTCATCTTCAGATACCTACTGCTTCTTGTCCTGCCCCTTAGCTGGTTATTTTACCTTATTACAGCCACTGATCCCATTATTTCTCATCACAGGTTTTGCGTACCATACTGAGATCAAGTCTCAGGCAATGCATTACTACCGGAGAGCTGAACTACAAAGGACATGCATGGGTTGATATGGGAAAGTATGCTACAGAGATAAAGTTCCCCTTGAGCACAACAGGACTGGGCCATCAGTCCCAGGGACATAATTTGCTACAACTTTGTATAATGTCTAGTGTGAAAGGACCTCAGCCTAGCAGATGCTCAAGGCATCGTTGCCATGAATAATATTGCAGCAGCAGGAGTTTCTGACTAAATGAGACACATCACAAAACAGGTAAGAGCTTGTAGTGGTGTCAGGGACATTACATGACAATGCGTATCCCTCTGACAGCTGGTGCCAAGCACCCCAACTTGTCTTGGGATACCTCTTTCAACACCCCCGTCCGGTGCCACCCATCCAGGGGAGGGGAAAGGCCTGTGCCAATCACAGCAGTTACTCTCAGCGTTAGCAACAAGGGGATGTTCTTTGCATGAGCCTCCCTTCATCCAGTGCTTACAACCCGTTCACCCTGGATTTATAGGATAACCTGGCAAATCTGTATCAGCACTGTATATTCTTAACTAGCAAATGTTGTCCATTTTGTGATACCAATTCCCTTCGCTTACTGAGATCATAACTGAAAAAATTGTCCCATCACCTTGCTATGGAAAAAAGCTCGCTTTCGTTCACCACACGTTAACTCCTGTCAACATACACAGTGTAAAAGCCTTGTGGCTTAACACAGCTATTTTAATATTGATTCAACATATGTCAGTTGGGACTGGATCTCTACCCGATTCATCTATTTGCCTGTCTTATCCATCTGTCTATAAATCTAATTTGTTACGCAGACATTTCATTCCAATATGGTCTTAATATATACTATGCAAACAGCCTCTGCTGATCCATGCTCCAAGCAGAGAACAGCACTTGTGTTTTCAAAAGGGGTTGCAGCCAACAGAGCAAATTGTAGATAACAATAGAGGATCACAGATGAACCAATACCTAAGCACAAGAAAAACTAAATAATAGTTTTCTTAAACCTCAACAGAAATGTGGCTGTGCAACATTCTGCGTTTGGCTGTTAAAATAGCCTTGCATGTATTTCCATTCAAACTGTTGCTGTCTTTAATGTGTTATGAAGGTAGTGACAACAATAAAAAATGAGAATAGGACGTACAGCTCCAGACTAGATGTCTTCATTGTTTTATTTGCTTAATAGCAAATTTGAGTTTTCAAAGCCATAGATTTAGTTAGCCAATCACTGGAGATTTAAAAGACAAAGATATAATAAATGCCTGGCCAGCATTCTTCAAATATAACCCCCAGAGATTTTCATTTAAAAAGCTGTAACAAGAGCTGGCCAAAAAATATTTGAAAGAGTTAATAAACCAAATTATAACATTAACCTGTTCAATATTAATTGTTTTATAAGGGTGAAACTATTTTAAAAGATAAGAATGTAATATATTCCTTTTTCTCCCTTCCTGGAATTAAAATTATTAAGTTATTATTGAAACATCAAAATAACAAGTGACTCTTAAAATCAGTTTTGCAATAAACAGTACCAGCTCAGATCTATCCCTTTTATTACAAATAAAGTTGTCATAATATAACCCCAAGATCTACCACACATCTTTGCACGTATAGCCTCTACAGCATTTGTTGATAGAAAAAAGGAGAGAAACGTGTCTGTTAGTCCACAGACTTTAATAAATCAGATGAACAGCACATTCACAGGATCATTTTAAACACACAGGAATAGTAGGTTTCTGAAAGAGGCAAACCAAGGATGACATTTGGATAAATTTTGTTGACAACCCTCTGGGAGCTGAACAGAAAGTTCATATAGCTTGTTCTGCTTTCCATAGTTTTTTACTCATGCTGATGCTAACTAATTCCTTAGGTAGTCAAAAGGCAAATGAGAAAAGACATTGGAGTATGTTTGATGGACTCTAATCCTGCAAGGTGCTTAGTACCTTAAAAAAATAAAGCATTACTGAATCCCGAATGGCCTTTGGGTACGTAACACACAACTGAGGCTGTGCCAGTTGCAGAGATGGGCTTGGATGTCATTAGCACAGCAGTCACAGCAACCTAGGGCTTACTAAAGAGCCTGGGTGAGCACAGCAGTGGTGGGCCCACATGGTTAGCTGCTCTGTCTAACCAGGTAACTAGCTTCAAACGTGTTCCCATGCATCTGCAGAGGAAGCTGGAATGCTTCAGCTGTGTAAGGTGGCCACCCCTGTGTCCAGGCACTGCCTCCCGTGGGCTGCGCGGGAGCAAGCACCAAGGAGAGGCTCTGGAGCAGATCCCGCTTGCTTGAGTCCACGTTCACTGTAAACCCTCTTCTCCACCTGCGTTACTATGCACTGTCCTCTTCTGTAACAGTCCTTACGCTCAGCCAAAATGGCAGCAGCTACAAGAGAGAGAGAATAAAGGGAAGGAAGGAGCTGAAGAGTAGTCACCCTCCCTGCTGTTCCCGGACTGAATAACTAATACTCTTTTTATATTCTATCACACTGCCTGTTAGCAGCACAGATGGTAAAAAATACCCCCAAATGCAAAGGAGTGCAAAATAAAGATATAACCATGTGGAACCTAGACAAGGGTGACTGTGTGGGGTAAGCAAACAGAATACATTTGAATACAGCTAAATGGCAAATCATCCATTGAAAACTGCAAAGCGTAGTGTAGGTTTGCAGAATAAGGGAACTCATCCCGGCAGTTTGAAGAAGGACGTGGGGTCATGGCAGACACCTCGCTAATTGCGAGCTCCCTGTGCTACACAGGGGCCTCAACGGCTAAAGGAGGATGTGAAAATGGGCCTTGCAAAGAAGTTGCCACATGTCTGTCTTTGACATCGGTGCAAATTCTGGAGCGCTCCGCTGGCTCCGGATACCCGCAGTTCAAGAAGGATGCTGGTGAATTAGAGGCTGTTGGAGCAGAGCTAGGAATGATTAACAGATCGGAAAATGCCTTCTAGTAAAGGACTGCAGGAGCTCAAATCTGTGCAGCTTAGCAGAAAAAGAGGGGTTTGGATGTTCTTGATGACAGTCTAAGAATACTTGTAAGGGTACAGAAATAAGATATTAAGTTTCATTATTCTGACAGACAATAGTATAGGCAGATTCAATGGCCAGATGTTGAAGTGTGATAAACTCAACCAGAAATACAGCACTGTATTCTTAATAGGGAGAATATTTAGTTTTTTGGGATCTCTTTGCAATGTTGTGGTGGTTCCACCTCCATGGAAATTGTAAAATGGAGAGGGCTGGTTTTCCAACTGGTCTGCTCCAACAACAAGCTGAAATGAATTCAGGACGCTTATCTGGCCTGAGTTTTAGAAAAGCTCAGACTGGACAGTCACAGCATCTTTTCTGGGTTTTCAGCCCTGGGATGCTTGCATCTTCCCTGGCCCAGCTTTCTTGAAACTACAGTTCATCTGCATGCACTGGGCCTACATTTCATCCATAAAATGAAGGCTTGTTCCTGGAAGTAGATTGCTAAAGGTAACTGGCCTATGAATAATAGACAAATCAAAAGGTTTCAGTGCCTGAAATCAGATATTGCTATTGTCTGTAGCAGCATGCAACATGTTTGCTAATGAGCTCATTAATCATTCGCTCTCTAAGATCTTGCCTTTGAGGTTAGATAAAAGCTGTTCTCCAAGGAGACTTCCTCTTCCTTGGCTGCTTTTTTTCCCCAGGAGCAAAGACAAAGCCCGTGCAGAAGGGTTTGTTTTGAGTCAGGAGTTTGGCATTTGTTGAAGAAGCCAGCAAGGGCATTCCCTTGACATCCCAAGTGGTGGTAACATTGGATAATTTCTGATCGTAGCCCCTGAAAGATTTATTTCACTTAGAGGGGGTGGTTGCTGAAGCTGTTCAGCAGCTGGAGGGGAGATGACTCGCGATTGTGAGATAGTGCTCGTGCTCTTGCCTCCTAACCCTGAAACTTGGATGGATCACAAGATAGTGTTATGGGGCCTTGGGAGCAGGTGATGCAGGAATAAAGCCACGTGCATTACGGACTCCGCTATTTCTCTCTGGTGCATCAAGCCTTTAAGAGAAATCCATGAGAATGTTTCCAAAGCCCTCATCATGGTTAGCTTTTACATGTGGCCCGTTCATGCTGCTGCATTTTCATTGCCTCCTTTTTGAGGCACTCCAGAGGCCAGAGGAAGGCGTATGAGCCGGAGTCCAGCAGTGGGAGCGAGACCATGGTCTGTACAGGCCCAGGGGCTCCCCAGGGACAGGGCAGAGCTGCTGAAGATCTGCACACTGGGAGCTAAACCCCTTACCTATGTTTCTGTGGGCGAACCTGACGTGAAGGCTTCGCTACTCCCCAACAACATGCTCGTGTTTCCCTGAAGGGGAGGTTTCTGGCTCTGGATTTGGGGTGTGGGAGGGAAAACAGTTGCAATCCTTTGATGGGGAAGAACTCATCAGTGAAGACCTGATCTTTACATTGGGGTGGAGGTGGGACTGGGAGGCAGTGGTGGGGGGGAGAAAAACCTCAACTATTTTGATACATTAAAGGTGGCAGGTGCCTATTTTCTGACACTGTTACACAACCATTTTACATGTCCCTTTTTTCCTGGCCCTCAACATATGGGAAGAACATTATTTCTTCCTTTTTTTAAAACAGATGGAGGCTGCTGGTCGCCACAGCTCTGTCAAGAGTCAGTTCACTATTTGGAACGTACATGGACTGAGTAAAATATATTCCTCTTATGAACTGGCTAATCTTTGAAATTTAAGTTTCCTGAATTTCCTGAACCATCTTCAAAGAAAAGCAGTTGATGCTTTTTTCCCTCCTCTTCACAATCAAGCTCTAGAAGTCAAAGAACTCGGAAAACAGGAAATTAAATGAATTACTGCAAAATCCTGCAGTCGATTCTAACTTTGTTTATACATCTAATGAAGATAATATGTTCTCATACGAAACCATAGAATAACCACACTGCTGGATTTTTTTTTGCATGTAATTTATTTACTTACACTATACTTAGTGTCAGAGTCCTTTTTCTGTAACCTGTATTCATAATAAAAGAAAATGGGTATCTTTCATGTAAGATCTTTGGACCATTAGTCTCACAAGGACTTCATCATGACACTCTCTGGAAGCTCGGCAGCTTGTCGATGAGATCTTCTGTGCTCAGTTTTCAATAAATATGTTTCCACGCACATACCAGGAGATAGAGGAGCAGTTTTTAAATAAAGACAGGCCCAGTGATTACTCCCAAAAGATTAAGGCAAGAAACCAAAAGGATGGAACTTCTTAAAGAATGAAGAAAGCTCTGCTGACAGATTGAAAGTATTACTGCTCGCTGTATCACTCCAACATTTCTGTTTGCTGACAACAATCGGCATGCCTCTGCTGGGCTGGAGTCAGCAGATGGCACAGTGTGCCTGTCCTTCAAGGGACTGTTGGGTTGTGCATGGGCAATGAGTTTTCTTGGTTTCAACCCAGGCAGATCTCATCTCCAAGGTGGTCGTGACTGCTTCATATCCTGGCTGAAGCTCCAGCAGAGAAGCCAGTTCTGGTTGTACACAGCAAATTAACTGACCTGAAGTGTGGCTTCCTACTGGTGCACTCCTCCAAATTAATTTTCGGTTGTTTTTCTCAGAAGAGACCATCCTCCTCCAGGCCTAGCACCTTCCACAAGTATCTGGAATGCATGGCTTCTTAAAGATTATAAAATGCTACTCAGTATTTTGTGAAAACAAGTGCCAGTGAGATACCCAGAGTGGGGTTGTATTGGCATTAGTGCGTGACATGGGACCATGCTTAGTTAGTGAGAAAACCTGCCATATGGTATCCTTTGAAAATCTCCACCCCCGAGCTATCCTCATACCTACTGGCAGGTACAGAGATTCGTAACAGAAATATTACAATTCTAAGGTAAAGTGGAACTATGCACGTGAAAGCATGAGAAAAAAACCACAGACCCTTAAAAGAATGACCTGTGCTCATAGACAAGGACATGACTATAAGCGATAAAACTGGTAAATACAGAGGAATGTGTTGTTTACACCAAGACCAGAGAGCCTGTGCTCTGATAAAATCATACTCTGGTGCCAGAAGGATGACAACAGACATATGGCCCGGTGCATGTGCTGTTCTTCTTCCAGCTCTCCCAACAGGACACCAGACCACAGCTGCACAGATACCCAAAATTGGGAAAGAAAACAGTCAGGCACCTTGCCTATATGTTTTACTGCTTTGGAATATGTGTGTGTAAGTGTCAGCGGGTAGAAACAACTTACACAGAGATTTAAAATGAAATCTATCCTGCTTTCAGCAGGGATAGAGTTAATTTTCTTCCTAGTAGCAGGTATAGTGCTGTATTTTGGATTTAGGATGAGAACAATGTTGATAAGACACTGATGTTTTTAGTTGTTGCTATGTAGTCAAGGACTTTTCAGCTTCTTGTACTGCCCCACCAACGAGAAGGCGGGGGGCGCACAAGAAGCTGGGAGGGGACAGAGCCAGGGTGGTGAACCCCAACTGACCAAAGGGATATTCCATACCATTCCATATGATGTCATGTTCCATATATAACTGAGGAGGGTGGGCTGGGACATGGGGCAGCTTGGGCACTTGCAGAACATCGACTTCAGGTAATGAGAAATTGTGCTGTTCATCACTTGTTTTGTATATTCTTTTTTTTTTTTTTCCTTTGTCTTATTAAACTGTCTTTACCTCAACCTGAGAGGTTTGGGTTTTTTTTTTTTCCATTTTCAATTCTCTCCTCCATCCCATTGGGAGGGGCAGGAGTGAGCAAACGGCCATATGGTAGTTTTATAGAATCATTAATCATAGAATCTCTAAGGTTGGAAAAGACCTCTCAGATTGTCAAGTCCAACTGTTTTAGTTGTCTGCCAGGTTAAACCACAACAAAATCCCACTCCCCTTTCACAGGGTCTTGTGCTTAGTCTTCTTACACTAATTTCCTACACAGACAATAATTAACAGTTTAATTCACAACTGGGAACTTCACCTAAAGGAGCCCACCACTGGAGCTTTGTTAAGAGGTACTTGCCTTTCTCAATATTAGATCTCAAAAAATAATAATTGACAACCTATTATACCCAGAGGTCATGGGAGCTAGCTCCCACCTGCGAGACATTTTGGTTGTCTGTTGCTTGAGAAGGATGACAGAAGGTGGGTTAAAAAAAAGGCATATTTGCACTTTCAAAATGTCATTAGTCAAATGGCTGTCTAGACCTGTAGCTCCAAACATGTAAATCAATGCCCGTTTGGGAGCTCAGAGTACACACTTCTCTTTTCACCTTGTAGCAAGTTATTAGAAGCAGTCAGTAGGAAAACTCCCTGGTGTTCTTGACCTGGAAAGAATGCTGGGGCTGAAATGCTATTGCCTGAGGTGCCAACACAAATAGTTAGGGGGAAAAGTCAACCCCAGAGCTTGGAGGGGTGGGAGGGGGACAGGATGGGATAGGTTACTGCAATAGCAGAGAAAAGATTCAAGACCGCACTGTTCTGTTCCAGTGGTTAATGGAAATGGCTTCTGAATGAAGTGAGAATAAATAAAATGCCAGAAATCGAGCTTTATGCTTGATATACCTCATTACTAGCTAGAAGGTACAAAGGCAGAGAGAAAGGGCTTCTAAAGAGATGGCGAAAGTGCCCATACTTTAGAAAAATAAACAGAAATGTCTGCTAACTGTGAGGCAGGTGGTCTGAAGTAAGCAAGTGGAAGTAAGGGGGAGAGCTGTTCCTGGGATCTGACTCTCTTAGCACTGAGAGCAAGTGCTCTGAATCTGGGAGCAGGGCAGAGGCAGCTATGACGAAGAGCCCACGAAAGATGAGGTCTGTTAGATCACCAGAAAAGCAGAAGTAACCTCACTGGAAGATGGAGTAGATCAAAGCAGAGGAAATAGATCCCAAGTAAAGGTGATCGGTGCATAATTCCTGAGATCGTTGCTGAATGGCAGAACTCCTCAGGAGAGGTGGCATCTATAGCTTGGTATCTGCAATACTCTTTTTATATTCAAAGCAAAGCTTGTGCCAGTTGGATTATAACGGCAAACCTGGAAACTTTCCCAAAGATGAACCTCAATCCGTGACTGGAATGACTCAGAGTCACTTCCCTCAGTAGCTGGAGGGGCAGATAATTCACCTAACATGATGCAAAACCCTTGACAAGCTGCAAAGGCAAGACTTATGATAGGTCTGTACTAAGTCTGTACAGATTTAATCATGACCAGTGAAACAGAACAGAGGTTTTGTATTGCCCATTTAGCATGAATCTCACTTGTGTACAATATCAATGTATCACAGGGGCTTCAGAGACTCTTCAAAGGAGTGCAGTTCTTTAATACCAAGAAGGGACTGGACCTCTGTACATATGATATGTAGGTAAGGGAAAACATTACATCAGTAACACACAGAAGACAATTGAGGACGCTGTACAAGAATGATGTGAAGGAAATGCATATCATATAGTAAATCCAGCTACTATTCTTAGGGCCTTTGACTGATATATGAAGGGAAGAGCACATCCAAAATGTGTCAAACCTGAAATGTCACTGCTAAAAGTATGTCAGGACTGGTGCAGTCACCCATGCAATACACTTACAGAGGAATATCATGACTAACCTGATCTCAGACAGTTTCTTGAAAGAAGACCCAGAAACACCTGTGAGGATTTCTCCTGACCACATCCTTCAAGCTGTATTTGATGTCATTTCCAGGCACTCAGCCACTGCAGCAGATATTAGTAGTTTTGGTGTTGGTGAGTGCGATACAAGCTATGCAGAGATGAGTGGAAGCCGGGAGTGAATTGTCAGCTGGTTATCAGGCACCAAAATTTAGGCAAAGAATATTTAGGGAACATACAGCTACCTGTAAGACATTTGCTAAGCAAGTGTAGATTCTCAATATCTTCACCGTCACAACAGGTCGCAAGCACCTGTAGCCTGAATAAACCGGAGCTGTATAGATTAAGAAGTTGTGCCTCTATAACCTGCACGTCCATATTAAAAGAAAAAAAATCAACAATTCAGAGACTCTGTCTTGCTTACCAGAACAATCCCTTTATATTAGATAGCATTGCAGAGCCAGCTCAGTGGCTATGGCTTGAAAAGATCGTGACAGTGTATTATAGAGTCTTAGGGGTAAATCCCATCCTACCATAGGTAGCCCCACTTAAAGCACGTGGGACTGAGGGACACCAAATCTGCAAAGATTTATGCAAGGTCATCTTTAACTGTCAGAGGGAAGAGTGTGACCTACCCAGACTTAAACAAATTCTGATGAAAACCTGGATCATCAAAAAGTACCAGGCAGCACTGGCTAAGAGCTGCCCCCAGGGAACATGTCTAGCTGAAATACCGCTGAGCATGCAACATGAGAGCTGAGGAGGAATTTTCTGAAGAAATACTTTCTCTCAAAACCTGCCCACTTCAGAGTAGCCAAGAGCTTTCTGGTCTGAGTTCTGAGTTTTTACATAGGAATTGCAGGATGAGAATTCAGCTGGCTGTTCTTAACAACGGTAGCATCATTGAATGGTATAAGCTGGAAAGGACATCTGGAGCTCATCTGGTCCAATGCCTCGCTCTGCTGAGAGCTCTGATGACTCCAACAGTTCTCTCCTTAAGACCTACCAATCACCTTTTCTCAATGCTGTTTGAATTTCTGTGAATAATTAAGTGTCAGAGTCCCAGGGACTGGAACTTTAGAGATATGGCTGCACTCAGGAACTACTGGTAGTTGTACTACTGGGTGGATGAGACAATAATTTTTCATGCCAGAAGATCGTAGTCTCACCCCAGTTTGGAAGAGAATTACCACTGACACCTTTAAAAAATTCAGTAGGATAAAAATCCCTGGCATGTTCTTAGGAGCACAGGGTCTAATAGGAACAGAGTGAATCTTCACCTGGTTCTAAATACGACTGAATGTAGCTCAGCAACAGTGTTATGGCCTTGGTGCGTGGAAGATTTTGAGAAGATTTTCAGAGACTATAATGAGACACCTTCAGAATTTGATAGATGGAAGAAAAAAAAGTGGTGAAAATCCTCCTGAGTGCCACATAATTAAATCTCAATGATGGGTGAAGTTGATGATTCATGGGAACCATTAGGCTATTTTAAAATAGCAGTTCCTAGTAAGACTACTCATTGTCTTCACAAATCTCAGCAAGTGACTACTCAAAGAAATCAGCTCTACTGCTATTGCGGAGAGCACTCAAATGCCCTAGTCATGGAGCAGGGCTCTGTTTGGGGCAGATGATGTACAAATGTGGACAATCGCCAGTCTCCAGTCTCTGTGCCCTCACCCTTGCCACAGAGTGTAGTACAACCCACAGACACCAACACCTCATCCGACTAAGACCCTTGCTCTGCACCAAAACCATTAGGGTTTTTACTGTCTTGGCTACAAACCCATGTGGTGTGTCCATTTCTAGAGCCTCTATCTAGGCTCAGGTTCTTCTGAATGAGGTATCTATTGAGGGGTGAAGGCCTGACTCAGAGGAACTCACAGAATGGTGTTCACACAACCTTCCCAGGGACTATCTTGCTCAAGAGATGTGGAACCAATACTGCATGTCCAAAATGGTCATTATCCTTGGGTTGCTGTGAGTTTACATGTCATTACCAGTGTCAGTTCTCATCTTTGTGACTGAGAACAGCATTTGAGTTAAAACTGTTTAAAGGCAATAATACTTATGTCTCATGACAGGACCTGAATCTCTAGTTGTAGTTTTTAAAAATAGCAGATATTCTATCCACAGTGTAAAGACTCATGACAACTGGAAAAAAAACAGAGCAGAATTAACTGCATCCATGGTTTGCAATAAAATCTCATTATGGGTATCAGTCATCTGCAGTCATTGTCAAGAAGTAGGACATACTACGGCTAAACTCCTCAGCAAATTCCAGACCACAGTCTTGGTAGTCTACCAGTTTTTTCCGCTAGGTGCCTATCAATAAAGCCTAGGGATCTGAGAGGATATCCAGATTTAAAATTGCAATTTCTATTGCTTGAAGCCTGAAAGGTGATACATATTTTTCTAGCATCTTGTAGTATCTGGAATTCTCACTGGTGATCTTTCTGGCACAGCTTTTTGTGGGACATGCTTTATTTGCTACCAGAGTGCTACAGTGAAATTTCAGCTACATACATGCGATGAAATCTTGCCTTTTCGTGCATACATTATCAGTAAGACAGAACTTGACCTCCTGAGGAATTCTTGCGTCTTCTTGTCATAGCATTCCTGTTTCTCAGTCCTTCCACTTCTCCTTAAAAATCAGTTTAAACTACTTCAATGAAAATTGAGACCAGTTGCTACTGAAGACAGAACCCATTTATCCTTTAGGCCCAGAATAACTCCCTCCTCCTCTATTTGCGCAGATGTATCTTTCTGCAGTACTTTCTCATCTTCTCTCTCTGATGGCTTATAAATCCAGGTCATCGATTTCTCCTAAGTTTATCCCTTCTGTGTGGTATAAGGACAGCTAGCACACTAGCATATTAAATTTTTTAAGGTACATGACTAGATTGGATTCAATATGGTAAGAAGAAAAGGGCAAAGGCAAGAAATGCAACTAGCAACTGGGTGGTGGCTGAGGGAGGGGAATATTCCTGCAGGGAGCAAACTAAGAGATGGCAAAGAGCTTGAGTTTGCTGCAGCATTCCTATAGAAAAAAGCTTGATCAAAATGCCCTCAAAAAGTGGAATAAAAAAGGTTGAAACCTAAGGTAGACACTGAATACATTTTTATCTGTCCTAAATGGACAACAAATACAAGATGCTTATCTTAACACTTTTAGGGGTGCTCAACTGTAATACCAATTCTAGATAATGTGAGTCTGGGCTGGTGCCCTTTCCATGGTACAAAGTTTTGCAGGAACTTTTAGTTTTCAGGCTCAAGTTTTCCCTGCTTACGCTCAGAAAACAGCTTCCCAGCAGACCACACTACCTGCTGGACATAACACAGAGAAGGACACCAGGTGAAAAGCAGGTCATAATTTTGAACATTTTGGCTCCATTAAGCTGGTGTCAGAAGCAACAAGTGATCCAGATAGATGCTTGTTGCTGGTTGTTTGAAAAGGGGAACTGAAATTCTCCTTTTTTCTTGATTGCAAATTATGGCCAGAATATTCTCCTATCATGGATGGTGAAACGGACTTAAAAACCCCACAACAACCTCTTAGATCAAGCAGATGGGTAACTGCTAAAAGGTGACTCAGCAGAGAAAGTCTGCATGATCCCCATGATTCCTGCTTTTGCTGGGCTTAGGTGGATGTGACAGAGTAAGGGCAAACCACGGCAGGATCCAAGGCAGAAGGGGTGTTGCAGCAGGAGAGCATCTTTCTTGGCACAAACAAGAGCCAAGAAAGAAAGAAAAGAATAAGCAGAGCTCACAAAGGGAATGCATGTTTACAGAAGTAGAAAAGAGAAGCAAGGAAGCTCCCCCCACTGCATGTGTGCTCATACTCAGAGGAGCCCTGTTGCTTGCAAAGCTTTGTCAGACCAGAGGGGCAAAAAGATGAGCAGTTCTAGGTTTTAGCAAGGACCCTGGAGCAGTCTAATCGAACACAGCAGCAATAGAAGGAGTTAGTTAAAACAGAGTACTCACAAACTAATCAGACTAATCACTTTGGGCTAAGCATGCTTACTATGACACTCTCCCACTTCCTCATCAACCCTTCCTCAGGCAATTTCTCCTTGTTTGTTCCCAGTGGAGCCTCCAGTGTGTCTTCTTGGGTAACTGGGAGCTAATGGTGTTCAAGTGCATTTATTCCTCTATCCTTGCTGCTCTTCTGGGCTCAGAACTTCTCCTGCTTGGTATATGATACAGAAGCATTGATACATTCAAATTGCTTTTCAAAAGCAAGTCCTGTCCACACATTGTGCTGCCATGCACATGCAAACAATTATCCAATCATATCAAGTATAGTTTAGCCATCCAGGTTATTTATGTCTAGACTTCAAAGACTGCTCTACTGGGCAGGGGATATTCAGTGGTCTCTAGAACTAGTTATTTAAGTGTTTTTCCTTTGAACGCTCTCATTTGACTACTACAAACCCATGAACTATAATGAGACAGCTGTTTGAGGCTGCTACATCCCCATGCTGCTGCAGAGGATCCATCTCTACATCTTAGCATGAATTCCTATCTCACAGCAAGCTGTATTATATATTATGAAGGTCAGCCATTTGGGAACACATGCAAAGAGAAAGCACTTTGTAGCTTTCTGCAAGCCCAGGAGTATTGTCAGACTATGAACATCAGATTTCTCCATTCATGTACAGACCTCCAGACTGATGGCTCATGGGAAGCTTCAGGTGTTACTTTGGCAAGTACTGGCTTCCAAGAAAAAAATCAGAGCTCTTTTCTGCAGTGGCTCAGTAATGAAGAACACAAGAAAATACTTGGTAAACACATTATTCATGCAGAGGAAACAGCTCTTTTGGAGTTCTGGGAAAAGAAATTATTTAGTCTAATTTTGATGTTGGAGTCTGCAGACAATCACTCTAACATAGTTCCTTTTATCATCATAATAATATGTTTTCCATTCCTACTGCATATTTTTCTCCCTGGTAGATATGAAGTATTATGCTCTTGGGTTTCTTTAAGAGCTCTTTTTCTCTTTCAGTGCTGGTTTCTAAAACCATTCATTTTTATCCTGTCCTCACTTTACTGCTTAAGCATTCGTAAGGTTTTAGCATTCCATCTATTTTAATTGAAAGCTTAGCCAATCCAATAAAGGCTGTTTTCTCCCTGTTTAGACTGATGATGTGGCAGGATTAGAATCTGATCCAGGCTGCTATGGGGTAGCTGGCTTATCTTGGTGGGAGAGCTGGAACTCAATGTTAATAAATTGCTGCAAGAAGAAACTGTTCCAAAGCCACGCAGATTCCTCACAGCACTTCCTACTCCAAACATCCTCACTCCCACTGGAAAGAAAAACAGTGCAGAAAGGTGGCAGTGCTCCTAAGCTGTGCGACTAGAGCAGGATCTTCTCAGAGGAACAGCCTCTGAGCAGCCTCTGGCTCCACTGACTGGCATATGATACCCCTAATAAAAGTGAAGCTATGAGTGGGCCCTGACTGATATAGGATGAGGACTTTCCCCCTTGATCATATGTAACTGGTATAAAATCTCCACCTACCTCAAGTATCTGCCCTTGGGAGGTATTCCAGTTAGAAACGTTTCACAGCTGAGGAAAGTAGGGTGTTAAAAAGTGCCCAGTCTGTGCAACACTCAAGTAAAAAAAGTGAAGTTGGTGTGATTGAAGCTGGAGAACAACAAATAAATAAATAAGTACAACGGAGAGCAGTCACTTTTTTAAAAAAAAAAAAAAAACCAAAACAACTGTTTCTTCAGAGTAGCAGATTTGTGAAAGAGCCCTTTGTGTAAAGGACCTGTTGTATATTGTACGGGTTCAGAGAGGAGCAGTTTGTTCCTTCACTGTGTTACCACTTGAGTCAGTGTCCCGTAGGAAGATGGGTACGTCAGCAATTTAATTGATATGCTGTGATTCATTAAGCATAACAGTTTGGAGAAAGCTCAGCATTTCAAAAAGGAAGGTAATTCAAATGCTGATGCACTCTTAGGTCCAGATGCAATCCCTGTCTGAAGGTGTTGACTGAAGGTATCCAGACAGAGGACACGGAGATACTGAGGTTTTTCAAATGCCGTGATGCTCAAGTCAGGATCTGATCCCCAGAGCACCCACTGTTCTCACTTGGAGGCTTAGCGCAGCTCTCTGCTATTGTTTATTATGCTCTTCTGAACTGCCCAATATCCTAAGACTTTAACCATAGTGAATAACGTGAAGGAAAATATTTCTCCTTCAAGTATTCCCGTAAAACTCCAGCTGACTTCTTCTCTCCAATGTGGCATTGGGTAACTAAAATACCTAGCCCCAGGCATCCAGCATACCAATGTAGTAGGCTGTAGTAAGAGTATCTCTCTTTTCTCCAGCTGAGTTTCTAGATGATCAAACGTCCTGCACATAGTGGATTCAAATTCCTACAAGCCAATTGTTTATTTTTCAGAGGGATATGAAGCATTACCTTAGGTCATAAGACATACTCCCTGCATAAGGAACTTCATCCCACAGAACAGAGTGAAAATACATCCCAGGCCAGATACTCATGGACAACAGGTTTGAACTTGGCCTCTTCCACATGAAGGCTGCTAATAGACAAGGGGTTATCTCAATACATTACTTTGTTAATTTGATTGTGTCTTACTTTCCTATGTCACTCTTCCCTTTTTTTTCCCTGAGGAGCACTTTTTTTCGCCTCAGTTGTTTTGGGATCTCCACCTGTCTTCATGTAAGGTGCAAGCTTCTTAAATTACTCATGGTACCTGTACTTTCTCAACTCTTGCGATGTCCCATTTTGAAGAGAAAATTAATGCTTTCAGCAAACAAAATTTTTTGCCTTCTGGGTAGAATAATTATATACAAAAATCTGCTTATTGTTATTCCTTCTTAATATTTTTTTCAAAGGAAAACCCCAGTAAGATTCCAGGTCCACATCTGTTAAGCATGTACACAGACCAGAACCATGCCACTGAACAGTGAGCTATTGAAAAAAAATTGCTTTCAAAATTTTCTTAATACATTAAGGCATTAGCTGATATGAAAAGCTTTCCACCTAACCTGGACACAATTAATTACACCATCAATAAAAACAAACATTATTTTTCCAGTCAAACATAATGAATTAAGGCAAGTCCGCTCATTTCTGCTTAATAAGGATCACAAATTGTTTTGCAAGTATATTGGTTTTGTCTTAAATCCTATCAGCGCAAACAGGCAGAAACCAATTAGCAGTTTATTAGTGTGTTAAGGTGTTAGTAATTATTATTATATAATGAATCAATGTTTCTGCATTAGCCTTCCATCACTGATTAAGCAACACACTCAAATACAGACTTACCTCCAATTACAGGAACAGTCCTCTGAAGTTAGGCATGTGTTCAAGCGTGTAAATTATAAAATGCATGTCATGTTCAGCATAAGGGCTATAAAACCAAAGGCACTCTGAAGCAAGGAAAAATTCAAGTTGACGTGTCTCCTACTGTTGTGGCTTTTCAAAAGGTACAGATACTTCCATTTCTGTTCCTGTCCTCACTACCACGTTGTTAGTTAATGGTCAGTCAATTCAGAATAGCCTTGTGGGGAGAGCAGCAAAGAAAGTGGCTGCAGGTCCTAGAGCAGGGTGTTAGGTAGCAGTGCAAAGCATGCCATGTAACGGTGGGAGAAGAGACATGCCCAGTCCTCACATCTGCTTGGAGCCCCTTACGCTACCTCTGCGGCTCTGAGCCATCTGCGTATCAGAGCAAGCTGAGCAAGGAGTGCCCTAAGCCTGGTAAGGCATGAAAAGGGAACTTTACAAAGAGCTCTGTCTGAATCTGGAGATAAGCAGTATATACTTCTCGCTGGGGCTTCAGGCCTCCAGCCCAGGAGGAAGACAAGCAGAGCTGAGCAGTGCCTATGGAGCAGTCACGAATGGTCAAGGCCAGGCTGAGCCAGGTGCTTTCAAGCTGACCCAGCAGAGTTCTCCACCACTGACAGCGGGCTCTGCAGCCTGGTCAGTGCTGGCACGGGCAGCGTGACTGCCCGTAGCGTTTCCGTACTACCGCACTAGCCGCCTGCCCAAATCCATCCCCCTCAAAGGGGGATGCAGACAGCGATTCGGAGTTGAGAACAACAGTACCGCCTTGCACATGTCTTTCACTTGTAAAAAATGACTGAAGCAGGCAAGTGTTACTCTTTTCTCTTTTTTCTTTTTTCTCTTTTCTTTTCTTTTCTTTTCCCAAAAGAGAAGAGCCAAAAGTTTCATCTTCTCCCTGAAGTGATTCATTCTGGCAAATTTCATGCTAAATGAAATAGACTTTTAAAGATAGGTAACATTTGCTGTATCAGAGAGTTTTATTGCCTGCCTTTATAGTGCTGCCATTTCTTGTGGCCGTCCTTTATTGTACCAATCAGTGACCTACTAAATGGCACCAGATTAATGAAGTACTGCAAATTCACTGCTTTAAAAGCCCTGAACTTGACAGAAATCCTTGCGTGAGCAGAATAACGCATTTTGAACCAAATAACTCATTTTAAACATGCTTTTCTTATGCTGGTGAAAGGTAGTACCTATTAGAGAAAAAAAAAAAAAGGTACAACTCTTATCCAGTATTTTCTCTTTGCCATGTCTGCGTCGGCTCTGTTTCCTTTGATATTTTTGGGGTGGGAGAATTTGACTCCACTACTGTATCCACTGGAGAATTCGTGACCTAGCTGATGTTCTTATCAAGAGGCAAAAATGGGATGACCAAGATCAAAAGTGATTTCCTCTGTGTTACTGTTACTAAAGACATTCTTTATTGTCCCACTCATTTTCAGAAGGAGGAGGAGAGAAAGAAAGCTTCCTTGTCTCCTTAAATCTGTGAACAGTGTTTTATCCACTTACCCAGCAAAACATGATATAGAGGACCACTGAGTTCATCATGTGTTACCCCTCCACTGGGCTGTGAAGCCCCTGAAGGCACTCAAGCACAATGCTGCTCCCCATGGAGACTGTGTGGTTGAAGTACTCAGATGCCTGTGCTCCTCAGACCCTCCAAATCTGTCCCCTTGCCCATGCTTTTGACATTTCTACTCCTCTTCCACCATGACTCCTAATCCTGCTGAAACGAGAGGAGTACACTTAACACACTCACTGCCTCCATCAGTTGGGTTAGCAAGCTATCTATAAGTAACCCTCAGGTGGATGAGCTTCATGGTGGCACGGTGCATCTCTGGCATCTTCCACCCCAGAAATTCCTTCCAACCCCAAAGTGGTGGGAGGTGGTGTTGGATGGGGGAAGATCTTCACACAGTTCTTGTGGGTCTGCACCACATGGGAGTGGTGGAACTGCTGATGGTCACCCTGTATCTGGCAAACAATGCAATTTCATCACTTTGTACCGATGCTTGCCCTCCAGAAATGCCACAAAGGCAATGTTTCAGGGGAAACGCATCTCATAGCCACATCAGTTTAGCTTTTATTCCTCTATCACGAGCACCCTCTGTTTTTTCAGGACAACCAAAGCCAAAAATTCTCATCGAAGGATTTTGGTTTTTGAGTACTCAAGCTGTAATCACAAGGATCCTCTCACCAGATATGTGGTTCGTTCTTTCTGCTACTAGCTCCCTGCGCTGAGCAGCATGCTGCAGAAACACATGTGTATGTGAGGGCAGGTGCAATGCCCACTGCCTGTGCTGGTGGCACAGGAAAACTTGCCACTTTCCTTTCTCATTACCAGACCAAAGTTATCACCAGTATCTTGTATGTTTTTTTTTTTCCCCCAGGCAATTGTTTTTCTTTCATGGGCTGAAATAAATTGCTGCTTTGACAATAAAATAAAACATCAGTAAGACTAATGTTAAATCTACAGCTGGTAAGAAGCAATGCAAGGCTGATAGGCATTGCCATTTTGGGGTCCTGCAACATAGTCATTTACTCTGTGGCCACCTCATAATAACCTTTCAGCAGTCAGAATATCCTCTCTGGAGGCCTTCAGTGCCTCAGAGATGTAGTAACTACCTCCATTTCACAAGATACAACTTTCTCAGGAGCTAATCTGAGACTCTGAAAGTTGCTCTTCAGCCATGCCAGGAGCTAGGGAGCATCTCAAAGCTTGATGGTATTTACTCAAAGTGCAAAGAGTGCTTTTCAGAGTTTGCCTTCTCTGATGTGAATAGATAGCAAAACCAAAGCTCAACAACCTCCTCTAAACAAGCCTCAAGAGCTCACCAGCCCATAAACCATGATCATACAAGTCTCTCCCTTTGGCAAAGAGGGTGACATTATGAACAATATACCAGAACTGTTAATTTTATTTTTCATCAGTTCTGGAAAGTGTTTGGGTGTCAAAGCAGTACACAGCAGGTTCAGATGCAATGAGAAGTCTATCTCAGCTCCCCAGAGGAATGAAGTGAGATTCATTTTTATGCAAACATTCACATCAGAGTTACTTGTTACTTGTTTTCACATATAAGTAACCAATATATTCCTGCAGGAACTTGCACAGCCTCACTTCAACCTATCTTAGTGCCTAAACTGGGGTTGTAGACTTGGGCTCATCCTCTCCTATCTTTAAGCATCTGCCTGAGGTGATAAAGCTGGGAATACCAGTGCTCTTTGACTCACTAAAGTGACTGGAGGAAACCTGCAGAGGACAAGTTGGCCCAGCTGAAAGCTGAATCATCTTCTCAGGTGCCACCTCTCACGACTCATGGCACACATATCTCTGTGCGAACACACTTCTAACTTAGGCATGTTGGTCAAGTGGGCCTTGCACCATCCATATAGCTCTGTGGAGACAGCGATGTATCCAGCGACATGCCTTTAAGTGCTTGTCTTCAAGATTTGAGATCAATACCACTAATTTGTGCCTAAATTTTAACCATTACTGTGTATTAAATCTGCCAGATGCAAGTCAATATATTCTCTTGCTAACAATCTCCTTCTGTCTTCTTGTTGACAAGCCTTCCCTATGGCCTCCTTAAACTAGCAGAGGTTAAATATATACAAACTATTTTAAAATAAGAAGCTTTAAGAAGAAGGAAGTCGGAGCCTGTATTACTGTGGCAGAACATATATCTGGCAGTGCTGAATGCAAGCAGAGAGATCATTGCAGTGGGAGGTGCAGCACTGTAGCAGCTACTTGCCTTTTGTATGAAAAAAGCGCAAGGAGGGAAGGCTCCTGCACAAGACATGAGACAAGATACTCTCCAGTGTGCCAAGTCTCTGTCCTGAGCCCAAGTATGCCCAGAGGCTGCAGCACTGAACTTGAAATTTAAGAGACCTGCAGTATGAGGACTGAGGAGGCTTAAGGCACTTTTTGAAATGGTAGAGCAACCAAAGGTCGTGGAAGTGTCCCACAGGTTGGTCAGGAGCTTCAGCCTCTTCACTGAATTCATAGAAACTCGAAGGGAGAAGCCCAGCTTTAATCTGGGTGAATGTGCTTCCCAATATGTTCACATACCTCTGGAGTGCCCATTTCTCATATGAACCTTTTTTTTTTTTTTTTCCTATCTCATGCTCTTTGATCTATACAGGATAGAGATCCTCAACTGTAGGGTCCCACTTCAGCTGTTTCCTCCCCATGGATATGTATGCTATGACATTTATAGATGCAAGCTTTTATGTGCATGCTTACGTGGATGGGAAGTCAGTGGCTAGGCTGAGACAACACCTGGAAGTGTGTCCCTACTCTGAGCCCATTTTCTGCCTACACTCCTTTTCCTTTTTGGCTCTCCCTGATGATTTCACTCCAATACTATTCTTGGTTTGTAATGTCTTTTCTCCTCTTCCATCCACTCCTTTCCTTTCATTCACTTCTGTTTCTTCTCTAAGCTCCCTGAACACCTTTGTTTCCCACACAGAGGTGGCAGCATAGGGGTTGCTGTCTATTTTTATTTCCCTTTTGATTTTTTGTTTTTGCCCTCTCTCCAGTATGTGTTTTTCTTCTTTTAGTTCCCCTTTCTGAATCACTTCTCTGTTTTGGTCTTTGCAGAACCATTATCCTCTGAATCGTCTTTGCTCTTGACTATTCAACACCCTCTGGGCTGACTCAGCCCAGGCTGTGTGGGAACTGATTGGGAGTGAATCAGCAGCTCAGTGCTCAGAAGGGAATTAACAATCTATTTACTCTCAGATGATTCCTGTCTCTCCACCTCCATCTCCAGTGACCATTTTCCAAATAAAACTATTTATAATCCTCAGATATATGAACAGGCAGAGTGCTAGAGAGGGGCTGGAAAAGTTGTGTTAAGGCAGTAGGTGGCTGAAACCATTAAAAGTTCCAAGTGGCAATAGCTAAAATTAGTCCAAGTCGAGAGAAGATTATTAGCTAGGAGACTTAAGGGTCCTACGCAGCAGGTGGTCTGTTTCCAGAAATCAAAATGTTCTAAAACCCAGCAAATATCTTTCGCATTCAAGTGTTATTTTTATTCAACTCTAATTACAAAAATGGTGTTTTCTCATGCAGAAGTATCACAAAGCAGTAACACCAACACATACCTATACAGGATGGGAACTTTTATAGTATACAGAAACTTTTTGTGATAATGTTTTGAAGTACAGTTTCTGAACACTTCGTTTCCAGCACAAAGGTCCTTTTCAGACATGTAGTTGGAGCAGCCAAAGGATGAAAACCACAGAATGTTCAGAAGATATTCTTCAGCAAAGCCAGATTCCTCTACCTCTACCTCTGCCTCTGGGGAAATGCTCTTGTTAATAGGATGCTTCCTAATTGTTTTTCATAGTTTAATATTATTGTACTGCCTGCTGTTCCCACTTCATTGGATGCATGAACATGTGGGAATATACTGTCTGCTGTTGACAAGGGGATAAACCAGGAGCCAGTCTATTAAAGCCGAGGTCTTGCAATAGCATAAAGGGGATATAAGCAATCAGAGGACTGATTCTGCAGAGGAGAGGGTGGTATTTCTGTAATGGCTGCAGTCCGAATTTGACAGATGCTCCTCTAGATGAAACTGTGAGGTCTTTCCCTTGTTTGTAATGTGATTGGAATGAACTTGTTCTGTTTTGTTCCCCTTTAAAATGATTGTGATCAGTGGCTCAGAGTCAATTAGAAAAAGCAGAGCCTTGTCATTTCCCTGAGTTATTAGGCTTAGAGAACAGGATGATCATCCATGAAAAATTGCTTCTTGAAAATTCAACAAGACTTTTGTGCTTCGCTCTCTGTGCTTTGCCTCAGTTGAACACATGTGTATGGCTGGCCTGTAATTACAGTACTGCCAAATGAAACAAATTGAAGGGAGAGTACAAAACATAATACCAAAGCTGGAATAGAAAGCATTTGCTTTGTGGAAGCGTCCTTTGATTTGCGAGATGGAGGGTCCAAATCCTCATTTAGGAGGAAATGCCTCAAAATATTCTCCCTTTGGCATCTGGTAAATATTAAGTTTTTAACCAGTTCAGTCTGAAATGGGCTTTGAATGTTAATTGTAGAAGCAACCCTCCTTGTAAATACACTGTCACAGGTCTGCCACAGAGGAATGGAGAGAGAGACCAAGCCAGCATGAATTGCTAGTAACTCAATTACTTGAAATAAAAATGTACCACAGGAGAAACACCTGCTTGGCTTCCACTTTCAGAATGGTTCCCAGGTGATTAGAAAGCAGCTTAAGAGAGCTGTGAATACAAAAGAAAAAGAAGACAAGATGGTTTGGGTTTTTGACAAATTTTGTTGTGCTCACCAGGGCAGGTAATACACTGACTTCAAGAAAAGTTTAGCAGAGAGTTGAAGGGATTACTGATCCTTCAGTTACTACTTCTGTATCATTAGAGGGGAGGAAAGGGAAATATTAGGGTTTTTTAAGCAGATGAATAATTTCTTACAGGTCAAACCCATTTCAATGGGTTTTACATTTTGGAGGCTAAGGTTTTACTTAACAACAACTGAGCTTTACAGAGCAATCCCTGGAGAAGAACAATTCAGCTGTTCAGAAGCACACTGACCTGCTGAGCAAATGTCTAGAGGATTGGAAATAGAATATATTTTAGAGTCAAGGAAATAAGAGATCTTAATATTTGCCTTTTCTTCTTCACTCAGGGAACAATGCTATTACAAACATCATTACAGAGAAATTGTCTACCTCTTGCACAAATAAATTATTAATGAAAATGTATCCTAAGACGGCCAGCTAAGGTTTCCAACTGACAGTATGTTTCAGTGTCACATTTTGTGTGGCACACTGGTTGATGAGAAAAAAATGAGAAGAATGAACTCCAAATTAAAACAAAACACAGCTGTTTTCTCTGCAGACAGAAACACTAAGGTATGGACATTTCCATTCAACAGAATAATCAATTGCATTAGCCTTTCAGCTGCTCCTGGTCCCAGTGCAGTTGGAGCAGGATACAGAGTCATTCTAGGCTCCTTTCTTCTGACTGAACTTTTTTTTTTTTTGGACCATCTGTTCTGCATATCAAATTCATAAGAGAAAAATCCGTTCAGTTTTAGAATTTAAAATCACTTTATCTCCCTCTTCTCTTTTCTTAGTCTTCTTGTTAGTTCTAATTTTAAAGATATATTTGATATTAACGGTCGGAGAGTATGTTGAAGTGAGGAGTTGTGTGGCCAGGTAGGGAGACTGTGTACAGTCAGAGTTTAAGGATACACCTTCAGACCCTAGTCCTTTAGCGCTCATTCTGCTTTGGCTTGCTGCAGCCGTAGCAGAGGCAGCGTGATGGGGGCGGTTCACAAAACCCCACACAGAGGTCTCCTGAGACTCCACATCTTAGATCCCGGTGGGAGGCAGGGACATGTGTGCAGATGTATGTGAAGCCAGCTAAGAAGCATCAACTACCTGCATAATGTTTTACTAGGGCTAAAGGTCCAGGTTAGGCCGTACAAATATGAATCCACCATCTCTTCCCAAGGGCTCAACTTATGTCAGCATAGAGCCTGGCTTGGATTTTCTGAAGCATTTAACAAGTGGCATAAGAGAAAAGTCACATGGAGAAATAAATCAGAGCTCCACTGGTGGTGGTGGCTGCTGCTGCCCAGAGAGGAAGCGGGGCACAAAAGAAAAAGAGGCTTAGGCTGTGCATAGGGGAAAGGACAGTGTCACGGAGCCTAAAATATCTTTTTATGCACCTGCAGCATTGAGGCATAAAGGAGACGACTGCTGGATGACCCATCCCAAGCCTCGGGACGATTTGCTATGCTCCACACCAAGATCCCCAGCCCCATGGAATGGCAGAGTAATTGTGAGGCCACTCCTGTCTCTTGCTATTTTTTGGTGAAGGAGTGAATTTGTTTTTCCAAACAGATGATCAGGACTGACTCAGACTGCCTGGTATTTGAATGATACTGGGAAGCTGGCCTCTGTAGAAGCTAACTATAGTCATTAACATAGTGAAGGTATTTTTTTTTTATACTGCTTCTGGCATGCATTCAGAAACATTACCATACCACCAAAATACTTAAACAGAACAATTTTCTCAGAGTGGACTTTTGGATGACAACAGCTGGAACCAACCAAAACCTATTACAGACTCACTTAACAGGTACAATTCCTGTCCTCCAGTTCACAATCACTGTCCTCAGCTAAGTGGATCTGGATACTGACTTATTCCTCAGATCTTTCAGTCTGTGTCTAACAGAAAAGAAGGTGAGACTGCTGGGGTCTCCTCTGCATGATTTTCATTCTGGAACTATCACACAGTGTCTTTTCGTGCATATCACATACTACATGCTTTTCAAGACAAGGAATGATCACTGCTGTCATCTGACAGAGAATGATGTAGACTAATTGCGCAAGTGCACATCACTGTGACACACACAGGACCACACTTTTGTACCACGAAAAATAAAAGACAAGCCATGTATAGCACAGGCAGACACCATGGCTAATCCCAGCTGTTGGGTATTGATGGCACCTGGCCACAGGCTTCTTCATTTTACGTGAAGGATCAGGCTGGTCCAAGAATGGTGAAGTCACGTATGAGCTGGAAAATTATCTTTTCCTTTCCCAGTTTTATACAGAGCACTGCTATGACAGCATACATGTGGATGAGCTGCCAGCGAGCTGATCTAGATTTCCCTTTCACTACCACTGAGACTATTCCTTCTGTAATCTCATTCATTTCTGATAAACTTCTTTTTTCCAAAATCGTATAGGCTCCAGCTGAACAATATTTTTGTACTAGTTCTTGATATTGCAAGGACAAAAATTGTTGCCCTGATTTCTTACAAATAATTTTTTCTCACCGTCTACAAGAAAGCAAAAGATAAATACAGCAGAATGGTCCTAGTCAAAGGCCATATTTGTGTAAAATTAAATGAGCTTTTTAACAGCCATCAGACATAATACTGGTTTTGAAAACAATAACACTGTAGGGTTGGGATCCTTCAAATTCCTTCTCAGATGAAGAAAAACAGAGACGGTCCAGTGGGAAAAGCAAAGATACAACTAATCTTGGGTCCTGATAAAACTTTCTGTGGAGTTCAACAGTTCTGTTCTTCTTGCCATATATTGCCCCCTTATGGACAACAGGTTTCCAGAAACAGCAACAAAACGGATTATTTAAAAAAACCCACCATTATTTATAAATTATTTATTGGAAAAATACGTGTTTCTTATCTCCAAAATACCCAGATGGAAGACGGATTACTGTAAGAAGTAGGAAGTGGAGGCCAGGAGAGTTGTTGTGAGTACACTGCTATTCCAGAGCAACTTCAATGGCTTGGATGCTGGAACAGGAGCCTGTGCAAGAGCCTGGTGACAGTCACAGTGACACAAGGCTGTCGGAGGACAGAAGCAGAGCCCGAAATGACCCTTGCAATAGGAAGAGGGTGAAAATCCTGAAGAGCAAATACTCTGAACTTAGGTAAGAATATACAGTTACAACATGCATAGGGTGGTAACAATTTGTTTTGCAGCTGTTTTTGAGGAATGGGTCTGTAGGTTTTTCAGTGGATGATAAGCTGAACAGCCTTGTGCTATTGGACAAAAGGCAAACATTTTATGGGAGTAGATAAACATAAGTTATACTTAAGGAAAAAACTCTTCCTGACTCCGTACTAGGTTGCCTACATTTCTTGTATTAGGCAGTAGATCAGTTGGAGAACATACAAAGAAGGAAAAGTTACTTTCAGAGGTGTGGAAAATATAATTTCTGAGAAAACAGAATAAAAATTGTATTTAAGCAAAGAAAAGATTGAGCAGAGACACAATAATGTAAAAAAGTATCTGCAAACTGGAAGAAAATACATCTTTTTGCATGTCACTTGTGAGAAAGGTCACTGCTTATATCATAGCAAGGAACATTTACATTTGGCACAAGGAAAAAGTCTGGAGCCACAAGGAACATCGAGTACCAGATTGCTTGTCGGAGAGGTTACAGAATTTAAAATCTTATTGGACAAAAGAACCTCCTGGAGCAAAGTGATGATGAATTCTGCACACCAGCTTTCAAGACTGTGGGCCTAAAAATAGCTCTGAAATGTTACCACAGAGACCATAGAAGATGCTGGTTAACAATGCCTTAATATTTGTAGAAGGAACTCCAAGCCAAGTTCTTAATATTTACCGAAAGGACCCTAAGAAGTGGCAGAACAATGTAAATCACACATCAGAATGGATCTATTAAAGAATAATGAAAAGGACAGAAAAACTGAGAAGTGTGAGATAAGTTAGTTAGGATGCTATCAGAGATTTAGAGTCAGTTTTTAACATAGAGAACATCTGAAACACAGCTGAGAAGCACTTTTTTTTTCCTTTTGTCTCCTTTTTGTAGACAGTGTCTTGTTTTCATGGCAGGGAAAGATGCAATAGGAGGGAAAGAGAAAGAGCACGTATTCTTTGCCCTCCAGAAAAGGTGCAACGTATCAATGGGAGTCCAGCTTCAGGCAGTACTGATAACCCAGGACAAGCATCTCTTTGCCAGCCATCCTGCAGCTGGAGCATACTCTGAATGGACTGTGTCAGGCATCTCTGGAAGGCTTAGTTACAGGTTTGCAACAGCAGTCCTGCTGTCAGAACCCAGGCAGTAATAACCTCACTGAGGAAAGAAATAAGCCTTCTTTATGTCCCCAGAGCACCGGGTGAGTCTGCAAGGCAGTGGCTGGCTCTCAGATGTGCTTGGTTGAGAAAGTGACACAGAATTGTGGTGTGAGGAAGGGAGCCATTGGTATCTTCTTGGAGATGAATGTGCTGAGAGCCACTCACTTTACAGTTTCAGCTCTCCTCCTCCTTCCTGGATGAAAGTCACAGCAACCAACTCCTGGGCTGCAAGGATTTGCTTTCTCCTGAAGAAGCTCTTGGTTGCTAAGCAGTAACTATGTGGGCATTAGACCTCCACAAAATCTTGGGGATCTGCCTCACCAGAATGTCATGGTGAAGCTCAAACATCCCACTGAGATGTGATTACATGCAAAGTTTCCATTATATAGTGCTAATTTTACTGCAAAAGCTTAAAATATTTTTTTAAGGGGTTAGAGAAGAGACTTTCGTTGAGAGCTTGGGCAAGTGGATTCAGCATGGTAATCAATGGTATGAAATCTAGTCGGAAGCCAGTAACTAGTGGTGTACACCAGGGCTCAGTACTAGGTTCAATATTTTTCAACATCTTTATTAATGAATTAGATGATGAGGCAGGGTGCACCCTCAGCAAGTTTGCTGATGACACAAAAGTGGGAGGAGTGGCTGATATGTTCGAGGTCAGGCTGCCATCCAGAGGGACCTTGACAGGCTGGAGATACGAGATGAAAGGAACATCATCAAGTTCAACAAGGGGAGTTGCAAAGTCCTGCTCCTGGGGAGAACAAGCATCAGTGTAAGCTGGGCACTGACAGACTAGGAAGCAGAAAAGGAGCTGGGGGTTCTGGGGGTCCGCCAGGACTGTGGACCTCCACCTGGAGTGCTGCCTTTGCACCAAGCCTTGGCTGGCAGGGGTGCTGCGGGTCCCGCACGGCAGCTGTGCCGTGGCTGTGGGCACCAGTGAAGATTCCCGGCCAGTTCCTCCGTCCTCCCTGACCACCTCCTTCAGGTACCCTGCGCTAGCTCGAGTCGTGCCGGTTGTCTGGGGAGAGCGGAGGGGTGGGGGGGTCTCAGACTGTGGGCAGTGTCCCTGGGGGGAGGCGAGGGGAGCAGGCAGGCGGGAAGGGCAGCCCTTGGAGCTGGCTGTCCCACGGGGCTGCTTCTGCTGCCACTTTTCAGCCTGCAAGGAGACCCTCTGGGAGGCCCTTGCCTCCCCTCTCCCACCGCTTTCTGGTGCTTTCTTTGCTTTTCTGTTCCTAGCACCTGGAAAGCTCTGAACATCTCTCTTGGCAGGACATGGCATCGGGAGCTGAGGAGGCTCTGGAGCAGAGCGGCTCTGCTGCGGCGGCCGCCACCAGCCAGCTGCGGCGGGCAGGGCAGTGGGGAGCAGCAGCAGACAACCCGTGCTCCATCTGCCTGGGCGAGATCAGTAATGCAGCACGCACTGATGGATGCTTCCACACCTTCTGCTTCGACTGCATCCAGCAGTGGGCTGCCACAAAAGCTGTGTGCCCACTCTGCAGGCAGCCTTTCAACCACGTCCTGCACACGGTGAGGGCAGACGATGACAACCGGGAGCAAGTGGTTGGCTCGTCTGCCCGCCGGCAGAGGACCATGGCCAGGGAGCGGGTACGCAGCAGATCCCCACAGCGGCGTTACCACCTGCGCCCAAGGCCCACCGCTGACGAGCGTGCAGTTGGGAGAGGGGGTCCTGTGAGGAGGAACCATGGGGCGCGAGGTGACACAGCTCCAGGGCGCTCTGATGCTGCTGCCCGGCAGGCTGCAGGGGAGAACCCGGCGGACAGACCCGTCCTCCGCTACGACCTGCCGGCACTGAGAGCACGGCTGATTAGTTTCATGGAACTTCAATAAAAATTAGGTTTATCTTTAGAAGCTTTTCAGGGTGTGTTTGTTTCAAAACCAAAGCACAAGCCATTGCAGGGAATGCTTTCCAGCTTCCCCACCTCCCCCTTCCAACCACAGGGGTAAAGCTGTCTTAAGTCCTCTGAGCTTCTGCTGGGCCACCTGTTCCGAAGGTCTGCAAAGCTGAGGTCATGCTGACGGCCCTGTCCCTGCTGGGTCCTCCTGCTGGTGCCTCCGTAGCCAAATGGCCCTGTCATCCCCTAGTCACAGCCCTCTGAGCCTTTCTCTGACACTTCTCCTCAACAGCAGCCCAACTCCTCCAGCCCCAAACACTCTGGCTGTGGCTGGGAGGCCACACCTCTTACCTTGAGGGTGACAGAGAAATGGTACAGGTTGCTGGTGGAGTCTCCATCCTTGGAGATCCTCAAAAGCCACTGGACATTGTCCTGGGCAACCAGCTGTAGGTGGCACTGCTTGACAAGGGGGTTGCACTAGATGACCTCCAGAGGTCCTTCCAATTTCAACTAATTTTTTAATTCTGTGATTGAGGTGATGGAGTTGTTAGATTGGTAGATCTTTGGGATTCAAGAGGAAATGGCATCGTTTTACAAAGTAGCATATATAATGAAAGATATAGACCCAATTCATTCGAGTTACTGAGTAAACTTGGAATTATGTGGCTCAGAAACATTACTCTGTCTTCTGCTGTTCTCCCTGGATGTTCCACACAGCCCATTTTTCCAAAAATGAAATAGTCTTCCTCTCCCCTCAACCTGAGTTACAAGAACTGGCGTGTGGCATAAAACTGCCCAAATACTCACGAGGTGCACCGGGATCATTCCAAGAGTGAGATCAGAGAAAACAGTGTTTTAAAAATTTGTCAGTCCTTCTTGTGAAGCCACACTTGCATGATGTACTCCCACACATGCATACTTTGTAGACTAAAGTAGGAGAAAGTGAGAGCGCTTCTCACACTGCTGCAGTCACTGAATTAGACACTTGCAAAAACAGAAATCAGTGCTGTCACTACAGGCTGCAGGAGAAATGAGAGAGAAAATGTGATACTTGCTATAGCTGCTAGTTTGCTTACTTGTAGATGTTACCGGTTGTAGATGTACAAGGACACTGCAAGCAGAGTATAAACATTTTAAAAGTGAAAAGCAATCGTGTACTGGCTAACCCATGAAAGGCAGGTAGGATTAAACATGCTATTGGGTGACTATTAGTATGCTTACCACACTCATGAGCCAACCAAACAGTCTTTGCTAGCCAAGCAGGCATCATTCAGGAGGGATGGTATACCGTATACTCTGGTGCTATACCAGAGCTGGCCTAGATTCATGGTACGAGCACCTTCCCCACCTTGGAGAGAATGGGGAAGTTCATAGTAGGGATTACAGAGTACTAGCTGCACACAGAAAGTCAAGAATTTCTTTACGAAGAAGTTTTTCATTTAAAAAAAAAAAGCCTATTTGGCAAAGCTGGACTGTGCAAATTTCAGTGAGACTTGCATAACAGAATTGCACTTTTCCAGAATTACAGCAAGAGACATGTAGCTGTGAAATTATTGTAAGTCAAGTGCACATCACCCTTAGCTACCACTTTCGGCTACAGTTAGGAGTTGTTGCTTTGTGGAGACCAGCTGTTTCATGTGCCAGCACATTCTGTACTCTTTCTGCCACCTGATTTGAAACTTGCCATTCTGTCATTCCTGGCTTTTTTGTTCCCCTCAGTGTCGAAGCTAGGGGCTGAGAGGGGTGATTTAGCAGTTTACTCTGCTGCACCTCTGCAGGGCTAAGAAAGTGCAACTGCACTCCAGCATCATAGTCCTTTCTGGTGGCTCCCTTGGTGACAGTCCTGAGGAAGGTGGCCCTGCCAGCAGCATCTGTCTGTCTGCTCGCCGTTAGCCTCATAGCTGCAGTTTCATTCTCCTTTGTCTACAAACCAGACTGGAAACCTCAGCCAAAGTAGGCGGTGAATCAAGGACAGCTGTTCCACAGCTCTCGGCTGGGCGGGGGGGGGGGGAGTTATCCAAGGAACCGGACAAGATCAAGCCGTAGTCTGGGAACTGTCGCTCTGGATTCATTTCAGTGCCACAAATCCGACATAACATTTGCTTTTCCAGTGTGTACCTATGTGATCACTGGGTTCATATACAGTCTAATTAACTGTACATTAAAAAGAGGAGCTAGACACACTGTTAAATGTCTGTTACAGATTGACAAAAATAAGCCCCTGGTCCTAACATCCAGTATACCTCTCTTGTCTATTCACTCTTTTCTTTGTGCAGAAAAAGCCAGCATTCACATCTTCCTCAGGCTGTGACTCTGTAACATGTCCAAGCTTTTGCTTCCCTGTGCTAACATCCTGCTGTCTACATGTTGGTGGGGACAGTCATAGATTTACTGTTTTGTTGGCATCCTCTTAAGGGTTACAGCCACATTACCTTTTCCTTTAACCCATTGCTTCATGGTCTTTAATGTCCTCTATAATCACTGCACTGCAGGTAATAGAACTGCCTTGCAGTTTCAAGACAGTGTATGAGCAGAGCATGTGTACCACTTCAAAACACAGATACTTATCTATAAAATGCAGATAACTATTTTAAGCTTGGAAAGTTACACCCAACCTGTTTAATTCAAGATCAAAACTGTATTAATTAAGGGAAGAGTTTCACTAATGTGAAGATCTTAAATTGTTTCTAGTCTTGTTTGAAAAACAGGAGTGTAAAAACAGTGACAACAAAGACAGAGCTCTGTATAGCTGCTTGGGATTTCTAGTCACTCATTTTGCTGTTAGCAGAGATCTTGCTTTTTTTTAAAGATGAGGAATATACTACAAAGCAGCCAGAAAGCATCTTTCAGTAGCAGAACAAAAAATGCTTCCTTACGTTGGGCTGGGGAAGAGGACTTTTTTTTTTTTCCCTGGTAAATCAAATGTCACCTACCTACCTTTATCTGTTAACTCAAGAAGAAGACATACCTCAGGCATGATTAAGGCCCGGAGTAAGCCCACGAACATTTCTTGCCGCAGAAGTACTGTTCAGATACACTCTAACTGCCGTTCTTCTTCCGTGGGGACTTCCAGGGTCCAGCAGCCATGGAAGAATAACTGGAAGAAAAGCTGATGGCATTTTTCCACCATGGATATGCAGGTGCCCTGGGAATCCCACACTTCAAGGAATTGTCTGATTCATTGCTCTTTTATTGCCAAAACAAGTCACATGTAATCAGCAAGCCAAAACTATTCAGGCTCCACTGAACTTAAACATGTGCAACAATAACTGCAGTACTGTGCAGCAAAGCTGAGTCTCACTGCATTGCAATCACAGAATGTAGCATGAATTTCTGCTGGAAAAGCATATAATATATATGGGCCTGAGCAAAAAAAAAATGCAATTTTTAACTTGGACTCAGTGACACAATAGGCTTTTTTTTTTTTAAACCACTAAGAAATGCCACAGTTTAACTTCCAAAATCTGGTTTTATACTCTAGAGAATAATGCCCTTTCTGTATCTGGGCAGGCTATTATTATGTATTCCTGTGTAATTCTGCTGTGACCGAACCACAGAAAATCTTTTACCTATTTCAGTACACATTCTTTGCTTTAAAAGGAAAGCCCTCACTTGGTACATTAAATACCAATACAGATTACTCCCTAAGCTCTAGCAGTCATTTAATAGTTATTTACACTGATAGTTGCATATCTAGTACGTAATATTTTTATTACTATGTGTTTCAGACAAAAAGCCCTTCATGGATAAAGAGAATGATACTGCTAGCCAGCGTGGGACACCAAGGCTGTGCTGGAGTAGCATGCAAAGCTACCTCCCTGGGAACAAAGTATGCAGGGTTTAATTCGTATATGTTACTTTTTTTTCTGAAGGCTGTGCTTCATTCTACAAGTATCATTTGTCAGTAATTTATTTTTTTTTAAAGATAGCAGGAAGCGGACAGACATATCTAAAACACAATTATAGCTTTAGGCTAAATAATCTCTGTTAATTTTATTTCAAAATGTAGTTTTCATTGTGAAGAATATGAAAATAAGAGTTGTGGGACTACATATGCACCATGCCTTCTGAGCTGGGCTCATGAAGTGATGTGAGATAGACTTTTACAACCTCAGAATGCTGGGCTATATAAAGGGATGCTCAGATAAAGGTCTCCTTTTGCCAGCCCGAGGATTAAAAGCCAGACTGGCTTCTTGCCTGCTCAGCAGAAGCCAGTTCTCTCCTGTACCTGTTGTGGCTGGGGTCCAGCTCTCCACTCCTCACTCCTCAGTGGCGTGGTAACAGCCTGGCAGGTTGACATTCAGCTGACTGCTGCATTAATGGTGTATGACAAGCTATGGGTGACTTTCATCTCTGTTTGCAGCACTGTTTGTTCAGGGTTGAGGACAGTATGATTTAGAAGTACAGCATCTCTCTAATACAAGTCCTGAAAAGGAAGGTGTCGTTTCTGCACAGATATTTTCCAGAGTGAAACTGCACTTGAAATGGTGCATTTTCCAATTGTTGATAAAATCATTGCGGGTCTGGGGTAGACATCTGCTCCATTTCCTTCCAGCTTTTGTTCCTGTAGGAAGTGCACTGCAGGGTGGTCTCTGGTCAGCAAATGCTACTTTCCATTATCACAGAAAATTTGACAAACTCAACATGAAAAACGAAAGTACTTTTCTAGTTCAATCTCCCTTCCACAGCACGTGGCTGGAAGTGGAAGAGATGGTCTCACTTCCTTACTGGTTGTGTGACTATCTGAGCATACTGAGCTTCTTGATAGCTGGTAAATCCATCAGCAAAATGACAGTAATATAATCATGATTCCACCACAGACTGTGATTTTTCAAATCCACTTTAAACCTCACCATGGCAGAGGTCCTATTTATTATCCTGAAATGAGGATGAATCAAAAAGATCATATTTTCATATAATTCTTAAATCCATCTTTACATACCTATTCAAAATCCTGCAGTGCTAACAGAAATCAGATTTCACATGTGTATCACAGACAGTATCACAGTACTGTGCATTTAGCAACAGTTTATTGGTACTGTGCCCTACTGGGTCTATGTCTTAAAACAGGCTTAGTGATAACACATAATTAAGTTCCACAATAGTAGTGGTGAGGGGGAGATTTTTAATATACCTATTTCTGAAATAAGGCATCACTAGACCATTTTCAGTACAAACAGTTAAATTTCAGTGACATTTCCCTTTTTAAAAAGAGCTGGGGCAAGAGCAAAGTTGTGCCTGCATGCATGCCCTGCGGTTTGCAGACGCATTGCCAAGTTCCTCCACCTGACGTCGCATGGAAGCATTAAACTCTCTCTCTGCAGCAGAAAGACCTAAGCGAGGTTTGTGGATCAATACTAGTGATAATAGCAATATTTCAGTTCAGCACTATCTTGACAGTAGAAATTAACGTTTCTCTTCTTACAGTCAGGCCTGTATTCTTATCTCAGTGCACAAGGGTTTACGAGCCTAATCTAAAATCTGCTGAAGTGAAAAGAAATTGTTCCTTTTAATGCTATCTGTTTCAGATCAGTCCAAATATTTATTAACAATATTTACAGTGCTAGGCATCAGCTTTTGTACTTTCAGGATGAAAATAACCCCTAAAATTACTGGTGAACTCTTTTACAGTTCTTTGTGTAACTTGTAAAATATATTTCTATGTAATTCTAAGCATGGAATGATGATTGGACTGTGTACACACACCACACAGCCCTGTCAGCATTTGCACAAACTCTTAGTTACTATCAGCCATGCTAACTAACATCGCCTGCTGAAAATTAAGTCACGCTGGTTTTAGGTTATTTCTAAATGCTAAACACATCAAGCACAAGAAAAATACAGCAACTGGGAGTTTTTTGTCTTTATCTTCTAGTATATTGTTACAAACTACTACAGCCAGAAAAAAATAGATAAAACAAGCCTCAAAATCTCAATTCATGTGAATGCAAAGCTGTACAGACTGCACTGTACATTCAAGCATCTGGGGACAGTTATCTTCTGGAAAGTGAATTCCTGAACTTTGTACCACTTTGTGCCCATCAGGCAAGTAAAAGATCACAGCAGACGTACCTCTAGGCTTTCCAAGGGCAGGAGAGTTTGCACCATGTATTGTAAATCCTAGCAGCTTAATTGTGGCTTTCAGGATTTGCTTTCCTCACTAATAGGAATTTTCTCCCTATGCTGAATCTTAGTTCTTGTAAATTGTTTTTTGTTTAGTGTGCACTTTGTTCAGTCTCTCCAAACAAGATATTCTCTCTAGGCATTTCTTTGTCTGACATAGCTGAATGCAAACCAGATTTAGACATTCAAATCAGTACTGTTTAGGTTCTTTGAGTGACAGGTTCAATTTAAAATAATTTATCCAGCTTTCACATAAACAGTAAACACACTTTTTGATACTGCCTAATCTAAAAGCTGAACCTTATACAAAAATTAGCAAGAAAACAGAGTCAGGTGGTTTTTTTTTAAATTGAACCAAATATTTCTAAGAATGAGGTGCCTCCAATAAAAACATTTTGCCAAGGTCAAATGTTGCAATAGTACCTGAGTAATAATGCATTGCAATAGATGAGGCCTTCACTTTTCATGTTAAAACCACTATTTACTAATAAGCAGTTACTTTTGACAAGGCAATTGCTTCTTACCTTCATTGAAAAAGCAACCCAAATAATTCCATGTCATTTTGCTCTCCTTCTCACTGGCTGCCCTCTTGGCAATACACCACATTGGTGTCCTTGAAACAATTCCACACTTGGGACAGCAGTGATCAGGGTGAGAATGCAGGCAAAATTGTCCCAAAGCTGGGATTTTTCAGATTTAGTTCAAACCACCACATTAAGCTCTAGAGACAGCCAAACCTCTGGCGAGCTGTATGGCTACTGGAGCCTGAGGAATGCACCCTGCCAACACCACTGACCTGCCTCTTAGTTTATCACCATCTGCTCTGTAATGCAGCCTGCCTTCTGCCTCCTTTTCCTCCTCAGCCTTCACGGTAACACTACCCTCAACAGCCTTTCTGTCTTTCTTTCCAATTAATTCTGGACCTTTTTCTCACCATCCTGCACACCTCTACAAAACACTCGCTTGAGTCAGCAGGGGACCACCTTGCTTTTTCATTCCCCTCTCTCCCTAGCAGAGACTCAGAACTGGCACTCTTTAATTGAAATGCCAGGAAGAGCTGTGGCTTAAAATAAATGGTCACAGGATCTTGTTTATCTTGCCTCAACCATCCCGTCCGAGCCTGCTATGACAGCGTGGAGTGTGGCTCCTCTGGGACATCAAGCATACAGCAGGCTAAAGCAGCAAGTACATGCCTTGATGGTGTTAAATCATAAATAAAATAGCAGCAGCAGGCACCTCCTCTGAGCATAAAAAAGCAGAAGCCTCCCTGTAACTCATTTAAGTCCTCTCTTCAGAAGCAAACCCTCTCCATTAGACTCCTGAAATCTGCTTTACTTCAGGGAGTACAGCTCTTCAACCAAGCTCAGAAATTAGTCTGGCAACGCAGTCCCCTGCAGCAGAAATCTCCAGAGCACGCACAGCATGAAAAGCATTGCCCACCTGCCTTAAGTTTAATTTCCTCCCTCAGCATTCACTGGAGTTCGGCACCACTGGCACTTGTGCGTTCAGCCCTTGGGGTAGGCGATAAGACAACCATACCACCAATGTGTGAAGTGCTTGGGAAAATGTTTTGAAAAAGACAAGGGGGAAAATCAGCATCCCACTTCTCTGCTGGCACAAGCCACTTTTAGCCTGCTTGTGTTGATGGCCCTGAAACGCTGTGCCTTGCTGGTTCTAGCGTAGATAACAGGTGTGAGCAAGGCAGATGCAGGGAAATATCCACAAGCATGAAATTAGGAGCATCAAGTCGGTAAGTGTGAAGGTAAAAAGCAGTGATGGAAAAGGGGTGATCCACAATAAGGTTGCTGGCAATCTGACTCCTCTCTAAGGTGCCAGGTGGCAACCTGCCCTTGACCATCAAAACAACCTAGCCAACAAATTTGAGGATGAAAGATATAGGGAAGACTTTTACCACTACTCTCAAGTTTCCTCACACATGTATTTCATGAGCACCTATTTCCAGGTAAGATATTTACTGACACAGTCAGGTAGCTGTCTGTTAGTCTGCTGTGAGCAGGGTAGGTATATGTTGCATACTCAAATGTTACAGGACTGATATGAAGACTAGTCTGGGACTCACCCATTTTGGAAACATGCAGATTTCTAAGTTCCCAAGTTTTCTTAATTTGTGCATTTAGAGTTGGCAAACAATAACACAAGATATATTAAACTGCAGAATGGTTCAGTTGTTGAAATTTTTGCACTTTTTCAAACATGTCGTCTTAGATGCAGGTTCCGATTGTCCTGGCAAATGATGAAATGATGGCTTTCATATATTGCAGTGAGAGATGCATTTATTTTATACACAGGCTCATCATCAACTTTAAAAAGGACAGCTAGCACTGTCATTATTTTCACAGGGAAAGTACATTTCCCCCCCTCTTAATGTTCATATCTAACAAAACTTTTTTTCCTTCAAAAGTACTGCTGTGTATATCACTAGGTGCACGCTTTATCTGAAGGAGTTGATTTTCTCTCCTCACTCAGGTTGATTATGTGTCTGAGCACTAACTACAATTGCTGATAATGTGCAGGAGAGCTGTGTGCGTGGCATTCATTGGTGAAGACTAGACATCCCTCCCTGACACCCCCTTCCCCTCCCTGTCCACTGACACTGTAATTGTCAGTTTTCCTGAGAGTGTGAGGCAGGGGATTAGCTGTGCTTCACGAACTCCGGCAGCTCCATGCCCGTGTGCAGGGTAAGTGCTCCAGCCTTCTCCAGGGCGAAGGCCGGGTAAGCAGCATCAGTGAATTTGTGCCTAATGGTGAACAGCACCAGTCCTCTCTCTGCATTGAAGAACAACAGTCTGCCGCCACTGTAATCCAACAGGATGCCAATCCTAGTTGGGTGTTCTGTCACACGAACATCGCTCATCACACCGGTGTGAAGAAATCTGTAAAGAAAGCTACAGGAAAATGGAAAGCAGAGTACAGTGAGCCTCCTCACGGTGATTTACCAGAAATAACCTACCACTTAATTCCCACTTATTAACAGGTGGCTGCATGCAGCAGCGTATCATGTGGCCAAAGCATTTTGCTCAGTACGTAAGCAAAGCGAATGTGGCATTGCTTCAAAGCCCTGCCTGGCATGCTGATGAGCCCTTTCACTTGGCATTTTTGGACTCTCAGGATAAAAGCAGACTTGCTGTAATCATATTCATCTATATCTTTCTTATTACATGTCTTTGTGGGGATTTAAGCATGAGCTCTGCTTTGGCAAAACCCTTTGCATCTCAGATGTTTCATTTAGGCAGTTATGGTCATGCATCTATATGATTTCACACTAAAAAAGCACATTTGTTTAGATCAAGAGCACCTTTATGCCATTAACAGGGTTATGCCTTACAAACCTCCAAGCAGCCTGGCACTGGCCCACTGAAGACTACTCCAGTGCCCAGCAGTCCTGCCACAGTGGCAGGTGGGTGCCTGTTGCTGTGGAGAGCAAGGCATGAGAAGGCATTCCCTATGGAGGCTTGACATCTCCTGCAAATGGATATAGACTCTAAAAAGACTGCATTTATGGAAATAAATACATTTGCTGGGTTTTTGTGAAGCAGTTCAGGATATGAGCCTGGAATGACAAAGCAGTTGCAAATGAGGTTTTTAAGTTTTATTCACTGGCTGGGTGAAGGGCAATATATTGGTCTGTTTGAGATTAGTTTTATTTTTCAAGATGCTTTATAAGATTTTTTTAATTAAGAAGAGGTCTAAAGTTCCCCTGCAGTTGCCCTTTTCTTATTACTCAAATTTGCAGAAAGAAAGCAGACAGATCCTTTCTGCTCTCATGATTCTTGAAGCTGGCCAGCTTTATTTACATGAAGTACAAGTGACTTCCCAAGCAGCTAGGCTGACTCAGCTTTACCTGGTTTGTGTAGGACAGCACCGCATGCACCAGGAGGTATCACTCAGCCCCAGGACACTGCTCCGTGACGTTGCCTCGTAGACAATCCCAATCCTGTAGCTTCTGCAGGCAGTGACAATAGTTTCCCAGTAATGACATCCTCGAGCAGGCAGCAGTTCACCCAGGACTGAAGGAAACCTGTTTGTGGAAGAGGTGTGCAGTAAAGTGAGTGTGGTGGTAGACCAAGCATAATGTGCTATTTCTTACAGTCATGTCATGCAGCTGCATCTAAAATTACTAATGGATTGCACTCTGTTCTTCTAACTGCAGGGTTTGTTGTGGGTTAGCCCTGGCTGGCAACTAAGTCCTATGCAGCCACTCGCTCACTCCCCCCCAGTGGCGGGGCGGGTGAGAGAATCAGAAGAGTGAAAGTGAGAAAACTCGTGGGTTGAAATAAACACAGTTTAATAGGACAAACACAAAGAAGGAAACTAATAATAATAATAATAAAAATACAAAACAAGTGATGAACAGCACAATTTCTTATCACCTGAAGTCAATACTACACAAGGCACACAGCTGCCCAGCCTCCCAGCCCACAACACACAAGAAAAGCAAGACAAGTAGTTCATTCACCACTGCCCATGGGCAGGCAGGGGTTCAGCCGTCTCCAGGAAAGCAGGGCTCTATTACACGTAAGGGTGACTTGGAAAGACAAACGCCATCACACCAAGGTCGATGCTGCATAAAATCCCCAGCTGCTATGCAAGACCCTCAGCTGCTGCACAAGACCCCCAGTTGCAAACAGGACATGACATCATATGGTATGGAATATCCCGTTGGCCGGTTGGGGTCAGCTGTCCTGGTTGTGTCCCTCCCAGCTTCTCACGCGCCCCCCGCCTTCTCATTGGTGGGGCATTATGAGAAGCTGAAAAGTCCTCGACTACATAGCAACAACTAAAAACATCAGTGTGTTATCAACATTGTTTTCATCCTAAATCCAAAACACAGCACTACTCCAGCTGTCAGAAAGAAAATTAACTCTGTCCCTGCTGAAACTAGGACAGGGTTTTATCAAACATTTGAATTTCATTACTGAGAGTCATTTCATCTTTGCACTGAGATAGACTCATCTTGAGGATTGAAAACTATGCAACTTTACTGAAAAGTATATGAAGCTGATAAAAGGTGGAAAAGGTGACTTTGGACGCAAAAAATACTTCATATTTAGCAGGATTTTTCAAACTAGAAAGCATAGCTGTTTTAAGTAGAGACAGGGACAAACATCTTGTATGCATTCAGCTGTAACAGTAAAAAAAAAATGCTTAAACCAGAAATACATAATTACCTTTTAAGAAGTCATACCAGTATGGCATAACTTATACAAGTGGACCTGTGCTTGTGATGGGACTGATATCAGTATATTAAAAAAAAAATCACATTTGCAATGGATGGAGCTAGTTGGCTACAACCATTCTAACATATCCGAAGAGCATTTCCTAGTTCTCCAGAGCCACAGATGCTTTGGAAAATGTTACCAATAATGCCCTTAGTAGAGGAGTGAAGTAAAAGGATGGATTACTTCTATTCACAATATTTTCAAAAGTCAGCCCACAAATCTTGCCTTTTCGGGGCAGCAACAAGTTGTTTTGAGACTGAAGTGCTCTGAAGGATTAAGCAGTGACCATGGACTGAGGCAAACCCAGCAGTCCCAGTAGGAACCACTGCCTTTGCCTTTCTGGAAGGTCCTCAGTGCGACACTGAACCCTTCCCAGCACCTATATCAGTGCTGCTACTGGCTTTATTGAGATATTGCAGTGTTTGAAAGGGGGGGGTGTGTGTGTCAATCACACAATGTTCAGGGGCTACATGACTGAAACGATTCAGTTTTTCTACAAAATTAGTTAGTGCCATGTGAAAGCTACCTATAGGTAAAAATAAGAGTGAGGAACCCACCCTGAACCCCGCAGGGTGGTCATGCTCATCTTACTGCTACTCACCCAGTGAATTTGGCTTTCTCAGGAAGGCAGATCACCGTTGCATTGGAGGAGATTTGCAAAGCAGGATGGGCTGTGTCACTCAGCAGGCGAAATCGAGTCCCTGGTACAATTCATGACAAAGAAACACCAGTTCTGAGAGGCTGGCAGCATTAATACAAGATGAATCATAAAATATTAAGCAACAATTACTGCCATCTTAGCTGGACAGAGTTGTGTCTGCTGGTAGGTAGGAACAGCAGAAAATTGGGTGCAAATGCAAGGACTCTCCCAGGCTGTGCCTGATTGGGATGGCAGTCTATTATTCAGAAATATAGCTAGTTGATAACGATGTCTTCGGTATTCAAGAAGGTTGAATACTTTCCAATCAAGTGGTTTTTCAAAATAGCAAATTTGAATTTTGAACATGGTCTGGAAGAACCATACATGATTTAACACTATTTATCTGTAAACCTTGAAGTTTAAATCATCCATTACATTTTAAAGCTGCTCTGCATACTTCCTCATCCCTGAATCTCAAAGTCCATATGGTTTTAATTGCAGGGGTTTTTAAGATCATGGCATCTTTTAACAGAATATGCTCTGCCAAACTCAAGCAAACTGAGATCCCTGAAGAATATTTAATCATTTCATATCTCTGACAGAATCAAATGTTTTTGCTGCTGAGGTCACATCAGTTTTACATTGACATAAATCTACCAACTTCAAGAGAAGCAGTCCTTGATTGTACTAATTTTAAGCAGATAAAATACAATCCCCTTCATCTCAATAACTTGCTTACTCCCATATCAGAAATTTCAGTTATGACTTCCAGAGCAAAATACCATCTTTGGCCTCTTTGCCCCTCCATCCCATTGTTTTGACATCAGAAAATGGTGATCTACCTTTAGTTGAGATGAGAGCTGCTTCACTTTGTTCGCTTGTCCCAAATGGGTTGACAGCTCTCAAGTAGAAGAAATAGTTCACATTGGGCTCCAGGGATACTTTCATTTCAGGTCTCTTAATACCAGCAAAAGATCTGTAAATTTTGAAGATTTTCATACATGAAAATGTATGCAGATATCCAAACCAGGACAGAATAATTTATGCGAAGAGCTAAGCCACCTAACAATATTGTTGACTACTGAAACAACAGGCACCATAGAGCAACTCCAAATCAGAAAGGTGAACACTGTTTTCACAAACAACTGGGTTATGTAGGAGCTTCAGCATTTTACTTGAGGGATCCTCATTACTTTGACAAATTTTCAGCCCATTGTTCCTGTACTACTTTCTCACTCAGTGCAGTCATGTGGTGTAATGCTCACTTCATGTTCATTTTGCTGCATAAGTCATCACATAAAATGCAAGCAGCAGAGAATCAAATTCTCCTCCACCTCCTGTAAAAAGGCTGCATTACAAAATGAACATGCTTCTGAAGAAAAAAAAAAACCTTTGTAATTAATTCAGTTGCATGACAGTGAATGTGCTTGTTGTGTTTGTACTGATCCAAAAGAATGGATACCCTTATCTGAGACCGCACAGAAACTGCATTTCTTGTTATGAACTCCTTGTTCACAAATTGTTCATCAACAAAGTTTTGGCTCTGTCTCCCTCATTGTGCTGTGAGCTCTTAACAAGCTGGTTTTGCAAAAGGCAGCAGCACTGAACTGCTTCTGCACAGTGTCCTGCTTTGACTATGTCTCCCCTTTGTGGTGCCTCAAAAGCTCCAGCCCTCACATCCTCCACTGCTGATGTCTTGACACACTGCAGGAAAGCGAGAGTCAGCACCCACTCAATCTGCTTCGCAGGCATTTTGAAGTACCAGTGAAAGCACTCTGGATGGCTAGAAAGATGCCAATTTTATTTTCTATATTGTCAGGCGTACAAAAGATTGGCTTAACAAATTCTCATACAACAAATCCTGATTTTCCTCATTTTTGCCTTGTATGATAAATGCAAAGCCAGACAGCAGATACCCACTGCATTGTACACCTGCAGGTAAAGACTGTTTATCTGTATAAATTAGACCATTGCCTCCCAGAAATGCTTACAAGAATCTTTAAGGTAAGTATTTAAACTTTCAAGGGCAATGCAGGTGTTTTGAGATGACCCCTCCATCCTCTGCATTGAAAGACGATCACCTCGATAGTGTGAGGAAGGGCTGGATGCGGGAGTCTTGCTCTGTTCTCCAGCAAACTCATGAACAGGAGACGTGCCTTTGGAGAGCATGCAAGGCACCTTCTCTTCCACCTCAGGTTTGAGAGTGAAAGCCAGGATGGTCTCCCTCCTCCAGGTAATGTCCCTATGGGGACTTAGATTAAACAAATTACCTTTTCCAGCACTGATTACTGTGGCTCCAGAGGAGGTAAGGCAGGCAAGTCAGCAGTCAGATCAGATCATTGCTATTCATTTGCAGTGAATGTTTTTCTGCGTATGTCCCACCAGAGAGCAGTATAATCTGAAGAATGATCAGTGCTCATCCATCAGGATTTTTTACACGCCTGTCTCTGCTGCATTTATCATATGAAGGTAAAATCCCACAGCCCTGCACACACCAAATTCCTGCAAACACCACATACAGCACTGCATCTAGGAGAATGGCATCCTGAGGGAAGACTGGTGTATCATCCTTGTCTCAGTACATCCTTTTGTACTGAGAGCTGTTGTTAAAAGTGATTGAAAGCATTGAGAAAAAGCACTGGATGCTCCTGTGACTTTTTTTTTCTTCTTCAATTTGAAAGAATTTCAGAGAGTTTGGGGCTTTTGTGTGATCAGTGTGGGGTCATGCCACCTTTAAGAAATGTGTTACATTAATGCTGGAACTGATGCAGTAAACAGAAGCAGGTTGCCCAGACAAGGTAGCAATTGCACGATTTGCTTCAGCCTCATGACTAACCAAAGCCCCAACCACAAGAGCACTTCAGCAAGGCACCAGGAGTTCAGCAGGCTGGTCGGTTCTTACTGAAAGGTTGAGGGAAGAGGTGCAACCTGATGAGTTGCCTGATGAGAACCTGAGACTTTTAGACTTGAAAGAGGAAAAAGGCTCATTTTGGTATAGGGGACAAGACAAAAAGGAAAGATGAGCCGAAGTAAAATACAAGATGGGAACAGAGCAAGGAGGCAGCTATAAAAGAAGTGAGAGGAAAAAAAAAAACCAAACCCACCAAAAAACCTGAAGATGGAAGCAGAGGCATGGGAAAAAAAGTGGGCACCTAAGCTTTGAAGAAATTTGTCCATGCTTCCTAGACAAGTCTCACCCAATCTGTTCCTTAAAAGCACCATCCTGACATTTTTGGTGTGAATCTGAAGCACAGACCACTAGAAAGAAGTTTTGAGCCAACAGTTACAAGTGAGGTGAAGGGAGGATATGCTAAGTGATTTATCGGAAGCTGTTTGTGCAACATGTAGATCAATGTCTCTTAAGCACAGTGATGCCCTCTATATGGCTCGTTCTTCTGTCTTCTGGAAAATGTCATGTAAGTCAGTGTCCTTCCAAAGAAATTAGGAGACTTTCTTTTTCACTATGTGCTATTTAACTGATGGTCAGTTAATAAAACACAAAATTTTTTCTAAGTACAAGTGGACAGGTACATTGTGGTCTAATACCCAGGGTATTCATCTTCTGGAGTTTGGATCACAGAGCCTGGGTATTCAGAAAAGAGTTTGGGTCCTGCCAATTGCAGAATAGGGTCAGCCATCAAAGTTCAGACCTGGGTATCTTTTAAATCTGAAATTCTCTAAATCAGAATTTGGTTGCATGTTTAAATCTGAGAGCAGTAGCATGCCTCTTTTCAGCTGTAATAGTGAGACAGAAAAGTCTGGAGTTTAAGCAGATCTGGTCAGTAAAACAGTGATCAGATTTTCGAATAGCATTCTCTGCTTGGTAATCTATTTTAGCCAGCTTTAAGCTGCCTAAGAGTAAGAGCCCATCAATTTTAGCTACGATTAAGGCCTAAAAAACAGTCCCGCTGCTGCCAACTAATGAAACAGAATATGCCAACAAGAAGACATTTAATTTGCAAGACTCTGAGCCAGCTCCAAGCTCACAAGAGGCTGCGTGCAAAGAAGAAATAGATCTTGCTATTGTCTCTCTTTCTGTTTAGAGGATAGGTGATGGAGGAAGGAGAATACTGAGGGCTCCCCAGCAATCACTGTAGTTTGTCATGCTTCAGGCTGACCCACTAATAAAAAAGCAAGGATGAGGAGAAAGTATGATTACTGCTTAGCTTACAGCATACAGGTTATGCACAAGAGAATGGAAGGGAAAATGCATCCTGACTGTGTTGGGGGAAAGTCTGTTTCATTTCCAAGTTCTTGTAACAACCATTGCAGCTAGATCTTCCTTAAGCTCACCTAAAGTATTGAACGACATAATTTTGGTCATGAAAGAAAGAGAAATCCACCTACATTTTTTATGTCACCTATTTTTCACTTTAAATACACCTGCCCACTTTATACATGATTGGAAATGTAATAATGTTATTATGAAAGCACGAGACATCCTACCCTTTAACCTAAATGTTATCATATTTGCACTGTCCCTACAATGCCTTGGTATCATGATACAAAATTCAGTGCATAGAAATTCAAGAAATATTTGAAGTCTCAAAATCCAGTCTCCAAATTTCAGGTACATGCTATTCAAAGCAGAACAGAAAGGTGTTACATGTTTCTTCACCTTTAAATTGCCAAGGGATATTATAGTAGCAGCCGTGTGTTAAAGTTGTGATGTTCCTGGGTTTAGGGATATCTGATGCTGTATTTTGGTGCATGTTTCTCTCACCAATATCCTCATTTATTTCAAGGAAACAACGCCTAGAGGATATTTTTTTAATATTTGCATGAACCCAGCAAATTATTTGCTTTGCAGTGATTCAGAACGCCCTCTATACCATAATTGTCATCTCCACCTCCAAGATCCCACTGAAACAGCACCTGCAAACCTGTGCTGGTACCACCAATGTGGAGTTAGAGCTGAAAGCATGCAAGCTTCTCAAGATACGTGTAGAAGCACACAGAAGGGTGGTACCATGGGTGGAAAAAAGTTCTTGGAGCTAAACATAAAGAACAAATAGCTCTGAGTTTGCTCCCAGCTGTGTTGCATGCTTCCTTTCCTCTCCTCTGTCCCAGGTCTGGCTGTGTTGGGGTTAGATCACCAAAGTACCACCTGCAACGGTCCTCATGGCTATCTGAGATGGCAAGCTCGGCGCAGCCAGAGGGAAGGAAGATTCCCTGTTTTTCACACCTGAGCTGGCAGGACAGTCATGTGAGCAATGCAACAGGAGGGAGCCTGGCTCTCCTTTTTCCAGCATTAGACCTGCTCTATAAGTAGACAGAAAATTTGGGTTGCTAGCAATGCCAGTCTTGCATTGGCAGAGCGGATGACACTCAGTTACTTCCACTTTTACGAACTCACTGCATACTGTACTAATTTCTGCCTCCCCAAGTCTTACAGATTTCTCATGATGTGATACATGGTTTCCATCTGAACAGCCCACACACCTAATCCCTGGACTACATTTCTCACAGTTTTCCATCTTCCACCCACAGCTCCATTGACTTCTCAATACAAGGAGGCTGAATGGTGAGAAAATAGCAGAGCTCTGGAAACCGAAGGAAACATTTCAAAGCCTCATAAAGATTCTGGAAACAGAATCAACCCAAGAAGTAGCTTTAAAACCACAGCAGCAGGCCAGGGACTCATTGTTGCAGAAGATTTAAGATGGTTTTATATGAAATGATGTCCCTCAGGTGGCAAGCTGGCAAGGAGAGAGAACCCAAAATATAGAATTTTTTTTAATGGTGTTTAGAAGGAAACTTTTTATCAGGACTTATTTTGAGATGTTCTTCAAATTCTCTCCCTGGGGAGCTGAGACTGCTCCAGGACTGCTCCAAGGACTTCCCTGGAGATTTTCAAAAGCCACCTGGGCAACTGGCTTGAGCAGGGGTGTTGGACCAGATGACCTCCAGAAGACCCTTCAAACCTCAACTATCCTGTGGTTCTGTGACATGCCAAAGGCTACAGGGGGCCAGCCCAGACCAGGGCCTCCACACACATCTCCAGCTGTTTGATGGGAGTATTTCTCCCTGCCTGCTCCCTTAGCGGTGTCCCTTGCCCTGGATGAGCTCCCAAAACAACATGTGCAAAAGCAGCTTTGTGGAACGGGATGGACCATGCTGCCTTCTCCAGGGCTTCCCTTGGATGTCCTTCCCCCGCCTCTACTTTCCCACTGTGCTCCCAGCAGCAGTTTTAAGAAATTTGCAGGGCTGCTGAGATATGTGTTTGAGCTCCCACCCAGGGACTGGGAAATGGCTCAACTATGGGGCCACTGCACGCAGGGGAGGCACAGGCTGTCTGTCAAGGGTTCCATGCTTGGCTGGTCTCCAAGATAAATGTTGCTCAGGAAAACTTGTTGGAGGACAAACTCCAAGCTTTCAAGAAAAGCAACCACAAGAAACTACAGCATTCCCAGGCCCAAACACTCCTAGGTGTGCATAAAGACACAATTTTATTCCACCTGATATAGGTACCCAACATAGGGAGCTTAGAGTTTCTAATGAACTTCCACAAGGCAGCTTCTCACTTTATCATAGAGTAATAGAATGGGTTGGGTTGGAAGGGACCTCAAAGATTGCCTAGTTCCAATCCCCCTCCACTAGACCACGTTGCCCAAAGCCCCATCCAACCTGGCCTTGAACACTTCCAGGGAGGGGGGATCCACAACTTCCCTGGGCAACCTGTTCCAGTACCTCACCACCCTCACAGTAAAGAATTTCTTCCTAACATCTCATCTAAATCAACCCTCCTTCAGCTTAAACCCATTACCCCTCATCCTATCACTCCATGCCCGTGTAAACAGTCCCTCCCCAGCTTTCCTGTAGGCCCCCTTCAGGTACAGGAAGGCTGCAGTTAGATCTCCCTGGAGCCTTCTTTTCTCCAGGCTGAACAAGCCCAACTCTCTCAGCCTGTCCTCAGAGGAGAGGTGCTCCAGCCCTCTGATCAGCTTCGTGGCCCTCCTCCACTCGCTCCAACAGGTCCATGTCTCTCCTGTACTGGGGCCCCCAGAGCTGGACGCAGTACTCCAGGTGGGGTCTCACAAGAGCAGAGTAGAGGGGCAGAATCCCCTCCCTCGACCTCCTGGTCACACTGCTTTTGACGCAGCCCAGGATCCAGTTGGCTTTCTGGGCTGCAAGCGCACATTGCTGGCTCATGTTGAGCTTCTCGACCACCAACATCACCAAGTCCTTCTCAGGGCTGCTCTCAATCCATTCTCTGCCCAGCCTGTAGTTGTGCTTGGGGTTGCCCCGACCCATGTGCAGGACCTTGCACTTGGCCTTGCTGAACCTCATGCAGATCGCATGGGCCCACCTCTCCAGCCTGTCAAGGTCCCTCTGGATGGCATCCCTTATATCAGCTACATAAAGAACAGATTTCCAGTTCTAACTAGTACCTTGAGGCTCTTCGATGGGAGCAATATAGGCAGTATGCTCCATCAACCAGTAGATTCTTTTTTCCTTGGCTTTATGCAAAAAAAATCCGAACACCCCCCACAAAAAAACACCTAAAAAAAAAAAACCTCCATCAAGGAAACATCAAGTGCCATTATAGAAGCTTTTGAGGTTAATCTTGAGGTGAAGCTTTTGGGAAAGGAAAGTGGGGCATTGCTTTGAGGGAAAATAAGTGGTAAAAGATGGCCTTTGACACTGTAAAAAGAGGTCTGAGCCCTCTAAATGCTGAAATTTAAACTACAGCAATTCTGAGAAAATTCATTATTTTGTCCTGTGGGAATTTTTCACACTTGTCAAAGTAAAAGGCCAGCTTCTACCCACAGGGAGGCCCAAAAGTCAAATGTGACTCATTATAATTATAAACATGTTAGATTTTGCACAAGCTCACTTGATAAAAAGGGAATGGGTCAGTTCCGGCAGCTTTTTGCCACAGTTAGCAAGCACACTGCTTGGTGTTATCCACACCTCGCTTACAGATTACAGAAAACAGCACACTTTCTGGTTCAGTTTTGAGAAAAAAGAGGCAATTCCAGTTAACAGCAAAGAAACTTGAGGGTAAACACAAAGCACAGGTTTTGAGAGCAGGTACATTATCCCTGACCAACAGTGACTTTGGCAGGTTGACAGGGACCTGATGGCCTCATGAAATATGTATGAAACGGAGCAGGTCATGGCTATCCTCCGAGAGGCAGGAGAGGTGGGAGAGACCTCTCCTTGTTGCATTAATACAGCACACTGGTACTGCGTGGGAAAAAAGGTCTCCCAACCCCACGGAAGTTTTTTATTTTACTTTTTAACCTACTTTTGTAAGGAGCAAGGCACACACAATTTCACTGTTGTACTTGTCTCCTAGAAATCTGTGAATCCTTTAGTTCACTTAACTAATTTTGACTGCAAGGGGTGGACTTCTTCCCTATCTGCAACATCTCCATGAAGTCCATCTGAACTAGCCCCCAGGTGAAGACCCCAATCGGGCTCCCTGGGAGGTGAAGACAGATAAACTCAGCTGGGCTGAGGCTCTTCCATAGGGTTCCGAGTCACTCCCCAGCTCCCAAAGATTCTCAGACCTCTGCAACTGTATTTTGCTGGAACGTTGTTGTCATTTTTAGAAAACAAACAAACAAAAAGCTGCAAGCCCCAAGGGCATTCAGAGCACCACATAGTTTTCTCTGCATTTCAACACAGTGCATGGTTTCACAGCTCAGTGGTGCCTACATCCCTCCCTGCCCTCTCCTCTATGCAGCACAGACAGTGTAGTGGAAACCAGAGAGGGTCTGGCATAAGCAGACACCCCAATTTCAAAGCTGCTTGTTGGGTTGCTTGCTCTTTGACCCCTGTGCAGAGCCAGGCAGTGCTGGGCTCAGATGTGCTTTGGGAGAGATCTGCCCACACATCCAGACAGTGCAGATGGGTCACAACATTACCGGGACACCTGTATGATCCTCACTTTGCCCCAAGCTGGCTCCCATCTTGTTCACCACCAAGCAGAGAGCAAACAGGGCCAGGCTCCTCCATCGCGCTCCTTCCCATGAAGCTCAGCTGCCCTCCCCTGCCTTGCCTGGGGCCGTGGCAGCTGCACGGTGGGGATTGCTTCCCCAGCCAGCACAGCCCTGCAACTTCTGGTTGATTGCAGACAGCACAATGTCTCCAGGGTTTTGGCCCCAAATGAAGGGGATTGCCCGGTTAAGCAGAATAAAAAGGAAGTATTTTTATGTCTCAGCCTAATCTCATAGATTAGTGCCTGTCCTGTAAATTCCTCAGCATGCAGAAGCAGATTTCTTCCTTGCACGGTTGAAGGCAGAATAATCTCTTGCGTAATGACACGCAGTCTGGGGGATGCTCATTAGCGACTGCCTAATCCGACCGAGTGGCGCTTGCGACCGCAGCACTGACCTGAGACCCTCTCCTTCTGGTGAGTGCTGTCGGCAGTACTCCAGGGTGAAGGACTCCACTGATGCCGAGCCAGCGTGCCAGCGGACGGTGGCCATGTCCCAGCACACCATGCAGTCCTCAGCCTTGATGATGGGGACAGTGGGCGCTGGGGACACATGGACATGTTAGCTGTACTGCAAGGTGGGCACCAGCAGCTGGCCAGGGATGCTCATGAAGGAAAGGAAGAGTCACCTCCCCAAAAATCCATGGGATAGATAGTTTTGCCCATCCAGCAATGACCTTTTGCTTGTTTGTGTTTCAATGGTAGAGGGCTACGTTATGGGGAAAAAAAAACATGCTGGGAAAGTCACTGTGAATATTTGTGCAGTTTTGCACATTCTTAGAATGCTCTTGTAGATTTTTATGCCTTTCCTCAAGCACATGTTCCTCATTTCTACCAATCTTCAAGGAGCAGAGCACCAAGGCAGTACTGCCTACAGCTCTCCCCGTATCACCTCAATCCTGTACTCAGCAGTCCCTGCATAAACTGCATCAGAAACACATGCGCTGCTGCAGAATTGATGGGGAGATGCTGACTTTCTGCTTAATTACGTCCTGTTTATTTTTGCGATGCTAAGATTTGGTCCTCCAATTTCTCTTTTTTAGAGCCTCAGTTCAAGAACTACAGGCCCAACTGCAAGACAGAAAACTGAATGTAAAGTAGTGCACTGAATGAAAGTAATCAAAAGCTATTGTGTGAAATTGCACATCCAACATCGTAGGCTGAAAATGGATTAGTTGTATTCACTTGCTCTTTCTCTTTCTAGGGAATAGCAACATAAACGAACCTTACAACCTGCTGTTGAAACTCATAGAAACAGTCTTAATACCAATCCTTAGAAGAAAGGTTATTAATTAAAAAGACATCATAGAAAGTTATTTTGCTTTTAAAGAGATCTGGTTCCAAACAGGAGGCCTTAGACAAAAGTAGAAATTAGATAATTATATGACAAGATAATCTTATAGAACCGCAACTATCATTCCTGATGCATTCTGTTTTGTAGAAAAGGAAAGAAAAACACCTACAAGTACATATTGATTTCCTGGTTTAGTGAAAATCAGGAGGTTAGCAGTTCAGGTTAAGATGTACTTGATGTTTTACTACAGGAACAGCTAATCTAGGTATTCAGCAGAAGAAAGAATCTGTGGGATAGATTCTCATCTGGTAACCCATCTGTGTGGCTCCCTTAGCAATAATCCCTTAATTCTCTTCTGACATATTTCATTGTCTGTTTTTAAATGCATCTGCTCCTAAAGAATAAAAAATTAATAGCTAAATCCCCTAATACATGCATTCAGCAAAACTGACACACATACCCACATTTATGTATGTGCAAATAGTCTGTCACAAGACATCATGCATTTGTTTTTAATTTGAAATTATCTGTCTGAAGAGTAGATGGAGTCAGCATACCAGAAAAAGTTGTTACTCTGCTTCTGAGATTTTTTTAAATAAATTAACTACAGTTAAAATATATATCTGATTTCCTGGTAATATTCCAGCATTCATATAAGTGATCTTGTAAGAGGCAAAGAGCTGAAAAGGGTATGTTCTTACTCTGTCCCTCAGATACAGGGTGAGAATCACATGCGTTCTGAACAACAGAAGAAGGTGCATTGACTCCTGTGTCTTTAGAATTGCAAAAAGCCTTCATCTGGAGATCGGTTTGAGATGGACAGGGTCGAGGGGGAGTAGAGGAATACTTGCTGCCTTCAGCATCATTCCCTTGCAGAAAACACTGCTTGGAAATAGCATGTTCCCCAGGGGAGGGGAGGACAGGAGACGGGAGGTGCTGGGGGGATGCTGCAGCAGCACCCACCTGCATTCCCCACAACTCCCCCGGCCCACTGCCAGTTCCATGGGCACACTCCTAACAGGGAAACCTTGTAGGGTTCCCAACACCTGGAGAGGCACAGCTTTGATCCACTGTTAATGCGTATGTTCCTGTAACTGCGTATACCAACAAATTATTTTCTTGTACACGCCAACTTTTAATCTGAATTACTAAAAAAAACCCACTTCTCTCAATTCTTGCTGCTGAGTTCATTGGGCTTCTTGAAGAATAAAAGTATTCTAGCTTTATATCAAAGTAGCCGGGCTCACACCGAAGAATTGTTTTCCATTACCAGTGCTCATCTTTCCACGTCTGATGTTGAGGGGACACAGTGGTTTTGCATCAGTCAGTACTCAGCAGGGTCCCCACAAGTGCATCTGGGGCTTGGTGCACTTCAGATGGTGTTCACTGCAGCTTCAGGGAAGGTGTTTAATGAGCCTTTATTTGATCTAGTTTATTTGTTTTCTTAAAGAAACAGGCCAAAGGAACGCATCAAAGACTTGAGGAAATTAACTTCTTCAGAAGACTTCAGTTTTGGGAAAAAGAATGGTAAGCCTGACACCAAAAGGCAAAGACAGTTCTTAAAAAATAATAGCTTCAGAGGTGAGAACTCTTTAAATTACGATTTATTAGCTAGTAATAACACATTATTATTTGACCATTTTGCAGGAATTCTGCACCATGATCACAATTACATTGTTGAGGCCATAAAATTTGGATTTCTACTTTGAATTCTCTGAAAAGTCATCTTTGCTAAAACTATGAATAGCAAATTGAATACCAAGGAGAATTATTAACAAAGTTGAAGTCTAGTGGATTAAGAAAAAGGCTTGAAGTTGTGGGTGCTGCCAAGTGATTTCAACAATACACTCAATGTTGTACAGTTATTTCATTATGAAATTGTTAAATACCCTGGTCTGTATTTTGTGACTGTAAGAACGGAATGGTTGTTCTTGTCCTGTAGCACTGGAAAAATTTGTCTGGCAAGAGGGCCTCAGACACAAGATGCTTCACCTTGCTCATAATTCAAGAAGTAACAGTTTTGTCAATACAAATTATTAAAGAAATCAAAGCAGAAAAATTAATCAGTCAAATGAAGCTCATAAACAATACTCATCTAATTACTCATCTGGATTTATAATAAACAGCAGCAGAGCCTCTTAGCCACACCTGAGATTTGTGTCCCACTGAGCTAGGCACAGCATGTGACCTAGGTAAGGCAAGCCTTCCCCTGAAAAGTTAATCATTTAAATCAATGCAACGTGGATGTATTTGGGAGGATGGCAGAGAGGCAAAAACCACAGCCATTGCTTCATTTTCCACAGGAGAAGCAGCAGCAGGGAGCAGCTGGGTGGCTTTCCCAGAGCTGCCCTGGAGCATTGCAGCACACGCAGAAGAGAAATTCATCACATGCTGCCCCAGTCACGAGGCCTGGAAATGTCTTCAAGTCTAAATGCCTTCAAGTTTCCTCCCAGGAGCAACTATGCTGCTATCTCTCAGCAAAAAGGGAAACGACCACGAGTTGCCTACTATCTGCCAGATGGGTTAATGAAGCAGTTTCTTCTATTTCAGTAACATTATGGACTAGAATTTGTCTGAGGACCTGAAGCTTATAATAATCAAAAGCCAAACTATGTACATACCTGTTTTAAAAATGGCTTTTTCACTGGGTAGGCTACAGCCTGTGCCGTTCACAGCCATGACCCACACACTGTAGCAGCGATCCGGCTCCAGATCCTCCAAAATGCAGTGGCTCTCCTTCACCGTCACTCTGTACTCTTCCACCAAAGCTAGGAGGAACACACACATGCATGGGATGTCACACTCATGTGTTGCACTGGTAGAGCCTACAACTGTGCCTCTCGACTAACATGTAAAAAATTTTAAAAAATCCAGGAAGCATTACTAGCCAACATCTCCATATTTTACTATGATTTAGTTTTGACAGAAAGTTTCTGACATGCCCTTAAGTTGAGTGCACTCAAACCCCACTGACAGCAGGGGGAGATTACGGCCCTCAGTCCTACTGAGGACTCAACTGCAATCAGCAGTTGTCAACCTTGGTTTCATTGCTCTATAACTTAACAATTTCTCACAATGGACTTTATAGCCCTGAGTTATAAATTAGCCATTACAAAAAGCCCTTAGCATCCTTTGGCGTGCAGACACATGCACACATGGATTTGTGCAGAGCCCAGTGACTTTATGATCAGTGTGAGCTTTTTAATGAATGAGCAATTCAATCCTCTTTTCTCAATTTCATACTTAACATTTGAAATATTCTGTAATTTTGAAAAAAAAAGTAATTTTGAAAAAATCTTTGTCTACATGTGGAAATACCAATTATCTTTTCCTGTCATTTTTTTATTAGGACACATTTCCAAAGTACATGCAGGGCCCTAAAAACCTAATGAAGCCCATCCCTTTGGGAGCTCTAACTGCAGTCCCCATGAGTACCCACAGGGCAGCATGGACACATCCTCTATGAAGGTCAGGCTGCTTCATAAAAGGGCACCCTAATAGGGAAATAACCACCTCTCAGCAAACAACTACCTTGAACTTTACTGATCATGATATTTATATTGCATTTGGGGGGACAAAGGGGAGGAAAGGGTATAGCATCTACCTCACACTCCCCTCCACCATTACCCATCCTTAGTCCTGTGCATGATGTCTTCACAGTCTCTCTTCTTTCTGCATCCTGGGCCCTGCCCTGCCATTTGGCCTCCCCTCTGCCTACCCCAGACCAGAGCAGAAAGGACTCCTGCTGTCATGAAGGCAAGACCTTACACACCCCCTGCATCTTTGCTGGCTTGCGGCTCCTCCATACAGTAGACTTGGAAGCAGTCAATGGCGTCCCCATCGTTCACAGCCCAGTAAACGGCAATGGAGGTGCTGGTGGCTGAATTTGGTTCCTGAGGTACGACAGTCGGCGTCTGTGGGACTGAGAGAAAAGTTGCCTGTTGTTATTCACACTCCTGCATTTTCAGCCAAATTATCTACCGGTTCGTGACGCAACCTGGTTGCTTATTTTCACTCAGGTTGCTTATTTCCACAGAACAAGTACAGCAAGTACATGAAATATGGATAATACTGACGCAGTTCTGGAGCCATAGGTCCTCGTAAACTAGGAACAGAAAAGTTAATTGCTCAGCATTGGAATCTGTCCATTTCCCTCACAGTCTGGACAAAGCAAGATCCAGTCCTAGTACTAAGACCACCTGAACCCAGCACAAAGCGTGTGCCCGTGCCCTGCCCAGTTCTTGGGGTCCTTCCATATGGAGCAGGACCATCATACAGATGAATCATGGCATGGCTGCTCATTTCTGACCACTGGCAAGGAGGGTCCCAGGGCTGTGGCAATCCTGGACACACAGAGCTGTCATACAACTCCAGTGATCCCTCTCCTTTCCCCAGAAGACCTGCTACTTCAGTCACATGGAGACCTCTCCAGCTCTACACTCCACTTTGAAGCAGCGTGTCAAATCCACTAAGACTGACAGCAGGAGGGATGTGCTTTAGGTAAAGGAAGGCTCAGAGCCCCTGCACTAACAGCCTGGGGAGCAGGAGGCTTCCTGCAGCCTTGGGTCCACCCCTGCCCAGAAGTGGGCTCCTACTGCAGGTGCACTACCAGGTGCTCCTGCGTGGCATGGTCATTTTCCCCAAAAACACAGTGAATCCTTGGTGCGCAGGTCAACCTGAGCTCTGCCAAAGCACCTGAACCTCATGGGATAACCAGGAGCATCCTTCACAAAGAGTGCTTCGAAGATCTCCAAGGTTTTCCAAATTTCATATAAACTTTGTCTCCTGATCGGCAAAGATCCATCCCTGATGAGATATTGTTCCCCTCTACGATTATGGCTTAAAAGAGAGGGAGGGGAAAGAAAGAAGCAAAAAGCCCCAAAAGATGCTCATTTTAAAGTGATTGCAGGGAATGAAAATATATGGTTCTATTTCTTCATCCAGTGAATTTACATATTGCATGAATTCTCTTAGAATCTCAGCAGAAAGCTTTTGCTTTTTTTCAGTTATCTTCCCAGTAATGATGATGATCCCCTGTGGCATGAACAAGGCAAATGCAGATGCTGGCTGTTTCCTTATGATTTATACAGAAAGCTACCAGTACAGTAGGATTACATCTGCTTCCATTGAAAAAAAAAATTATCCTTCCATTGCTAAAAACAATCTGCATTTTGTCTTTCAACTTCATCTAGAGTTGGTTAATTTAAAGATTGATCATTAGGAAAAGACTTCCTTTTAGTGGACCCAGTGGGGAAACCAGCTTTTTTTTCCTGTGAAGTTGCCTAGAAACTGCTATTTATGATCACAGAAACCCCACAACTGCAAGAGTTATTATTATGCCAAATCTGAACAGAAGCTAGCTTAATGAATGAAACTTCTGAAAAAAGTTATAGATCAAAATTCAGTTTGTTAACATTGAGAAACATTTGATTTCTAATTTCCTGTAGCATTATATGAAACAAAAGTAATTTCAAAGCAGGAAGTTGAATTATTCTCTTCAGAAACAGAACATTTATGTGTTATCAAAGTGCTAGTCCCTTTTAAAATTAATTTTAGTCAAAGAAATGAGATATTTTTACTAAAAGTTTCACTAAATCATATTTGTCAGTATAAAAGTGTGACATTTTCTCATCAGTTCAGTTTCAATTAAAGTGCTGTGATGTAAGGAAGCTTTTCCTTCATGCTACCTCAACAACATGGCCCCCAGGAGAAAAAAATAATAATCTCAATTATTTTAAGGCTAACTACCCCTTTCCAATGTAATGTGAAATAACATTTCCTTGGCTTTGTGGACTTGAAGAAGGACAGCAGTTACATTCCTCTGTGACTTTAATGGAAGACTGTTATAATCAGCAAGGGTCCTCGCCTTCTGGTATAAAGGTGCAGGACTCACAGCAGGCTTTGGAAATAACAATATTTCAATTTTTCAATTTTACCCATTCCTCTTGTGGCACAGCCTCGGTTCCAGTATGCTCAATGGCATGCTGCAAGAGTTTTTTATGCTTACACATTTGTTAATGGGGTGGCTTAAGGAGGAAGAATTTGACGGAAAAGGGCTTTTCCATAGTGGATATGGAAAATTTGGAAATGCAGAGCATTTTGAAAGAAAGATTTTTCTGAAAGTGGTGAAAATAAAGTTCTATGAAATTTTTCATAGCCTATGGAAAGACTATGCTTTCTGAAGGAAAAACATGGTCAACACACTGGAAGGAAGGGATGCCATCCAGAGGGACCTTGACAGGCTGGAGAGGTGGGCCCGTGCAAACCACGTGAAGTTCAACAAGGCCAAGTGCAAGGTCCTGCACATGGGTCGGGGCAGTCCCAAGCACAACTACAGCCTGGGCAGAGAATGGATTGAGAGCAGCCCCAAGGAGAAAGACTTGGGGGTATTGATTGATGAGAAGCTCAACATGAGCTGGCAGTGTGCGCTTGCAGCCCAGAAAGCCAACTGTGTCCTGGGCTGCATCAAAAGCAGTGTGACCAGGAGGTCGAGGGAGGGGATTCTGCCCCTCTACTCTGCTCTTGTGAGACCCCACCTGGAGTACTGCGTCCAGCTCTGGGGGCCCCAGTACAGGAGAGACATGGACCTGTTGGAGCGAGTCCAGAGGAGGGCCACGAAGCTGATCAGAGGGCTGGAGCACCTCTCCTCTGAGGACAGGCTGAGAGAGTTGGGCTTGTTCAGCCTGGAGAAAAGAAGGCTCCAGGGAGATCTAACTGCAGCCTTCCTGTACCTGAAGGGGGCCTACAGGAAAGCTGGGGAGGGACTGTTTACACGGGCATGGAGTGATAGGATGAGGGGTAATGGGTTTAAGCTGAAGGAGGGTTGATTTAGATGAGATGTTAGGAAGAAATTCTTTACTGTGAGGGTGGTGAGGCACTGGAACAGGTTGCCCAGGGAAGTTGTGGATGCCCCCTCCCTGAAAGTGTTGTTGGATGGGGCTTTAGGCAACGTGGTCTAGTGCGGGGTGTCCCTACATGGCAGGGGAGTTGGAAGTAGGCAATCTTTAGGTCCCTTCCAACCCAAACCTTTTTTTGATTCTATTATTCTGTTTGTGGATTGGATAAACATGGCAAATTCACATGTATTTCATCAAATGGCTTCAGTCCAAAAAAAAAAAAAAAAAAAAAATCAGAGTGTGTCTGACCCACTCCAGTACGTGATAAATTATATACTCAAGGTGTTCAATTCCAAGTAAAGTTTCATGTAGGCTTTTACCTCTATTTTCCTTCAGGAAGGGTGTAATCTTGAAAAAAGATTTTCTTTACTGATCACCAAAGTAAAAATCACAATAGCAATTGAAATACTCGGTAGTGGAAGTGAAGAATGAAAAGCAGGTATTTTAGAATGAGCAAAGAAGAAAGTATAAAGGATGAGGGGATTTGAAGGTCACTTGCTAGTGGACAGTCATTCATTTCCAGTTTGCCAAAGCAAACTAGTTTGGAGCCATTTGGTGTTCAGCAAACACAGTAGCTAATGCAAATCAAATGGAAAGGTGGATCTGAGCAGTTTGGGGAAAAACACATTGAAGTGACTTGTGGGAAAAGGAAAATGGGTCTGTCCTCCTGGATGACCTTGCCAGTAGGTAGCAGCCCAGGAGGCAAGAATGGTTGCACCCATGGGATGGCAAGAGGGAGTTTAAGAACTAAATCAAGACGCATAGCACATTTGCACGACTAAGTTAACTACGGCTGAGAGTGGGTTACAAAAAATATCTTTTCATCTGACTTCCTAAAGAAATGAGGCTGTCCAACCTTACCTGAGAAGTTTTGAATGCCACAGGCAAATTCATAGAAATCTGACAAGGACGTTAAGGTCTCAGAGATACTCAGCTCCTCTAGGTCTAATAAAAGTAGGAGTGTGGAGGAGAGTGATAATCTCCCCAGAGTGACACAGTGGTCTCTCTCCTCCACACCCCTGTATCTTCGGGAAATCAGTGCTCTAGTTCCAGTTTGCTCAGGGACCAAACACGTGAGAAAGAGGCATTACTTGAAAAGCCAGAGAGCAACTACAATGGTGGCGGTGTGTGTGATGGTGAATGGGAGGTCACAAAGCATGACAGTGAGATGCAAGATCCCAAACCAAACCTTCTCTTGAGAAAGAAGCACTAGAGTGAGACCCCATTCGAGGAAAATTAATCCACAAATTGGTGCTGGCAAACTCTTGATTGACAGCTGTCCAGATCCAGATAATTTCTACAGGTATATGTATGGGCAGAGCAGAAAGCCCACGCAGGCAGGCAATTTACAGGATATAAAATATCTGATAGAGGTGAATAAACCCCTATATCATGTGCAATTTTCACCACTGCCCTCTGAAGCAGAGGCTGTTTCCAGCTACAGCTAAGCACTTTCCCTTCATGTCCCGTGGGGGTTTCAGGTGCCACTGTTCACGTGGCACAGCCCCAGGGACCATAGCCATCAGCCAGCCCCCTGCTCTCCTCCCCACACCAGCAATGCTGGAGCTGCCCCTCTGGGAGGAAGAGAGTTCAGGAAATCCTTTGATTGCCTCTTCTGTCCCTGCCTGCAAGGGAACAGCAACTTCTTTAGCCCTGAGAGATTTACAGATAGAGATCTTCTGCTAGTCTGAGGTATGGATATATTAAATGATGCAAGAATCCCCCACTTTAGCACTTTTCCCTCTGTTGCTCATCTTAGTGTCCTACTATAAGCCAAACACTTGTGCACAATTAAACTTCATTTTACATTCAACTCTGATTGCTAATTACATGGTTTGCAAATTTATACTTCTCAAATAGATTCTGTTTTTAGCTTCGTAAGATTTCCAAAACATTGCCAAAATGTTAGCTTTTGTAAAGACAATATTCAGAGATACTTACCAGCCACATGTTTTAAGGAGTGCTGGTTGCTTTGTCCTGGACTGTCCGCATAGTGCTCGAACAGTGAAAAAGCACTGGGCACCTTTTCTAAAGAGAGAGTAGTATCCATTGCAGAAAGTAACCTATTTGGAAAAAAAGCACATAGCCATAAAAATCCCTTGTGACACCACATAGTTGCCAAAGGCCAGAAGAAAAGACCATGCAATGTACACTTCTTTAAGTATTTCCCATAAACTTGTGGACAACATGCAAGGAGAAGCTGTTTCCCTGATTTTGAACATTTAGGGCATACTGTGATTTCAGATGAGGAGCGCAGAGAGAACGCACGTGGTCTGTATACACTTGACCCGTAAGAACATGGGGATTTGAAGTTCATAGCAAGACTCCCAAGAGCACTGGGATTCAGACTTACTAACGCAGTGCCTTTAAAGGTTACAAACCTTAGAGATAAACTACAGCAGCTGACTCCGGAGATGTAATGTAAAGCAGCTGTTTGTGGCAAGCAAAAAAAACCAAACCAAACATGAAGAGGAAGATGGATTCCACTTAATTAGCCCATATTTGCTGAGTTCATTATAGGAAAAAACCCAATACACTTTAACTCTGAGGCAGAAGCAGCTTCAAGGAAATGAAAGATTTTTTTTTTCCAAGGAAACTGAATTTTACCTTTCTCCCCTTCTTTATTTCAGTCACCAAAGTAGTAAATTATGCATAATCTTAACAAAGCACAACAAATAAAAAACTTATTTTCTTTAGAAAAACATGCATTGTTATACAGACATATTCTTAACCTTTTTTAGGTGTTATCAAAGTAATAACCAAACCCATGCATACAACAGAATAAACTCTACGTTTAGTGCATGAGTTAACAAATAAAGACCAAAGAAAGCCTTGGAAAATCATTTCATCACATTATACCTGCTCTATTCTTACACAATAAACTACATGCAGATACATATGGCCAGACTGTCACATTTTGACTTAGAATGGGGGAGTACAAGTGTTTAGTCCTAATTCTGCAGATTAACAGGAACCACAAAGGGCTGTTTGGAACATTTGCTTCAGACCACTCTCCTGTGGTTGGAATTTGACCACGAATTGGAACCCTCATGTCATTGTTATACATCAGCACGTGTATCACTGTGATGGCTGAGGCAGCACTGACAAGGGTATGTTTGATGTGCACCACGCAACACCCAGGCCCTTTGGGCAAAGTGAGTGGCGGTGGTGTGGGCAAAGCAGGTTTGGGGGCTTGCATAAGAGAAGCCTGCAGCCAGACTGTCTGAATATTTATAGTTCACCTTGGAAAATTCATTGGGGGAACATGGGCTTATAGTTGAACACTTCTCCTATAAAGGCTGGGTCTCACCCAAATGACTCCCTTGAGAAAATCACACATGGCAGAGAACTGTTTCCGACTGCATATATTTACCAGTATGTGCAGGCAGGCCAGGATGCAACTGTGATGAGGCAACAGCCCTCTGGCACATCCTGAATCAGGCAGTACCAATGAAAAGGTATGGGAAAACATCAGCCCATAGTCTCCTGGAAAGCTTTTGAAAGCTACTTAATCTCATTTTTTTCTGGAATTGTGTTTGGAAGGATAGCCCAACAACTCCAGCCATGTGAGTGACACTTTGCATTATAACCTTGCAGAGACCAAGTAATACAGAACAGGACTAGTGAAAAAAGAACATACCAGTGATGACTAAGAGATGGAAGCATGGTCAAAATGTTTTTTTAGTATATGTGTGTATAGTAACTACTACAAGGAACATCTGTTTAAAAATGTCTGTGTGGAGGTAGATTTAAAATTGAGCTGACATTTTAAAATGCTACTTGTTTAATTGATGTATTACAGAACATGTGGAAAACACTTCAAAACCAGTCAGTTACAGCAACAAGTATAAAAACTCTTCTCTTAATTTCATTATTTCAAGGTTTATAAAAGTAGCTATGAATATTAGCAGCATGTTTGCAAAGCTTGCAAATACTAAATGAAGCATCCAGCATGCTAGGCCCAGTAATCACTACGATGCACTTAAACCATAGTTCATATACCTTTTATTCAATTCTTTAGATGACTAAAGGAGGGAAAAAAGAAACATATTAACAGTTTTCAAAACCCTGAAAATGTTGAAGAGACATTCATCTAACAACAGCCTTGCTACTCTCCACAGACATAAAATACATAGAGCTTTATTGACTTGATGTCATCTGAGATGCTGCTCATTCACACTGGCAGAATTGGTTCCTTAAGAATATTCTACTTCAAAGCTCTGGCTCAGAAGGCTATTAGAGTCTAAATCTGGTTTTAAACTCCTGAGGGGTCAGTATTCAATATGCAGGTTTAAAGACCAGAGCACAGTCAAATACTTCCTTAAACCAATGCTTTTACAGAAAGAAACCACTTACACATTAAGAACACTTAAATCCAAATTCTGGCTGAAATCTCCTTAATAACTTCTAGTTACTAGAAACTGTGTGAGATTTGTACTTGTGGAGTTAGAGCTTCTCCCATGCTCCATGAATCTTCAGCTAACTTTTCCTGACTTGTGGACAGAAAAGTTCCTGTCCTCTATCGCTAACAGAAAGGGGTAGGGATTCTAATAATTTTCCCACCCCACAGAAGAATTTCAGATAACAAAGTTATCTTTTTGCCAAAGCACTGATCCAGCACCTCACAAAGTTCAGGAAAATAACATATATATTTCTCATTTGTCCCAAAATGGCCAATCTCCCATGGCATTCACTTGGTTACAGGATATTAAGACATTGGGTAGCTTGGAGCAGGGGAGAAAGCCAAATATTACTCCACCATTTCCATAACTGCCGATAAATGGACTGGGGGCTTGTATTTGGAAAGCTGTTTTACAAATGATCAGTCTTTAGACAGTAATTTGAACTTTTCATTTTTTGCATCCCAGCATAGTTTCTCTGCAACTTCCAGACTACATGCTAATTCCATAACAGTACAAGATCATTGTCCCAGAAATCCCACCCGCTTCAAGACTGCTGATACACTTCTATAAAGGAGAAAGCGTCACAGCTCACTTATGGACAGGTCTTGCAGCAGAACAATCTTGAGGGACCCAGGCCATTAATGATTAACCTGCAAGACCCTCTGACACCAGCTTACAACTGACGACTGTATGAGCTAGGTAACTCAAGTCATGCAGAGTCACAAGGGATGTTTTTTACAGCCAGAAAGGACGATTACAGACATGCACCTCACATGCACATTCCTACACCTAAGTCCATTGCTGTGGGTTAACCCTGGCCAGCAACTAAGCACCACACAGCAGTAAACATTTATCATGCCTCAGTAATCTGAATGCGTACCTACTGTCTGTGTCTGCTCATTTAAAAAAAACAATACAACAAAACAAAAGAACAACCTTGTAACTCAAGAACAACTCTGTTTCTGGTATAGACAATTTTCAGTTACACTTTCTTGTTTCACCTTTATTTTTCATACAGTAAGGTACCTTTTACTATAAAATTTCTTACTCCTCAGTGAATAATTAATTCTAGCTAAAGTGACTCTTGGCCTCCTCTTCACAAAACAAAACAGAACTATTTTAATGTCATAAGACATGTTTTCATCCTGTGCATCATCTTTGCAATTCTGTCTGAGCATTCACATGACAAAAGCAAATGATCTAGCAGTTTCAGAGTGGAATAGCTGAGCTTGCAGGATTTAGCTATCTTAAAAAAAAAAAAAAAAAAAAAGGTAAATAACTCATTCTCCTAGGTACTGTATAAGTGCTTTCCTAACTAGTATCATAAAAACTACAATATGAAAGCCATTTTTACTTACATTTAGGAAAACAAATCCATCAAGTTCTTCCATTTCTTTTACTGTTGTCTCCAAAGTTTCCTTTGCTGAATCAACAGTTTGCTGGAAGTTAACCATCTGCTCATACAGGTACTCCATTTTCAACTTCTTCACTTCCTCAAAGTTATCTGATTTCTCATCATATTGTGCTACCACTTTCTTAAGCATCTCTTCGTTCTGCTTTTCCAATAACTCTGCATTTTTCTTACAGTTTTTCTGCAAAATAAAAACAGATGTAAATTGATCTGCAGAATAAAATTATTACATTTAATGAATACACAGAAACCCAATTACCCACACATGAGCCATCCACCAGACTCTTTCTGTCATCCTGAGAATAAGAGAGCTTTATTTCTGTAAGCAAGCTCATCTGGGAGAAATAGCGCTAAAGAAATACATTTAAAACAATGGTAGATTTTTTTTACCGTGTTTAATTGTAAACATCTATATTTAAGCATTGAGACAGGAAGTATGACTACAAAATACCTAAATAACCATACTTTCAACTGAAATTAATGCAGCCCTCAAGACTGAGAGGGCCTTAAGAACTTAGGCATTAAGAAGTTACAACATTGGGCAACTAGTTTAGCTGCTTCACACTGGATTCTAAATAAAGACACAAAAAGTCTGAGTTTTTTATAAGCATAAACAGAATTAAGGGAACTTTTTCCTCCAGTGCTTGACAGTCACATATTCCACTTTGCAATAATGTGCAAAAAAAGCAATCTTTTTCTTCCCCTAAAGTTAACACCTTCCTGTGGGAGCTTAGTGGAAGCAATGCGTCCTGGTTTTCAGCTGGAATAGAGTTAATTTTCACAATAAGCTGGGAGGGGACACAGCCAGAGCAGGTGACCCAAACTAGCCAAAGGGATATTTGATAACACAATGTCATGCTCAGTATACAAGGGGGGAGCTGGCCAGGGAGGAGTCATTGCTGCTTGGGGACAGGCTGGACATTGGGTTTCAGGCAGTGAGCAAATTGCATTGTGTATCACCCGCTTTGTATATTCTTTTATAGGTACTGTTGTTATTTTCCTCTTCCTTTGCTGTCCTATTAAACTGTTCTTATCCCAACCCACGAGTTTTACCTTTTTCTTCTGATTCTCCTCCCCATCCCACCAGGGAGGGGGGCGGGGGAGGAGTGAGCAAGCAGCTGCATGGTGCTTAGCTGCCAGCTGGGGCTAAACCACAACACAATAATGCTACAAAACAAGGCAAGCATATCTTAGAAGTAATATTGTAGGGGGACAGAAAACTAATGCAATAAAACACTAGGCTTACCTCAACAGAGTTAAATAGTGATTCAATATCACTCACAAACTCTTCAATCTTCATTGACTTTTCTTCCACTGCTATTAGCAATTCACCTAAGCGATCCTGAAATTTAAAATGTTTCAGTAACATAAGCATGTTATTTTATAAAGATTTTGCATACAGCTTATTTTAGGTGAATATTTTTGTTTTGCCATAAGCCACCATTGAGCTACTGCTAAATTAAGTTCGAGTATCTCCCTGGCTACAAAGACAAGCACAGAAATAGCAATTGGAACCGTCACAAAACTGTTTCCAAAGCAAAAAAAGTGAGCTCAGTTCAACAAGGTGCTGAGTGTCTCTACAAGTTGTTGAACACTACAAACTCTAGTGCAGTTTTGCTAGAGACTGAGGGTACTCAGAGCATCATGAGGGTCCTTGAGAAATTGCAGGAACAAGCTCATAAAAAAGAAGATAAGGCAGGTAATTACAAGGCTAACAGATTATGCAGTGTTGTGATGTTTTAATTAGAATTTTAAAGATATTTCCTATAAACCAGAATTCATCAAAATCACTGGTTGAATTAGATGTGGAAACAAAAGTAGTCCTAGGGACAACAGGCATCGCAGACAACTCAGAACTTTTTCTTAGTCCTTGTTGACCTTTCGTGAAGGCAAGCTGGGCATCTGCTCAGGTGTAATTTATAATTTATAAAAATATTTAGTTTTAAGTAGCTGGTATAAATTTAAAAGGAAGGTTAACTTCCTTTGTTAACAGGTTCCTATTATGGCAAACGTCTATAGCTAGATCTGTTGAAAACGAGCATATGTCTTTCCATTCATTATAAATGTCACATTGGACTGTACAATTGAAGGCTCGCTTTATAAATATTTAGGGCCAATCACCAGGATTCAGAAGCAAACTTCTGTTTGTCAAGATAACCTATAAGATCAGACAGATGCCATCCATAGCTTATTTAATTTACTGTGAAGTTATGTTCCTACAGTTAAAATTCAGGCAACAAGCATTTTGCTATCTTAATGTTTTCTCAGCAATTACACAGAAGCAACAAGAAACATACAAATGCCATTTCAGAGTAACCTGAGTCCTAAGTGCTAGAAATCATGTGAAGCCAAGCCTGTGTTGTGGCCAGATTTAATACTGGCTTCATGTCCATGCTCCACAGCCAGGGAGTGATATCATGGGACGTTTATTTGTGGCTTAACTTGACTCGCTGTAACGTAGGTACGTTCAAGGCATGGCTGGGGTCTGTGACTTTATTACTGACTTACTGGTGGCTAATTATCACTTCTAAGTCAAGCATAAATGGCCATATACAAAAAGTAACTCTGCTGTCATACATCTGCACACCGTGGAGATAATTTGTAAATACTGATACTTGAAACTGCCACATTGACTCCTCCTACTTTTAATTTATCTTTCTTGCATATGAGTTAACATAAAGATAATGTAAATACCATTGATACAAGCCCTTCTAGAATTTTAATGAAATTACACAAAATCTGTATTACCGTCAACTGAACATGTGCCAGGAAAGAGACCTCACCTTTGAGATACTGGGGTGAGATTAAATAGCTGGTAAACAAGAAAGGAACATCTGTATACTTCTACATGAACAAATCTGATATGATAAAAGTGAGACATCACATGCATACTGTTTTCACAAGCAGAACTGCAATTTAATGAAGAACAGCTTCCACAGAAACGAAAACATTTTCACTAGTACTGGTCACAAAGGACTAGGCTACTGAAATGGAGGGTATTTTTATCTATCTTTTTGAGTGCTACAACTTAGAGATAGTGGGAAGAAGTAGGACTTGCTAAAGTCTGACCTGCGCTACAGCTAAAACACTACTGGGACAGATGAACATGAACTGAACAGAAAATGAAGTTTCAACAAAACTGTTAATGTAAACTGCACAACTAGTCTAACATCTCCAAGCAAGCAAAAAATTTAACTGGGATGGGGAACACTTTATGATGATACTGGTCCCCACATATGGAGGTTTCTATACCTTGTTAAGTGAAATGAGCTGCTGTTACTAAAATTTTCTTTTCACAGAAACAATGCTCTTCCCATTTCTTCCCCTACCCATACAAACCAGAACAAACTTATACAGGTGAGCAGCCTAACAGATGGAAAGTCTGGTAACAGCTATATACAAACAAGGTCATTCAAACCTATGAACAAATAAAAATATCAGCTTAGCAAGCCTAGAACTCTAGAGAATACCTTAATAAGATAGTCTTCCTTCAATATCTCTAACACATGTTTAGGAATAGTTTTTATTTTATAGATACTGTGATTTAGCCTCTGGACTGCTCTCTGAAGCCTCTCCCCCGACAACACAGGAGGTCTGGAAAAATTAGCTTCAGTAGCTCCTTCCCTCACCCACATTAATTCTTACCTTCATCTTTGTTGCAGCATCATCTAGTGTTGTGACTTCATGGTCTTTATGTTCTCCAAAAAGCTTGTCAATAGCAGATATTGGGCATTTGCAGTGGTAACAATATGTGTCCGCTTGCACTTTCTTCAGTTCTCTTTGTGGGCTCTCAACTTGAGGAACGTTTGTTGCTGATTTTTCAGGATACATCACCACAAAGCCTGAATCTTCAAGCTCAACAGGTGTTCTTTGCTCTGGCTCATTAACAAATTCATAATTATCACCAACATGCTCAAAAGAGTCCCTGTCTTCAAATAATAGCTCCTCATGTGTGAATTGAGATGATATTTCATCTTGCAAAAGTTCTTCTTGTGTAATCACATCATAGTCCATTGACTCAGGAAGATCTTCATAAACATCAGGGTGCTGCTCCTCTCTTGGAAAGTCTGGCTTCTCTGTTTTCTGAATGGTAGGGACGTGTGAAAGATTTTCCTGGGTATACTGATCATCTTCACTGTCTTCAACAGGAGTACGGACATATGGGACATATTTTTGCATTTCAGGAATTGCTGTTATTTCGTGCTGTTCTTCCTGCTTACTAGTAGCTTCTTGATATGTATCTGCCTGATAATCCACTAGTTGACTGTACACTTGATGACTAGATTGCTCTGGCAACTCCTCAGATGTTTCTACAGGTACATTTTCTTCTTCTCTTTGTTCAGTGGTATCACTTCTTGCACCTGAAAGAATTTCTTTGCTTCCAAAAGGAATAGCATGTATTGGTTTACAAATTGTTGCTTTAATGTCACTGTCAACCTGGACTTTCTCTCTCTCCACAACACCCCTTTCTGGCAGAAACTCAGTTATGACACACTGAACATCACCAGACCCCTGCTTGTGTTTGTCCTCTGAACTCTGAACTGAAATTACTCTACTAAAGGACTCATCCTCTGACATCTGATCCTTTTGAGGCTGTACGGCCTTACTTGGAATTTCATCTTTAAGAATGTATTTTTCAAAATATATTCCTGTTCCATCATCTGTATCTGAATTTCTACTAGGGAAAGATGCATTAGAATTACCACTTTCCTCATCAGAAGGAGTCTCATCCTTTGTCTTTTCTCCTACTGCTTCTGCATAGAGGTCCTTGTATAAAAATGACAGAGCAGGTGGCTCCTCTAAAAGCTCTGGATTAACTGCAGCAACAGTGGTAGGAAACAACAGAGATCGTTCTAGCACTCCTTCTTCTGAATCAAAGAGTGGGGTCCCTGGTGACTTCCGTTCATCTTCTACATTTGTTACCTTTTTACTGCCAATATCAAGTGATTTCGGCAGAGGTAAAGGGTTTGGAGCATCTGCATAGATCTGCATTTTGCTTTCTCCTTTCACAGCACCATAAAAGACTTCATCCAGATCCTCAAGTAATGAAAACTCCTCTTCCAAAGTATCTACCTCAGCACTTTCTTTAAAAGAAGTGGCTTCTTCCACAGGTTCATTGGGATCTTCTGTCACAGGAAACAATGAACTTGGTCTTTCAAAATGTGGCTTAATTGGGGATTTGTCATCAATCAAGGTATATTTTTCAAAATAATCCATATCAGCCATACCATTATTAGGATCCAACACAGAATTATTATTGCTTTCTGGCAACATGGGATTTTTTTCTTGTGTTTCTCCACTTTCCTCAACATCATCATTTTTTACCAATTCTTCCAGTTCATGGCTTGCAGGCTTTTCCAACACAGAGCCTTCTGAAATTTCTGTGGTCATTCCAGAAGCTAGGGCTCTATGGCTATCATCAGCTAATTTTCTTTTAAATGAAGGATTTGTTTCCAAGTATTCTAGTTTATCTGGCATGTGTTTACTTTCTTCTTGATCAACAGAAGAAATATGTGTAGGAGCATGAATATTGAGTATTTCATAACCTTCTGAAATTATATTAAATAGATCTTTTTGTTCAGTAGGCTCTGGAGCATGCTGACTGTCTTCTACAGCACTTGCATGTTCCATTTCTTCCTCTTCTTCTCTCAGGCAATGCTCAGGCCCTTCAGGCACTTTGTCTACCTCTGGATATTGCACTGCTTCCATTTTTGTAGGGTTTCCAATCCTAGTTTCATGCTTCGGAACTTTTTCTGGACCTGGATTATGTCCTCTTAGAGATGGTAAATCATACCTTTGTGCTCTGTGACTAGTTTCTGAGGACACTCTGTGGGAAGTTTCACTTGACACTGAATCAGAAACTCTAAACATATCTCCTTTATTCTTTGTAGTACCATGAACTGTAAGTTCTGTGCAACTTCCAGCTGGGAACTGTTTTGATCCAAAATCAGAAGTTTCATTTGGAGAAAGTTGAATTCCTTGCCTGTCCACTTCTGTAGCTCTTATTGGACTAATTGAGCGAGCTTTCACCTCTTCTGCCAGCCAGCTAGCTAGCCCAAAAGATGAAATATCTGGATTCTGCTTTTCATCAGAACTAGAGCTAATGGACTTCATCTCTGCTGAAGGAAGGCTGTCCCGTTCACCGGTATAATGCTGAGTTTTGTGTGTCACAGTTTCATAAACAACATCTGATGAAACAGCGCCCAGGTGCTTTAAGGATGTATGCTTTTGGTCTGCAAAATATGGTTGCATTTCATGTCTATCCTCTTCTTCAGTATAAATGCCTGAAATTATGCTAGGTTGCTTTGCAAGCATGCCTACTACATCAGATACAGATAATGGAATATTTTGTTTCTCTTCATCATCAGTGAAAACCACTGATACTGACTTTTCAGGTAATATATCAAAAGGTACAAATGAATCTGATGACACTGCTTGCTGCCTTGCTACACCAGCCACCTTTGACTCTGTGGTCTCCAACCTTGGCATTGTCTGCACATCAGGTTGTATTTCTTGCTTATCGTGCTCAGCAATGAATTTGGGAGTACTTCTTAGCTGCTCTGATGACAAATATTTTGTGTCCAACAAATGATCTTGAGATTCTTGCTTATCATGGTCTTGTGTGTGCATTAGAGACATACTCTCTAACTGCACTGTTTTCAAACTTGCTGATTTAGATGAATAGAGCTGAATGTTCTGCACTTCTTTTTCATCATGTGGTGGAATTACATGTTTACACTCTGATTGTGCAGACTGGGGAATAAGTGGCTGCATGCTTTGCTTTTCTTGTTCAGCAGGGGACCATGTGGGAACCAAATACTCAGAAGCTGGTTTTGAATAAGGTGGAATTTCTTGCTGACATGTTTCATCAGGTGAATAAAATGGAACTGAAGGTTCAGACTCCAGTTTTGAAGATACAGTTAAATAATCTTGACTTTCTAGAGTTTCTGCTTTATCTGTAGAATATGATAAATTTAATTGTTCAGATTCTAATTGTGTAGCTGTGTGGAAGTAATGTGGAGTTCGTTCTCTCTCTGTTTCAGGTAAAATGACATGGTCAGTCTCTGATCGTGCAGAGACAGGCAAATGCGGATGAATTTTTATGTTCTCTGCTTCTTTTCTTGCAAAAAAGAAACCTGATGCAGGCTGGGCAGTTTCTGCCTGCTCTGTTTTACAGTGGGTGTAAGATAATTCTAAGTGCTTGGGGGACAGGTCTGCAGTTACAGGTAAAGACTTTGGACTTCCTTCTGATTTTATTTCAGAGACAGAATGTGAAATAACCAAAGGTACAGACACTGTTTGTTCAGTAAGAGATGAATACGGTTGGCCTTCTGCTTTCTTAGTGGCAAAGGATAAATCTTGTTGCTTAGTTTCCAACTGAGCACTTAGAGATGAAGTAGCCCCAGTGTCTCGCTTCTCTGAAAGCCCTGCTCTCAGCAGGGCTGTTTCATGCTCTTCTGCTTTGTCAGTAGGACTTAATAAACCTGATTGTTCAAAGTCTGGTTGTGCAGTTCCCTGCTCCTCATTCTTGCCAAAGGTATATGATACAGAAGGTGTTTCTGGTTGCTCTGTTTCAACAACAGAGTACTGCAAATTAATGCACTGCAGTTCAGGTTGGTCCCCACCCCTTCGCTCCATTTCGCCCGTGAAATATGATGTCTCTGGATGCTCTAGCTGGACAGTCTGTGGTCGCTCTGCTTTGCCATAGGAGTGCAATAAATCTGGTGGTTTCATTCCACAAGTCTCTGCTTTGACAAGAGAATATGAGAAATCTGGACGTTTTGATTTTACTTGTTCCATTTGCAACTGCTCTGCTTTTCCTGTGGAATATGAAAAATCAGAAGACATGAACCCCATTTGTGCAGTTTCCTGTTTTTCTGTTTTGCCAAGTGAATGTGATAAATCAGGTTGCACTAAGTCTACTGGTGAAGCTGGTTTCTGCTTTTCTTCACCAAGGGAGCGCAAAAAGCCAGGCTGCGCCATTCTTTTTGCCTCTAGTTCACCAAAGGACTCCAAAAGATCTGGCTGTTGCAGTACTTTTTGGGCTGGTTGTGAGTGCTCTGATTTGCCAGCTGGATAAGATAAATCCATTTCTTCCACCTCTGGTTGTTCAATTTCACGGCGCTCTTGTCGTCCAATACAATATGACAAATCTGGATAGTTTGATTTCTGATGCATAGCTTTTTCTTCTGTTTCTCTAACAGGGTAAGATAGCTGTGGATGTTGCAACTCTGGCAATACCATTTCTTGTTCTCTTTTGCCAGAAGAATACAACAAACCTGTATTTTCCTGTTCACCTTGCACAGTTTGCATTTCATCTGTTTTTCCAAGGGCATACGTTAAATCTTGTTGCCCTAAGTCCATTTGTGTTGCTTCTTGTGACAGTGTTTTGCAAATGGAATATGATAAATGGGGAAGTTCCTGCTCTGGATGTGCCATTCGTTGTTCCTCTGTTTTTCCAGTGGGATGGGGTGTTACATGCTGCTCTGATTTCTGTTTTGTAGTCAGTGGCTGCTCTGCTTTGTCACTGGAATAAGACAAATCTGGATGCTCAACCTCTGGTTGTGCTGTTCTTCGCCATTCTGTTTTGCCAGTGAAATGCATCAAGTCCTGATGCTCTGCTTCCATTTGAATAGTTTGTGGTTCCTCTGCCTTCCCAGGGCAAGATGATAAATCTGGTTGTCCTAACCCAAGTTTTGTGGTTTCTGGTTGCTGTGTTTTATCAATGGAATATGATAAATCTGAATGCTCCAACTCTTGTTTTGCCATTTCTTGTTGATCTTTTTTGCCAGAGGAATACAGGAAGTCTGGGAATTCCCCTTCCAGTGGGGCCCTATTTGGTTGCTGTGCTGTGCCATGAGAACTTGACAACGTTGGCTGTTCCAGTTTCAGTCGTGCTGTTTCCTCTGGGTGTAATGTATAGCTTCCCCTCTCCTGTTTGACCTCCAGCTGTGCACTTTGCTTTTCCTCAGTAGCAAAAGAGGACAAATCAGGGTGCGGTACTTTGCCCATGGCATCTGGGACATCTGGATGTTCAGACTCCAGTGGGGCAGCCCATGATGGCTTTGTTTTGACAAAAGAATGGAACAAATCATGTTCTTTCAACTCTGCCTGTGTTGTTTCATGAGGTTCTGCTGTGCCAGAGAATGACAAATCTGTATATTCTGATTTTGCTTGGGAATTTTGCATTCCTTCTGCTTTCCCCATAGAGGACTGCAGCTCAGGGTGTTCTGCCTGCATTTCTGCACCTTCCCATTGTTCTTCTTTGCTGAGAGATGATGAAAAATCACCTGGCTGTTTCTGCTCTGGTTGAATATTTTCTTGTCGCTGCATTGTGTCAGTGGAATGCCATAAATCTGGATAATCCAAATCTACTTCAGCCATTTGAGATTGCTGTGTTTCACCAATTAAACATGAAAAATCCATTAGTTCTGCCTCTGGTTGTATGATTTCATGGTGTTCTAACCTGCCAGTAGATAAACCTGAATGGTTCAATTTTGCATGTGCAGTTTCTTGTTCTGCCTCAGTAACAGAATAAGGTAACTGTGAGTGTCCCAATTCTAGCTGTACTTTCTCTCCTTGTGCAGCTTTTTTAAAGGAATACAGGAAGCCTGGCTGCTCCTTTTGAGCAGTTTGTGCTTGTTCTGTTTTGCCAGGCCAAGATAATAGAACTGGTTTTCCTAACCTCACTTGTACAGTTTCTTGTGTCTGTGTTTTACCAATGGAATATAATATATCAGGATGCTTTGGCTCTGGTTTTGCCATTTCTCTTTGCTCCGCTTTTCCACTATGAGATGATGCATCTGGAGCTCGTACTTTCTCTTTTGCAGCTTGTGGATGTTCGGCTCTGCTGACAGGCTGTCCCTCATCAGAGTGTTCCATGGCTGTATGCTTCATCCCTTGCTGCCCCACTTTGTCGGCGGGGGATGCCAATTCTGTGTGGCCCAGCTCTGGCTGGGCAGGTGGGGACTGCTCTGTTTTGTCATGAAAATACAACACATCTGGTTGTTCCAACCCCAGCTGGGTCGTTTCTTGCATTTTGTCGAGGGAGCATGCTGGACCAGGGTGTTCGGGTTTCAGCTGTGCAGACTGCAGTCGTCCTGCTTTGAAAGTGGAGTAAGGCAAGTCAGGATGTTCCTGCCCTTTTTCTGCCATTTCTTCTTCTTCTGCCATACCCACAGAATGGGCTAAACATGGAATTTCAACTTCTGGTTGAACTGTTTTCTGTTCTGCTTTTCCAAATGGGCAAGTGAAACCTGTTTGCTCTGATTCTCGTTGTACTCTCTGTTGCACCTCTGTGTTGTCCAGAGGATATGTCGCATCAGCGTGTCCTGCCTCTGGTGGGGCCACTTCATCATCCGGCCTGTCAATGGAAGATGATAAATCTGGTTGTTCCAAGTCCTCCTGGGCATGTTTTAATTGCTCTGTTTTACCAGGAGAATGTGATAACTTTTCTTGCTTTAACTGCTGTTTTGTGGTTTGCTGCTGCTTTTCTCTGCCAACAGAAATTTTTCTGTGTTTCTGGTCCAACACTACTACTTCTTGTTGGTTTGTCTCATCAGTGCAATGTGATAAATCAGGATGCTTCATTTCCCATTGTGCAATTTCTGGCTCGTTTGCTTTGCCAGGGGAATATGTCAAATCTAGAAGTTTTGACTCCATTTGTGCAGTTGCTGGAGAAGCTCTTTTTCTGGGCATTTTAGGCAATTCTTGATATTTAGACTCAAACTCTTGAGTTCCTTGTTCTTTGGCTTTACCAAAGGAAACTGATAAATCTGGATATTTTGAATTCAATTGTGAAGTTTCTTGCTGGGTTTTTTGGCCATCAGAACATGTCAAATTTGAGTATTTAGATTCCACTTGCATACATTCATCCTGTGCTGCTTCACTCAGGGTTCTTGGTGATTCCAAATGTTTTGATTGTCCTTGTGTTTCTCCCATGGAGTATGAGAGCTCTGGATGTTCTGACTCCTGCTGTACAGTGTCACCTGGTCTTGCTTCACCACTGTCACATGAAAAATCTGGATGTGCCATTACCAGTGGTGCAGTTTCTTGTTGCTTCAAATGAAATGGTAAGGTTGGATGTTTCAACATTTTTTGTTGTTCAGCTTCGTGAAAGCAATATGACAAATCTGGATATTCTGAACTCACTTCCATTTCCAGCGGAGCTTCTTTTCCAGTGGAAGATGGCAAAAATGTTTGCTCCAGCTCTAGATGTACTATTTCTTGTTGCTCTGTTTTGCCAGTAAAACTTGAGAGTAATGGTTGGACTGATTTTTGTTGTGTCATTTCCTCCTGCATTTCTGTGCTTACATAGAATGTCTGTTCTGGATGTGCTGGTTCCGTTCGCATTTCTTCTTGCATTTGTTCACTGAGAGAATATGGTGAAGATGGATGCACTAACACTGTTTGAGCTGTTTCTTGCTGTGCCAAATTACTTTGGTCTGTGACCTGTGGCTCTTCTTTCCCCCAGGTTTCTGACAAACCCAAATACTCTGTTTCCATAGCTTTTTGTTGGGCTGTTTTCTGCTGTTCTACTTCTCCCTGTACTATATTTTGTTCCACTCTGCAAAAGGAATATGAAAAATCTGGCTGGGCCACATCCAGTGGTGTGGTTTCCTGTTCCTGACTACCAGCAGTGGAACAGGAGGGAAGTGACTGCTCCTGCTTCACTTGTGCCATTTCCCAGGTCTTCGCTCTGTCAGTCAAATGTGAGGAGCCCAAAGATCCTGACTCCACCCCTTCTTGCATTATATCTCCAGTGGTAAATGAGAAATCCCTGTTTTCTGAAGCTAGTTGTACATTTTCGCGTTGCTCTGCTTCACTAATGAAACATGATGGCTCTGGACCTTCTTTTTGTACAGCTGCTTGTGCTGTTTCTCCGTGGGAATATGGCAAATCTGCTTGCTCCAACGAGGGTTGCAATATTTCCTGTTGTTCTGTTTTGCCAGTGGAATATGTCATCTCTCTCTCTTCTGTCCTCAGCTGTGAGGTTTTATGTTGCTGTTCTTTTCCAGCAGAATATGACAAAACTGGATGCTCTGACCGCAGTTCAGTAGTTTCTCCTTGCACTCCCTTGGCATGGGAATACAGCTTACCTCCAGGTTGTGAATCCTCCTGTACAGGCTGTGGCTGTTCTCTTTTGTCACCAAAATGTGACATAAGAGAATTGTTCACATCTACTTGTGCCAATTCTTGCTGCTTTGTTTTATTTGTGAGATATAGTAAATCCGAATGTGCTGTTTCCAGATACCCAGTTCGATGTGTCTCAGCTCTTCTGGTGGAATCAGATACATCTGTATGTTCCAACTGGAGTTCTGCAGTGTTTTCTTTATCTTCTTCTTCCATAAAACATGAGAAATCTGAAGGTACCAGTGCAAGCTGTGCTGTTTCGTCTTGCTCTGCTTCTTCAGGGGAATAAGACACTGGTCGTTCCAGTTCAAAAGGAACAGATTTTTGTTTCTCTCTTTCTTCCCTGGAAAATAAAAACTGATGTTCTGTTTCCAGCTGCACATTTTCTGATACCTCTGTTTCTTCCCTGGAAAAAGAAAAGTCTGGATGCTCCATCTCCAGCTGTGCCGTCTTTGATTCCACCATTTCTCCACTGCAGTATGAGAAATCTGGGTGCTCTGTCTCCAGTTGGGCACTCTCCAATTCTACCACTTCTTCTCTGGAGTATGAGAAGTCTGGGTGCTCTGTCTCCAGTTGGGCACTCTCCAATTCTACCACTTCTTCTCTGGAGTATGAGAAGTCTGGGTGCTCTGTCTCCAGTTGGGCACTCTCCAATTCTACCACTTCTTCTCTGGAGTATGAGAAGTCTGGGTGCTCTGTCTCCAGTTGGGCAATCTCCAATTCCTTTGTTTCTTCCCTGGAAAAAGAAAAGTCTGGATGTGCCATCTCCAGCTGTGCACTCTCTGATTCTTCTGTTTCTTCCTTGGAAAATAAATCTGGATGCTCTGTCTCCAGGTGTGCACTCTCCAATTCCTCTCTTTCTACCTTGCAATATGAGAAATCTGGATGTTCCATGTGCAGTTGGGCACTCTCCAATGCCTCTGTTTCTTTTGTGGAAAAAAACACTTCTGGATAATTTGTCTCCAGTTTTGCACTCTCTGATTCCTCTGTTTCTCCTCTGGAGTATGAGAAATCTGGGTGCTCTGTCTGCAGCTGTGCCGTCTTTGATTCCACCATTTCTCTACTGCAGCATGAGAAATCTGGGTGCTCTGTCTCCAGTTGGGCACTCTCCAATTCCTCTGTTTCTTCCTCAGAAAAAGAGAAGTCTGGATGCTCTGTTTCCATCTGCATTCCCTCTGATTCCATAATTTCTTTGCTGGGATATGAGAAATATGGATGCTCCATCTCCAGCTGTGCAGTCTCCAATTCTACCACTTCTCCTCTGGAGTATGAGAAGTCTGGGTGCTCTGTCTCCAGTTGGGCACTCTCCGATTCCTTTGTTTCTTCCCTGGAAAAAGAAAAGTCTGGATGCACCATCTCCAGCTGTGCACTCTCTGATTCTTCTGTTTCTTCCTTGGAAAATAAATCTGGATGCTCTGTTTCCAGGTGTGCACTCTCCAATTCCTCTCTTTCTACCTTGCAATATGAGAAATCTGGATGTTCCGTGTGCAGTTGGGCACTCTCCAATGCCTCTGTTTCTTTTGTGGAAAAAAACACTTCTGGATAATTTGTCTCCAGTTTTGCACTCTCTGATTCCTCTGTTTCTCCTCTGGAGTATGAGAAATCTGGGTGCTCTGTCTCCAGCTGTGCACCCTCTGATTCCTCCATTTCTTCACTTGAAGAAGAAAAGTCTGGATGTGCCATCTTCAGCTGTGCACTCTCTGATTCTTCTGTTTCTTCCTTGGAAAATAAATCTGGATGCTCTGTCTCCAGGTGTGCACTCTCCAATTCCTCTCTTTCTACCTTGCAATATGAGAAATCTGGATGTTCCATCCGCAGTTGGGCACTCTCCAATGCCTCTGTTTCTTTTGTGGAAAAAAACAATTCTGGATAATCTGTCTCCAGTTTTGCACTCTCTGATTCCTCTGTTTCTTCCCTGGAATAGGAGAAATCTGGATGTTCTGTCTGCAGTTGGGCACTTTCAGAGTCCTCCATTTCTCCCCTAGAAAAAGAGAAGTCTGGATGCTCCAGACTCTCCAATTCCTCTCTTTCTTCCTTGGAAAAAGAGAAGTCTGGATGCTCTGTCTCTATCTGTGTTCCCTCCGATTCCTCAGTTTCTTTGCTAGAATATGAGAAATCTCGATGCTCCATCTCCATTTTTGCACTCTCTACTTGTTTGGTTTTTTCAATGGAAAAATCAGGGTGATGCAACTCTACTCCTTTATTTACAGCTGAAGTTTTCCAAGTTTCTTGTGTTTCTGTGTGAATAGGATATGATATGCCAAAATATTTAGAATCTATCTTTTCAGGAAGAGGTAAATTTAGTTTAATTCCTTGCTTCTCAGTTTCTGTTTGTTTCTTTAAGTTAACATTTTGGGTTTCTGGTGGTGGGGTCTTTTGACTCTCTGTTTTTTTAACAGAGTACAATAGATCTGAATGCTCAGTTTCTGACTGTGCTATTGTTGATGAATGACACTCAGTTTCTTGCTTCTCTGTTTCCTCTACAGAATGTGGTAATAGCATGTGTTCAGACTCAGATTGTGCAGTTTCTGATGACTGAGGAATAATATCCTCTTGTCTTGTGTCAGATAGAGTGGAATATTTGGATTTAGCTGATGGAGCACTAGGTAAGTAAGATTGAACTGCTGACTTCTGTGCTTCCCTCTTAGGATGTTCTGACATGGATGCTGTAGGCAAGATAGGTTGGGTACTTTGTCTACCTAATTCCTTACAAAAATCTGCTGAAACAGACTGTGGTGCAGAATTGGGCTGAGTTTCCTGCTCCAATGCTTCATCCAGAAGATCTGACGCTGTCAGCAGGGATTGGTCTGGTTTCTTGTTTGCAATTTCAGCTGCAGGAAGTGGCACTTGTTTCTCTGATGTAGCACCAGACTCTAATGAAATGGAGGTTGATTGCTCTGTTATTGATGTTTTGGCTGCAAGTGAATAACTTTGCTGCTTCTTGGCTTCTTCAGAAGGGCAGCACTTCAGTGACTGTCCTGATATTTGATTTGGAATCTCCAAAAGAGGTCGTCTGTCTTTTCTTTCTTCATGTTGAAAAGCTGTTTCTGCACCAAAGCTTGAAAATCTGCTTGGTTTATCTTTCATTTTAATGGGTTTAATATTTTCAGATGAAACATCATCTTTAATAGTAAGCCGTTTTTCAAGAGGCGTTGCTAGTGAAGAATAGCTTTGATTTGCATGTGCTGTGGGTTGCTGTCTTTGCTCCCTTCTCCGCTCCGATGGTGTTTCAAGATGTTTACTTCTTGTTCTCTGGAAGGTTTTTGGAAGTGTTGCTCCTGGATGTGATCTGAACTTCTGCAATCTTTCTTTGACTGGTGTTTCAAGGAACTGTTCAGAATCTCCTGAAACTGAGCTACTTTGCTGGATTCTGTTTTTCTCCAATATTTCAGGGGTTGGCTCAGTCCCCCCCAAAATTGAGTTGAACAGCTGGATTCTAGCTTGTACTGGTCCTCCAAGGATCGGCCCTACTTTTCTCAGTCTGCTTTCTCTAAATATTGACCTTATCGGAGCACGTTTTACTGGCTGTTCTGCAATGTTCTCTAGATCTTCTTTGTCGTCCAACATTTCCTCATCTGTGTCTTGTGCTTCCACCTGTTCAACGTTCAACACGGAGCCCTGCACATCTCCTAGAACAGTTCTTGGTTCCTGCCTCTGCATTCCAGAAGAGTCACGTTTCTTATTGCCCTGGCCTCCCTTCAGGTTTGTAGCCATTGGCACCCTATTTGAAGATTTACGCTTCCTTTTCCGAACAATCTTACCTTCATCCATAATAAAGATAACTTTTCCTGGAGGAGAACCTACTGGTGAACTTTCCATACTGTAAAGATCAGAAGTTGTACTAGTTTCTGAGGCCCAGGGAGTAGAAGATCTGCTTGAGCTGGTTTCCCAGGTTATCCCACTATCTTCACTTTGAACTGTCACCATAGAAAAGGAAGGGTTAGTCATGATGTACTGCAGCTTGGGTTTCACATCTTCACTTTGGATAAGATCTTTTAAACTAAAAAGAAAAAAATAAAGAGAGAGAACAAAAACCCATAAAATCACACAACGAATTAAATTATTGCAAATCTCAATTTTTGCATTAAAGCAAAAATACTTTTCAACATTGTGTATAAATATTTCATCTGATAAATGTATTTTAGATGAATTTTTGTAAAGTTGCATGTTGCAAGGTTAGTTAAATGAAGGGGAGGTGTTTACATGCTCTTGACAATGCAGGAAAAACAGTCTTTGATCTGACCTTGTTTTGCCAGTGTGAGATTGAGCTGATTCTGGGGCTATTCTCCAGTGCCTGGTTATCTCACAGTATAATTTAAACTTTGCATTAAACAAAGTTTCCATCTCTCTCAGTTAAAAAAAAAAAAAAGGGTGGAGAAATGTTTTCTACAAAGCTTAAGGAAAAAAAACAGTGTTAGAATTAAGAGTGTAAAGAATAGCAAAAGCCATTAAAAACATAATTTTTTTAAAAAAATATTTTTAGGGTTACAATAGTTATTTCAAAAAAAGCATAGAAAAGGTAATCATAACACTCAATCCCCATATTTCTTGAGTAGACAGTAGTTCATTTAGGGAAATCATGTTGGTAGCTGATGGAAAGAAAGGCAGAGTATTTGCTGGCAAAGGCAGAGGCTTCAGTAGAGCAGAAGTGGTGAAGTCTCTGTCACTCTGACAGGGCAATACTAATCTTAGCCAAAAAAACCTCCCCCAAACCAGCACTCAAACAAATACAAAACCTCAGCACATACAGCTGATTATCTGCCTTGGTGTAGTACTCTCTAGCAAGGCTAGCTTCATAAGGTAAGATTTAAAGGTTTGAGGGAAAGGCAAAGTAAATAAATCTATACCAACTTTGCTGCTAGCTTTTCCTTTGCCAGTTTCATAGCTTAGCATTAGGTTGACCTGAGCATAGCAAAATAAAATAAAATAAATAAAATAAAATAAATCAATAGCAATAGTACTGAGGAAACATTCAGGTCTTATTCGAGTCCACAATAACAGATGCTTAATCTTTTTTTTTTTTTTTAGATTTTTCAAGTTCTAAATAACCCTCATACATTTTTTAACCTATTTTTCTGCACTACCTGGTGTTATTCAATAAAACCCCATGTAGAACAGAGCAGTACTGCCACTTCAGCTGTTATTAGTGAATAAGAATGGGCTGCCCTGGCCCTGCCTATACAAAAAGCTTGAATTATTCACATCATTGTCTCATTGCCAAGGTCACAGTCACAGTCCATATTCCTCTACAGTGCAATGAGGTGGTGCTTTATATTTGTAAGACCAGAATGAAAGATACATAATTCACGCATTTTCTCCCAATATACTTCCACATGCTGCCTTAGTTTTACATACAATTTGCACACTGCACAGTACAGCTGAAAGACCCCTCTCTAGTCAGAGGAAGTGTCTGCCATTACAAAAAGACGTTCACAACGTTCAGCTCTATAAATGCAGATATGTAGTCACTGACATCCAGGGAGGAAAGCCAGTGTTGCCTTTTTTCCACATCAACATTTCACACACAATCCTGTCGGCACCCGTGCTGTCAGTCTGTTATTTTCATGCTAGGACATCGGCTCAAACCTTTTATAATTCTTGAAGACACTGACAAATGATTTTGTGCTTCCTGTCATAATAGCTCAAACCCAGATTTTTCTTATCACCTCTTCCAGCTTCTCACATTCCTCTGCTTCTCACTATGACTTCCGTGCTGTGTCCGCTGGGATTTCAGGTTTCTAGTCCAGCCCAGCAGGCTGGGCACACGTTCCCTTATGTATCGTACCAGGGAAAAGTTTTCACCTCCCCAGCTGCTGGAGCAGTTGTGTTCAAGACATGCTGAGTGAGGTCCATCCATCTGTGCCACACCACCACTGTCACAGAGAAGTATAACTAGATTGTCAGCATTCTAAAATCCTCCAGAGCCTCCCTTCATGTGCTTCACATCAGTCCTTTTCACTCTGGTATCATTAAAACTTGTTGCTGTTTGCTGCATAACCCCTTGCAAGATGAAAACAATCCAGACAAAATGACCGAGATGTCAGGCTGTGGTGATGGCCTGTACTGACAAGACCTCTCATCCCCAGAAGGCTCCTACTTGAACCTTGCAGGCACACGGCAGGGCAGGTGGAAATTGGTACTGGTCAGCTTGCCTACCCAGTTGAAGGATATATTTTGTTTTTCTGTGCTTGTGGTTTTTGTTCTGTACCTTCCTGTTGTTTCTGCCTTTATCGTGCTGCCCCTTTCCCCTGCAGCAATCGGTATGCTCAGCGAGGTCTCTGCCTATGGCTCTGCATTTCCTAGGGCTATAGCTCATCCATCTCCTTCTTCAGGGTAAGAGAATTAGGAGCTACAGAAAGTCACTATTTTAAACCCAGCCTTTCACTTGTTAACCTGCTGCCAACTTCCTTCAGTGTTAATGACCCCCCTCTGGCAATTCAGGAGCTCATGCATCTGTCCAAATTAAAACAAATAATTATCTAAGAGCAGTAAGACTGCTGCTTGCACTGCTACAAAACTGTTTTTTATTAAGAGTAGCTAGGAACCAGGAGTTGGGCCAGTCTCAGACATTTCTTCCATCCTTGATGCTTGCAAACACCTGGGAAGTGACACAACTGCCTGCAGTGCTGGTCTCTTTTCCAGATGTTATGTCATGGCATGGCCTGGTGGCATTGCCAGTCACAGCTTCATGTGCTGCTTTGAGAAACTGCAGCACCCGTGGAGGTCTACCTTGCTCCTGCATTCTGCATTCTCCACTGTACAGGTCGTGGAGGGAACACAGATCTGGTTGGGAGACTTCCTTTACACAGTGATTTAATCACTTTGTTGAGACCTAACGGGGAACTTCTCAAAGTCCAAGTGCTATTTTAAATCCAACCTGCAATCTAGACCTTTAGCAAGGACTCAGTTAATATTATCTAAAAGGCTGAAAAAAACCCCAAACATGGAGTGAAGTGTATTTCCCGGTTTGCCAGCTGCACCTCTCCCCACTGCAATGCCTTGATGCTTCACCCCATTTAGCTGGTCCCAGTGCCCGGTAGCGCGAGCCTCTGCTGTGCCGTGCAGAGCACTGGAAAGCCTCCGCTTCCCGACACTCTCGCCTTCCGCACGCGTGCGCCTGCAGCCAGCGACAAACAGCCCTGCCAGCCCCTTCCACCCCAGCCCCAGGCAGGCGCTGCCTCATCTAGGAAACTAAAAATCAAACTTTTCCTTAGGAAGACAAATCCCCAGTGCTCTCCTTCCCACCCTCCCATTTACCATTATTCCAGTCTCTCGCTTTCCTGGATACTGCAGCATCCCCCACGTGGCGGGCATCCCCCACATGGCGGGCAGCCCCCTTCTCCACTTTACTTCCCCTTTCATCCCTTTCACCACTCATCCTAAGCTAGACTTGGCTCTGAAGCTTTCACACCTCTGATCTTCTTGTGGAAGGACTGCTTCATTTAAAAAAAAAAAAAATCCAGAACTCCAGTGCTTTCTCCCCATTTATGGTCTTAGATTATCACTACATGAATAGATAACATCAGCCCCATACCCACTCCAGGCAAACCAGCTACCTGGAAACACATCTAAATTGGCTGCAGAGCCATTTTTAAGTAATGGCACACAGACACATCCAGAGACCTTCCCACTGCAACAGGAAATCAGTTGGAACAGTCCAAGAGACAGAACCGTGTCAGAGCAGCTCACCCATCACATTGTTATTAGAGACTCGGATATTCCAGTGGGTACATAAACCAGTTAACCAGTAATCTATCTTCCTACAGCTAGACTTTAATCTCACTGTTATCAATACAACAATTAAAACCTATTAACTTCATACTCATGTTTGCCTTAAAACACACAATGCACTCTTTCAAAATATTTTCCCCATTTAGATGATTAATTCTACATTGAGCTAGGAACAAAAGACATCTGCCACAATCTGCCTATCTCAGACAGTAAAATGCCCAATGATAAGAAACTACTGCACGAACCCTCTGAAGATCAGTGGGTTATTTACGCTGACAAGGACATGATACCGTATCACATCTTTACAATAGGTTGTGATGCCCTGTGTTAGTCTCAGTACTTGCATAAAAACTTACATTAGGAAACCAAATTATTTAAAGATTGCATCAAAAAGGGTAATAAAGATGTGAAAACTGAACTTTTCTGCTTTTTATGTGCATGCATCATAGTTTTGGGGCAAGTTGTAAGCTCTGCTGCAGCTTTCGAGATTTTTACTCCCTGCGGCTGCTGCAGAGGAGCCGGTGTGGAAGCAGAGCGGGTCGGTCAGGGCTCAGGAGTTAGTGTCCTGGGGAAACACAAGAGCTCTTCTGCTCCTGTCACACAGGCACCTGCTGACCTTGGCCCAGACATCTTGCTGCCTAACTGGCTTATAAAATAGAAATAATGATATTTAGCATGCTTGAAAGGTGGAAATACGAACCAATGGGGAACTTCTCACTGACTGCAATGTTGCACAACCTGGTGCTGTTCAACCGCATGCAGAGGAGGAAAATAAAACCAGCAGAGAGCTTGGGGTTGTTAAAAATAAATCAATGATGGCAGGGTCCAGGACAGGCTGTCTACAGCCAGGTTTGCATATTGGTTACATCTCCTCTAAGCTACGTTCTCAAAGCACACACACACAAATCTGTTCTGCAGCAGGCTTGAAAACCTGTTTGTCAACAAATAATTAGCTCACAGCCTCAGTAAGAACATCTCAGGGGCTTGGCCCGGCTGTTCTTGCTCACCTCCCAAGAGCTCTGCCCAAGCACTCAGCACAGGAGAAGGCCATAAGCTCAACAGCCACGCTGACATTTTCAACAACAAAATTTAAGCAGTTAAGGAATCAGTTTTATTTAACTTCACTAAACTACTGCTGAGTGTTTGGTGCAGTTACCATCTGTGCCAAACCCCAAATTTAACATCTCCTTTAGCCTAATTAAACTAATCAAATGGATTAAAATATACTCAGTTACCACTGAGCACAGCTGTTAAAAAACCTCTCCGGTAGACCCTGACCTTTCTTATTAGTAAGACAGTTAAGGATAGAGATGAACTCTGCAATTCTTAATATAACCGAGAGCTAAAGGGAATGGTTGCTGTGATTTAATTAAGTGGTGAGATGCAATGCCCGCCTTTGCGTTGCGGAGCCTGCCAGCCAGAAGCAAGACCCAGCTGTTGGGAGCTGCTAACAGGCACCCATGGAGAAGCCATTCTCCCAGGGCAAGCAGTAAATTAACTGCAAGGCTATATACATTTCTCTCCCTTTAAGGGAAAAGTTAACCATTCCCACTTATGTTTTACAATTTGAGTTTTATTTATTTATAAGCCATTTAATTGCAGATTGCTTTAAAAAATACCCAGTCAGTTGTGGTTTATCTGTCTGCACTGAGTAGCTCCACTACACTGACTTCCGCTGGTTTTCTCGTAGGGTTGCACCCATGTGCAAGTGGCATTTATCCTCTCTGTGCCTCTACAGGACTGAAGAGTCAATATCTCCCTCAGGAGAAAAGCAATGTTACACACCGGGGGTGTCCTGTTCCCCCACTGCTTTGTAAAGTCAACTCTCTATTCCCTCTGCAAGGTTGTTTTCCTATGGTCCTGGGCTACATTTCCCTGTTTGACTTTCGTTGCTGTAGCACCAGCGTGGGTTAGGCTACCTGCTTCTCTTTTCCCGTCTTTTTCTCTCCAACTGTCCATCAGCAATGTTAGACAGCACTTTGTCAACACAGGACTGAGGTTTTAGGAACGATATGACCCAAATTTCTTAAAAAACTGGTTTCTGGAAATCCCTTGAACTGTCAACATCGTTGTCTTCGGTTCTTCCCACAGTATCCACCCAAAACTGATAGGCTTTACTGAAGCCAAGGAGGAAATCTGGTGAACCGATATGCGCCGGGGGACACTCAGGCCCCATGGTCTCTTTTTGCCACCATGAGCACTAGCACAGCTACATGGAGGAGTCTGTCCGTGTGGATCGGGTTGCAGACGCCTCCACATCCTGCGCAGGACCAAGGCCACGCGCTGGGTGCCAGGCCACTGTCGCACTTCTTAATTTTCCTGATGGTAGGAGTGCCATATTAGGACAACAAACTCTTTCTGTGCAAGAGTTATTAAGGGGGGAAAAAAAATAATATCAAAGTGATAAAATATTCCTCATCGCACCCCAAAAATCAGACACAGAAATCACGACAGGCAGTGGCGAGCATGTACAAGTTTTTTCTTTTTTGGGGAAGAAGAGATTGAAGAGCAAGGGACAAGCTGGAAGGGAGAAAGGGCTGTAAAAAGGAAGACATTTCAATGTGCCATTATAATCTTTGACCATTTTCTCCCTGACAAGGAAGTCTGCAGAGCGTTTAAGATTGATATGTGACAAAGAGGCAGCCAGAGAGGGAGGAGCAGAAGGAGATGCCACTTGAGCTGGCACACCAGAGGATCTTTAAATAGAAAAGCTTTCAGAGAACTCGGGGCAGGCGCTTACTGCACAAAACTTAATTACAGCCATACTCATACAAAACACCCCAATTAACAGTCCCGTCCCCTGTTGTCACATCCCATCCGTCATGTCCCTCCTGCCTCCCCCCGCCCTTTTATCTGCAGCAATTGGGGAAGGGGGAAAAGCACCAAAGCCAGCACTGGGCCCCAATCCTGTCGCCCCCCCGACTTGTGCTTTGGGATGAAGCTGCCAGCTCCCCCCGAGGCTGCGAGTCCCTGAGGAGGCAGTACCTGTTAGTCAGCTCCTCTGCTTCCTCAGGACCCACAGCCTCCTCCTCCTCCTCCTCTTCTTCCTCCTCTTCCTCCTCCTCTTCTCCCTCTTCTTCTTCATCCTCTACGAAGGACGAGGTCTCAGACGCCCTGTCGCACTCGGCACCATGGTACCCCTCCATGCCCTTCCCAGCTCAGGCCCTCACCGGTGATTTTTACCCCCGACCCTGTCCTCCCCAGGGTTGCCTGAAGCAACTGTCATCCCCAGCAGCTCTCGCTTCTCCTGACTCAGGGCAGTCTTTAAATAGAAGGCAGCAAAGTGACAGCACCGAGTTGCTGCTGGTCCTACCCTGGGTCCTAGCACCAACCGGGTACCAGGACACGTGGCAGAACCCGACGGCCAGCCACCTCTCTGGCTGCTCGCCCCCTCGGCCTGCCCGCCGCTGCCGACGGGCTGTTTTGACAGCAGCCGGGGCAGCCGGGCAGTGGCAAGCGGGACGGGGCTGGGGCCCCTGCAGACCTTCCCAAGCCACCTCTAGCGAATCTGGGGTAGACTGCACAGATGAAGTGGAAGGAGAGTTTTCTTGCAGCCCTCAAAAAAGGTGCATTTAGCACGTTCAAAAGCAAGTTTCATCCCTGAGCAAACTGGGGGATCCAGAGTGCCTCAAATTTAAGCTAGAAGTCAAATACAGTTACTAGTGGATAAGCTTAGGATGCACGCCTTTAATAATTAATACCAAAACATAAGAGGTATCAGATGCACTGCAGTTTTTAACAATACACAGGGAATATATTTGAACCCCAAAATTTGTTGATGTATTAAATCACAGCACATTTCAAATATCCTCTTTGAGTAGACTTTAACCAATTTTAATTTAAAGCAAAACCAAACTAAATTACCATGTAGGGTTTAGGTTAAGCCACGTTTACCCTTTATTATTCTGCATTTCACAAAAAATGCAGTGCTTTTCACAGACAAAATGGAAATATTTCCAACCTGTACTAGCCAAAGTAATAACTTTTTTTTTTTTCCCCAGAAAAGGAGGAGAAGCATTGAAACTCTGATTCTAAATAAAGAACCTCCAGTTATTTCAGGTATAAAACATTGTATACACAGTATGAGTCTAATCCCATTTTTTTCCCTTTTTTTTTTCTTTTCTTTCTTTCTTTCTTCAAATAAATAGCTGGTTATAAATCAATCGTGAACTCTTCCTAGCGTTATACATACAGAAACACCCAAGCAGGTATTTCTGAGTACAAGCTTTCTCTGCAAGGCTAAATTAAAATTGTACCGACAGATTCACTTAAGTAAAATATTTCCTAAACAGTACATGCAGATAAAACCTGTCTGGTCTCTTGTACCACTGAGGTACACAATGTAAAAGGTAAGGATGTAATTTCTCCAAGAAGTGCACTTGAAACAGATATTAACTTAAACTCCAGATTTCATCATGAGACCATGTACACAGCACAATGAATTTAAGGTAGAGGACTTCACATTCTTTACACATGGAGGACAAGAGCATTACCATCTTATATATGAATCATACATATATTGCACAAGTTTTGATCAGTCTTCAGCACAGCAAGAGGAAGGTAATTACTCTTTTACCAGAAACCCTTCAAACTGTTTCTAGACCTAGTGCTCTCCCTTCTGTACTTCTGTGGTGGGTTGACCGCAGCTGGAGGCCAGGTGCCCCCCAAAGCCGCTCTGTCACTGCCCTCCTCAGCTGGACAGGGGAGAGAAAGTACAACGAAAGGCTCCTGGGTGGAGATAAGGGCAGGGAGGGATCACTCACCAGTTACTGTCAGGGGCAAAACGGACACAACTCGGGAAAATTAGTTTAATTTATTACCAAGCAAATCAGAGCAGGATAATGAGAAATAAAAACAAATCTTAAAACACCTCCCCCCCCCCCCCCTTCTTCCTGGGCTCAACTTCACTCCCCCCTGCAGCGGCACAGGGGGACGGGGAATGGGGGTTGTGGTCAGTTCGTCACACAGTGTCTCTGCTGCTCCTTCCTCCTCAAGTGGAGGACTCCTCACACTCTGCCCCTGCTCCAGCCTGGGGTCCCTCCCACAGGAGACAGTCCTCCACCAACTTCTCCAACGTGAGTCCTTCCCACGGGCTGCAGTTCCTCACCAACTGCTCCAGCATGGGTCCCTTTCACAGGGTGCAGCCCTTCAGGAGCAGACTGCTCCAGCGGGGGTCCCCCACGGGTTCCCAAGTCCTGCCAGCAAACCTGCTCCAGCGTGGGCTCCTCTCTCCACAGGCCACAGGTCCTGCCAGGAGCCTGCTCCAGCACAGGCTTCCTACAGGGTCACAGCCTCCTTTGAGTACCTCCACCTGCTCTGGCATGGGGTCCTCCATGGGCTACAGGTGGACATCTGCTCCACCTTGGTCCTCTCCATGGGCTGCAGGGGAATCTCTGCTCTGGTGCCTGGAGCACCTCCTGCCCCTCCTTCTTCACTGACCTTGGTGTCTGCAGAGTTGTTCCTCTCACATCTTCTCACTCTTCTCTCTGGGTACAACTGCTCTTGGTGGGTTTTTTTGTTGTTTGTATTGTTGTTTTTTTGTTTTCCTTTCTTAACTATGTTACCCCAGAGGCACTACCGCTGTGGCTGATGGGCTCAGCCTTGGCCAGCAGCAGGTCAGTCTTGGAGCCGGCTGGCATTGGCTGTCTTGGATGTCAGGGAAGCCTCTGGAAGCCACCCCTTTGGCCCCCCTCCAGCTACCAAAAGCTTGTCATGCAAAGCCAGTACAACTTCTCATAACTTAATTTGACCTGTAAGTTGACCAAAATAGCATATTCTTTCCTGCTCTTCCTACAAGCATCATACTCCGTAAAATCGAGGGGAAAATTTATATCAAAACACGTAAGGATTAGAGAAAACAAGACAAACATAACAAACACTACAAAAAACCATGAGATAACCTAGAGCAAGTAGAGCCCAGACATTCTCTGATGGACTTAAATTTAACACTAAATATACTGTGAATTGAGTCCAGTGACCCAAGTTCAAGTAAAGCATTGGTTTCAAATAAGCATTTGGGATGGTATTCACAAACACTAACTTCAGGTTATCTACAGAACATCTTACATCCTTTTATCATGGCATCTCCCAAATAACCATGTGACCCTGCAAGTCTTAAAATTGGTTTATATTGAATTTTTTGTAAGGAATTTCTTAAAAATAACCTCTCGTACTGTCAGAACACCTTAAAGTACATAGAGTACACTTACACAATCACATTTGAGGAGAATCGAAAGCAAGACAGCTGGAAGAGAAACTTCCAAGTTTTACAGTACACAGCCTATGCCAGTTCTGGCACTACTAACAGGAAGCTCTCGCTAACGTTTGGTCCTCCCCTACACCTCTGAGCCTGCTAGTTAAAAGCACTGAGAGAGGACTAGAGTTCCTAAAATCCTAGACAAGACACTAATAGTTTCTGACATATAAAGGTGAGAAGTGACAGACAAACCCAATGCCAAAATGAGTTGTCAAAACTAGTCCTAAAATAACGAACAGAGCTGAACTAAAGCATATTTATTTCAAGGCAGTGAGAAGCCTCAGAGAAGTTAGCCTCTTGCATGCACACTGACACCTTGGTCAGCCATGAAAAACAGCTTTTACCAATGGTCTCTCAGAAAAACTTCCTGCTAGAGTATATGCCAAGGGATAGGTATATGAAGGTTTTTATTCTGAAGTTGAGGAGAGGGGGAAGCTTCATGCTAACACAAAGATTTATGGTAGCCATTAGTGGATTTCTCGCTCTGGATACCTGCCCAGAGTAGATGAAAATCCAGGTCATTAAACCTCTGAAGAAGTTCAGACAATGCAGAACTGAATCCGAAGTTAGATAAAGTTCAGCTCCTAGTCACTCTCCTCAAACTATTTATTTCATGGTATTTTATCTGAAGTTTTCTGATGAACATTGCAGTCCACCATTTAACAAACATTATGTTCACTCACCGTTGTTACACTCGTCTGGCACTTCCACGGGAGGTGGTGCTGCTTGTTTGCCTTGACAAGAGAATAATATAATATGACATCTGGTGAAATGTGTTTTCCAAAACTCTCAGATTGTTTAATATGTGAGGGCACTGTGACTTTTCATGCTCTTGCCAGATTACCCACTAGCTTCTTTTGCTATAATCTAGACCAAGTTACACCACCTTGCACAGCTAACAGAGTGCATCACTGGGGAGTTTTCTGTTGTTAGAGAGGATGCAACAAACAGGCTTGTCCCCAAACAGTTAGGGAAAACTACCATCTAGGCTTTACATCTCTGATTTTAAGTGTAGCTTATCAGAAGTACATAAACCTGAGGAAAAAAAACAAACACACAAAGGGATTCTTTTCAAAGACACAGGCCATTCTGGTTACAGATCTCGACTTCTATTAAAAAGATTGCTGAGTTAGTGGGTGAATTTTTACAGAGTTGCATGGAGGTACTACAATTTAACTATTTTAAAACAGTTAGGAAGAAGCAGTTTCAAACATAAAGCAGTAATTTAAGGTGTGAGATATGTTGACACCTTAGGTGATGCAATGCAAACTTGTAAGAGATAGACATGCATAAAGTTTTGTGCCTCATATCCAGCTCATTTGAAATACTTTTTTGCCGGGTTTGAATACATATGTCGCTTCCTAGTTATCCTGTGTTGGCAAAGTTTTACATTTTCTAGACAGAGATAGCCAGCATCTTTTTAAAAAAAAAAAAAAAAAAAAAAGAGCAGCCCTCCTCCTTCCCCAAAATCCGGCTAGGGCTTGTAGAACATCCTTGAATCCAGACAGCATCCTGTACTAAAAGCTCGTGCTTCTATTCTCCATAAAGCAGGTCAAAATGAATGTTCCACTCAGACCAAGTCTACCATCTTATAAAGAGGAAGGGCAGTGAGGGCAAACATACACATGGAGTGAGAACATGTTAGTGGATTGCTAGAGTCAGATTAAAATGGAAAGACTGTTTAAATTGCAGAGGGAAGCTGTTTTACAAAGCAAACTAAGATCTTACGTAGACTGGATCATGCAGTGTGTAGTCAGTAACTTCCCAGCAGGCAAATAGTTTACAGTTTCTAGAACTTCTAATTTGTAAAACTTGAAATAAATTAGAACTTAAAAGTTTGCCCAAGAAGAGACAATGCTTGTATAAGGGTTTTCACAATGTCAGAGACAGCAATAGATGAAACTTTTACCTGTACACAGATGCAGCGCAGAAGAGCCATATAGAAGTTTAGGATTTGCAACAGGGGCCTTACCTTTACAAGACATTTCCTTTTCTACTATATATTTCCTAATTATAGGAAATACTTTAAATATGCAGCATAAAATAACAAACTGGAAAAATAAGCAGTATCTTCCATATATAAACTTTATTCCACTGGACGCCATACAAAATATTAAACTTAAAAAAAATGAAAATATGAATCTGACATCATGGTAAGTACAGTTTTAACAATTAATTGGTCTTCAATAACAAATATGTGAGAGGCACAAACTGTGCCACAGCAGGTCTAAAAGAGGGTTCACAACTCTTTTTTGGAAAAGCTAAAATTTCCAACATTACTTATTTAAATTCAATTTACAGTAGCTGACTAGTTTATAAATATTTACACAAAATCAAAGTAGAAGCCCAACTTATTGTAGCAGTGGTAGGGTTGTGGGGGTCTGGTTTTTTTGGTTTGTTTGGGGTTTTGTTATTCTTTCAAAGCAGACATCACTACTACTTCAAATACGTAATAGGAAGCACTATGAAGTACCATGCCTACTCTGTGTGAATATGAAGCAATTATGTATATTGATTTGTTCTTCTTTTTAGTAGAACTGTTGCTTGAAAATTCCAGTTTAGATTACAGTTCTTGCTATCCAGAACAGTACCAACCATAATCTAGCTTAATTCTTACAAATTGTTGCTTGTTGTTCCATGTAAAAGGGAAAGAAAACTGGAAAGTGCCAAGTTGAGCAAAAGTGCTTACTGTAATGAAGCAGATGTAAAGCAGGGGCTGTCTGTTCATCAAGAAGTGGGTACTGTGCGCAGTGCCTTAAGGATATAGTCAGACTTGCACATTGTTTAGCTCTGCATGTCTTTATTTCATGGTTAAATGTGTCTGAATTAATGATTACACAGATTATGGAAACAAGGCAGTATATTCCCATACATTCCATAAAATGGATTTATTCTTGTGGTTTCCGTTTGAGTTTCTTCTAGAAGTCAACAAAGCAAGCATTTTCAGAAAACATACCTCTGAATGAACATCTGTATTAACAAATGTCAATAATAAAATATGCAATCTTTCTTATAAACATTTCCTTAACAAGAGTTGACAGAGAAAAAGGTCATAAAAAAACATGGGGTAAACAGCCTCTTACTTTTGATACTGTTCTTTATTTCAGCAGGATTCAAAAAGAAGAAAGGGAAAGGAGTTGGTTATCTTTTCTGTATGGTTGTTCTTAAAGGTAATATGCGGTTCAGGTCTTTCTTTTCTTGTAATATCTGCCAAGACTGGGGAGAAAAGTACAAGGTTTTAAAATGCTAAATATCTTTGCCATTAATACTTAAATACCATTGTAAGCAGTAAGCCTCACAGATCCACAAAAATTCTTCCCCTTCTTGAAAAGAGAGGGGTTTTGGTGGTGGTTTGTGTCGTTATTTTGTGGGTTTTTTTAAGGGAAGAAAAAAAATCCAAAAAGGTGCATAAAATGCAATGAATTATTGAGGAAGCTACACTGTTTCAAGAAGAGAGTGGATTTGTGGAGACTAAGAAGTTAACATTATTTAAGCACTACATTGATATTCTGACTGCAAAATAGTTGTCTCAAATTCACACATGTCAAAGTTCCTGGTACAAGGTGTTACAATCTGACATTTCCAGAACTTAATTGTGTCTTTAAAATAGGTTATTTCAATTTTCTTCTGTATTCTAGTGTGAATACTGGGACACATCTGTCAGGCCATGAATCCGCAAACAACTGCAGTGACCCTCTTGTCTTTATGCAGAATTCATTTAAACCACAATGTGACATGAAAAGCACAGGAAGAATAATCTCTCAAAGGCAGTAAGACAAACAGATTCCTTAGACTTCTTAAAAAGAGTGCAAGATAGTAATAAGTACTTGAAGTTTTAAGCAACTGTCATTCCTTATAGTTCCTAGTAAAGAGGAGATTTTTTTCAGGGCCATAAGACTCTAGTATATCGGCTTCCAGACAGCTGGGATCAAACAACCACTTCTACATTTTTCAGAAAACTACACAGGTTTGAAACCAACTTTGTAATTGAAAACTCTGAAAAGAGAAGTTCACTCTGATTTCACAGAACAGTGAGAGAGCCCAAACTACTTTGTAAACCACTGCTTTAGCAGATTCACAAAATCAAATATTTTATGTAAACATGTGTGAACAGCTCAGTATTTTGTATGCCGTTATGCTATCGTAACAGAATTACAAAAGCAAAAAAGTTACTCTCTTCTGACTACGGCAACACCTTATAGCATTTGTTTTATTGCAAGTATCTGGCATTGATTTCCTTTTTGCTGGAGAAGCCCTCAAGATATTTAAGAACTTGATTAACTGCAGTAAACAGGAGCCTCCCATGACAGCGTAACAGGGGAGTCTAACTGGTTAAAGCTGGAAGCTAGTTCTGCACACTAATCCCTCGTCATAACTACATTACAAATAGTCAGAGATCTCAGAAAACCTAGAAATTGAGCTGCAATTTCAAATGCAATGCCTATAATAGGAGGCAAGGATAAAAGAGAGTTGGTAGCTAGGATTTTTTTTTAAAAAAGGATGTTTAACCAAGGCTTAAATCTTTGTTTGCTTCAAAGTGTCCTTGCCTCCTCCACTGACTGGAACAGTGAAAGCTTCAGTTTGAACTACTCATGTTTTAAAAGTATGAGTGTGGTCTCCCTAAGGAAAATTACCAATTAAATTCAGTTGTCAAAACCAAGCAGAAAACCATTGGTGGCAATAATTATAAAAAAGGGATATTAAGAAGTATAAAACATTGTTTATTACCAAAGTCATGTGGGAAGTAATAATGAAGATAAAGTTGTAATTCTAAAGGTATTAACTATGATTAGAATTTTACACACAAGAAAGCCTAATACAAAAGGTTTACTGTTTTAAGTGCCCTTTTCAGCTTGATGCTTAATGGCAAGACATTAATAAATACTCTTACCAAATAATTGTCCCTATTTTTTAAAAAATACATTATTATTTGTATAGTACACAGCATAAAATTATGAATAACACAACCATCAGAAACAGGCAGGTTCAATGATTAGCATTTGTGTAACTATCTTGAAAACCAAAGTGACCAAAAAAATTAAATAAGATGTACTTTTTACCTTCATAAATTCCCCTTTGATAGTATCAAACTTCTGTTTTTCATGTACAGCTCTAGCAGTGTTTGTCCCATCAAAAGGTTCTGCAAGATCAAACATTAAAAGTATTAAAAAACCCTAGAGCTAGGCTATCTTCACTGAGCAAGTAATCAGACAAAACCCAGAAGAGTCAACATATCATTACTTCCCAACAGTGTTTGGAGTAGCTGATTTTACAGAAATAAAGATTGAGAAGCGAAGTATAACATTCATCAAAAAAAAGAAAGCCCCAAACCCTGAATGGTCTAATAGTATGTAATCCATAATAAAGTCACATTATTATACCTATTGAAGCACAGTATGATTGTGCTGAACTTATGCATCAGTATTTATTTGTTACTGCTTAATAGTCTGTGATAACATATCAGAATATAATTTTGCATATTAAGATGTTTTGAAACTTACTACACACATACCTCTTGGAACTGTGCACTTTAGATTTATCTCATTCAACAGCTTCTCAGTGAAATATGAGTACAGTAAAATATTTACTATAACTTTTTATATAAGATGTATCAACTGCTGTAAAAATATATTTTATCAATTCATACCTATTCTAAAATATCTGTTCATAAGTTAACAATCTGGGGCTTCTACCTTCTAACAGACTACAAATTTATGTGATGTTTTCCTTTTTTTTTGCTAATGTAATTAATACTTTGGAACCTTTTTTTTTTAATTGAAGTACTCCTTGCTACTGACAGGATTGCCAACATTAAAACAATAGATACTAAAAAATTGTGGTGCAGAGACTATGCATTACAATGTGCTACAAAACAGATTTTTATAATCTTTTTTGCCTTATTAGAGAACTGCTTAAGTAACACGGTATATTTCACACTGGCAGACTGTATGAAAGTCCTTAAGAGCCACAGAACCACAGAAGTATTTGCTAGATCAGGCAGCTTTTTTGTTTAGTCAGTTATGAATTGCTTTTATTCAGATAGGGACATACAGTAAAATAAAGCATTAAATGGACATCAGAAGGGCTTATGCCATTATGGAGACTGAGAAAAAAAGTAATACAACAACACTGATGTTTGAGGGAAAGACTAAAGGGGATCATCTTTCCAAATGAAAATACAAGAAATCATAAAACTTCAGAACTGCTGCAAACCAAGCCCTGAGGAATTATTTAAAAGTACAAGCATGAATCAGGTGCAGCTTAGACAGCTTCTGATCCAGTTTCCCTAAATGACTATCAATTTAATTGTCTCACAAACTTGCCACGTATCTAGCTTTTCTAAACGGCATCTTTTTCAACAGGCGAGTGTATGATATTATTTGATATAGACAAGATTTAAACTGAAACCAGAATAGTCACTAGCAACTTACAGCTTCTACAAGGAACGTTCACAAACAAAAGCTAAAACCAGTGTTCTCTGTATCCCCATAACGGCAATAGCCTGCCAGATTTTAAACTGTCAGAAAAGAGCATCTCTACTATATTTGTGTTTCTGCTGTTAGAGAAACAAGTGAGAATCAGTCTTAAGGCCAATAAAAATTAAAACAGAACAAATTTTTTTCTTTGAGTGAGCCTAAATGCAGTGTTACATGCAGAATTATGGCAACTTGCAGGCATAGACATGTATAACCTATCAAATATATTTAAAATATTAAAAAATATACAAGATACCAGTTACTGAAATTTTAGTCTGCTAACTGGAAAATCTGACAGAGACTTGGAAACCAGAATATGTTGAAATGCTTAGCTAGCTTTTAAAAGCTTCTTCTCAAAGTACGGAGAAGTTTATCTACATGCTTTGTTAAACTAGTTCAGCTTACAGCTGTTATAAGCCTACTTTGTGTTGAAATAGGAAATTTAATTTTTCCCTTCCAATTTAGAAGTAAAAACTTGGTATGTGAGGCTAAAACCCACTCTTAATAAAGTCTTGAAGCACACTGCAACAAGAAGGAATCAGATGTGCCACCTATAGATAATTTTGCTTTTTTTTTACTAGTGCAAATGCAAGATGTATTCTTAAGGAAAAAGTTGTATGTAATCAAGCCCATTTAATGCAAATTCTAAAAAGCCTATTTTGTATGCTGACATTCTGTTTTCAAACCTGATAGAAAAAACACCTAATTATTCAACCACTTTTTAATGTCATTAAAAAAAAAAAAAGAGAGCTTGAAACACACAGCCCCTCGTAATCCAACAGATCAGCACCATGTGACAGCAGCAGACACAGCTGCCCAGCATTCCCACCTCCCACATTCAGACCAGAGCCTTGGCAATGCTTGCACTGTGCTATCCCAAATCATTTCAGCTGTGCAGATACTCTAATTGTCACATTTCTCAACTCAGACTGCAGTCAAACATGCAATCATCTTTCAGTGTGGTTTTTTTCCCCTATGACTGGTAGTTGATTTTTTCCCTGAAAAAGTCAAATAAAGAACGGGAAACCCATCATGTAGCTCCACACTGCCGTCCATATGATTACAGCCAAGTTGGTGAGCTCTGGGCCACAGAATAACTAACTTCACCAATGGGTAATGATTCTCTGCACAGGGCAGCACAAATGCAGGAAATTATGTGCACGAACACATGGGCGCACTCCCATGTCAAGCAATCTTGAGAAATGTCTGTCCAGCCACAGGGCTTCTGCCTTACCTCCCTCTTCCCCCAGCAAAATCTTCCCACACCATTTGGCTCCTGTCCAAGTTCCATTTCTCACTTATCCTAAAACTTCAACCCTTGATACCCTGATCCTAATAGTCTCCATTTATTTACAGCTGGGGCCCAAGCCACCTCTCCCCTTTCAAACATTCCCTCTTCACTCCAGTGCCCTAAACCACCTACTTCTAATTCTGCCTCCCATTCTGCCTTGGTTCCTTATCCATGGTCCCTTGTCCAACCAATTCCCTTTCACCTGCTGCATTCTGACTCTCCCTCCCCTTTCTTATCTCTTTGTGTTAACTGTTTCCAGTTACACAGCACCTCTCAGTCCTGTCCCTGCTTCTCTTTTCATTCTCCTAACATCTCAATCCTTCTCTTGATCTATTATCTTCTCTTTCCCTCGTTCAAGCTTCATCTCCTACACATGCTAACTGTTCATCTTCTGCATGTAGATTCCCCACAGCAGTTGAATGGCATCAAGAGCACAGGAAGCAGGTCCCTATATAGTGCTACTGCCCAGTTCAGCCAAAGGCTGAGACCTGCAACTCCAAAAGGTAGCCTAGGTTTACCCTCCAGTTCCGGATGGATGGATGGATGAGAGGGCTGGAGCATCTCTCCTATGAGGACAGCCTGAGAGAGTTGGGAGAAGAGAAGGCTCTGGGGAGACCTTCACAGCAGCCTCCCCGTGCGTGAAGGGGGCCTACAAGAAAGCTGGGGAGGGACTGTTTACAAGGGCATGGAGTGATATGATGAGGGGTAATGGCCTTAAGCTGAAAGAAGGTAGATTAGAATTTAGATTAGATGTTAGGAAGAAATTCCTTACTGTGAGGGTGGTGAGGCACTGGAACAGGTTGCCCACAGAAGCTGTGGATGCCCCCTCCCTGGAAGCGTTCAAGGCCAGGTTGGATGGGGCTTTGGGCAACCTGGTCTAGTGGAGGGTGTTCCTGCCCATGGCAGGGGGATTGGAACGAGATAGTCTTTAACATCCCTTCCAACCCAAACCATTCGATGATTCTGTGATCATACAGTCTCTGCAGAAACTGTACATTCACAAGCCAGTCAAAAATAGTAGCCACAAGGGGATCAACATACACATAATCTAGTTAGTCACTGTTAGGACTCGGGATGTCAGAGCATTTCTGGAACAAAGAATATTCTTATAGAGGAATCTGAGTATGTGCTCATTGTGTTTTTTCAGAAGCTCAATCTTGGCAAAACTGACAACTATTTTTGCAGAGCAGGAAAACACACACTACTGTCATAAAGGCCATGCCTTGTCAAAGTCCTAATCCCTGTTCCAACAGTAACAGGGCAATGAGTGCTCTTGAGGAAAAGGTCAGGAGAACTATTTTTAAACACTATAGAACTTAAAGCTTCCTTCTCAAATGTTTTTGGTGGGACTGTTTCCAAAACTATTTACATTGGTTAAACTTCATTTTTCTAATCATATTACACATGTGCATTATTAATACACACCCAAGATAAAGTCCAATTAACAGATTTATGTATTTAGTGTCTTAACAGTTAAAAATTATAATGCAGGTTTACATTTTACCTTCTACACAAATAAATTTGTTTCTCCATTCAATACCATCAGGTCTTGGAATAGCTTTGGCCTCACGAACTGAAATCATTTGATGGCTCCAACTAGGGAAAAAGGAAAACAATTTGCAGAACTTTTAACTCCTGATTCTAGATTAATAATATCAGTTTACATTAAAAAAATTGCTATGTCATAAGCCTGGATACAACAATACTTTATAATAATAAGTAATTTAATTAACAGTCTAATCTTCATAATTCACTATGTAAGAATAAGGAATGATAGGTAGGAAACAAGAAAAATTATCCACAAACAAGTTTATCTGCAAAACAGAACATCACAGGTATCCATGAGTAACATATATTCACAACAGATTTTTCAAAAGAAACAATGTCAGCTTGAATATGGATGCCTGCATTTATTTCTAAGTTCAAAAGAAATTACAGCCTTTCAGAATTTTCTGTGGAGAGAAAAAGAACGTAAGGAGTTTAAGTGCAGATGAAGTCACATACTGCATTCCATTTAAAAAATATTCAACAGTATATAAAGATAGCTTGCTTGCACCCGGACTGCTGGCCTGTAAAGAACCTATTATTAGAAAGCACTAACACTTCATATATACTCAATTTTAGATCTCCTACAAGCATAACAACAGAGCAACAACTCAAATATGCATTTGAAGATATTCTACCACTTTCTGCATGCTATTTTACAACAGCAAAACCACAGGAAACGATCACACTGAAACAGGAACAGCAGGCAGTTTACAGGGCAATCTTTACAACGTGCCAAGCATCTTTATGATCTTTATGATACCTGGCACAACAATGTGCCAAATGTAATGGAAGCCAAAGCAACCACTTGCACTTTTATGTTCTTAACTACCCAGCCAGTTTTCAGCTGCTCTTAACTAAACACAGGAACTACCATATCAGCGGAATGCCTAGATCACCAACAATGCATCACCATACGCCCTGACTGAATGGGGCTTAGAAATAGCTGGGTACCATGCTGCTAGCTGTACTAGTGTTATGCACACCTGACGTGATCTCCTGAGTGAATCAATCTTTTGACATAATGAAAAGAGAGGAGCTTGGCTGGGTGTATCAACCACCTGCAGTAAATCTGTAAATATCAACTGTAAATCAAAATACAGTCTATAATTCATCAGTTAAATTTGGAAGAACTCTGTGCTCCCTAGGCCAGATATCAGCTGTCATAACTCCATTAAGTCAGTGGTGATAAGACAGTTTACACCAGCTAAAAATCCATGCCTGTAATTCTACAAATTATCTTGGATACAACTCATGAAAGTGAGCTGTTTGAATAACTGTACTTCCATAGAACATGTACTTTATTCTTCTATTTAAGAATATGAATAGGGCCTATTTCAAAAAGGTGCAGGACACAGCATATGAAGCACAGTTTAAGATACCTCAGATTACTTATTCACCCAGTGCTGTGTACATTTAGATTTCTCTTGATATATTCTTTAGAAAATTAGTACAGATTATGATAATTTCTAGCATTCAAATCAACTAAAGCTTTCATTCTAATCCATCCTTCTCCCTCTGTTATTGCCACAGTAGACTGCTTTTGCAAGAATTAGAGATATTGTGCAGCACCAAATACTCTCCTATCGTGTCTTTTTAATAAACTATCATCAACACAAGCTTAACAAGAAATTCAGATGATGAAAAAAAAACCAACCCACCACAAAAAAAAAAAAAAGACACAAGCAAAAAAGCATGTGACCAGAGCATCAAAGAAACTTGAACTGCAGCTCCAGAATATTGGTCATGAGCAGAAGCTGACAGCTTGACTCTTCTGCTTTTTCTAAAAGCTTATTTAAAAATCAGAGAGATCGAGGCCAGTGGGGAAAAAAAAAACAACCAACTTCAAACATGTAATTCTTCTCTTGAGTTCTTTTTCTCTAGGTTATACTTGACTTGATTACTCAGCAAAAAATAAATGCATTTATAATACACTGGTTTAGCAAAAAGCAATGAAAAATATGTAATTTCTAGCTATTTAAACAGCTTTTTATTTAAACTTGAAACCAACTATTTTATCTAATAGTCTCATTAAACCGTCACTAATCCAGCCTTGGTACCAAAATCAGCCTAAATTAAAAATGAATAACCAGTAGCAATTTGTGTATCAATTTTAACCATTTTGGCTTGCACACAATAACTTCATTATTGCCAACACAAAAGAAATATTCTCTGCATACACACTTTCAGTTCATAAGTTAACGCTAACCAGTTAAACAGCTATTTCAATTACCAGCTATTTCTGGTGTCACTGCCCACATTAGGTATGTGCTCCTTGTGGAGAAGGCAAGAATTTGAAAGAAAAAGACCAGGCATTTCCAGGAGTAAGTGTGCATGAATACAGTACAAATAGATCAAAAAGCTTATGTTTTCCAGAGCCTTTTTAGAAGCCAAAGCCACTTGCATAAACACACTAAGATAGGTACAAGTTGCAAGCATATTTAATTCAATATACTATTAAAAAGTGATCCCTTCGTTATATGACCAATTCTATCCTGAAGAGAACTGCGAGCAACTGTATTTTATATTTTACCATGATAATGTAACCAATCATTTATCACGTCCACCAAATACAACTTAATCAGTGAATGATCTTAAACAACTGCTACATAACTTGAAACAATAAATTTAAGAGAAGTACAATCCCAAAGGACAAGCTCTAGGTTCCCTACCAGTAACTTCAGGGGAGCAAGGCCTTGCTTCAAGGTCTTGCTCTGTAAAGAGACAGCCAAGTGAAAACCTGCTGCCTTCACTCACAGCTGCAGAAATGAAATCAGACACTCTCTCCAGGGGGCCTGATAAACATGGACCAGTTTCCAAATACTTTCTTTTGAGAACACCTCCATAGATTTTTTACTTTGTCACATTCACTGCATGATCAGCAGACCTTTGATCGTCTGAAATACTTAAAGTTAAAATGGAGTTATAAGCATACTTTTAGCCAGCTGTATCATACGAAACATTATGCAGACTTGAACTCTTATGGCAAGCTAATTATACAGCCATGTCAGCAAATCAGTCTTTGCCATATGTAGGGTGTAAGTCCAATACATGCAGCAATTTCCAAGTCACATTTCTGGAAACTTATCAAGGGGGATAAAAATTACTTCTTATGGACACACTGAAAATCCTGGAGTACAACTGTGGAATGTGCACTGTATAAATACATGGTAATCAGCAATTTTCTGAAAGAGCTTATAGTCTAAATAAAGCAGATTAAAAGCATAGGTGAAAAAAAAAAAAACAACCAAACCACAGCACAAAGAGATAAACTTATTCATGGCTGCAGAGCATGCAAGGTTCCTGTTTCTTCCTTTGTGCTGCTCCTGTTTCTTCCTTTGTGCCCTACTCTTTGGGGCCATCCTGTCCTTAAATATTATTTAACATTAAATAAAATAAAATGTATATTTTAACTGAAATACCTACTGGCCTTTGCTAGACTAAGGGCGAAGTTTAAACCAAAGTATCTCCATCTTCTTGACCAATACATGTAAAATAGTTGATCAGTTAAGCACTCCAGGCATGTGGCATCAATGACTTATTCTGTCCAAAATTATGATCTTCACACATCATCTGATCATTCTTGACTGCATGCTGTTCTTTCATCAAAACAGATCCTGTGTATCAAACCTGTTAGTGTTGTGTCCTACTCCATAGATAGGAATCTACAAAAGTCACTTTTATGAAAATCGTAGTACTCTCTTCAGTAATCTTTTCATTAAGCACAATCCAGTTCAACAGCGAAAGTACACTGGCACAGTACAGATCATTTAAATGTGACCTAACAGTCCCAGTATCTAAAATATAATCTCAAAATTTCTCTGTATAAAACCACTAGTAAATATTTACAGGGGAAGCAAACACTGAAAAAAATTGATTACAGCAATGAAAATATTCAACACATTCAGGAGTAAAATATTAGTTCTTCCATGAAAAGGAGCACTAAGAGCCCTGTGTTATTTAACTTTTATCCTCATTCCCACCTAGAACATTGTTTCCATCGGCAACCTCAAAGCAAAGATAACACGTAACTGTGGACAGCGTGACACTGTACTTGTTCTCATCGGGTGGCTCTCACACACACCCTAGTGTTTAAATACTATGTTCTGCCCACCTGTTCCCCAGCATGGACATTAATTGGGGTTTCTCTTCTCCGGCCAATTACCAGTGTTTATGAAACTATAGAGAATTTTAGTATCTTCAAGACACACACCCTGCTCCTTTCAAACAAGATTTGTAGTTGTCAGGGATACATAGATGGTCAAGTAAACAGTACACATGTAAGTCTCCTTTTCGTAGAAGAAAGTTAAAAATAATATAGGTTGCTGCATTAGGTGTATCATTTCCTCACTTCTCAGCTATGTAACATTTTCAATACAGGAATTCAAATGGCTATTTTTCACAGGCTGGTTTGTTGGGGGGCTTTTGGGGGTTTTTTTTGGTTGTGTTTGGGTTTTGTTTTTATTTTTTTTTAAACAGAATATCACCAGTCAAATATTTAAATACTTAATAGGTCCTTAACACTGGAAAAAATAAGCCAGATATTCTTTTTTTGTTTGGTTGGCTGTTTTTTAAAAATATTTTCTTCCCTTGTTAGCAACTATCCTATCTTCATTGTCGACTTTTTCAAGCTTTGTTTTAACCAGAAGCTCCCCTGTACTTCTGTGATTAAATTTAGGTCACATTTTCCCTCATTTATGATAATCACGAAAAATATTCAAGGATTACCATCAGTTCAAGTACTGATATTGCAGCATTGCTAGTCTTCATATTTCTTAGTATATCCTGCATGTCTAACAGCAGGGAAAAAAAAAGAGTCTTTCTGGACCCGCTACTGACTTATGCGGAAATCTGCTCTGGACTGTGTTCACAAGGACCCAAACCAGAAAAGTCAAAGTAGTTATTCTTCCTGCATTTGGACAAGATTTGCTCTGCTAGTTTGCACAGGCAAACCAGAAACTTCTTCCTTAGTGGAAAAGATATTTACGTTCATGTACGAGAAGATTAACAGCTCATTATACATACAAGTAGTGAAGGATGCATCTAGTGTCCCACACAAATTCAGAATGTGAGGATCTCTCCTCCAGCAGTGTCTTCTAATTTACCTCTTTAACAAAGAGCACCTTGCCAGCTGAAGAGACAATTACTTAGGAGAAACTTTTAGGACAAAAGACCATTCCTTTACCTGCAGAGATTGTTGAAGGAAAGTCCTTTATGTGAAAAATCAGACTTAAGCATGCACAAAGTGCAATTTGTTCATGAACTGCCACAAGCCATATGGATTTAGCTTACATATTCCACATGTGGTGCACATCCTAGTGATGTTTTCTTCTAAGGATTTCATGACTGTTCACTTCTTACATTGAAGTAAAACATGAACACTTCACAAATTATGATGAGTATCCAGCAGTTATACATTTTGTTCTCCTTCCAGGAAATGGATATGATGCACATACACAGGACAGCAACATGTATGAACCAACTGCCTCAGAAAAAAAGTTCTTTAGAAGATCTTTAAGCTTATTAAATTACAACCATTTGACATTTTATATGGACAAGCACTTTTTCTAAGAAATTATCAAGTGACAATTTGGCAAAATGTTTGTAATCTACAGCTTTCTCAGATGCTCTCACAACTTCAGCTTCTCTTTCTCTTCTACAAGAAAATCCAGATGCCAAAATTAAACTCAGATTCTAGCAAACCAACAAGGTTACTGAACCAACTATAAATTACAGAATTCTTCAGTAGGTGTGTCCTATATTGATGTATATTACAGTCAAAGTAAGGAGCCATTTGGTCAGTTACTTCCATTGACTCAGGGTGACAGAAGACAAGCACAGCTATTAATGGCCAAATAATTTATATCATAACCAATACCTTGAACTACAACTAAGAATAGATTATTCTCACACATGAATAGGCAGTTTTAGAACAGTGCAATATAACAAAACCCAGCTATTTTTAAAGGATAAAGCTCTCTAACTTCTTGCAGCTATTTTAAAGGAGAGGATGCTTGCCTAAGCAAAAGATGTCAGACACTATCAGCATTCCTGTTGTCCTTTGGTCTTTTCACCCATTTCCTGTCAGTTACCACTCCTGCCTGTTATTCTTTCTCTTCGAGCGTTGTAAAGTGTTGATGTATCGAATAGAAATCATCAAAAAGCTTTGCATATTCTAAAACACTAAGATGAGCTTATTACTTACTCAAATTCTGTGGCATAATATTTGAAGAAGCCTATTAGCAAATCTCCAAGGCTTGATCCATTTTTTGAGAGGTAACGAGGAATGGTACATGGTGCTTGATGAACAAGATGCAACTGCATAGTAGGATCAAAAGATTCCTGTCAAAATAAAATCAGAGAGTATGTATATACATACACACAGAGAGCTTAATCTAGGTGCATATATTTTTCACAACAGAAAAGCTGCCTATCATTTGCTTATTAGAAGTTCAAGGACAACTCAGAAGCAAAGGACTATTTCTCTTGTGCTTCTCCGTCGGACACTAGTTACTCCCCCTGATCTCAGGTAGAATCATCTTACACCGGCGCATCCAAGACCATCCCTCACCTTCTGCTTGCTAAAGTATTTTAACATGGGAGAATCTCAGAACTGGACTTGCACTTACGTGCTAGTAAAACCACATAAGCAGAAGCTGAGTAAGGTAGCCTGCACTGAGCTGGCTGCAGCTGAACTGAGATAGGGTTGGTGAAGCTAATGCACTTATCGCCAAATTCCCATAACTGTGGTACAAAAGCAATCCAAAAGGAAGGCCTGACTTATTTTTCCCCACAGCACAGAGTTAAAATTGCATATGAAACCCACTGGCTCTAATATGAACCTGCATCCTCCCACATAATGAGTTCAAAGACTGCAGCAGCACCTCCTCTAGCCAACCTATCTGAAAGAATAAAAAAAAAAGAAAAAAAGAAGTTATACAAAAACCTGAATACACAGAATGCAGCGTTTAAGCTGAAGTGTACTTTTCTTTGGGGGGGGGGGGGGGGAGGAGGGATGGGGGGGTAGAGCAGGGAAGAAGGGGGAATAAAACGTCAGGTTTGCTATAAACAAAAGTCACTACTGCCAGCTTAAAAAGGAATCTACATGAGACTAAATTAACATGGTTTTAGATCTGCTATACTGTTTGGGTGTCCATTGCAGCCTTTAGGTTCTTCTGAGAGACTGGGGTACATGGAGAACATATCTTCTCTTGCTAGAGAAACAATTTTCAAAACCTAGTAATACCAGGATACTACATTTTACAGCTATGTTGTGTGTTTTATGGAAAATGAACCCAAGATTCACATAAAGAAATACATCTGTGTAAATTTAGGAACCTATTCATTCATTACTGCATTGCCCCTCCCACTCTTTTGTTATTTTAAAGAGTAGTATCAGGCATGACTCAAACTTTATAGTACTAGAATATCACTGGAAGCACTATACACTGTAATACTATTTCCACATTCACAGCTGGCAGTGCTTCCTCTGAGAAAAGTATGGGTAATGATCAAACCAGTAGGACTAGAAAGTTTAGGGCTCTCGTCCTCTTTTGCCAATTCTAGCAAAACTTCCTGGAACCTTGTGCGACACCTTCTGGGAAAAAAGGCCATTCTTCCAGCTACAAAGAAAAAGTCATGTCTTGTTCTCACATGATACAACTTTACATATAAAAAATTATTATAGTTAGCAGAGCTCAGAATTTAACAGCTTACAATGCAACAGAACACAAACAAAAACTTGGAGACAGACAGACATAAAAAGCAGATATGCAGCACATGAAGATATAAAATGGAAACAGTTGTTCCTGTGTTATACAGTATGTACAGTTTTAACCCCAAAAGGTAATGAGACAGGTACTAGAGTGAAAGTCATTCCTTGCCCATTCCCACAGAAAGTTGTGGAACAGTCATGACAAATGAATTAAGTATTAGCAGTATAACAGCTCATGAGGAAATGGACATAGGGAGGAAAAAAGGAATGAGAACAAGGGCTGCTGACATCCAAACAATACAAAACAGAAGTGCAACGAAATTACCACATCAGATGTCTACTAAGACTAAATCAATAAATGTATGGAGGCAGCAGACATTTCTGAAAAGGAAAATGATTTTTTTTTTAATGTTTTGAATGTCGAAATGCCTGAGAACTTCTTAACTGCAAGAAAAATCTGCCATGACAGTGAGGTTAGCATACTGAGCAGCTAAAAAAATTAGAGACTTTGGGATATTATTTTTCACGATAATAAATAAGCTATTTTTGTTAACACTATTACAAGCTTAGAAAGAACGTTGTTTTTTCTTACCAATCTTGACCTTAAGTACATTTTATTTATGTTTTATATATTGATCACAATTAATTTTATTAGCATTTGTACATCATTTGAGTAAGAAAAAATAAATCAAGTTATACTAATAGCAAAAGACAATATATCAAATATAGCTGTAATAAAGCTTACAGCAAAAAAGAGAATACATATGTGGCTGCGTGTGCATGCTTACATCCAGAAAAAAAGCAAAAGAGCAAAAAAGATATCAAATATAACTTTATGCAAATATATTTTTATCAGTAAGATTTGTTTAGCAGTTAATGAAATAGGAAGTTACAAAACCTTGCAGAGGTTTAAAATCAGAAATCTGTATTTTGAGAGGAGTGATTAAGATAGAACCACAGTGCAGATGAAGGCATTTTTCAGGATATTTAGATTGTCTGTTTCTTTACTGAGTTTGCAATTGATCAAAAGTCATGTGAGCAGCAGCAATAAAAAACTCCTCATTTGAGGAGCAGAAGATTTATCACATTCCAAGACTCCTACCCATGGCACAAGAGATAAAATTCCTGGCCTGCATTAGAAAACAATTTTCTAAATCTTCATCTAGTGATTAAAACAATTTTAGATTGCAGAATTGAAGATGTTTAATTTATTTTTTTCCAAAAGCAAGTTCAATTTTGTGAAGCCTGCAGTTCCAAGTTTTACCATATATATGACAAAGGTCAGGCAAATCAAAGTCTTAGTCAGAAAGACATTTGCCTTCAAAAAAATAAAGGCATATTATTCTGTACAAGTGCTCTAGTAAAAATGCAAGTTACAGTCTATAGCAGCTAATAATTTAAAAACCCAACCACCTAGTTTAACAGACACATGTATAAGTAATTCCCATCTCCACCTGTTTTAGTGGTTATACCACTATGAAAATGGCTCTTAAAAAGACAACTAAGTATTACAAAATGAAAAGCATGACTGAAACTACTTTTCTGGAAGAAAATATTTTTTACACTAACTAAAGCAAACTGTTAATCACATATTTCTGATACTGTTAGTCAACTTATTTTTATAAACACTGAGTTGCTGATCACCACATGTAGAAGGAAAAAAGAAAGTGTTTCATCTTTCTGAAATACAGAAAATTTGTTGTGGAAGAAATTGCTATTACCTCATTAGAAAGTTTTACATGTAAAACCAAATTAATTATTACTTAAAATTGGGTATGAGGAAGATTTAATAAAATCTTCTGTCAAGATATATCACTATTCAATATATCAATAACCAACAATGTAGTTTGTTTAAGGTCATTTCTTAAAGCAATCACTCAGAGTCCAGTGAACAAGAGCTCTGACCAGCTACAGGATACCTAGGCTCATCTTTTTGCTTTGCCACAGACAAGCCATGAAAATCCATTAGCCTCAACCTGCCCCCATTCACCTATTGTAGAACAGGGATAACAGGACTCTTCTTCCTGCCAGAGAGAACTGGGGAATAACTAGATGAACAGAACAAGGTACAGTTTACAGATTCTGCACATAAGGGAGGTTGGTAGTAACAGAGAATTACAAAGCACCCTTCATACTAGCTTAGTTTCAAGTAGGCCCTCCCTGTAAACTTTCCATTCTTAACTTGCTCTAGAAGGCAAAGCATTCGTATTTAAAACTAGTCGCTAATTTGCTTGCTGCGTCTTTGCCTCGTGCCATCTTAAGAAATGAAAAGAAATTCAGGATCTGATTGAGCTATCCATTAATTCAAAATACCCCTGAAAAAGAGACCCCAAAGCCTTTTTTCCTTTCTTTGCCAGATCTCTAATCTTTACCTTGGTTGGCTGATTTCTCAAGGAAACACTAGCATTCAGCAACATGCTTCATGTTCAAGCTACATAATGCTTACACATATTCTCATTCCACCTTGCACACTGGAAAGGAAAACAAGCGTACATCAAAAATATCTTTACATTTGAGTATCTTGATGTATAATGAGTTTAACTCTGACTGTACAAGATTCTTCCTTCAAAAAAGTTTACTATGCTGATGTTACCACTGTATCTTGCCATTTTTGATAAGTATCTGTATTCACACACATAAAATAGCCTTCCCTAGTCTTAGAAATTAATGTTTAACTCGTGTTTATACTTTAAAAAAGTGTGACTCGAAGAGCAAAGCAAATTGTGTCTGTCCAAGGACTGACTCCCATGCATGAAGGAGCTACAGTGATCACCATCCCATCCCATCTTCTGACCCACCTTTTGCAAGATATGACTACTTGTGAAGCTGCGAAAGCAAAAACAAAAACGTGCTCATGACAGAGTCCATAAAGTTCACGATCCAGAGCACTAATAGAGACCCACCTCCATCTGGATTTCAGCTGACACACCAGGCTGCTCTGGAACACGTTGCCTTCTGACTCCCAGTTGCAGCAATGCTCACCTCTGGCAAACACACAGGCAAAACAACCAGAAGCCATAATGGCCTAAGCCACCACAGGTTCTCCAGAGCTCATCTGTAAAAGTCCTGACTTGGAGCCAAGTTCCATACAGACTTCAGAACTGACCAACACATTTTGTGGGCTACTCATCTACCCCACTTAGCTGCAATAAAGGAAGCCCCAGAATACAACCCTGCACCTGATATGGTCCAATACTCCCGCTAAACTAGCAAAACACATCGGCTCGGTGCCTGCTGGAGACTCCCCCAAGGCAACAGAATGCATAGGCAGGCAGATCTGATGGCTTTCCAGGACTTCTCACACTTCACATCTGCAGCAAGGATACACTAAGGCACAGAATCTGCCTTTTCTTCCTCGCTCAAGATAAGCATGTTTCTCTTGCATGGCACCTACAATTTAAAACCAGCAGTTTCCTTCAAAGTGCAGAAGTATTTTTAGGGTGCAGAGCGCGCTGCAGATTTGATTTTGAAAAAAAAAAAAAAACAGATTGTAGGTAGGGTGGTTTGTTTCAGAAGGGGAGAAGGAGTATCAATGCGTAGTATTAGGATGGAGACACAGCTTTGACCAGCCACAACCACAAGAAAATTGTATAGTTGTTTTGCATACTGACATTTGCCCGTGCTTTGTAATTATTACTGCAAGCTACAAGACCATAATTGTTTTGGTCTATTTCTCATTTTCATTTTAAATTTCTTTTCAATATCAGTATTCAGAAATTGTAACTTTCACAATTTTTAAACACTTAATTATATTTGTAATGAAGACGACAGACCAAAAATATATTTGCAGATTTCTAGTGTAATTTTTTTTAAATGTTAATCCATAGTTTTGATTTGGTTTTATGTAAGCATGTATAAAAATATATTTTATTTTATTAGCAATCCTAGAATATTTAGTGCATCCTCCAAAGGCAAGATAACTAACAACAACAAAAATCTATGTTGAAACGGGGTAAAGAAAATGTTATTCTTACAGCAGTGTTCTAGAAACATAGGAACCTGCAAGTGATTTACTGCTTTCACATGACCCAAGATAAAACCTTGCATTTAGTACAAATTCATTAGATTTTTCAGCTTATGGCATTGTATACTTTTACTTTAATCATTTAAGCCATTAATATTTGTACAGTGCTCTGAAGGCCTTTACATAGTTCAAACACTACAAATATAAATGTCTGCATTATCACTATAAAGGAGTAAAAAGTTACCAATTCTTATAGTTGTTTTCTTTAAATTACATGCTATGCAAAACTTAAAATACTACAGCATGTGAGCTTTAAGCAAATGTAATTAGCAAATTTAGCAATTCAAAAACCCCATCAGAAAAAGCTAAGTGTACAAGAAATGAAAAACAGCTTCAAACACTGTTGAGCACTAGCAATGAAGAAATTAGAAGGTATATAGTACAGTAAAAAAAAAATCAGAAGAAAAAATAAGGACCATAAAAATTTAGTACAGGTATGCCTAAGCAGGTTTACAAAATTGAAATAAAACTGCAGCATACTATAGCTCAAAGCTTTCTTCTGCATCTCGATTATCCTAATTATCCAAAATGGCTGATGCCACAGTATTTTCTCCCTGATGTACAGTGTCATCAAATATTCCCATTTCGGCATTACAGGAAATATATGCAAAAGAAAGAATGGTTTTCTGATACTACCTCAGCACAATTATTAGCAATATACCAAAAAGAACATACAGACAGGGGCACCAACTATGAATAAAGAAACATTTTAAAAGGGACATGTGAGAGGAAAGGTAAGGAGGAAGGAATTCAGGAATTTTTCTACATAAGTTATACAATAGAACTATTCAGCAATAGCTCTTTTGTCCCCAGACAAATATTTAGGAGGGTAGCTCTTTTTTCTAGGTAATCTTCCTTAGATTAAGTCTCACTAATTACAGTCCTAATTCTGCAGAGGATCAAAGCATACCAATTCACAGAGTTCTCTGGAAATCCATAGAGTATGATCTGGACATAACAACAAATTCCCCCAAAAAGTGTTTTCTTGTTGGACTGAAGCCCAATTTTGTGAGGTCTCAAAAGTCTCCTCAGTAAACATGTATCATTCACTCTCTGCACCCAGAAATATCAAGCAACTCAACAGCTGTGGGAAGGTATGGAATTCCAAAACACCACGGTTGGATGCAAAACCCACTACTTAACGTACTAAGAAATAAGAATCAGAAAGTTACAGACGACACAGGCATATTTTCAAGCCAGCATAAAGAGAATTAGGTCAGCAGCTCCATTAGCACTTGTTTCCAACTGTGTGTGAAATCTCATATATAACAATGTTTTCACTAAAGAAATGATCAAAAGCAGCAAATAACCTGTTTCCCTGCTTTTGTTTAGTGTATCAATGACCAGGCTTACAGACTGAGTTTAACTTAATCCATTAGAGATATTTAAGAATTCATATATTTCAGATAAGCAGCTTCATACATATATATGATGTAATAAATTCATAAAAAACACTTACTGGGTAAATTTTTTGGAGGGATGGAAGGATGGGATCAGGTAGGGCTATAAAAAAAAAAGTTTAAAGTTGCTGTGATTCATGTAATTCACAGGAAACAACATCATATCAACTACACCAAAGGGCTGGACTGAAATTCCATCTTAAAAACATCTATCAAGAAATTAACTTTAATTTTGTAAAATAAAAGTTATTCAACAAATCTTTCTATTACTATATTTGGTATGTAGTAGTAGTAGAAGTTAATTCAGCTAAGGGAAGATGTTACTAAGATACTACTATTTGTAGAAGTCATGAAAAATTCTACAGAAGCTGGGATTGACTTCACATTTAAAATTCATGTTAATTCATGGTTATAAGAAACCCATTCAGATTGCCTAAATGAAAAATCAGAGTTTCACTCATTTTTCTCCTACATCTAAAACAATATGATTCTATCACAGCAGAGGAAGTCTCCAGATACTGCAGAAGCACACGTTCTTCAGCTGCAAATATTACATATAGAGTCTCCAAAAGCAAGCTAAAGATAAAATGCCCAACACACTTAGTAGGCATTACTACAAAAATCCCCATAAAATACTTAAATACAGTCTAATTCAGTTAGCTGGTCTACTAAACAGCAAACAGGTTATAAAGATTATGCAGACATTTAATGATACTAACAAACACAAAGTGAACTAAACAATTGTTACTTTTGTAAAAGTCACAGATGGGGAGACCATCTATTGCACAATACAAATAACAGGGAAGAACCTTATCTCCCAGGTTAGGTGGTCCTACAGATAGAAGAAAAAAAAATCCCTGAGCATTCACATGCCACTCAAGCCTTAGAGCAGCTACAGTACTGTTACAGCACTCCTCATACTAAAGCTTCAACATCATGTTTCCAGCATTTTTAATTTTTTTTTTTAAACAATCGGTCTACATCGTTCACTAGGGAGAGTGATAATTAAGGTCAGCACACAGGACTTGGACTTGGGACTTAATTCACCCTTCAGACAAGGTCTTACAGGGGATTAGATGTTACAGAATCCGTTTTCCATAGGGACTAAGAATGAGAACAGCAGAATTCTAAGAACATGCTTGGCATATCTTCAAACACTCTACTATATTAACTAGCAGGACTGCTAAGAATATGATCACAGCTGCTTTAATAATATTTTTATTTTGTTTGTGGGTGTTTAGAAATATGCAAGAGCATCTTATTTCTGCAACATCTTGGAAAATTTCCAGTTCTCTGCCATGCTAAAATAAAAGGCAACAAAATCTGAGCAATACAAGCAATCAAGATATTTAATCTGGGTCTGTATGCTATACTAAGAGCATGGAGCTAGTGGAGTTAGCACTTACCACTAGCCACATGATTTTTCCTTTTCTTACTGTACAAGATAGTTGGACCTGTTACCTGGAGGAAAGTTCATGTACAAGACACTGATGTATCTATAAAATAAACTCAAGCCACATTAACCTTAGGTCTAAAAACATCCACACAAGTATAAGAATACAGAAATGGATTAAGTAGTAAAGCAAAGAAATTAGTATAGTGAAGACAGGGACACTATTTACTGCAAAGGGAAGCTTTTTTTATTTGTTTCCCTCCCCAGTAACATCAACAAAAGCCTGTTAGAAATTCTATGACTAGGACACAAGCTACTTTCAGTAGCATTCCATGCCTGTAACAGAAATGGCGGGGGGAGAGAAGGTTAAAATCTGCATAAATAAAACATCAGAACCTAGACGGTGCTACATACATTTCCAGAGCCATACTACACTTCAGCCTTTTTTTGGCAGAAAAGGCTGATGAAGCACAGGTAAAAGGCTCTTCTTCAGCCTGAGGACTCCTGATCCTTCCCAGGCAGCTAACTGATCACAGTTTTGCATGAAAAGGATTATTTGAACCTTTTTTCCCCTTCTCTAGATAGCTGTGGCAGGTGCCACAGATTACGACAGCAAATGCGCTCATGTTTGCAGGGTCAACCAACTTTTGGCAAACCTACACATTTATACTTCCTTGTAACTCCTACTCTCTTCCCTTTTGTGCATTACTTTCATGCACAGCTCAGTAATTGGCTATCCATGACTGCACGCAGCACCCAAAACAAGTCTCTAGAGTAACTGCGATACAATGAAAATAGATTTGGAGAATAAATTTCCAAGTGAAAAAGTCCTGTTTCCATTAAACATGTAACACTAACTATCAAATGCTTATCAAGTCACTGTTAAGATTGTCACTAATTGCTAGACAATGTAAAGATACTACTTCTCCTCTCTTGCTTGTACTTCACCTTTGCATAACAATCTTTATACATCCAGTAGTTCCCAACATTTTCAATATTGTATCTAATAATTGCTTTGGCATTTTTAAGTTCATTGTCATTTCATCTCCTCCAAATCAACATTTTTTGCTTGATTGATTTTTATTTTTTTTTCCTGGTGTGTATTAAGGATCTACATTGAAGTACTCATTCACCTACAGCATGGCAGAGAGCTGTGACAGACTTGGCCACGTTTTCTTTTCTTTCTACAGAAACAGAAGAAATCTATGGAATTCCACCATGCTAGGTGTAGAGAAAAAAAAACCCAAACATAGTCACTGCATAGATTAGTTTATGTCATACTGTCCTCATGATTGGTACAACAAGCACACAGTATGGGCATCAAACAATTCAGAATTAACCCAGCCAACTGGATCACAAATACACAAAACACTCTCCTAGGTCCTCTACTACAGATACTGTCCAGCTGAAAGAAAGCCACCAGCTTGAATCAAGTATCATAAAAAGCTTTCAACCCTAGTACAGACTGGGCATAGGGTGATCTTGAAACTAATAAACAGTTGGCTACCCATTCTACAGCAAGTATCTACGTTCCAGGCCAAACAAGCTGTCAGAGGAGCTAACAATGTTTCTACCTGATTTAAAAAAAAAATAAATTAAAACCTACACAAACTGACAAAGGGGAAAAGTCTAAAATGAGAGCCTATGCAATTTGTCCACAGATACGATCATAAAATGTTAAGAACCAGCTGTCATTAAAATAACATGAACAAGAATAATCAGCACATTACCAAAAAACAAACAATTAAAATTATAGAATGAATACAAGCAGCAAAATACACAGTCTATACATGAACTGATAGGAATTAAATACTTCCACAGGCATGTACATTTCAGGGGTTCCTTGCCTTCCTTTCTGAAGCCACTTATCTCCCAATATGAACCAAGAGACTCATACTGAGCTAAATGATTTCTTAAATGATAAGCCTTAAGTCTTAAGCAAGAATGCATACTACAAAAATCACAAACATAGACTTCTTTTAATGAGAGAAAGAAATAGGGGGAATAACCTCATTTCAATCTATTCCTTGAAAAGACTTCTGGACTGCATGGGTTTCTTGAATTCTCAACAGGGATCCTTAGTTTTTCAGGTAAAGCTCTCCAGCTCCACAGGGATGTTCAATGTTTCAATATATTGAAGTCACACAAAAAGACACTGCCACTGGCAGTCAGATATCCTAACTTCTAATGGTGTTCAACATCTGTCACCTTACAGGAGACAGTAATCAGTGGAAAAATCTAACCACATGGTAGTGCATTCTTGGATATACATGTCCCCCATGTTCAGTCCTTCACTCACTAGAAGACAGAAAAATGACCCCACAGCATTTTTTGTCCCTTTGAATATTCTTAGGAGTTTCCAAATAAATAATAATAAAAACCCAAACAAAAAACCCCCAATTTCAGTGGGTTTTGGTTTGGTATGTTTAGGTTTTTCCCTTTGTTAAGGGGCATATTTCTGTTAACTAGCACTTGAGTTTATTTTATAGTTACACAGTGTCCTGCAGGTACATTGACTTTTATTTTTTACCTTTTTAAAGCTGGTAACTGCCTCCAGAGAAGAGGTCCACTTGTTAAAGAAAAATGCAGCACTAATGAAATGGAGTAAACCCACTTTATTTTCAGATTTTTCTGTGTAGAAGACTCCTGCTAGGGTTTAATTTCATTAAAGAGTAAGACTACACAAATATGAACTTAGAAGAGACAGTTTCAGCAGACAAAAAATACTTACTCTGTAAATAGTGCAAAACCATCAATACAAGACTATAGCTGCTTAAAGTACCACGACTGGCATCATTTATGTCGTGAAAACTTGCCCATTTCTTAACAACAAGTACTAGTGGACGAACTCGATTCTCAACTGCAAGTAAAATAAATATATCTCAAAAAAAAAAGCACATTTAACTAGACAGTAATCAACCAACATTTGTTTGTATGTCAGCAACATGATACTTTTGTATTCTAAGGTTACCTTTTGCAACTATTTTATATAATTCACTTAGTTTTTCTACAACTACTATCCACCTTATAAAAAAATCAGAAAAAAATTTACATTTGAAAATAATCTTTTGAGTAGTAAGATCCACAGACACTTTACAAGGCATGTGCCAGGTAACTTGCAGATAAGACAAAACTGGATGCAGTCAGTCAGTATAGCAATGTCACATTCTACTTTTTAAGTTCTCTCCAGTTTTTGTACTAATTGTCCCTGAATTAGCTTGCTGCCAGGACAGACTACATCTAATTTATTTTATTTTTTTAATCTTTGCTTTGAGTATATAAACTTTGAGAGCAGGAAAAAGAATTCTCCTGGTTGGAGGACACAGACCTCATTCTTAAGTTTTCCTCAGGATCCATGAAAGCACAAACCCCTGCATACAAACATTACTTTTAAATTTGCCTTGTCCTAAATAGCTTTTTATGTAGGTGAGATGTTAGATACAATAACTCATTAAATCAAGACACATGCTTTTTGTAAGGAAAGACATAAATACAGTCATATTCCAGGTATGATCTTCTGAATTTCTGGGAATACAGATAGCCTTCTAATTAAGGTAGCAATGTGTTGTAGTGAGAGGTCACTCACCACCACCTCCCAGGGACTTTACAGTGTTATTTATTATTTGCAGATATGTGGAAGCAGATCATCAGCTCAGTCAAGTGCCTTATGATGGCCTTACAATGCCTTACATGTTCTGGAGTATCTTTTTCTAACCTGACAAGATTGTGCAAAGTTTTTATTCTGCATGTCCGGACAGGAATATAAAAGTAAGTAAATGCTTCATATGTGACAACAGCCAGCCTACAAGAGCACCAGTTGGGGTACTCTCTGTTATTCTGAAAATCCTATCAAGCATGTGATCTTCTCACAACCTGTTCACAGTGGTGCAGTGCACATGCCCCTGTAAGAGGTACTCTTTTTCCTCAACATGAATGTCCTAGATCTGAAGACCTCTCAGAAAGAACAAGACTCCTTACCACCAGTCACCTCATTCCTAACATTATTCACCAGTGGTTGAACTAAAAAAATATGGCTATTAACTGCAAGATGCAGAAAAATTACTGTACAGACATCATATGAACACGCATTAACTGAAATTGCATTTTTCTCTCACGGAAAAAACCTAATAGGCTCTAATTCCAAATGGGACTCTTTTGTGTGCGTCACAGTAGAAAAGGTCTCTTTCTAGTTGACCTTATTCTGAGATAAGGTTTTCTGTCTGCTAGGGCCTGTAATTAGTATAAAACAAACTTAGTGTGCAACATGGCCAGTTAACTTTTCTGATATTCTTTCATTAGTCAACAAGCTACCCCCTCAAGAAAACGCTCAGTAATGTCATTGGCTCAAAGGTCCAGCTTCCACTAATTGAAAAACACCTACCATCAATTGCTGATTTAATTACAGACATGCCTCCTTAGGCAAACAACTGATAACACAACAGCATAGACTTCAGTTTCTAGCTCTACTTAATCTACCTATATTTGTTGTGGACATTCTTGCCACATCGTCTTTGATGTTTTCTACAGCACCTATGCCAACACAGAAGGGCTGATTTCGAAAAAGACACAAGAGCAACCACAGAAATATTTATGAGTATTTTTTTATCATGCTCACTAAGATAACCAGTCTGTCATTTGCCTGAGCTTCTAATTTGTTCTAATGGAAGAAGAGACCCATACATCTTCCACACTGAGAGATAATTTGATCTTTTTTTCCTCTTATGCAAGTTGAAGCCCTTCAGCCCTCTAAGTGAGCAGGCTAATACTCTTAATGCTATACACTCCAGTCGATGTGACTTCCAAAAGTATGTACAGACATTGTCTGATAAAACTCTCCATTAACTTTTGTCTGCCTTATGTCACCTGAGACTTTTCTGGTCCAGAAAAGACAAGGCAGACTATGCTTGATAGTTTGCCTATTTAAGAAGGTCTAGCACGTTAAGGAAATAATCTTTTCAATCACAAGTCTCCCTTAGTTACTAACTCACTCCTTGACCTCAAGAAAACAGTATTTATTCATCAGGAGACAAAGTTAATTTTGCTAGCCTTATAAAAGTGGGCACCAAGGCACAATGGAAGAAAAGGTTGGACAGTAGGACCCCTTCCCACTGCTCTTTTCACATCTGCACTCTTGTCCGCCTGACACTGTCCACAGTGATTTGCTAACACAAGGGAAATCTGTAGCAGAAGTTAGGAACAACTATATCAACATCAGACTCGGTGAACTGACCCCTCACCTGAAGCTGTGAATGACAAAGATTATTTCCCCAGCCTTTTCAAGCTTGGAAGGAAAGCCTTCTGCAGGTGTACACCTTCCTGGATGTTTGAAGAAATTACAGTTAATCAGCTGATCCAGGACAAGTTGTGGACTCTCCTAGTAACGTGAATATGGAACACTGAAACTGCTCTGACTGAAATATTAGTAAAAATTAACTAGTAAAGGTAACTTCTACTGATAACTTCCTACCCTAAAAAGGAATTCCTATATGCAAAAACTGAAGAAGGTGGTAAAGGAAGAACTGCAAATAGCCTAGAAGCATTAGCCTGAGGTCCACTCCTGGTGTATTTATTTGCCAAATGACATTGTGATGCTAAGTGAGAAAACTTTAGTTTAGTACTAAAGAGTGCTGTTCTTATTACTTCTCCTTCAGAAGTCTGTTTTGCAACATCTCCCTAAAATGCAAACTACTGAAGAGACATAAACAAGTTTTGTTTTGGGGTTAGTATAAAAACTGAAACAGTATTTTGAATTTTCCAAGAAAAAACTCTGTACCAGCATACAGACACAGCTAGCTATCAGCGGCTGTAAGGAAATATAGAAACTGGAGATTATACCACTAGATAATCATTAGTATAAAGATTTTGTTATCTGCAGAATACTGAAGCAGCCCTTGTAGCAGGTATGTGGACCTTAATATGAAGAATCTTTATTATTTTCTGAATATTATATATTAAATTAAAAACATATCTAACTGATACATCAGTTTTCTCCACATATCTACAGCAAGCAACAATGAGTTATCTTAAAGCTATCTAATGCAGCTCACTGGGTAATTATATATAGTAACTTAATATATTCAACTGAATTTTAATAGTCTATCAATACCAAAATACAAATTTAAAATGTCAAAGTTTATAGAAATAAGAAAATACATCGAAAACTTACTGTATGCATAGGTTCTCAGAAGGAATGTATTTCTTATTCCTACAACATTGTTTACATTCAAGTCAAACTCCACACAGCTATTGGGGAGAAGAAAAGAAAAAGAATCAAGCATCATGGTATTCATTTTCAGAATATTTATTACCTACTTAGTGACAAGAGGTAGAGAAATGTAACTTTAAGATAATACTCTAGAAACTTTCTTGAAACAAGAGTTTTGATGCTGTGATTTCTACTCTAGTTTTGTTTACAGTACTTGAATTGCTTATAGACTTCAATTCCATTGTTATAAAAATGTAATTGTTGTTTTACTTAAAGAATACACGTAGATCCAAATTTAGACCATAGGACAACTTAATGTATTAAATATGTTTTGGATTTTTAATAAATCTTTCTCCAAACTAGACTTGCACTACATGATTTTTTATGGACAACTTTTGATGCCAGGAAGGATCCTCTGAGGTATCAGTTTAGGAAATCATGCCAATGAACTGAGAAGGAGAATTGGAAGAGGTCAAAAGGTAAGAATCTCTCTTCTGCAATGATGGTCACAGATAATCAGCAAGCACTCTGAAATGTAAACTGTTTAATAGTAAACACTGAATGTTTTGTGATAAAACAGTTTTAATAACTGTTTCATGCTGTTAACAGCAAATAGGAACAAGGCTAACGTGCACTACCTTATTTATTTATATTGCACCTTGCACCAAAGTTTGAATTTCATATTGCATATAAAGCTTAACTATGTACAGTAGTCAAGAAACAATATTAATTCATAGTTAAGAAGCAATAGCAAGACTGTAACTCAAAATAAGAGCTTATTATTGACAAAGAAGTAGCCATCTGCAATGTACAGGTATTTCCATTTTATATATCCAAGTCTCATTCACATAGCATTTGTCTGCCTGAATATTCCTTTGTATTTTCTTGATTTATTGTAAGGGTAACATGGGCCTGGAATTACTGAACTGGATAACACACATTAATTTGATGCTTACAAAAGGTTTTTGACATCATTAACTACATTAAAACATTCTTTGCATAAAAATACTAGATAATTTTAAACCTAAATTAATATCAAGCATGACTTTTTAGATGTTTTAAAAGCATGGTACATAATAGGACAGAAAATAAACAAGCTTGAGCTACTGCTTGACAGTTTTAAAAATAAGCATAAACACCAGTAAGAGTATTAATTGTACGTGCAAGTGTAATAAAGAAATATGTCAGGCTGCATGTGTAATTCAAATTAACCCCAATTGACAAGATCACTGTTTACCAGAAACTATTTAAGCAAGTTCTGTTGCAGTTATTTTGTATTTTTATACGCACATTTAATAGATGTTGCAATTATGACAAGTGAAAAAGGTTTTGTACTGTTTGGACTCGAGTTCTACCAAAAGCACTAAAGAAGAAGAAAAGAGTAAACTGCACATCAAATGTAGCTGAAGAGGAAGCTTTTGCATCCTCTGTAGTACAGAAGTCTTGTTAATTAATCAAAGGCTTGTCTGGTAGCAGACTCAGCATTGGAAGTATTTCCTGGGAAAGACTAAAAAAAAGTAAACAAATAGATAATCTTTAAGTGCCATGGATCTTCCCTTATAGTTATAGAGCTAAAAAACCCTTTAAGATTAAAAAGAAGAAACACAAACTGAAAACTTTCTCATTCATCAAATCAAAGTAAGTGGAAAATGTCAGTTTTCAGCTACATATGGACCACTGGCAACACATTAGAATTCAGATGCAGAGATACCACCCACTGAATTCTACCATCTTCTCCCAGCAGCTGGGCATCAAGAAAACTAGCTTTCACGGGAATCTTGTCACATTTAGTTTCTGGTTTTGGCTGAAACAAGCTTAGAGCCCTGGCTACAGAATATCCAATCCATTTTTCAAGACCTCTGAAGAAATGAATGAGTGTGCATGAATTTATACATATGAGCAGCCTCTGTCTTTCATAGGATAAGATATTGAAAAGAGACAGATAGTTAAATAAAAAGACAAAACATGAGTGGAGGTGACAGGTTACGTAAGAGAAAAAAATAACTGGAAAGAGAAAAAAAATTTAAGAATACCCTGAAACCCCAAAGTGCTCCCCTCTTCCAAAAAGAAAAAAAAAAACAAACCAACCACAATACAGGAAACCAGATGGTGAACAATACTGTTTCTTCCTCTGAAAAAAAAATGTAATGAGCAGCTTCTAGTCTAAGAAGATTGTACTTTGATTTAGTAGGAAATAAAGAATCTTTAAATCCTGTCTGTAAGGTATATGAATATCATGACTGCTACTTTTTTTTTTTTGCAAGTGACCATAGTATGGACTACAAAAGCCTACGAAAAGACTTCTATACTTAGCATTTCTTTTTGAAGTTTATTAGAAAATAATGATTTTAAATTGGAAAAAATATTCTTGCTATAACTCCATGTTGTATTCAATATTTGTTCCAGGAATTTACCATTTAGTGTATTTATGAAAAGACTAGTTTTGTTATAGGTAAGCAAGCCATTTAACCCAAATTTTAGCCTGACAAGTGTAATACTTTCAGAAAGCATGGGAGAACCTTTTGTACTGTTAGAGGAGAAAGTTACTGGATAAAAATTACTCAAATTTTTAAAAGGTAGGCAAGTATACAGAAGTAAATATGGGGTTAGGTGTAAATGAAAAAAGTATTAACCTAAAACCCTAACAGGTGTTATATAATAGCAGATGCAAGAAAAATCTTAAATTGATGATATTTTAGTTCAAATTGTAAACATGATGGACCCAGTTCTATCACAGCAGGGTTTCTGCCCTGATAAAGGCATATTGTGATAAAAGCACACTGTGATACACTTCTTTAAAGAGAGGCCAGAGAAGTGGGCTGGTTTGTTTTAAAAGACAGACAGGGTTGCAAAATTTTAGAAGCTTATAGGCAGGATAAGATAGTTACATACAACAGAGTTGTTCAAAATCCTATTTACAAAGAATAGTCAAGCTATGTTATTACATGAAGGTGATACAAGTTCTTACAAAATCGAAGCCCATAAATATAGGAAGATTTGAACATTACTTCAAGTCCCAACCAATTTGAGTGCTTTGAACAGTTTCTTCCTCCGCCAGAAACTTTTATCATGCACAATAAGAAATACACTGCTTTCTGTCCTAGTACATCCCTCTTGATTATTTGTTTTCATGTCTTCATAATGAAGATACAATTACTACAATAATATGCAACACATCCACTTCTCTCCAATTACTTCCTCCTTCTAAAAAAAGGTCATAAAATTAGTACCTAACACTGTGAATAGAACATGTAATACTACTTTGTTAAACACAGAATACCTCCCTAGAAGGCAGCAGAATATACTCTTCTAAAATGAACAAAATTATTTTAAATCAAGAAAACGTCATCGCAAGAAACTGAAGTTTGTTTTAGTGTTGGTTGTATAGTGTAAACACTGTGAATTAGTCCTTAAGTAGCTCAATACTTGTTTGCACAGCAAGCAAATTATTTTTCACAACAGTTTTCTTCCCACTGTTGTTTCTCTGTCTTGAACCATTTATCAACTGGAGTCCACTATGTACAGATAACCCACAGATACACACAACGTATTGCTACTAATTCACATCACAGAAACTAAACAGCATCTGAAACAGAAGAAGTGTTTCAGACCACCAAGGAACTAAGCTGACTGCATGCTAGCTGTACAAATTTGCAATACAGCTGTAGGACAATCCAAATAAACAAAGCATGACTTCAGTGGGACTACTCATATGGACACTACATACAATTATTTTCCCATGTTAGAGTCTAAAAAATTATGTTGAACAGAATACTTGCCTGACTTTATCCCTGAACTTCACTATTGGCACTTTAGCTCGAATCAGCTGAGGTCGCTCAATGTAGGTTGCTGAAAGTGTGAAAAATATGCAATTAGGTTTCATGTAAGATGCTGATCTTACAATAAGATCCTAAAGTGGAATCATATTGACTGATTTATAGCAAATAGTAGCTTATTAAATTTAGCAAGAATATTATCAGAAGAGTTGTGCTAAAGTAAGTAACCTTTAGCAACCACAGCAAAAATACAATGCAGGAAAACACGTGGAAAAAAATGCACTAAACATTAGAGAAAAACATTAGTGGAAGACTTTTCTGTAGGAAGTATATTCAAGAAATTTGAACAGAAGGAATGCAGTTCTACAATGCTTTCACTGAGCAGTACTTATAATAGAAATCCTCAGTAGTTATAATTAAGGTTCAAAAAGAAGGGAGCAAGAACATACCCATATAGGATAGCCAGACACTTAAGCCCAACACCACATTGCAGTAATGGGCACATGTTCAGCTGCATACTATTTACTCATGTTTAGTTTGCTTACAGTTGAAATTATGCATTTTACTGATCAAAAAATATTAACTTAACTATTTTCCCACTGATCATGCTTAAAGCTTCCTTTTTGACTGATAAAGTACATACCAAGAAATACATTTCCTATCAAATTGTTACTGAAAACAGGACACCACTTTCCATCAAAGACTGGATAAGCTTTATTTGCCTTCTACTTTAATGGTGACAGGACATGCAACAAATACACAGTTACAGGACTGAACCTCAGATGATTATCCACACAGTGCAGACACACAGGCTCAATGCCAGACCATCCAAACCCAAACATGCTAAGCTCTGCCAGACTCCTACAGTACCACCAAATGCACCTTTGCTCTCAGCTACCCAGAACTGTTGCGTCAGTCCTATCGTCTGTGATTTCCCTATTACTGACAATATCTCAGGCTACTTTCAGTAGTTGTCCGTAATCCCGAATAAGAAATGCACCCAAGAAAGTAATGGAAAAGACAAAGAAAAGCAGAACCTGTAGGTTACATGATATGAATTTGGGCAAAAAGCATGATTTTAGTAATTTCTTCTGTTGCAAAATCTAGGACTACTTGAATTTGCTCATAGGTAACATTATACATTTTCCCATTGCTTCTATAAATTAACCTCAAATTAGCATAAATAAGTATGACAAATCTAGAAGTAATACAGACTAAAAATAACCTTAAGGAAAGGCTTATCTCCACTTTTTGGGGGAGAAAAAGAAGAGGTATTTCTATCAGTTTGGATAGCAACCTTGATTAAACAGTGTCATCTCCATTGCATTTGGATGACAGGTTTGGTAAAACCCTAGTGTGCAATATTCAACTGGGTGACACAGAAGTTTGAATCCAGAGTCATGAAGAATCAAAGAGGGTACAACGCAGCACAGGATGAATTAATTGTTGATGTCTGGAATTCACTCACCCACCTGCATAGTCCTTCAAGATCATTAGAGTTCAAGTTCCCTTGCTTGTCCTAGCTGCTGCATGTTCCCCACTAGACAATCGTTAGGTGGATTCCACTCTGATATCCTAGTCTCAACACTACCGCACCTCTTATAACTAAGAGAAAACGAGCTCTTCGTTACTTATTCTGCTAGTAAACGCCAGTCAACCCACTACTGCTAAACTGTTTTTCAAATGAATCCTGCCTAGAAAAACCTGAAGAGAGTAATTGGTTGATGTTTATTCTCAGTAGTTCGGATTATAACTCTCTGCCATATGTTGTAACAGTTATCACCCCAAATTCATGTTTCACATTTCTAAAAGACATTGGCTTGAGCATACGGTTCTGGGAAAGTTAGCCACTATTATGAAAAATAGGTATGCGCAGGTATCTGAACAAGTGAGTTGAAAAGTTAGACATACTCTGCTAGTCTTTGAAATGGAAGATATATTACCACTATCCTTACATCCCTCCTCTAGGAGAAACACAATACATGCTTTTAAGACTAAGAAGTGCCACAAAAACAGTGAATAAATATCAGAAGCTTCTTCCTACTTTGTGACTAGACTATTCAAAAAAAGAACACATCTTCATTTCAGTCAGTATTCTAAATGCAGAATCACAACATTTAGACTGCATCTAAATCTGATGGGTTCAAATTACTTGCTCACACTTGTTACCTTTTGCAAGCCTGAAACTGAAACAAGCTGAAGCGTAGATAAATTTTGAATCCACTTCCCAAATCTCCTAGAATGAAATGCTAATATGATAATCACAGTTAACTGTATACGAAGGATAAAAGATGGCACTTAAAGTTCTGAAGATTATTTACCTAAAAGGAAGACAAACTGTAAAAGAGACTGATCTAATCTGCACTTGGAATGCTTCCTAATTTATCAATCAATCATGGAATTAAAGTGAAATAAGCAGAGAATCACACTCTTCTTATAGCTCTTATTTTGGAATGTAGAGGAACACCACAGAGTGCAAAAATAAAGAGGAAGATGTTAGTAGAGGCACAGCTAGGAAAAAAACTTCACCCAAGTTTCTCAACTGAAATTATCTGGGAAAAGGTTAAAAAAAGCTCTAGAACATTACCTATACCACAAATCTGTTCCTTATTTCTTTTTGGCCTTTTAACGCTTTCACAAAACCAGCCCAAGAACTTTGATCTAAATAACATCTTGTCTTTTCTCCCCCTTCTTGTTTCTCTTACATCTCGGGACATGCTTTGTTAGCTTTCACGTTTGGCCCAAACTATGTTTATTGCCATTCTCTTCTGTGAAGCAAGGAATAAGTTTAATGACAGCTCACATGCTTGTTGAGAACAGGTTGCAGTCTTTTTTGACAGAATAAAGAAGGAAGGAAATACTTAGCTAGGATTGTCAAAGGGGATTGCCTTACAGGATAGCATCACAAGTATTAACTGGACAGCACAAAACTTAAAAATAGTGATCAGAAGGTGGTTCATACCTTTTAGGTTGTTAAAAAGCACGTGCAACAGAATACAGAATACTGTTGGAATGAAATTGCAATTCTTAAAGAAGCTTGGTACAGACGAATCTTAAGCTTGCTTGTACACAGCAGCAGCATATATGCACTGCTAACCCTTCAAAAGCTGCAAATTTAGAATTCTGGTTCAAGTTGAAGTAATGACTAGAAAGAATTAAAATTTCTGGAGGCTTTTTCTTTAAATGTATATATTTGTAGATCCCATTCTTGAAGATTAAACAGCAGCTGACTTCTGAAGACAGGTACGAAATCAAACTTGTAGTAGAAGTGATCATCTAAGAGGTCTACATACCACAACTAGGAGAGTCTGACAGGAGTGGTAATATCAGCAGTGTTTTGTCCTGCCTCATCTTCCAAAGAAGATTTTGATTGAATGAAGCTGACCAAAGGCACTTACAAGATAACAGATAATTAGGAAAGCATCAAAAATGAGCAATGGCACAAACAAAAACCTTCAGGGTTTGCTCCCATGTGACTATCACGTCTTTCTGATATTCATATTCCCTGGCAAACACACTTATTTTATTCTAAAGCTCTGTCACAGAACACAACCTCTTGGGAAAAAAAAAAAAGAAAAAAGAAGACGAGGGTGATAGTTTATTTAGATGCTCCCTTTCTGATCCCTGTAAACACAACTATTTTATCACTGTGCTCCTCAGAAAGCACTGGAACAACTTCCATCCTAGGCAAACCCAGACTAAGCTCTGGACTCCTTATGCAAACATCAATATACAATAGTAATAAGCCATTAAATATCAGATGCCTATTCTGTGATGGAACTATCAAGTCTCTCCAAGTGAGCTACTGAAGTCTGGGTATGCACCCTTGCCAACGAAGAAATTTTGAAGTCTGCATTTAAATACATTTAAATCCTTTTACTATTGCAGGATTGTTCAGAACAGCAAGAAGTGGCATCAAAGATTATATCACAAGTCTGAGAAACAGGCCAAGACAGTCATTGATATCAATAAATGACAGGGTCTTTTACAATTCACAGGATGGTACAAAAGCCTCTTTGAAGTAGGAGGCTTTCACATTTAAGTCAAGAACTGCCCATGTGAATTCTTCATCTGAAGGGAGTCTAAACAACTTGTAAGAACTGTGAATTCACCTGTTTCTCCTATATGTGCTGGAACTGTCAACATTTAATATTGTCTTCACTAGGTGCTTAAGTTAATTATTTCACTGGTAACAAGCTCCCCTCTCCCCCCCAAAAAAAATTTAAAAAAAAAATCAATTCTACAGAGTCTACTGTGAGTGACATCTTATTTTACAAATTCTCAAATTCTTAGACTATTGTCTCTGAAATGCACTGCAAACTAGAAGAGTAGTAAGAGTTCACTAACAGAGGCTTCCCAGAGAGAAATCAACTTCTCCCCTGCCAATTCACAAAGTCATTTTAGATGCTACTTGTTCTTGAAGCCCACAAGTTTGCAAGGCAAACATTATGTTTTTCTAACTACTATCCATCAGCACCAAGATAAGTAACATTACTAAGTACTTATAGCTTTTCTCCAAACAATACTGTGATAAGCTAGACAAGATGCAATTACATAAATTAGTTACAACTGTGCATCAATACTTCTTCCAGAATTGCCAATAATCTTACCACCTCACTGTAGTTGGGAACTTACAAAGTTTAGTACTGAAGAGTTTATGGACTAAGCTGAGTATATGCCTTGCTTCAGTCTTCTGATTTACCTGAAATATGATATTACAGAAAAAAGTTGATATCTCTCATTTAGATGTTCCAAGCAGGCATGCTTTACTTTTCAAATAAAATTAATGCTCAGAATAAGACATGAACATGTATACCAACACATTCCACAGCCTACATTTAGTGCAGCAAAAGCCAGGCAGAACAATTCATATTCAATAGGGAAAGTAACTATAAGACATTCACAAATCACAGAACCGGATGAAAACCTAGCACCACGTTAACATAAATGTCCTTTCCTTCTTTTTCAATGACACTTCAATGCTTTCAAAATTATGCTCTTTGTTACATCTTTTCTCTCAACCTAAATTCATAAACATTTTCTCTCACCAAAAGTACCTGAGATATTCTGCATATCAAATTCCTTCTTATGTCCCTCACTAAAATTAGTGGCTATGAATCTAAATAATGAAATAAAAAAGTTGTACTTATTAAAAGTTTCCTGCATCTAAGATGAATTAGACTTCTCTAAACAATTTTCTTCATGATTCTAGGCAGTTTACTTTTCTGTTTTGCTGTGCTTTTTTCACTTATGGGATGAGGGTAATGCTTATTTTTGAATATTTTGTGGGTTAAATGGTTTATAAGGTTAAATTTGAAACTTTATTGGGACCACAGTTCATAGCTATTATAAGTGCAAAAATATGTTATTAAATGAAAAAGATTTGACCACTTGTTTCTCATTTTAGAATACAGCCTTATAAAACCACATAAATTTTAAAACCAGACTTTGTTTTAATTTCATGTTTTAAATGACTTACTGGTTCTTCTTTAACTACCAGGCACAAGTCACCATCACTGCTACGAGTGCCAAACCCATTCAGTGAGGACCCAACCAAAAAGAGTCTGCTCTCTGTAATACAAGAATCACAGAATAAAAACTGATATGACATATCTAGTATAAGAAGGACAGAACACGAACCTGAAGAACATTCAAACTGACATTAAGTAATCAAAATGAAAACATACGTGGAAAAATTCGCTGAATTTCTCTCTGGAGTTCTGTTCTGCAGAGCTCTTTTCTGTTCAAATCACAAGTCTGTTGCTGACATGCTTGAAACAATGCCAAAACCTGCTGACTTAACTTGACACGCACAGTCAAAAAGTAAAGATATAAAGAAGTGAACATTCTTTCCTGCCAGAGATGTAAATTACATGAAACACAAGACTGCATTAAAAAAAATTAGAATATCCAGCATCATTTCATACAACCTATTCCATTGTCTAGAGTTTTACCGGACTTGAATTCATGTTGAACAACTCCTCAGAAAAATATTCTGCAAAGTTTTTAAAATTAAATTTGTTCAATATGTTATAAAATGTCTGTACACAGACAATAATTTTTGCCTCATCAGTATCTGCAGCCTTTCAGGAAATTTCACTCAGCAGTGAAAGATCAGAGATATCTTCTGCTGACTTTAATGTCAACAGTTTGTCTATCAGTAAAAGGAGGAAAAATAAATATTAGAACTGATTTAAGTTAGCTTTCTTTTTTTATTCCATGCAAACTATTAAAGTAGTTGTAAGATCTTTGGGGAAGACATTATTAACTGTTTCTCTTTCACAACACTGTTACATGCTACAATCAACAGACATATTTATACTAAAAAAATCTTCCATCATGTTGGTGCAGATAAAGTATGAAGACTGATTAGCCACATGTTTGGGGGTTTTTAAATAAGAAGGAAAAACACAGTTCCAACTCCACTGTCCACCTAAAGAAGACATTCTCTTCAATATTCCAGAACAGCTAGGACAGTAACTTTATCTCCTGCTGAAGAGAGGCATAGGACATCTTTACAGGACCAATACTGTATTTATTCAGAATGGGCTTCTCTCACATTACTAGGTTTTATTTTTCATCAGTATTCTCCCCACCTCCAATCACATGACAGATGGACCATCCCTCCAATTTCTACTTCCTGCAGCAGACACGTAGGTTTCCTGACATTAATATGGAAACCAAACAACACAAGCAAGTATCTCCCCTACCCCCCAAAAATGCTCCAAACCCAAACACACCCAAGGAGGCTATATAGGACCATAGCAGCAGCTACATTTATTGATATTCCTTCTAATGACAGCTCAGCTATAGAGACCCCATGACACTGTCAAAGAACCTTGCAGAAATGTTTGTGGTCTTCCACAGCACCATTGGGCCCTGCCTACTCAAGAAGGCACATGCACAGGCATAGGAAGATAATACCTTATCTTTGGCCACAGGGAGAGTAGTTTCTATAGGACGTGGAAACAAACTATCTTGCAATGGAGGAACACATGAAGTTAAATCTGGTACGTAATGTGCACGGAACAGTGGAGAACGAATTGATCCTGGGAAGGAATATCTACGTTCTTCTGGTAAAGGCACTACTTGGTTAACTACAGTTGTTTCGCAACGATGTGAATGAAATCGCTGTCGTTTGACATCCTCTGGTATACTTTGTTCCCTTAGTCTCCTAAAATAAAAAAAAGAGACAGTAATTCCTCTACTTTGGAAGCTCCAACCTATGATTAAAAGTGCTACAAAGTACAAATACCAATGATTAATTATGTGACTATTACACTAAAAGCAAGTATTCTACAGAATAAAGGGTATGCCCATCCTGGATATTAGGTGAAATAAACTTGGAATGGGAAAAGAGAACACACAACTGCAGAACTGCAGCTATACTTGAAGTGAATTGATGCAACTGCTGTACAAGAGCATCCGTATTAAGCAATTGAAACTTAAATGGCCAGTTCAGCAGGACAGCTCAGAAAGCTGGTCATACTATTTTGGTGATGACATACTTTTTTTTAAAAAAAAAAAAAGGATACATACAGACTATATAAGGGTACTTTTCTTTTAAATCAACGTTAAATGCAGCAAGAAGTTTTGTGAGTTCCAAATACCCAGTGATGTATAAGTTTTTCTCCCCTCCCCACTACTGAATTTATCACACCAGCCATTCAAAGTGTAACATTTGTCTGTCTTAGACGGTAAACTGTGTAATCTAGGCAAAAAAGAAACACTATTCATTTGACAAGTCAAACTAACGATTGTATTAAGCTACACAGATCATAAACCTAATGTCTCATTTTCAAACACTAGTCTATATGTCCTCAGTAAGTCATTTGCCACAGGAATTCAAATATATTTGAAGAGATATAGCAATCTTACAGACAGCCCCTTGGCATCCAAATTCTTCATTAAGAAAATGTAGTGAAAGCTGAACAGTGGTTGAATACTGTGGTTCATCCACAGTAAAGAGTAAGAGAGGACATTCATGTTTTCTTTATACATCAAGTATTGCATAAAGTTAACCAGTGTGGGGGTACTCATACATTTTTTAATTAAAAAGCGTGAAATCAAATGTTCATATGAATTAAATATTAATAAAACTACAGTCATTTCTTGTAGACAGAAAAGCTGGCATGAAAACAGTTTGGGGACCTGGACAGATAGTAGTATCAATAATAAAAATCTAACTGAAGACACCTGAAGTCATCATTTCAGTTTTCAAGTCTGAAAGAAGTTCTGATAACATTACCTACCTGCAATCTTACAGATATTCAATGTAATGTTAAATCAAAACATAACACTGTTTCAGCCTATTTTGACTGACAAGAACTTGCATGAACTCATGTTCAGCAAAAGCACCTTGTGAAGACTTGACTCAAGATCTAAGGATTAGCTAGTTGACTGCAAATCTCCTAACATAGCACAGCTTTCCATAAACCAGGCTGGGCAAGATGAAAACATGCATGCAGCATGAAACGAGGAACTTTTAAATTTATGTGACAGTTATATACTCAACTATAACTTAATACCATATATATTTCATTGTACTTATCTTCTCATCTGATAAACCCGGAGAAGAAATACAGGAAATAGTTTGAAGATAGATTACATAAACTCTGATTCAAAGAATTATTACAAACGCGTTATCAACTACTATTTCTGAACTGATAAGTGATTTTTTCTAGAATGTTAAAAGAAAATAAAACCATGTGTTCATCTGAAATTCCTCTTTCTGTTGCAACTAAAGTAACAAAGGAAGTTAAGTAAATTCAAGTAAGTTGTTTTTTGAAAAGTAGAAAAACTATGTTTCCATAAAATTCCTCTTAAAAAAAGAACTTACATATGCTTGAATTTAGCACTTTGTACTTGAAAAATAAAGCATCACATAATTAGTAAAGTCATCCATCAGAAAAACATCACAATTCCCACAAAACATTGAGGGTGCACTCTTCCTGTTAATTTGTCAAGTTAAGAGCAAGAGAACACTCAATTTATTGACACAAACACTCTTGTAGTCAAGTACACACAGACTACAACCTATTATAGTATTAAAATAAAACACTTAAGTCACAGTTCTGTAAGGCTACAGCTGTTGGAAGAGAAAAACTACACATACTAAGTCACTCATGACTACTAAAAAACTCAAAAGCAGGTTCATGAACACTTTAAAGAGCCATGGCATGGCCTGTTTCATCAAAAAGCATTTTATTCAATATTGTTGCAATTTCTAACAAAATTCAAGTTGCATAAGAAATTGATATTAGACAAGCTTCACCATGGGTATATTGCAACCAGAATTAATCACACACAAATAACTTACTTTCTTCCTCGGAATGACGCAGGGGCATCAGACAAATGTACTGGACTGCCATTTCCATAAGTCAGTGACTGCGGTCTGCCAGCTGGAATAGTTGCAAGGTTCCCACTCAAGAGAGCCCTGGAAAGACTACAATCCATAACTGTTATTCATATGATAATTAAGATGCTTTTTATGGGTTGAATATGAAACTCAGCAAGTCCTGTAATTTTTTTCTTAGAAGCAATACATCTGTCCTTTCTATCTAAAATTAAGAGCTATTTCAGTACATAATATATTTTTCATCAAAAAAATTGAAGATGGTCATTCTTCACAGCACACACAAAGAAGAGATTTGCAAACAAATTAACTTAAGGTACTGTTAAATTTAAGAATCTAAAAGAATACTATTGCGTCTTGAAATTTAACCCCAAGAATAAATGTTTCTTCCCCTTCTCATCTCCCTCCTGTTTTCCTCAGTAAACATATATAACTGAAGATCTTCAAAGCTGAATTGGGGATTATTAATTCTAATCAGTGCAATGGATCTCATGAATTATGCACAATGGAGGAGAACATTAAAACTTGCAGGTCACCAATAGAATTGATACAGCTCTGTTTTGAAAAATAAGAAGGTGTCATGTGTAAAGTTTAATGCAGTTTAATGTTAAAAACAGTGAAAAACATCCTCCATAAACAGAAATACTTCTTTCGAAAGACTCTTTTTCAACCCAATCCCCATTATCAAATCTAACTATACTTACACTGCATTCTGAAAATTAAACTGAGCATCAATAATTTGCTGGTGAGAAAGAAAAGTAGGTGGTATACTTAGAGGAAGTTTATTAAAGAAATTACTCTGTTGTTGATGTTTTCGCGGGAAGGGTGGACGACCCAAGTTGGAGGAATTTGGGAACATGCTCCTTTCTATTTGAAGTGAACATGTATCCTTTTACCTACATTTAAAAAAAAAAAAACTGAAATGAGGCAACAAGAAATACTGTTTACCTTTTACACTCTTGGTTTAAAAATTCAGATAATCTAGAATACATTTCAAGAAATTCCATAAAAGAGTTGTGATTGTGGGCTAGTTTTACCTCCTTTCAGGAGAAGATACTAAATAAAAATACTATATACTCATAAGTTTTACAATTACTACTTACTTTATGTATGTTTAAAAGTGAATTTTTATTTGCTCCCTTCCATTTTAAGATTAATTTTAGAAAAATTCCATGACACAAGAGTTTTCAACTTAAGGAAAAGTAACATATTACAGTGGAATATGTTTCTTATTTCAAACATTCCACAATGAGGTACACAATATATGAGAAGAAACACTTGACTACATCATGAGAACATGAAGATGCGGCTGATCATGAAGTAAAATTAATTTTTTTTTCATTAAATGATATACAAAGAAGCAGCCAAATTATGACAGCAATTGGAAAGTAATCTACTCATGCTTTAAGAATATCACATATATATATAATGTTATGTTTGTGCTTGCTGAATAGATTCTGTGATAGCAAAATATAGGTTTAGTATCTTTTAAATTTAAAATTAATTCTGGCATATCTGACTGCTGTTTGATCTTGTATCATTATATGCATTACACATTAACAAAAAGGTTGGATGAAAAAGAAAATATTGGTCTCTACAACAGGTTAAACTGTGTATTGCATTCATTTTGCAAATCATCAGTGTTCTACCTTAAGCTCAACTTAAATGTTGAAAACAATAAAAGATCAGACTTTACACTGGGAAAAAAGTATCAGAAGATTTTAAAAACCAGTTATCTGTACTATGCATATCTCTTAGTGCAGTGAAAACCTGACATTATTTTCAAGTTTCTTAATTAGTTTTTTACTTTAGTCTTAAGTAAGAACCCTGCAAACAAAGAAGATGTGTCACTGATACACACAGTTGGGCATGACTGATCTCAATATTCAATTCCCTGCAACAGAGGGATTCAAATACGAGAGGAAGAAGTTTTTAACAACTTATAACTGGAACACTTAGAAATCATAAAAGCAATAGCAGTATTTCCCTAATTATTACATAAAAACCTTTTTATCAACCCAATGTTTCAATAATACAATTGAAAAGAGTGCTGACAGAGCCATGCCCCGGCACGGAAACGCTATCACCACACAGTAGTCTAAGTCTGGAATAAAATTAAAGAATCACTTTTAGGTTCTCTCAATTACCAATCAAATAAATAAATAAATGCATGCATTAAGATACATTAATAGGTATTCTCTCATAAGCTTAAATAAAATCAGTTACCCCTAACTTTACTGCAGTAAGGTCTCACATAGCCTTGAAGTCTTTCACCTACCACTACGGACTGTTGTCATGTCACCTGCTTGGCCAGCTACAGCTGTGACCACAGGTAGCATTAGCGTGGAATAGAGACAAATAAACAGAGTCTATTTGCTCAGGTTTGACTTTGTTCCTTACTTCCTGTGATGACAACCCATGCTATTGAAAACTTGGTACTACCTACACAGATGTTGCTGTGCTAGCTCCAAGAAAAAGCTGTCAAGATTAATGCTCTCACAGTTTTTTCTCCTCTTTTTTTTTTTGGGGGGGGGGGGGAGGAGGTGGTGGAGCACAGCAGCACAGGGGACAGGGAAGTATTATGTATTAGTAAGTTATTTTGGGGATGTTTACTTTCAGTTCTGCTAAAGAAACAACATAGAATTGCATGGTAAGAAAGCCACTGACATTTAAATTTAATCTGACTTACATTTACATGCAGTCTAAACTTTTCTATTTCTAGTACAAGCAGGCGATATAACAACTGTTAGCACACCTCATTCATCTCTAAGCAGCCCAGGCACTCTTAGCATCACACACGGTATACATAAGCAGTTTGTGGATATAATTTATCAGTAACAGAACCATGCATCAAAGTAAGCAATTTATGGATATAATTTATCAGTAACAGAACCATGCATCAAAGTAAGCAATTTATGGATATAATTTATCAGTAACAGAACCATGCATCAAAGTTCAAGATTGAGTTGCAAAGGTAACACGCTCTCTTTAGTCTCTGGAGTTGTAAATACCAGAAAGAAATGCTGTAAATACCAGAAAGAAAAACAACGAAGGAGCTACCTTCCCAAAACCAAAACAAAACAACGTAGTAACACTGCCGTCCCACAGTGGCTACAACTGCATTTACCGCCGCTTTCAGTACAAATTACCTTGGCGGAATAGCCAGGCTCTCCAAAAAGAGTTTCATAAGCGCTACAACTCAGGTAGACTTGTCCCAGTGGGCACTTTCTCCAAAAAAGCGTGTACTTTTGGGGGAAGCACACAAGTAAATGCCGGTACACTTCCCGTACAGGCAAGCCCAAGCGCACAAAGCCGCTCCCGCAGCGACCGGAGCCCCGCCAGCCCCCCACCTCAGCGCCCAGCGGCCCAGCGGGAGGCGGCCGGGGCCACCCTCCACCCAGCACCCCCACCCCCGGCGCCTCTCCCCACGGCAAGAGGGGACTCCCGCACCCCGCCGGGAGACTCACGCCGAGCCTGAGCGGAGGCAGGCGATGCGGGCCCGCAAGCGGCACCAAGGAACCCCCTACCCGCGGTCTCCTCCCGGTGGGACGGAACGAGAAGGAAGCGGACAACAGCTCCTCCAGCTGAGCGCTGCCCTCTCACCCGGATGCAGGGACGCCAACAGGAAGCAGCCACCCCACCCAACTCTCACACCACTTCTTCCCCACTACGCACCGGCTCGCCCTCCCCTTAGGAGGGAAGCGACGCGCATGCGCAGGGGCGGACCTATGGCGGCGGGGGCGCGGCGCTGTGTGGTCGTGAGGCTGTGAGGCCGTGTGGCTGAGGCAGCTGCTCGCCGAGGTGCTGGGGGTGCGGAGGGGCACGGGCGGCGCCGGGCGGGGCGGGAATACGGGCCTGCGGCCGCCCCGTTCCTGCGCCCGCCCCGTTCCTGCGCCGCTTTGTCAGGCGGCGGCGGTGGTGTCAGTTCGGCACTTGGGCTGGGGCTGCTGCACCATCATGTCTCGGTACAGGCAGAAACCGAAAGTCCGGCCTCACGGGCTGGTGTTTTCTCTGTTCCCAGGTGTCATAAATCGCAAGTAGCTTCTCTAACAAACATCTGACAGCCCGTCGGTGCTGAGGAAGGAATAAACGGCAGAGGTTACAGCTTACAGTGCTCCACTGACAACCACTTCTCACTAAGGCCAAAAGATAGAAACACCAGTGTGGGTATCTTGCTTTCTAAAGTTACTGACCCATAGCAATTTAACTACTGTTCAGAAACGTGTCCAAAAGATAGTATTTGAATAAATAACTTAGGATTTGGCCACCAGAGATTGTAGATGTACTAGGATAAATGTGAAGTCAAGAACGGGCTAAAATACTTGTACCCTGACAGATCAAGTGTTCAGAAGATAGCAGCCAAATCAAGATTTGATTCCTTCCTCTGGAGAAGGCCGGTTGCCATAAGTGAACGCTTGGCATTGAGGGGATACCAAAACAATGAGTTTGCGCACACACAGACACTGCTGAAGCTTCCATCTTTGAGAGGGAAGGGGTAAGCTGAGGACTTGCTCAGCTGACAGCTGCTTGCTTGAGGGCTTGCTCAGCTGAGAGCAGGCCACAGCAGGAGCTGTCAAGGCCCAAGGCTCTGGCCACTCAGAGACAGACTTAATGGATAAGAAAGAGACAAAGTGCTGGGGCCCAGGTGAAGTGGGGCTGCAAATGGACTGGCAAGGGAAGGTTTGGGCTGCAAGAAGTGGGTTCTGGGCAATTTTAGGGTTAGAAGAGACAGTTCCTAGGGGTCTAGTTGTGGATCTGTGGAGGGGCTGCCTAGGGACAGTCTGGTCTGCAGAATTACCCTCAAGGACTTTCACCAGGGCCATGTTTGGATTTTCCTGGGGTTAAGGTCCTGGGCACATTTAGGGTGAGGAGAGAGAGAGTTCATAGAGGTCTAGCTGGAGTGGGCCTGCTGAAGGAAGGTCTGGGCTGCAGAAGGAATTCTCTGGGGACACTTTTATCTGGGCCATGTTTGGGACTGTCTGGTGTTAAAGCTCTATGCAGCTCTAGCATTGAGGTTCAAAAAGAGACAAAGCCTAGGGATCTAGATGAAGCAGGGCTGTAGACAGTCTGCCAAGGGAAGGTGTGGGCTGCCAAACCAGTTCTCTCCTGAGAACTTTTTCATCTGTGACAGGGTTCAGGTTTTCTGGGCTTAAGGGCTACCTGGCCACTTTCAGGGTTAGGATTAGAAGAGAGACAAAGCTGAAGGGTCCTGTTGTGGTGGGGCTGCAAAAGGGCTACCAAGGGCAGGTTTGTGCATCACAAGGAATTCTCCCCTAAGAACTTTTCCATCTTGGTCGTCGTTTGGGGTCTTTGGCTAAGGTCAGCCCACAGTTAAGATTAGGGCGACGGTAAGGGATATGGTTTATAAATGTTACAAAAAGTCCCAGTGCGAGTTGTTTGGGGGGCGGGTGTTGATAAGGATTTGAAATGGGAAATACCGGGATGAAGAAAGAGTTCTCCTCTGTGAGGAATTCAGTCCTGAGAGATCTTAAACAGAGGATGAGCAGTATAATAGATCTTTCGTTTCAGTACCTAGTTATGTGGGACTAATTTTCATCTGGAACTTGGCACTCTTTGTATGCTGTTTGTTTTAAATAAAAACTTGAACTTTTCCAGTTTCTGCTTAAGGCAGAAACTTCATGTCTTACTGTTAAAGTTGGTGATATGACTTCTGACAGCTGGAGCTCCCTGTTTGGCCCATTCAGATGGTGTTCTCTAGACCATTTGACCACTCTTTTCACCATAATCTATTCATTCACCAGTAACATGTCATTCTTCAAGGTTTCTCACATTTGCTATGGGGCCTACAATAAATACAACCTGATACAATCAATATGCCTGGTAACAGGCAGTGTTTACAGCAGTGTAGTAAGCATCAACATTTCTTCTTTAGCAAACAGAAAAAAAAAATTAGAAATGCATTTACCCAATTAAAACAACTTGCGTTGCGATGTTTTTCCTTGTCTCCTTTTCCTCCACTCCTTGGCACAAGGCACCCTGATACTTTGTGTTTGCCTTGATCTAGATACTAAATCTAACCAATTTTTTTGGCACAGACTGTTCACTTTTAAGGATTTTTCCCCATGTCTTACCTGCATCCACTTGTCAAAATAGCTACACATTTCAGTGAGGCACTGAAATAACCTGACGTTTTACAAATTGCCAGCAGCCTTTTGAGACAAATTTCTGTGCTTTGACGTGCTGAGAGCTGTTCTATTTTTTTCAGTATTTGCCTTCTTCCTGACCCTGACTGTGATCTCCAAAAGTTAACAGGTTAGGTTCTCATCTGTCAGAAAAGACCTACAAACCCTTATTTCTAGTTTTAGTCATTCAAGCAAAGTATCAGACCGCTGGTCAAGAGATACTCAGCTGAACAACTGTAAAACAAGGAATTTGAGAACTAGCACTAGATATTCCACCAGATCCCCTCAAACAGAATAGGATTACGACCAGTCTCGTGTTTCTGCCTCCAAAGAGAAACATTGCTTTAGAATAAAAATGGTATATTTATTGTAGCAGAACAGTTTGTAAAACTAGTTTATTGGAAAAACAAAGCAACTGGGTGCATTAAGAAGAGTGTGGCCAGTAGGTTGAGGGAGGTTATCCTCCACCTCTACTCTGCCCTGGCGAGGCCTTATCTGCAATATTGTGTCCAGTTCTGGGCTCCCCAGTTCAAGACAGACAGGGAACTACTGGAGAGAGTCCAGCGGAGGGCTACAAAGCCCATACGAGCATCTCTCGTATGAGGAAAGGCTGAAGGAGCTGAGTGTGTTTAGCCTGGAGAAAAGAAGACTGAGAGGGGATCTCGTCAATGCTTATAAATATCTAAACGGTGGATGTCTAGAGGAAGGGGCCAGACTCTTCTCAGTGGTGCCCAGTGACAGGCCAAGGGGCAGCGAGCACAAACTGGAACTCAGGAAGTTCCATCTGAACATGAGGAAAAACTTCTTTACTCTGAGGGTGACCGAGCACTGGGACAGGCTGCCCAGAGAGGTTGTGGAGTCTCCTTCTCTGGAGATATTCAAAACCCACCTGGACGTGATCCTGTGCAACCTGCTCTAGGTGATCCTGCTTTAGCAGGGGGGTTGGACTAGATGATCTCCAGAGGTCCTTTCCAACCCCCACCATTCTGTGAATCTCTGATTCTCTGAATTACTAATGAAAAAAATTTATCATCTATAATAGCAGAGGTTGAATTCATCCTCTAAAAACTATAAACAATATTTAGTTCTGATGGACAGAAGAGAGAGTGGTTTCCAGAAGTCATTAGCAAAGTGGTCTCTGACAAACCACTGTACTCTCTCCATATAATGGAAACAATTATGCACCATTAAAGTTCCTGTTTGGTGCTATTTGCCATTTTCTGAAATTTTTAGAGCTGAAGTGCTCCAGGTCTAGTTGTTCTCTGAACATAAACAGTGCTGGAAAGTTTGGTCAAAGCAGCTCAATTTTCTATAGTTCGAGGAGAAAAAATGAAGGAGAAAAACCTATTCCTTTATGGAAACCTTTGTCTAATCTCAAAAATTCTATAGGCTCTTCTCTCTCTCTTGTCACCAGAGAAGACATACAGGAACTGAGACAGGTGTATATATAGAATGTGCCCTACTATAGCAAGCAGCCTTACGAAAGAGCATTTGATACTACTGCTTTTAAAAATGTTACCTGATTAAGGGTGATTAAAACCACGTACTCATGTACTCATCCCTTCCCCACTGGGAAATTACTCAACTTAGTTGAAACACTTTTCAGTTTCAAAACCACATGTAATATATGATCATTTATGATGCTATTAGTCTCCAGGACCATGTCTGAAATAATGAAACTTGTATCAGTAAAGTGGTTCATTTTAAGTATGCCATTTTCATATTTTGTACTGAGATCAAACATGGCAAGTATATGAAAACAAGAAATATAACTCCAATGAAATAAATGGAGCTGTAACAGGGATTAATATGGTGCAGGATCCACAGTGAAGACTGCAGCTTTTTAATCATGATACCCATATGATAGGCTTTGCAGTTTGTTTAGAAATCAGGATATTCTGGGACTGAAGCCAAACCGGAGACATAGGTCTAAAATAAATTTTATGTACCCGGCAAAAAGCAGCTTTCCTCACAAAAACAATACAAGATTTTAATAATAATACAAAGAACTTAAATTAGATGTACATTAAGAAACAATATTAAAAAGGCACAAATCAATTGCTGAGGGTTGGCAGGTGTCCATGTAAATACCCACCACATTAAAAGCAAGAATCAAAAATTTAGCAAATAAATACTGAAGGAAAATTTAATAATTTTCTTAATTAAACAAATACAGTATTGTTTTTCCCACTGTGCAGCATCCTAGTTCTGATGTTCAATGTTCAGCTACGTTAAGTGATTTTCATGTATGCCTTTATTTGCTTTCTGTAGTGCTTTTTAAGTGAGAGATCAGTTGATACATTTATTAAGTATTATGAAATGTAATTAGTGGATCATAGGCATTGATATGAAAAAGTAACTATGCAAACATGGATGTTGTATCTATAAATTCCAACTTAAAATTATACAGATTTTATATATCCACTGTGCTGATTTATAGCAAAATATGTATTTACAGTTGCCTTTATTTGGGATGATCTAAAGCCATGTCTACATACAATTCCTGTATCTTTTTCAAATAAGTAGTTTGTACTATGCCATTTTAGATTACCGTTGAAAATACAGTCTTTGTTTTTTATAACAATTAAGGCTGTTGTGATAAACCATTAATGCTGTGCACTGGTTAGATTAATGAGTATATTTGCTAGTAATTTCATCACTTCAGTGCTTTGGTTTTCTAAATTTTGTAGTTAAACTCCTTTAAATACAACTTTTTTAAAGGAGGGTCTAAGTTCTGCATTTTCCTAAATTATAATATTTTCTCTTCTGTGTGAATAAAGACAAGTTTTAAAATAAATAGGGTCATGAATTTTCATTGAGAACAGTGGATAATGCCAATTAATTCTGCACAACTCTACAAAACCATTTTTTTCCACTAAGTTTTGTTTTAATCCTTTTTGCTTTTGGGAGGATATTCATGTTCCCCAAGTCCTAAACTAGTCAGTAAACTTTTTGAAGGGTTTGCCTGGTAAGTCAGTTCCCCACTGTTAGGTATTTAAGAAGGAATTTGGTTATTGTTACAAAGGTCTAGCGAATATTACACTGTAGCACAGCTTTTATCAGTGACTAAAAAAAATTGATTTAGGGTTAATGGATCTGGAGGCGATACCTAGTCATTAACTTAACTCTGTGTATATATTAACATCCCCAAACTGGGCGACAGAAGGATGCAAACTTTTTTTGCTCTTGAACTAAGCATTTTATAGACACAGTAAGTATTGCCTCTATTTTTGGCACTTAGAAGTTATGACATCTCGATGAGCATACTGAGATTTGAACAAGCTGAGAAGGTCCTACTGTGAGTTAATAAATGAAGTATAACTTGCTGCCTGCTGTCTTTTTTCCTAACATTTCCTATGTGCACTGCCAAAAGTTGAGTAGGGTGCAAGAGCTAGCTGTTGGTGGTCAACTTAAACTGTTGTATTACATTTCTTCACTGTCTTCCTCAAGTTTTTATGTCTGGTTTTGATTGTGTACTTGTTTGTGGGAAATGTCTCTGAGCACCCAGTTTATTCGATTCAGGAGTTTTTGTATGTTTAAGAACTAAATCTTGTCAATTGGATGTAAATGATGACAGTATTTTATTGAGAAAAAAAAACAAAACACTTTATGTAGGGGCTTTGCTGGCAAAGATGTGTGCCTATCAACTAAGAAATTCCTTAATCTTATCCCCTCAGAGCAGATTATTAAAGATATTACTATTCTGGGTATTACAAGTCTTCTGACACAAAAGCTATGGCAAAGTTTGCCAAATTCCAAATACATTTGGCAGAATGAGGAACATTTTCATGTACAATAAAAACTATGAAAACAAATGTACTAATGTTTAAGAGTTTTTACTCAAGAAATCAGAACATTTTTGTTAACAGGTTTAAAGATTACCGTAAACTTTACAATACGTGTAAATGTCTTCAGGGCTTTTCTATGAAGCTTTACAATAGCAATAACCAAAAACATAGTTTTAACTTAGCATTTAAGTAAAGCAGACTATAAAGAGTTGGACCTACATACTTTGACTCTGAAAACCCAGGTCCCTCTCTCTGAAGTTGCTAGCATTTATGTTACTAGTAAGCTATAAAGTGACTTTCATTTTAAGATGCAGGCAGCTAAGAAATGAACACACATCTGTGTGCCCACACACCCTCTTGCTGAAGTCAGTTACAGAAGTCTAATCAAAAGTTACAGGTTCAAAATTGGAACAATTCTGTCTAATGCAGCAATGATCCACAGTGTTGCTTTTATTCACAACCAGCATTTTTCCAGGTGCTCGTTATATGTTCTTTAATGACTTGAAATTTAAATAATTTTTTGCCCATTTTACATTTGCAGACATGTTCCTTCTTGCCTTCAGTTTTAATCTGGCATTTTCCAGGCAGATAGATTTTCAGCCACTGTCACAGAGGAAATGAAATGGGGCTCAAAAGGGAAGCTGCCAGCACCTTATCTATGAAGAGGCTACCACATATCCATAATACATTTCACCAGCTTGAGGCAAGTTCTGGTTTTGTTGTGAGCTATGTATTAGTACAGTTTCTTCTGAATAATTTATTATGTTGCTGTGCAAACTGGGTTAGTATTAGGAGCCCTAGAAATGTCAGGTTTCAAAATAATCCTTCTATTGGTAAAAGTATTCAGTGTGAAATACTATATTAAAGCAACACAGAAGCTGAGCTTTTGAAATCACAAAAGACAGGAAATGCAGAGTTAAGGTTGCCATGGAAACCTTAACTCTACACCTTTAGGTGAGTAGTACACTATGGTTTTAATTACTTCCTTTATATAACTCTATATAGGTGTTCTTTTATTATGTGAATTATAATTATATTGAATGCTTTTTATAATACATATTAATTGCACTGGATACTCAGCAAACATTAGAAATCGGGCATTAGCTGTGGCTGACTATCTTGCACTCCAATATTAATGTGACTGCATGATGAGTATCTAGAGAAGAATATTATGGCTAACTTACTGGCCCAGGTATTATAAAGTGCTTTTTCTGAATCAAAATTGCACAATATGGCCATCACATTACGGATTATCATCACAAGGAGAACAAAATCTTTGAAAACACAGGCAATTTACAGGAAGTAAACTGAAAATGGTACTTCGTGGAAGTTTAACCAGGATGATGGTACACTTCTTCAGCAAAGTGTGAAAATACAGCATTAGCACTTTACACATGTGCATTGTTCCCTCTGGTACTTCAGCTTGTATTTCACAGGACATAACTCTTGCTCCTCCTCCTCCAGTTTCCTTCCCAACAGCTTGGTGAGCAGTATGAAGCCTCTGCAAAGTTTGCCTTAGGCTACAAACCTGAAAATTCTCTGTCCCAATTCAGAACTCCTGTATCTGCCTGCTAAAGGGGCTGATTTATATGTAGTTCTGTCTTCTTTTAATTAGCCATTGGCTCAATTGATATGCAAGGAATGCCCAGATGTTGAGCATTAGAAACTTCAAGTTGAGAGAACTGGCAGCAAGCTAACATCTTTAACAAGGTATCTTGGAAGGTGTGGCAAACTGTATGGTACATTGCTCAGAAAAAGCCCTCTGTCCAGGACAGCAATTTGTATGATGTCTGGAAGAATCTGTTTCAGGAGAGGGCATGTTTCTAAGTAAAATTTCCAGTATGTTCATTAAGGTTTGGCAGATCGTAACCAAAATAGTGCTGTCCCAAAACTGGGGGTTTGTTTACCCAATGTGCAATACACCAATATACACACAGAGCAGAGGTATTTTATTGCATATTTGCACAGATATGGGTGTCTGTGCCAAGAAAGCACACCAAAGCTCCAAATCAGTGGTTATTTATACATACAACATTAACATATTAATTTTTTAATACATATGCATTGTTATTCTATTAAATGATTGGTTTAGATTTCTTTGTCTAGCATGCTCAGTTCTTTCCTCCACGTTTTTGAGTAGCTGGTATAATTAGGGCCGGTGGTCCATAGGTCGGTGGTCATGATCTCCCCCTGTTAGAATTATATTTTCCCTAATTTCCTTCTTTGACAATCCACAACGATTCTTCAAGGCTTGTTGGTCAAACTAACAATTTATTAGTTACGCTTCTACTTCTTGACAATCATGTCTTCATTGGTACATTGTTTGGATAAACATTAACTAACACAGGGGTAGGACTCTACAATGGTCATCCTTAGCAGCAACAGTCTTGGTTACATTTGATTTTGCTGTAACAATAGTATAAATCAAAGGATGCACTGTGAGAAAGATGTTAAAATGAGCATCATTGATTTTTCTTTCTTAAACTGCTGTTAGCACATTTGGCAGCACTGTATGTGTAATAGTAAATGTATATCTATAGCGTATAAATATTACAACAGGTGAGCATGATGTTCAGGTAAAGTAAAACCCTTACACCTACAGTTTTCATTGGCAGCTACTTCCTAGAAATGAAAAAAACAGGCTTTAAATGTGAAAGAGATCACCTGGCTGCCTCCTGATGGCCGGGGTGGCTGCTCCTCCAGCGCTCTCCCGGGCTCAGCAGGAGGAATTACAGCTAAATGCAAAACTGGTGTTCTTCTGCCACATTGCAGTGCTGGAGTTATTTTTTGGTCCTCCTGCTGAGTACTGAAGGATGTATCAGACGTTCTTTTTGTGTCCTTCCCTGCTTCCTATCAGCCAATGCTAGGATGCTTACAACTTTCTTTGTAATTAATCCATGAGCTACTTTTTTCCGTTCCCACACACTGAAGAATCAGCCAAGAAGATAGGTATCTCGTTTCTTTCTTTCATTCTTTTCTTCTCTCTCTTTTGACAGTGGACAGTGGAGGTTGCTCTTTTCTTTTCTATATGGAACTGGCAGCCTGTCCTTGTTTCCTGTCATAAGCAGGAAAAAAGATGCCTCTAACCCTTTGCCAAATTCGAACCCTTTTCTTTCTCCAAAGACAAATCCTTTGAAAAGGACCACCTTACTTACATACAGGATCTAATGCAGTAGTACTCCAACTTTAAAGGCCTCCTTTTCTGTAAGAATGTTCTTCCATCCCTCTGGCATTTATGCATACGCTCTTGTCTTCTGCCCTGGCCCAGGGTTTTTTCTCTTGCCATGTTGGCGGCTATCTCTATTCTCTGCTTTCTACCATGTCAGCATGCACTTCAATGTTCTTAATTCTCTTAATGTAACTCTATCATATTTTGTCTCCCCAACATCTGCAAAGCAACAACCCACTCATATACAGAACTTTCATTAAGGTCTGTCCTGACTCTGTTCAGTTCAACACCTGCGCTACCCACTTCAGTTTCCAGCAGATGATCAGCTTCTTGTACTCCTAGTAACAAACGCTTTCCTTGTCTCCACTAAAATCCTATCCCAGCTGGCTCTTGGGCCTCCTCCATTCTATTCTCAACTTCCTCCTCTGCTCACACCACCAAGTTACTCCAAATTAATTAGTGCTTCATCTCTTTTCTTTTGTATCACAATGAACTTTTCAGATGTCTCTCTGTCATCATACTTAAAAATTATGGCTTCACTAATTTATTATTTCTTTTCCATTGAGGCTACCTTTGGTTACCTAGGCGTGGCTGGAATAAACATTCTGCTATCAGCAAATGCTAGTTCCACAAGATAAGGAGGAGAGAAAAGGCTAAGAAACTACAAATCATGTGGCTGCAGAGTCAACATGAGGACTGAGAAGACCATCACCTCAGAGTTTCTGCCATGCTCAGGCATGAGTTGCAGGCCAGTAACTAACAGTGTACCCTGGGGTCAATACTGGGTCCAATATTTTTCAATATCTCCATTAATTAATTGGATGATGAGGCAGACTGTACCCTCAGCAGGTTTGCTGATGACACCGAACTGGGAGGAGTGGCTGATACACCAGGGTCGTGCTGCCATCCAGAGGGACCCCGATGGGGTAGAGATACGTGGTGAAAGCAACATCATCAAGTTCAACTAGTGGAACTGAAAAGTCCTGCTCCCAGGGAGGAACAAGCCCATGCATGGGGGGCTGACTAACTGGAAAGCAGCTTCGTTGAAAAGGATCTAAGGGTCCTGGTGGACACCAAATGGAAGATGAGCCAGCAATGTGTCTTGGTGCCTTGGCCAAGAAGGCCAAGTGTCTCCTGGGCTGCGTTAGGAGTGCTGCCACACGGTTGAGGGAGGTGGGGCTGCTCAGCCTGGAGAAGAGAAGGCTCAGGGGGCATCCCATCAAGGTGTACAAATGTCTGGAGAGAGAGCGAAAAGAAGATGGACCTGGGCTCTTGCAACTGGAGCCCAGTGACAAGAGTCAATGGGCACAAACAGAAACACAGGAAGTTCCCCTTGAATATCAGGAAACACTTTGTTACTGTGAGTGTGACAGAGAAATGGTACATGTTGCCCAGAGAACTGGTGGAGTCTCCATCCTTAGATATCTTCAAAAGTCACCTGGACATGGTCCTGGGCAGCTGGCTGTAGGTGGCCCTACTTGAGCAGGGCGATTGGACAAGATCGCCTCCAGAGGTCCCTTCCAAGCTCTGGGGCTTTCCCATGGCAGACAAGAGGCAACTCCTTCTCCCTGACAGCCCTTGGAGGAGCCCAGTGGGCACGTCCTTGGCACCGAGGAGGTCACCAGGGTTCCCCGCCTGCATTACTGGGTGGCCCATTCCCAGGTTGGGGGGCAGCCCCAGCAACCCTTGTGATGTCACTGGAAGGCATCTGTGATGGCCCAAACCTCACTGCTCTTCAGCAGCCACAGTGTCTGTCACGGTGTCTTTGGTCCAGGGCTCCTATGAGTGCACACACACGGCGTGCAAGCTCCATCAGGACTGTGGACCTCCACCTGGAGTGCTGCCTTTGCACCAAGCCTTGGCTGGCAGGGGTGCTGCGGGTCCCGCACGGCAGCTGTGCCGTGGCTGTGGGCACCAGTGAAGATTCCCGGCCAGTTCCTCCGTCCTCCCTGACCACCTCCTTCAGGTACCCTGCGCTAGCTCGAGTGGTGCCGGTTGTCTGGGGAGAGCGGAGGGGTGGGGGGGTCTCGGACTGTGGGCAGTGTCCCTGGGGGGAGGCGAGGGGAGCAGGCAGGCGGGAAGGGCAGCCCTTGGAGCTGGCTGTCCCACGGGGCTGCTTCTGCTGCCACTTTTCAGCCTGCAAGGAGACCCTCTGGGAGGCCCTTGCCTCCCCTCTCCCACCGCTTTCTGGTGCTTTCTTTGCTTTTCTGTTCCTAGCACCTGGAAAGCTCTGAACATCTCTCTTGGCAGGACATGGCATCGGGAGCTGAGGAGGCTCTGGAGCAGAGCGGCTCTGCTGCGGCGGCCGCCACCAGCCAGCTGCGGCGGGCAGGGCAGTGGGGAGCAGCAGCAGACAACCCGTGCTCCATCTGCCTGGGCGAGATCAGTAATGCAGCACGCACTGATGGATGCTTCCACACCTTCTGCTTCGACTGCATCCAGCAGTGGGCTGCCACAAAAGCTGTGTGCCCGCTCTGCAGGCAGCCTTTCAACCACGTCCTGCACACGGTGAGGGCAGACGATGACAACCGGGAGCAAGTGGTTGGCTCGTCTGCCCGCCGGCAGAGGACCATGGCCAGGGAGCGGGTACGCAGCAGATCCCCACAGCGGCGTTACCACCTGCGCCCAAGGCCCACCGCTGACGAGCGTGCAGTTGGGAGAGGGGGTCCTGTGAGGAGGAACCGTGGGGCGCGAGGTGACACAGCTCCAGGGCGCTCTGATGCTGCTGCCCGGCAGGCTGCAGGGGAGAACCCGGCGGACAGACCCGTCCTCCGCTACGACCTGCCGGCACTGAGAGCACGGCTGATTAGTTTCATGGAACTTCAATAAAAATTAGGTTTATCTTTAGAAGCTTTTCAGGGTGTGTTTGTTTCAAAACCAAAGCACAAGCCATTGCAGGGAATGCTTTCCAGCTTCCCCACCTCCCCCTTCCAACCACAGGGGTAAAGCTGTCTTAAGTCCTCTGAGCTTCTGCTGGGCCACCTGTTCCGAAGGTCTGCAAAGCTGAGGTCATGCTGACGGCCCTGTCCCTGCTGGGTCCTCCTGCTGGTGCCTCCGTAGCCAAATGGCCCTGTCATCCCCTAGTCACAGCCCTCTGAGCCTTTCTCTGACACTTCTCCTCAACAGCAGCCCAACTCCTCCAGCCCCAAACACTGGCTGTGGCTGGGAAGCAGGAGGGGGTTGCTCTTCTGGGGACACGCTGCCTGCTTCCCAAAAGGCATTGCAGGGAAATGAGGCTCATCTGTTGATCTGCAAGCCTTGGCATGGTCTTGGTCTGGAAAGCAAAGCTGCAAACCCTGAGCATCCCAGGATTTTGGCAGCAATCCAGACGCAGACTGCCATTTGAGCAAAGTACACTTGTGCCATGGGCTGAAACATGGGGCTTCCTCTGCACTTGGTGGGACCCATCCCAGTCGCCCACCTTTGAACCTTCCCCCAGAAACCCTGGCATGAGCCTTGTGCATTTCCACAAGCCCAAGAACTTCGTCCCAACTTTTGGGCACCCCTAAGAATATCTCCTGTAAGAGGAAAGGCTGAGAGAGCTGGGACTTCTTCCTGAGCCCCTTTATCTGGATCACAGAATCACACAATCACAGTAGGTCTGAGGTTGGACAGGATCTCTGGCGGTCATCTTGTCCAATCCTCATGGTCAGGATCCTATCAATGTGTATAAATAGCTGATGGGAGGAATTAAAGAAGACAGAAACAGCCTTTTCTCAGGGGTATTCAATGACTAGACTAGAGGCAATGGGCACAAATTGAAATACAGGAAATTCTATTTAAAGATAGGAAAAAACATTTTCATGGTGAGGGTGGTCGCGCTATTCTGTGATTTCTGAAAATACCTGGCAGCTGCTTATGCCTTATCTGTATTCCAAGTTCGTTCACAAGAGACGAAGTTCAAATTTGTGGAAAATAATTTAATCTTTGGTCATAATTATTCAATTTTCAATCATGTTGAAGATGCTGCTCTACCTTTTAAGCTGAAATAGAAGGAAAAAGAGGGGGCATTAGTGTGCATTAGGTGTCTTTTTGCCCTCTCTGCCTGCTGACTGATCCTGCATCCCACTTCCATTTCTACCATGCTATGTAGATCATCAGGAGAAAGGAAGGATCATGCTTAAAAGGTAATCTACAGAGCAAAGCATAGGAAGAAATGAAAAAGGACACTGTTATTTTAGCTTCTGCTTACTTTCTCAATCAAACCTTAAAAGTGTCAGGAACAGATTAACAATGTCCTGGATGGAAGAAATGGTCTAGCCATGTCTTCCAACCTTTTGCTGTAGAGGGAGGATAATTACCCTTATCATTTTTTGTCTCTGCCCCGGTACTGTGGGCCAATACTTTTTCTGTGGAATAAACCTGCAGGTGCTTTTTCCTCAACTGCTTTCTTTCATTGAACTTGGAATGTATGAATCTATTTGCTAACGTGCCCCTGAAAAAAAATATATTGAAGAAAGATTTAGGCAACGCCTATTGCATGACCATATAAGCTGCTGCCACATATCCTTCTCATGCACCAGATTTCTTTAGTGTCCCCAACAATGCAGGTTCTGAGAAGCTGCATTTTGTGTACTGGGAGCACTGAGCCTCAGTGCCGGTCACAAGGAGGACGTGTAAAACACAGCTCCTTTGGTGATTTGACTGCTACCGTGGGAGAAAAGCTGCAGCGCCGCATAGCGATGGGGCAATGTGTGCAGCACTGCATAGCAATGGGGCAATGTGTGCAGCACAGCAGGGTCTTACATTTCCCCGACCGCAGTTGTGTCCTTCCCCCTGTGATATGGCTGACAGGAGGACTGCATGCAACACATCAGGGAAAGGTTGATGTTTGTAACTTAATTACTGAAATGCTGTAGATTAAGTAGAGTTTTCTCCACTAGCCTGGGTAAAGCTAATAGGTAAGGTAGTGTAGGGAATGTATCATGAGTATCACTGATGGTACGAATCATAATACAAAATCCACAGTTCTAAGCAAACAAAATGCCTTTCAGAAAGTATAGGGTGATAGGGACAAAATAGATAACTTGTTTTCATGCAATTCTGTTGAGGATCCTTCCACAACTACTTGAGGTCACTGTTTTTTTCCCTCTCACTGGGCAAAGTTTACCTTATTTCCCTCGCCATCCCCTTGCTTACTGCCCATGAAGATCTCAGGTCTTCCACAATACAGGACAGGACGATGAAAGAGGGCTGCAGAGCTTGGTGCTCTGCTATTCCTGATACCACAAGCTTAAGAGGGCTTGGGGTGTAGTGGTTTGATGAAAGCTATTGAACTAGCCAGAACATTTCAGCTCAAATTTACTAAACAATCAATCCTGTTTCCTCTATGGGAGTTTCCAGAGGTCAAAGCTAATGCCAGCGTTTTTCCCTTACTAATGCTCTGACGTATCTGTGAATACCGCTTTTATGATAAATTGCTCTTACGTTTGGGGGCGTGAGGGAAGCTGGTGTGTTTTGCTTACACAAAGGGAAGTCAAAACTACAGTAAGAGGTTTTGAACAGCAAAAAGTAATGAAAATATGCTTCTGAAAGATTAGGTAATGTCACATAAGCGGTAATTATATGCTTTCCACACAATTTCCAAATGTCATCCATGTTCAGAAAGGTGAAGAGATGTAGGAAGTAATATCCTAACACGTTATTTGTTAGAGGCCAGTAAAGGAGTGCTGGTGAGGTCAGTATTTTTTCTGTGCACGTTTATATGCTGTTAAATCTTTGGATAAACTGTTAACTTTTGATGGCAAAAGCATCTGCCAATGATATACTTGCTCTTAAGACTGAGGAAATAAAAGAGCTAACCGCTCACCCTCAGAAATAACAGACATGAATACTACAAACAGGTAAATACATACCTTCCTATCATCTATACTGGACAATTCATGTCCACTATTTGCTGTCTGAGGGCGTTAGAGCGCAAGTAAATGTGCTGACTTCTCTATTTCTCATCACTTACTACGGAAATGTTTTTTTGATTTTTTAAGAACCATCCTGGTAAAAAGGTATTAAACTAGTTTTTCTTGAGAGGACACATCATGCTTTTCCTTCCTCATATGAACACTGTTTTATACTTGTAACTAATTGCACTCTGAAGATCTAACATTACCCTAAATACATGTAGCTGGAACGTAGCTACCGCAACCTTCAGGATATGCTTCTTATCCTACTGAATAGGGGTAAATTCTTAAAGATCTTAACTGCTGCCATGACACCATCTGATACAGAGGCTGAGCAAATAAATAAAGAATAAAGAATAAATTTAGGTTTAGGCTACAAGAAATGGAAAAGTGAGCTAGCTATAAAATGAGATCACACCGAAGAAACTAATGCCCAAACAATAGCAAAATATTATTTGATTCCTTTTTGAACAACTAAGACAACATGCATTAAGATTCTCAGCTTTATCACTTGCAGAGGATTCAATCAGTTTGGATTTATTAAAAAATATAGCATATTTCCTACTCAAATGACAGAATTTTTTGGTTATAGAAAAAGTCTTCTGAAAGTGTCCAGATAAAACCCTTAAATTGTAAGAGACAAGGAAATTTTAAAAAGCTCTTCAGGAAATAGTAATTTTTTTTTTTTAAAAAAAACCACATGCCTCTCTTGTGCAGCGGGCTGCAGCTGAGGAGAGGTGCATTGCTCCTCCTTGTAAGAGGACATGAGTCCGTATTGAACTCTTGCAAAACCACTGCCTTTCCCAGTGCTTACAAAGCAGTTGCTGCTCTGACTGCGAGTATAGGGCTGGACAGAGATCACCCGGCTGCCTCCTGACGGCCGGGGTGGCTGCGCCTCCAGCGCTCCGCCGGGCTCAGCAGGAGGGCCTGGCAGCCATGTTGAAGCAGGCTGTGAGTTTGGCCTTGGCATCATCGTCACACTGCTCACGTGCTGACAGCAGCGACTCGGCGCTTAGCCCTGCTCCCACCCCTCTTTTAAAACCCCGCATTTTCCCGCTTGGTCCATCACAACCATTTGCAACGGGGAGGGCACCGGGGCCGGGAAGCACTGGCTGCCCCTGCGAGGCGAGGCGGGAGCTGCTCCGCGCCGGACGCGGCCGGCTGCAGCCCGTTCCGAGGGCCCCACCCCCGGCGCCAGCGGAGCCAATCAGAGAAGCCGGTGGCGCGGGTGTGAGGGGGCGCGCGGGTGTGAGGGGGCGCTTGGGAACGGGCGGGGGCTGCCCAGGCGCGGAGAGGGGGTGCGGGCAGCCGGCCGCCCGGTGAGGGACGGGTCTGGGGCTGTGGGACTGCGGGGACGGGAGTGGCTTAACCTGGAGGTCACTGCGCAGCCTCGTGTCAGGGTACGTCCTGTCAAAGTTTTTGCTTCCCTTCTGTGACGAGAAAAAGGGATATATGCTGTGTGGTTCAGTAGTACGGGGGTTCTGAAGATTGGATTTGGCCTTCCAGCTCAGCGTTTTTCCTTTTAATTTCTCAAAGTGCGAGTTGTGCTCTTCATGGTGCTCCCCGTAAGGCAAAGATGTGGATTCACGCAAGAAAGCTTCCTAAGGCTTCTTGTCGTGGTTCCTGTGAAGTCCGTGCATCTGCTGTGGACGTTGAAGGGCTGACTGCAGTGGGAAGCAGGGTGGGAACAGGAGGGGTTCTTCCCGGCGGCATCTCGCTGGGTCCTGCGGCCCGTTTCCGCTTTCGGACTACGCGTGCCCGTCAGTTGATGTGTAATGGAGCTAAACTTAACACTGAGCAGCACTCGGTGAGATGTAAGGCTGAAAGGTGAGTACTTGGTAAACGTGGTTCAAACTGCTCTGTGCTGGCAGCTTGCGCTGAATCCGAGCACTTCTGCCTGAGACAGAGCGCCAATGGGCCTATGTGTCTGGCTGCACGCAGGCCCAGGAAAGGCAGGCAGCTGCAGGGCGCTGTGCAGTCTGAGCAGCAGTGCTCAGTGTTCAGGGTTAGGACACGAGAGGAGTGAGGTTGCTCGTGTAATTTTAATTCAGCTGTTTTGTATGTACGCGTTTTGCTCCCTTCGTATATCCTTCAGTCTGCTGAAAAAGAAATCATATTAACAACCCTAACGGCTAGTCTTCCCAAAATCTCGAGTCTCCCAGAAGATGGAGAGCACTCATGCCAACTTCAAAGTCATCCCTCAGCTAGAATTGCACATCTGTTTTTGCAGGGAGGAGTTAGGTTACCCTGAACAGAATTCAACAACTACAAAAGCATCCTCTCTTTCATTTCATTTCTCTTCCTCTTCCACTGGAAACCTACTTCTAGGGCTTTTCCTAATTATAAAAACCTTTGTAGTACAAGCCTCTTGTTCCGGGCGGGTAGAGACTAAGTTTCAACTAGCAAACGCATACGTTCCAAGTAACGCAATGCACAGGGCTTCTTAGAGGGAGGTTTTGCTTTGCTGCAGATCATCTTCCAATCCGATCCGTCCTATTCATTGAATGAGGTAGGAATTCTGTGCAAAAAATATCTAAGGTCACGTAGTTACTTCATCGCAATGTATGTATATACACATAAGGAGATGACAGAGTTTGCCTGTGCATCTTCAGCTGTGGAATTTATAACCCGTGCGAGTCCAATGGGTAGAACCTTTCAGTGCAATCTCTGCACGTCCTTAAAAAATCGGAACCATAAAAGACAAATCCCACCCAGTGGCATCATATGGTCCCACACGGGCCACCAGCAGGATGGAGTCATGTCGTTACTCGACAATTCAGAGTAACTTGTACAACTTGCAGTTCCCCACCGTTACACAGACAGCACTGGATGGGGGTGAAATGCAGACGGAGCCTGTGGGTTTCACTGCTGTGCTCTGACAGCAGAGGGATGACATGCTGGGTCCTTTACCTGCATCTGGAGGAAATGCCTGCCCTGCTGAGCACACTGCCCATCCAATTTCACAAATGCAGCCATAAATAAGGTTTTAAATGTGTTGATAAACTAACACATTCTGAGGAGGAGAAACATGAACAATTACAGCCCTCACTAAAACCATTTATAACTAAAGAGTTAAAAATTAGACTTTAATGAGCAGTACTTTGGAGAAAAACTCAGGTCTTAAAACCCATACATATTAACCAATCTAGTATAGAACTCCATTAAATAATACTGACTGTTCTGTGTCAATACAAACAAACTTCCTGCAAAATCATAGCCTTCAAATAATTACTAATGTATTAGTTATTGATTTTAGGAAAGGTTGGAACATGACTACTGTACATAAAAAGGAAAATTCAAATTATTTTCTTGGTTTTGGCTTCTCTATCTTACAGGAAGACTTCCTATTTCTTTAATATGACTATTGCAGATGCTAGAGAATTACAAGGTGAAAGGACAACTCTAAGTGGTCAGGCTTGTATGCTGTCACTTCATAGCTTCTCCTTCCATTATTGAGACAGAATAAGGGATAAGTGGACTGCTGGTCTGTTCTAATATGGTACTGTTATGCTCTTAATCTGTACTATTCAGTGGCTTTTTCAGCACAGGTGAATTGCACCAGGACTTCTGCTTATACTAGTCGATGATTTCATTAATTCCAATTTCACTTATACAATTTCTGTTTCAACTGTTGATGCCGTGGCAAGCCGGACTGTATCTAAAGCCCAGACTTCAGATGCAGGAATTTAATCTAAATCTTTTCTTAATAACTCAGAAAATGGGGCAGACAGATTTTAATGGCCAGACAACTTAGCCTTGTGTAAATCTTTTGAAGTCACCTGTAAAGAAAATTAATGAATAATGAACAATTAAAAAATGGCTGAAAAGGCAGACCCAGCTATTAGTACTTTGCTTCCAGCTATTAAGTTACAGGCTCAGAGAAAGCCTCATCTCTTAAAATTTTTTTTTATATATGATAAAATTACAAATTTGAGACCAGATCTGAGTAACCTTTATGGATCAGCACAGCAGTGCACAGATGCAAGCTGACACAAGGACCATCCAAGAAGTCGCTAAAACTGGCACCTGCTTCAGGAGCCCTTCAGGTTGGCAAGGCACCTGACAGCCACCATAAGAGCAGAACAGGGGAGTAGACTGCTATTATCTGTAGCCACAAGAGCCCAAGTACAAGGGATCCTCCATGTGATACGTCAGTGAAGACAGTCCTTCTCTAGGTTCATTTATTAGAAAGGGAAGGACACCGAGTTGATATCTGACCTCAGGCTACAAAATTCACATTAAATCTGGTTTGCATTTCAAGTATCATAGTGATTAACATGGAATCGTGAGGGGGGAAAAAAATCACAACCAGAATCTGCTATAGTTAAAAATACTGTTGAGAGAAAGCACCTGGGCAATCTGTAAAATGGGGATTTTAGAGCATGAGTTGAGCACTAACAATATTGGAATCCCAGTATTCCTAGGCTGAGTAGATTACTTGTAGTAGAATCTTAGGGCAGCATGAAGAAAATACCAGCCAGAAACAAATACCTGCTAGATTTCACTATTCCTTGCTGAGAGCTTGCTATATATCAGTGGAGAGAAGATTTTATTAAAAGAAGACTCTTCTTTTCACTTTTCGTGCTAGCAAACTTTAGGTTAGTAGTTGACATCTCCCCACAGAAATACCGCTGCTTTAGAATGTCTACACAGTCTCCCTTTCTGAGCACTACAGCTGTATTCCTTCTGGGGACCAAATGCACTCTTCTGTGCCCAGTCTTGTCCCAGTAGACATCTTGTTGGAATACACCATTGCTCCCTCCCTCCCTCCCTGCACACCCAGGTTTCCTAAAGAAAACCAGAGTGACTGGAGGAAAGAGGGAAATGTTGCTTCCCAACAGGTTGCTGGGCTGTGGCCAGGGAGCACTTCTACGTCCTAGTGAGATCTAGGAAGTTCTCTCAAATCCCACAGTTTAGATATATCCAATGGCAATGTGATATGTGAATGGCATCTCCATGGACCCTCTGAAAGAAAACTATTTCGGAAAGACTAGCTTCCCCATACTGCCTCTGCAGTGAATGTATGTTTCTGTAGAGCAGAAGCCTAACTTAGTGTCATGGTTTAGCCCCAGCCGGCAGCTCACCGCCACGCAGCCACTTGCTCATGCCTCCCGCCTGCAGTGGGATGGCGAGGAGAATCAGAAGAAAAAGGCAAAACTCATGGGTTGGGATAAGGACACTTTACTGGGACAGCAAAGGAAGAGGAAAATAACAACAGTACTTAGAATATACAAAGTGGGTGATACACAAAACAATTTGCTCACTACCTGGAACCCCATGCCCAGCCCCAAGCAGCAACCCCTCCTCCCCAGCCAGTCCCCTTTATGTACTGAGCATGACATCATATGGTGTAGAATAACCCTTTGGATAATTTGGGTCAGCTGTCCTGGTTGTATGTGAAAACTAACTCTATCCCAGCCAAAAACCAGGTCATTTAGCTCCACGTTGTGAACTTCATCCATGGCAGGGTTCCCTTTTGTGCATCAGCATGAGCAAGAAATCTGGAGAAATAAACTGCCCTGAATTTATGTAAAATTACATAGACATTCAAAAAACAACAGTGAACCAACCTATACTCGTATTACCTTGCCAGACTTTATAAAGTATCCAAAAACTTTTATTGCATATGCCAGAGAAACTACAATAACCTTTGCCTATTTTGCTCTTATATTTAATCAGATGTCCCAGAGACGATATCTTAATGGTCTATTCAACATGACTAAACAAGATGAAGACAATGAATGCACATTGTGTAATGTACAGTATTTTGTGCAGATAATGCACCACTCGACTGGTGGTTATGTGCATACTTCTCTTTCTGAGTCTATATCCACAATTTTTCACAATCAGCACAAAGGATGAACTAAAATAAAACATTTGTTCTGTGTACTTTTTGACATTAATTTCCTTGTACCTTAATAGATCTCTTTGTGGTGAGATTAAATGGATCTAAACTTGGACACAATCCAGATGGTTTACTGTACTAATAAAATGAAAGAAAAACATCATAGAAATAGTACCAGCAATGCACACATCACCCAGGAAACACATTTAAGGAGAAGTAGCGTGGCTGACTTGACAGGCCATTAGTTTGGCCCTCAGAACACAAGGGCCATATTAGTAGACCTGCTGGTTTCTGATGACCTTGGACAAGGTTATTTCATTCTGTCATTTTTTTATCCTCATGGAATAGAGATACTTAGTCTAAACATCTGAAATTGCTTAACCTCTGAGCGAAGAGCCACATTTAAGTAATATTATTAGGAAATGTAACTGAATTACGGCATCATGTGTGTGGAAGCAAAAATGCTACTTCTGCTTTCTTCTTGGTTTTCATGGGACATTAGTAAGTATTAGAGGAAACATCAAGTTTTATCTTTTATTTCTTTTTTTTACCAAATCCACTATATGCTGGCTGACGTCTTGAAGCTGAGAAGTTTTTTGGTTTTTTCTCTTCTCCTGCCTAATCAATATTAGAAAAAAACCCCATGTATTTTTTTTTCTTCCCAAAGAAGACACTGTTGCACCTTTGTGCTTCCATAGTAACTCACTTATTGAACCCTAGACCACTTAAGTCAGTAGCAAAATTTAGTCAGTTAACCCTAGCCTAGTTAAGTCAGTTTAGCAGGCTGGTATTATTCTTAAGTCTGTATTGCTCTGGAGGGAGCAGAAAGTTAAAAATTTGTCAAAGCCTTTGAGTTCTCGGAAAGCTATGGAATATGTTTAAATATAAAATGGATTGAATCAGCTCTTCTTATTATACCAATTTTTCTGTGAAAAAAAATAAATCCAAGGTGGTTGATAAATGGCTTAATTACTTTAAAATTTGTTTGAAGAAGTTTGTTACCTCAGCACGGTTTTTCTTTTGTAGGACACTGTCCTCCATACTGTCACTCCAGGCCATAAGAAATAGCCACTGTGGAAGAAAGTATAAATATGGTTCAGTTCACCATGACAAAAAAACATGCTTATAATCTTCATCATCTCCTGCTGAAAGGCTTGAGGGTGGTGGAAGAGGAGAAAAATATTTTAAGTGATACTTCAAGGTGAGGAGCAATTACAGCTAAATGCAAAACTGGTGTTCTTCTGCCACATTGCAGTGCTGGAGTTATTTTTTGGTCCTCCTGCTGAGTACTGAAGGATGTATCAGACGTTCTTTTTGTGTCCTTCCCTGCTTCCTATCAGCCAATGCTAGGATGCTTACAACTTTCTTTGTAATTAATCCATGAGCTACTTTTTTCCATTCCCACACACTGAAGAATCAGCCAAGAAGATAGGTATCTTGTTTCTTTCTTTCATTCTTTTCTTCTCTCTCTTTTGACAGTGGACAGTGGAGGTTGCTCTTTTCTTTTCTATATGGAACTGGCAGCCTGTCCTTGTTTCCTGTCATAAGCAGGAAAAAAAGATGCCTCTAACCCTTTGCCAAATTCGAACCCTTTTCTTTCTCCAAAGACAAATCCTTTGAAAAGGACCACCTTACTTACATACAGGATCTAATGCAGTAGTACTCCAACTTTAAAGGCCTCCTTTTCTGTAAGAATGTTCTTCCATCCCTCTGGCATTTATGCATACGCTCTTGTCTTCTGCCCTGGCCCAGGGTTTTTTCTCTTGCCATGTTGGCGGCTATCTCTATTCTCTGCTTTCTACCATGTCAGCATGCACTTCAATGTTCTTAATTCTCTTAATGTAACTCTATCATATTTTGTCTCCCCAACATCTGCAAAGCAACAACCCACTCATATACAGAACTTTCATTAAGGTCTGTCCTGACTCTGTTCAGTTCAACACCTGCGCTACCCACTTCAGTTTCCAGCAGATGATCAGCTTCTTGTACTCCTAGTAACAAACGCTTTCCTTGTCTCCACTAAAATCCTATCCCAGCTGGCTCTTGGGCCTCCTCCATTCTATTCTCAACTTCCTCCTCTGCTCACACCACCAAGTTACTCCAAATTAATTAGTGCTTCATCTCTTTTCTTTTGTATCACAATGAACTTTTCAGATGTCTCTCTGTCATCATACTTAAAAATTATGGCTTCACTAATTTATTATTTCTTTTCCATTGAGGCTACCTTTGGTTACCTAGGCGTGGCTGGAATAAACATTCTGCTATCAGCAAATGCTAGTTCCACAAGATAAGGAGGAGAGAAAAGGCTAAGAAACTACAAATCATGTGGCTGCAGAGTCAACATGAGGACTGAGAAGACCATCACCTCAGAGTTTCTGCCATGCTCAGGCATGAGTTGCAGGCCAGTAACTAACAGTGTACCCTGGGGTCAATACTGGGTCCAATATTTTTCAATATCTCCATTAATTAATTGGATGATGAGGCAGACTGTACCCTCAGCAGGTTTGCTGATGACACCGAACTGGGAGGAGTGGCTGATACACCAGGGTCGTGCTGCCATCCAGAGGGACCCCGATGGGGTAGAGATACGTGGTGAAAGCAACATCATCAAGTTCAACTAGTGGAACTGAAAAGTCCTGCTCCCAGGGAGGAACAAGCCCATGCATGGGGGGCTGACTAACTGGAAAGCAGCTTCGTTGAAAAGGATCTAAGGGTCCTGGTGGACACCAAATGGAAGATGAGCCAGCAATGTGTCTTGGTGCCTTGGCCAAGAAGGCCAAGTGTCTCCTGGGCTGCGTTAGGAGTGCTGCCACACGGTTGAGGGAGGTGGGGCTGCTCAGCCTGGAGAAGAGAAGGCTCAGGGGGCATCCCATCAAGGTGTACAAATGTCTGGAGGGAGAGCGAAAAGAAGATGGACCTGGGCTCTTGCAACTGGAGCCCAGTGACAAGAGTCAATGGGCACAAACAGAAACACAGGAAGTTCCCCTTGAATATCAGGAAACACTTTGTTACTGTGAGTGTGACAGAGAAATGGTACATGTTGCCCAGAGAACTGGTGGAGTCTCCATCCTTAGATATCTTCAAAAGTCACCTGGACATGGTCCTGGGCAGCTGGCTGTAGGTGGCCCTACTTGAGCAGGGCGATTGGACAAGATCGCCTCCAGAGGTCCCTTCCAAGCTCTGGGGCTTTCCCATGGCAGACAAGAGGCAACTCCTTCTCCCTGACAGCCCTTGGAGGAGCCCAGTGGGCACGTCCTTGGCACCGAGGAGGTCACCAGGGTTCCCCGCCTGCATTACTGGGTGGCCCATTCCCAGGTTGGGGGGCAGCCCCAGCAACCCTTGTGATGTCACTGGAAGGCATCTGTGATGGCCCAAACCTCACTGCTCTTCAGCAGCCACAGTGTCTGTCACGGTGTCTTTGGTCCAGGGCTCCTATGAGTGCACACACACGGCGTGCAAGCTCCATCAGGACTGTGGACCTCCACCTGGAGTGCTGCCTTTGCACCAAGCCTTGGCTGGCAGGGGTGCTGCGGGTCCCGCACGGCAGCTGTGCCGTGGCTGTGGGCACCAGTGAAGATTCCCGGCCAGTTCCTCCGTCCTCCCTGACCACCTCCTTCAGGTACCCTGCGCTAGCTCGAGTGGTGCCGGTTGTCTGGGGAGAGCGGAGGGGTGGGGGGGTCTCGGACTGTGGGCAGTGTCCCTGGGGGGAGGCGAGGGGAGCAGGCAGGCGGGAAGGGCAGCCCTTGGAGCTGGCTGTCCCACGGGGCTGCTTCTGCTGCCACTTTTCAGCCTGCAAGGAGACCCTCTGGGAGGCCCTTGCCTCCCCTCTCCCACCGCTTTCTGGTGCTTTCTTTGCTTTTCTGTTCCTAGCACCTGGAAAGCTCTGAACATCTCTCTTGGCAGGACATGGCATCGGGAGCTGAGGAGGCTCTGGAGCAGAGCGGCTCTGCTGCGGCGGCCGCCACCAGCCAGCTGCGGCGGGCAGGGCAGTGGGGAGCAGCAGCAGACAACCCGTGCTCCATCTGCCTGGGCGAGATCAGTAATGCAGCACGCACTGATGGATGCTTCCACACCTTCTGCTTCGACTGCATCCAGCAGTGGGCTGCCACAAAAGCTGTGTGCCCGCTCTGCAGGCAGCCTTTCAACCACGTCCTGCACACGGTGAGGGCAGACGATGACAACCGGGAGCAAGTGGTTGGCTCGTCTGCCCGCCGGCAGAGGACCATGGCCAGGGAGCGGGTACGCAGCAGATCCCCACAGCGGCGTTACCACCTGCGCCCAAGGCCCACCGCTGACGAGCGTGCAGTTGGGAGAGGGGGTCCTGTGAGGAGGAACCGTGGGGCGCGAGGTGACACAGCTCCAGGGCGCTCTGATGCTGCTGCCCGGCAGGCTGCAGGGGAGAACCCGGCGGACAGACCCGTCCTCCGCTACGACCTGCCGGCACTGAGAGCACGGCTGATTAGTTTCATGGAACTTCAATAAAAATTAGGTTTATCTTTAGAAGCTTTTCAGGGTGTGTTTGTTTCAAAACCAAAGCACAAGCCATTGCAGGGAATGCTTTCCAGCTTCCCCACCTCCCCCTTCCAACCACAGGGGTAAAGCTGTCTTAAGTCCTCTGAGCTTCTGCTGGGCCACCTGTTCCGAAGGTCTGCAAAGCTGAGGTCATGCTGACGGCCCTGTCCCTGCTGGGTCCTCCTGCTGGTGCCTCCGTAGCCAAATGGCCCTGTCATCCCCTAGTCACAGCCCTCTGAGCCTTTCTCTGACACTTCTCCTCAACAGCAGCCCAACTCCTCCAGCCCCAAACACTGGCTGTGGCTGGGAAGCAGGAGGGGGTTGCTCTTCTGGGGACACGCTGCCTGCTTCCCAAAAGGCATTGCAGGGAAATGAGGCTCATCTGTTGATCTGCAAGCCTTGGCATGGTCTTGGTCTGGAAAGCAAAGCTGCAAACCCTGAGCATCCCAGGATTTTGGCAGCAATCCAGACGCAGACTGCCATTTGAGCAAAGTACACTTGTGCCATGGGCTGAAACATGGGGCTTCCTCTGCACTTGGTGGGACCCATCCCAGTCGCCCACCTTTGAACCTTCCCCCAGAAACCCTGGCATGAGCCTTGTGCATTTCCACAAGCCCAAGAACTTCGTCCCAACTTTTGGGCACCCCTAAGAATATCTCCTGTAAGAGGAAAGGCTGAGAGAGCTGGGACTTCTTCCTGAGCCCCTTTATCTGGATCACAGAATCACACAATCACAGTAGGTCTGAGGTTGGACAGGATCTCTGGCGGTCATCTTGTCCAATCCTCATGGTCAGGATCCTATCAATGTGTATAAATAGCTGATGGGAGGAATTAAAGAAGACAGAAACAGCCTTTTCTCAGGGGTATTCAATGACTAGACTAGAGGCAATGGGCACAAATTGAAATACAGGAAATTCTATTTAAAGATAGGAAAAAACATTTTCATGGTGAGGGTGGTCGCGCTATTCTGTGATTTCTGAAAATACCTGGCAGCTGCTTATGCCTTATCTGTATTCCAAGTTCGTTCACAAGAGACGAAGTTCAAATTTGTGGAAAATAATTTAATCTTTGGTCATAATTATTCAATTTTCAATCATGTTGAAGATGCTGCTCTACCTTTTAAGCTGAAATAGAAGGAAAAAGAGGGGGCATTAGTGTGCATTAGGTGTCTTTTTGCCCTCTCTGCCTGCTGACTGATCCTGCATCCCACTTCCATTTCTACCATGCTATGTAGATCATCAGGAGAAAGGAAGGATCATGCTTAAAAGGTAATCTACAGAGCAAAGCATAGGAAGAAATGAAAAAGGACACTGTTATTTTAGCTTCTGCTTACTTTCTCAATCAAACCTTAAAAGTGTCAGGAACAGATTAACAATGTCCTGGATGGAAGAAATGGTCTAGCCATGTCTTCCAACCTTTTGCTGTAGAGGGAGGATAATTACCCTTATCATTTTTTGTCTCTGCCCCGGTACTGTGGGCCAATACTTTTTCTGTGGAATAAACCTGCAGGTGCTTTTTCCTCAACTGCTTTCTTTCATTGAACTTGGAATGTATGAATCTATTTGCTAACGTGCCCCTGAAAAAAAATATATTGAAGAAAGATTTAGGCAACGCCTATTGCATGACCATATAAGCTGCTGCCACATATCCTTCTCATGCACCAGATTTCTTTAGTGTCCCCAACAATGCAGGTTCTGAGAAGCTGCATTTTGTGTACTGGGAGCACTGAGCCTCAGTGCCGGTCACAAGGAGGACGTGTAAAACACAGCTCCTTTGGTGATTTGACTGCTACCGTGGGAGAAAAGCTGCAGCGCCGCATAGCGATGGGGCAATGTGTGCAGCACTGCATAGCAATGGGGCAATGTGTGCAGCACAGCAGGGTCTTACATTTCCCCGACCGCAGTTGTGTCCTTCCCCCTGTGATATGGCTGACAGGAGGACTGCATGCAACACATCAGGGAAAGGTTGATGTTTGTAACTTAATTACTGAAATGCTGTAGATTAAGTAGAGTTTTCTCCACTAGCCTGGGTAAAGCTAATAGGTAAGGTAGTGTAGGGAATGTATCATGAGTATCACTGATGGTACGAATCATAATACAAAATCCACAGTTCTAAGCAAACAAAATGCCTTTCAGAAAGTATAGGGTGATAGGGACAAAATAGATAACTTGTTTTCATGCAATTCTGTTGAGGATCCTTCCACAACTACTTGAGGTCACTGTTTTTTTCCCTCTCACTGGGCAAAGTTTACCTTATTTCCCTCGCCATCCCCTTGCTTACTGCCCATGAAGATCTCAGGTCTTCCACAATACAGGACAGGACGATGAAAGAGGGCTGCAGAGCTTGGTGCTCTGCTATTCCTGATACCACAAGCTTAAGAGGGCTTGGGGTGTAGTGGTTTGATGAAAGCTATTGAACTAGCCAGAACATTTCAGCTCAAATTTACTAAACAATCAATCCTGTTTCCTCTATGGGAGTTTCCAGAGGTCAAAGCTAATGCCAGCGTTTTTCCCTTACTAATGCTCTGACGTATCTGTGAATACCGCTTTTATGATAAATTGCTCTTACGTTTGGGGGCGTGAGGGAAGCTGGTGTGTTTTGCTTACACAAAGGGAAGTCAAAACTACAGTAAGAGGTTTTGAACAGCAAAAAGTAATGAAAATATGCTTCTGAAAGATTAGGTAATGTCACATAAGCGGTAATTATATGCTTTCCACACAATTTCCAAATGTCATCCATGTTCAGAAAGGTGAAGAGATGTAGGAAGTAATATCCTAACACGTTATTTGTTAGAGGCCAGTAAAGGAGTGCTGGTGAGGTCAGTATTTTTTCTGTGCACGTTTATATGCTGTTAAATCTTTGGATAAACTGTTAACTTTTGATGGCAAAAGCATCTGCCAATGATATACTTGCTCTTAAGACTGAGGAAATAAAAGAGCTAACCGCTCACCCTCAGAAATAACAGACATGAATACTACAAACAGGTAAATACATACCTTCCTATCATCTATACTGGACAATTCATGTCCACTATTTGCTGTCTGAGGGCGTTAGAGCGCAAGTAAATGTGCTGACTTCTCTATTTCTCATCACTTACTACGGAAATGTTTTTTTGATTTTTTAAGAACCATCCTGGTAAAAAGGTATTAAACTAGTTTTTCTTGAGAGGACACATCATGCTTTTCCTTCCTCATATGAACACTGTTTTATACTTGTAACTAATTGCACTCTGAAGATCTAACATTACCCTAAATACATGTAGCTGGAACGTAGCTACCGCAACCTTCAGGATATGCTTCTTATCCTACTGAATAGGGGTAAATTCTTAAAGATCTTAACTGCTGCCATGACACCATCTGATACAGAGGCTGAGCAAATAAATAAAGAATAAAGAATAAATTTAGGTTTAGGCTACAAGAAATGGAAAAGTGAGCTAGCTATAAAATGAGATCACACCGAAGAAACTAATGCCCAAACAATAGCAAAATATTATTTGATTCCTTTTTGAACAACTAAGACAACATGCATTAAGATTCTCAGCTTTATCACTTGCAGAGGATTCAATCAGTTTGGATTTATTAAAAAATATAGCATATTTCCTACTCAAATGACAGAATTTTTTGGTTATAGAAAAAGTCTTCTGAAAGTGTCCAGATAAAACCCTTAAATTGTAAGAGACAAGGAAATTTTAAAAAGCTCTTCAGGAAATAGTAATTTTTTTTTTTTTAAAAAAAACCACATGCCTCTCTTGTGCAGCGGGCTGCAGCTGAGGAGAGGTGCATTGCTCCTCCTTGTAAGAGGACATGAGTCCGTATTGAACTCTTGCAAAACCACTGCCTTTCCCAGTGCTTACAAAGCAGTTGCTGCTCTGACTGCGAGTATAGGGCTGGACAGAGATCACCCGGCTGCCTCCTGACGGCCGGGGTGGCTGCGCCTCCAGCGCTCCGCCGGGCTCAGCAGGAGGGCCTGGCAGCCATGTTGAAGCAGGCTGTGAGTTTGGCCTTGGCATCATCGTCACACTGCTCACGTGCTGACAGCAGCGACTCGGCGCTTAGCCCTGCTCCCACCCCTCTTTTAAAACCCCGCATTTTCCCGCTTGGTCCATCACAACCATTTGCAACGGGGAGGGCACCGGGGCCGGGAAGCACTGGCTGCCCCTGCGAGGCGAGGCGGGAGCTGCTCCGCGCCGGACGCGGCCGGCTGCAGCCCGTTCCGAGGGCCCCACCCCCGGCGCCAGCGGAGCCAATCAGAGAAGCCGGTGGCGCGGGTGTGAGGGGGCGCGCGGGTGTGAGGGGGCGCTTGGGAACGGGCGGGGGCTGCCCAGGCGCGGAGAGGGGGTGCGGGCAGCCGGCCGCCCGGTGAGGGACGGGTCTGGGGCTGTGGGACTGCGGGGACGGGAGTGGCTTAACCTGGAGGTCACTGCGCAGCCTCGTGTCAGGGTACGTCCTGTCAAAGTTTTTGCTTCCCTTCTGTGACGAGAAAAAGGGATATATGCTGTGTGGTTCAGTAGTACGGGGGTTCTGAAGATTGGATTTGGCCTTCCAGCTCAGCGTTTTTCCTTTTAATTTCTCAAAGTGCGAGTTGTGCTCTTCATGGTGCTCCCCGTAAGGCAAAGATGTGGATTCACGCAAGAAAGCTTCCTAAGGCTTCTTGTCGTGGTTCCTGTGAAGTCCGTGCATCTGCTGTGGACGTTGAAGGGCTGACTGCAGTGGGAAGCAGGGTGGGAACAGGAGGGGTTCTTCCCGGCGGCATCTCGCTGGGTCCTGCGGCCCGTTTCCGCTTTCGGACTACGCGTGCCCGTCAGTTGATGTGTAATGGAGCTAAACTTAACACTGAGCAGCACTCGGTGAGATGTAAGGCTGAAAGGTGAGTACTTGGTAAACGTGGTTCAAACTGCTCTGTGCTGGCAGCTTGCGCTGAATCCGAGCACTTCTGCCTGAGACAGAGCGCCAATGGGCCTATGTGTCTGGCTGCACGCAGGCCCAGGAAAGGCAGGCAGCTGCAGGGCGCTGTGCAGTCTGAGCAGCAGTGCTCAGTGTTCAGGGTTAGGACACGAGAGGAGTGAGGTTGCTCGTGTAATTTTAATTCAGCTGTTTTGTATGTACGCGTTTTGCTCCCTTCGTATATCCTTCAGTCTGCTGAAAAAGAAATCATATTAACAACCCTAACGGCTAGTCTTCCCAAAATCTCGAGTCTCCCAGAAGATGGAGAGCACTCATGCCAACTTCAAAGTCATCCCTCAGCTAGAATTGCACATCTGTTTTTGCAGGGAGGAGTTAGGTTACCCTGAACAGAATTCAACAACTACAAAAGCATCCTCTCTTTCATTTCATTTCTCTTCCTCTTCCACTGGAAACCTACTTCTAGGGCTTTTCCTAATTATAAAAACCTTTGTAGTACAAGCCTCTTGTTCCGGGCGGGTAGAGACTAAGTTTCAACTAGCAAACGCATACGTTCCAAGTAACGCAATGCACAGGGCTTCTTAGAGGGAGGTTTTGCTTTGCTGCAGATCATCTTCCAATCCGATCCGTCCTATTCATTGAATGAGGTAGGAATTCTGTGCAAAAAATATCTAAGGTCACGTAGTTACTTCATCGCAATGTATGTATATACACATAAGGAGATGACAGAGTTTGCCTGTGCATCTTCAGCTGTGGAATTTATAACCCGTGCGAGTCCAATGGGTAGAACCTTTCAGTGCAATCTCTGCACGTCCTTAAAAAATCGGAACCATAAAAGACAAATCCCACCCAGTGGCATCATATGGTCCCACACGGGCCACCAGCAGGATGGAGTCATGTCGTTACTCGACAATTCAGAGTAACTTGTACAACTTGCAGTTCCCCACCGTTACACAGACAGCACTGGATGGGGGTGAAATGCAGACGGAGCCTGTGGGTTTCACTGCTGTGCTCTGACAGCAGAGGGATGACATGCTGGGTCCTTTACCTGCATCTGGAGGAAATGCCTGCCCTGCTGAGCACACTGCCCATCCAATTTCACAAATGCAGCCATAAATAAGGTTTTAAATGTGTTGATAAACTAACACATTCTGAGGAGGAGAAACATGAACAATTACAGCCCTCACTAAAACCATTTATAACTAAAGAGTTAAAAATTAGACTTTAATGAGCAGTACTTTGGAGAAAAACTCAGGTCTTAAAACCCATACATATTAACCAATCTAGTATAGAACTCCATTAAATAATACTGACTGTTCTGTGTCAATACAAACAAACTTCCTGCAAAATCATAGCCTTCAAATAATTACTAATGTATTAGTTATTGATTTTAGGAAAGGTTGGAACATGACTACTGTACATAAAAAGGAAAATTCAAATTATTTTCTTGGTTTTGGCTTCTCTATCTTACAGGAAGACTTCCTATTTCTTTAATATGACTATTGCAGATGCTAGAGAATTACAAGGTGAAAGGACAACTCTAAGTGGTCAGGCTTGTATGCTGTCACTTCATAGCTTCTCCTTCCATTATTGAGACAGAATAAGGGATAAGTGGACTGCTGGTCTGTTCTAATATGGTACTGTTATGCTCTTAATCTGTACTATTCAGTGGCTTTTTCAGCACAGGTGAATTGCACCAGGACTTCTGCTTATACTAGTCGATGATTTCATTAATTCCAATTTCACTTATACAATTTCTGTTTCAACTGTTGATGCCGTGGCAAGCCGGACTGTATCTAAAGCCCAGACTTCAGATGCAGGAATTTAATCTAAATCTTTTCTTAATAACTCAGAAAATGGGGCAGACAGATTTTAATGGCCAGACAAC